>NC_142873.1:151856000-153134000 GCF_051225735.1 Oryctolagus cuniculus | reverse complement strand
GGGGCGTACACGGCAGACCTGAGGCTGTTCGATCCTCGGCCCCGTGTGCCGGTTGACATTGAAATTACAACCAAAGTTTCTTAGCTTCTGTTGAACTGAACTCCACCTAATTCAGCATTTCAGGGGCTCCTGCTTGAGAAGCCACTCGTGGCTGGTGACCACGTGCACCCATGGGCCCGTGCAGATGGAGGACATGTCCATCACAGCATCAGTGGCATGGGCCCAGTGGGGTGGGGCACGGCCTAGCTCCTGGTTCCCCTGGGAGAAAGCCTCAGGCTGCTGCCGTTCCTGTCTGACTGCTCAACTCCTTTCCAGAAGACTAACAGATCTGGGGCCAGGAGGAGCAAGGCTTTTAATGACAATGTTTTGTTTTCGCTGTCATTATTGAAACCCTCTGTTTCAGGCAAGTGATACTGCTTTGCCATTTGGAGCTGTGATTTACATTCCCCTCCCCCCACTTTTAAATGACTTTATTTAAGTAAAAAGCCACAAGTTAAAGAAAAATGTTAAGTACGTAGCAGAGCAGGTGGCGCAGCAGAGCAGGTGGCACGCAGATCCGGCCGATCTGTGGAGGTGAGCGCCTGCAGTTGGAAACCTGGAGTCAGGTGGAGCCACGTGGGCTGTGCACACAGCGCTGCCCTGTGCAAGGTCTGGGACTCTGGGAGGAGCTACTCCACCCGCCGTGGGTCAGGTTCCTGCGGGGTCAACGGCCCTGTTTGCCCAGGGCTTAGGGAAGGCAGGGGAGGGTGCAGCTCTCCTGGAGTGGAGAGCCGATACACCTGCAGCTTGGAGGGCTGGATGGGACCAGAGGGGGCTGCTGGGCAGCGCACGCGGTGGCCTTGCGTAGAAGGATGTGGCCACTCCTGAAGACCCCTACAGGGAGCCGGGTGGAAAAATGCCCCAGCTTCAGCCTCCTCTTGCCTTTGGGTCTCTTGCTCCTCCCTATCGGCCAACCCCTATTAGAAGTCCAGAAGTCCAGGTAGAGGCCGGCGCCGCGGCTCACTAGGCTAATCCTCCGCCTGCGGCACCGGCACACCGGGTTCTAGTCCTGGTCGGGGCGCCAGATTCTGTCCCGGTTGCCCCTCTTCCAGGCCAGCTCTCTGCTGTGGCCAGGGAGTGCAGTGGAGGATGGCCCAAGTGCTTGGGCCCTGCACCCCATGGGAGACCAGGAGGAGCACCTGGCTCCTGGCTTCGGATCAGCGCGGTGCGCCGGCCGCGGCGGCCATTGGAGGGTGAACCAACGGCAAAGGAAGACCTTTCTCTCTGTCTCTCTCTCTCACTGTCCACTCTGCCTGTAAAAAAAAAAAAAAAAAAAAAAAAAAAAAAAAAAAAAAGAAGAAGAAGAAGAAGTCCAGGTAGAACAGCCTCCAGTGCACAGCAGGGAAGGGGGACGAGCGGGCTGAGGTGCCCACAGCAGGAATCCAGCGCCGTCCCGCGCAGCCTCAGTGACTCTGTTTGCCTAGCGTGGGGTTGTGCTGTGGGCCCCCCCACGGCCCAGCGCTGACCTCTCTTCCACACGCTCGCCCCTCCCCCCCACCCCCCTCCCCACCCCCGCTCCCGTTCCCTGATTGATGGCTTCATCCCAGGGCAGCCCGACTCATTTTCCTATCACTTCCCACGGACACTTCTCTCTCCATGGATCCACGTAGGTCGTGCACCGCCACCCTCCCCTCCCCACGGGCTCTTGAGTGTGGTCCTGAGTGGGCTCGGAACTCGCGCCTTCTACGTGCCAAGGCAGGGGCTCCCTCCAAGCCTCCGCTACTCCTACCGGGTGCAGGGGGAGGGGCTGCTTCTGCCCTTCTGGGTGGGGAGAAGGGAGGAGACCACGGAGTGAGTTTGCACCAAGGACCCGCAGCTCCTTCCTCTGCGCCATCGCGGCTCGCGGAGTGATCTCCCCGGAGAGCAGTCGCTGGACTTGGGGAAGCAGCTGACTTCTCGATCCTTGGGAACACTTCCTCCCACCGCCCCCCCCAGCGCCCCGCTGCTCCGCGGGCAGAGGGGGCTCCCTCGTGAGCCCCGATTTGACTTTGTTCGGTGCCGTTTTCCACTTACCTGACTGTTCAAATTGACTCTGATGAGAACTAATTTTTTCTTGCCGGTGGACATTCATGAGAGGCTTATATAGTTGGCGCTTTTGAAATCACTGTGACAAATACCAGCGGCAATTTCTTTCCCTGGCTCATTCTCTCAGGCGCTCTGGGCAAGATGGTGTGCCCCGGCCCCTCGCCGACTCGCCATCTGTCGGCACCGCCAGCCCCGCGGCTTGCTCTGCCCGGAGACAGGTCCAGCTCGGATCGTCCTGCGGGCTCCTGACTTGACTTCTCTCAATAGCGCGATGGGCGCTCAGGGTCCAAGTTGGCCAAGGTCACGTCCTTTGTTCGGCCCCTTTCATTCCGCCTACCTGACTGCCGCAGCTGCCTCTAATGGGCACTCGCTTTCCAGCCGAATGCGGGGCGAGCTCCTTAGGCCGGCGGCCGGCTCTCCATCAGGGCGTGGGGCATTGTCTCAGCCTCCCCTGGCAAGGTCGTGAGTCACCAGGGCAGCTTTTGTCCCCGCGAGTCTCCATTTCCTTGGGGGAGGGTGCTGGCTGGTGAGCTCTGCCTGGGCTCCTGCCACCCTTCCTGACCATGACCCTGGCTCCAGCCCATCCTGACCGTCCCATCCTCATTGTTTTCTGAAAGCCAAGCGTGAATGGAGGTCTTCTTTCTGGTTTGGGTTGTGTCAAGGAATGCCGTGTGGGTTTGTGGCGCCGGCCGTATGTTTGTAAAATGTATCGGCCGGGCTTTTGAGGGCGCCTCGCCGTGGGGGTGGATGTTGTGGCGTAGCAGGTTAGGCCACTGCTTGGGACACCAGAATCCATCCCTTATCAGAGCATTGGTTCAAATCCTGGCTGCTCCACTCCTGATCCAGCTCCTGCCAATGTGCCTAGAAAGGCAAGAGAAGGTGACCCATGTCCTTGGGCCCCTGCACCCACGTGGGAGACCCGGAAGAACTCCTGGCTTCAGCGTGGCCAGCCCCAGCTGTTGTGGGTATTTGGGGAGTGAACCAGCAGATGGAAGATCTCTCTCTCTCTCTCTTTCTCTCTCTCTCCCTCTTCTGTTTTCAAATAAAATAAATCTTAAAGACAAGAAGCTTTCCCCACCCAGCTGTCTTCTGCCTGTGCCTCCCAGGCCACAGAGCGAGGAAGTCGTGCCGGCGGGTGCTTACCGCGCACGGGCTGTGCACCAGGCACCGGGCAGCCCCTGCTCGGACAAACGCATTCATTGCATCTTCACGACCCCCCAGGAGCTGTATGTGCTATCATCTCCATGTTATAGCAGATGAGACTGTAGGGGTGCTGTGGCATAGCAGGTAAAGCGGCAGCCTGTAATGCCGGCATCCCAAATGGGCGCCGGTTCTAGTCCCGGCTGCTCCACTTCCTATCCAGCTCTCTGCCATGGCCTGGGAAAGCAGTGGAAGATGGCTCACGTCCTTGGGCCCCTGTACTTGCATGGGAGACCTGGAGGAAGCTCCTGGCTCCCGGCTTTGGCCTGGCCCAGCCCCAGCAGTGGCAGCCATTTGGGGAGTGAACCAGTGGATAGAAGATCTGTCTCTCTATCTCTCCCTGTCTCTCTCTGGTACTCTGCCCTTTCAAAAAGTAAAATGAATCTTAAAGAAGAAGAAGGCGAGAGTGTAGCACTGGCTCAGGGCGGCGCAGGTGCAGGTTTTGAACTCATCGGATTTGCTTTCTGTGCTCTGCCTACTTGCTTTTCCACCAGTCACCCCCCCTTTAAAGATTTTATTTATTTGATAGACAGAATTAAAGAGAAAGGGGTCTTCCATCCACTGGTTCACTTCCCAGATGACCACAATGGCCAGAGCTAGGCCAATCCAAAGCCAGGAGCCAGGAGCTTCTTCTGGGTCTCCTATGTGGGTGCTGGGGCCCAAGGACTTGGGCCATCTTCTACTGCTTTCCCAGGCCATAGCAGAGAGCTGGATCAGAAGTGGAGTAACTGGGACTTGAACCGGCGCCCATATAGGATGCTGGTGCTGCAGGCAGAGGCTTAGCCCACTGCTCCACGGCGCTGGTCCCCACTCGCCCCTTCTGACTTGACCTTTTGTGACTCTGCGGCCCTTCAGGCCTCTCTTCCTGACCTCATGTGGCTCTCAGAGGCTCAGGCGCTGCGGCGGCCGGACGTGGCCCTGGACCACACGGCTGGGAGAGGCCACAGGCCCGGCCGCACGGTGCTCGGCAGGCCCTGGGTGGTGGCTCCGCTGTGTGTCCCTGCTCTCGTTATTATTATTATTTCTTCGTAGCACGTGGCTCAGCCCAGCTCTGAAAAAGGCAACGGGCTTTGCTTAGACAATGATCTCCCTCGGGAAGGAGACGGAAGAGGCAGCATGTGGAACCGAGCCCACGAGTGTGGCGCTCAGTGGCTGCAGAAGCATGGTCCAGGGCGACGCGGCCAGGTCCAGGGCACTTGGGGTGGGCATCTGCAGTTAACCTCTCCTCCCTCTCAAACCCTAGCACATGCAGCCTCAGAGAGAGAATGCAGTGTGTACAGTGCTCTGGGGAGAAGAGGGGCTGGATGCCAACTGAAAGCCCCATCCCCCTGCACACAGGCCTCCAGACCTAAAGACACGGCTCTGAGCTGCCCCAGGACCTTCACACATGCTGTTCCCTCTATTGAAATCCACCTTCGGCCGGCGCCGTGGCTCACTAGGCTAATCCTCCGCCTTGCGGCGCCGGCACACCGGGTTCTAGTCCCGGTTGGGGCGCCGGATTCTGTCCCGGTTGCCTCTCTTCCAGGCCAGCTCTCTGCTGTGGCCAGGGAGTGCAGTGGAGGATGGCCCAGGTGCTTGGGCCCTGCACCCCATGGGAGACCAGGAAAAAGCACCTGGCTCCTGGCTCCTGCCATCGGATCAGCGCGGTGCGCCGGCCGCGGCAGCCATTGGAGGGTGAACCAACGGCAAAGGAAGACCTTTCTCTCTGTCTCTCTCTCTCACTGTCCACTCTGCATGTCAAAAAAAAAAAAATTAAAAAAGAAAAAAGAAAAAAAAGAAATCCACCTTCCTCTGAGGAAGGCTCTGAGCCTTCTCTGTGATTCAGGTCTCAGCTGAGGCGTCACTCATTCATTCAACAAACATCTCCGCATGTACGAGGTTCACGATGCCGCAAGGTGCAGAGATTCATTGTGACTCAGCTTCGGGCACAGGGGCTGGCACAGAGCAGGCCTGGGTGAGCATTTAAGGAACTGTGTGGAGGCTGTGGGGTCTGGAGGAAGGAGCTTAGAGCCTAGCAGGGGGCACACCCGGGGCACTGTGGACCCTACATGACCCGGGTGGGCCCGGCAGAGCCATGCTGGCCCGGGAGGAAGGGCGACTTCCTTGCCTCCTTGGATCACTCATTCATTCACTCCCCCCGCCCCCAACAAGTGTTGATTGGATACCTGCTGGGTTCCTGCAGAGGGCTGGGCCCTGGAGCCCCTCCAGGAGCGGGAGGGGGCACGTGCCATGGAGTAGGCTGGGAAGAGACCCAGCAAGGTGTAGGGGTCGGGGTCGGGGAGGGGCCTTATAGCATCCACGGTGTGCCAGGGTTGTGCAGGGGCCGGTGGGAGCCAGGGGGACACATGTGGTGGTGGCTAGGGGAGGCCTGCGGCTGGGGAGGGGGGGAGACTCTAGGGAGGTCCTGCAGGCCTGGGAGGGTGGGAGCAAGAGGAGAGGCTTCAACTGGTCCATGGTTTCCAAACTGTGTTCCTAGGCACCCCTGATTCCCATGGGAAGCGAGAGTGTGGGTCAGGGCGCTAGCGGAGGGGGGTCCTTGTCCCCAGATCTTGCCTTGAGCTCTGCTTCGCCTGGGCTAATAGGACTGAAGCTGGGCTCTGAGTGCAAGTGTAACAGCCAGGACAGGAGTCTGCAGTGAGCGGGCCACATGGTGGAGGCGGGGGGGGGGGGGGGGCGCCCTCAGGGCTGGGGGCGGGGCTGCAGCTTTTCCCTGTAGGTTCCACCGAGGCCGGAGGGGCCAGTGAGTCCCCCCAGGTCCCAGCAGAGGGAACTGTGGTTCCGGGATTTCTGTCTCCTTCCAGGAACCGAGGGAGGCCCTGGAGGAAGCCCATGTGACCCCCACCCCCCCAGCCTCAGGACACCGCCCATAAACCCATCTCCCCTTCCAGCCCAGCTGGTCTGCCCCACCCTCGTGGGAGTCTTGAATTAAATGAAATATTTTATGATTCCATGCTTCGTTATGTTTTATTAAAAGTGCCCATGTGGCTTCTGCTGGCACAGCTGCCAGGCCCGGTCCTGCGGCTTCTCCCGGCCGGGCTCCCAGGGAGACCCCCCCCCCGCCAGGGTGCCAGGTGCTGCTGGGATCAAAGGCGACCCTGCAGGTGAGCACAGATGGGGGGGATTTAGGGCCCTAATCTGGCTGAGGGGGAGACCGGGGCCACGCAGCCCCGTTGGCGCCCCGAGGCCCTCACTCTCAACCCTGCATTCGCGAACGGCCTTGTGAGGATTCAACAGCAGGTTGCGTGGACTCCCAGGGGCCGTGCATGTTCCCCCAACCTGGTTTCGGGGCCTCGGGGACAGCTCTGGCCTCAGATGGTTCTGATGGAGAAGCCCTCCCCTCCCCCACACTGGAATGTGCTGTCATGTCAGAGGCGGGGGGTGGGGGGTGGGGGGGGCTCAGGGTGTGGCTCTCCTGGGTCCCGAAATGGGGCTTCTGAACTCTGACACCCATGGCCAATGAGTGCCTGGTGCTGGGTTTGTTTATTTATTTATTTATTTTAGGCATTTATTCATTTAGCTATTTGAAATTCAGAGTTACATAGAGAGAAGGAGAGGCAGAGAGAGAGAGAGAGAGAGAGAGAGGTCTTCCGGTCTTCCATCCGATGGTTCACTCCCCAGTGGCCACAACAGCTGGAACTGCACCAATCCGAAGCCAGGAGCCAGGAGCTTCTTCCGGGTCTCCCACGCGGGTGCAGGGGTCCAAAGACTTGGGCCATCTTCCACTGCTTCCCCAGGCCACAGCAGAGAGCTGGATGGGAAGTGGAGAAGACCATATGGGATGCCGGCACTGCAGGTGGCAGCCTTACCCTCTGTGCTACAGCGCCGGCCCCAAGGTGCTGTGGTTTTTCCCGGGATCCCTCGCTGAAGGAGAGAGAGGTTAACCAGATCTTCACTCAGGGAGAGAGGAGTGACCACCTCACATGCTCTATTGTTGTTGTCTTCATCATTATCAGTTAATAGGAGTGGATGCTTGTTATTCATTTGTCAAATACTGAATGATCTTCTACAATGGCTGGGGACTTGGAGCCTTGCTGTGAGGAGGAGGAGGGACTTGGGCCAGAGCAGCTTCTCTGGATCAAGGAAGGAAGGCTTCCTGGAGGAGCTGGCTTTTGAGCTGATAGGGGAGAAAAACAGAAGCAGGAACAGCACTGGCTCAGCCGCAGGACCTGTGTCACCTGGCCCGGGGTTATGCTTGTCGTTGGCTCCGCTGTTTTCTGGACCCTGGTCCCAGAGTCAGCTGGTCCATGACCTCGACCCCTGGCCCTGGGCAGGTCCACAGACCAGCCAGGGCAAAGGCTGGGCGGGGGGCAGGAAGCGGGGGTTGCGTTGAGTGTGTCCTGCGCCTGCTCTCTCGTCATTCTGGTGAGTGGATCCCGTTGTCCCCATCCTGCAGATCTGAAGACAGAGTCGCAGAGAGCAGATCCCCGCGGCTGCCATCTGACCCCGCCCCTTGCTCGCCCTGTGTGCGTTGCTGGGAGGAGGAGTGGGGGAGGGAAGGAGCTCACCCTTCCCCTCCCCTGGTCCACTTGGAACCCGGAGACACCCCTGGGCTGGGGCTGCAGCCTGGAGCGAGTGTGGCCGGTGGGCCGGGTGGCAGGGAGCCCTCAGTGCTGGCGGCGTGGGAGGCAGAGACGTATTAATTAGCGCTTCCCTGGCACGGGGGAGACGGATGGAGACGAAGGTGGCGGCCCGTGCATCCGTTTTGTAGCAGCTGAGAAGAAACAGTAAATCAGCCTATGAATCGATGCTGGGAGACGGAGATATGTTTTAATCTTATTAGCGGGATAGTGCTGCGGGAGCCAGGCGGGAGACTCCCTCACTCCAGGGGCCTGGCTCACAGGAGCGGGGGGAGAGGGGCTTGGGCCACAGGGGCTGGCAGGAAGATGGGGCACCTTGACCTCTGTGGGGGACGAGGCAGGGGCGGTGGGCGGTGGGACAGGGAGGGAGGGGAGCCTGCAGCGTCCCGGGGTTCCTGCTGCAGATCCAGTCCTACTGCGCGCCCCCGTCTGGATCCTACCCAGGAGCAGACCTGGGCTCAGTGGCTCCACCTGGCTGGGGCTCTGCCTCTGGCCCCCGCTCTGCCTGGCTTCTCCGCCTCTCCGTGCCCAATGAGGAGGCTCAAAAGCTGCGGGAGGGGCCCAGGGGTGAGGGCAGGGGGCCTGGCCATGAGGGCCCCGTGCCACCGGTGTTGTTAGAATAGTGCTGTCTCCTGCTCCCTTGCCCCTCTCTGTTCCGCCATGGGATGAGGCAGCAAGCAGGCCTTTGCCAGCTGCCAGCCCCTTGAGCACGGATCTCCCAGCCTCCAGCACTGTGAGCCAATTTCTGTTCATCGTAAAAACGATACCGTGTGGGGCCGACACTGTGGCGTAGCGGGTAAAGCTGCTGCCTGCAGTGCCGGCATCCCATATGGTGCCAGTTCCAGTCTGGCTGCTCCACTTCTGATCCAGCTCTCTGCTGTGGCCTGGGAAAGCAGTGGAAGATGGCCCAAGTCCTTGGGCCCCTGCACCTGTGAGAGACAGAGAAAAGCTCCTGGCTTCCGATTGGCCTAACTCTGGCTGTTGTGGCCATTTGGGGAGTGAACCAGCAGATGGAAGACCTCCCTTTCTCTCTCTCTCTGTAATTCTACCTCTAAAACTTTTTAAAAAATAATGAAAAATAAACTATTAATATGTGACAAGTATGTTTTTTTAAGGATGATACTGGCTGTGGCCTTTAACAGCAGCACGAATTGGACCAAGGGAGCAGGTGCAGGCCGTAAATGGACTTGCTCAGGTCTAACAGGGCCAGGAGGGGACCCCTGTCCGAGCAGCTGAAGCCCGGGGCTTTCCCATCACGGTGAAACCTCACACTCACTCAAAGATCAGCACAAGCCGCGGGAAGTCCCCCCAGGTCCGGCCTTTGCCTGTGACAAGGGGCTTAGAAAGACAACACCCTCGTCTTCCTTCCTGGGCTCTCCTCTCCACCAGGACCAGAAAGGTCTAGGGGAAGGGGATCGGGAGACAGAGCAAAAGGTGGAAAAAGAGGAAAGCCCCAGAGTGGCTGAGGGTAACCCTGAGTGTGCACCTCATCTGCCGCCCTCGGCAGGGCCCTGACCCTGTCGGCTCTCTCCACCAGGTGACTGAAGTCTCTTAGCTACAACGTCCCCTGATTCCATCTCTCTCTGGTTAAACTATCAAATTTCCACTGTATCATTTAATCCTCTCTTCAGTTCCTGTGCCAAAAGCTTGATTAGCCCCATTTTATGGATGGGTAAACTGAGAGCCTCAGAGAGGATTAGTAGTTTGCCCAAGGTCGCACAGCTAGTGAGTGTCCGGGCCTGGATTTAAGCCCAGGTCAGCCTGTTCAGTACCCTCCAGGACATGGCACCACCTCCTTCTCTGAAAGTCACAAACTCACGGAGGAAGAGAGTGTTAGCCGGGATGGAACTGGCCATCAGTGGCGAGCAGCAGCCTTCCGTGAGCGTGCGATGGGGCGCCTACCACCCGCCCACCTCCAGGACCGTCTGTGTGTGGCTGCCCCTCGCTGGCCGCTCTGCCCTGATGGCGGAGCCAGGCGTGGAGGGCACAGTTCCAGCAGCCTGGCCAGGAGGGCTCAGAGTGCCCCGCATGCTGGCCCTCGAAGACGCCGTGGAGGTCTGCCCGGGCTGCCATGGACAGGGCCAGGCCTCGGGGAGGCCCAGCGTCTCAATGTCCCGCTTCTTCCCTGTCCTTGTGGATGGGAGAAGTCCACCCAGAGGAGGCAGGCCCAGCCCGGGGCGTCTCGTCCCTGCCTGGGGTGGAGACGGGAGCAGCAGATTTGCAGTTTCTTCCCTAGGTGTCCTGGAAAGGGAAGCCACACTGGTGGCCCCCGGCGAATCCCCAGCCCCAGGTTCTGCACCCAGGGAGCGACAAGGGCGTGTGGGACACCAATTCCCCTAGCTGCAGCCCGGTGACTGGCAGTGCACAGGACAGTCAGGTTCAAGTCCCGGACCCCCCGCTACCAGGCACCTGACCCTGGGCAAGTCATCCTGCTTCCCTAGCCTTGGGTATCTCGTCTGCGAATGGACAGCAGCCGCGCGTCGCTCTTGCAGGCATCCGCTATCATGGCTCTATTCCTTTGTTCACTCACGGCATGGGCTTTCTGCGATGCATTAGCCACAGACGCTCTGAGGGGCTGTAAGAAAGCTCACGTTCTCACTCATGTGATGGCCGATGCTGGTATCGTGGTCGGCAGGCGGCTGCCCCCCACCCCCCGCGTGGAGACTCAGGGACCTGGACCCCTTCTCTGGGCTCTGCCATCTTCTCGGGCCTCCCTGGCCCCCTTCCCAGCTAGGGGAAGTAGAGAGGTGTCTCCCTCTGCATGGCAGCCTGGCTGTGGCACAGCACACACAAGTCCCACCTGCACTCATGGGCTGTGGGCGGGGGCCTGCCTGCTGCCTGCACTTCAGTGACAAGCCCTGTTTGTCTCTACCCTGGCGCTGTGCTGCGTGTATCTGGTATCTGGCTGGGTGGCTGGGTGGATGGACACACAGACAGACGAGTGGATGCAGTGCTGATGAGTGAACCAGACCACACCATCCTAGAGGAGCTGTAGGACTGCCCCTGGACACACGGTCTGTCCTGGGAGTGTAGGGACCCGGCTGCCTCTTGATTGTCCAGAGCACCACCGTGGGCATTGGCAAGTGGCAGGTTTGCTGTTGGTAACAAGACAGAGGCCTTAATGAAGGGCCCTGTCTACCCTACGCTGTGCTCACGGGTCCCTTGAGGGGCACGTGGTGAACGGCGGCTGCTGCCTTCAGGGGGCCGCACAGGTGCCCCTGGGGCCCGTAACAAGTGCCCTGTGTCCCGCCAGTGGCTGGAAATGCTGCTGGCTTCTCTGCTTCCTTCCCTGCTGGCGTCTGGCCTGTGGGGCAGAGAAGGGGGAGGGAGGCCCCCGAGACAGAGCGAAGTGTGTTCTTCTCCCCGTGCCAGAGCAGGGAGAATTTGGCTTTAAATTTTTAACCTAAATAGAGTTATATTCATTCTCTCCCTCTAGATGCAAAGCGCTTTTTTGGAGCAATTAAGGCAAAGCATAAATCAGCCCGGGGTTTAAAAGCTCAGGCTGACTCTGGCTGGCTAAAATTAGCGCCTCCATAAAGCAAGAGGCAGGAGGGGGAGGGGAGAGCTGCATGTGGCTTCAAGACACCCACTCACTGAGGTCCGGGTGAGGCCAGGCCTCTGGCCCAAGCCCTCAGCTGCCCCGAGGCCCGGCACAGTGGCCATCCTGGGCTCCTAGCCCCTCGTCCCTCTGGCCTCTGCTGGCCAGCATGCCTTCGCTGGTCCAGCCCCTGTGTCAAGTCTTCCTCTATTTCCCAAGGATAGGAGAGCGCGTATTTGAGAGATAAGGTCTGAACTGGGGCTTATCCACACCTTGGGCCTGGGTGTGGCCTTGGGCAGGTCACTTCCCTTTCAGTGTGACAAACAGGCTCTGATCTCGCCCTTACTGGCTTGTCCACCGTGGTCACCTGAACAAATATGTGTGAAAAGGGAAAGGTGTCTTTCCTACAGGTCCAAGTGGAGGGTCCTGGGCCAGAAATGCTTAGGACCAGAAGTTTGGCAGATTTTGAATTTTTTTTTAAAAAACACAATTTTCTAAGAAGATTTATTTATTTATTTATTTGAAAGGCAGATTTACAGAGACAAAGGTAGAGAGAGAGAGTGAGAGGTCTTCCATCCGCTCTCTGAATGGCTGCAACAGAGCTGGGCCAATCTGAAGCCAGGAGCCAGGAGCTTCTTCTGGGTCTCCCACGCGGGTGCAGGGGCCAAGCACTTGGGCCATCTTCCACTGCTTTCCCAGGCCATAGCAGAGAGCTGGATCAGAAGTGGAGCAGTCAGGACTCAAACTGGTGCCCATATGGGGTGCCGGCACTGCAGGTGGTGGCTTTACCACCTATGCCACAGTACAGGCCCCAGGTTTTGAATTTTTATCAGATTTTTTGGGAATATTTCCATACACATAATGAGTTATCTTGGGGGATGGGATCCAGGTCTAAACACAAAATTCATTTATGTTCTAAATACACCTAATCCATGTAGCTGAAAGGTAATTTTATGTATTATTTTGAAATAATTTTGTGGGTGGAGCCAAGTTTTATGGGACGGAATTCGTCACTTGAGGTGTTGTGTGGATACTCAGGAAGTTTCGGAATTGGGAACTTTGGATTTAGGGTTTGGGATTAGAGATGCCCCAGCCTGCAACCCTGAGCCTCTCTGGGCTTGTCAGGGCGGTGCCTGGCACCCTCGGCCCGCAGACCCGTGCTATGGAAGTCAGAATATGAAATAATGGCCATTCCCCCCGTGGTAGCCCCTGCTCTGCTGGTCACAGCATATTCACAGTTTAACCACAGCTGAGGCCCCCCCGAAGCCAGGAGCCCCCGGAGAGCCCAGCTGGCCTGCCTACTGCAAGCACGTAACGCTGACCACGGGCTGAGAGAATTCATCGTGACCACCACGTGGGCCACTCCCTTTGCCTCTCAGACCTCGGGTTCCTCCATGTGAAACGAAGGTGGTGAGACTATTCGCCGTGCAGGTGAGAATTAAACGAGATAAACTATGTGCGAGATCCAGGTCTTACCATATGCCAGGGTTTGGAGCTGGAGCTGGAGCTGGGAGCAGTCCAGGTGAGGGCCACACCTTCCAGGAGCTGCCAGCCAGGGGAAGAGGATGTGTTTCAGCACCTCGGAGAGCGCTCCGCCGGTTCCCCTCTGCCAACTGACGCTGAGTGAGTGGGTGAGCGAGTGAAAGGAGTATCTATCGCCTTCCGCCTGCGACTCCCTCAGCCCCGACCGCAGGAGCATTCTCCTTATCTGGGAGCGTTGACTTCTGTGCTGCTTGTTCGCCTCTCGCCCTGTCTGAGCCTCCTGTGCTCCATCTGCAAGGAGAGGCAGCAGGGCTGTCATTCAAACTCTCTCTGAGCTGCCAGGCGTGTCGGGAATCCCTTGTAGACATGGTCTCCAAGACGTCCAGGGCAGAGAACCTGTAGCCTTCCTCCTGGCTGGGTTCTGGTCCAGATCTGCAGCTCGGACGCCAGCTCGGCTCCCATGGGGAGGGTAATTACTCCCAGGCATTATCTGCTCATCTCTTATCAGAGACACAAGCATTTAGGCAAACACATTAGTCCAGAGCAGGCCAGAGCCTTTGGACAAACATCTCTGGGCTCCTCCTCGGGCAGAAGATGAGCACAGGGCTACCCTGTTCTCCTCAGGGCCCCTGTCCCCAGGGCCGGCCTGGCCCATGACTTCAGGATGGAGCTGCAGCTCCTGGAAGACACCCAAGTGTGGGGCTGCCCCCCAGGGATCGTGCACAGCAGGGCTCAGCTGTGGCTGCCTGCTTCCTCCCCCCTCCCCCGGCCTGCTCAGACATGGGCCCCAGTCAATCACAGCCAGGCAGAGAAATCCTGCATTGAGTTCCACGGCCATGCCTAGGAGATTAGAGGATTGTCTGCGATTTAGATTGATCAACAGATTTTTTCCCGAGGAAAAAGGCTGTCTCCGATCATATGCTCTCCCCAGTCCCGGGCTGTCAGCTCCAAGAGCAGCAGCCCCCAGTGAGCAGGTGCATTGGGCCCCCACTGCGGGTGAGGACCCTGAACACCCCCCCCCAAAGTGAAGTGACTTCCTCTGGGGGGCTAGGGAGAGAAAGTCACCCTGCCCCGGTCTCAAGGTTACTTCCACGCTTGTCTGCCCCAGTGCTCCCCTCAACCCTGCGAGATGGCAGCCTTTGTTCTCCCTGCCTTCCCAGATGTGGACACTGAGGCACGGAGGTGTGAACTCACTCGCTCAAGTCCCAGGGCTGGGGAGGAGCAGCCCCACGTCTCGTGCCCACTGTGGGAAGCTCCAGGGTCCGCTGTTGGCTTCCACCCCTGCGAAACCCCCCGAGGTAGCCGCCGTGCGGGGAGTGGAGATGTAAGGAGAATCCCTGAGTGTACTATGTTTGCACGGGTTCCTGCCACATACAGACGGTCTTTGTGTGTTTATCTGGTGGTCCTGCGACAGCCCTTTGAGGTAAGCACACAGATATTTATTTAACAAATACTTACGGACTACTTAGTAGTGTGTGCCTGGAAGGCTCCTAAGCACTCTATAAATATTAATATGTTTAATCTGCATTAAAAACTCTATCATTTAGATCCTAGTAGATGCCCCATTTTGTAAACAAGGAAACAGAGGTACAGAGAGGTTAAGAAACTGACTGGGGACCACAGAGCTAGTGAGAGACAGAGCTGGACCTCCACGTCCTGCAGTCTGGCTCCCGGCTCTCAACCCTCCCCCTGCAGACGTCCAGGGCTCCACTCTTTAGAGGAAGAGGAAGAGTTTGACTCAGTTCGAGGAATGACTGTGGCTGAGCTCCGAGCACCTCTCTTTCCCTGGCCTGGGACCCATCAGGTCCCTAACATCCAGGCTGCTCTTTGTCTCAAGGCCAAGGTTGACGAGATTGGACGCCTCTCGGGGAAGCGTGTACCTGCCCCAGGGTTGGGACTGAAGATAACTTGATAGGCAGAGCCTGAGCTGGGATTAGCAGCCCCGGAGACGGTCTGTGCCTGAGCCCCACACGCGGGCTATGGAATCCGAGCGCTTTAAGATCCTTATCTCACCGCAGAAATGTAATAATCCGTCTGAGGACATTGTACCGTTCTTTCTTGTGCTCCACGGCTTTGTCCTGATGCTGATCTCCATCAGTCCTCCCCGGGCCCGCAACGTGAGCAGGCACAGCAGGTCTGGTTCGGTTCCTCACCCCTCAGGGGGCTCAGCCCCAGGGCCCGCATCGCTGCTGCTGCCTTGGCTGTCACTCGGAGGGGCGGGGACCCTCAAGGCGGGGCCTGAGGCAACAATCTGGTGCAGGTGGTTTCTTTGGGGGTCGTGACCCTAGGAAGCCTGCACAGCAGGGCAAGGAAGACCGTGGACACAGGGTTCCGAAGGAGCCCAGAACTGAGGGTCCCTTGGGGACAGGAATAGCCCGGCCTGCCTCACATCAGGGCCAAGCGCATGCGGGGGAGCTCCCTGTAGGCGCAGGCACAGAGAGGCCCAGCGTCTGCTGCTCCCATCGCCATGAACTGAGCACCCAGCCGAGGGCCTCCCTGGATGCTGTCGCATAAGTCCCCGTGGGTCAACATCATTGTCCTTTTTCCGCAGATAAGGACACTGAGGCACGGGAGTCCGGGGAGGCAGGATTGGAAGCCACTCGCTTGGTCAGCAAGCCCTTACTGAGCACCTACTGTGTGCTCAGGCCTGCCCTTACGGAGCACCTACTGTGTGCTCAGGCCTGGCTCTGACTCCAAAACCCACCTTCTTTCCTTTCCACTCTGCGCTGTTCCGAGGGAGCCCTCCCCCTCCAGCATGCAGAGTCCCTGTTTGCTGGATTCTCCAGGAATCCTCCAGTTGCAAGTGTTCTGTGTCCTTTTTGACAAGGGCAATTTGTGATGTGTACAACCAAACGCACACTCGTGTTGAAACCTTCTCGCATGAATACATTCGCTCTTCGCTTCCCGCCGGGGAAGCCTTGTCTCGGCTCCGGTTTGGGCTGGGATGATGCCTCCACTGAGCGAGAGGGAGGGGAGGCAGCGCGGGGCCAGGCCCACGAGGAGGTCGTGGGGCTCCCCGATCCCTCCCCGGTGCAGGGACCTCCCACACGCCAGCCAATGATGCCCCTGCAGCCCTCTGTCGCCTTCACCTCTCTCCACTCCCAGAAGAGCCTCCACCCCCAGGGTCAGGAGTGGCCCACAGTCAGGCAGTGTGGCTCAGTGGTTATCACCTGCGTCTGTGTCCTGGAACAGCAAGAAAGGGACTTTTTTTGGGGTGTCCGGCAGTCTGGGAGGGCGGTGCTAGGCAGCCGCTGAGCATTCGGCGGGGGTCTTCTTGCTGTGTCCCCACATGGCCCAGGGCATCGCGCGGTGAGGGCGGCAAGCTGCCAGCTCAGGCAGGCCGTGCAGGCCGTCCAGGGGGCCCCAGCCTCATGACCGTGTCTAGCCCTAAGGACTCCCCAAAGGAGCCACCTCCCGATGCCGTCAGGATGTGAACTAGGGGTTCAGTTGCCACGCTATGTCCTTTTCGGAGGTGAGAGGGCTGTGCAAACCCCTGGCTGGGAAGGCCGGCCCCACTGTGTGCTGCCGTGGGACCCGGCCCCAGGGACGTGGGTGCTCTCAACCTCGGTTCCCTCATCTGTGAGACGGGCTCACTACTGTAGCAGGCGCTGCTGGTGGCAGGCCATATCTGCTCTGTGTGTCTCTCTGCTGGCCGAAGTCAGCTCCCAGCAATGCAGCTCTGTCGAGGCCAGCGCCCCCACACCACACCCTGCACCGCCTTGCACGGGGTGGGCCAGACGTTCAGGGATCAGCCCCCAGCTGAGGACAGACGGGGATTCGGGGTGACTGTCCTGGCTTTCTTGCCCTGCTTGTGGCTACTCTGAGATGCGTCTCCTGCATTGCCTCCCAGGTTCCCCCAGAAGGACGGAGTCCCAGCTGTCCGCAGAGGCGGCTGGCCTGACAGCGCTGGCCTCCCGCCCCTGCCTCTCTCTGTGTCCTGGCGTCACCTCCCTAGTAAGCTCCCTGAGCTCAAACTCCCCCCGCCCCGAGGCTGCATCTGGAGGAGCCCAAACCACGCCGTCACCGTCGCTCCGATGGGAGGCAGCCAGCCCGTCGGCGCCTGCCGCTGCAGGTGCAGGGACGCTAACCCTCCCGTCAGCAGCGCTGTGGCTCCCGCCTGTGTCATGCTCTGCAGGCCGCTAGGCCTCTGCTCCTGCCCCTCCCTCTGCCTGCTCACCTGTTACCTGGCTCGTTCCAAGGCATCCTTCTGGGTCAGCTGGGGATTCACCTCTCTGGGGGCACCTTCCCCGACCACCCCCTGCGCTTGGCTGCATCGGGACCCCTCCTCCGGGCTGCCCCAGGCTTCCTTCCTCCCCAGGGTGGTAATCCCCTGCTGGCTGCCCCTTCACCCCGGGTGCTCCCTGGGGCCTGAGACAGCGCCTCTTTCCCTCTGTGCTCCAGGGACCGGGGAGCACAGGTGCGGGGCTTGTGTCGTTCTCGGCTCTCTGCTCCCAGAGCCGCTGACCTGTGTCTGCCCGCGCCAGCACCCTGGAGACGGGAGTGATGGGGACAGACAGACAGACCGACAGACACCCTGCCCCGGGAGAGCAACACTAGCTCAGGACCCGGCACTCAGCCCCTTCCCCAGCCTCTCCTCTTTGCTCACCACCTCTCGGGGTCACCCAGCGGGGCGGGGCGCGTGGAACTTGACGCAGGAGGGTGACCTTCCAGGGCGATAGGAACTGACTTCCAGAAGGGAGAATCAAGGGTCCCTGGTGGGGGTGGGGCAGGATCAGAGCCTCGAGGCCTCCTCTTCGTGTTTGCCATGATGCTCATTGTCTCCGGTGCTTAGGGAGGAGGCGGGGAGCCAGTTTCCCCATCTGCCAGGGCTGACTTGGAAGCAGTCGGATACAAGAAGGGACTTCCGGCTCTGGTTGAGCAGGCTCAGCGGAATGATACACACAGCGGCAAGAGCCTAGACCTGGGGGTGGGGGCAGGGAGAAGGCAGACTGACCTGGGGGGGGGGGGCTGGGAGCCTGTGGGCCCCCAGCAGCGGCCGGCGTCTGGGCATGCCCGTGGGCCCCGGCTCATCATCTGTAATAGTGAGGATGAGGATGGGCCCAGGCCAAGTGCCACCCGTGGCTGAATGGAAAAACACCACACAATTCAAAGCCCGGTTCAGAGGAAACAGGAACACCAGACACAACAGGTGGAGTGAGAGAGGTGCTCCCCTCTCTCACCAGAGCGCCGTCATGGAGGCCACAGCTACCCTCCCCCTGCCCTCCATCCTCCCAGGGGCCTCTGCAAGAGGCTTTCTCTCCATTTCACATATGAGCATACCAAGGCCCAGAGAGGTCAGTTAACTTGTGCATCACCACACAGCAGCAAGAGGTCGAGCCGGGATCAGAACTCAGGCTCTGAGTGGAACTCAAAGCCCTGGCCAGTGCCCTTGGCCGTGGCATTGGAGCTGGGATGCACAGGCGTCTCACCTTCACTGGATAGCCTGATCACCCCTCGCCCTGTGGCCAAAACAGAGACAGGGAGAGAAGACCCAGGAGGTCTCCCCAGGCCCGTGGCCCTCCCTGCTCCTCCCCCACCAGCCTGGCCCGAGCTCTCTGCCTCACGACGAGGGCGCCGGGCCCAGACTGGGACTTCATCATCCAGGCCTCGGCTGAAAGGAGCCGGCTCCGAGCCCAGCAGATAAAGTCCCAGGCCGCTCAGCCAATCCTGGTGGCCCGGCCGGGCATTAGGCGATGCTAATTGCTCTGTGGACAGAGGAGCCTTGTTTGCATATATGCAAATTGTGGGGCTTATTAGCTCCTCTCACAGATGGGTCAGTTCAGGCCTCCACCTGACCCCTGCACTGCCTGGCTTGAAGGCCCCGCCAGCCAGCAGGCCGAATGCCCGTGCAGATGGGAGACGCAGCGGGCAGGGGCAGCCGTGGCCTCGGCGTCCAACCCAGGGGTCCAGCCCGACCTGCGTGCTGTGATGGCGGAGCCAGAGGCTCGTGTCTCCCGGATCCCCTCGCAGTCTGGAGACCCCAGCGTAGCCTCCTCGCGGGGGCAGGACGCGGGTGCCTCCCGTTCCGCAGAGCAGCAGATGTCCGCTGCCCGGCTCCGAGGGCTCCCGCAGACGAGCGGGCATCTGGACGGGGCGGGGCGGTGGCGGGGGCCTGGGCCACGTCCCTGAGCCCAGCCGCACAGCTGCTCGTGGGCAGACTCCACGTGGCTGCAACGGTTTATCCCATCCGGCTGGACACGAGGTGTGGAGCCCACTGCCCTCCACCGCCCCACACCGACCCGGGTCCCACTCCAGCCCCCAGGCTCCTGCCTGGTGACACCACAGCCCGTCTCCTCCTCTGCTCCTCCTCGGGCCACCCTGCCCATGCTTTGTGATCACGGGGCCGACCCCTCTCCCTCCTGCTAAGAACTGCCCATAGCTCCCCCACGTCCCGCCCTGACCTGACCCCTGCCCACGGCCTGGGTGTCCATTCCCCAGGGCTCAGCTCTCACACCATGAAGAGGCTGATGTGTCCTCCGAGAGGGACTGAGCTGGGCTGGACCTGCTGGCACCAGGGAGAGACCCCCAGGGGCCTTCCAGCTGTGCCCGCCCCTTCCCACAGCCCCGGGGAAAATCCTCTATAGACACAGGCCTCTGGGCCGCCGCCCTCACTTCTGCTCTTAAAGAATCCAGAATCCTTTTTTGGGGAGCTCTCAGAAGGTCGCGGGGTACAGATGCCCTGCCAGACTGGGGCCTCCCCAGGGCAGGGGCTGTCCCCGCTTCAGGCAGCTCCCCCATCAGACTGGGTCCTCCCCAGGGCAGGGCCTGGGTCTCCCCCTTCAGGCTGGGAGCCCCATGAGGGCAGGGTCAGAGCCCTAGACCCTGTCACGTTTCAGTCGGGGTCCCTGTGAGTGCTCCTCCTGCCTCCTCTCAGTTCCACGCTGGGGAAGACGCACGCAGAGGGAGGAGGGTGGCTGCGGGGAGCCCCCCGCCCCACCTGTGCTACCCTCCCAGCCCCTCCCCAGGACGGAGCAGGACTGGGGTGGGCAGGTGACGCCCACATCCCCTCGCACCCCTGTCCAGCCGAGTCCTTCCCAGAGGTGGGCTGCTCCCCGGCGCCCCCTGCCCAAGCAGGGATTCTGTTCCACTCCTCAGCCCAAGGGAACCCTGTCTGCCTTTCCTTCCCCGCCCAGCTTCTGCCCCTGCCTAACTCCGACCTAGCCTAACCTGGGTCTGGAACCTTCTGGAAGCATCTAGGTCCAGTCACCCAGCTCCTCAAAGTGACCTCCAGGAAACAGCCTCCCAGACCACCCAGAAAGAGTGCCCCTGGCCCTCCCAGGTGAGAGCCCCTCCCCTCTCGGGGCCAGCCCAGCCGGACAGTGAAGGCCAGGTCGGGGGGAGCAGGGCGCTGGTCCTTGTCCCGTCCCTGTCAGTTCCTTGAGTCAGACAGTTACTGTCTCTGTGCCTCAGTTTCCCCATCTGTCCTACCCACAGACTGGAGTGTCAGGCTCACGGTGAGATGACGGACGACTGTCGGAGGGGCCCGAACACATCCCTTCCTGCCGACTTGAATAAGTAACGTTCCCTTTTGAATCCAAAGGTATTAGCCACAAGCTACACATCATTTGGGGCTTTTAGGACGGGACACAAAGGAAAACAGCGCTCCGCCGCCATCAGCGCCATGGTCATTATCCCGCCCGCCTCTTCCGAGCCTGGGCACACAGAATTCCGGGAGGAAGCAGAAAGGGATTTATGGGCTTCTTTTTAAAAAGTTATCGCTGGAGCGCTTTATGTGGAGCGACGGCTTCTCCCTGCCTTTGTCCCTGACCCTTCCGCAGTGTCTGAAAGCCACCCATTACCCTGCTTTTGCCACCAATTTCCTCAATTCATGCTCCCTGTCACCCACCACGGGGGACGTTATAGTCCCACAAAGGCATTCAAAGTTAATGGCAAAACCAACCATGTGAGAAGTCCGCCGTAAAAAGGCACGGCGGCGCCCGCTCCCTGCGAGCTGCCCGCGCCCCCAGCCTCGCCCCCTGGGGCCCTGGGCCCCCGGGAGCATCCTAAGGGTGACCTTCCACACGGGTGCACACACCCCTTCCTGCACGGCGCCGAGCAGGGACTGGGGTGAGGTGAGCCCTTCCCCCTTGGGTCCCCCGCTGAGTTGACCTTCTGCTGGGGGTGGGGGTGCAGGACCCAGACCTGGAGGGGGCCCCCTGCGGCTTCTTTCTGCATCCTCCCAATAGGTGTTTTAGGCTCCGCCCTCTCGCCCAGATTTTCCAGGCAAAAGGGGCAGAAGCACCGATTTTTAGGGGAGAAATAATGTGGCTTCCGTGGCTTGGCACTGAACCGGGCCCTGCTGGGTGACCTTGGCAGGTCCCCCGCCCTCTCTGATCCTGGGTAGGTGACCTTGGGAGGTCACGTGTAAGAATGCAGTAGAGAGGGAGTGATGGTGCCAATCCCTCCCCACCCTTTGCCCTGCCAGTCTTACCGCTGGGACAGGAGGGGGCCAGGCCCCCAGGGGTCGGGTGACGTGCGCAGGGTGGCACAGCCAGTGATGGTGGGGTCAGAAGAAGGACTTCTCTCTCCTCCGAGCTCCATCCACTTCCCATCTAGAAAGGAGCCCTGGCAGCTCTGCCCCTGCACATCCCAAATGCGGCTGCTTCTCCCCCTCTCCCGCCACCGCCACCGCCACCGCCACCACCACCCCCAGCCCCCAGTCCCTCTGCGCCTGCCACGGCCTCCCAGCTGGCCCCAGCGCCGCCACTTTCGCCCTCTGTGCCCTGGGCACCAGGAGACGTTATTAAAATGTAAATCAGATCAGATCCCTTCCCAGCCTAAGCCTCGGAGCAGCGAGTCCAGTCCCACCGGCCCGGGCGGCCCGGCCAGTGTCATCACGCCTGCTCCAGCCACTCCAGGGCTGCCCCACCCCCTTGCCTCCAGGTGCTGGGAGCTGCCCGGCCTGGGGGCCTTTGAACTTGGAATTACCTCCACTCCTCTCGCCTCACCAGGCTCTTCCTCCAGCTGCCAGGACACAGGTGCCTTTCCTGAACCCCACAAATGCTGCCTCCACCTGCCGGGGTCTCTCTCTCTCTATCCACACATCTGAGCCGACCTCAGGCCCTGCTTGCTTGTGTTAGTGAGTTTGCCTGGTCACCTGCTCAGCATCCAAGCCCCCAGACAAATAGAATGTCCTCGTTACCAGTATCAGGAAGCGGTTCACACCTCCTGCATCCCGGGGCCCATATAGGTACAGCTGATGTAAATTCATGACAGCTTTGAGAGAGAGGCGCTGTCGTTGCCTCAATGGTACCAATACTAAAGCCCAGGAGAGTTAAGCAAGTTGCCCAAGGCCACACAGCTGGGTATCAGTGAAGCTGGGATCGGAACCCAGGCAGTCTCCAGTCTGCCAGTCCCTGGGCTGGGCTGGAAGCTGCCACCAGGCAGTGGCCAGGTCCACTTTGTCGCCAGCTGCCTCGCTGCTGCTCAGCCCTAGCTCTCACTCCGGGCAGGTGCACGGGAGACAGGCGGAGTGAAGGGCTGTGCAGCTCCGTGAGCGTGACACAGGCCCCGCCCCAGGGATGTCTTTTCACTGCTCGGAAGACACAGGGAAGTAAAGCGAAGAAGTGGAAAAAACACGCCTGTATAATTTACAGAGCGAATGTTTTACCCTTGGGCGAATGAGGTTGTTTGCAGTGGCACGGCAGAGCTCGCCGGCCCCTGTGCAAACCAGTTCATGGTCATGTGCATCAAAGAAGCCAGAGCTGGGGCCAGCGCTGCAGCGTAGTGGGCTCAGCCTCTGCCTGCAGTGCCTGCATCCCATATGGGCGCCGGTTCAAGTCCCGGCTGCTCTACTTCCATCCAGCTCCCTGATGTGGCCTGGGAAAGCAGTAGAGGATGGCCCAGGTCCTTGGGCCCCTGCACTCACATGGGAGACCCAGAAGAAGCTCCTGGCTCTTGGCTTTGGATTGGCCATTTGGGGAGTGAACCAGCAGATGGAAGACCTCTCTCCCTCTCTGCCTCTCCCTCTGTCTGTAACTCGACCTCTCAAATAAATAAATCAATCTTTTAAAAAAAAAAAAGAACCCAGGGCATGAACCGAATACTGGAAACAAATGTGGGGAGCCCTCTGGCCCCCTCAAGGCCTGCCCGCCAGCCGGTGGCCCCCGGGGTGGCTGACCAACCAGGTGCACGCAGCAGGGCTCGGGGGCCTACCAGCTCCGTGGCAGCTTTGCAGCCCACCTCCTCCGGACGACAGCCGGGCCAGGTGTGTGTCACACACGTGTGCTCTCCGGGGAGGCTTCCGGGCCGTGGTGGACGGAGCAGACCTTGCCGGAGTGGCTGTGCCCGCCGCCAGCATCAGTAGCGTGAGTGCTCGTGAATCGCGTGGCTGATGTTGCTGACAATATGGGGTGGTGGATCCCGGCTCCACGGCCGGCCCTGCCTCCCCAGGCCTGCTCAGCTAGCTGCCTCAGAGACAGGCCAGGCCCGCCGTGTGGCCCGCTGGGTCTCTGTCATGCGGGCTGGTCCTGGGATCCTGGGTGTCTTTCTGAGCATGCGTTTACCCATTTCTCTCTCCAGCTGTGTTTCCCTGACCTTGCATGAGTTGTTTCCTGCCTCAGTTTCTCATCTGTAAAATGGGCTTGTAATGCCAGTCACAGAGGTGGTTCCTGGGCTCCTTTAAGGCGGTTTGAGTGACAGCCTGGGCAGAACCTGGGCTCAGGGTTTGCGTACACTCATGCAAGCTGCGCGTCTCTGATCCGAACACACGAAATGCAAGCATGCGTTTTGGAGAGCCGACTCCGGCCACAAGCAGAAGACTCCACAGCACAAAACTTTGTTTCGTGCACAAAACTATTGAAACATTGTATACATTTACCTCCAGGCTGTGTGTGCTGGAGGTTATAGAGGTGTGGGCTCGGACCCCATACCTGATTAGCTTATTCTTTTTTTTTAAAGATTTATCTATTTATTTGAAAGTCAGAGTTACACAGAGAGAGAAGGAGAGGCAGAGGCAGAGGCAGAGGCAGAGGCAGAGGCAGAGGCAGAGGGAGAGGGAGAGGGAGAGGGAGAGGGAGAGGGAGAGGGAGAGGGAGAGGGAGAGGGAGAGAGAGAGAGAGAGGTCTTTCATCTGCTGGTTTACTCCCCAGATGGCTGCAATGGCTGGAGCCGCGCATATCCACAGCCAGAAGCCAGGAGTCTTCCGGGTCTCCCATGCCGGTACAGGGGCTGCCGTAAGAGGAGGTTGGGAAGATGCGGTTTGGTGCACGGGCAGCCCCTGGCACGACGCCTGGCACAGGGTCTAACTGTGAGGTTTCAGCTCCGACCACAGGCCGCACCTGGGCCTGGGAATCTGTGCCAGCCACAGGCGTCTGCAGCGCCGTGGCCAGCTGCTTTGAGGCGCTGCTCATGGGGCTGGGAGGATGGGCGTGTGAATACCTAATCCAGGGCCAGGGCAGACAAACCAGCACCCCAGTCTGGCCCCGCCTCCTCTTGAGTCCTGGAGGCGTGTCCTCCCAGGGAGCCGAGGGAGCTGAGATCCTGAGCTCAGAGCCCTCCGGGTCCACCAGGCACCCTGTGACCCTCGCGACCCCATCAGAGCCACCACAGTGGGGTCTCTCCCAGGGAGACCCTGGGTGCTGCTGGCTTCTGGACCGCTGGGAGGAGAGAGCGTGCCGTCTGCTAGCTGGGCAGCCCTGATCCTGAGGCCCACTGGTGTCTGTTACCACGTCGGCCCTCCCACCTTGGTGCCGTGAGGAGAGGAAGCCAGACCAGTGTCTGTCCCGTTGTCCCTGGAGAAAGCAAAGTGTCCGGCAAAGGGACCTGGGCGGGGTCGCCAGGCGGAGAAGGACGTGACTCGGCCATCAGGAATCATGGGAACTCTGGCTGCTCACGGATCACTGAGCGCCCCAGGGCCTGGCCACGTGCAAGGTCAGGTTGACGGACAGCAGCCGCTCCACTGCTGGTGAGGGAGCACAGAGAAAGTGCACTTTGTGCTCAGACGACGTGGAATGGATTCACCCGAGGTCCCATTCGTGTCTGTCACCCCCTGAGGTCCCCACTGGGTCCTCTGTACCCAGCCTGCTGATGAATGATGAGGGGGTGTGGGGGGGTCTGGTCTGGAGTTAGAGGGACCAGGGCCACATCCCAGTGGCCAGCGGAGGCTCCACGTTCAAGCCCGTGACCAGCAGGGCAGGGCAGGACGTGCGCCACACAAAGGTGGAGGAGGGGACTGAGCACCTGCTGGCCCGTGACTCACACCACGGTGTGGGGCTCCAGGCCTGGACGTGGCTGTGACACTAATGACCTCTCTCCCTCCTGCGCCCGATGCTAACGCGAGCGCACGCCCTCCGAGGCGGGGCCTGGGCCATATGTAGACGCTCTTGGGTGTTGGCAAGAAAACAAGCTGTTTTGCCTCACCCGCTGAGTGAGGGCGCCTCCCAGTGGTGATGATGGCAAGGGCAGCCTCACACCTCATCTTCCAGATGGGTTATTTTAAGGTGAACGGGGTCACTAATGGCCATCAGCTGAGAGCAGGTGCCCGCCAGGGCTGTGCCAGGCACTGGGGACACACAGCTGCCCTGCTTGGCACCCTGCATCCCCTTGGCCCGCTCCCCTGGCCGTCCACACCTGCCACCACCGAGGAGGCAAGGAGCTTTGCTCTCTGTTGCCGGGTGCTCATGGCCTGGGGCGGGGCTTGGCACACAGTAGGCACTCGCTGGATGAGTGAATGAGCTGACCCAGCCCACAGGGTCACTTGAGGACCTACTGGGTTAGCCCACAGAGCTCCTGCCTTCCTGGGGCGACCTCTAGCTGTATCCGGGGGGGCTCTGGGAGCTTGTGCCGAGGCTGGAGGGCGGGGGGCTGGGAGCCGTCCCAGTTCGTGGAAGCTGGAATTAAGGATCCGGTGGAGCTGGCGCTGTGGTGCTGTGGGTTAAGCCTGCATCTCACGTGGGAGTTGCTGCCTTGAGTCCTGCCTGGCTGCTCTGCTTCTGATCCAGCTTCCTGCTAATGCGCCTGGGGAGGCAGTGGAAGGTGGACCCTGCCACCCACGCGGGAGACCTGGACGGAGTCCCAGTCCTGGCGTCTGCCCGGCCCAGCCCAGGCTGGGGGAGTGAACCAGTGGATGGAAGACCTCTCTCTCTCTCTCTCTCTCTCTCTCTCTCTCTCTCTCCATAACTCTGCCTTTCAAATAAATGCATCCTTTTTAAAGAGGTCCGTCTAGTTTGGTGCAAACGAGCGGGAAGTCCGTACATAGTGCCGCACAACACACACTGCTCTTGAACACTGTGCAGCTCTTCACTGCGGTTTCCTGAGTTTCTGCAGGTCCGGGTGCGTAAGCTGGGACACGTCCCTCTGCCTCTCTCAACTTCAGCCACCTCGGGATGACGTGAGCTGGAGGGCTGGGCCTAGATGCTTCCAGAAGGTTCCAGACCCAGGACAGGCTAGTTCCGAGTTGACAGGGGCAGAAGCTGGGTGGGGAGTCTTGGGGGCAGGGCGACAACCCAGCCCACAGCGCAGGAGGCCTTGCGACTCCATCACTGTGTCCTTTGCCCTCTGGCCATGCAGGAAACATGGAGTCCTGCTTTCCAAAGCTGACAAGTCCCTGGTACTGCCAGCCCTGAGGAGCAGGTGCCACTTCCGGGGGCGGGGCCCCACGCTCCGGTCCCGGCTTGGCCAGGTGGGAGCTGTGTGGGCTGTGCGGCTTACTCAGCCTCTCTGAGCCTCCGTCTCCTTGGAATAGGACGATCAGAAGCTCCCCCAGTTCACAGACCGAGCTCAGCCCAGGTGACCGCCTTGCGCTGACACTGATGGATTGACGCGAGCCCCCGGGGGCACTCCTGGAAGGGGGGGCTCCTGAGGGCGTTGCTCACGTGTGCTCCTCTGGCTTTGAGCAGTGGCAGGCAGGAGAGTGGGGGGCCGGGGTGGGCGGGACGGCGCCACTCCCAGGCGCTGCTGCTACGGATGGTCTGTGCTTTCTGGCTGTCTGTCCCTTTACCGTCCGCGCTCGGCCCTAATGGGCTCCGCAGGCCAATGCCAGCGGCCCTGGCTTCATTCCGAGGGCGGTGAGGGCTCAGGGCGGCTCTGACACGCACAGAAAGGGCCTGCAGGGGGCTGGACGCCGGCCCAGCTGAGCCCTGGCCGTGTGGCTGGAAGAACGAGACGTGGTGACAGCCGCACAAACAGCGGTGGCCACCGGGAGGGTCCTTGCCTGGCCCAGGTGCCGAGCGGGAGTTTCTCCTCGGAGCCTCACCGTCCTGAGGATGAAGAGCTGTGGTTCCCGCTCCCCAGAGGGTCAGAGAGGGGACAGGGGTTCAGCTGGGCTGTGGGGGGCGCTGCGAGGGGATCGGGTGTGACACGCGGTGTCACCAGCACCACGCACGGCGTCTGGGAACCCACCACCCTTACCAGGAGCTGGGAGCGTTTCCCCACGTTGTCATCACATCAGGCCTTGTGCAGTGTTAGACGGAGACACTGAGCCCACGGAGAGGTGGCTGGGCCAGTGTCACGCGGTGCAGGTGCCTGACAGTCCCTCAGTCTCCAGGTCACTGTGCTCACACCTCCCCGGGCCTGTGTGTGACCCTTGGGCCACTGGCTGACTCCCAGTGCCACCCTGGGCCCACAGTCTGTGTGCTGTCACTGGTGTTCCCACGTTTCGCCCCAGTCCCCACCACTCCCTGTTGCCTTCCCTGCCCTGACTTCTTTTGTTCCAGTCTCTGGCTTCAGGCCGCGTGTGTTTGCTCGCTCGCTGGGCTGCCTTGGGTGAAAACTGGGCAACCGCTCAGCCCTCTCGGCTCTGGGAGTCCGGGGCCGGCTCCATCAGTCCCCTGCCCTGTGCTGGGCCCCTACCCACACGCTCCCGGCTACTGCGGACCTGGTGCTCGAATGTTCCTGTGACGGGCAGAAGGCTGTGCCTCAGGGTGGGCAGCAGGTGGGCGGGGTCCGGGCAGGTGGGAGTCTCACTCGTGATCCTGCGGCTCCTGGTGAGGCTCACAGGGTCAAGACGCCAGAGCTGCTAGATGACTCTTCCTCCAGGCAGCCTTCCGGGACCTTCACACAGTCTAGCCCACCTCTCGGGATTGCAGGGGGTCCCTCCTCTGGGGAAGGGAGGGCCAGAGACCAGAAGAGAGGCTGGAAGAGGAAGGGTGAATGTGGGTGACACGAGCCAGTTCCATCCACGTTCCCACCTGGAATGTACCCCCACTGTCCCTCCCTCACCCCGCACCCTCAGTTTCAATCCCAGAAGCCACTGCTCAGCCTCCCGGGCTCTCTGGCTCCCTGGCACTTGGCACACCCGTGAATTTCATCAGTTGCTTTTGTCACCTGCACCTGCCTGCCCCACTGTGGCACCAGCACGGGCCACAGAGACCCTCACTCCTGCGAGAAGCTCGCCCTCCATGACCTGAGTTCAGTGCTGGCTGTGGCCCCTTTGGGCCGTGGGAGGTCGGCGGCCCCTTCTCCTGAGCCGCGGCCCCCTCGTCCTCTCTTGGGGGTGATGGCACCAGGCTTGGAGCCTTGAGATGGGGACGGAAGGCCTGGGGCTGTGCACGGGGGGAGAGAAACGGGGCAGAGGGCAAGTCCTTGGGGGTCCCAGAGCAGCAGCCCCAGGGCATTCAGCACCCAGGGTGTCCTAAAAGCAGGGAGCTGGTCCCCGAGACGAGCTACAGGCTACGGAGCTCACCCTGGAGGGCCTGAGAGCCAGGAGGTCCGACCCAGGCTGCGGAGGACCCGGAGGCAGATTCGCAGCGCCCGAGTCTCTCTCCTTACTGGACTGAACGCTGAGAAATCAGGCTGCAGGAGCAGAGGCTGGGGAAGAGCCCAAGCACAGCAGGTCCCTGAGAGCCAGCTCCGCGGCTCTCATCTGATGCCCATGGCCCGCGAGCCCGGCTTGCTCAAGGGGTGCGAGGCTGGGACTAGGAAAGGACTGGGGGCAGGGGCTGGGACCCAGACTCAGCGGGTCCCGTCAGAATGACCTTCAGACCCAAAATACGATGGCGCCTCCAAAAGCTCATGGGAAAATTGAGTAAAAAGATAAGTTTATTCTGCTGAAAGAAATTTGAAATCCATGCATAGTTTTTTCATAAAACCCATTTCTATGAAATTTTTAAAAATATTTATTTACTCATTTTTTATTTATTTGAAAGGGAAGGAGGGAGAGGAGAGAGACAGAAGGAGGGGGGAGAGAGAGAGAGAGAGAGAACAGAGAGAGAGAGATCTTCCATCGCCTGGCTCACTCTCAAATGCCTACAACAGCCAGGGCTGGGTCAGGCCAAAGCCAGGAGCCGGAAGCTCCACCCGGGTCTCCCACATGGGTGGCGAGGGGGCCATCTTCCGTCTTCCCAGGTGCATTAGCAGGGAGCTGGTCTGGAGGCGGAGACAGGACTGGACCCCAGGCCCCCTGATACAGGTGCAGGTGCTGAGCGCAGCCCGACCTGCTGTACCACAGCGGCCGCCCTCCGTGACCTCCTTCAAGACGCCTCCTATGCGTGGGTCTCAACCTCTGTGTGCACCAACAGAAACTTCCCTTCGCGTTCTCCGGGTCCCTCATGCTCCGGCAGCGCACCCGGCCGCTCTACCTTCCGCGCCCGGAGCCCGGCCGCCCTCGCCCTGCTCTTCCCTGCCCCTCAAGGATCCGGGGTTATGGGACACTTGCAGCTCATGCTCTGCGGTGCTAAGTCGGCCTGAGCCCAGGCACACGCCCGTGTCCTCACAGCACCCGGAGCCCACCCTGCCGGCTGCCCTGGGCGTGGTGTCCTCTCGCTGTTGCCATCCTGGGCAGCCTCGGACCTGGCACTGTGGTCAGCAAGTTGTCCCGCCTGCCCCCCGTGCAGCCTTCAACCCCGGGCTGGGGCTCCGTCACCTGTCGCCGCCCCCAAGGCTGCTCTGGCTTCCTGCCGGCCCAGGCTGCCGGCGGCTAAGTGCCTGATAGCACCTGGGGAAGCTGCCGTGAAGTCAGGTCAAAAACTCCCCCCGGGTCACAGAGCTGGCTCCCCTGGCCCCAGGCGCCGTCATCTCCCGCTTCATCCGACAGCTCCTCTCTGAGGCCAGGCGTGTTTCTTCCATCTGACTCCGGGCTCTTGTAAGGTCTCCTCCATCAGATTACTCAGAGCAGGCACTCTGGCCTCCCCAAGACTGAGGGTGGAGGCTGTGCACCTCCCGTCAGCCCTGGACGCCGTAATGGTACAGCCGTGTCTCCTCCATCAGACTGGGAATATCCCAATGTCGGGTGGATCCTCTCTCGTCAGACAGATCTTTCCCCCAGGGCAAGCTCAGCGTCTCCCCCATCAGACTGGGATCTCCCTGAGGTCAGAGACTGGCTCTGCTCCTGCCCTTCCGCCCAGCCCGACCGCTGCCCAAGAACCCCCAGCCCCGGGCGCCTCTGACGGGGCGGGGTCCTGTGCAGGGCGATGCTGCCAGCCGGCCACTGCACCGTGCGCACCCCAGGCGTTAATTAGTGCAGCCGCTGTTAAGTGTTTCTTTCCATTTATGCAAATCAGCGAGGTAAGAGGCATATAATGAAGTGTTTGTGGTTTAATGCTGTGCGGTAGGAGGAAGATGAATTTTAATTACTGGCTCCTAATTGGATGGACAGCGTGCTAATATCCTCCTGACAGCAGATCCAAGCCTGTGCTGCCCCGCCCTCCACCCACGCCCGGGGGTCTGCCGAGCCACCCACAGTGTGTGCGCGCTGGGGGCCACGCCCACAGCCTGCCTGCCCAGCCTCGCTCTGGCTCTCGGGGGCCTCCTTCTCCTCTCTCTCTCTCAAACCCCCACCTGTGCCACTTACTTCCTGTGTGACCCTGGGCACGTTACCTCCCTCTCTGAGCATGCCCCCTCCTGCTGACTCTCCAAGGCTCTCCTGGGCACCTCCTCCCCTACCCCCCGGTGCCTGTTGAGGGTCCCTGTCCCACCACCCTCATCATGTCCCTCCCACGATGCTGTCGCTGGCCCTGTGGGACTGGGGGCTCACAGGGCTGTCCTGGTGACCCCAGTGCAGCCCTGGGACCCACACCTGAGACAGATGTGTTGAATGAATCCAGCTCAGGCTGGAGGTGCTGGCTGAAGCTGGGGTGCACTTTGGATCCTAGAGGACGCGGGCAGTAGGGAGCCATGGGTGACTCCACATAGGTGGCGGAGGGGCGGATTCCGTAGACGCCGTCTTCATGGTCCCCTCTGCCTCCTCTCCCCTTCACTGCGACCTCCAAATCCAGGTCTCCAGCAGGCCCACTCAGAAGCACGTAGCATCCCCTGGGCTGGACAGAGTGAGAGCAACGTTTGGGCAGGGAGGGGCTGGGGGAGAAGGAGGGGAAAGAGCCATTTCCCACCAGCAATCGCGCCAGGTCAGCGCAAGGAGCAGCAGGCTGCCGGGGAGGCCTTGGGCGTCTCCCTGCGCTGGAGCTGGCGCCTGGCTTTGGGACTCAACCAGCTTTGTAGCTTTTCTGAGCATCAGCGGACTCCTCTGTGAAACAGGCTGAGGCCCGTCCTAAGCTGTATTGGGAGAAGAAGGACAAAGAATCCCACAGCGCGCGGTAGATAGGTTGTTACCCGAGAGAAGGGGCGGGGCCCGTGGTGAGGCCCAGCAGGTCGCGGTGCCAGTCCCGGCTGCTCCACTTCTGACCCAGCTCCCTGCTAATGCACCTGGGAGAGCGGTAGAAAATGACCCAGGTGCTTGGGGCCACTGCCATCCCCAAATCCTTGCAACAGCCGGGGCTGGGCCAGGGCAAAGCCAGGAGCCAGGAGCCCCCTCCAGGTCTCCCGCCTGGGAGGCAGGGACCCATACACTGGAGCCTTCAATTGCTAGATTGGAAGTGGAGGCGGGACTCGACCCCGGGCACTCAGATACGGCTGTAGGTGCCCCAGGCAGGGATGAACCAGGCAAGGAGGGCTGGCCCTCTGCACGTGTGCGTTCACTGTGGCCAGCGCTGCTCCTGCTGACGCTGTTACGGCCGCTGCCGGGGACCTAAGCCAGCGGCTTCCCCGTTCAGCTCCCTGGCTCTCCCCGGGCCTCCCAGCCGCTGCCCGGGCGCTTTCCCAGAGGCCTCCCTGAACTGCAGCACTCTGGGCAAGGGTGACCCCGAGGGCTGATGGGGGCGTGGCAGGGGGAGGGTTGCAGGGGGCAGTGGTGGGAGCAGGAGTTGTAGAAGGCTTCAGGAGGTGAGAGGGCAGGGCAAGGAGCTGGGGGCCAACCAGGCAGGCAGCTCTCAGTTCCGCTGGCCCTGGGAGGGATATCTTCAATGCAAACCCTAGCACACTGAACCCCGTCTTCAAGGATGCAGGGGTTCCCCGGCAGGGGCCAAGCCTCCTGGGATGGCCTCTACCTTCCGCCTGCTTCGGCAGGTGCTGGACACCTGCCCGGTTCCCTTGAGGGGCGAGGGGAAGGAGGGGGCAGCGGGGAGGGGCTGTCGACCAGTGTCCACTTAAGGAGAGAGCTCCCAGCTGGTGACGCGAGGCTCAGGGCTGAGGATCTAACAAAAGCGGGTGTTTCCCAACACCTGCAAGTGTATTTATATGGAAAGCAAAATGCCACGGTAGCCTCGTTTCCATCAAATGCAATTTGGTTCCTGATTTGGTGAGTCCCTCGACTGAGCAGACACAGAAGTGAGAAGAGCCCTGCACGTCCCGGGAGCTCGGACAATGCAGGCTGCTCAGACACAGCATGCTGTGGCCACGGTCTAGGGCACTTCCAAGGAGAGATTAGATTGCGTTAGGCCCACCCCAACGGCCTCTTTTCAACCTTATCCCTGGACCCAGAGCTGTGGTGTAGCGGGATAAGCCGCCAACTGCAGCACCAGCATCCCATATGGGCACCGGTTCGAGTCCTGGCTGCTCCACTTCCAATCCAGCTCTCTGCTGTGCCCTGGGAAAGCAATAGAAGATGGCCCAAGTCCTTGGGCCCCTGCACCCATGTGGGAGACCTGGGAGAAGCTCCTGGCTCCTGACTTTGGCCTGGTCCAGCTCTGGCTGTTGTGGCCTTTTGGGGAGTGAACCAGTGGATGGAAGATCTCTCTGTCTCTCTGTAACTGCCTTTCAAATTAAATAAATCTTTAAAAAAAAAAAAAAACCTTCTTTAAAGCCCTGCTTCCAAGCATAATTTCGGGGGGACTGGGGGTTATGGTTGTGACACGGGAGTTGGGGGGCGCCTGGCCCCATGCATTTAGCCTCAGGTGGCCCTCTTTGAGAGCCCCTGCTATATCTCCCCCTGCGCCATGGGATTCAGCCTCCGAAAATCCCCCCACCTCCCGATGGGATGCCGGAAGCCAGGTCTGCTCCCCAGACCCTGCGTTTCTCTCTGTCCAGTTCCCTGCCTTTGTCCTGGCGCAGAGGAAAAGGTGTGGCTGACTTCTGCGTCATGGTGACCTGGCCTGGGGTCCTGGCACTTCACAGAGCTGAGCGGGGACCTGGTGCAGGCAGCCATGAGGAGTGCTAATGACAGTCAGCTGGCAGGGCTCCGCAGGGTGACAAGAGGTGGTGTCGGTGACACAGGGCCTCAGCATGCTGTGGCCATGGTCTCTGTGCAGAACACCCTGCACTGTCCGAGCCCCCAGGACATGCAGGGTGCAAGGGGAGGGGCGAGGCCAGGCCAGTCCAGCCCGGGTCATGTGCACCTGCACCTGGAATGCATGACCTGGCCTGGCCCCCGCCAGCCTGCAAAGCCTCACTGTGGGGGAGGGGGTGTTCGCAGACTGCAGGCTCATGGCTGAGCCTTACAAGGGAAGAGCTGAGCAGGGCGCGGGGTGGTGCTGAGGGGGCGGCCCCGCTGGCTGCACAGCGGAGAGGCTGGGAAGCAGACAACATCCTCCCTCCACAGTGCAGCAGCTCCTTCCAATCCAGGAGTGGACGCTGGGGCGGTGCGAGGGGAGGGCAAGGCGGGGGAGGGGAGGGGGAGGGGAGGTGGGGGAGGGGAGGGGGAGGCGGGAACCTCCCTCGCAGGAAACTAGCATGAATGATGGTGTCGGCCGGGATCAGCCAGCGCAGTCCGGGCTGCACCTTGGTGCCCTGTGGGTCACTCGTAGACTTCCTGGCCAAGGCTGGGCTTGCAGCAAGAGAGGGCAGATCGCGAGGGCCTGGGCAGGATGTCCACCAAGCGGAGTAGCAGCGTGACCAGAGGCATCAGCCAGGCGGTGGCGGTTGCCCCAAGGGACTGTGTTGAACGGAGCTGGCTCAGCGAAACCGTGGCAGAGAGAACCCCTCAGCCTGGCCTCTGGGCGCGTCTAAGCCTTGACCCAGGCTTAGATGTCCCCGAGGCTGAGCCTAGGTGGGAACGGGGGAGGAGCTGGACCCAGAGCCCGGGAAGCCTGGGTTTGGCCACGCAGGTCCAAGCCGGGTGGAAAAGGGTCTCAGGGCGGGTGAGGGGGTGAGTGTGATCCCACTGACTGGCTCAGGGCCGCACCTCCCCTCCCGGTCCCAGGACAGCGGGTGTGGCTGAGCTGACTAGGGCTCCCCTAGGAGAAGACAGCTCTGCCTTTCCACCTGCTGCTGTGGGCCCCTCCCTCTCAGCATCTGCCGGGGGCACCTGTGGGGCCTCACCTTTGCCCTCACCCCTGCTGACACCCCATTGAGCACTGCCCCTGCCCCTCTTCCCTGCTGCAGCAGGTGCTGTGTGGCCGGGGCACTCATGTCCCGGGGGCCACCCTGAAATGTGTCGCTGCCCTCCACGCGTTCCTCCATCCGTCCCTCCTTCTCCCCGCCCTGAGTTGGCCACAAGCACCTGGTTGGTGTCTATGCAGGAGCGAACACCTGCTCTCCCGTTACACTCACACCTGGGAGGCCAACCCACCAGTGCCCTGGGCCCAAGAGTCTCCCAGGGACTGGGCAAGACCTTGAGAGTTTGGCAGGTGCACCTGCTACCCTTGGGCGGGGGGAGGAATGGAGTGAGCCCATAGCCCCTTCCTGGTAAACTCTGCCCCTCCTGGTCACTCCACCCCCCCTTTGTCACTCCATCTGCCACGAGAGAGCATCTGGCCGTTAACTTATATATAATAACCCTTAAACACTGCCATTAAGCCACCTCTCATTCTTTTAAACTACCCAGGAAGGGACTTCGGGGTGATATATGGAGGCTTTTATGGCTGGCACTGGGCAGCTTAAGGACTTAGCACACGCGGGGCGTCCATTGTTGCATAAATAAGAATCGCTGGGACATCACAGCGTCACTCAGCCCCGCGCGGGCAGCTTGCTCCCTGCGTCGCCGGCACCTGGCCCAGGGAAGCGGTGAGGCGACCCCAGCGAGCTGAGCCAGGAGACCCCGTTACTGTATCTCCTGTGCCTTGTTTCACTCTGCATTTTCCTCAGTTAACCTTCACGTTGTGTGAGGGGCAGGAGGTGGGAAGGGACTCGCCACCTGTCACAGCTCACCTGCCCCGGGCCGGGCACCTACGCTCTGCTTCACTTCAAACCCCCAGCGCCTTTGCTCTTCTTCCTCCCACTCACGTTGCCCTCACAGCAGTCCTATGAGCATAGGTGCTGGGATCATCCCCATTTTACTGATGCAGAAACTGAAGCACAGAGGGGTTTAGTAACTTGCTCGAGGTTGCACAGGAGCAACTGTCTGAGCCAGGATTTGAGCCCAGGTTGCTTGTTTCCCGAGTTACGTGCCCAAGGGCCAGAGCCGAGAGGCAGGCGCTCTGTCCACGTGGGCCTCCATGTGGGTGGCAGGGGTGCAAGCACCTGAGCCATTGTCTGCTGTCTCCCAGGCTCATTAGCAGGAAGCTGGATGGGAAGTGGAGCAGCCGGGACTTGAAACAGAATCCATATGGGATGCTGGGCACTGTGGTGGCTTAACCTGCTGCACCACAGTGCCGGCCCCCAGACCTGGGTGTGTTGGAATGTAAAAATGACCCCTTCCCTACCTGCGGCTCTGGAAACTTCTGGTGTGTGGTTTTTGTTTTTTGTTTTTTGTTTTTTTTTTGACAGGCAGAGTGGACAGTGAGAGAGACAGAGAGAAAGGTCTTCCTTTTGCCGTTGGTTCACCCTCCAATGGCCGCCGCGGACCGCGCTGATCTGATGGCAGGAGCCAGGTGCTTCTCCTGGTCTCCCATGGGGTGCAGGGCCCAAGCACTTGGGCCATCCTCCACTGTACTCCCGGGCCACAGCAGAGAGCTGGCCTGGAAGAGGACAGAATCCGGCGCCCCGACCGGGACTAGAACCCGGTGTGCCGGCGCCGCAAGGCGGAGGATTAGCCTAGTGAGCCGCGGCGCTGGCTGCAAACTTCTGTTTGTTCTGTGGTTTTGCCTATGCGCGGCCACCACTGCCTTCCTGCCCGGAGTTCATAGCACACGTGATGGGGCCGGGCTGCTGCTGGCGGTGACGCTGGGGTCTGGAATCCCAGCAGCTCTGGTTCTCTGTCACCAGAGAGCTCCTGCCGTGTCCCTGCAGCCTCCCGGCTGGGCTTCCACGTGAGAGTATCCCCGCAGGTGGGCAGTCCTTCCCTATCCCGCCCCTTGCTGGCAAGCTTTGCCACGCCCCTCCCGCTGCAGACCAGATGGAGGCTTTTTTTTTTTGACAGGCAGAGTGGACAGTGAGACAGAGAGAAAGGTTTTCCTTTTCTGTTGGTTCACCCTCCAATGACCGCCGCAGCCGGCGGGCTGCGGCCGGCGCACCGAGCTGATCCGAAGGCAGGAGCCAGGTGCTTCCTCCTGGTCTCCCATGGGGTGCAGGGCCCAAGCACTTGGGCCATCCTCCACTGCCCTCCCAGGCCACAGCAGAGAGCTGGCCTGGAAGAGGGGCAACTGGGACAGAATCCGGTGCCCCGACTGGGACTAGAACCCGGGGTTCCGGCCCCACTAGGTGGAGGATTAGCCTATTGAGCCGCAGCGCCGGCCAGATGGAAGCTTTGCAGTGAGGGCGGAAATGCCGAGGTTTGAAGGCCCAAGGGGGATCGATCCCAAAGTCCAGGAGTCCCTCCCTGCCCCCTCCAACCCCTTCAACACAGGAAAACCCCACGTGAGCCTGGAGGAAACTCTCTGGTTGGGAGTCCGAAAAAATCAGAATCCTGTCCCTGGCTCTGCCACGGATGTGCTGTGTGTCCTCGGGCAAGTCACTCTGCCTCTCTGGGCTGTATTTCTCCAGGGTAATCTGGAAGAATGGCATGACCAGAGGGAAGCAGACCCCTCCAGCACTGAAACTTGGGGAAATCGGAGGTGGAAGGCGGCGACTTTGGGATAAGCAAGAGCCTCCTGGGGGTGAAGGCGCGAGTCAGCCCCCCGGGAAGGGAGCCAAGAAGGAGCCTCCAGGACTGCAGAGGAAGTGGGCTGGGGAGTCACGGGGCAGCCTTTGGGGGGTGCTGTGGGGAGAGGGCCACACATGTCCAAGGGTAAAGGCAGGAGGGGTCACTGGAGCAGAGGGGAGAGCTGGGTGAATTATGCGTGCACCCAGCAACCATGGCCTGCTGAACACAGCTCTGCCGCTGTCAATCTGCCAGCCCCGCGGTGGAGAGGGCAGTGCCGCGCTGTGCCCCAGACCCCGCTCTCTGCCAGGCCCCACACACCCGGGGGTGGGGGCCCCAGGGAGCTGGCTGTGCCCCCTGCTGCGTGGGAGAGGGACAGTGCCACGGCTGACCTGAACATATAACACCTTGCGAGTGGACACGCAATGACAGCCCGCAGGCTGGGATGTGTGTATGCGACACGTGGTGGTCAAACCAGGATGATGAGCACGCCCGTTTTCTCAAACCTGGACCACCTCTTTGTGCTAGGAACATTTAAAGTCTAGGGGCCAGTGCCGTGGCTCACTTGGGTAATCCTCCGCCTGCAGCACCGGCATCCCATATGGGTGCCGGGTTCTAGTCCCGGTTGGGGCGCCGGGTTCTAGTCCTGGTTGCCCTCTTCCAGGCCAGCTCTCTGCTATGGCCCGGGAGTACAGTGGAGGATGGCCCAAGTGCTTGGGCCCTGCACCCGCATGGGAGACCAGAAGCACCTGGCTCCTGGCTTCGGATCGGCGCAGCGCCAGCTATAGTGACCATTTGGGGGGTGAACCAATGGAAGAAAGACCTTTCTCTCTCTCTCTCTCTCTCTGTCTATAACTCTACCTGTCAAATTAAAAAAAAAAAAAAGTCTGTTCCTGAATATTTGGAAATAGGCGATCCGTGATCGTTCAGAGCAGTCTCCGCACTGGAGGACACAGAACTTCTCCTGTTTGACTGTGGTCAGTTCCATCAGGAACCCCCCAATGACCCCCGCCCTCTACCAGGAACCCCGATTCTCATCTCTGCTTCCCTGACACCAGCCTGCCTGGCCTCCTCCCACCCTGTTTGTCCCTCCTGGCTTCTTCAAGCTGCCGCAAATGACAGGCTTTCTTGCTTCGCTGTGGCTAAGTGATATTCTGCCGTGTCCATGCACCGCATTTTCTTCATCCGTATACTTGATCGAGGTGGCCTGGACCTGCAGAACCAGGCTCAGAGATGTCAAGGCCTCTGCTATGGACACTCAGCCGAGAGCCCGAGGAGACCAATTCCTGCTCCCCGAGCCCTGGGCTGTGTCCGTGGGGTGCAGACGGGATCTTCCAGGCAGGGTCCACTTGAGAAAAGACGGCACCCGCGTGTGGCAGGAGCTGCAGGGGGCTCCACACCTGGGCAGTCCCTTCGTAGACACCTGGAGGCTTCGTGGCAGAGTTAAGGACTGGGTGTGGTTCTGGAGCTGTGACCTGAAATTCCGGTGTGGCCTCGGCTCTGGACAGGTGGGCGTGAGAGCAGCCGGCCCCGTCCGTGGGGCGAGCCCCACCCCGAGCTCCGTCAGGATTGCAGGGCGCGAAGTCGGCCACCTCCGGCTACCTCACAGGTGACCCTCGGCATCCGCTGTCCAAGGAGAAGCCTTTTCACCTTGAAGTGGCATTGACGGTGGTGTTTCCCAGGGTCCAACCCCTCACTCCCAGCCTTCTCCCGGGCCACCCTGTGGGGAGGTGGGAGCAGTTGCAGGGTCCCAGGAGAGGATGTAGAACACAGGGCCATTCCCCATGGAGGTGATGTCACGGTCACTGGTAGCCACAGGTATGGACAGAATTGTGTCGGCTGAATCGGGTATGGCTGGGGCCGTGGGAGCCAGCCTGCAATTCCAGCCACCATGAGCTGTGACCCCAGGGACGTTAGCAGTGCTATCCATAGCTCCCTTGGCTGTCCACGGGGCACCTGTGTGCTGGAGACCTGACACGTGCTCAAGTTTCTGGATGCGTTTGATCCTGGTGGGTATTTGGATTCCTCCCTTGGCGGACGAGGAAGCAGACCAGTGCGATTGCTCGCCGAAGCCAGCCAGCTGAGTGGTCTGTGCTTTAGCCGGTCCTCCGTATTACATCTCCAATCACGGTTCCAGGGGTAGATGTACTGCCTGATCCAAGAGGCTGACTTGGACGTGAACTGTGGGGAACAGATCCTTCCATGGACTAAAGATCGCAGACAGCGGCCTGGAGGACCCAGCGTGAGAAAGAATCCAACAGTGCCCACTTTCTGAACAGCCCTGGCCACAGGGCAGGAGGGCCAGGGCTGGGGGCATGGCCCCTGCCCAGAGAAAGTCCATCCAGAGCCCCGAGAATGTACACGGAGATGGCAGCCAAGAACCATGTGTGTGCACACGCGTGTGTATGTGCGTGTCTGTGTACACGTGGTGCACATGCGTGAGTCTGCCCTCGCCAGCACACACACACAAACACGAGTGCACACCTTCCCTGGTGGATTTTGTTCTCTGCCTCGCCTGTCCCCTTGTCCCTTGTTCCCTCCCTGATGCAGCCTGCCCTGCATGGGTTTGCAAAGGGCAGTGAACCAAGGTCGCGCCCTCTCTCCCCACGAAGGCAGGGACCCTGCGGAAGTGCAGGTGGCTACGCTGGGAGATTGGGTCCCGGAAGAAATGTGTGTGCTCTGAAAAGTGACAGTCCCTCGTTCCTGTTGGCTCCCAGGTAGCATCCTGGGCAGCGGGCTCCGATGGAGAAGGCAGTGAGTTTGCACCTGCTGGGGCTGAGCAGAGAGGTCTGGGGGGTGGAGCAGGGTTGGGGGGCTGGAAGCTCACCCCACAGCCACGTGGCAGGAACCATGGGCTGCTGGGAGGCCGACGGCAGCCCCAGCGGGACCAGGCTGCTTTTGTGTGCCAGCCCTCATCGGCTGGTGCTGAAGGGATCACTGGGATTTCAATCAGCTGTGACAGCTCTAACCTTGAAGTGTGAGGTTTTCTGGAAGAGGGAAGGAAGGGGGAGGGGAGTGGGGGGGGGAGAGAGAGAGAAGCAGGAGGTGTGGGGGTGCGTCGGGGTGTGGCTGCATCGAGGGGGGGGTCTGTAAAACCCCTGAGCGGGGGGGCCGGGCACCCAGGACGTTGGCGGCAGGTGTCAGCTGGCACTCAGCGCTGTCACTCAGCCAGCGCGGGTGGCTCACGGCTACCTCCAAAATCCTACCCCCCCCCACTTTGTCCCCATGCCCCTCCCCCCAGCTGCTCCTCCCTCCCAGAGTTGAGCCCTGGTGTCCCCTCCCTGCCACTGCTTGGCTCCCCACCATGGGGGTGCGGCCTCCTGGATACGAGGTCTGTGGCTATCACCCAGGCGCCCAGAGCAGCGTGGCCGTGAGCGCGGGGAAGCGTCCCCCACCCACCACCACGTAGAGACTCTGAGGGCGTAAGTGAGATAACCGTGACACCTGTTTTAAATTAGCCCTCGGAAGCCTCCGACAGCTGAGGAATTATTTAACAGGGAAAGAATTGAGTGCATGAATAAATATTAATATTAAATCACCACTTCCCTGGGTTTAAGGAGAAGGGTCCGGGGCTCAGCCAGAGATGGAGGCAGAAGGGGGGGACAGGGAGCTGCCCGTGTCCGTCACTGGGTCCCTGTCCAAGCCGGGCGGGGATGCAGCCAGCAGGCGAGGTCAGAGGTCAGAGCTTGCTTGGGCTCATCCTGGATGCGGCGCCCGTGGCCCCTTCCACGTGTGTTTTGTGGCCACCTTGGTATAGGGACAAACACGATCCAGGCGGGGTTCATGGTTGCACACTCTGTTTTACATGCAGTTCCGCCCTGGTTTCCCAAGGAATCGAAATGCAAGCATTTTCATGGGCCCTGGGCACGGGACCTCCAGGGCCTGGTGGAGGAGTGGACCCTCCCTGGCCAGGCTGGGTGTGTGCAAGGCCTGCCGGGGGCAGTGGAGAAGGAGGCAGAGGGGTCTCAGGGGTTCCCAGCGGAGGCGGACCACCTCTGGGTCAGGAGGATGAGCAGCTTGGACTGCGTCTTTCGGGCCAAGGTCACCTGTTCCTATGAAGTCATACTGATCAATGACTGTGGGTGACAGCGGTGACAGTGATGGGTGAGTCGCTCTGTGCTCACTGCCCTGACTCCCCTGCCACCACGCACATCCCCGGCTCGGAGCCTGCGCACCTGCTCCCGAGCCCCGAGCCCCCTTCTGTCGTTCAAGGGGCTTCCTCGCTCACCTCTGTGTCACCTGCTCTGTGGGTCCCGCACCGCTGCCCTGCTCCGTCTCCACTTCCTTGCATGCCGCCATTCGACAGATACGAGGGGGGGACACAGGACGGAGAGAATCAACCCCCCACGATGTAGCACTGGTCCCCTGAGCCACAAGCCCCGGGAGGGTGGGGACTTTGTCATGCTCATGTCTGTGTCCTTGGCTTCTGGCCTGGATCTGAGTCCCAGCCACATTCCCTGTCCCAGCTTCCTGCTAATGTGCACCCTGGGACACAGCAGGTGGAGGCTCAAGTACTTGGGTGCCTGCCACCCACGTGGGAGGCCTCCTGGATGGAGCTGCTGGCTCCTGGCTTCTGCCTGGCCCAGCTCTGGCTGCTGCAGGCATTGGAGGAGTGAACCAGCTGATGGGAGATCTCTGGCTGGTTGCCTCTGCCTCTCAAACAAGTATTTTGCAAAGATTTATTTATTTGAAAGGCAGAGTGAGAGAGGGAGGGAGACACAGGGCAAGGGATCTTTCATCTGCCAGTCTACTCACCAAAAGGCCACAGCGACCGGAGCTGGGCCTGGCCAAGCCAGGAGCGGGCCGTCCATCTGGGTCTCCTGCGTGGGTGGCCAGGGCCCGAGGACTCGGGCCATCCGGCTACATTAGCAGGAGCCAGACTGGAAGCAGAGCGGCGGGGACTCGAACCAGTGCTCACATGGGACCCTGGTGCCACAGGCAGTGGCGGAACCCGTTGTGCCACGACACTGGCCCCACATAAATACGTTTGGTGGCCTCAGCGAGGGTTTGGAAGGCACAGCTAGAGAGGGACTGACTCAGTGGCCGGTCCTGCGCCAGGTTCAGCGTTTCAGTCTCGGGTCCAGCGCGTCCCACGTTCTTTGCAGAGAGCTGGGGGCGTGGCCCTGACCAGGAGCCTTCTGCCTTATGGATGCTGAGCCGGTCTGCTGCCCTGTGGGCCTCCTTCCCGCTCTGTGAAGCAGGGAGTGGGCCATGGCCTGTGATTCCCGCACTCGGCCGCTGTGCCCAGGCTGCTCGCCGGGGAAGGGGCTGTGCCTTCCTCCCCTCTGCCTCCCCTTCCTCCCAGGCCCGGCACAGGGCCCTCGGCCTGCAGGTGCTGGGCTCCCCTGTGCCTGGCATCAGTTTCACACCTGCCTGGCGTTCTGAGGCCCCATTTGACCAGACCCCGCCACTGTGCCGAGCTCCGGACACGGGCCCCTGCCCTGCTCGGCTTCCCACCTAATCACGGCTGGGACATTTAGAGGACTGACGCAGCGCTCCTTGGGCCCAGGGTTTTCAGCCCACGAGCTGTGTGGGCTGACGATGGAATAAGGACTTCTGGATGGCAGAGGCATTAGGGGAGACACAGCCGGAGTCGGGCAGGGAGCAGGGAGCAGGGAGCAGGGAGCAGCCCGTGACCTCCTCATGTTCCCGTGAGACCCACTCCCTTCCTGCACCCGACACAGACTGTGCCCTGGCCAGTGCGCCTTTTATCCTGGCTGGGGGAAACGTCAGCTGGTTCTCTTTTGAATCCGTCTCGTCAGGGTTCTCAGGAGTTGGGAGGGGGGGGTCGGCAGCTTTCTGGAGACCCTGAACCTTCCCCCAGCTCCCAGGGGGTGTCTAGCCTGGGGCGCCTCCCAGCCGCCCGAAGCCGCGGTCCTGTGTCCAGGCAGCACTGGGACCCAGTGAGGGTCTTCCTTCGGCACGCCGTCGTTGGAGAAGACCCTGAACCGGGCGGGACCCCGGATTCCGTTCCTTTTGAGTCCGGTGCTCTTGTTGACAGAGGAGGAAAGCACATCGGGGAAGTTAAGGCCATGCCCAAAGTCCCCCAGCCAGAGGTTCCGGGCTGGACTCGGGTCAGATCCGTGGGCGGCTGCCCTTGGCCAGTCACCCCGACCTGTGAGCCTCTGAATGCGGTCTGGACCCTCTGTTTGTGGGGACAGCACCCCAAAGATCCACAGACAAAGCCTCTTACCCACCAGAAAGTGGACAGTCTTGCTACAAGTTCCAGAAAAGTCCTTCTGAGGGCAACGTGTGCCTGCCTCCTGAGTCCCACCCACCTGTGACGGGGTCCCAGTACCTGGTCATTCCCCACCATCAGCTACCAGACCTGAGTCCCGTGACAAACAGGGACTCTGTGTCGCCTGGGTCATTCTTGTGGAATGAATGAACCAATGGATGAACGAATGATGCAGGAAACCCGAGAGTCACTCCTGAGCGCCACCCCCTCATCCCCTCACCACGCTGCCCCGAGAGGCCCCACCCTCTTAGTTACCGCCTGGACGGGGGTTGTCAGGACGAAGAGGGCCACGGTGCCCAGCGGGCTCAGAACGCCCTGCAGCTGGTGTGGCTGCCTGGGGCTTCCCGTCTGTGTCCGTCCACTCTCCTCATGCTCCAGGCTCCCCCTACCCCCTCGCCGATGACTCACGGGTGACGCAGCCGCTGTCACTGTCGCTGTCCCGCAGACACGACCTCCCCTCCCTGGCCGCGCTAACGGGCAGCCCGAGTGTTACAGGAAGCTGCCCTGGCCTTGAGCAAATCCCTTTTCTAACAGAGCCCCCCGAAGCAGCCACCAAAGCCCCTGTGCGAGGCGCCCAGGTCCTTGCAGCCACTGAGCTGTGATCCTGCCTCGCTGAGGTTGCCGGGGGACGCGTGCTCCCCTGGCCGCTGAGAGGGTGCTCCTGGGAGCTGCGTGGGGGCTCAGTGGGAGTCGAGCTGCCCCACCCGGCCCGGTTCCCATTGGTGGATTTGCCTTGATGTAACTCGCACCTCACGTTAGCTGGCAAAAATGAATGCGAACAGACAACACCCGTGGCAGCCAAAAGCACATTCTAGAAACAGGGGGAGCCCCGTGCGTCCGTGGGAAAGCGGTCAGAGGTGAGCCGCGGATCTGGCGTCAGCCCAGGCCACAAAGGCCCTGAGCGGCGCTGGGAGGTCGTGAGATGCTACCAGGGTTGCCGCCTGTCCCCACGCCCGGTTCACACCCGTCGTGCTCAGAACCACGGACGTCCTGCCTGGCGGTCCCTGGCCAGGGCTGGGCCGTGTGAGCTGTGGTCCTGGCGGCTGCGGCTGCGGCTGGCCGGTTGGGCTGTGTGCTCACCCTGGGGTCCCATCCGAGGGGCAGCGGGAGACTGAGCGCTTCCCCTGTGTGTGGGGGCGTGCCCCCTGCGCAAGCCTATTTCCAGCTTTTGCCAACATAAGTCCCGTGTCCGGGCCGGCGTCCACGGGGCGGGGAAGCGTGCTCCGCCCACAGGGAGAGGGAGAGGGGGCGGGAACTTGCTGGGGTCGGTCCACGCGGCTGCAGGGCGGCTCAGCACCCGGCTCCTGGAGGCCGGGTGCCCGTTCTGCTCCTCACCGGCCCCGCGACTTCTGGCGAGTCACTGCCTCTCTGTGCCTCAGTTTCCCCAGTGAAAGTCGGACATCACAGCCCATTCCTCTGTGTAACGTCCGCCGAGCTCCCCAGCTTCTGGCTCCTCAGAGCGAGCGCCCGCGTCAGCCATTACTTCAGTGATGATGAAAGATTTTCCAATTTCATCTTTGTCATCCCTTCGGGCTGCCTCGCCCGTCCTCTCCTCCTGCTCGGCCCACCCCCACCCCCTCTGCCCTCTCCCCGGGGTCTCCACTCTCTTCAAATATTTGGAAACATCCCCGAAGTCCCCCATCCCCGCCGTGGTTAAGCCAGGCTACACAGATTTAGTTCCTTTAATCTTTCCTCGTAAATTAATCCCTCCGAACCTTTCATCATTTTCCTCGAATGAGATTCAAATGAGAAGCGTGCCTGGCTCCCCCGGACCTGGGCTGCAGCCGGCCAGGTGTCACACAGGCTGTGTGGAGGGAGGAAGATTCCGGGCATCGGGAGCCTCTACCAAAAACCCAGGCTGTTGTGGGTGTCCCGACGGCAGGTGCAGGATCGACTGCACCTGGGTGTTTCCAGAATTGGGGTTGGGGGTTGGAGCCACGCCCCCTCCCTCACCCGGCTCCTCTTAGGGCCTGTTGGCCACCATTTATCCCTCATGTGGAACATCTGTCCGTCCTCTGGGCTAGTACAGCATGGCTGCCAAGGCCCTGGGTCCAAGTCCCGGGCTGGACAGTTCCCAGCTGTGTGGCCTTGGGCATGGAGAACTTTATCTGCTTGGTGACCTGTAAAATGGGCCCATAACAGTACCTACATCTAGATTTGGTGCAGGGATTCAGTAATGTAATAGGAGGGACAACTTGCTGAGGCCATGAGAGTACTTTAAAGAGATCGTGGAATGGCTGGCGTTGTGGCTCACTGGCTAATCCTCCACCTGCAGCGCCGGTACCCCAGGTTCTAATCCCGGTCGGGGCGCCGGAGTCTGTCCCAGCTGCCCCTCTTCCAGGCCAGCTCTCTGCTGTGGCCCGGGAGTGCAGTGGAGGATGGCCCAGGTCCTTGGGCCCTGCACCCGCATGGGAGACCAGGAGAAGCACCTGGCTCCTGGCTTCAGATCAGCACAGTGCGCCGGCTGTAGTGGCCATTTGGGGGGTGAACCAACGGAAAAGGAAGACCTTTCTCTCTGTCTCTCTCACTGTCCACTCTGCCTGTCAAAAAAAAAAATAGAGAGAGAGAGAGAGAGAGAGAGAGAGAGATCACAGAAAAGAGAATTAAAAGATAAGCAGACTTTGGCACAAACATTCTAAGACCTACGCATAAGAGTCTTCAAAAACTTTGTGGAAAATGTGCATTATGGAAAAAAAAATCATGCATTTAAAAATTTTTGCACTTAAATAAATTTACCTTTTCTTAAATTTTATTTGATATATATATATATATAGAGAGAGAGAGAGAGAGAGAGAGTGAGAGGGTGCTCCTATCCACGGGTTTATTCCCTGAAGACCCACAGTGGCCAGGGCTGGGTCAGGGCTGGGGTGCAAGCTGGGAGCTCACCTCCCACGTAGGTGGCGGGGACCCAGTTACTCGAGCTGTCGTCGCTGGCAGGAAACTGGAATCGGGAGCCAGAGCTGGAAGCAAACCCAGGTCCTGCAGTTTGGGACACGGGTATCTTAAGCGCTAGGCCACACACCCACTGCTAGTCTGATCTGCTACTTCTGTTTTCCTTGGACTTTTTGAAGTGCCTTGTGTCTGCTTCAGGAGTGTTCCTTCCTGGTAAATGTGTGTTTAAATCCTCGTTATCTGGTGACACGCACCTCCCCTATCAGAGGGCCTGGCTCCAAACCCCAGCTCTGCGCCTGGTGCAACTTCCTGCCGGTGCACACGTTGGGGGGCAGCAGATGATGGTGCAAATACCCGGGTCCACACCAGCCACACGGGAGCCCCAGATTGAGTTCCAGGTTCCTGGCTTCAACCTCACCCAACCCCAGCTCTTGTGGGCATTCGCGGGGTGAACCAGCACACAGAAGAGCTCTCTGTCCCTCTCTGTCTCTGTGCCTTTCAAATAAAAAGAAATAAAGCTGATAATTCAATGTTGGCAAATAATAAAGAGGAAGAAATTAATTTTAAACAAGTCATCATTATCCATGCAGTAGGTGTGGCTGAGGCCTTCAGACAGGTGGGGTGACCTGCCCAGGAGGTAGGGACAGGATTAGCACCCGGCACTTGGTTTAGCTCCAAGCCTGGGGTGGTCCCAGCAACCTGGCTCATCTGGCAAAAAGGACCTGACAGTGAGTGGGCTCCTCAGAGCTGCCTAGGGGCCCGGGGCTGGTGGGCTTGCAGGCACAAGCCCAGGCTGTCCGTGTGCTGGGCACAGGGATGTGCCTTTGGGGGCAGGCTGCTTGTTTCTATACCTTCTAGAAGAAATCGCCCTGGCCACGCTCTGAAGGCGTCTCCAGGAAGGAATGTCAGTGATGGGGGAGAAAAATGCACAGGAACGCTGTTCCCTGCCCGGGGTCCCCCAGGCAGCAGGAGCCACGTGGGTTTGCAGCTCCTTAGGGGCACGGCTGCGGGTTGCGGAGACAATGGGAGCCTCGTGACACAGACACTCGGCTGATCCGAGCCAAACGCCTCCTTCCTGTTTGTGAGTGTGTATCAGCTGGTGGCTAAAAATAGACCGTGGAGGGGCCAGGGCTGTGGTGCAGCTGATGAAGCTGCCACCTGCGATGCCAGCATCCCACATGGGCGTCGGTTCAGGTCCCGGCTACTCTGCTTCCAATTCAGCTCCCTGCTAATGCACCTGGGAAAGCAGTAGAAGATGGACCAAGTGCTTGGGCCCCTGCACCCATGCGGGAGACCTGGAAGAAGCTCCTGGCTCCTGGCTTGGGCCTGACCCAGCCCTGGCCATTGAGACCATTTGAGAGGGAACCAGCTGATGGAAGACCTCTCTCTCTCTCTCTCTCTCTCTCTCTCTCTCTCTCTCTCTCCCTGTCTCTCTGTAACTCTGCCTTTCAAATAAATAAATAGTTGGAAAAAAAGAAAGATTGTGGAGTGAGGCCTCCTGGCTCTGCCACGTGCTAGCCATCTGACCTTGGGCCAGCAAATCCACAGCTCTGTGCCTCAGTTTCCCCCCCAGGAAAATGGGGATCCTCCCAGCACCCAACTCCATGAGTGCACCCCATGTTTTTGCACAGCCAGGCGAGCCGTGTCCCCACCCAGAGCCTCAGTTTCTCTGTCTACAAAGTCGCCATCCTGCTCCCCATCTCCCGGGCGCTGCTGTGGGAATCGGGCGAGGGAAGTGGGCGGAGGCGCTGGGCGTTCGGAGGCACCGGCCCGGGACGTGGCGGCGGCGTTCAGGGAGCAGCCGAGCAGGGAGCGACGAGCTGTGATATTTAAATGAGAGTTCTGAGCTCCCCAGAAGCCCTTAGAACTCGTCCCCAAACACGTGTTCGTGCTGGAACATTTGTCGTGTTCCCTTTTCCACCTGGGGGACTCTCTGCTCGAAGTCCGCAGGAGAGGGGGGTGGGCTGCTGGGGTAGAGCATGGGGGGAGGGGGCCGTGTGAGCCTGCCCCCACAGCGAGCTGCGAGAGGACCGGGCTGTAGAGCCTTCATCACTCAGCGCCTCTTCCCACTCCCACCCCAGAGCTGTTGAAGCGTACGAGGGAGATCTCCAGGCACCTGCAAGGCGCGCTCACAGGTCTACCCCGTCCCTCCCCTCCCCCGCCAGTCACTCAGCAAGATCTGTGAAGAGCGATCCAAACTCTCACCCGGAGCTGGGCCGTTCTGTCCCCTCCATGGCCGCAGAGCCAGCATCTCTCACCCCAGTGCCTGCGGCAGCTCCGGCTGCACGCCCTCCGACCTTTCTTGTCTTCCTGGAATCCGTCTCCGAGTAGCAGGCAGCAGGGTCTCTAATGGGTGCTCGTCAGCCCTGGCCCCCACCCTGGGCAGCTTCTCCTTGTTTACAGAGAGGGGTTCTTCGGGACTGTGCTGTAAAGGGTTAATCTGCCGCTGCAGTGCAGGTATTCCATAAGGGAGCTGGTTCAAGTCCCAGCTGTCCCTCTTCTGATCCAGCTCCCTGCTATGGCCTGGGAAAGCAGAAGAAGGTGGCTCAAGTCCTTGGGCCTCTGCACCTGCATGGGAGACCCAGAAGAAGCTCCAGGCTCCTGGTTTTGAATCAGCCCAGCTCCGGCCGTTACAGCCATTTGGGGAGTGAACCAGCGGATGGAAGACCTCTCTCTCTCTTAAAGTCTTTTTATTTTTTAAATATTTGTTTACTTATTTGAAAATCAGAATTACAGAGAGGCAGAGGCAGAGAGAGATGGAGAGACAGCTTTACCCACTATGCCACAGCGACGGCCCCATAAAAATAAATCTTAAAAGAAAAAGAAAAAAAAAACCATAGACGGAGGTTCCGGGTGCTGTGCAGTAGGCACCAGTCCTGCCCCACCTCACACGTGAACGTGAGGAAACCATAGTCCAGTCCCGTGAAGTGGCCCTGGGCCGGGTCACACAGCTCTGAGCTGTCAGCACTGGGGCCATCACCCTGGCAGCCCGGCTCCAGTTCACCTGCCCAGCTGCCTCCCTGTCGCCCTGTCCCTGGGATCGCACGGTCTCCATGCAGCCCCAGAGCCCTTGCACGCGCCGTTCCTGCCCTGGACGCCTCTTCCCTGCCATTGCCCTGTTTGCAGAGGGAGCTTCCCGGGGGTCTGGGGTCTGCACCCTCCTGGCCCCTCTGTCCTCAGTGTGCTCCTCCCACTTGGAGCCATCGCGACTGCCCGTTTCCTACCCGGCTCTCCACGATGGCAGCTCAGATGGCCGGAGCGCAGTGCCGGAGTCTGGCCGGGGACTTCAGCAGCAAACCCGATTTCTCAGAGCTGGGAGGGCCACGTTCAAGGGCAGGCAGGCGGGGGCCCTGGGCGGCCTTTCTTTCTGGCTTGTGGCCCGTGGCCTCCTCTCTCTCCGGTGGGGGAGGGGAGAGAGGGAGAGGGAGAAGGGAGGAGAGAGGGAGAAGGGAGGAGAGAGGGCACACTCACACTAAGGTCTCTCTTCTCTCTCTTCGAGATATACTTTTCTATTTTTTTAAAGATTTATTTTACTTATAAGTCAGAATTAGAGAGGAGTGGGGGAATCTTCTATCCACTGGTTCACTCCCCAACTGCAGAGGCTGGGCCAAGCTGAAGCCAGGAGCCAGGAGCCAGGACCCAGGAGCCAGGAGCCAGGAGCCTCCTCCAGGTCTCCCAGGTGAGTGCAGCGGCCCAAGCACTTGGGCCATCCTTTGCTGCTTTCCCAGGTGCATAAGCAGAGAGCTGGATCAGAAGTGGAGCAGCCGGGACTCGAGCTGGCGCTCCCATGGGATGTCGGTGCTGCAGATGGCAGCTTAGCCCATTGCGCCACCGCGTGGGCCCTGTTCTTTGGTTTGTGAGGTCAGTAAGGCCTTTGGGGGCCCCACCCTCGACCTCCTGTACACCTGTTGACCTCCCCAAAGCCCCATCTCCAAATGCCATGGCCCTGGGGAAGAGGGCTTCAGCCGAGGAGTCTGGGGGCACCCTGACACTGGGTCCGTAGCAGGTTAGCAGGTGCACACACGTATCTTGTCCCCTTCCAGGTTATGGGTTCTAAGCACAGCTCTTGGCCCTCAGCAGACACTAAGAATGTTTGTTGAATGAATGAATGAATGAATGAGCAAATTAATAAGCAAACAACATCCTAGCCCTGCTTGGACGCTGCATCTGGGTTGGAGAGGAACTCTCCTTACAGCTCTGGAAATCTTCGGGACAGCAGAGGAGGCTGGGAGAATCACCAGTGGCAAAGTCGGTGACCTACCTGGGAGCAAGGAGGTGACCCGCTCAGAAAGCTGCCCCTTCTCTGAACCGTGACAGCACATTTGAAGAAGGAAGGGAGAGGGAAAAGTCAGGTTGCACTGCTCGGATCTCCTTGCCATGAAGTGTACCCCGCGGATTAGACAGACCCCTGCTGTGAAATACTGCCCCGGGATGCGATCTCAAGCCAGGAAATACAACCACGCATTTAGATCTCCTCCTTGGAAATACAGTTTGCTGATTAGATCGCTCCCGTGAAATACGGCTCCGGGTTAGTGCGTGCCGGTGAAATATGGTCTCTGATTAGATCAACCGGAGCCGGTGAAGGGGCTTGCTGGAACCCCCGCCCCCCCAGCGTCACCGAGGAAATGCAAATCTAGGGAGAGGCGGACAGAGTGGAGAAGGTAAATGAATAATGTTGACACTTTGGAACTCGGCTTTTGCTGGAGGTGACAGGAGGCGCGGTGTGGGGAGCTGGTGGTGACCGCGGATGCTCAGGCTCCCTGTGTGCCAGGCACAGGAAGGAGCTGGAACCACGACCCCCGTTTAACGTGGGGGCTGGGGCCCCGAGGAGGGAAGCCACCTGCTCTGGGACTCGCAGCCAGAGCAGCAGGGACCTTGTGAGAGTAGGAGGTGGCCGTGAGGAGCAGCATAGGGGATCCTGGAGTCGGAGCCTGGAGAGACACAGGGTCTGTGTGTGCCAGGGCTGGGCAGCGGCAGAGCCAGCCCTAGTGCCAAAGTCCCCTACGTTGGTGGCAAATGTGGCCCCCTCACAACGGCGAGCTCTGAAATGTGTTTGTTCCCAGGTGGCTCCGTGGAGTCAGCCTTGGGTTCGGCGGCTGGGCACCCATAGGCCAGCTAGCCCCTGCGGGGCAGGGTTGGGGGCACGGGTTCCCTTGTCTGGGAATTGGCCCAAGGTCACATCACTCCAGAGGCAGCCCCATCCAGTGACTGCTGCAGGACACAGAGCCCCGCCCTCTGCCTCAGCTCAGGACAAGGCCGAAGGCTCCCGGCCATCCGGAGTGCCCAGGGCGGCCTCAGCCCAGCCCCCTGTCTGCCCGGCCCCCACTTCTCCGTCGGGGACTGTCCCCAGGGCACCCCCAGCATGCCTCTCCATATCTCTGTCTCCTGCTCCTTCTCGGAGCCCAGTCTATAGCAGACACTCACTCATGGCTCTTTGACCTTACTTTCACACCTGTAAAATGGGGAGACCCACACACCTGGCCCAGGCAGCTCGGTTCCTGGCCCACACTGAGTGTACACGGTCACCAAGACCACGAGGTCATCCTAAGCAAGTCACCTCGAGCAAGACACCGGGAGGGAACGCCCTTTGCCTCCTTCCATCTGCCAGGTGGTCTCACGGGGTTGTCCTGCGTCCATCTGGGGCAGTGGGGGGGGGCCCAGTGGGGGCCACAGCAGGTGCACCTCCGGCATCCGCTCTGTGCTGTTCATTGTCTTCCCGGTGTGGGCGCTCGGCAGGAGCCAGGGAGGGAAGGCAGCAGCCCCTTATCTCCCCACCGCCAGCCGACCGGCCAGCCCTTATCAAGGATTTGTGAGCTTGTAAAACATGGCGGTCTATCGTACATCTCTCCCGGCTGGGGTGCTCTCTGCTGGGCCTTATCGTCGGTGATCTTGGCCTTGTGGCGGAGGGGACAGCCGGGTTACTCTGGGCGGCAGCAGCAAGTCTGCCGGGGAAGCTGGGGGCACTGAAGCCAGGTCTGCCAGGGGCTGACGCAGCCCTGGCGTGGACAGCGGCACAGTGCACGGCTCCCCCTTCTCTTCCTCTCACTTGCAGCCTGGGAGCAGGGGTGGGGAAACTTGAGGGGCTCCAGGAACCCTGAAGGAGAAGATTCTGGGAAAAAAATGAAGACTGCATCAACATCCGTCCCTCCCCTTTGCTTATTAAGCACCTGCTGTGTGCCAGGCCCTCTGTGAGCCTGGGCCTGGAGGCTGACGCCCCTGGCTCTGTCCAGCCTGTGTGATTTCAGGCCGGTCACCTGCCCTCTCTGAGCCTTGTGTCCACGTCTCGCCAGGGGTGTTCCGAGGGGTCCCTGAGGCAGCTGCCTTCCACACTGTGAAGTGCGGTGCCCACAGGAAGCATGGGATGACAGCTCGCGGCTGTGTGGGGGAGGGGTTGTGCTGGGCTTTGCTGAAGACCCCCGGGGGAAGGAAGGGTAAGATGGAGGGGAGGCACCCCAGGCAGGGGGTGGGGCAGGCTGCCGCCCGATCGCAGGCGCAACAGCCGGCCTGAGCCACGCTGATCCGCAGGAGCCGCCGGGGGCCCGGCCCATCTGCCGCCTGTTTCCTCCGTCATCCTGAACGCTTCTGTGCGGAGTTCCCCGCTTCTCTCCGCTCCCCGTGACTCTCTTGAACCTGGCATCTGCCCGGGGCTCCAGCCAGCTCGGCACCCTGTGTCCTGATGCCCGGGGCTCAGGACCGTGGGGGGCTCCTGTGCCCTCAGATCTTAGAGCCGGGGGGGGGGGCTCAGGCAGGCCAGTGTGGAAGGTGCTGGGTCCACCTCGCCCTAGCGTGAAGCACCTGCCTCTCCTGCGAGCCCAGCGGGACGCATCCGTCCTCCCTGCGCACTGCGGCCGGCTGAGCCCCTCCCAGTGTGCACCAGTGCACCTCTGTGTCTCCCCAGCCGGGCTGCAGGGGGCCGAAGCTCTGGAGTCAATGAGGCCTGGACTGGAACCTCGGCTCTTCCACTTACCAGTTGGGAATCCGAAGCTTCCAGGAGCCTCTGGCTGCCGCCCCTGCAGAATGGGCACGAGGCCCCTGCGTTGTGCTGCTGCAGGGGGCACCGGCATTGGGCTGGTTGGCGTCTTCCTACCTGTGGGCAGCAGACGGGGGCGTGAGCACCGCTCCGGCCGGGGTCCTAGAGGCATCCAGTCAACAGGGCCCCTAAATCTCCCTGTGCCTCACTCTCCTCACCCACAAGATGGGAACAGGGCCTGCTTCAGAGTTGACATGAGTTGTTTTTTTTTTTTTTTAATTATATTTGAGAGGTAAAGAGAGAGGGGGAAGGGAGAGAGACAGAGAAACGCCTGTCCTGCTGGCTCACCGCCCCCCCCCCCAAATGCCCACAGTGGCTGGAGCTGGGGGCCAGGAACTCGGTGCAGGGCTCCCGCCTGGGTGGCAGGGATTCAACCACTTGAAGGGTCGCCTGCTGCTGGAGCCCCACCCAGGCACTCCAATAGGAGACACAGCCCTCCCGCCTGGCAGCTAAGCCGCGAGACCAAACGCCTGCCCCTGGCGGCAGTACTTGGCGGGTGGTCCCATCAGAAGCACCTGGAACTACACCTGCCACTCAGAAAACACCACACGGGAGCTGGCATTGTCCCTGTCACCGCCCGGGAGTCCCCAGGAGCAGCTGGGCACACTGGCGACCGGCGAGGCTCGGCGTGGGCCCTGGGGTCACCCGGCCGAGTGTGAATCTGCATCTGGGGCAGCAGAGAGGGCGGGGAGGGGACGGGAAGGCCTGGGTTCGAGTCTCCTCCCTGCTGTGGGTGGTGGGGGCCATGCTCCAGCCACGCGTCCCTCCCCAGAGTTCCAGTTTTATTTTCTTCCGCTGGAAAATGGGGGCCTCCTCCCTCCAGTTAGCGAGGACCCGACAGCGCGTGTGGGATGCGTGCAGGACAGTGACTGCGTGGAGGCATTTGTTCCACACGCGTGAAACCAGCATCTACTGGGCGGGAAGCCCTCCCTGGCAGCGGGGGCTGGAGGAGGGGGGCAGGTGGAATCTGTATCTCCATGGATTCTACATGCCAGGGCTGGCAGGCAGGGGAACAAACACTCCAAGTTCACGGCGCTGAGACAAGCGGCGGGCAGAGGATCCGGCCGGGGGCGGGGGGAGGGGAGGGCTGTCGGGGAAGAGCAGCTGTTGGAGCCGACAGCTGAGTGAAGCGGCAGAGGCCGTGGGTAGCAGACCGAGGGTAGCAGACCGAGGGAAGGCACGCGTGCGGAAGCGCGGGCCTGTCCAAGGGCCAGCTGGGGTCAGGGGCCACGCCCGCAGGGCCCTATGGGCTGGCCTCAGAGGCTGGTCCAGTTCTAGGGAGAGGGGAGCCATGGGGGACTTTGGTGATGGGGAGGGACGTGATGTCGTGAGTGTCTGTGTCACGGAATCGGCCTCAGCCCAGTGATTGTGTGAACAGCAGCCGTGTGTGTGGCCTTCCAGGTTCCCCTGTGGTGGGCGAGGGAATTTGAGATAATAGCAGCGATTTGGGGTGGGGCTGGGTGGGAGAGCTGCGGCCGACCACGGGGACACAGGTAGAGCCGCCACCTGGGCACTGGACAGGGGGGCGCTGCTCCTGGCCAGGGAAAGAGACCCTTGGTTGGACCCAAGAGCAGCAAGGGCTGTCACCTTCTGAGCGGGTCCCCCAGGCAGGCTCTGGGTGACCCCTGGCACCTGAACCTCACCTTTCGGCTCTCACGCCCCTCGGGCCGGTTTCCCGGGCTGCTGGGACAAGCGACCACAAATGGGGTGGCTCAAAACCCCAGATCTCTGTTGGCTCGCCCTTCGGGGGCTGGAAGTGTTAGGTCGCCGTGTCAGCGGGACTGCTCTCCCTCCTGGGGCTCCGGGGGAGGGTCCTCCTTGGCCTCTTCCATCCTGGGCGTGGCCTCACCCCGGACTCTGCCCCTGCCCCCCTGCCATCCCTGGCGGTCATCTCTCCTTGTCGCTCCTCTCCTTTGCTAACTACATCACACCTAGCAGCCACCCTAGTCCAGTGCGACCTCATCTTAGCCAATGGATGACATCTGCAAAGACCCTAGTCCCAAAGAAGGCCAGGTGCTGATGTCCCAGTGGCCGGGGATATGGTAGGAGGGATACTAGCTGACCCAAGGGGACCTGGGGCAATGGTGCCACCCCGGAGCCTCCAGAGGGTTCAGAAACCTGTTCAAGGCCACACAGCCAGAAAGTGGCAAAGCTGGGCTTACACCCTAGCTCGTGTTGAGTGCAGGCTCACTGTCACCCTCCAGAGGAAGTGTCATGCCGGCCAGCAAGAGGGCGTGAGGCAGCTTGGTGTGCTTGGGCGCTACAGACAGATTAGCACAGCTGGGGCGCCGGGCGGGCGGCGGCGGAGCGGAAGTTGGAATGGGGATCAGGACGTGATCCCAGAGTCCCAGGACCCCTCTGCCTTCTCCTGCTCCACGTGCTGGAACCCTCTTCTTCTTTTTTAAAGATTTGTTCATGTGTTTCAAAGTCAGAGTTACGGGTGGGGGGGGGGGCTCTTCTTATCCATCGGTTCACCCCTCAGATGGTGGCAATGGCCAGGCTGGGCCAGGCTGAAGCCAGGAGCCAGGAGCTTCTTCTGGGTCTCCCACGCGGATGCCGGGGCCCAAGCACTTGGCCCATCCTCCACTGCCTTCCCAGGCCACAGCAGGGAGCTGGACCGGAAGTGGAGCTCCTGGGACTCGAACCTCTGCTGTTGCAGGCGGTGGTTTCACCCACTATGCCATCATGCCTGCCCCATTTCCAGAACCTTCCGAACCTAGCCCAGTGGCCACCTGGCCTCCGAAGGCTCCTCAGATCCCTCCCTGTTGGAGTGCGTCCACCTGTCCACCTGTCCACCGGCCCCGCGCAGCGCAGCCCCACGCCTGTGCCTCTGGAGCAGGTCTCAGCCTTGCCTCTGACTCTCGTGGCCCCTAAGTGCTGGGCCACCTCGAGGCCAGGGCTGCACTTCAGGCTTCTGTGTCCCCGGCACCGTGCACGGGGAGTGGCACATGGCAGGTGCGCTGTGCATGCACTTTTCCCTAAACACTGAGCAAGCCCCTGTGCTGGAAGCTGACAACACAGACCGGGGAGCGGACAGCCTGGTGGGGAGACAGGCCCCAGCGGACTTCCAGGAAGCCCAGTCCCGACTTGGGTGTGGGAGGAGGCAGAGAAGGCTTCCCAGAGGAGGTGGCGTGCAGCCCCTCGATGGGGAAGGAGAGGGGAGGTCAGAGCAGCTGGAGTGAGCAGCAGGTGCCGAGCCCTCTGTCAAGAGCAAGAGCTCAGAGTCTGGGACCCCCCGGTGGCTTGTGAGGCTGGGGGTGCACCCAAGAGCCGCGAGGCCATTGGAGGGGTGAAGATCGGGCTTTGTCCCACCTGAGAGAGGTGGCAGTGGGCGGGGAGGCACTGATGGGATTGACGGGGACTGAGTGTGGAGTGAGGCTGGAGGCGGGGAGGAGGATGTCAGAGAGAGGCGGGGGGCTGAATGGGGCTGGGGGCGGGGAGGGAGGTGGGTGTCCCCACGCCCGAGTTGCCCTGGATTCCACGCTGACTGCAGGACTAGATTCGAGCTCACGGCAGGTGGCAGAGGCCGGGCCTTGGCTACCCCTTGAGGCCCTCTGGGGTAGGCCTGTACATCCCAGGGGCACTCGTGGGGCCCAGTGCTGAACCCCGACGTGTGTCGATGTCAGCAAGGGAGCCCAGGAGCTGACCTCACGAGGCTGCACTTTCTCACGATACCCATCTGACAGATGAGAACACTGAGGCCACAGGAGGGCAGCAGGTCCTGGTGTTTCCCCTGGGCTGGTGCCGCCTTCCCTGGGAGATGCCGTTTGCACCTGGGACGCTGGTGCCTCCAGGAGGATGTCCTTCTGCCTGAATCCTGACGCTGATCCGAAGACCCGCCCCCCACACCCCCTGTCCCTGTCCCAGTGAGTGAAGGAGTAAGACGGACGGGCTGGCTTCCACGTCGGCCTGGCTTCCCGGTACCGAGTCTATATTTTTTCTAATCGGCCTGGCTGCTGATGGTTATCTGGCCTCGCTAGAGAGCGAATGAGACTTTGTGTCAAACGCTGAAAAATGACTTTTCAGGCAGCCTCTCTGTCTCCTGAAAGGAGGTGACGTGCTCAGAGCATACAAATCACTCAGCACGCAGGCGATCCGTGCGAGGCAGCAGTGTGTTTGGATTGCTAAAACTACTCCCGTCCCTTGCCAAGGTCACGGGCAGGCAACTGGCCCCATCGGGCTGGGCGCAGAGGTGGTAACACGGCCCGGACGGCAGGCCCGGGCGCTCTGTGCCCAGGGTGGGTCCCTGCGAAGCAGCAGGTGCGAGAGCCCGAGGGGAAGGCCTGCTTCGGTCCCCAGTGAGTGTCACCTCTTGTCCTTGGGACGCTGTGCCAACAGGGGCAAGTCTGCTACCCACTCCGAGCCCTGATGTCCTTGTCTGTGACAAGGGGCAGAGGATTTAGAAAGCCAAAACGCCTGGCCACCGTGGGTGACTCATCGCTTCTGGATTCTTTTTTTTTTTTTTAAGGTTTATTTTATTTAGTTGAAAGAGTTACATAGAGAGGTAGAGACAGAAAGAGAGAGCGAGGTCTTCATTCCCCAAGTGGCTACAATGGCTTGAGCTGAGCCAATCTGAAGCCAGGAGCCAGGAGCTTCTTCCAGCTCTCCCACGCAGGTGCAGGGGCCCAAGGACTTGGGCCATCTTCTACTGCTTTCCCAGGCCATAGCAGAGAGCTGGATTGGAAGTGGAGCAGCCAGGACTCGAACCGGTGCCCATATGGGATGCCGGCGCTGCAGGCTGGAGCTTTAACCTACTGTGCCACAGTGCCGGCCCTGCCTCTGGATTCTTTGCAAAGACATCTTCTACACAATTGTTGGTTTTCAAATGTTCCTGATATTATATTTGGCAGTTCTTTGCAACTTTATCAGGAAAACGCGCAGTAGAATCTTCCTCTGTGTGAACACTAGGGTGACTGTGTTACTCCACTTCCCCGTGGCCCTGATGGGGTGCACCAGGACCCCATCTGGACCACAGCAAGAGCCCCCTGGAGATCAGAACTCGGGGAGCATGCCCAGAGCCAGTCCCAGCGACGAGGACAGGCCCCAGTGTCAGCCGGCCGCTCCGCTGCTCCGGGGGAGCCGGGAGGGCGCCCTGCTCCGTCCCTGCAGCGAGTGGAGTGGTGGCCACAGCAGGGACTGCGGGAGCACAGGCGCCCAGAAGCTGGGGACAGAGGGTGCGTCACCATTCACCTCCTACCTATTCATTTTCCTAGAACACAGAGAAGCCACATGCCAGGCCTTGGAAAATCCAGACAGGACAGGCATCGGGGCGCAGTGGGTTAGGCAGCTGCTTGGACACCCGTGTCCCACGTGAGTGCCCGGTTCCCATCTTGGCTGCTCCGTTTCCCATCCGGCTTCTGCGGATGCATCCCGGGGGGCGGCACGTGAGGGCTCCTGGCTTTGCTGTCCTGGAGACCCGGATGGGGTCCCTGCTTCCTGGCTTTGGGCTGCCGCAGGCATTTGCAGAGTGAACTCCTGGATGGAAGATCGGACTCTCTCTGTCTGTGACTCTGTCACTCTGCCTTTCAAGTAGCTGAAGATGAATTCTATTTTATTTTTGTTTTTAAAGATTGTATTTGTTTACTTGAAAGTCAGAGTTACAGAGAGGCAGAGGCAGAGAGAGAGAGAGAGGTCATCCATTTGTTGGTTCAATCCTCAGATGGCCACAACAACCGAAGCTGTGCCGATCTGAAGCCAGGAGCCAGGAGCTTCCTCCAGGTCTCCCATATGCATGCAGGTGCCCAAGCACTTGGACCATCTTCCACTGCTTTCCTAGGCCACAGCAGAGAGCTGGACTGGAAGTGCAGCAGCCGGGACTAGAATCCGGCGCCCATATGGGATGCTGGCAGTACAGGTGGCGGCTTTACCTGCTACACGACAGCGCCGGCCCCTGAAGATGAATTTTAAAATTTTTAGAAAATCCAGCAGGTCTCCATGTGATGTTGGACAAAGCCAGGCAGCTTCTTTCTTTGTGATGTAGCAACAAACTCCTAAAATTGGGAGGAAGCTGGTGGTAAACACGCACGGGACCAAGAGAGCACAGAGGATTGAAGAAGGAGCCCCAGAGGGGGGGAGGGCAGGGCAGGGTCACCTGACTCCCCCATCACCTGAGACCCCACCCCCACTCCTCCCCTCCTCCGGGGCGTTGTGAGGATCCGGTGAGACCCGCAGGTGAAAGGCTGTGTTCCTTATGGAGAGGCTGCATGAAAGGACCGTGGGAAGGCTTCTTCCCTCCTCCCTCAGTTGCCCAAAGCAGGAGCAAGTGGTCAGGGACCCCTGGGTCTTGGACAGAGGTCCACGTGCCTCAGTGCATGTCCGTGGGGTGGAGGAACCACACAATGTCCCTGGGAAGCAAAGCAGCGCACAGATCTGCAAGGGGCCCCAGCAGCAGGAGCAGAGGAGGAGCCGAGATGGGTGGGGGGCTGGGGCCGGCACTCAGCGCTGCACACTCAGCCCTGCACCTGCCACGAACCAGCTGTGCTGTGTCAGCAACCTGCGCCCACCCAGCCTCTGCTTCCTGCCTCCAGGCTCCATCTCCCAGGGGTTCGGAGTCTACAGTTCTAGGCTGCCCAGCCCGGGTGCCCCCGTGGCTGTCTCATCTGGGTGTGAGGGGAAGCTGTGCCTTGTGCCTCTTCCCTGCGGCAGAGGTCACAGAGCCCACAGGGAGCAGGCTGCTCCCCCTGCGCCCCCAGGTCTCTCTCCCTGCTTCTCTCTCGCCTCCAACAGCCACAGCCATGGGACACCGACTTAAGCTCTGACTCTTTAAAAACACCCCCATTGTCTGCTCCACGCAGGGTAATCTCGGCTTGGAACACGTGTTAACAAACCAGCGGAGTCCTATCAGGAGCCGGCTCCCCTCCCGGCTTTGTCAGATAAGGGGCTCCGCTCTGGAAGTGGCCGCCTGGGGCCCCGAGGGAATCCATCTCTGGGCAGCGCATCAGAGGAAAAGACCACGCAGGCGCTTGGCAGGTGGCCGCCCTAGGGGACTCCAGGGGCCCCCAGCCCCCTGCCCTGCCCACTCACAGGTTCTTCTGCTTCCTCTACGGACCAGGGAACCCCCAAGACTCTGCCAGCTGTGGGGACCAGTGTTCAGGATTCAAATCCCGCATCTGACTCCCCCTAACTGTACGGTTGTTTTCTCCTCCCTTCTAAGGGTAAAATCATAAAAAACAAAACCCCTTCTGCTTTCTGGAGAAGGTGAGGTTCTCTGGTAGAACACCTGTCGCTACTAGGCAGGCAGCTGGGCCCCCTTCTCTGCTACCTGCCCAGAGGGGCGCGACACAGCACAGGTGCTGCGTTCCACAGTCCTGGGGGCTGCGAGGCCGAGGCCAAGGTGTCAGCAGGGCTATGCAGGGGAGGAGCAGCCCTCCCTGGCTTCCTCCCAGCTCCCGGTGGCTGCTGGCGCCCCTTGGCGGGTCCTTGCCTCATGGATGCACCATGGCCACCCCGTCCCTGCCTCTGTCATCAGCTGGGATGCGTGCTCGCTGTGTGTGTCCAGGTTTCTCTCTTCTCACTATATGGGACTAGAGTCCATCCTCATTTGCACTTGATTATGCCTGCAAGAACCCTATTTCTAAATAAGGATCCACCCACAGGTACAGGGCTTAGGACTTCTGCTTATCTCTTGGGTGGGGGGACACGGATCCCCCCACCGTGCTACGCTCTGGCTAAGCCTTCCTAGCTGGAGCGGTCCGGATCCTCGCTGCCCTTGGAAGCAGCGCCTGTCACAAAGCTGATCCTGTTTGGAGTTCCGCGTGCCTGGTCGCGTCCATTTTCTCTCGGCCCCAGGAGGCGGGCGATGTGGCGCTGCCCCACTTCGCTCCTCTGCTGCTCGGGTCCGCTCTTCGCCAGGCGTCGGTGTGCAAACAGATAACAGTGTTTGCATGAGACGGGCCCGCACCAGAGAGATGAGCGTGTGTGCAGGCAAAGACACGGCGTCTCGTCCACGCCTAGGGGAGGCGACAGTAACTAACACAGCTCTCCAGGGACCTCCCGGGCTAAGCCTTGCAGGATCGAGAGGGCCATCTGGGCCGAGAGAAGGGGGTGAGCAAGAGGCTGGTGGGAGGGGCGCCCCGAGCAGTCTCGGTGCAGGGAGCAGCCCTGTGAGGCTGGGGCAGCCGGGCTGACGGCCACACGGGCCAGGCTGCATCCTGGGGGCCCTGGGGAGCCTGTGACGGTTGTGGAGCTGGGAAGATGGTGATGCCGCAGCAGAACCACTTGGAGCTTTGGCTGAGGGGAACCCTGTGCTGGGAGGCACACTGTTCCCTCTGGAGTTTCAGGAATTTTCCACCGGAAACTCGCCAGTGAGGTCCTCAGCAGGGCAGGCCAGACAGCAGCCAGCCCACCCAGCCCCCTGGCCCCCACTCCTTCCTCCTGTCGGTGCTGGACCTCAGGCGAGACCCCAGGGTGGCCAACAGTGGGGACACGGCTGCTGTCCCTCCTCGGGAGATAGCAAGTGGGCAGGTGTCCCCTTGCCCTCGACTGGGGCTGCGGGGCTGTCCCTGTTCACCGGAACCCCTCCCTTCCCCATCCCAAGGCTTCAACCTGCATCTACATCCAAGCTTTCCAGATACTTCTGGAACCTTCTGGAAATGCAAGGTTAGGGCTCCAAAGACCCAGGACCCATTTCTGAGCCCTGCAAGGGAGGAATTCGTCCATCTCCGCTCCCCAGTCTGGGCGAGCCCCACCTGCAGATGGGTCCGACCTGACGCAGCCCCCCCACCCCGAGCCACTGCTCCTTGTCTTCCCCCCAAAGTGGCCGGTGTAGATCAGAGAGAGCACTCCGGGAGCCCGTCCCCACTGCCCTCCTCTCGGCCTCCCCCCCAGCTCCGCTCTTAACTCTATTTACATTCTGGAAAGCACATGAGATTTTTATCGTGTGCTCTCCTAATGTCAATTTCCCATGATGAGAGCAAGGCTGTAAACACCCATATTTTCCCAAGCCCATAACCGTCCTCCATGCACTTAGAGTTTGAGCCCCGCCTCCCGCTCGGGCCCCGTGCTGGGGGCAGACGGGCTATGAGCACAGGGCGAATGGTGGGGACTGACACTGCTGGGGGCTGCCTGGCCTTTCGCTGGGTCACCGCCTGCAACACTTCTCGAGGCCCTGCTTTTAACATATTTATTTGTGATTTGAAAGGCAGAGAGAGAGAGAGAGAGAGAGACCTCCACCTGCTGTTTCACTCCCCAGATGCCTGCAACACATAGGGCTGGCCCAGGCAAGCTCAGTCGAGGAGCCCAGAACTCATTCGCCATCTCCCATGTGAGTTGCAGAACCAGAGCCGTCACCTGCTGCCTGCCGGGGCGTGCATTGGCCGAAAGCGGGAGTCGGACACGCTAAGGACTTGACCCCAGGCCTCTAATACTGGGGGGGGGGAGTGGTCCCAGCAGGGGCTTAGCCAAATGCCGAATGCCTGCACCTCGTATCGCAGGTCGTAGGTCTCTTTCTGCTTGGAGCCATTGCCTCCTGCAAAGCTACTCCTCAGCCACGAGGACGGTCCCAGAGAAGGCAGAGACCCCGCATCTTCTGCCCCGGTCACCCCAGGCACAGCAGCCTAGGGCTAGCCCCACTGGCCCCACACTGTGCTGGGCTCTGGGCCCCCTCCCTATGCACCCCAGCGTTCCCGGGAAGCTGGGAGGGAGTGGGGCGCACTGGGCTGTTGGCATCACCGGGCATCTGGAAGGCCCAGAGCCCCCGGGTGGGCGAGTGGGCTTTCTTAGAGGACAGCGGCTATCGTCCCGCCCAGGACATTAGCTCCTCGATGCAGTTATCCTGACGCCTCGTGCCCTGTGCCGCGGGGTCGGGGACACTCCAGGGCCCACGCAGCCAGGCCTCTGTTTTGTTTTGTTTTCTCTTCTTTTTCTAGAGAGATTTATTTATTTACTTGGGAGGCAGAGTTACAAAGAGAGAGAGAGGTCTTCCATCTGCTGGTTCACTCCCTGGAGCTGCACCGATCTGAAGCCAGGAGCCAGGAGCTTCCTCCTGGTCTCCCACGTGTGTGCAGGGGCCCAAGGGCTTGGGCCATCTTCTACTGCTTTCCCAGGCCATAGCAGAGAGCTGGATCGGAAGTGGAGCAGCTGGGACTCAACCAGTGCCCATATGGGATGCTGGTGCTGCAGGCAGATGCTTAATCTACCATACCACAGCACCAGCCCTCTTTTTTTTTTTAAGATTTTATTCATTTATTTGAAAAGGACAGAGAGTAAGAGGGATCTTCCACCCACTGGTTCACTCCCCAAATGGCCACAATGTCCGGGACTGGGCTGGGCCAGAGCCAGGAGCCAGGAGCTTCTTCCTGGTCTCCCACACGCATTAGCAGGAAGCTGAATGAGCTGTGGAGCAGCCGGGACTCGAACCAGTGCCCACATGGGATGCCGGCACCGCAGGTAGAGGTTTATCTGCCACACCACAGGGCCAGCCCCCAGGCTTCTGTCATTTCAAGTACAGCGACCTGGGTGGCTCCAGCTCTAGCCTTTGAGAAGTGATTGACGAATGAATGAATGATTGAATGAATGAGTCCATATCCATGAGTCTGAGCGCAGCAGCAGAGCTGGACCCCAGGGGACAGGCTGCGGGTCAGTCCCGCCTCCACTGCTGGCGCGACGGACGTCCCACAAGGTCCCGGACCGGTACACATCTCAGGCTTTGTAAGTGTTCCCCTGGGGCTGATGTCATCACCAATGACACGCCCACTCACAGCCAGTCAGGTGGCTCTTAGGCAGTGGGTGCTGGGGCAGGCTCTGACCTCGCAGGGGCCTGGGTTTGCAGAGCGCTGCTCCGAGCCTCGTCAGCTGTGATGGTCACGTCCCACAGGGCAGCATGGAGATCCTTCCCATTCGACAGAAGGTGGCTGGCAGCACACGGCCGGGGAGGACACGGAGCCCAGAGTGGCGTGGCCACTTTAGCAGGGCTCGGCGCCCAGGCGCTCTGGTCCAGACCCCCGCCCTCCATGGCTCTCACAGGGGCTGTGGCTGTCCAGTCTCCTCCTCCATGATCTCCAGGGAGCGGGGCAGGTCTCCATGCTTAGCGGGTGTGGAGAGCACCCGGACGTGGGTGTGGCCACCCGCCTTGCTTCAGGGCTGCCAGTGCTGGGGCTGTCAGCTTGACGTCCCTGAGCGAGGCCCAGAGAGAGGGAGAGGGCGCTGGGGCAGCCGGGACAGCAGGAGGACCTCCCAGTTTGCACACACGCGCTGTGGACCGAGTACGATTCCGCTGGGCGCGTGAGAGCCGGTTCCTCTGCGTCCCGACAGGAGCTCCTCGGCTTGAGCAAGGGCACGAACTGGAGCAAAATCCTCAAAGACAGAAAGACAACAACTCGGGCTGTTGGACATCTGGGGAGTGAACCGGCGGATGGACGGCCTCTCTGCCTCTCCCTCTTTCTCTCTGTGACTCTGACTGTGAAATAAATAAATAAATCTTTTTTTTTTAAAGATTGTATTTATTTATTTGAAAGAGTTACACATAGAGAGGAGAGGCAGAGAGAGAGAGAGGTCTTCCATCTGCTGGTTCACCCCCCAGCCGGCCACAACAGCCGGAGCTGCTGTGCCGATCCGAAGCCAGGAGCTTCCCCTGGGTCTCCCATGCGGGTGCAGGGGCCCAAGGACTTGGACCATCCTCCTCTGCTTTCCCAGGCCACAGCAGAGAGCGGGATCGGAAGAAGAGCAGCCGGGACTAGAACCGGCGCCCACATGGGATGCCGGTGCTTCAGGCCAGGGCGTTAACCCGCTGAGCCACAGCACCAGCCCCAATAAGTAAATCTTAAAAAAGAAAAAGAAAATCCATGCCTAACTCGTGGTCTGGTTTCAGCCTGGGGACAGGAGGATGACCAAGCTGACCTCTGAGGGCTGCATCCGGGCTCCCTGTTGAGCTGGGGAGTTTAAGACCTGGGGAGGAAGCCACTGCGTAGGTGCAAATGTCCTGAGGTGGGAGACGTGGGCTCTGAAGGACTTCCTGAAGCTCCCTGGCCCAGGCGAGTCTGGAGAATCTTCAGCTTGTTATTAACTGGGCAGAGAGGGGTCGCGTTTTCCTCTCAAACACAGCAGGGTTGCAGAGCCCAGAAAAAGGGTGATAGGAGCCTGGGCTTTGGGCACAGTGCTTAAGACACGGCTCAGGATGTTCACATTCCATATCGGAGTGCCGGGGGTCACGTCCCGACCCCGCTCCCGATCGGGGAGGCAGCAGGCGATGGCTCAAGTGCGTGGGTCCCTGCCACCCCCGTGGGAGAACCAAATTCAGCTCCGGACTACTGGCTTTCGCCTGGCCTGGCCTCAGCTTGCCATGGGCATTTGGGGAGCCAGTTGCAGATAGGACATCTGCCTCTCTCATCTCTCTGTCTTTCAAATAAGTAAACAAAAGGCTGATGGAAGGAAACAGAATCATAAAGCATTAGCAGTGCGTTCCTCCGAGAGCGGTGGACGGGAAGGACTTTCTGTGTCTTTACATGCACTCGTGTTATTTTTCGACAATAAGCACACATTACTCTTGAACTCACCAAAGGGAGAAGTCATTGTAGATAAAAATGTGGATGAGGGTACGGCGGGGCCTCCTCTCCCGGAGCCAAGTGGGAAGTGGCGTTCGCAGCGGCAGGACTCGCCCCGCGTGTGGAGGGGACATTTGTCATCCGGGACTTCCTCTTATCTCGGTGACGGGGAAAGGATGGAGAAAGGGCTGTGATGGAGTGAGCCCTCGGGGACATGACTCACACGCCCATCTGAAGGAAGCTAATCACAGAATGGGGTTGGAAATGAAATAAAACGTCCTGTCGGGTAGCCAGGGGCCACCTCCCGGACATCCTGATGCCGAGCTCAGCTGGGGACCAGGTGTCCCGTTTCAGCCAGGGGAGACTCGGCTCCAGGGGGGGCTCCACGTGACTTATGGGAAGGATTCGAATCAAGATGTAGCCCAGGATGAGACGCAGGGGATGTGGCGGATGATAACCGTCAAGGACTGGAGAGAAAGGTACACAGATCCGCTTCCAGGGGGCGCTGCAAAGCCTGCTCCCCGCGATGATCTACTTCCCTGTTACACAGGGGGCGAGTCGATTTGTCGTTTCCAGTAAGCGATAGACAGCACCTAACTCAACGCCCAGCGTCGCAGGGGCTGTAAAATGTCCTCGCCACCCAGACGCTGCTCGCCACGCTGGAGACGCTGCAGGGACCAGAACAGGCCAAGTCCATCCCATCGTGGGGCTGACATTCTAGCTGGGGGTGGAAGGGCATTGCGACTGGAAATAAACAGACAGATTTAAAGTAGAGGGGCAGGCAGAGGAACACTGTTAAAAAAAATAAAGCCAGTGGGGCTGGCGCTGTGGTGGAGTGGGTTAAGCCTCCGCCTGTGGTGCCAACATCCCATTTGGCCACCAGTTCACATCCCGGCTGCTCTTCTTCCGATCTAGCTTTCTGCTAATGGCCCGGGAAAGTGGTGGAGGATGGCCTAGGTACTTGGGCCCATGTACCTCCATGAAAGACCTGGAAGAAGCTCCTGGCTCCTGGCTCCTGGCTCCTGGCTCCTGGCTCTGGATTGACTCAGCTCCAGCCATTGCAGAGTGAACCAGCAGATGGAAGACCTTTCTCTCTGTCCCTCTGTGTCTGTAATTCTACCTCTCAAATGAGTAAATGAAATTTTAAAAAAGCCAACTTTAAGGGTAGAGAAAGAAGTTGGATGGAAATTTTAGAGAATTTTAAAAATTGATATAAGCATTTAAGAAGCAGAGAGAAAGAGAGAGGAAAAAAAAATCCAACCCACTGGCTCACTCCTTAAACACCTGCAAGGGTCAGGTCGGGCTGGGCTGAAGCTGGGCGGCAGGAATGCAGCCCAGGTCTCCCACACGGCGGCAGGAGCCCCATCGCTGGAGCCGTCACATCGCCCCCCGGGTCTGCATCAGCAGGGGGCTGGAGTCAGGAGCTGGATCCAGAGCTGACCCAAGATTCTCCACGGTGCCATGTGGGCATCTTAACCGCTGGCTCAACTCCCTTCCCTGAACCTTAGGGAAGTCTAGCCTGGGTAGTCAGGGCTCTGTGGGGACGTGACACTGAGCAGAGATGCGCGTCGCTGGGACAGCAGTGATCCGGGAAGAGGAAGCAGTGCACACAAAGGCCCCGCCTGAGGGATGAGCTTAGGGCACTCAGGGAACAGCCAGGAGGCCAGCGTGGCTGCAACGCAGCGGGGCAGAGGGCAGGGCCAGGACCACAGCCAGGGCCTTGTCTCTCCTTGAGCAGTGGGAGGGCTTGGAGCACCCGGTGTACGGTCCCGTCAATGCCGCTATCTCCAACAAGCGTGCTGTGTCAGCCTCTGTCTGCCTGGCTCACCCCACACGCTGAGACGCCTAAAACAGCACCGGGCTGTTATCTCCCACCCCTGCAGGCCGGAAACCCTGTGGCCCAGGCTCACGTCTCTGCTCCGGGTCATGCAAGGTCACAATCAAGGTGCTGGCCAACTGGGCTCCCAGCTGGAGGCTGTGCCCGAGAGTCCACGCCCAGACCCACGCCAATTATCGGGGAGCTGAGTTCCTTGCTGAGGTAGCCCCAAGGCGCCCTTGCCTGGCCGGCTGGGGGCAGAGCTCGCTCTCTCCTCACGCAGGTGCAAAGCCCTGTCTGTCTCCAGCGGGAGAAAGCTCTCCCCTGGGGTGGGGCCCTGTGACTAGGTCAGGCCACATCTCCAGGTCAGCGGTGCCATGAAAACATCGCACCGTCACCCAGGGGTGACTCCTCGTGGGCACGGGTTCCGGGGTTGGGGTGCAAAGCCCCGGGGAGGAGGGGCATCTGGGGGTTCTGCCTGCACACACGTGGTGGGTTCATTTGGGTCTGCAGAAGCCTCTCTGGGCTGGGACTGGAAAATCCAGAGTGACAAAGTCAAGATGACAGCACCAGCCTCCGCTGCCTTCTCTCCAAGAGCACTAATATTAAGCACTTCTGGACCCCTAAGAGCACAGTGCCTTATGAAGGATTTAAAAACAAATAACAGCAACAGAAAACTCCGTCTCGCTAGGGAGCGGAGACTAATGATGCAGAAAGCAAGCCCTGCCTTAGATACCATCAAGGGGGCTCAGGACTGATGGAGGCCTGGCAGGAGGACTCTGGCAGGGGCCGGAGCCCCTGTTTGTGCTCTGCTCGGGTGCCCGGCTCAGCAGCTAGCAAATACTGGTCCAGTAGGGACCTGGTAACCCATCGGCATGAGTGCTCCCCGCCCTGAGCTGGCCAAGAGCAGGGCTCAGGTCCCTGGGGGGCAGAGGAAGCTGCTGCCCTGGCCTTGGTAGAAGAGCACCGGTCTAGTGGCGCGGGCAGACACGGCTCGGGACAGCCCCAGCCTAGAAGCCACCTGAGGTCGCTCTCGGGTAGGCCGTGTAGTCGCAGCCTTGGGGTTTCACACCAGCGACTCAGGTGGATGGTTAAAGCACAGAATCCGGAAAAAGGCAACACATGCGTGAATATCAAAACCAGCCTGCTGCCGGCGCTGCGGCTCACTAGGCTAATCCTCGGCCTGTGGCACCGGCACACCGGGTTCTAGTCCCGGTCGGGGCACCGGATTCTGTCCTGGTTGCCCCTCTTCCAGTCCAGCTCTCTGCTGTGGCCAGGGAGGGCAGTGGAGGATGGCCCAGGTGCTTGGGCCCTGCACCCGCATGGGAGACCAGGGGGAAGCACCTGGCTCCTGGCTTCGGATCAGCGCAGCACGCCGGCCGTAGTGGCCATTTTGGGGGGTGAACCAGTGGAAGGAAGACCTTTCTCTCTGTCTCTCTCTTTCACTGTCTAACTCTCTGCCTGTCAAAAAAAAAAATAAATAAAAATTAAAAAAAAAAAAACACCAGCCTGCTGAGAAAAGGTAGCACAGAGAGGCGAGGCCAGCACACTTCTGTTTCTATGGGGTCAAGAGAAAGTAGAGCTAGAGCGCGATGAAGCAGGGGGTGGCAACAGGGGAGGGGCTGGAGGGGGCTTTCTGGGGCACCCAGAATGTTCTAGATTCTGCTGGGAGTGGCGGCCCCATGGGGGTGTGTGTGCGTAAAAAGGTATCGAGTTGTTCACTGGAGATGGGTGCCTTTCACTATAAATCACACCCATAAAAAGCAACGCAATCGTTACGACTACCACCTCGAGTAATCTGTGAGCGCGAGGCTTCTGTTATCCCTGAGCCCGGGGCGGGGGTCAGCGTCAGGACCCCTCCCTCGACAGGAGGTGGCCGTTGCCATGCCCGACAGCTCGGAGCGAGGAGCTGACGCCCCCCCCCCCCCACGCCACCGTGTGCAGGGCCGCCTCAAGCCCACTCCCAGGACAGCAGGTGCAGCTGGGGTGCAGCCAACACTTGTGCATTGTGGTCGCACCGTGCTGGTCTAGGTCGCACCGGACTGGCAGTCCCCCTGCCACCTGCGCCCTGAGGCCCCTGGGGCGAAACAAATGCCCTCTGGTCCCCCTGCCCCCGCCCGCCTGCTCCATGCCTGACTCCTCCGTTTAATTAGACACCCACAATCCCCAGCGTGGCCTGCGGTGGCCAGAAGTTACGTGGTGGGTGAGGGATTCAGGTGAGGGCAGCCCTCTCCTGCCGAGCTGCTGTAACAGGCGATGCTTATCTTATAGGACACGTGTGTGTAATACAGTATTCATAGGGAGACCAGATTGCTCTCCTGTCCAGAAGGCAGAGAGACAGAGGAAGGGGAGGGCGAAGCTGCCCCCACGGCGTCACCCTCTACCAGCCGGGACGCCTGTGCCTGCTGTGAGGCCGAGTTCCGCCCAGGGAGACCTCAGGGGGCCTAGGACCTTTGCTTCCCAAAATCGAAACGTTCTTGGACTTGGGTGGGGGGAGTGGCAGGAAAGATGCTCTGACCATGGGGGACGTCGGCTGGGGGGGCACAGCTGGCACTGGGACCTTCTGCGATCTGCATTTGCAGCTTGCTGTGGCTGGTCCTGCCGGGGGGGGGGGTCTCTGCCACCCCAGGGGCTCCCGAGTCCACGGTCACGCCTTCTGGAAGTCTGCGGTCCACTCCACGCAGCGCAGCTCAACCTCAGCCCTGCAGACATGCCAGCTGCCCTGTGCATTGGAGGGCGCTGAGCAGCGGCCCCGGCTCCCACCCACTCGGCGCCAGGCGGTGGCCCCCCCGAAATGTCCCCTGGGACTCAGCGGGACTCAGCAGTCGCCCCTGGTTCAGAACCACTCAGCTTTTTTTGTTTTAACCCTTTTTATTTATTTGAAAGGCAGAGTGACAGAGAGGGAGATGCAGAGAGAGAGAGATCTTCCATCGGCTGGTTCACCCCTGAATGGCTGCAACAGCCAGTGCTGGGGCAGGCTGAAGCCAGGAGCCAGGAGCTTCTTCCAAGTCTCCCACGTGGGTGCAGGGGCCCAAGCATGTGGGCCATCCTCCACTGCTTTCCCAGGCGCATTAGCAGGGAGCTGCATCCAGGACTCAGGCAGACTCTCCTACATGGAGTGCCGGCATTGCCAACAGCAGCTGGACCGGATCTCTACAACGCCAGCCCCAGGAACCACAGAGCCTAGGGGATAACCGCAGGCAGCGACTGCACGGGGCAGACGTGCGCGGCCACGCCGGTCATGGAGCCCCGTGGCTGGAGGAGTGAGAACGCCGAGATTTCCACCGTGCCAAGTGAGCCTGCTCCCCCGGTGCATCCGGGCCCGGAACTCGGCCCCTATGAGATCATTTCCAGCAGCCGCAGGTCCAGAGAGCAAGGCCTGCAGGATCTCTGCCGAGCAAAGTCCCCGTGCAAAGCTCGAGTGAGGTCACCCTGACAGGCGAGTTGCCTTTTGGGGAGAGAAAAATAACAGACCAAAAACAAATTTAGTTTCTTTGTTCTGCCTTTAGCTTGGGAGCTGAGCAATTAATTCTCCTATGCTAACGGACTTCTGTGTTTATGAGGCATTATTATTTCATGTAGGCCTATTGTAAATTATAGGTTTTTTTTCCATTAAGTTGCTCCGTTGTCCTTATTCGGACCAGTTTATAATCCACCTTCGTCTGTGTTCCCCGCGTAATAACCGAGTTTCTTTTAAAATATTCCTTCATCAGCGATCGTCCGCATTGCAATTTTTCTTCTAAGTCGGGGGCGGTTCTCTGTTGCTCACGGGTTTGTCCTCGTGATTCCTGCTGACGCTGGAGGGAGGCTGTGGTGCTGCCGGGCCCTCTGTGAACTTGGCCTTGAACGTCTCCACACGGGAACCGAAACGGCGTCCGCCCCTGCGAGCTCGGCCCCGGGCCCCCGAGGCTCAGCCAGGGGTGAGCCATTGTCCCACAGCTTCCCAGCGGCTCCGTCCAAGCAGCCTTGCTGGTAGAAGCAGATGGGGACGTGGAGGTGACTTCAGGAGCCGGGTCATGATCGGGGAGCGAGGCCTGGTCCAGGTCCTGCATGTCAGCGTACTGCTCGCCAGGCACTGCCCCAGGCTCCTTGCCTTTGCGTCTCTGCGTCTCCCCTGCCCTAGCCCTAAGGATAAAGATACCCATCCCCACTTTGCAGAGGTGACAACTGAGGTGGAGAGCAGTAAAACGACTTCCTCGGGGCCCCAGGGCTGGCCAGTGGCAGCGGGAAGGCATCCCCAGGTCTGTCTGATTCCCAGGCCCCAGGTCGTCCCGTGGGCCTGACAATGTATTCCTGTGCCAAGAACACCAGTGTTTCCCACAGTGTTCTCAGAACTCCCCCCTCCCTCTCTTCTCAGCAAACCATCACCTTTGAGAAATAAGTGCCTTGAGCCCCCACCCCACCCCCAACTTTTTAAAAGATTTTATTTATTTTATTTGAGAGGCAGAGTTACACACACAGAGAAGGAGAGACAGAGAGAGAGGTCTTCCATCTGCTGGTTCATTCCCCAGATGGCCGCAATGGCCAGAGCTGAGCATTTGCTCAGAGAAGCCTGAGACACACGGAGCAGCACAGGGTTCCAGGAGCCATGACGGTCAGGCCCAATGCAGCAGTCTGTGGGAGTCCATGCCCTTGGCCCTGGTCTCAGCCGGTGACCTGCTGCCCGGTGACGCCTTCCCCCAGTGCCATCATCTGCCCTGATGATATCGCACGGGTGAGAGGTCTGGCTGGACAGTTCCTGCCCTTCTATGGCCTCCGTATGGCCCATCCATGAAATGGGCAGGAAAGTCACCCATGTTGGGCCCGGCAGGGAGTCCGAGGAGCCCTGGGTGTCTGCAGAGGGCCACAGAGCCGCCGCCCCAAGCCTTATTCATAGTCTAACCACATCATTATCAATAATGAAACACAAATTAATAATAAATAAACAAACTAATGATAAATAATACATAGGTCATGAATAATACATTAATACCACAAGGCTTTTGAACATCTATTGCCTCTGACGGAGGGAATTTGATTAGTTGGCTGAAGATCACAGACGGGAATATTCCAGAAGACCTGGGGTGTCGGGGCAGGGGATGGACAGCAGCGCGCCAGCTACGTCTCCCTGCAAAGGCAAAGGGTCGTGAGGTCCCTGGGGGCCCAGAGGGGGGCCAGGAGTCCTGGCGGGGGTGGAGGTCCCTCCTGATCTTTCACGGGAGATCCAAAGTCCAATAAAGCAAAAAAGAAAAAAAAATCAAAAGCAGCCAACCCCAGCAGTACTGGATCTTGCCACCAAGGCAAACCCTTAGTTGACGATACCTGAGTGATTTCTTTGTTCATCTACAGATTCACTCATTCAATTCATTCGTTCAGTGTGTCTCGCGCGCCAGCAACAGCGTGCAAAGCACCAGGAGTTCAGTGCTGGAAAACCCACCTGGTGTTCAGGTGCTCACAGTCCACCGTGGGAGACAGACTGGCACACGGGTGTCACCTTGCCATGACCTGGGGCTGCAGTCGCTGCTATTGTGGGGGCCCTGGGGCAGGTGAGGTTGGGCTGTGTGCCAGGAGAGACTTCTAGGTCAGTTAGATCTTAAAAAAAAAAAGATTTATTTATTTATTTGAAAGCCAGAGTTACACACAGAGAAGGAGAGGCAGAGAGAGAGAGAGAGAGAGAGAGAGAGAGAGAGAGAGGTAGAGACAGAGAGAGAGGTCTTCCATCCGCTGGTTCACTCCCCAGATGGCCTCAACGGCTGGAGCCGCACCGATCTGAAACCAGGAGCCAGGAGCTTATTCTGGGTCTCCCACGTGGGTGCAGGGGCCCAAGGACTTGGGCCATCTTCCACTGCTTTCCCAGGCCACAGCAGAGAGCTGGATCAGAAGTGGTGCAGCTGGGTCTTGAACCGGCGCCCATATGGGATGCCGGCGCTGCAGGCGACAGCTTTACCCGCCATACCACCGTGCCGGCCCCTGGTCAGTTAGATCTAAGCAAAGGCCTGGAGTGCAGGCTGGGGGGCGGGGGGCAGAGCAATGACAGGTGTTCCCAGCAGCAAGAACAGCCAGTGCGGAGTCCTGGGAGCCGGCTGGGGCCTGGTGTGCTTGGGGATCCCCCGGCGGTCAGGGTGGCTGAGGCCGCGCGTGTGAGGGCGGCAGGAGCGGAGCTGAGGTGCAGACAGACGCAGGAGCAGTCTGGTGTGAAGGGAAGGGCGCCGCCTCCGTCCCTGAGGCCACGGGGAGACAAGGAAGGGTCCGGTTGCAGGTGTGACGTGGGGACCCGGGGTGGCAGAGCAGTGCACATGAGTCCAGGGCTCTGCAGCGCACAGAGCCCCATGGCACATGGGCCTCGTGCCTGTTCACAAAGCATGCCAGTGGTGTGCTCCCTCCCTGCCCCCATGCCACACGTCAGCCAGGGAGCTGGAGGGGGACACCTGCCCTCGGACCTCAAGGGGTCCTGGTCTGGTGGTGGAGACATACACACAAAGACCCGTATGTTGCCTTATACTGGAATTACAATGGGATGATTGTGGGCGATGACCAAGCTATGGTCAAGGGTCTGTGGGCTCGGCAGAGGGGGTGTCAGGCACGCGTCAGGGAGGGAGGGGCCGTTGCCCTGGGCCTGGAAGGACACAGACAAACCCCCCCGGATGGACTCAGAGGGGAAGAGGAGAGAGCACAGGCAGAGAGAGAAAGCTTGAGGGGCGGCAGGAGGGGCTGGTGGGGGTGGGCGGCAAGGCGGCGGAAGCGCGGAGCGAGACTGATTGAGTTGGAGGGGCCGAGAGAGGCAAGCTCATCAGGGGCCCAGTTGGCCATGACCGACGCTGAACTTGATCCTGGATTGGAAGGCAATGGAGCAAGGAAATGGAATGGCGTTCACCAGAGAGGCGGCGTCATCATATCTGCATTTCAGAGCTGCCATTGCGACTCGGGGCGGTGGGTGCCCGAGGGGCGGGAGGCCAGCAAGCCGGCTGCCGCCAGGCCTCGGGGAGGGATGCTGCGGCCCAGGCCAAGGCAGGATGGGTGCAGAGGCGACAACTGTGGGACGGGGGGACAGTTCCATGCTGGGGGGACACGTGAGCTGTTGGCTGCCCCTTCATTGTCCACTGGGTTTTCTTTTCTATTTTTTTTTCAAGATATATTTATTTTATTTGAAAGTAAAGTTACAAAGAAAGAGAGAGAGAGACTTTCTATCCTCTGGTTCACTCCGCAGATGGCCACAATGGCTGGGGCTGGACCGAAGTGAGGATCCAGGAGTTTCTTCTACTGCTTTCCCAGGCCATTTGCAGGGAGCTGGATCGCAAGTGGAGCAGCCGGGGCTCGAACCGGCGCCCATAAGGGGGATGTTGGTATCAGAGGCAGTGACTTAACCCGCTGAGTCACAGTGCCCACCCAGTGGCTGTGCTTTGCTTCTCCTAAAAGGCCTCCCTCATCCTCGGCCCAGCTGCTCACCCTCCCAAGGTGGTGGGAGCACCTGTGGGCCCAGCAAGGAGGGTGTATTTCACAGAGCCCTCTGCACCTGCCTGCAGGATCCGGTGGCGGCAATTGTTAATAATATTTATTACGACAGTAACGACGCAGGCGGGAGCCCGGGGCGGCTGTCGTCGCCGTGGCGATGCGGTGTTTATCTTCATGCAGTAGGGCTGACCGCCTTTCTTGGTGAGTGGTGATGCACGGAGCTGCTGCGATCACGCAGAGTTAAATCCCGGATGCACGGCATGGGGGAGGGAGGCACAGGGGGCTTTAGGGCCCCGCCTCCCTCCATCATCCCTGGCGGGGCCTCCAGTCTCACTGGTGGCACTGCCACCTGTCTGCCCCGCGGCGAGTCTCAGTGTGGTCCCACTGGTTCCCCCGGGAGAGTGAGCTCTCTGCACCACTTCCAACACAGAGGTGGGGACGGGGCTCAGTCCCTGCCCCAGGAACCCTTAGATGGGTGGCGTCTGATGGATGCTCTGTTAGAAGTGGCTTCACTGGTTTCTTGGTTCAGGTGACACGTGACGGGCACTTCTGGGCCACAGGGATTGGTCCAGAGCTGGGCCAGAGGATTCTGTGTCAGGGATGGGATGGAAGAAGTTGGCAACCTCATCTCAGGGACTCTTACGTCCCGCAACGCTTCCAGGTCAAACCCACCCTCCGGGCCCTCGGCAGCCTCCGCAGGCTCTGGCCCCCAACACGGTCTACTCCGTCGTGCTGCTGCCCCCTTGTGGATGTGCTTGTGTCTTGTGGCTACCATGGCGGGTCCATCCCACCAGGCGCCAAGAAAGATTTCCCTAATCTCCTGTTTTCAGCATCTCCATTTGGAAGCAAGGGGCAGTGGGCTCCTGGGAGGTGATGGGCGGGGTACTGGTCCAGAGCCAGAGGGCTGACCTGCGAAGCCCGCCTCCCTGCGGTGGGGAGCAGGTCATTCCGTGCGTCTGACCTCAGTCTCCTCCCTATAGAATGCAGACACAGTCCAGAGGGGCACAAGGATGACCAGTGAGATAAGAACCAGATAGCCTTCAAAAACTGTGAGATGCTGGGCGTAACTTCCTTTTTTATTATTCATTCAACAAATGCCGAGTTCCTGCTAAGTGCCGTGTGCTGGTCTAGATTCTGGGGATAACCGTGATGACTAAAATACACAAAACCAAGAACGTGTGGTTCTTGTGAGACGGAGTCAGCACCAGCCTCGCTTCGCCTGGACAGAATGCATGAGCACCTTTTTGAAAAATCTGAGAAGTAAACATTAGCAGGTGGGCTGGAGCAGAACACTAGAATCCTAAGTACCATGGACAGGGTGAACATCAAGAAAACCCACAGTCTCATCAGGTCACACTTAAAATGCTCAGGACACAAACAAAATCACTCAGTGTGCGAAAAACCATGAAGATCGCAGCTCACCTGGGGGAAGGCGATCAATAGACCAGTAATGAGACGGCACATCTGGCGGAATTATCGGACAGAATCTTCAAGGCGCTATTAAAAAATGCTGGGACAAGTGCTCAAAAATAGTCTCGGAAAAATATCAGAATAGAAAGCTTAGCGAAGAACTGAAAGAGAAAGAGAGCCAAATGGACACTTTACAGCCACCAGTACAATCAACGAAATAGAAAGTGCGCTGGGTGGACTCCGAACGGGCAGAGGAAAGAATCGGTGAACCTGCGGGTCCATCGATAGCGCGGGTCCATCGATAGCGCGGGTCCATCGATAGCACGGGTCCACTCTGAACAAGAGAGGAAGAAAGATTGCAGCCCCGCCCCCCCCACACACACACACAGAGTCTCTGCTCCCAGGGGCTCACATCCTAGTTAGGCAGTGATAAATGTTTCCAAAAGAATAACGCGGGGTAGGGTCGGAGAATGACAGGTGTGTGGTTTCCTATTGGCTGGTCAGAACAGCTTCTGCAAAAAAAAAAAAAAAAAAAAAAAAAAAAAAGCCCTTGAGTGGGGGATACCTGGGGTACTCGGGGATCACCAGAGCTCACTGTGAGTGGGGGCCTGCGTGAGTCTGAGAGTGAAGAGCAGTGATGTCAGGGAGGTGGCGGGGCAAAGTTGGCAGGGTGGGGGAGGGGCGGCCCATTAGGAAGCATGGCTGTGGGCCAAGCAGTTAATGGTGGCTTCTCAGCCCAGGGAGGCAGCCGTGGAGGCTGAGCTGGGTGGACTCTGGGCCTGTTTTACAGCGCTTGCAGGCCGGGGGAGAGGAGGACTCCAGGAAGATTGGGGTGCTTGGAGCTCCCTGGTGGAGAAATCGGGGTGTAGGGGGGATAGCACCTCAGTTCAGGTCCTGATCCCTTGTGGGGCTTGAAGACATCTGCATGAGGGCGCTTGCATTTCTCTGTGTGAAGGCGCCCGGCTAAGCGGAGCCAGTGCACTTGGGCTTATGGGACGGCGCGAGGAGCCAGGCTTGTCTGCTGCCAGCTACCTGCTTACTGTCGGAGACAGGGAAACGGGAGACGCCAGGGCACAGAGTACGGGCTCAGCTCACCTTCCCAGGAGATGCACGCCCTGGGTCGCTGAGTCCGGTGGGCTGGCAGGCAGCGGTCACATGTGCCCTGGCTGGTCCTTGCTCTCAGGCTGCGCTATTTTGGGGGCTCAGGAAGTGCTGCCCCTTGTTCCTGGCTTCCACTGGCGGATCCTCTCTGCCCCACCCCCTGTGCTGTCTGGGGAGCCACCCGATTATGTCCTGGGTCTTCCTCATTCTCGGGGAAGAGAGCCCGATGGGGCGGAGTTGAGCAAAGCCTAGCTCTCCTCCTCACGCCTGGCCACCGAGAGGCACCTGGACCCTCGGAGCTGGCAGCAGCACCTGGCCACGCAGGTGTGGTCAGACAGGCGGGTTTAGAAGGCACCTGGGGTCATGGCAGGCCCTCACCTCGGGCTGCCCAGGACAAGGCCCGCAAGGGCGAGGTGGGAACACGGGAGACTCTCAAGGGCATCAGCGGAACCCACGTGTTCCCGCCTTCAGCAGACTGCTGGGCACCTGCGGTAAACAGCGAATCAGCGGTTCCTGGCCTTAGGGCGTGGTGAGCGCACTCCGAATAGGTCAGGGCCCGTGACTTTCTGAGTCCTGTGTGGCAGGAATGGGGAGGTCTTCTGGGGACTGTGGTACCCAGGGAGGCGCTGCGTTTCCCAAGGAAGTGACATTCCCATGGATCCTGAAGGCTGAGCAGAAAGTCACGCAAGCAGAGAACGAGGGGAGAGCCTGGGCTGGGGTCCAGGGGTGAGAGACGGGGGGGGGGGGAGCTGCGTGTGCGGGGAGCAGGAGGCAGCAGGCCTGGGAGGAGGGGCAGTGAGTGGGGGAGGTGGCTCGGAGAGGACGTGCACCTGTTCCCCTGGGGCACTGGGAAGTCCCCGCAGGCCCTGCTGAGACCAGGGGCGTGCACCGTGGAGAGAGCAGGGGAGTGTGAGGGGGGGCAGGGAGTCAGGAGCAAGATCCTGACCTCGCAGCCACGCCCTCTGCCACCAGCAGCGTCTGCTGAGTCGCCGGGAGTCCAGCACCAAAGCAGGACTCCCCATTGACACCCCCACTCCCTGGGAGCTGGGCGAGGAAAGAATGGGTCCCCCTACTGTCCGACAGGAAGAGAGGCTTAAGGGCCATCCAGGGCCGTGGGGGACTTACGACGGGGGTGAGCCGCTCATCCAGGCTTGCACGAACTCACCTGTTGCGGAGCTGAACGCCCCTTGTCCCAGGAGACTCCTCCGTCCTCAGCAGCCACTCTAATAAAATGGCCTCTAGGGGAGCCAGCCTCCCTCTCTTGGGACCCCTTCGCTGACCTCTGACCTGTCCACCCTCGAGCCAGCCCTCCGAGCTGGGAGCTGGGGGCGTGGCCAGGTGAGTTTCCCAGGAGGGGGCATGGCGGCTAAATGTTGCCAGCGATTTTGCTCAATGCATCTTAGCGGGAGTGGCGTGGCTGGGGAGAGCGGTGGGGAGACGCGGGGAGAGCGATGGCACAGATCGGAACAAGGACTCGCTTTGTAAGGAGGAACCCGTCGGTGCTCCTGATGTGCACCTCCGTGCCGTGCTGCACGTCGGGGTCGATGGGTGCCAAATTTAACACCCAGAAAGACACAACTCTGCCTTTAGCTGGTGGTGGGGTAATGGGCAGATCCCCAGGAAAGGGGTGTGGCGTTGTACCGGGAAGGAAAATGGCCAAGGCACCAGACCTGGGTCTGTGCTGTTAGCATCTGGTGTGGAAGATTCTAGAAATCCCATTCCCCCTGCATTTTACAGGGGAGGAAACTGAGGCCCAGAGCTGGTCAGCTTGCCAAGCAAGGCTCCGGAGCTGCCTGGCCACGGGGCTGGGCCAGAACTCCCCCCTGCTGTGCCCGTCCCTCTGTTCCCACCGCCTCCTGGCTGGCCGCCCCTTTCTGAAATGCCCTCCCTGAAGGGTCTGGCACTGGGGGCCCTGCTGGGGCCTCCTCCCTGGGGTTTCACAGCCTCCATTGTGCTCCATGGGGTCTCCTGACTTTGGCCCTGGCCTGGAGGCGTTGACAGGTGCAGCTGCTGGATGGCAGTTCCTGCTCTTCTCTCCTCTGTCCACCCTGGGGCTTCCTCCCTAGCCTGGACCAGGAGCACTGGATGCCAAGAAGCCTGGGGCCGCCCCCCTGTGTGGGCGGGGCTGGGTGGACAAAGCCTTGACCATGCTCCTCCCCCACCCGGACTCTGGCATGGTTCCTGCACCCACCTCGCACAGGAGGAAGCCATAACCCACCCAGCTTGCTGCGGAGGGGCACCGAGAGAATCTTGGACTGGACAGCAGGTGTCGTGTTTGGGGGAGGACGGCGGTGGGGAGGAACCAGAAAGCAGGGGAGAAAGAACAGGTGCATTCGGTGTTTGGAAAGCCATGGAGTTTTGTGCATTAACAGAGTCAGCCCGAGGGAGGATGGGCCCTGTGTTTGGCCCTGGGGGAGCCTCTTGGCAATGGACGCCCACCGTCTCCTCTCCTGCGTGGGTCTGTCTGGGCCGCTGATTTCTCACCTGTGAGCCGTGTGTCGCTGGGAGCTGTCACAGCCTCTCCTGGCACATCTGCCTGGCCTTCCCCTGCCTCCTCTCTGTCCTCCTCCAGCCCTGGAGCCCACACACTGTCTGATGCTTGTCCCGGCCTCGGACGGGAGGGGTCCCGGGAGCCCACAGTGCACTGTCAGGCTCTGGCCTTGAACTCTGAGGGAGTGGTGGGGTCTCCACTCTGCTCACCATCTCCTGCTTGAGCCTGGCTCCACCCGATGTCTCTGTATGTTGGGGGGTGGGAGGGGGTCCCAATTGCTCGGAGCGCAGTTCCGGGTCTTGTCCTTCCCACCCTCAGCTGGCCCAGGCCCCACAGCCACTGCCCTGCCCTGTCTGAGGCCCTGGCTAAAGATGCAGGGGTAGGGCCGGTGCTGTGGCACAGCGGGTAAAGTTGCCCCTGTGTCGCCGGCATCCCATATGGGCGCTGGTTCGTCTCCCAGCTGCTCCACTTCCCATCCAGCTCCCTGGTAATGCACCTGGGAAAGCAGCAGAAGATGGTCCAAGTGTTTGGGCCCCTGCACCCACGTGGGAGACCCGGGAGAAATTCCTGGCTCCTGGCTTCTGCCTGGCCATGTGGGGAGAGAACCAGTGGATGGAGGATCTCTTCTCTCTGTCTCACCTTGCTGTAATTCTTTCAACTAAAATAAATAAAATCTTAAAATATACAAAAAGGATGTAATGGCAGCCACCAGAACGGCCAATGGAGGACCCAGAATTCTCGGGTGACCTCAGCAAGTCCTCCGACTCTGATCTGGGAGGTAGCGAAAGCAACCGGGCTTTGAGGCCGCCGGATCTGGGTTCAAATCTCAGCATGGCTGTCTGGTCCTTGCGGTTTGGAACAAAGCACTTCACGGCTCTGCACAGCGATGCTCTCGGCGACAGGGATGTGTCCTCAGGACCGGCTTGCCGGGGTGGGGCGAGGAGCCAGGCGGCGCTGGCCGGATCACATCTCACTGCGCCGCGGATACGCCCGAGCTTGTGCGCCCGGAGAGGCAGATGGGCAGGCAGGCAGTCGCGCCCAGCATGACTCCCACAGCAGCCACAGCGGCCCACGCTGCTGCAGGAGCCAACGGCCTGGGGGAGGGGCATGCCTGGGAGGAGGTTTTGTCCTGAGTGAGACCCGCCCACTCCCCTGCAGCCTCGAGCCCGGCTCCATCAGCTCCCAGCTCCCAGCCCGGACACACGCATCACTCCCATCTCTGTCCCTCGTGCTTGGCGATGTCCCCGAGTCGACCCACAGCTTGCAGAGGTGTCACCTGTGTGTGTCCCCAAGGACTGCAGTGGGGCTGAGATGGGTGGGGCCGGGCAGGTTCCAGGGCGTGCAGGGTCGGGGGGACAGTACTGGGGGAGCCAGGACAGTCTCTGGGGGGTGCCCTGAGGGGAGAGAGGACATCCTTTCACTTTGCATCCCGGGGACATTTGCTGCCCCACCCTGCTCCAGCCCCAGCTCTGGTCCTACAAGATGCTCTGTGAGTCCGCTGCGGCGTGTATAACGCTGGGAAAACGTCCCAGCACGGTGCGCAGTGGCACACCACTCCAGAGTCTTTGCCTTTGACGTCTGGAATGTTCTCCTGCAGGTACCCATGTGGCTCACAGCTTCCCTTATCCCACCCTCCTCAAAGAGGCTTCCCAGGACCCCCGGTCTAGAGCAGCGCTTTCCCCATAGTTCCCCATTGCCTCAGTTTCCCGCGTTACCTGTAACCTCACCTGTGCCACCTGTAACCTCACCTGTGCCACCTGTATGGCTACCTCTACGATCCGTATCACCACGGGGCGTCATGTCCGTCTTTCAGTTGACCGTGGATTCCCCGGCTGGGACACGGGTCCGGGGTGGCGTGTCTGTTGTCACCTCTGTATCTCCGGTGCCTAGAACAGTGCCTGCTACTGAGAGATAGACCAGAGATCTTCCCACAAATAAAGGGGAGACAGAAAGCAGGAAGGAGAGGAGAATTCTGGGAAGACCCACAGGGCAGGAGCAGGCTCCGTTCCGCGTCACTCAGTGCCGCTCAGAACCGGTTGATGGCAGAAGGGGAGGGGGCTGCCCGAAGCTCCCTGTTCTGGAAGCCCCGCTCTTGCCCTGAGCTGCCCCGACACCACTCACACACTCGCCCTCTAACTCACCTCCTCCCGTGGGCGAGGCCCCGCCTCCTCCCGGTGCTGCATCCTCCCCACCTGCCGTGCTCCTGGCACCGCCGCCCAGTCACAGAGCAGCCCTAGCCCACTTCTGCCTGCTGCTGCCTGGGGCTCCCCCGCGGCGGCCGAACAGCAGTGACCTCCCCGCGCCCCGGCTCACCTCACCTGTACCCACCATCTGCACCCACCCTGCGCGGCCGGAAGAGCCATGCGTCTGAGGCCGTGTCCTTCCCTCCTCCTCCTGGCGGGCGGAGGGGGCTCCTCTGGTCCCCAGCTCCCCAGCCATCTGCACTGGTGGTGCTCACCTGTGGCCCACCGCTTCGAAGGGGAGAGTCGGGGGAGCCAGGTGCTCAGCCACGGCCCAGCCCTGTGGAAGAAGGGGACCACGTCCTGGACTCCTGCCACGGTTCCCCCCGCCACACCTCCCCCCAGTGCCAGCCATCGCCCGAGCCGGGCACAGACGGGCAAGTTGCCTCTCCCCATCACGTGCTCTCGCCTCCCCGCCGCCAGAGAGGCTGCAATCGCGCGCGATTGTCATGGAGCCAGAAGGGGTCTGGGTTAGAGTCCTGGCCCCGTCCCATAGGGCTGTGTGACCTTGGCCGCTCTCTTCCCTGCAGGAAGTGGGAAGAACACACAGTCGCCCTCCTAGGGTTGTGGGGCCGATGCAAGGTGTGAGTGAGTGTGCGTCAAGCCCTTGGCTCAGAGCAGTGCTCTCGCTCTCGGGCCAGCACCCCAGAGGCCTCCCTCTCCTCTCCTTCTCTCCTCCCTCTCCTCCCCTCCTCTCCTTCTCTCCTCCTTCTCCTCCCCTCCTCTCCTCCCTCTTCTCTCCTCCCCTCCTCCCTCCCCTGGGGCGCCCCCTCCTGCGAGAGACCTAGGCATTTCTCATGCTTTGGCTCTGGGGCCATCCAAGCTGGATGAGGGCCAACCCCCCTCCCCGTCCCCTCACAGCCCCCTGATTTCCTCCCACCTCCACGTGTATCCTCTGAGGGTGACGGTGTGACGCCTCCCCTCTCCAACTGTGCATTCCTGGGGGACAGCATGGTGCCTGAGTCCCTTCTGCTGCCCGGAGCCTGGCCCAGGGCCTGCACAGGGCAAGTAGGGCAGGTGGTTAAACAGAAGAAGCAGCCAGAGAGAGGGGATTGGCCCTTCCGCCGGCCGGGCTGCTGTGTGCTTGGACAGCACTGCTCTGAGGCTGCCTGTGAGCCTGCCCCGGGTTCGAGGCCACACAGCGTTGCACCTGCGCCTTCCCCCCACGCTGGAGACCGGCCCTGGAGGCCCGGAGCCAGCCGTTCCCATGTGACTCCAGCTTCCCCATCGATCCCGCGAAGGTCGATTCTTGTTTTTTCCTTCCTGGCGTTTGTAACCACTCAGTTCCAGGCAGGGGTCAGGCCCCCGGGCTCGATCGGCTCAGGTTGCCTGCACAATTGAAATCCCCGAGCCCATCCTGGCTAGTTTTCTCATTAGGACGATTGGTCTGAATTGATCCAGTAGGTCGATAGGCGGACATCAGCCGGCGGGAAGCCGAGCCGATGGGCGCAGAGGATTGGGCAAGAATGAGGTCCCCGGCGGGCTGGAGCGGGCACCCAGGCCTCTGGGACGGGGCTGGCGCAGGCAGAGGGGTGGGCCTGGGTCTCAGCAGGCTGGATTTTGGTGTGGGCGGCTTGGCATTCATAGAGTGGGCCGGAGTCCCAGCCCTGTGCTCTGAGGGGCCAGGCGGGCATTCCCAAGGGCCAGCTCCTGGGTGAGAGGCACTGTCGGGTGCCTGCCGAGGTTTGGCGTCCATGATCACCTCCTCCTCCATCAGCACCCTGGCCAGGGCAGACCCGCCGTCCCTTTGGGTGGGTGGCTTGGGGCCTGTGCGGTGGGAAACGCGGGTGACAAGGCAGCCAGCTGCGGCTTCCCGGGGCTCTCTTCCCATTTCTCCAGGAATGATGTGGGTACAAGGCTGGCACCCTGGGCTTGCAGGGGCCCTGGCTTCGTGGGGTTGCTAAGGGACCGTGTGCAAAGGAATTCAGAAGTGCTGGGGTGCACACAAGTCAGCAGGTGCACTTCCTGCAGAACCTAGGAGGCCCACCAGGCCCCCTCCAGTCTAGGGGGTGGGGCGTGCAGGGCTGGACCCCAAGGGTCTTCCAGCGGGGTATGGGGTGATTCCTGGAGGGGCCAGCACATCCTGTGTGCAGGGGAGAATGGATCCCACAAAGCGCTTCCATCTTGGAGCGTGCCCCTGGAGCCGGGGAGGCGGCCGCAGCAAGAAGCAAAAAGGGAGAAGAGGTGGCCTGCTCTGGGCGGGCGCCCGGTCACTGTTGGCGCAGGCCATGGTGGGAGTGGTGCCCCCAAGCTGAGCGACGTCAGCCCAGCCCTGCAGCCAACACAGTCCTCACACCCTTCTCCTTCCTCCCCCCAGGTTACCTGACGGTCAACATTGAACCGCTCCCCCCAGTGGTGGCTGGGGATGCCGTGACCTTGAAGTGTAACTTCAAGACAGATGGCCGCATGCGTGAGATCGTCTGGTACCGGGTAAGTCGCTGCCGCTGCTGCCCGCTCCGTGCCCAGGCCAGGGCTGGCGGCGGTGTCCAGAGCCCTCCGGTTGCCCCCGGGGCATGGCCATGTGTCCGCCCTGAGCTGCCCTGTGCCCTCTGCTGAGTCCCCACCCCCTGCGGACGCTCCCTCAAAGGTGGTTTTGCCCAACCTCAGGATCTCTCTCCTGCTGGCCCCCTTTGTGTCCCTAAGAGACCCCTACTCATGAGAAACCACGAGTACCGACATAGAAGTGACGGAGACCATCATGGCCGTGGTGGCAGCGGGGCAGCTACGGAGCACGCCCTGGTGCAGGCTCCAGTGTGCAGCGTTGAGCGAGAAAGCGGGGAGGCTTCCTGCCTTCTCAGCAGTCGCCCACGGAGCCCCACGCCCCTCCGTGTGGGACTGGGGCTGGTGTCCGGCCTGGGAGGAGCCCACGTGTGCAGGTGTTGGCAACAGGAAGAGCAGCTGCGGCCCTGGGCACCAGGTCCTGTCCCAGCCCCTAATGGCATCTGCTCGTGTCTCAGTGGGGTGTCCCAGCCTGGTCTCCCTTGGCCACAACGGAGCTCGGGCTGGGGGTAGGAGGGAGAAGGTGCCACTGGCGTGGAGGTCCTTCTTGCAAGGCCACACTCAGGTGTGCACAGAGCGAGGTAGCACCGGAAACTTCCCTTCCCTGGTCTAAAACAGGGGTCGGCAAAGTTGCTCAGTGAAGACCCAGGTGGTAATATTTGCCCCTCCGCCAACCACGTGGTCTCTGTGGCAGCTCAGCTCCGCGGCTACAGCTTGAAAACAGTTCCAAACGGTGTGAAAATGAAAGGCACCCTGCTGGTGGACACTGACGTTCGAGTTTTGGGGGAGATTTTATGCGCCTCAACATCTTCGTATTTTGTTTTCAACCATGAAAAAAAAAAAGGCACAAACCGTTCTTAACTCGCATGCTTGGCCACTGGGAAGCAGGTTGAAGGCTGACTTGGTTCACCGGCTGTGGTTTGCAACCCCTGATGTAAGAACCACACTTTCCTAATCTTTGCAAGCTGCGTCGCCCTTTATTTAAATGGAATCGATGGGTAAGCAGTCAAGGGGAGCCGCTCTGGATGCAGCAGGCGCAGCGTGGAGGGGTGGGGAGCGAGTGGGAAGGGGCGGGAGGCGGCGGGTGGGCACAGGTGGGCGGTCTCGAGTCTCGAGCCGCCCCACCCCCACCCACGGAGCAGGGAAACTCAGTGTTAGGGGACTCCTGGCGTCTGCTCTGCTCCTGACCTTGGCTCAGCACGAGTCTCCCGGACCTTCTCGTCCTGGTCCAGTCTTGCCTTGAACGCGCCTGCTCCTGCTGCGGCTCTTTGCCGCTTTGCTCTTTGATGCGTCGTTTGCTGATTGGCGCTGTTTTATCGGCTGTGATTCGTGCTCCTTTTCACTGAGATCGCGGCTCCCCGTGTCGGCACTGTAGCCCCTCGTGCTCAGAATCAACCCCAGTGCCCTTACCCCAAGCTCGCCAGGTACGGCGGGCGCCACAGGTGCGAAGCTGATGCCGGGAACTGGCGCCCCGCAGAGTCCCAGCCTCAGCGGAGGGGTCCGGCCTGGGCAGAGCTGTGGGTTTGGGGAAAGTCGAGGCCTTGCTGGACAGCACCACGAGCTGCATCAGAGAGAGGCAGGATATGGGCACTGCTTGGCTGACACGGGCGGTGAGCCTCTCGGATCCTGGGAGAGACGAACTCCAGCCCCCCACTCAGGGGCCCACATTCCTCCTCCGCTACCCCAGGGATGGGAGCAGAGTCGGGGGAACAGCGGACCCAGTGGGACGAGTTCACGGGTGAAGGGGGGCTGGAGCTTGGAGACGGAAGACACCGGGCAGCCCCTCGCTGGCCTCCCCCTGGCCTGTGGTCTCATGTCATGGTGATGGACGTCCTCCTGCAGAGGCAGCTGTCAGAGTCCGGGCAAGGCTGGGACCCAGCTGGGCACAGATGTGGGAAGCCAGGAGGCGGCTTCCGTGTGGTTCCACGCTGCTCCTGGAGGTGGGGTGCACAGAGATGGGGGGGCACCCACTCCCGGCGCAAGGGCTGGACACAGACTTCCCTTTCTTTCTCTAACTCCGGTGCTCAGATCCCCCTTCCACTCCCCCACCCAACCCATCTCTCTCTCTCTCTCTCTCTCTCTCCACCCTGGCCTGCCACATTGATTGCTTGAAGAGTCAGTTACGTTTCTTACAGATGTCAGGCCCTGCAGATCGGGCTATGGTAGGCGCTAATTAATTTATTTTATTTCATTTTCCAGCCTTTGACTGAGGGCCTCTGGAACCGGGGTATGCAGATGTATGCAAATCATATGCAAATTGTCCACTGCAGCCAAATGCCCGGGCCCTTTTAATTCCGTAGCTGGACAAGGTGGTGGCTCAGCTGCCTGTTACCCTCCCTGGACGCAGGGAGCCCACGTGCCCTGCTGTGAGGGTGGGGAGCGGGGCCAGGGGTCCGAAGGGAGCTCCTGAGAAGTGGCCCCTTGCTGCCCGTCCTCTCCCGGCCTGCTACCCCCCCGCCTTCCCTCGCCCGTCGCCTCTTTCCCCAAGGAGCCAGCCGAAAGGAGAGAGGAAAGCGCCGGCCAAGATGGGGCTGCCGGAGCCAAAGCCCAGGAGGCCGGGGCTCCTACAGGGCATGGGGGAAGCGGCAAGGACTCCGGGCTCCCCCCTCCCGCCCGGGCCGGGAGCTGCCCCGCCGTTTGTTCCAGGTCTCTGTGTCTGCTTCCCTCCCGGGCTGCCTGTCCTCCCTGAATGGGCTTACAGAGCGCCGCCTGGAAGGAAGTGACTAATTTCAGTGCCCAGGAAGAGCAAAAGTGGGGCTTTGTGATGCGGCTGTCTCTGCCTGCCCAACCCAGTGGGCACAGCACGGCCCAAGACAGGGCTGAAGCCCCCCGGCCTGCCCTCTGGGATCCCCCTGAGGTCCCAGGAAATGGCGAGTGGCCTGGATTCTCTGGGCAGACTGGGGAGCTGAGGGATTGGCCTAAGAGCAAAGAGCTCACCGGCTTGGGGTGAACCAGCGTTTGGAAGGCCTCCAGGTGGTGGCGGGGGTGCAGGGGGTATTGGAAGGAGGCAGCAAGGGCCTGAACCCTTGGTGCCAAGGTCTGGCCATGCGGGGAGGAGCCCTGCTGCTGTGTAGAAGGGGAATCCGGAGTGTGGAATAGACTCCAGGAGGCGTAGGCGATTGGAGCCCCACGTGGGGCTGTTTCCGTTTCGATCAAATTGCACCGAGTTAAAACCCACTTCCTCCGCCTCCCAATGCTTGTGCAGCTGGAGGCCGCCTTGCCGGACAGAATGAGCACAGGAAGCTCAAGGGAGCAGCCAGCAAACATCCCTGGGTTTCTGGGAGGCAGTGCGTTTGCTGACGAGGGAAGAGTGGGGATTGCTCACTGAGCGGCTCTGCTGGCAAGCTCCGCCCCCCACCCCATCCCCAAAATGCACGTCGGGAAAATGGGCTATTTGTTCTGTAACCTGCTGTGTTGGGGTGTGCGTGTGGTGGCGGGGAGGGGGGTAGGTGCTTCTCATTTGTGAGAAACTTCTCTGCGGATGGTCAGAGGATGCTGAGTCAGGGTCGTCAAGCCCCAGGGTGCTGGGCTTTGTAGCTGTCGATCAAAGCTCCTTTCCCCCCCAACGATGCTTCCCAGCCCTCTCGCCCTCTCCCTGTGCCTTCTCCACTGTTGCCTGGGTTCCTCTCCCAGCTTGTGCTGGTAACTCTGTTTCTCCCTGGCAATAAACAGTGGCTAACAGAGTTGAGGTGCAATCCCACACTTCTCCAGTAGGAGGCTCTCACCCAATAGCCAAGCTACCCTAGTGTGAGGACTTGGTTCTAGAAAATAGATGGTCAATGATATTCTTGACTCACTTCTTCCTATCCGTTTACACCTATAATTGGAGACTTGCTTGGCAATGTCCCTGGTCCTGATCCGAGTCGTCAACCTTGTTGAGCCTTTACTATGTGCCAGGCCTGGGTCAACTGCTCTCCCTACATTAGGTATCTATCACACTTCCTTTTCTCATCAGCCCTGGGCCGTAGGTACCACAGTTAATCCCAACGTTCAAAGACACTGAGGCCATCCCAGACAACAGTGTCTCAGCTCATGTTGCCTTCCCTGACCTCCGTAGAAAGTTCTAGAAAACGAGGTACCTCCTCTGTGCCCCTTCTTTGTGGGTCTCTGCTCCAGTGCCTGCCTGACACCAGGGCAAAGGCTGTGTCCTCCACGCTGGTGCAGAGCGACCCCAGTAAACACTCAGCACACAGAGCGCTCGCTCGCTCTCTCTCTCTCTCTCTCTCTCTCACACACACACACACACACACACACACATGTTTGGGCAGCCTTTGCCACATGGCCCAGTCCGGCTTCAGGTGAGCATGTGTACCGCGTTGACAGGCGCTTCCTGGCCGGGGTGGGGGTTGGGTCTCTGTATACTCCGAGGCTCTGTGGCATGTGGGGTGGGGAAGGACCATTTCTTATTAGGCAACCCTGTCTAAACTCATTTAGTTGGAGGTCACCTGCCCAGCGGGCAAAGTCAGAGGTCTGTTTACATCATAGAAATCCATTAAGCAGCCCCAGAGAATCATGGGAAGCTCACCTTTGGCAGCGGTTGTTATCAACCTGCCTTTGTTTTGGCTCCGTCTTTCACAGTCTGTTCCCGAGAGCCGCTCTGGGCCCGGGTTACAAGGCCGCAGAAGAGAGAGGCCAGAGGAGATCTACAGCGAGTGATAACGGCCCCATTCCCAGCGTCTCCTTATCGCACCCCCTTCACGGTGTGGGGTCCGACCCCGCCCGGCCAGGGCACGCGTGCCCTTTGAGGCTCCGAGGGATGCCTGTGCCCCGAGGGCCTGTGGTCCCTTTGGACTGGAGAGGAGAGATGGAGACAGAGGCCCGGGCAAGGTGAGGCAGAGGAGAGAGGACTTGGCTGTCAGAAAGCCTGCATGAGGCTCTGCATGCTTGACCTTGGGCGGTGACCTCTAACCTCTCAGCATTTTAGAAACCTCATCCCAAACTGGGCACGAAAACATATATTTGGCAGGCTTAGAGGAGATCATGTGTGCCCTTGGACAAGACCAGAGTTGGCTGGTGACCGCACCTGCTCAGTACGGGGCCAGCATCACCCTGCCGTGGGGGCTGAGGGGGTGCGGGGTGGGGTGGGGGGATCGCAGGGTAAGAGGAAGGTGCCGGGGGTCACCAGGGCTGGAGTCCCTGAGTCCCATCGGAGCTCCTGGGTTTCCCAGGGCTCCGGGCAGAGGCAGTGTTTCAGGCGAGCGTGCTCTTTTGTTCCTGGGTGGCTATGCGGGTGGACTCACTGGATGTCAGTTCTTGGAAACATCATCACAGCCTTAAGCCGTTTCAGGGCGTCTTAGCTCTGCTGAAGCGGGGAGCTATTTCAAATGCCTTTGCTGCCCTTGGATTTCTCTTAGTCGCAGCCCTTGACCGTGTTGTGTTGTTTGAAGTGAAACAGAAAATGGTGGGCACGAGGGGATCCTTATATATATATCCTTGTATATATCCAGGGGGCAGGCAGGTGGGCACACTCCTGGGTGAGCAGCAGACAACACCACGTCCCAGGAAACCGCAGGGAGCGGCCCTTTGGTCCTTCTGGCTCGCGGCCCAGCCTGGCGGCATCCCGGGGGCTCCTCCTCCGTGGACCCCAGGTGGATCTGGGTCTCCCAGGTCGTCCAGCGCCAAGACCTGGACGAGGAAGACAAGAGGCACTCCCCCTCCTCCCACCTTCCACAGGCCGGGTTCTGCCTGTGGGCAAGGCCCCTGTGCTCCATCTCACACCAGACACACGGGAGGGAAGAGAAGGCAGCCAGCGAGAGGACCCACCAGGCAACCCCGGGCCACAGAATAAATGTCACACACAAAGACCAGGTTCCGGGGACTGGTGTCGCGGCAGAGCGGTTTTGCCACCACTCACGATGCTGGCATCCTGTACTGGAGCACCACTTCGAGTCCTGGCTGCTCCACTTCCCACCCAGTTCCCTGCTGCGGCTCCCGGGAAAGCAGCAGCAGATGGTGCAAGTGCGTGGACCCCTGTCACCTGTGTGGGAGACTCAGAGGGAGCTCTGGGCTCCCGATGGATGGGGAATCTCCTCTCTGTTGCTCCCTCTCTCTCTGTTGGTCTGCCTCTGAAATAAATAAATAAATCTCCTCTTTTTGTTTTCTTTTTTAATTCACAGCAAATTTTTAAAAAAGATTTATTTTATTTATTTGAAAGGAAGAGTTATAGAGAGAGGCAGAGTTAGAAAAAGAGGTCTTCCATCCACTATTTCACTCCCCTAATGGCCGCAACGGCCGGAGCTGCACTGATCTGAAGCCAGGAGCCAGGAGCTTCTTCCAGATCTCCCATGTGGGTGTAGGGGCTTGGTCTATCTTCCACTGCTTTCTCAGGCTCATCAACAGGGAGCTGGATTGGAAGTGGAGCAGCCAGGACTCAAACCAGCGCCCATTTGGGATGCCGGTGCTGTAGGGTGGGGCTTTAACCCACTGTGCCACAGCTCCGGCCCCAATAAATAAGTCTTAAAAACAAGACCAGTTTCTTTGTCCAGTTCCATTGCAGCCCTTTCGTTCCACTCCCACAGAAGCCGTACCCCACACTACAGTAGTTAGAAGGGACGCGTTGGGTGGGGTGATAGGAGGAACGTTGGGTTCCCCCTGGAGGTCAGAGTGTGAATTGCAATCACTGCCTCCCTGGTCCTTCAATGGACATTTATTTGGTTGTCAACAGGAAGCGGTTCGCGAGTCTCAAGCTCATTTGAATTTTTGGAGAGACCCCTTCCTGAAAAACCCCTGATGCCTGAGACCCAGTGCAGTTATCGGATCAGAATTGGGACTGGGAGCTCAGTGTTCTTTGGGCCGGCTCCCCGGTGACTGCGGCACATCTGACCCAGCCAGGGACCACTTTATGCTGTTTGGGAAGCTGACAGAGGGAGCTGCTCTGTTCACTTGAGGTCAGTTCAGCACACAGAGCCAGGGTGGTCCGAGGCACTGGGTCACCCCCAGATGGCTGCAACGGCTGCAGCTGAGCTGATCCAAAGCCAGGAGCTTCTTCCAGGTCTTCCATGTGGGTGCAGGGGCTCAAGAACTTGGGCCATCTTCCACTGCTTTCCCAGGCCATAGCAGAGAGCTGGGTCAGAAGTGGAGCAGCCGGGACTCAAACTGGTGCCCAAATGGGATGCTGGCACTGCAGGCAGCAGCTTTACCTGCTACGCCACAGCACCGACTCCCCTATATATATTTCTTTTTTTTTCTTTTATTTTTTGACAGGCAGAGTAGACAGTGAGAGAGAGAGAGAGAGAGAGAAAGGTCTTCCTTTTGCCATTGGTTCACCCTCCAATGGCCACTGTGGCTGGCACGCTGCAGCCAGTGCACCGTGCTGATCCGAAGGCAGGAGCCAGGTGCTTCTCCTGGTCTCCCATGGGGTGCAGGGCCCAAGCACTTGGGCCATCCTCCACTGCACTCCCTGGCCACAGCAGAGGGCTGGCCTGGAAGAGGGGCAACCAGGACAGAATCCGGCGCCCCGACCGGGACTAGAACCCGGTGTGCCGGCGCCGCTAGGCGGAGGATTAGCCTAGTGAGCCGCGGCGCCGGCCCTGTATTCATTTCTAAGAAGATGGATGAGAAGGATACCAGGCTATGCCAAGTGCCATACACACCAAGGAAACAGCCGGATGGCATTGGCAGTGCCTGGGTGGGCAGTGCCTGGGTGGCCAGGAAAAGACTCGTTTAAGCTGAGGGCTCAAAGGCAGCCTGGAACCCGCCATGTTAAGAGCAGGATGCAGGACTTCGTAGGGCCTGTGATAGGTTCAAAGAACAGACAGGAAGTTCGAGTGGCCAGACGACATGAGTCGGGGGATCGGGGGGTCGGGGGGAGAATGGGGACAGGACGCCAGGCAGATGGGCGGGGCCGTCCCTGCTGTGCTCCCGGGCACAGAATGCGGAGTGGTTCTTGGGGCAGCAGGAAGCATTGACCGTTTTGAGCAGGGCCGTCCCAGGATCTGGTTGGCTGTACTAAAGCTCCCTTCTAGGTGATGGGAGGGAGAAAGCATTGGTTCTACTGCGCAGGTGGAACCACAGGGCTTGGGGAGACGTGGGAGGGCTGGGGGAAGAGGGGATCAGGGCGACTCCTGGCTTTGGGGCTGGAGCAGTTGAGTGTGGGGGGGCGGAGCTGCTTGCTGAGATGGGGAGGGAGGGGGGGGTGGGGCAGGGTGGAGGGACATGGAGGTGGAGCCGTCATAACCACAGTTTGGGGCCACAAACCTGGACTTCCGGGATGAGGTCAAGGCTGGAGATTTGCACGTGGGGTTTGCCGAGGTGTGGGTGTGTCCCCAGGAGTGCATGTTTTGGACACCTTGTCCCCTGTGCAACAGTGCTGACAGGTGGGACCTGAGAGGTGACGAGGCCCTCTAGAGCAGGTCTCTGCTGGTGACGGCGGAGCGAGGTAGCCGCTGGGGGAGTGAGTTCCTGATAGGAGGATGCGTCTGGGACCCCCCCCCCCGCCCAGCCCAGGGCATTCGCGCACCAGGCTTGCTCTCTGCCATGCACTCCTGCAGTACAAAGACCCCCATCAGGTGCAGCCTCCCCACCTTGACTTCCCAGTAAACTTTGGTCGTTTATAAATTCCCCCAGGCCTATGGTATTCTCTGTCCTCGCTGCAGAAAACGGACTGAGACTGGGGTCCTCAGAGGAGGGGCGGTAGCAGAAGTCCCGGGCTTGGCTGAGCCGGCCGCAGTCGGGGAGAGAGCAGAGACCCTGGACCACACCAAGATTCGGGGATAGGAAAATGGTGCGGCAAAGAGGCGGACAAGGAGCAGCAGGAAGATGTGAAGAAAGCTGGGGAGCGAGGGCCGCAGAATCCGAGAGAAGAAACTGTCCAGAAAGAGACCGGCCAGCTGTGTCCGACTCTGCAGTGAACAGACAGATGACCATGGACTTGGCCGTATGAGGGGTGGAAAAGCGCAGATTCTTGAGAGTTAATGGGGGCGGAAGCCTGGCTGGGGTGTGCGGGGAGGAGCAGTGAGACCAGCAGTGGCCATGGCTTTGAGGCTTTGACGGTTGAACAGATCTGACCTTGAACTTCAGGTAACATAAAGACACAATTGCTTCTGTTCTGCATTTATTTGTGTGCTGTTTGCAAACTCCCAAGTACGGCATCTTTTCCAAACCTCCCTGGCCTCTGAATCTGCAGCTGGTGGCGGCCTTGCTGTCCTCAAGAGTGTGGAAGGTTGGGGCCAGCGCGGAGGCGTAGTGGGTAAAGCCGCTGCCTGCAGTGCTGGCATCCTATGGGCGCCGGTTCGAGTCCCAGCTGCTCTCTCTCCCTGCCTCTGCCTCTCTGTAACTCTGCCTTTCAAATAAGTAAATACATCTTTAAAAAAATGTGGAAGGGGCTGCCCACAGAGCATGGTGGGCTCTGGAGAAAGTAAGCAGTGCATTGGGCACCCGGAGGAAAGATCCCCGCTCCACCATGCGGTTAACTCAGCAGTCTTTGGATGGTGTCATTACCACAATGTCCCCAGGCTCGGTACACAGGGACAGGCACGCCGTCTGCCTTCTGGGGGACCTCCCAGGCCAGCCAGGCCGCCCCAGGTCTTCCGCTGGCCAATGGGCTCAGCTGCACTTCCATTAAGCGTCTCACAGGCGCATGTGTGGAGACAGTGAGTCTCCCTGCAGACCACGCGGGGGAAGCGGCTTCACGGCCGTGACTTCTCCCTCTGCTCCGCCTGACCGCGTCTTATCATTGCCTCCTCCGGGAGGCCCTGACCTCGCTGTGCAGTACAGAATGAAGACACGCGCCTGCCGTGCTCCCGCGGCGTTGTGTAGACTTGGATGAGAGAGGGATCACCTGCATGCGTGTTATCTGTCTGCATCTCTCACGGTGTTTTAGTTATCTGCTTTGCCAGTGTGTGCCATGTGATGAGCAGGTCCTGGGCCGGGGTCTCTATGTGCGGATTGGGATCGTTAGGAAATGTATAGGTGGGCTTCTGGGCTCACTGAAGACCCCAGAAAACATGCTGGATTGGATGTGTGCATATTTGTGGGGGGAGGAGGTGGATATTCCCCAAGGGCTCCGTGGCCTCCTCCCCAAAGCTCAGGAGTGTGGGTGCCCAGGTGTCTGCTGCCGGTGGAATGTGCAGAGTATCCTTATCTCGGCCCTTGGGCCACACAGGGCCCTACTCTGGCGGATCGGGAGCCCCAGGGGGCTGCACAGCTGGGTCAGACAGCCCAGGAGTGGCTGGTGGTATAGCTCCTGTGGGTGAAGCTGCCGCTGACGACACCCGCATCCCATATCAGAGCGCTGGTTCAAGTCCCGGCTGCTCCTCTCCCATTCCAGGCTCCTGCTAATGTGTCTGGGCAGGCAGTGGATGGTGGTCCCTGTTCTTGCGTCCTTACCACCCACGTGGGAGATCCCTGGCCGTTGCAGCCACTTGGAGAGCGAACCAGTGGATGAAAGATCTCTTTCTGTGAGTGTGTGTGTTTGTATGTATCCCTCCCTGCTGCGCTGCCTTTCCAATAAATAAGTAAGTAAATAGGTTTTTTAGAAAAAAAGTTCATGAGCCCACGAGGGGAAGGATAGAGAGAGGAGAGGGTGGGGGAGGTGCAGCCGTGGATCCTGAGTGGGAAGAGTGGCTCGGGAGTTGGGATCGGCCCCGACCTGTAGCTCATGAGCCTGGATCTTGCCCTTGGATGGACAAAGGAGACAAGAAGTGGAGAAAGGCGAGGCCTGTGCCAGCAACAGTGCTCCCTGGCCCCCGGCCCAGCCCGGTGGAGACCCCAGACCCTTTCCTTTTTTGGGATTCAGATCAGGGTTATGATCCTGGTGATGAGACCATCGCCCTGCCCCTTATGGGACTGGTAACAGCTCTTGGCTTCTAAATTGTGAGGAGCTGGAGCAGACACCCCAAAAAGCAAGATGTTCTGTTGGCCCACACGGGGAGTCCACCAGTAATGGACCCTCCCATGGCAAGGCCGGGAAGGCGAGCAGGCTGATGGCCTAGCTCACTGGGGGGAATGTTCTCCCACTCACTGAGGGCATAAAACAGCTAAGAGCAGGGGCCTGGAACAACCCGCCCTGCTGTGTGTCCTCGGGCTCCCTGCCTCCCCTCTCTGGACTTCAGGATCTTCCAGTAAAGTCAGAGCCTGAGGCGAGAGGGACTCTGTGGGCTGCAGCCAGCCCCATCCTGTGTCCTCCCCACCTTCCCCCAATCTCAAGACCCTGGGCCTGGAAGCTCCCCGCCCGTCCCCAGGGCGGGGAGCTTCCAGGCCAGGGCGCTCCCCAGGGTGGGGGCCCTGGCCCGAGCTGCTGCCAGTGGTGCCGGGAGCTGTCTTAAGCCCCCAGTCTAATTTCCTGCAGACTTTGTGACTTGGCCCTGCTGGGTTTAAGTGACAAGGGGCCCGACTTAACTTGTCAGGAAGGATTAAAGGTGAGCTTCTGCTCTAGCAGACCAGCAAAAAAAAAAAAAATAAGACGGCCAAAATGAGAGACGCTGCCCGGAAAACCAGCAGGGCGCCCCTCCCTCCAGCACCTGCCGGCGCCTCCTCTCGGCGCCTCTCCTCGAGGGGGAGGGGAGGGGGCATGTGGGGCTGTCAGTCCCCCGTGGCAGAAGGCACAACTCTGCAGCTTCTCTAAACCCAACACCCGGCCTTGTCACGAGAGACACCCACCCCCCGAACCCACACCGCCCAGGAGCTGCCCCGCCCCTGCGGGAACCAGGATCAAGGTCATTGGCCCAGGAGCAAGGTGCTCCCTGTGACTGATTTCTGCAGCCCGGCTTCCTACCACGTTCCCAAATGGGCCGCCGCTCGGATCATATGTCCTGTTCGCAGTTCTCAGGGCTTGCCAGGACTTTCCTGCCTCCGTGCCCGTGCGCACGCTGCTGCCTGCACCTGCGTGGTCCTGCTCCCCACCCCACTGGGGCGCGCTCCACCTCTGCCTCCGTGTCACCTCCCAGGGGCCTCTGCCTGCTCTCTGTTCGTCACCCAGCTGGACAGGGTTCTCCTGAGGCTCCCTGCATCCTTGGGGCGCTCCCGAGAGGCCGAGCACGCTGGGCTCCTGGACTCCTCTAGGTGACAGGTGACTCTTAAGCACCTACTATGTGCCTGGCATCAGGAATGGAGCATTGAATGAGAACAGCATGGTCCTGGGGTTATGCAGGGACAGCAGGAATTATATGAAACCTTATCAAATGCACACTTCTTTCAAACAGGGGTCAATGCCCCAAAGAGAGGGACAGGGGTCTGCAGAGGGATTAATCGTGTCTGTCTAACGTCTGCCAAAACACAACTCCTCTGAGTCTCCGGTGGGATGCAGAGCACAAAGCTTAGAGGATGAATGCAGGCGTGGGTGAATGAAAGCATCTTGGATGGCTCTGCGGGATGTGGGAGCGAACTTCTAGTTGGCGAGGGAAGGCATTTCCTCTCGTTAGGGCTGGTGAGCGGCACATGGGGTGTTTGTCCACTGGTGAGCTCCCCACCCCAGAGGTGTCTGCCCAAAGGGGAGGTCGCCACCCATCTCCAAGGCAACAGGTGGGCTTCCTGGCCCATGGGAGCACAGAACGGGCTGGCCCCACCCACTTCTGCTCTGAAGTTCTGTGCTCCCTGGAGTTCAGCTGCCCAGCTGTGACATCACGGCCAGAGGTGGGACCGAAACAGGTGCACATTCCCAGGAGGGGAGGCCAGCCGTGCCTGGGAGCTGGGGGCAGGGCAAGTGAGTGAAGATGGCTCTGCAGCCCGTGGCCTGGTCACCCCACCTTAACCACACCAGTGGTGCTGCCATGGTTCTTAGGATAGAGCAGTGTCCTGCTCGGGCCCCACCTGTCTCTCCAAGCTCCTGTCCTCCTTGCAGGCGATGTGTCCAGAGGCCTCTGAGGGCCTGGGGAGAAGGAGCAGGGAGCACCAGAGCAGGGGACCCCAGGGCTGGGCGAGGTTCAGCAGCTCGCCCCAAGCTGCAAACAAGGGGCTGTGTCAAGTGTGCCCCCCCAACCATCTGCCCCTGGCGCTGTGCCCTTTCTGGGGCTCCACCCTGAGCCATGCACACCCTGTTGGGGTGCGGCAGAGCCCCCCGAGGGGCAGGCAAGCTGGAACCGTGGAAGAGCTGAGGGCCTCAGGCTTGGGGAGCCGGCTGTTGAGACAAGACTTAGCTGTCATCTGTCCCTCCTGGGTCACCATTAGTGCCACCCCCGGAGTCCAGCTCAGGTCCGGTGCTGGGTATGTGACAAGTATTGTCTCGTGCACCTTCATGGGGACCATATGGGGCTGGAACTATTGTCCACTTTAGAGCTGGCAACACAGAGGCTCAGAGAGGGTGGCTGACCGGTCCCAGGTCTCGCAGGCAGTGAGGGGGGTGGGGTGGGGGAGTCAGCCTCTGGGACCTCGCCTGACAGCAGCTCAGCCTCTGAGCGTCCGGGCTGGGCGGGGTGGCTGGGACCACCCCCCACACACACCGCAGGTGGCCCAGCTGCCTCCTGCGTGGGGAGGAAGGGGAGAGGGACCCTTGGCGGGGGCGCTGCAGGCTGTTCTCATCGGCACGTGCCCAGCCACCTGTCCTCAGCGGTGCACAGACCCACACAGGGGCTGTCGGCATCTATCCTGGCGGCCTGGCTCCCCTGCCTGAGACAGACCCGCAGAGTGGGCATCCGGGGCCTCCGCTCCCACGCCGCCTGCCAAGCTGGACTCCCCTGGAGAAAGCTGGAGAGAAGCAGTGGTGCTGGCCAGGCCCTGGTCGTCCAGGCGTGGCGCACAGACCCCAGGGAGCCCATTAGTGGAGACAGGCGGCCTGGGTTGGGGGGAGTCTGAGTTGGACACGAGTCCTGGGGACCGGAGGCTGCAGCGTGATTAGGACGAGTATTATCATCCCGCTTCGCAGAGCGGTGGAGGAACTCAGCTGAGTGTAAACAAGTATTGTGAAGGCACGGTTCTTGGGGGACCCGTTTTAATGGCTGTAATAATCATTTTAATTGGCACATTAATTATATGAGAGCAGGTGCTTCCAAAATAATTGAGGGTGTTGGAAAGCTGTTTATTTCCTTAAGTGGTTTAAACATTCCCCTTTAACCCTGTTTACACTGTGAATAGGCCACTTCTCTGCAGATGGAGGAGAGAGGGCTGTCGGCATCACCGGGCCCGGAGCGAGCGGGGTCGCTGCTTCCTCCGCTCAGCCCCGCGCCTCTTCAGGTACAGAAAGCGTAGTCAGGGTCCCAGGCCCCCGGGGCTGGGGTGCTGATCCTGGCTCTGCTGGGAGCCACAGCGTCTCGTGGTGGTACAGAGGAGGAACTCTGCCCGCCCTGGAGCCGCGCAGGAAGGAGCCAAGGGCATGGCAAGCAGATCAGGGAACAGGTGCAAGGGCCCGGCAGGTGGGCCTTCCAAACCCCACCAGGTGCTCAGGGAAGGGGCGGGAGGAGAGAAGAGGGAGAGGCGAGGGCACTGGGGGCCCAAGCAGAACTCCCGCCCAGTCTGGGTTGCCACTCAATGCAGCTTGGGCTGCGTGTACAGGAGCCTGAGAGCGGCAGCTGATCTTAGAAAATGCTGGGCCGGGCCGGCACCGTGGCGCACTAGGTTAATCCTCTGCCTGCGGCGTCGGCATCCCCTATGGGCGCTGGGTTCTAGTCCTGGCTGCTCCTCTTCCAGTCCAGATCTCTGTGTGGCCCAGGAGGGCAGTGGGGGATGGCCCAGGTGCTTGGGCCCTGCACCCACATGGGAGACCAGAAGGAAGTACCTGGCACCTGGCTTCGGCTCGGCGTGGTATGCCAGCCATAGGGGCCATTTGGGGAGTGAACCAATGGAAGGAAGACCTTTTTCTCTGTCTCTCTCTCTCACTGTCTGTAACTCTGCATGTCAAAAAAAAAAAAAAAAAAAAAAAAAAAGCACTGGGCCCCTTCCCGGAGACGTTCAGAAGCATCTCAGTCTTAGCATGGCCGGAGCGAAACGCCCTGCTGCCCCCCAGACCTGCCCCTTCCTCCTCCTCCTGCATCTCAACAAACAGGGCCAGCACCCCCACGTTTCTGTCTGAACACTGCGATTCACTTACTGGCAGACAGACAGACAGAGATCCCCCACCTGCCGGTTCCCCACCCCTCCAAATGCCCGCAACGGTCAGGGCTGGGCCAGCCTGAAGCCAGGAGTCGGGAGCACCACCTGGGTCTCCTATGTGGGTGGCAGGGCCCCCACCTGCTGCCTCCGAGTGCGCATGGCAGGGAGCCAGGGCCCAGATCTGCAGCACAGGGGTCTCGAGCCCCATCTTAACTACAGCGGCTTAAACATCCCGGTTAGCCCTGTGTACACTGTAGCAAATCACTCAGGCCAGAAACCCAGGGGTCTTCTCCTGTCTCCAGGTTGCCCCTGCCCAGCCCCCACCCCGTATCTCTTTGCTTTGCTCAGGTGGAAAACACTCAACCCACTGGCTTCTTCCACCTCCTGGGTCACCACTCAGGCACAGCCTCCACTCCCCCCCGCCCCCCGCCTCCACTCCTCCCCAGCCCCCAAGTCCAGGGGGGCAGCAGCCACAGTGACCTTTAACCTCAGAACCAGGTCACATTCTTGGCTTAGCTTCTGATCCGGCCCCACTCCTCCCTGCCCGTCTCCCTCTCCCCCTTCATTGCCTCCTACACGCAGCCCTTGTCTGGGACCTTGAAGCTCCCCAGACAGTCCCGGCTTCCATGGTCCCAGACCCACGACGTGCAGGCCCCTGTGCTGGGTGCTGCTGGGACCCGAGTCCATGAGCCAGAGGAGGCCACTTGGCAAATGGACTCTGGAGACAGCCAGGTCTGAGGTCGGTTCCAGCTCCAGCTTTCTCTGTCTCGTCTCCTGACCTCCAGCTCAGAGTCTGTAAAATGGGACTGGGACAGTGGCACTGACGCGGTGAGAGCCACACCACCCAGTGTGCCTGGCGTGGTCAGGTGCCCGCGGCCTGCGGACAGTTGTTCAGAGCCCCACTGTCAGTCAAACGTGTCCGGGCATGGACCATCCCTTACCGGAAGTGCTCTGCCGGTGTGACCTCCCAGGATGTTGCTCTCGGTGCGCACTGGCTGTGGGACGGATCCTAGGACAGCGCCCACGGGCCACCGTAGGAAAGAGGCAGGGGCCCTCGCCCGCCCGATGCAGAGAAGGCTGAGTTTGAACCTCACCTCCTCTCTTGCTGGCACGGACAGTGTGCCAAGATCTCTTAGGCTGAGACGGGGCCTGGGGCACCCCTGGTTAAGGGGTGGCTGACGCTGGGCGGGGCTTCTCTCTGCAGGAGCAAGAGCGGGTGCTCGAGACAAGACAGCCCCGTGGCTCCGGGGTGGGCTGAGCGCTGGGACAATGCCGCCCTCCCAGGATCCCGGTGGCGCTGCTGAACTCTCCTGGGCTTTCCAAACTCCACTCCAGCTCCCGTGGGCTCATCTTTCAACAAGCAGTTACGGGGCGCCCCCTGGGTCCCAGGCCTGGTGGGTGCTGGGTGCTGCAGCCAAGGTGCACGCCCAGTGAGTGACACAAGGAAGCTGGTAGTGTTTGCCTGTCGACCTTTAATATATATATAAAAGATTTATTTATTTACTTGAGAGGCGGAGTTACAGACAGAGGGGAGAAACAGAGAGAGAGGTCTTCCATCTGCTGGTTCCCTCCCCATGTGGCCACAGTGGTCAGAGTTGGGCCAATCTGAAGCCAGGAGCCAGGAGATTTTCTGGGTCTCCCATGTGGGTTCAGGGGCCCAAGTTCTTGGGTCATCCTCTGCTGTCTTCCCGGGCCATAACAGAGAGCTGGATTGGAAGGGGAGCAGCTGGGACTCGAACCAACACTCATATGGGATGCCGGCACTGCAAGCAGATGCTTAACCTGCTGCGCCACAGCACCGGCCCCAACCTGTCGATCTGGCACTCATCAGTTCTGGGAGATTTTTTTTTTTTTTGACAGGCAGAGTGGACAGTGAGAGAGAGAGACAGAAAGAAAGGTCTTCCTTTGCCGTTGGTTCACCCTCCAATGGCCGCCGCGGCCGGCGCACCGCGCTGATCCGAAGGCAGGAGCCAGGTGCTTCTCCTGGTCTCCCATGGGGTGCAGGGCCCAAGCACCTGGGCCATCCTCCACTGCACTCCCTGGCCACAGCAGAGAGCTGGCCTGGAAGAGGGGCAACCGGGACAGAATCCAGAGCCCCGACCGAGACTAGAACACGGTGTACCGGCGCCGCAAGGCGTAGGATTAGCCTAGTGAGCCGCGGCGCCGGCCAGTTCTGGGAGATTTTTCAAATTTCCATCTTCTTTAATGTGTGAAGTTGTGTCGTTGTATTGTCAGCAAATAATGAGACCGTTTCTCTTCTTCTAACACCTGGGATGCTACATGGCTTACGGTGTAAAATCCCATGTCCTGGCACCTGGCCGCTTGGACTCAGATCCTGGCTTCGCCCCTTAGGAGCTGTGTGTCCTCAGATAATTCCCTTAACCTCTCTGTGTCCCACTTTCCTCATCACACGTGATGAACTTGGGACTGAGCCAGGCGCTGGCCAAATTTCATGGTTAGGTTTATTGAACCTGCAATTTCTTGCCTTCTTTCTCCCTCTAAAACCTCCAGGATTCTTGTCAAAATGTCTTCCCTGCTCCTGCCTGGTTTGCACAGGACGCATGTACTATTTTCATGCCACGTTTGGTATTTGTTGCTGGTTTCTGATAAATACCCATTTTTGATCCTGAAAAGGAAAGGTTGCTTCTAGTCCAATTTCACCTGGAGTTTTCATAAAGGAAAATTAATTAAATGCTGCTTAGGAATCTATTGAAGTAATCATATGGTTTTTTCCCTTTAATTTACTAATGGAATGAATTATGTTGATGGTTTTCCCAATATTGAGCCTCTGTTGGGTTTTTACAATTTCTTTAAACAAACATCTTATGTCCCAAATTAAAAGAACTTGCAAGCATTTATTTTTTATTATTATAAGTGGAATCTTTTTCATCGAATTTTCTGTGGTCTCTGGGCTGCGTGAATGGCAGCCGATTGATTTCTGTGTGCGTGCGGCTTTATCTTGCATCCTACAAATTAGATGAACTTGGGTTTGTTCTCCTTCATGGGCAGGGAGCGGCTTTGCCTGGATTGTCTAAGCACCACCCCCGACATCCGCTGCACCCCCACTGACATTTCTCTCTCTCTCTCTTCTGCTTTTGGACGTCTTGCGTGGATCCGGGAGCAAGCGTGCCAGGCCCTGAGCTGGGCCCTGTGTCCCCATCACCCTCGTCCCTGTCGGGCAGGGCGGGTAGTCAGGAGACTCTCCTCGGCTGATGTATGGAGACTGGGGGTCTGGCAAGGAGCCCCCCAAAGTCCCATCGCCACTTGGAGTCTCACAGGATTCAAACACCTGAGCCTTCCGGTTGGGCCACCTCCTCCATGATGCCTGCTGGATCCTTAAAGGGACAGGAGCAGTTAACCATGACCCAGAGCTCAGCGTTTCTGAGCCCTGGTCTCCCCGGCTCACTAGGCTCATCCTCCACCTGCGGCGCCGGCACACCGGGTTCTAGTCCCGGTCGGGGCGCCGGATTCCGTCTTGGTTGCTCCTCTTCCAGGCCAGCTCTCTGCTGTGGCCCGGGAAGGCAGTGGAGGATGGCCCAGGGACCCGCATGGGAGACCAGGAGGAAGCACCTGGCTCCTGGATTCGGATCAGCGCAGTGCACCAGACGCAACACACTGACTGTAGTGGCCACTTGGAGGGGGTGACCTTTCTCTCTGTCTCTCTGTCTCTCTCTCTCACTGTCTAACTCTGCCTGTCAAAAAAAGAAAAGAAAAGAAATGCTGAGCTCATTTCCGGCCATGAAAGTGACACTACGTGGGCGTTGCAAAAAGTTCATAGAGAATGGAATTAACAGATATATTTAATTCGGCACAAAAAATTTGGAATAGATGCACACGAGGAATATTCAAAAAGTTCATGGAAAATGCAGATTATGACAAAACTATGGTGGGTTTCAATTTTTTTTTTTTTGCCAACAAAAATAAACTGATCTTTTGAAACTTCCTGTTTTTTTTTGTTTGTTTGTTTGTTTGTTTGTTTGTTTTTTGAGAGAGAGAGAGGAAGAGAGAGATTCCCACCTGTTGGTTCACTCCCCAGACGCCCATGACAGCTGAGGCTTGGCCATTCCAAGGGCGGGAGCCAGGAGCTCCGTCTTGAGTGCCGCAGGTGGGCGGCAGCGCCCGGCTGCAGGAGCCAGCACCTGCTGCATCCCAGATGCACATCAGAGAGCTGGAATCAGGAGCAGGTGCTGGACCCGGGCGCTCCCCTATGGGACACAGGCTCCCCTATGGGACACAGGAGCCCCTATGGGACACAGGAGCCCCTTTGGGATACAGGCACCCCTATGGGACACAGACGCCCCTATGGGACACAGGCTCCCCTAGGGGACACAGGCTCCCCTATGGGGCACAGGAGCCCCTATGGGACTCGGGCTCCTCTATGGGACACATTTGCCCCTAGGGGACACAGGCTCCTCTATGGGACACAGGCTCCCCTATGGGGCACAGGCTCCCCTATGGGACACAGGAGCCCCTAGGGGACACAGGCTCCCCTATGGGACACAGGAGCCCCTATGGGACTCGGGCTCCTCTATGGGACACATTTGCCCCTAGGGGACACAGGCTCCTCTATGGGACACAGGCTCCCCTATGGGGCACAGGCTCCCCTATGGGACACAGGAGCCCCTAGGGGACACAGGCTCCCCTATGGGACACAGGAGCCCCTAGGGGACACAGGCTCCCCTATGGGACTCGGGCTCCCCTATGGGACACAGGCTCCCCTATGGGACACAGGCACCCCTATGGGACTCAGGCTCCCCTATGGGACACAGGAGCCTCTATGGGACACAGGCTCCCCTATGGGACACAGGCTCCCCTATGGGACACAGGCTCACCTATGGGACACAGGCTCACCTATGGGACTCAGGCTCCCCTATGGGGCACAGGCTCCCCTATGGGACACAGGAGCCCCTATGGGACTCGGGCTCCTCTATGGGACACATTTGCCCCTAGGGGACACAGGCTCCTCTATGGGACACAGGCTCCCCTATGGGGCACAGGCTCCCCTATGGGACACAGGAGCCCCTATGGGACACAGGCTCCCCTATGGGACACAGGAGCCCCTAGGGGACACAGGCTCCCCTATGGGACACAGGCTCCCCTATGGGACTCGGGCTCCCCTATGGGACTCAGGCTCCCCTATGGGACACAGGAGCCTCTATGGGACACAGGCTCCCCTATGGGACACAGGCTCACCTATGGGACACAGGCTCACCTATGGGACACAGGCTCCCCTATAGGACACAGGCTCCCCTATGGGACACAGGCTCCCCTATGGGACACATTTGCCCCTATGGGACACAGGCTCCCCTAGGGGACACAGGCTCCCCTATGGGATACAGGCTCCCCTATGGGACACAGGCTCCCCTATGGGATACAGGCTCCCCTATGGGACACAGGCTCCCCTGTGGGATACAGGAGCCCCTATGGGACACAGGCTCCCCTATCGACACAGGCGCCTGAGCGGCGTCCGAGTCACTGCACTGGTTGCCCACCTCAAGCTGATCTTCTAATTCCACTTCCCTGTGAACTTCCAGAAGTCCCATCCTAGCTGACCTCGCCCTGAAACTTGGCCTTGAACTCCCCAACTTGGGAGTTGCTTGTGGGACAAGCATCACCACGGTGACAGCTTTCCCGTGGAGCAGCACCCACAGTGTGGGGGAGGCGGCGTGCCTGCGTCCTAGGCTGGCCCCAGGCCCGCGGATACCCCTTCCTGAGTGAGGGTCTGCAGTGCCCGCAGCCTCCCTCCGTGCCTGCATGCCCCCTGCTGCCTCTGGCCCTGCCCCATGTAGATTGGTTCTGGACTAATTATTCCGTCTCACCCCTGTGCCCACAGCTCTCTTTCCCCTCGCTGGCGTCTGACCCCCCCTAGGGGCTCGCATCATCTCCCTTCTCTAAAGCTGACTTAATTCCCCCTGCAGAGCTTGGGGCTCCCACCTCCAGGCTGTGTCTGGCGCCCCCTCTGGCGTCCCATAAAGAAGGCAGCTGGTCTCTCGCTGCAGGGCCCCGGCGTTGGGTCCTGCACAAGGGGCCCGACCAAGGAGGCAAAGGGGCCATGCTTTCAATCAGCAAGCCTCATGCTGGGGACCCTGTCAATCCACCCCCAACTGTCGTGCGGGTTGTGGCAGACTGTCCAGCGTGCCTGATGGCACCGAAGAGCTGTCCTGGCCGCACAAGGCATTGGCCTGGGGGGTCTCCTGGGACACCGAAAAGCTATCCTGGCCACACAAAGCACTTTGCCCCCAGGCTCTCTGCAGAAGGTGGGAAATATCTGCATTTGGAGGCCGCTTTAGATTCTCACCAAGAGAAGATGGTGGCGCTGGCTCTGTGGGGTTTCCAGAGACAACAGGGACGCCGGCCAACGCGCTCCCTCCCCACACCAGGCCAGCCAAGCCCCAGCTGGGGCCTGTTGCAGGGGCAGGTCGCCAGCGTCGCCCAGCCTCGCCCAGCCCCCATTCCTCATCTGGAAAACAGGAAAGCCAGACTCCTCAGCGGGGTAGAGCAGAGAGAAAATGGGGGCCTCTCGGAAGTGCGCGCACGAGCCGGTGGCCGACCCACCAGCAGCCGTCAGAGCGGAAGCACGGGCCCCAGGCCTCTCTGAGCACTCCCCACCTGTCGGCCCCTTGCTGCTCTTGGCCTCCCTGTGGGTCAGAGCTGGCACGGTCCCCTTTCTACGGAGAAGGGAAATGAGAGAGGCGGTAACCTGCCCGAGACTGCCCAGCTGAAGAAGTGGGGTGCACCCCTGGCAGGCGGGGCTGGCGCCGGGGCACAGCAGGTTAAGCCGCCTCCTGCAGTGCCGGCCTCCCGACTGCAGAGCAGGTTCCAGTCCTGGCTGTTCCACGTCCAATCCGGCTCCCTGCTGATGCACCTGGGAAAGCGGCCCAAGTGCTTGGGCCCCTGCACCCACATGGGAGACCCAGATAGAGTTCCTGGCTCCTGACTGTGGCCTGGCCCAGTCCCAGCCATTGAGACCGTTTGGAGAGTGAAGCAGCGGATGGAAGACCTCTCTCTCTCTCTCCCTCTCTCTCTCTCTCTCTCTCTCTGGCAGTTCCTCTTCCGTGTCTACACCCTTGGTACCTACAGTCGAGCCTCGGTGCAAGTATGCGTGCTCTCAAAAAAATGTTCACAGCAAAGTAAACTGATGTTTGAATTCTGTTCATGTTCTTCTTTTTGAAGAACCCTTATATGCGTGGGGGGTCGGTTCCAGGGCTCCCCGTGGACACCAAAACCCGCGGCTGCCCACGCCCATCCTGTCAGTCAGCATAGCGTTTGCATGGGGCCTGCACGCGTCCTTCCCTGTCCTTAGAATCCCCTCTGGGTGACTTACAGCACCTGAGACCGAATGCGTCTGCACGTGGAGGGTTGTCGCACCGTACGGTGGGGAGTACTGACCAGGACGCCTGTGCGTGATCAGAACCAACGCAGACGGTGTGGACCGAGCTGTGTTTTTATTTATCTCGAAGGCAGAGACACAGAGAGAACTCCTATGCCCCGGTTCACTCCCGCAGATGCCCACAATGGCTGCGGCCGGGCAAAGCAAAGCCGGGAGCCGCAAAAAGCAAAGCGGGGAGTCAACGTAGGTTTCCCATGTGAGTGACAGGACCTCAGCTACTGGAGCCGTCACCTGCTGCCTTCTGGGCTGCGCCTGAGCAGGAAGCTGGGTTTGGAAACACAGCTGGGTGGGACTCGAACCCTGCACTCTGATATGCGATGTGGGCATCTTTTTTTTTTTTTTTTTTTACCTTCTTAAGGTTTATTTTATTTATTTGAAAAGCAGAGTTACAGAGAGAGAGAGATGGAGAAAAAGAGAGAGGGGAGAGAGAGAGAGAGAGAGAGAGAAATCTTTTATCTGCTGGTTCACTCCTCACATGGCCTCAAAGGCCAGGGCTGGGCCAGGCCGAAACACCCACTTGGGTGGCAGGGGCCCAAGCACTTGGGCCATCTTCTGCCACTTTCCCAGGCCATAGCAGAGAGCTGGATCGGAAGTGGAGCAGCAGCCGGGACTCGAACCCATGCTCAGATGGGAAGCCGGCGCTGCAGGCGGCAGTTGAACCCACTGGCATCCCCAGCAGCAGGCCACTTCCTGCCTCTCTGACTGCATTTTCAACCATTCGTTCACACAGCTTAGACCCTGAACCCAGCACTGAGCGCCACCTGTGCTTCCAAGAGATCGCTCCTCCCTCCCCCCGCCCTCCCCCAACCCACCTCCAAGCCTCCCGGGGGACCCAGAGCCATCAGCTGAAAGGAGAACACTCTTCATTGAAAAAGCCCTGGATGCAAACCTGAGTCCTGGCAGCAGGTGCGTCCCCGGGCTGGAGGGCAGCACCCACGGGACGCCGCCGGGCAATGCCACTGCTGGCTGCGACCGGGAGCGACCCCCAGCAGAGCTCCCTCACTGCCCCCAGCCCCACCACGGGCAGGGGTGGCGCACTCACACTCAGGGAGCTCGGCCAGTGATGCTGGCTGCCTTCACTTGGGAAGGGAGACGCCCACATCTCACACCTGCCTGCCGGAGCTAACCCCCATGTGTCTGTCAGGGAACCTGGCGCAGAGCGGGGCTCTTGGACGCCCAGGGTGGCTGCTTTGTGCGGAGCTGGCCAGGTGCTGGGCATGGTGACAGATGGCGCAGCGGGAGAGCCTGCTGGGATGTCCCATCAGAACGAGGCAGCTCGCGGTTGGGAATTTCGGGAGGGTCGGAGGCTAGGGTGGGAGGGGGCTTCCCAAGCTCCTCGGGGCACCTCTGCTCCTCGGTGCGCCCCCTGCACCCGCCGCGGCGCTGAAGATCATGGCTCTCGGTGCGACGAAGTCCGGCAGCGCCGCAGGTGAGCGCAGCTGTGCCAGGTGCTGTAGGGGGCAAATCACTCACTCGCTCGCCGTCCTCACCTCACTCCTTGACTCCATGCAAATGTACTTGACACTGCAGGATGCCAGGAGCTGTGGTTGTGCTGAGAATAAATGCAGTGTGGACCGAGGAGCCTCTATCCCGCTGGGAGGTGCAGAGGACAGACACGCTGTCAGCGCATGCACCCCACCCCCAGGCTCCAGCAGCCCCGGTCAGCCTCCCAGAGGAAGGCAAGCTTAAGCCAAAGTCTGAAGAGTGAGGGCGATGTAGTCAGGAAACCCGTGCAAGTGTCCTGAGGCCGGGGACAGTGTGGCAGCCCTGCGACCCCTCTGCAGGTCTGTTTGGAGCACAGGTGGGGGCAAGGAGAGGTGGAGGACCCAGGCAGGTGTTGCCCTGGCTAAGACGCCTGAGCTGAACCCCGAGGGCCCAGGGGGCCTCTTGTTAAGAACCTCAGTGCAGCGCTGTGTGCTTGGTGGCTGCTGTGAGCTCCATGAGCGAGGGAGGGGGTGGATGCCAATGACAGGGCAGGGGCTTCGGGTTGGAGGCTGCTGCAGGACGCCCCCCCCCCATCAAGGATGGTGACGAGTTAGGGACCTGCAGGGGTGTGGAGGGTGGACGAGGGCTGAAAGGCCAGTGCCCTCGGGACACACGGCAGAGGGCAGCCTGCTGGGGGCAGGGGGCTGGAGGTGTCAGTGCCAGGAGGTGGGAAGGCGGGCAGGCCCGGGAGGGGCGCCCGTCCGAGGGGCAGAGCTCAACAGAGCCCCCTTTCCCTTACAGGTGTCGCTCCTCCCCCAGGGAACCCCCCGCCCCCGCACCTCTGCAGCGGAGACCAGAGGAGGGGCTGACAGAGGACATTCCAGCTTTGACAAGGAAAGCCTGCCCGGGTCTGTCCCGCCCCCTGGATTCTCACATTTGCTTCCCCTTCCTCCAAGGCCCACCGTGAAGGGGTTGGACACCCCCTCCCCCCACCACCTGACACAGGAGTTGGAGCCGGTCAGAGCCGGCACCCCAGGCCCTGGATCCTCACCAGTGGTCCTTTGTGCACCCTCGTACTCAGCTCCATAGCCGGGAGGCCTGGGGGGGTCTGGCTCCCCCGTGGCTGGCTCCTCTCTGGGCTGAGGGTGGCAGAACACGCCCGGTGCTCGGTGTGCTGTGGGCTCACTCCCTCTCTCGTTCTCGCTCTGCTGTGTCCGTCCGTCTGTCTCTGTGTCTCTCTGCCTCTCCCTGCCTCTCTTAGTTCAGACCACACACATCAGGGGTTTTCGGGGTCCCCGTGAATTCCCATGAGCTCTGCCCCGTGACCCTCACCTCTGTGCTGCTCTGCAGAGCCCCCAGCACCTGCTCAGGTACCCGGTTTCCAACTGCAGCACCCCGAGAAAGGAGCCGTGTCTCTCCCATCAGCCTGGGAACCCCTGAGGTTGGGGGATGACTTAGGAGCAGCCGCTAGAGACAGGGTAGCGTCCCCTGTGTCTCCTAACCCCGCCCTGTAGTCAAAATGCCTTCAAAGGGGGCAAAAATGATCAGCTAGGAAGAAGCTGGCGGCTGAGCTAGAGAGGGCTGGGCTCTGCCATTCGCTGGCTTCACCTCTCTGGGCCTCTGTGTGTGCTCGTCTGCTATATGGGAGTCATAACCCTGACCGCACAGAACTGTGCAAGCTAGGGTCCCCGGGCCACAACCTAGGGTCCCCGGGCCACAGCCTAGGGTCCCCGGGCCACAGCCTAGGGTCCCCGGGCCACAGCCTAGGGTCCCGGGCCACAACCTAGGGTCCCCGGGCCACAACCTAGGGTCCCGGGCCACAACCTAGGGTCCCCGGGCCACAAGTGTTTGGCGAGGGCCCATGTGCCTGGGTCTGTCCTCGGCACCAGAATATAACGGTGAGTAAGGCAAAGACAAGCCTGTCCTGGTCGGGCAGGGAGCTGGGTCATTGATTAACCAGTTAGCAGGACAGGTTTGGATGGTGAGCAGTGAGCCAGCTACTGTTTAGGGTGAGCTGCGGAGAGTAACTAGGGCCGCTCAGGTCTGGCCAGAAGAGATGCTTCTTAGAGAGTGAGGTTGAAGCTACGCAGTCTTGCGCAGGTCTGGAGGGGAAGCATGCCAGGCTCAGCAGCTGTCCATGGAGGGCCGGGCTGGGTCTGGCTGTGCAGAGACCAGGCTGTGTGCCTGGAACAGCGAGAGCAAAGGGGAGAGAGGACACAGGCCAGGAGACTGGGCTCTCAAGCGCTAGGGTGATGAGACTCAGCGGAGAGTTTTAAGTTGGGAGCACCATGGTCCAACTTGTGTTTAAAAAGAATTCTCTGGCTGCTGTGCAGAGCCCAGACTTCTGGGGAGGGTCCGGACTCCCGGGGAGGGTCTGAGTCAGGAGGTGTTGCGTGAGCGAGGCAGCCCCTGAACCTCGGCGGCTTGATGCAGCCAAGGTTAATCTCTTTCACAACACACTGGGTGCAGCTCTAGCAACCTGCAGGACAGCAGTTGTCCGAGAGGTGACTCAGGGATTCAGTCTTCTCTCATCTGTGACCTGGAACGTGACACCTTAATGGGGGCCCAGAACGAGAGATGGCTCTCAGGGGCTGGACTGGGAGTGGCTGAGGTTGGCTCTGCTCATATCGCCCCCTCCCTCCCCCAACCCAGCCAGCGTCCAGCCTCAGGGCTGCACCTGCAGGAGATTCTGGGAAAGGTGGTTTTGCTGGATGCCCGGGAAGAGGGGGATGCGGTGGGGTTTGGTGACCACACCGCAGCGTCTCTGCTAAGGACGGCACTGGGAGGAACTTCTCACAGTCTTCCAGATGGGGGTGACGGTAACCTGTGTGTGTGTGGTGGCAGTGAGAACCCAGAGACAGGGGTCGTAGCACGCACTCCACACCTGCCACTGTGCCTAACTGGCGCTCGCGAAGCCACAGCTCTCATTGCTACAGCCCCAGTCAACTGGAACGTCTTCGTTTTCTTCTGTAGGACGAAGGGAGGCTCCCCAAATGCCTTTCTCGCACTTTGTAAGGTCTGACCGCGGCTTTCAGAAGACGTGGGTGTAAAACGCTGGAGCTTCAGCCTTGGAATGGCTCTTGGGGCAGTGCAGGTCCACTCCCTGCACTGTCAGGCGGGAAGAGCAGCCGAGGGCTGGCCGTGGACTCGCCCGAGCTCCAGAGGAGGCAGGGCCCGGGTCTGAGTATCCCACGTGCTTCTCCAACAACTCAGGGACTTCTGGACTTCTCTTTCCGAGCAAGAGCAGGGCTGAGAACAGCAGGGGCAGGTCCTGTCCGGGTCCTGTCTGACGTGATTGCAGGAGGGAGCAGGGGACTTGGCCTTGCCCATTTGAGCTTGGCTGCTGTGCCCTCCCCCTCCCCCTTGTTCCTGAGAACAGCACGAGCAGAGAGGGCAGTGGGAACGACCCGGAGTTCTAACGCCACCTCTGCCACACCCCCTCCAGTGCATTGTGGGTTAATTACTCAACCCCTGGAGAAGAGGGAGCTGAGGGCCCTGGCCTTGGGGCGGTGAGGGGTGGGGGCTGATGGGGACTGAATGAGAGCGCAGATAAAAAGCCCTGGCCCGCAGTCTGACCGTTCAAAGATCTGACTGATGGACAGAATCCACTGGGAGTGTGGCTGAGCCCCCTCTCCACCTTCCCCTGCACACCCTGGGCCCTGGGAGTTGGCCCTTCACCCTTGGTCAAACGCCCCTGGAATTAGGAGAGCTTAGGCGCTCACTTGGCCACACGCAATGGAAGCTCCACTTCCGCAGGCGTCTTCTGCAATGGGTGTGGTCCACCCAGCCTCCAGTCTCCAGGACAAGACACAAGCAAGCACCCCGGGGCTGATTCCAGGGACCCAGGGGGCTGCAGCAAGGCTTGCCCAGGCCATCTGCTGGGCTGTGGCTTCAGGACACCCCAGTGCCCTTCAACAGGCCTGCGATCAAACAGGTGCGGTGGGAGTAGGAGAGAGAACGTTTGCTCTGAGGCTCGGGCTGGGTCCCAGGACTCTGGCTGCAGCCATCAGCCTCTTGGGAGCTGCATGGCCCCTGCACGGCACCGGGGAGGCCCAGGGAGCCCCCAGGCTGGCTCCTGCCAGCCCCTGGGATGCAGCCTGGACCCTGGAAGGTAGCTCAATAGAGAGAACTTGAAAGCCTTTTAATGCTTAGCAGGGAAGCTGTTCTTTGTCAGAGCACCAATTAAAGGGCCAGGCCAGTGACCAGGACTGTATTGCAGGTGTTTTATCTGGAAGAGGGTGCGGGGGAGGTGCAGGAGGCTTGGGGGCCGCCTTCGCTGCTTCCTCCCGCAGGGACAGCTGGGTACAGTCACGGGCGCCTGCCTCCTTGAAGACTCCAGAGAGAGAGGTGAAGGGAGTCTGACTTTGCCCCTACCCTTGGAGCTCTTGGTGCAATGGAGATTGATGAGAGGGGGGAGGGGGCTCGGAGAAAGCTTATGGAAGTGACGGGCTTGGCTGAGCTTTGGGAGGTAGACGGAGCCAAGGGAGACTGGAGAGGGAAGGGGGGCTTGTTGGCCAGCGGCCCCACAGCAGCGAAGGCGAGGTCAAAGGGACTAATCTGGGATGTTGGTTGGACACTTTCATGCGTGGGAACCCATGCCGCCAAGTGCTTTAGACACGACCTCCAATCTCCCACACCACCGGAGACGCGGTCTCTCAGTGTCACCATTTTGCAGATACAAAAACTGAGGCTTAGGTGCTGCAGCCAAGTTTGTGCTTCTACGTAAGTGTTGGCGCCCAGATTAGAGCCTAGGCAGACGGGCTCAGAACTCCTGGGCTGAGAAGAGGGGCAGGAGGCTGGTGGGCTCAGGACTGCAGCCACGGGGAAGCAGGTAGCCTCTTCTCTCCCTGAAGGCCATCTGCCCTGGTTCCCCTCTTTCTGAGTCCACCAAGGACATGGAGCTCTGTGCCCCCATTCTGCACCACTAGACCTCCCACCCCAACAGGCCTGCTGGCTGCTGGGATCAAAAGGTAGAAGGCAGCTGGCAAGAAGGACTGGGGTCCAGGCCAGGAAACCGTCTCATACCCAAAGGGCCTCCTCTGGTGGCCTTGGGGTATGGCTAGGGTCTTGAAATTCCCCATCAACCATCAAATACGCTGTTGCCTTCACTATCTCTGGGCTGCCCAGAGTGTCCAGTGGCTTTGCCTCACTTCTAGAATCTTTCAAAGAGGCCTTATCCATGCCAACAGCCATAGATCATAGTGTCCATTCAATTGTCCATTTTGCATCCATCTATTCTACACCTATCCTTCCATCCACCTACCCACCTTTCCCTGCCTGCCCACCTAACTATCCGCCCAATCCTTCTGGCCATCGTCCTGTGCAGAGAGCTATGACCTCTTCCTGCTCAAGCCCGTGGCCATGGACAGACACTGACCCACCCTGGCAAGGTACTAAGAAGACAGAATTAAATCGGGAATCCCTCATCCTGACCACACAGCCATGCCCCTCCGCATCCCCTGCTCTCGCCCCCGTGGCTCTGCTCCCAGTCCCTCCCTCTCTGCCCTGTCCCTGTAATCCCCCTTGGCTCTACTCCGCATTCCCTTCCTTTCTGCTTGCTTCTCACAGGTGCCCACTTGCATTAAGAGTGATCCTTAACACCCTCCCCTCTCCCCTTACTCAGGCAATCTTGCTCCAAGGCCTGTCAATTTCATTTCCTAAGTCGCTCCCCAATGCATCCAGTGCTCTGCACCCCGAGGCTCCACGTGCTATTCCGATCGGCCAGCACCATGGTCTGAAGGAGCTGTCACCTCCCAGCGTGCCTGGCGGCAGTGACTTGCCCAAGCCCAGTCTTCTCCACACTGCAGCCGGGGCGGGGGGGGTTCAAGCTGCAGATCTGTTCGTGTCGTCTCGCTGTGTAAAGATCCGCTGCAGCTTGCAGTGGCCCCAGATGGACCAGTTCTGTCCCCTGCTCCTGCTCTGCTCCCTCTGGTCCCCTCTGCTTCCTCTAATTCAAAGCATTTAGCAAAGTGCATCCTAACGGCCTGTTTCATTGTCTGCCTTCGCTGCTGGAGCCCTAGGGATTAGGGCACAATGGGCTTCCAGTTTCCCAGAGGAAAACCTGGCTCCCTAACTCCTGCCCCCTCACTGCCCAGGCAGCAGGTTCCCGGGCGGCTCTGGGAGCTCTCCATGGTGCTGCCAGCTCCCGTGCTTCCTGGGGGAGCGCCTTGCTAACCTCCCACTCTGGAGGAACCTCTGCCCACCCCCACCCCACCCCCCGGGAGTCAAAGGCCCGGTCTGACCTCAATTCTTCTGCTCTGCCTGGTGCATCTGGATCTGCCTTTATGTGGAAAGTTCACTGGGAAAGCTCCAAGTTGGCTGCTTGCTGCCACACCTGCTTCTCCGTGTGTGGCCAGATTTTTGTAGTGGGGAGGCATCGCGGCAACCAATACCTGAGTGGCGATTTCTCTGTCCCCTCTCCTGATCCCCTTCCCTCCCTCTCTGAGGGGAGACCAGCCCCCCTTCCCTAAAACGCTGGCGCAGGTGCCAGCAAGAGCCCCCTCTCCAGCCAGCTCCTCTGCTCCGTCGCGTGCTGGGAACCAGCCCACCGTCTCCACAGCTCACCCGTCTCAGTTGCTTCCTCGTTCCCTCTTGGTAATATTGGATTAGCCCACTTCCTTGAAAGCGGATTTTCTATTTGCATAATCCTCCCCTCATGGAGTTGGTAGGCCCTTGGTGATAAGCTGATGGGCCAGGCAGTCAGGCAAATTATACTTTGTATTCTGAACAGCCATTCAGAGTGGAGGGAGTGACTTAAAGACACACGCTGTGTTTTCCATCTCCACACTGCTTTCGAGCAGTAGCGCCGTCCCAGCATCGGCGGCAATGACCTGTGTCTCCTGGAATACATGGATCTGTGCAGGACGGAAGTTAGACCTCGGGGAGGACTTCCTGACCGTGACAGTGGAGAGAATGCCCGTGGAAGCCCCAGCAATGGTGGTGCATCACTCCTGTGTAGAGAAAGCATGTCTCCATCTTCCATCTAAATCTCCCCCACCCCCAGGACACAACATGGGAACCCTGGATGGGCATTTTCCCCCAGGACACAGGAGAGACCATGGGAACTCTGAGGTCTTCTCCCAAATCGTGGGAGGAGTTGACACTAAAGTTGCTGATTCCCATTTCTGTGGTTCTAACCCGCTGCGCTTAATTCAGTCAACAAACACTTACCAACTCTGCACTGTGTGGCAGGGCACCAAGCCACAGGCCAAGGACAGGTTTTGATGCAGGGAACCTTATATCAACACCTGCTACACATCCGGGCTGCACCGTACAACCTGGGGCCATCAGCAGAGAGCCCAGAATTCTACAAAACTGGAGGGGGGAGAGCAGTCAAGGGAACGGCACTGTTCCCTCAGGGGCTCTGTCTTCACCTAGTGCTGGACAAGGAGACCTCTCTGCCCGCGCCCCCGTGACCCCTGCCCCTGAACGTCTCCTGAGGGCCCATGGGCCGGGGGCACCTGCTGCAGTGCCCCCTCACTGAGGGGGCTCCGGGGGGCTGGGCTCTGCTTGTACTGTTTGTGAAGCAGCAGGCAGGCCCTCCTGGGAAACCGAGGCACCACACGCACGGGGAGGCAGCAGCCATGGCCATCTTTCTCTGTTCCCACTGGACAGCCAGGCTCCCCAACACCCACACGACTTTGACTCCCTAAGTTGGCCGACACACCAAACACCTGGAATACAGCAGGGGCAAGGGGTTCCCTCCATTGCTATGGGCTTTGCTCTTCTCCCCAGGGTCTCTGCAGGGGGCTTTGGGGACTGAAGTCCTTCTCCCTAACCCGTCCATGCCTCTTCTCTACCCAGCGTGACTAAGGAGCAGAATGTCCCAAAGACAGATGGAACTCAGCAACCATTCAGATTGAGGGGTACCCTGTGACCTTTGTGGTTCCAGTAACCTTGACCTTGGCATCTGGTGCTTTGGCAAAGCCAGGCAGGAGGGCAGAGAGAGTCCTGGATTGGGAACAGGGAAATCCGGGTTCTAAGTCTGACTTTTGATGTGAGCACATGGTTGGTGAGCATGACTGGGCCTCAGTTTCCTGTGTGAGAATGACGGCTGGGGGGAAGAATGTCAAGGACGAGACCTGCCTTAGGCGGAGGTGTGGTACCCGGAAGCCCTCAGACCTGCACGCGGGCCCTGTCCTTGCCTTCGCTTTACCCCACTGGGGTGCAGCTGCTCTGCCCACGGAAGAGGGAAACATGTGTTCCTAGGGGGATGGAGAGCAGCAAAGCCGCATCTCTAGTTCGGTGCTCAGCAGCTCATGGGTGTGCGCTGGGTCCCATCGCCCCCTCGCCCTGACGGTGGCTTCCACCGAATTGCATGGCATGCCCAGGCCTGGGGACCCATCTTAGTTCAAAGGCAGACAGAACCAGACAAAAAGCCAGGTCAACCCCTCTCTCCCTCCCTCTCCCCTTCACCTCTGCTGGGACCCTTTGGAAAGTGGGTAAAATGTTAACAAATACAGGAAAAAGGGAGATGGGGCTGGCTGCTGAGCCTTTGCATGAAGAACTAAAACAGCAAAAGGGAAGCGATCGCTCCCTGCCTGCTACTGGATTGCACCTGTCCAATGCAGGCCGGCGCCCAGGGTGGAGGTCAGGACAGAAGAGAAAGCTCAGTTTACTTCAGAGAGAGAGAGGGGCCAGGCCAGCTTGGGTTTGCATCTTGAAACTCCCTTGGGTGTCTCTGTGATGAGGAGTAGGGCCACCCTGAGCCTCTGTTTCTCCATCTGTGAAATGGGGGCATCCAGGCCCTCCTCCCCGTGGTAAAGATCAGAGAAAAGGAATCCGGCCAAATGTGTGGGATGTGATGGGTGCTCAGTACAAGCTAGAGTTCATCCTGCCCCACAACTGTGCACCAACAGAGGAGGTTTTCACAAACCAAGCAGTCATCCTTGGTCTGAAAAAAACCCGTGATGGGGTTGGTGCTTACCAAGCTCCTGGCAGGGGTCACCCCTGGGTTGACTCTGCCCTGCCTTCCCCTCCCTGGAACCCCGTGCACTGTAGCCCTCAGCAGGGATGGTTCTCCTGTTCCATGTTACAGAAGACAGGACAGGCATGCAGGGGACTGGGCTCCAGGGGTAGTGTGTGTGTGTGTGTGTGCACACATGTATGGTGTATTGCATACGTGTGTGCTTTTGTATGTGTGTGCATGTGTGTACATACATGTACATTGTGTGTCTATGTTGTGTTGCATGTGCACATGTATGAGCATGTGTGCTTTGTGTGTTGCATGTGTGTGTGCATACACATTTAGGGCAGGTAGCTATGCCCGTGTTCACAGGCTGGTAAGAGGGGTCAGTGGGTAAGGGGGGGGGGGGATTCAGACCTCCCATAGTGTCCACAGAGGGCTGGTCCCAGGACCCCCCAGGACTCCAGAATCCAAGAACGCTCAGCCCCTCTCTTTTACCCTCCATAGCTCCCTGTGTCTTGATCATCCTTAGGTGCCTTGTAGCATTTAACACCACGGAAGTGCTGTGTAAGTAGCTGTTACACTCTGCTGTGTTTAGGGCATAATGATGAGGGAAAGGTCTGTTCACATTCAGGAGAGAGGTCACTTTCTTGAATATTTCTGGCCTGTGTTGACTGTGCCCAGAGTGTGGAATTGGCAGACCCCGAGGACTGAGTGTGGTTGAAGAGGCCCTACTATGGCTCCCACAGGCCCCACTATGGCTCCCGTAGGCCCCACTCCACAGGTGGCTCCAGGACTCATTGAGGAAAGTGTGAGTGCTGGGGATGGGGGCAGACCCCAGGAGCCGGGTGAAAGCAGGCCTGAGGCGAGCAGCCTGCAGACTCGTTTATTTCAGTTGATGCAGCAGCTTATATAGCCGAGGTAGCCAATCTGGTCAAGAGGCAGTTTATGCCCTAACCAATCACAGCCTGTTGCCAGGCAGGCTCCGTTGCCAGGTGGTTTCCCAGGGGGTTTCTGAAGCCATTCCTGAGTAAATGACGCTTGCTTGCCAGCAGCCGTCTTGGCATGGCCTTCTCATTCCACCACATTTCCCCCTTTTCATTTATTTTTGAGCAACGGGAGGCATGATCCTTAGCCATACCATTGTTGACCCCATTTCCATGTGGTCTTCATACGCAGCTGTGCCTGTCTTGGGTTGTCCCCTAGGGGATCCTTTCCGTCGTTGACTAACCAGTGCTCAAAACAGGAGACCACAGGAGTGCTTGCTCAGATGGGGTAGGAATGAGGAACAATGGTAATCAGGAATGCTATGACCGCACACAGGCTGTGGGCCATTTGAGTGGCTGACCAGAGCTAGTGGGGTATAAAATAGTAATGGATGTGGCTCTGGGCAGTTCCTCGGGGTAGGATAATAGGGCAGGTGCGTCTGCTAACAAGGCAGACTCTCAGTCTTGTTCAGCTGGTTCTGGTTGGCTGTCAGTTGCAGGCTTGATGTTTCTGGCTGGGACCCAAATGGGCTGTTCTGCATTCTCTGGAAAGACACAAGCATATCCTCGGCCCTTGGTTAGCAGAGGCCTTTCTAGGGGCTTTGGAATCCAGGGCCTGAATTCTGCATCTGCTCCTACATTAATGGCAAACATATGGGTGGGATGGGGTCTAGAGGCTGCCCTGAGAGCCTGGGGTGCCTGGGGACTGCCACAAATGTGGGGATCCTCACTGGGTGTGGATGGGATGACCTCACATGGGTTATTGCCTCGAGGTCGTCTAAGTTCCTCCCACGGGTATGTGGGGGGTGGCTGACCAGGCATTGCTGCATTGTCTGCTGTCATGTCATTTTCACCATCAGAGTTCTCTCTCCCTAAATCACCAACTGTTGTCTGTGAGGCAGAGACCTGGAGTGTCAGGCTCTTATCACTCACAGATTCACTATGTTTGGTAATCTGCACGGGATTCTGAGAGGGGGCATCTTTCTCGTGTTTGAGCGCTTAAGAGCAGCGCGCCACGCCAACTCTAGCCAAAGGAAAGACAGGCATAGCACTGCTGCCATAACAAAGCAAATTCCTAGCACCTCAGCTGCTTATGGCATTCTGCAGGGTGTTCCTTACGTTAGACGAACAGCCAGTGGTATAGCAGATCGTATGTATGTCCTGTGCTTAGTGGGGGACTTCCTTGATTCGTTGGGTTGAGGCCATATGCACACACGGTGTCTCTGGAGTGTCACCTCTCTCGAGTGAGGGAATATGACTTGGTTCTGAATTCCAGGATGATCAGTCCCTTATGTGAATTCGCCGGGCAAACCGAGAGTAAAAGGAGGAGCCGAGAAGTGGTGTTACACTTCTAGGCAGTGTGTACCTAACCTGGGGTCACTTAGACCGAGGACAAGGACAAGGACAAGGAAAGGGGCATGGGAGAGGGTTCTGTGCTCACCCTCATAGAACTGGACAGCACACAAAATACCGAGGGGCCTACTTGCCAAAATCCAGGGGGGACCTCGCTGAGTCCAACACACTGTCTCTCTCTCAGTCACATTGGCACCAGATATTGCTGTGGATTCATTCTGAGAGGAGGAGCACAGTGGAGGCAAGAGGTGTGGAGTCACCATACAGACCCCAGGAGCCAGGTGAAAGCAGGCCTGAGGTGAGCAGCCCACAGACTCATTTATTTCAGTTGGTGCAGCAGCTTATATAGCCAAGGCAGCCAATCCGGTCAAGGGGCAGTTTATGCTCTAACCAATCACAGCCTGTTGCCAAGCAGGCTCCGTTGCCAAGTGGTTTCCCAGGGGACTTCCGTAGCCATTCCTGAGTAACTGACGCTCGCTTGCCAGTGGCCATCTTGGCATGGCCTTCTCATTCCAGCACAGTGGCCAGCGAGGCTTCGCTGCCCCTTCCCTATCCTTACCTTGGGAGCTTGGCGGACAGTGTAGGGTGGGGCTGAAAGCCCGAGACTCACCTGAAGAGGACCAACCACCTCCCTCCCCTCCCCCCTGCCACCCCCCCCCTGCCCCATTCAAGATGCTGACTCAGCAGGTCTGGGGCAGAGCCCAGGAACCTGAGTCGCTAACAGACTCCCAGGTGACGCTGCTGGTTCAGGAAGACACTCTGAGTGGCAGCTGTGGCTATCCCCACGCATGAAGGGGCGAGGGGCTGGGGTGCTCCTCCTCCAGCGCCCTGTCCATCATTGGCCAAGGGCTGCTCCTGGGCCTTTGAGCTCTCTGGACATTCTGGCAGCCAAAGAAATAGCCTCCGGCAGAGACTTGCAGCAGACGGTGCAAATGCGACCCCAGATGTCAAGAGAGGAGGAAGCCTGGCCCCACTGGCATTTGCTGCAAGGTCCGAGGGTCTGCGTGGCTCCTGGCTCTGTCCCCCGCCACCTGGGGGCTTCCCTTGACCCTACAACCTCTCTGAGCCTCCGTGTAGCCTCCGGACGATGGGGTTCATGTCACAGTGGGGGTTTAATGCCATGGATCTGGTGAGAGCGCCCAGCACGTAGTAACTGCACATTTAACCCCTGGCCTCTGCAGCCACAGCACTGTTCTGGAGTTGGGGTGAGAGAGCTTGGGCTCTTAGAGCTGGAAGCTGGCAGCCAGCACAAGCCCCGCCTGAGTCCCTGTCCGTCTGGGTTCTCCTGGCTGGAGAGGTCAGCGTCTGTTTGAGGGGGCTTCTCCCTGTGTCCCCAGAGCCAAGTCTGATCCACCTGCTGCTATGCTGGGAAAGCTCATCTGGAGACCCGGCCCCCGGGAGGCTGCTGGAGACCCACACGCATTCCCAGGGGCCACTGGGAACCCGGGGCTGCACTTGCACTGGGGTGGGGAGAAGCCGTAACACACGGGATAGCACGGGAACGGGACACATCAGCCACGCGCCCACCCATGCCAAGGCAGCCGCAGCCCTCTGCCTGCCAGTCACAGGGGTAGGGGTGGCCTGGCAGGCTGTGTTCTGGACAGCTTGGCCATCAGCGCCTGCGAGACGAAACCCAGCCTTCTGGATGGAGCAGAGGACTCAGGGGAGGGGTGCACTGCGGGGGAGGAGAGCGATCCGGGGGCGTGAGCAGGTCACAGAAAGGTCGCCATGGGGCTGGGGAGCCGCGTGCTCGGCCGGGTTGGAGGAGGGCTCTTGAGGCTGGGAAGAGGCCGTGCTTTCTCGTCCTTCTCGACTAGCTGAGGGATAATCAGCTGAGGGAGCCTGAGGACAGACGGGAGTCTGGGGCTCTCCCGGCCCCACGTCTCCGCGAGGCAGCTGCTCAGTGGTGACAGGGGCCGAGTTTCAGACCAGGCATCTGGGCAGTGGAGGCTCCTGCCCCCACCCACGTCTGCTCCCGCCTGCTACAGGACCTGAGGGCTCATCAGCTTATCTCTGAGACCCCGTGCTGCCCCAATAGCTTCTGGATCTTACCTGTGGAGGAATCCCTCGGAATCACGCCGTCCCCCAGCCAAGCAGGTGCAGGAAGAGGGCGGAGACGCCTTCCCAGCCGTGCAGTGGCTGCACTGTGTTAAATGAGATGGATCAGACTCGGACAGACAGAGACCTCCTGTTCTCACACTCGGCCGTGGAATCGTGGGTGGTCGAGGTGGGGGGGGGGGGATGGCGAATGGGTGCAGGCGGATGGGGAGGGGTGGGGGAGGAGTAACTTCAAATGTTCTGCAGCCCCACAGGGGCGCGACAGTTGACAACAATTAAGTGTGGATTTCGGAACAGCTGCTGGAGAGGATTGTGAACGATGCCAGCACGAGGAAGCGATGAATGCCGGGGGGAGGGAGTGCCCTCTGCCCGGATCTGACCCCTGCGCGCTGTGTCCGCGGATTAAAGTAGCACAGTGCACTCCGGAGCGCTGTGCAATCAATGTCGAGAAATAAATACATACATAGCAAGGCATGTAAAGAAGAGATGTTCCCAAAGTGCAGATCCTGGGTCCCGGGGGACCTGCGCGTCGCTCTTCTCTGCTGAGAAAGCCAGGGGGGTATGTGCCCTCCCCCTGCCTCTCACACCCCGCTTCCCTCTCCTCGCCTCTGCCATAGCCAGTTAAACAAAGCCAGCCTGCCAGCCGGGCCGGGCCGGGTCACCTGATGTGGGCGCAGGTAATATCTAAGTGGGGACAATAACCCGTCCAGTGGAATGGTTTACAATTGCCTGGGATAAAACTATCTTCTTTTCAATCTCCCCTGGAAAGTGACAGCTAATAACCAGCCTGCAGATTGTAATATTATTAGGGCCAAAAATAAAATGAAACCCTTTAACCGCTTCCTCTTACAGAGAGGAGCCACAGAGGTCTCCAGCTCATTTAAATCAAGTGATTGTTTCCCCTGCTCATTATCTCAAGCTGCCAGCCCCTCCCTCTCTCCGGGTTGCGCTCTGTTCCTCTCTCCTCCCTTCCAGTGGGGACCCCAGCCTCCCTGGCACCCCGTGGAGACCCGGGCAGTAAGAAGCCCAGCGTGTATGAACCACTTCCTGCTTGTTGCCTGACCCCCACCCTTTAAACTAATCGTGATGAGACAGACCCAGGAAGCCCCCGGAACCAGTCCTAGCATATAGTAACTACACAACTAATGCTCGCTACATGCAGCTGCAATTCCAGGATGCTGGTGTCACTGAGCCAACAGGTCCCCTCTGACGCCCGGGTCTCCCAGCTGTGAAACAGGGGGGCAGAGGAGCCCAGAGCAGGACAGGGTGGTCAGGAGCCCCAGGAGGACTCTTCCATCCAGAAACACACGGACACTGTCTGTGGTCACGGACCCGTCCGGCTTAAAGCAAACCTCTGCCTCCCTAGGAGCTCCCTTCCGGAGCCGATCTGAGTACAATTTGCTGCGCCCGTGCTTGTGGGTGGTGACTTTGACCTCTATCAGCTGGGAGAGCCACCCTGTGTGTCCTCTGCATGTGTCTCGGGTAAACCTCACTCTCGGAAACCCGCCGTGGGTGCAGCTGCCTTCGCACGCGGCCGCGCACGCAAGTCCAGTGCAAGGCCACGGCCGGGAGCTTTGTCATCACTCGTGCACGCACCCAGCACCCCTGGTCGGCGCTTCCTTGGGGCACTGAGTCTGCGTCACAACACAGCCGCTGGAAGGGAATGCGCCCACCCGCCTGGCGCCCGCGTGCTCGCCTCCCCCACCGCGCTGCTCCCCACTGAATTCTCCGCTCAGAACGTTGGCACCGGGTGCACCCCGCTGGAAGTGCGTCTCCCAGGCTGGCCAGCTCCTTCCTAAGGCCCAGCTGGCCGCCTCTGGCCGAGGCCCACATCTCCGCTGCGTCTGCTCCGCAGGTCTGGAGTTGAAGAATGCATGGGAGGCCAAGAGGGTGAGGTTTCCAGGGATTTAATGGAGCCGAGAGGGAGCCGGGCGCGGGTGCGGAAAAGGTGGGGAGACCCAGCGATTTGTCCTCGCCTGCCACCGCAACACCTCCCAGGTTAGCACCCGCGGGCCGCTGGCTGTGTGCCCAGCCCCACGGTATGCGCCCAGCGTGAACCGTCTCAGCCAGGCGTCCCACGCGCCAGGAGCTCACTGCTGCCTGCATTCTCACTGCCAAGATAAAGAAGCGGAGGCTCAGAGAGGCTGGGCACCTAGCTCCAGGTCACACAGTCGGGCGGGACACAGGAGGGCCAGGAGCCGGCCCCATGCCCGTGCCCATGCCCCTGAGCCCAGATCCCGCCGCGTGCGCAGCACCTCTGTTGCCATGGTAACGCAGGCTGACCCACGACCCCGAAGTGGCCGGCAGTGAGCACCTTCTGCTCACACATCTGGGCCCAGGAACCCCCGGGGACTGTGGGACTGAGGCTAATGGCAGGCAACCGGCTGGCCAAGGCAGCCGGGCGGGGCTTGACCTCGCTGGCCTCTGGGACTCAGGAGTGATCCGGCCCGGGCCAGCCCAGCCTGGTCCCACAGTCATGTGCACAGCCCCGGAGGCCTGGTCTTGGCGCTGGTGTCACTGTCACCGTCACCTCACTGTTGTCCCGAGCGCACCGCCAGGCCAGCCCAGGTACAGAGCGCAGGGAAGCAGGTGCAGCTTCTCCAGTGACAGCGACCGAGGGTGGCTACAGAGAGGGGCGAAACCACGACCGCTGGCAGTGCATGGCGGTGCCCTCCACGGGGCCTGGCCCCCGGTTACCCCCTGGAGGGGCCCTCGGCTCTCATTGCCAAGGTTCCTTGATTCCCAGGACATGTGGTGGGAGAAGACACAGCTGATGAGGGCGCCAGCAGCCTCTGCCTTCAGGACCTGCCGAGACAAGTGGGCAAGACAACCCTTACCCTCCCGAGAGGCCGGAGTGGGGAGAGCTGCATGTGGCCCAGGCTGTGGGTCACACCTCCTGTCCAGAGGGCTCCCCGACCAGTGGAGAAGGCACAGACAGACTGCACTCGATGGGAGCCGGCTGCCCAATGTCCTGAGGCAGGACACCCACACAGCCAGAAAATAAAGGCCCCTGTGCACTGATAAGAGGAAATACAGGAAAGATCTGATCCAGCAGAATCAAACCGGGTGGCCATCCTGGAGATGGTGAGGTGTGGCCACAGCCAGGGAAGCGGTGGAAGCTCCCAGTTAGACAAGGATTCGAAGGCGAGGGTCACCATGTCCCGGGGACAGGATGTGGGAGCCAGTTTTCCAGCCTCTTGGCCCTGTGAGGACCCTCCTTCTCTCTACTCTGCCCAGGCCTCCTGCTTAGGGCCCACTCTGAGAACCTTCTGGAATCTGCCTGCTTTCCTCCGTCCACAGGAGCCACTGCGGGGAAGGACATCCTGGGCTCAGACAGAGAGAGGCCTCTGGCCCCTCCGGGAAGCTCAGAGAAAGGAGGAGTGACTGGAGGCAGGGGAGGGGGCGGGGCTTGCACCGGATGCCGGGACCTCCCCAGGCGACACTGGCAGCCGGTGAAGACTGCTCTTCGGCCCACACTTGCCTCCCTCATTGACTCGGAAGAACCAAAGGTCCCGCCTCGAGCCTCCAGCACGCGGCCTGCAGGCCCCACAGCCGCTTTCGCCGCCAGGCTTGGACTTGAACACACACGTGTCCGGACCACGGCAGGCCCGGGGTGGCGGACACACACAGTGCCACTTAAAGCCCTTTGTTACCTTCGGGCGTTCACATGGAAAGCGCTCGGCTGCCCGGCTCCAGAACGAGGTCTTGGCTTTTACCCACTGCTGGGTCCCCGGAACCCGGAGCTGTGCCCGGCGCGCGGCAGGTGCATGGTCCGCACGTGCCCACCGCAGGAATGAGTGAGCGCACGCGTGAATGCCAGAATGACCTGGCCTCCCCGGCTTTCCCACCTGCTGACTTTCCAAACACGGCTGCCCCCTGGTGGAGCCAGGAGACCCGGGTGCACCCCCAGCGGGCCATGTGCCCAACCCCGGTCTGTTCTACCACCACTGCCCCTGTCACAGATGAGACGGGAGAGCTGGCAGAGGTCACAAGGAACAGCATTGGTTTCCAGCTCGCGAGTGGCGGCTCCCGCCTGGGGCCCCTGAGCCTTTCACCCCAACTTTTCCTCTGGGGCGACTGGCAGAAGCTTCTCACTAGCCTGTGGGGGAGGGGTCCTCAGGGACTGCCGGGTGCCTGGGGGTGCAGCTGCCGCAGCGGTGGACAGAAGGCGGCTCCGGAGCTGTGCCAAGCCCAGGAGCGCCCCAGCCCCACCCCGGTGGGCGGCGGAGACTATGGCTGCCGCCTGCCTCGTCCTCCTCCGAGCCCAGCTCAGGCTGTCACCCGCTTGCCTTGGGAGCGGAGGAAGTGACTTGTCACAGCTCGCAGAAGGGAAGGCGATTAGTTCCTCCGCAGACGTGGAAGCAGACGGAGGTGCGAGAGGAAGGAAAACTCTGGGGTGCGGGGCAAGGGGAGGCCGCCGGCCCCCCGGGCTTGGCCGGCGGGGTCCGGTCCTGCGTGCCCCCGCAGGCCGACTCGAGGGCCACGTGCGTGGCATGTTCTGAACAGGCTCGCCACAGCCCAGCCCACACAGCGGCTCCCGGAGCCACGTGCCGCCAGTCCCGCGTCTGCCTCCATCTAGGGCCAGCTCTCTCCCGAGCCAGCCGATGGTTCGCTGCCGCCAAGCCTCGCAGTCCAGGAGCAAATGAGCTGTAACAAACGCGCGTCAGACAGCGTGGAGCGGCTGCCAGCCACGGGCCTGGGGTTGTGGGGACAGCAGCTTCAGACAGGCACCTGACGCTCACAGCCAGGGCCGGGATTGACCCAGGCAGGCCTGGGGCTCCCGCAGTACCCCAGGGACCTCAAGGGCACTTGCCTGAGGCTTTGGGTGACTGTCCCTTCTCAGTGGATGAGAAGGATCCCATGTCCTGGAGAGAGGATGCAAGTGCTTAGGGAGGACTTCCTGGAGGAGGAGGAGGAGGGAGAAGAGACTCTGCATCCCTAAATCAACGAGTTCATGCCCTCCTCCCCTGACCTGAACAGAAGGTCCCCTCTCAGCCTGAAGGCGTCCCTGTCTCCCTCATCAGACTGGGCACTCAGCAAGAGTCAAGCTGTGCCTCCACCATCAGTCTGGTGATTCCACGAGACTAGGGAGTCCATGTGTGGGGCAGGGGCAGGGGAGGCCTTCAAAAAGTTCATGGAAAACACGTGTTTTGGAAAAACTAGGCGTGGATATCAGAAACGTCGGCACTCAAACAAACACGTCCACTTTGCACCAACTCTTGGCACCCCTCATACATGCCATCAGACTCAGAGCTCTGGGAAGGCAGGAGTTGTGCCTCCTCCATCTGAGGATGTCACCCCCATCAGTCTAGCAGCTAGGCGAGCCGGAGCTGGCTCTCCCCTGGCGACCCTGAGCCTGGCTCCCGCCGTGGAGCCCACGGAGAAAGAGCCGAGTTTCCTCTTGCATTAGCAGCTGGGGTTTGCTGTGTGAGCTCAGCCAAGCCCTTCCTTCTCTAGGGCTGTTTGCCCCGCACTTTGGAAGCACCCTCTCTGGTCTCCAAACTGCACCACGGGCTGAGGGGCACCTGCTGGCCGCCCTCTGCACGGGCACCACCCCCTACCTGCACGCATCTCGCCCCTCCCCTGCAGGACCCAGGCCCCCGGCTGAGCCAGGCGGGTGTCTGCAGCCTGCGTCCTTTGCCCTCGGTGCTCAGAGCAGTCCTGGCGGCTCAACCAGCAGCTCTGCAGGGGACCAAAGTCACCATTTCCGAATACCCATCCATCGGCAAAGCGCAGGAGCCTTCCAGTCCTCCAGGTGCACAGGTGAGAAACAGCTCCGCAGGGACCCTCCCGCTCGTGCGGCTCCGCCTCCCACTGGTCCTCTTCCCACCCAACCCTGGGGCACCCCAGGGAGAACGCAGAGGACGGCGTCCCCAGGGTGCCACCCACCTGGCATCCGGTCTTCCTGCTTCTTCCTCTCCAGGGCAGCTGCTGTGGGAAGGGGCCCATGAGCCCCAACTCAAGGACGGGGCACGTTGGCACACGTGGGTGTTGGGCAGACAGGACCTGAGGCAGGACCCCTCCCCCATGGCTGCGCCGGGCCCGTCGGGGACCGGATGTCTGCCCACGCCATGGGGATCACGATGCTGGCCTCCCTGAAGCCCGGGCTCCCGCCCTCGTGCAGGCCCCCCCTCCTTCAGGCTCCTGCACAACAGTGTCTAATCAGAGACTTCAAAGGGGAAAAGTGACCCAAACTGGCGCCAGCGCAGCTGTCAATCACCTGCTGCACGTGCCACTTGATGCCCTGGTATCATTGCTGCAAATCACACCTCGTTCTCCCCACCGAAGCCACAGCTTTGGCCGCTGTAATATTTACCTGACTGTGCACGCCACTGCCAGGCTTCACTTAGCGGGCCGGTGACGCGTGGAGGAAGCCGAGACGGAGCCGCCTTCAGACATGAAGCCCAAGAGAAGCCAAAATGCGGTCAGATGGACACAGAGAGGCGGCTCCTTTGCCCCGCCCCCATGGAGGGGCTCGAGAGCACTGTTCTCTACCAAGCATCCACTTCCTGTTGCTTACATGCCTCTGGTGATGGTGAGCTCACCACCTGCCTCGCACACCGTCGCATCTCGGAGTGCCCCTGACGAAGCGCTGTCTCGACACCGGTGAAATCTGTTATACCCTAAAGCCTGCCCGCATAGGGGGTGGGAGGTGACCGACACAGGGCAGCTTTCCCAGCCCTGTCTCAGTTCTAGCTCCCAAAGGCCCACATTTCCAGCCTCCAAATGAGGAAGTCGCTGCGGCCTGCCTGAGACTCCCCGGGTGTGAAAGCTGTGCCGTGCCCTAGCAGCTGCGCCCCAATCCCAAGCCCCACGTGGCCTCTTTGGGCCTCCACCTGCTCGCCTCCTCACACACACACAGCTCGCAGGCAGTCTCGGGGCCCCCCTCCCTCCCGCAGGCCCCAGCCACCAAGGCTGCTCCGTGCCCAGCCACGCCGCGCAGGGCACCGGCCTGGCTCTCTGATTCAATCCATCCGTGCCCCTTCTCGGCGGGGCGGCCTCCGCCAAGCCCTGCGTCCCTCTGGGTTGCTCAGAGCTGCAGCAGCTCCAGGGCCGGGGAGCAAAGTCGGGATCGATCGTGCATGGGAAACCCCGGGCTCAGCAGGTAGCTGGGGTGGAGGAGGGCACCCGAGAAGCTGGGGGGCGCAGCAAGTGCGTGTGCTAACACAAAGCAAGGGGCCGAGCACCGGGGCCGGGCTCGCAGCCGGCGTCCTCGATTGCTCTGCCTCTGCTTGGATGCGCGACCTTGGACCCGCCCCTCCACCACTCGAGGCCTCAGTTTCCCCATCTACATGGTGGGAGTAACAAGGCCCCGAGCAAGGCTCTCAGGAGCCCGGCACACCCGCGCAGCTGCCGGCACCGCCAGCTCGTCCTGGTGACCACAGCAGCCCCTCTGCATCTGCTGCCCGCGGGGGAGTGAGGGGTGAGCCTGTCCCCGGGCTCCTGCTGCGGGCTCTGGGGGGCAGGTGTTTTAACTCAAGGCTGCACTCAGGCCTGAAGATGCCACACTCATCAGAACCGGCAGGCTGCAGGGACGTGCCGGAGGAAGCAACAGAGCCACAAAGCAACGGCCAGGGCCTCGGCCTCTGCCCCCTCCACACACAGGTGGCGGCCTCTGCCCGCCCCCACGGCTGCACAGCCCCGGCCAGGTCTCCTGTCCCCGCTGGGCCCCACAGTCCCTACACGGCTGCAACAGCCCCGGCCAGGTCTCCTGTCCCCTCCTGTCCCTACACGGCTGCACAGCCCCGGCCAGGTCTCCTGTCCCCTCCTGTCCCTACACAGCTGCACAGCCCCGGCCAGGTCTCCTGTCCCCTCCTGTCCCCTCCTGTTCCTACCAGCATCCGGGGGGTCTTTTTTGACCAGGCCAGGCCCCTTCCTTGCTGAAGACCCTGCAGTCTCGTCCCCATGTAGCAAGAATAAAACACAGCCTCCTCACACCAGCCAGTAAGACCTTATGTGATCCGTCCCTGAGAGCTCCCGTGACCAAGAGCCCCCCACTCTGCATCTGCTCACCCTGTACCTGCTCAACCTTCTACCTGCTCACCCCTGCACCTGCTCACCCCCACACGTGCTTACCCCTTCACCTGCTCACCCCTGCCCCTGCTCACCCCTGCTCCTGTTCACCCCTGCCCCTGCTCACCCCCACACGTGCTTACCCCTGCACCTGCTCACCCCTGCCCCTGCTCACCCCTGCCCCTGTTCACCCCTGCCCCTGCTCACCCCTGCACCTGCTCACCCCCACACCTGCTCACCCCTGCACCTGTTCACACCCTGGGCTCCTGCCGCCCTGGCCGCCTTTCTCCCCAGCTCAGCACCTCTGCAGCCACTCTGGGCTGCCCTTGGCCTTCTCCCCAGTCTGGACCTCCCCAGGCCTGCTCCTTCCTGCCACTCCTGTTTGGCAAAAGCCCCCCCAGGCACTTCGCAGCGGCGCTAGGTCACCTCCCAGCTCCTCTGCATCTTCGGATCTGCTTCTCGGCGGTGATCCCCGGGAGAACCCGCCTTCTCTCAGCCGTTGGTGTGGGCGCGGTGCGCCTCTCAAAGTGTGACCCATGCTCCCTGAGAGCAGGGGCCACGGGGCGTACAAGATGCACCGCACGACTCACAGCTGTCGTCTGCCTCTTCCCGCGGCCCTGGGAAGGAGGTAGCAAGGTCCCCACTGTGCAGACGAGAAGCCTGGGCTCCCGGAAGTTCAGTGAACGCCGGGGTCTCTCGGGGGGTCAGTGGTGGAGCTGGCATTGGGACCCGAAATCGCCCGACTCCAAATCCTGCATTCTTCCTTTTGTTCCTTTTTTAATCAGTCTGCCCGTGAAGTCCTCGTTCTCTGGGGATGAGGAAGCAAAACACCAGCAGGTCCATAATGAAAAGCAAATGGGATTTTGGAGGGGTTGTAATAACACCAAGTGTTTGTGCAAAGCCAGGTGAAGATGTTTTTTCCGTGTAGTGGGTGATTTTTATTGCACAGCTGCCTTGTATCAGGAACTAACGCCGGATTGCTATGCTCTGTGTCCACCAGCAAATCAACTAGCCGGGCTGCTGAACGGGTACAGAGCGGACCATCTGCCACCCCTTGTTGGGACCCTGGATGGGAGCTGCCACCCCTCAGGGCTCTGTTAGGAAACCCGCGCCTGAATCTGACTCCTGGGTGTGGCTGGGACGGGCCTGGCCTGGGAGCTTGAGTCCCTGCTCCGTGCTGTGTGTCTTCTCCCTTTTTTGAAAGGCAGAATGACGAGAGGGAGAGACAGAGTGAAAAGACCTTCCATCCGCAGGTTCCATCCCCACACAGCTGTAACGGTTGGGGCTGGCCAGGCTGAAACCAGAAGCCTGGAACTTCATCCGGGTCTCCCATGCAGGTGCAGGGGCCCAAGCACTTGGCCCATCTCCCACTGCTTTCCCAGGCGCATTAGCAGGGAGATAAATTGGAAGTAGAGCAGCTGGGACTCAAACTGGCGCTCCAGCATGGGATGCCAGTGTCACAGGTGGCGGCTTAACTGGCCAGGCTACCTCCCCAGGGGCTCCAGTAGCCCTACTCAGAGGGGAGACTTGTGAGCGCTTGGCCATGCTTTTGGGCACTGGAATTTAGGGAGGGATTCAATGACTTCTTCACTACATTGTTGTGCTGGGACTGGGGATACGCACCATTGAACACAGTCATCCCCGTCCCTACCCTCTGGGGCTTTATAGCTGGAACTGTCGCGGTCTCTCCCACAGGCACCACGCAGGCTGGGATTGATGGCAGCCCCGTGCCTAGCCCAAGGCCCTCCTCTGGACTCAATCTCAGTAAATAGGTCCTTGCTGGTTGGGGTGAGGGCAGAACAGGAACAGCTGAGCACTCCCTGGAGACCTTGAGAAAGCGTTCAAGGTGAATCCCAACAACAGAGAGACTGACAGACAGAACTCCCATCTGCTGGTTCACTCCCCGAATGCCCACAACACCTGGGTCTGGGCCAGGCCACAGCCAGAAGCTGGGAACTCAATCCAGGTCTCCCACATGGGTGCAGGGACCCAGCCAGCTCTGTGATCCATCTGCTGTCTCGCCAGGTGCCCACCAGCGGGGAAGCCAGAACCGGGAGCAGAGCGGGGACTTGAACCCACGCCGGTGGCGGGTACGGGCCTGCATCCCTGTTGGCATCTTAGCTGCTAGGCCAAATGTTCGCCCCAGGATTTCTGGGGAGGAATTCTTGCCCAGGGCTCTAAACTGGGGCTCGGCGTCTCCCAGCCCCCGCAGGAGCAGCCTCCCAGAGACACCCCGAGCCAAGGGACAGAGACCTGACCATCCCTCCCCGGCTCCCTTGTGCACGGAGCCCAGCTGTGACAGACGGCACAGGTGGGCCCACCTCTGTCTCGACCACTGGACTTGAGGTGGGGTGGGCAGGCACCCGACGGTTGAATGGGGACTTCTCTCTGACAGGGCTATCTCCCACACCCCTCGGGATCTGTCATGGAGAAGGGACCTCGCTTTACCCAGCTGTGGGACAGGGTCTCGTGGGCACCTCTCTGCGGGTTCCTGGACTGAGGTCCGTGTCGCCTGCCCTCCCTGTGACCCCCAGACCCGCCCTCACCTTCTACCTCCTCTCTGTGGCCAGAGGCTGGCCTGACAGGCGGCCTCCGTGCGCTTCCAGGCAGGCTTGGCTGATGGGAGGCACCTGCTGGCCAGGTGGAGTTGAGCTCAAGGTCTTCCCTCCCCAGCCCCTCCCTGAGTCCCTGTGCAGCAGTCTCAGGCTGCAAGGAGCTGTGGTTAGGGTGCCGACTGTCCGCCAGAAGCGGCCATGTTAAAGGCTCGGTCCCCAGGGTGCTGCCGTGGGGAGGCGGGGGACCTGTAGGAGTCAGGGCCTAGCAGGAGGTCCTAGGTCACAGCTGATGCCCTTGGCTCTCCTTGACCTCCGGACTTCTCCTAAGAAGCTAGTGTTGAAGCCCGAGTCTGGGTCCAGCCCTTCTCTGCCTGCTGCCTCGGCGCGTGGTTCGTCCTCGGCACACACCCCACCGTCCACCACGGGCTGCTCGCCAGAGCCGAAGCCTGTGCCAGGCCGTCTGGACTCGGGGCCTCTGAAGCTGTGAGCTCAGCATGCCTTCTCCTTTTTTTAGGTTTATTTTTATCTATTTGAAAGTTAGAGAGAGAGAGGAAGAGACAGAGAGGGGGAGATCTGTCCGCTGGTTCACTCCTCGAATGGTCACAACGGCCAGGGTTGGGCCAGGCTGAAGCCAGAAGCCAGGAGGATCTTCTGGGTCTCCAACGTGGGAGCAGGGACCCCAGGACTTGAGACACCTGCCATGCTCTCAGGCACATTAGCAGGGAGCTGGGTAGGAAGTGGAGCAGCCAGGACTTGAACCGGCGTCCATATGGGATGCCAGCATGGCAGGCAGTGGCTTTACCTGCCACACCACAGCGCCAGCCCCAGGAAGCCTTTTCTAAGTTAGCTGTCTTAGGCAATTCGTTACAGTAACAAGAAACAGACCTGTGACTGCACTGGGATGCAGGAACGAGCCGAATTCCTTTGCGTCTTCCCTTGGCTCCCAAGAGTCCTAACCACCCCCGGGGGTCCTTGCCCCAGACACCTGCCTTGTTGCAGTCCCTCAGCCCCACCCACATCGTAGTGAATGATCCAGGTGCCACTATCTCATTTATCACCTGTGCCCGGTGCCTCCATCTCCCGATGGACCCTGCCCAACACACCCTCCTCCCGAGCTGCTCTAGTTGGGCCGCCCTTGGGTTTTGCCTGGGGTGGTTTCTGGCATCTCTGAGTAGCATTCAGGCGGCAGCTGATCCAGTCAGTGATGTCGCGACAGCTTCACTCGTGGGCATGCGTGGCTGGAGAGCTGGCTCGGGGAGGTCCCCATCCTCTCCACGTGGGATCTCCAGCACCATAGTCCCACTCTTCGACGGCTCCTAGGGCACCTGCTCCCAGAGATGGGGAGTGGAGCCGCCAGCCTGGAAGGCTTGGGCTTGGAAACAGGTGCACTTCTGCAGCGTCTGTTGATTCCCTTGATCACGGCAGTCAGAGTACGTGCCCATGGTGGAGGGGGAGAAATCACAGAGCCCATCTCCCACCGTAGGGAGATCAAAGCAAGTGGCGCCATCTTTAATCCCCGCCCCTCCCTCTGATTCTCATGAGCTGCTTCATTAGTCAAGGGCTGGGTTCACAAAATCACTGTCCGGGGTCAGGTGCACCCTGCAGACTGTGTTAATTTGATCCACACTGGGATTTTTGTTTTTTAATTAAGTGGCTTTGAACCTGCGCAGACTCCCTATGTTGCCGCTGGCTCCCACCTCATCCTCCCAAGAGCCCAAAAGCTCCCACTGGGCTCCCAGGGCCCATTCCTGATCCTGGACTAGGGAGTGCTCAGGACGCGTCCGAGGGGCCACCCATCAGGGCTTCCCCGCGACTCTGCCCTCCCAGCCCAGTTTCTGGAAGGAAATATTGGTTCAACAGAGATGTGGGCCTTGTCTGAAAGTCAGAAGGAGCCGGGGGAACTTTCCAGAAAGTTGCAATGTTGTGCACCGAGAGAGGGACCCGGGTTACACAGGGGCACGCGTTTGTCCACGTTTAAAACCAAGGGAGTGGTGCACGTGAGATTTGTGCATTTCCTTGGATGTAAACTTCACCTTGAAAGAACACAAATCGTCCATAAATACAGAACTGTGAACCACACTGTGCTGACAGTTCCGACCCCTGATGTCCGGCGCACAGGGAGGGCTGGGGAGAGGGAGAGCCGGGCGAGCCTGACCCTGCCTCCCCTCCCCACTCCCCCAGGGCCGTCGGGGCACCCGCCCTCCAGGGTGCCCACACTGCGGCGCTCCCCCCCATCCATCACTTCGTCAGTTGCCTGGTGGGGCCCTCCCTCTCGGATACACGCCCTTATCTTCCTTAAGGCGATTGATGATTCATCTCTTCCCACTGGGACCTGGACTCCTGGAGAAGAGCTGCAAGCCGTGGCCTGCACCTCAGCTAGTCCGTGGCATGTAGGACGGGCATCAGCAGCCTTTGTCCCATGAAGGAGTGGACGTACAGTCCTGGCCAGCCCTGGTGTGACCCTCAAATGCCAGCTTTACCCCCTCCCAACATGGAATCGCAGCAGAGATCAGCCATCCCTATCCCATTTAACAGATGGCGAAACTGAGGCCCAGAGAAGGAAAAGCTTCCAGCATTGCCTGGCAGACAGTGACTTACAGGGAGGGCGTCCAGGTCTCCTGGCTCCCAGCTCGGCGCTCTTCCTCCAGTGGGTGAAGTGCTCATCCCAGGAGCAGCTGGCAGATGGACAGATGGACAGATGGACAGGCTGCCCATGATGCTGGGCGTGAGTTACAGAGGGCAGGATAGGCCAGCCTGGCGATGCTCACAGTACACCTGCCCTGTGTCTAGCAGGTGGCCAGGCCCACGAAGGCAGGACTCTGGCCCGAGGCAGAAGTGGTTGACGCGGGCCCAGTTGTCCGCAGCTCTCGCCAAGCGTGGTGGCCAGGGCAGATCGGCACAGCGAGGCTCCTCCTCAAGGACCAGCAGCCCCTCCCCCTGGCGGCACCGGTCAGCCAGACTGGCACCAGCTGGGCATCTGTCCCCATGATGGGCTTGTGCTGGACACAACCTGTCTACACAGGTGTGCTCAGTGCCAGGAAGCCGGGCGCAGGCGGTGGAGGCTGAGTGCTGAGCCCGACCTTGAGGGGACCTTGCAGGAGGTGGCCTGGGCAGGGGATTTGGGCCAGAGCCTTGCGCGCAGAGGTGCAGACCCCGGGAGGAGCTGGGACTCAGCCTGCCCAGCCGGCAGGGCATGGGGTCCAGGGGTCAAGGTTGCAGCTGGCCCTCAGCGCATCCCAAGGGAGGACCTGGAGCATGGCGTGCCTTCTCTGTCCCTCCTGAATGCCGCTCCCAAGCCCAGGCCCGCCTTGCCCCAGCTCTGCTGAGCTCACTGCTGCCCGCAGGACCCGCCCCTGCCCTGCTGAAGCCTGTGGTGGCTCCTTCTGTGCCCTCCAACAAAATCATCGCCATCCCGGCAGCGACCGAGCCGTGCATCCTTCCATGAGTGAAGTGGGGTCCCCTCGCAGGGCGCTCAGGCTGCACCCAGCATCACACGTGTGTTTATTCTGCACACTTCGCACGTCTGTCCTCCCTAGCAGGGGGGAGAACTGCTACCCCCATTCTAGAGATGAGGGGACTGAGACCCTGAAATGGACTTGAACTCCAACCATGGCTGTGAAGGCTCCCACGCCAAGGCCCCCACTCAGCCCCCCAGAGAGCCCACCCTCAACCCCCAGCACCCGTGAACTTCACCTCCCTTCTCCCTGATGCCTTGGGTGCCTTCCTGCCCTCCTTGTTCCCTCTGTGGCGCCTGCCCTGAGCCTCCGGGCAGACCCCAGCCACCTCCCTCCCCGCCCCCACTGTGAGCACAAAGGAAAGGGGAGTGAATGAATGAATGAACAAATGAGGCAGGTGTTGGAGGGTGGCCTTTGTGCGGGTGGGAGATGTGCGAGTAATTCCCACTCCTCCCTCCCCTCCCCAGCCCACCCCTTCCAGGGCCAGACAGAGGGGAGGAGGGGGCTCCAGCCATCCTGGGAAGGCACGTGGCTGTGATGAGGGTGTCAGGTGGCCAGGAGCAAAGCCTTGAACCTGACTCCTGGACCACTGTCGTCCGAGACAAAGCAGGGGGTGGGGGCAGCAGGAGCTGGGCCCCCTACCCTGCCCTGCAGGTGCGGGCTGGCCTGGAATGCCCAGGGCCATAACTGTTCAGCCCTCCACAAGAACAGCGGGGTCCGGATTCCAGGCATCTCAAATGGGTGTGGGCAGAGGCGGGGCGTGGGAGCAGAGGCCTGGCGCCCTGCACTGTCAGCTCATCCCCATGAGACCTGGGCTTGTCCTCCACTTCCTTGGGCCTTGGCTTTACCTTCTGTGCAGTGAAAGGTGTGGACGGCCCAGCCCAGGTCCCCTCCCCCTCTGAGTGTCCGGGCCTCCCAGGGCACCAAGGGCCCAGCAGTTGATGGCCAAAGGAGCAGAGGGGCCTGGAGAGGGCTGTCCTGGCAGTTGAGGGCTGCATCTCCAGGCTGTGTTCCCGGACTCCCAGCCAGCGGACCAGATGAGACTAGTTACAAATGTGGGCTCCAGGCTCCTGGCTCCCTCTGGGGCAGGCTGACTTTTTTTTTGTTTTTTGTTTTTTTTGTTTTTTTTGCCAGGCAGAGTTAGACAGCGAGAGAGAGAGACAGAGAGAAAGGTCTTCCTTTTCTGTTGGTTCACCCCCCAAATGGCCACTATGGCCGGCGCTGCGCTAATCCAAAGCCAGGAGCCAGGTGCTTCTCCTGGTCTCCCATGGGGTACAGGGCCCAAGGACTTGGGCCATCCTCCACTGCACTCCCGGGCCACAGCAGAGAGCTGGACTGGAAGAGGAGCAACCAGGACTAGTACCCGGAGCCCCAACCAGGACTAGAACCTAGGATGCCAGCGCCGGAGGTGGAGGATTAGCTAAGTGAGCCACGGCACCGGCCAGGTTGGCTCTTTTACCTCCTGGGGGGCTTCCTTCACACCCTGCTTCCACTCCGGCTGGGTGATTTGTTGTCCACTGAGGTCAGAGTGGCGTCCTCACTCTGGCCCCACCCCACCGCCCCCGGGCTCCCTGCTCCCTGCCCACCGGCCCCACAGCACGCGGTGAGGCTGGGGTGCGCGGCAGGCAGGGAAGGCGGTCTCCGAGCATCAAAGCCTGGGTGTGGGAGACTCCGAGGAGCCGGGAGAGGGGTGCGTCACAACTGCGGCTTTTTAAAAGTTTGCTATTTATCCATATTTATTTGGAAGGCAGAAAGAGAGAGAGAGAAAGAGAGAGAGAGAGAGAGAGAGAGCGAGCTCTTCCATACACTGGTTCACTCCCGAAATGCCTGCGCTAGCTAGGGCTGGGCCAAGCCAAAGCCAGGAGCCGGGAACTCCATCCAGGTCTCCCATGTGGGCAGCAGAGGCCCAGGCACTTGAAGCATCACCTGCTGCCTCCTAGGGTTAGCAGGGAGCTGGATCTGAGCAGAGGGAGTGGCCAGGGAAGGAAGCAGGCCCTGATACGGGACACGAGCGACTCGCAGCGGCTCAGCTCCCCACCCTCAGTGCTGTCCCGGGACTTGGCTTCTGTATCCGCTGCTGGGAGCCCGGCTGCCTGTGGGAGGTGCCGAGAGGACAGGGAGGGCAGAAAGTCCTCTCGCACCCTGGCAGGTGCAGCCGGCTGCTGTCTGCACCGAGTCCCAGCACACAGCCACACGTCCTAGCCCACATGTCCCCAGGCAGGCGTCACTGGGCATCAGCCAGGCTTCCAGCTGCGGGAGCCAGTGTGGTGTGCACGTGCACACACACACACACACACACACACACTGGTATCCAGCCCAGAGGAGCCCGCCTTCCCACACACACCCCGAGGATCACAGCTTCCACATCCACACACGTACACTTCCCCCCTGCCCCAGGTCCACCCCGGCGCTCACGCCTGCGCACACTCGCCTGAGCACCTGCCCATGTGAGCACGGGGCCCCAGAGAAGCCGACAGAGCTCTCCTGCCTGCCATTCTCCCGGCCTGGCCCCTCCCTGAGCTGCTGTCTGCCGTCCGATGGTAACCAGATGAGACAAGGCAATTTATGACACCAGCTGTCTCTGTCAAAACCGGATCTCCCACGCACCGGGGGAAGCTGATTACCCGGAGCCCAGCCCTGCCAGAAACCGGAACTCACAGGGGCGCAGAGCAGGGGTAGATTCCACCACCCAGACAGGCGAGTGGCACTTGACGTGAGGATCGCCCCTGCCCCCTTGTCCGGGGGAGTCTGGCATCCTCTCCCCCCATGCCCCTGCCTGTGACTGCTCCCCTGCTCACGCTCCCGAGCCTATGAGCTGCGAGAATGGTTGCAGGGTGGAGAACAGGTGGGCTGGGAGCTTTGGGCAAGAGTGGTCCAGGGTCACCATGGCAACAGGAAGCCAGGAACCCTTTGCCCCTCCCCCCCACCCAGCAGGCCATCAGCGGCTGCATCCGCTTCCTGCTTCCTCACCACCTTCATTCTCCTCACCTCCCTGAGCGCCGCTGCCCAGGCTTCCCTCTGCCGAGACCACCCACTCCCTCGCCCCCCTACCCAAAACTTATCCACCTCTCCTGCCCGGGGCCTGCGCCGATCTGGATTCTAGAACCAGACCCAGGTTGAAATCTCGTCTTTATCACTGACCAGCTGGGCAGCCTGGGCAGGCAGCACCCTTCTCTGGCCACCGTCTTTGTGGCTCTAAAACAAAACAGAACAAAAAGCTGTCATTCCCATCAAGGTCGAGCCAGTCTGCCACGGCCCCGGGCTGTGGTCTAAGAGCCAGCTCCACGAGGAGCACAACCAAGTGCCGGCTCTCCTGGCTCTATGGAAGGAGCCACAAAGCGGAAAGTGCTTCTTCCAGAAATTTCAGGAGATGAGTAAGCTCCCCGCCCTCAGCTCAGCAGCTCTCCTGGCGTGGAGCACAGCCCGGGAAAGAGGCGCCACCCATACGGGAACTCCCGAGAGTGTGAGTGACGGGAACCTGAGCCCCTTCCAAAGCCCAGGTGTTATCTAGGGCCACCTCTGTGTCGGGCCTCGGGGCAGCTTTCTTGGCACAGATTGTGAGGGTGGGGGATGGGGACAGGAGTCCTTTCTTGCACTGGCTGACTCGATCATGCATTCCACAAACACACATCACGGGCTATGTGCCAGGGCCGTGTCGGCACAAGGGGAGAGAGTGGGGGGGAGGTACCTCTAGGTGACAGGTGCACGAGAGAAATGTCTAGATATGCTGCCCATCACCTTCCACGGCCAGGGACGCAGCAGTAAACCCCCAGCGAGAGAGGCATCCACTGTCCTCTGTGCTCCACGAGGTACACTGGTGCATTTTAACATTTCCAACTCTCAGGCAACTTTTACAGAGGGGAAGGTGGGGCTCAGAGACCACTGACACCTGCAGGCAGGCCCGAGTCTCAGCAAGCCCAGCTCCGGGCCCCCGCTGCCATCTGTCACTTCCGTTACCTATCCAGCCCCCACCACTCTGCACACTGCCCGCTTGCCACTGGGGAGCGGGACCGGCCAGTCCCGGGATGCGAACCTGCGCCAGGCCCGCGCACCACGCACTCCTCCGTGTCTAATCAGTTCATTAAAACCCTCTAGCAAACACTCCCTCTCGCCTCCCGGACACGGAGACCTCAGCTGCTCCATTTCCAGGAGAGAAAATTCCTTCTCCGCTGGAGAGGACTCGGGATAATGTAGGCAGGCAATTTAAACAGCTCCGGTGAAAACCAGCGGTTTCCACTCGCTGCCACTATTACACTTCGCCGCCGCGGCGGGATTGGCCCCTAAGTGGGATATCAAGTTTATTACAGCTATTTCCAACCTGTAATTGGTTTTGTGGAACACAAAGAAAAGCAGGTTGCAGGGTGGGGGGAGGTGGTTTTTCCCCATTCCTGTGTTTTTAGTTTTTTTTTTTTTCTTTCTCGGATGACAGCACCCAGGGACAGCAGAGAGGTGGCTGAAGTTGGAGACTTATTTGTTTTCAAATTAAAAACCCCAGCCACCTGGCCAGCTGGGGTTCTCTCGCCACTGCTGGCTGGATTCGGTCCATTAGCCACGCTTTGGTGGCTTCTCCTGGCTTGGCTGCTGTCGGACTCGCTGGGGCAGCGGGGGCTATCTGTTGGGGTCTAACAGCCTCAGGGGTGTAAGGAGCCATGGTGGGGGCATTCAGGACAGAAAGGGTCCTCAAAGGCCACCGTGCCTCCGATCAGCTCAGGGAACATTTAGGGAAACTGAGGCCTAGAGAGGAAAGCGATGCAGAGTCAAGGCGAGACTCACGGCCGAGCTGTCCTCTGCCGCACGGCATGGCTGCTCCTCTGGGGAATTCGTGGCTGAGACGCTGTCGGGGTGGGGAGGAGAGGGGCCACCCATTCCTGAGCTCCTATTATGCACCTGCTGCTCCCCTGGCCAACTGCCCTACTTGGAACCCAGGTGAAACCAAACATTGGCTCACAGGGACCCACCGCCGTCTCTCATAACTACATGGCTTAGTGTCCACTCTCAGGAGCACACATTGAGGGCTAACAGCAGCGGTCCCCCCTTATCCATGGTGTCAGTGACCCTCAATCAGCTGGGGTCCAAAAATGCCAAATGGAAAATGCCAGAAGATAGCAATTCATGAGCTTCCAACTGTGTGGCATTCTGAGTCGTGCGATGGTAGTGTCATCCCCTGTCCCGTGTACCTGCGCTATGTCCACTAATCACCCGTTAGTCACTGAGCAGCCATCTGGGTCACCAGCTCCACTGTCAGGCGGTAGGAGAGAGAGAGAGAGGGGAGGAAGGAGAGGGAAAGGAAGATAGAGAGGGGGAAAGAGAGAGGGGAAGAGGGGGGGGGAGGGAGAGATAGAGGGGGGAAGAGGGAGGTGGGGAGAGAGAGCTCACATGCACAGTTTTTATTACAGTATTTTGTTACACTGTTCTATTTTATCATCAATTATTGTAGCTCTCACTGTACCTTTTTTATATTCAAAAAATGTAAATATTTATTTCTTTGAAAGTCAGGGCGGGGTCAGCGCCGCGGCTCACAAGGCTAATCCTCCACCTTGCGGCGCCGGCACACCGGGTTCTAGTCCCGGTTGGGGCGCCGGATTCTGTCCCGGTTGCCCCTCTTCCAGGCCAGCTCTCTGCTGTGGCCAGGAAGTGCAGTGGAGGATGGCCCAAGTGCTTGGGCCCTGCACCCCATGGGAGACCAGGAGAAGCACCTGGCTCCTGCCATCGGATCAGCGTGCCGGCTGCGGCAGCCATTGGAGAGTGAACCAACGGCAAAGGAAGACCTTTCTCTCTGTCTCTCTCTCTCACTGTCCACTCTGCCTGTCAAAAAAAAAAAAGAAAGAAAGAAAGTCAGGGTGATGGGGGGAGGGAAAGAGAGATCTTCGGTCTGCTGGGGGACCGGAGCACCTGAGTCGGCCCCTGTGCCGTCCATGTCCACGCCTAACTTGGAAGTCAAACGTGATGCTAGCTACACCTGTGTGTGCGCAGGAACACTCGGCGTCGTGGGGCTCAGCGCTGTCCATGGTGCCAGGCGTACCCTGGAGCTGTGCGTTGTACCCGGCGCACATGGGGGGCGGGGGCGGGGGCGCTGCTGTGTTCAGTTCTTCCGACCGCCATTGTTGACAACATGTGCCGAGCAGCACGGGGCTTCCTGGGCGCCCCTGATACACCGAGTCCTCACACGAGTGCCTTACGGGTAGGTGTGGCAACTCCCATCTTGCAGTTGAGGAAACTGAGGCCCAGAGACCTCTCCCAGGTGACACAGCAATGCACGAGTGGCAGGACCACCGGGATCTGCATGGAGGCCTGTGCACCCCCCCCGCAAAGCCTCTCCAGGTTCCATGACGCCACCAGCCCCCAGGAGGGCCCTCACACCCCTGTCTTGACTGACAGGGGCCAGCTCTGCCCCTGGGTGGCCTGGGGTTCTTCATCCACTAAGCGGACTGATGACACGCCCCCCCCAGCACACTTCATTTCTTCCTGAAGCCTTCCTGTTGGGAAGCGAGGCTCACGGGGTCAAGAGCCCAACGGTGCAATGGCAGGGAGGTGCTGAGACGACGCCTCTGCTGGGCCCTTTGGGGCGTGGCTGCTAGGTGGTCCCAGGGCACCGCCCCACTGGGCAGACGAAGTCCGGACGCAGTGGACAGTCCTAGAGTATTTGTTTTCTGTCCTGCCTGAGGCTCCCAGCGCCTGGTGCCTAGGAAGCATCGGACTCTTTCATTTGTCCTTTCATGCGTTCACCCTGCAGAGGTTTATTGAGTAAGCGCCATGTCTGGCATCCTGGGGGCTGAGCCAGGACCCTGCCCTCACATATTCAAGGCCTCTGTACTGATTCAGGAGACATGTGTTGGATGGATGAATGGAGAATCCCGGGGCCTTGGTGACCACGATGGCACCACTCACTGGAGCAACAGGGGCGCTGCGCCACCCCACTTGACAGATGAAGAAACTGAGGCTGACAAGGCCGGCACAAAGCTAGGAGCAGGAATCAAGGGCTGGAGGAAGTCAGTCCTGCAGGAAGAGCCAGTCTGGGACTGCCAGGAAAGAACCCCTCTCCCAGGAAGCCTTCTAAAATCACCCCTCCCCTTTAAAACACTCCGTGGCTCCCCCGTGAGCATCCTCCAGCACCGGGCACTGCTTGGCCAATGCCTGCTGCTGCCGCTCCCACCTGTCTCCCCGACCCTGGGCCCTCTGCTCATTGTGTGGGCCCTGGACCTCCCCAGCAGGAGATGAGCAGGGGCGGGGCGGGACGGGGCCTTGTCCCAAGCCCATCTCTCCCTTCTGAGCCTGTGGGTCTAGGGCCTGGGGATTTTCTCTTAAAAAGAAAGATTGATTGATTGAAAGGCAGAGTCAGAGAGGGAGAGAGAGAGAGAGAGAGAGAGCAAGAGAGAGAGGGAGAGATCATCTTTCTGCTGGTTCATTCCCCAAATACCCACAACAGCCAGGACTCCACCAGGGAGTTTCTAGAAGGAACGGGACGGTGTGTCCCAGCACACCCTGAACCTAACCCCCACCGCCCTCCTGCCCACAGCCTTCGGTCACCCATGGCCACCCAGCCTCTGCCCCGGGCCTCTAAGCAGGCTGTGCCAAGCAGCTCCTCACAGCTGCCCGCTGGCCCCACCGCCTGGGCTCACGCCCTCTCTCTGTGTTCTCGGAGCCGACCCCGAGCGGCGGTGGTTGGGCTGGCCAGGACTGCCCAGGGCCTCTGTCGCAGAAGCAGCCTGTGGACTCCCGGGGCCGCCAGCCAGACCCCTGACAGCGCTGCAGAGCCACAGCCGTGGACAAAGCCCCAGGAAAACCAGGCTCGCCCTTGAAACTGCCCGGGGCCCGGCCCCCAGGCGTGATTTACAGCCCGGCGACTCCTGGCGCTGTATGTGGGGTGTGCGGGGCTGCGCGTGGGGGTGCGGGTGTATTTTCCCAGTAATAAAACCCTCAGCCCGGAGAGTAAATTTGAGGAGACAGTTTTACTGACAGAGTTTTTCTTCTTTGTGTAATAAAAAAATGGAGTGAAATTTGAGATTGGGAGCTAAGGGCTGCTGCATTTTAGCGCCGGATAAACGCAGTACCTGGAAGGGGCGGGGCTGGAGCTAAACGGGCAGGTGGGTGCCTACGGCTTTTATGACCGGGAAAGCATCCCCAGCACCCCCCACCCCCGGCTGACAGGCACTTGTTCCGCTCCCCGGCGGGAGCCAGAGGTTTGCCAAGCACCCGGTGTGGCGCCTGCATCTTGCCCCGTCCACGCCTCCGTGCCTTCCTCTGCAAAATGGGAGCCTGCTCCCCCTCCAGGTGCTGCGGGGCCACACAAAGCCATGGGCGCAAAGGTTTCTCCACCCAGCACCGCGGACACTGGGGGAGGAACGTCTTCGGTGGCGGGGGGGAGCTCTGTCCCGAGCATCAGAAAACGGCCAATCATCCAATGCCACAAACGTGTCCAGAACTGGGGGGTGAGAGGAGCAGGCAACACCGTCTCCTGGCTGAAGGTCAAGGCTCCAAGGGACATCAGTGGCTCTGAAAGGCCCAGTGAGGGTCAGGGGACAGGGTGCATGGACGATGGAGAGGCGTGGCCTCAAGGGTGGCCAGGCCACCTCCTTGCTCTCCCTCACCCTGGACCTTGCCCCAGGCCAGGCAGGGTTGGCTCAGGACACTGTGGGGTGTCCACATGGAACCCACAATCAACGTGGGGGTCTGGAGTGGGGATCTTTCTGGGGCACAAGCCACTGTGGATTCCAACAGCAGAGAGGGGCTGGTCCGCCCTCTTCCCCTTCTGGGTGGTTCTTGCTGTCCCCTGGTTTGGGAGCTGGGCTGTGTGGTCAGGAGAGGCAGGGTGAGAGGGCGTGGGGCCCCGCCTTCCGACAGCACAGAGGCTGGGCGTGGAGAAGCACCAGGCGCTCAAAGGGCAAACCCGGGGAATTGTGTGAGCGCCGCTCTGAGCGGCAGCCGGAGGTCCTGCTGATGGCCCCTGCCCTGGGTCTCAGAGCTCGGGGCCATGTTAGCATCCCTGAGGCCACCCCATTGGTGAGCCAGGTGCCCCCTGTGTCCCATACACAGCTGGGGCACAATCCTTGCTGGCCACTCTGTGTCCCTTGAACCACTTGCACCAGGCAGCTGTGCCCGGGGAGCCCGGCTGTGTCCATGCCCCAGTTGCCACCTCTGCCTGGAGAAGCCGCATCGGCATCCCGGCACCCGCTCCCGGGAGAACGCGGGGCCCTGGCCGGGCGCTCCCTGCCCTCTCGGCACCCCCGCCCCCTGCCTCCGCCACGCAGAGCCGCAGGGAGTTAATTCTGCTTCTCCAGGCCCAGGCATGAGGCCTCCCCATCGCAGGCTGTTAGCACGGAGCCCAGCTGAGCGGCGAGAGGCTGCAGGCTCCCGCTTTATAATAGAGTTGCTGAGACAAGCGGAAAGCCGCAGCCGAGTAAACAGATAAATAATTGAAACAGTGACAACACATACCTTGCTGCTTTGTGGAGTAACACTTTCATTAGGGGAGGCAGCGCCGCGGGCAGCGGGGCTGCGGGGCCACGGCGGAGGCTGGGGGTGCGGGACGCTTGGGGCCGGCTTTTTGCCGACTGTGAACAGCACCACGAGGCGCACTTAGTCCTCCCTCGCTGTCTCTGTTGTCACCTGCTGTGGTCCCCTGGTTCTGGGGCCTCTGCCCTCCCAGGTGACACGGGGACCTCCCGGCTCCCTCCTAGCCCACCCCCAAAGGCAGCCAGTGGAGGGCGAGCACCCAGCCCTGTCCCCTTCTCGCCATCCCCACAGGGCCTGCCCCAAGCCTGGCTCCATCTGCTGCATCCTCACCCTATGGCCCACGGAGCTGTGAAAGGGACCTGGACCTGACCTTGACCTGGAGCTCACTGGGTCAGGAGGTTTCCTGGCTGCAGGCACCTGGAGTGCAAAGTCCCTGAGCGCACACTGCTCTCCCCTGCCCCAGGGCCGTTGCTCCTGCTGCCCCTTCTGCCTCAAAGCTCTCCCACCTGCTGTCATCCTTACTCTGCTAGCTGCTCCTATTCCTTCCGAAGGCAACTTAGATGTGGCCTCCTCCAGGAAGCCCTCGGTGACTACTCTGTCCCTCCTCCATTCAAAGCCTCCCTCTGGAGGATTTACCAGAAACCTTTGTAATTCACCTTGTTTTTTCCACCCATGAGATGTTTGAACCACGACTGGGCCCTGGCTCCCAGCTCCCCTTGCCTCTCTCTGTCCAGTCTGCTCCCCCATTCCCTCTCTCCTGGGGCCAAGGAAGGCTTGGGGATCAGGCTGGGACCCCGTGGCTGGCTCTGCAAACCCATTTGCTGTCTCTGGCCCCGTCCACGGCTCCCTAAGCTTTGCTGGCTGTTCCTGCAAGGTGGGCCAGCGGGAGGGAGGCAGAGAGAGGAGCCAGCTCTGCTTCCCCCTGAGTCCGGGCCTCAGGAGCTCCCCCACACCACAGCCTCAGTTTGCATGTCAGTAAAATGGGGGTGGCGGCCCCTCTGCTGTGCCAGGGTTTGGCGATGACGGACACCTCCGGTGAGTGGGGGCTTCCTGGCCCACATCTCGCCAGCGGCGCAGGGAAAGGGGCGCCCGGGGCTGGCTGAGCACTCACCCCGTGTCCTTGCTCTGCGGCAGGTGACGGACGGCGGCACCATCAAGCAGAAGATCTTCACCTTCGACGCCATGTTCTCCACCAACTACTCGCACATGGAGAACTACCGCAAGAGGGAAGACCTCGTATACCAGTCCACCGTGAGGTGAGCGCCGGCTCAGGGCCGGGCGGGGCGGGCGGGGGCGTGGCCAATCCAGCCCTGGATTCCTGGGCGCCCTCAGGTGTGTGTGCCTGGGTCACTCTCCCGGCTTGGAAGGTGGAGCTGGGAGCCATGCCCCACAGGGACGTCCTCTAGGGGGGCAGGGCAGGAAGGGGCCAGGCCACTGCCCTGTCCCCATCAGCACCCTGGACCAGCTCCTCCAGCGGTCCCGCGAGGTGGGTTTCCCAAACCCGTTTGCAGGTGAGGGCACTGAGGCAGGCCCAGAGAGGGTGAGCAATGGGCCTCAAGTCACACAGCCAGGAAGAACAGGGCTGGAGTGAAGCAGCTGTGCCTGGCTCAGGTGCCCACGTGTCACTCGGCGACCTCCCAAGGCCCCCAAGACCTTAGGGGCCCCAAGCTCGGTGACACCGGGGCTCGCAGGGCAGAAGCAGCAGGGCGGGGCAGAATCAGGCTGATGGACCCCCTGCGGGGCTGAGCCCCATTCTCTGCCGCACATTCCCCAGAAGAGCCCAGTACCGCTTGGATCCTCTCACCCCTTACCCATGCTGGTCGCTCCGCCCAGCGGGGCTTTGCGCCTTTGGTCACATGTCAGCCCCGCGCCAGCTCTCAGAGCCTCCCCCATGACCCCCAGTCCAGCCCATCCCAGCAGAACTGAGCCCCTGGGGCTGGATGCTGCAGCTCCTCCAGCCCCCGCCCTTCAAGGGGGGGGGGGTCTCACTGCATTGCTGACGAGTAGCTTTGCACTAGCACTGAACATGCACAATCTCACGTGTGTGTACACACACATACACACCCACACGCATGCACACACACGTGTACACGCTTGCACCCACAAGCTCGTTCGTACCATGCAGCCAGATGCTTCGCTGCCGAGCTGCGGAGGACCCTGAGAGGAGCACCAGGGGCTGTGAGCCCTGGCGCGCACGGCGGCTGCGTCCCCCAGCGAGCCCTGGTGCCGTGCCGTCCTGACACTCAGGGTTCCAGGCACGATGAGGCTCCACTCTCCGCGGAGGCCGACCTGCTTTGGGAGGACCAGGCATGTGCTCCCCTCCCTGCCCCAGCCAAGACACAGCACACAGCAGGTGCACCAGGCAAAGGCCAAATGAGTGGCTACAGGGGCCCCAGGATCCTCGTGGGAGAAACTAGAAAGTGGACCAGGAAGACCGCAGGGGGTTCAGCCTGCCCTGCATAGGGGTGTGGCCCAGGGTCTCCTCATCTGCCTGCTGTCGTCAGAGCCTCCCTAGAGGTTGTCCTTCTCTGGGTCAGCACCTCGGACCTGGTGCAGGTGGGGGGGCGGGTGCTGGGCTGTGGAGACCCAGGGGCGCATAAGAGGAGCAGAAGTGGTTGCCTGGATGCCTGTCTCCCTCTGGTCCTCATTTCCCCCGGAATGGCGATCAGAATGGCGCCTTAACATTTCCCAGCACCCTGGGACTGGCTGGTTACAAGCAAGAGGACAAGGACGGTCAAGGTTACTGTGGCGGGAAAGTGACTGAGTAACTCTCCCAAAAGCCACTGGGAGTTTTGCAGACTCTCCATCAGCTCCCGGCCACGAGGGACCCCAACCCTGCAGAGACCACCGGGCCTCTGGGGAACCCCTGCACCCCGGGCCTGCCCCCTCATTGCCAGTCCTCTACCCCCTGCCATGGGTGGCCTCTCTGGCCTCTGAGTCCTAAGCGAAGGAGGAGACCCAGAGACCGTGCAGACCTCCGGAGCCCCACCGCCTCACGTGCCCTGCAGCGCTGGGAGCACAGCCCTGGCGCCCCAAGTTCCAGGTTCCAATCCCAGCTCAGCTGCTGCTTCCCAAGGGACCTTGCATGAGGGCCTTTGGCTTCATCCAAGTGCTGTGGAAATCACGTGAGACGTGTGTCCAGTGTCCACCCTGCCTCTGACAAAGCCTGGGGTCCATGAACGCTTGGGCTCGCTGCTCCGTGGCTGAGTTTGCCGATCTCCAGGAGGGAGCAAGGGCAGTTGGACACCTGCTGCGGCCTCTCCCGGCTCCAGTGCGTGCGGGCCACGCGCGGTGCCTGCGCCTTCCCGCCTGGGACAGCCCAGCATGAAACACTCTCCAAATCACCTTTTTCATGATTGTCATAAAGTCTCGTTAGATAAACCCACTCTCTTCTGAGCTTCCCAAATGATCCCTTGAACTGGTATCTTCATCACCATCATCATCATTATTGTTTCTCTAGCTCCGTTTTTTCCCTTTACCCAAGGGATCAGTGTTCAGCCAGGTCAAGGGACCAAGGGTCTCCCACTGCAGCGACAACTTGTTCAGTCCCCAAACCACTTGCCTTGTTTTACAGTTGGGGGAACTGAGGCCCAGAGAGGGATGAGACTTGCCCAAGGTCACACAGCGCATTGGCTTCTCACATCTGCCAGGGGCCGGGGTCCCCAGCCTTTGCTCCCTGCCTCGGTCACACTGGTGGCCCCTCCCAGGCAGACAGCGCCCCTGGAGCTGAAGGCTTGGCCCCTCTGAGCCTCCACCCGGGGGACCCATGGATCCCAACCAGCCTGGCTGCAGGAGCTGCTGGCACCAGGCTGCAGGGCCCCATACGGGCTGGTGGCAGGCGGCTGGGACTCCGCATTTACATATAAATGAAGATATTTACAAATTAATGCATCTCAGCTAGAGAGGGTCCCAGCTCCACAGCTGTCTGAGCGGCTCCCTGTTCAGCTGCCAGGGAGGGGGGGGGGGATGAGGCTGCAGAGATCACCAGGAACTGGCAGAGAGCGGTTTCTGGGGGCACGAGGAGGAGCCCCAGGGACTCGTAGGCTTTTCCTCCTCCTGCACGTGGGGCCCTGGAGCGCCCAGAGTCACTGAGTGGGCCCAGGGGCACAGCAAGGGGCCTGGCAAGAATGGGTTGTCTCGCAGCACACCTGCTGGGAGCCTGGTGTGGTGCAGGGTGCTGGGGGACACAGAGGGTGGACATGGGAGGCGCTTCGTTATATCGTGGAGGTGGTCAGCTCGGGAACCCAGAAACACAGAGCCTGCAGCATTCCCCAGAGAGCCGAGTCCATGTGGTGGTTGTGGATGAGGGGCTGAGCAGGGTGCAGGGCCAGGCAGGGGCTGGGATGTGGGGTGCTGTCTAGTGGGGGCTCCCGGGGAGCTGGCTCTTGGGCTAAGACCCCCAAGGAGGGAAGAAGCTGTCCCAGTAGGGATGAGGTGGGCCTGGCAGATGTCACCCACCCCCCAGCAGCCAGCCCTCTTCTCCAGGGCTTTCCCGGGCTACGGAGCCCACTCCACCTGCCTGGGCCAGGAGCACCAGGGACTCGGCCGCCCCGGGCAGCCTGGACCCTCACTGTGACAAATGGTGATGAACCCCAACGCCCCACCTTCTGGTGGGGCAGTTCGGGTGTGTGTCCCCTGTCTCCCAGAGTGGTCCAGCAAGCCCTGGGGCGACCTCGCTGATGCACCTGTATCAAGTCCTCCCCCTCTGGCTCTTTCTCCCCTCCCTCGCCCCCTTCCAGCTTCCTGGGGACCCCTGGCTCCTGATCCTGGTCCTAGGTCTGCTTCGCAGGGGCCACCCCCAGGCAGGGCAGGGGCAACGACACAGGTGCTCACCCCCTGTCCTGGCCTCCTTGTCCTGCCTTGGCCCTGCCCACCTCTTCCACACCAGCCCAGGCACAGGTAGGAGTGAAAGCAGGGCTCCGCCCAGCGAGCAAGTGGAGGTTGGCTGTGGGCAAAGCTCATCTTCCTGGTGTGGGGGAGGAGCTAAGCTCCAGTCCCCCGCACCTCACACGCTCTGCCCTTCTGTGTCCTGAAGCTCCTGCGTGCCTTTGTCCTCCGAGCCTGCCCGGGGAGTCCTAAGGAGCAGCCAGCAGGTGCCACTGGGCCTGCCTTAGTGGTGCAGGGACACCCCCACCCTGCCACCCCACACCTTTCCTACTTCTCTTTGCCAAGAAGACCCCATTTGTTCATGCAAGTTCAGCTGCTGTGCCACTTCCTCCAGGAAGCCAGTCCTGACTGCTTGGACTCACCCTTTAACATTTCTAAGTCCGCCCCCCCAACCAGACTAGAAGCCCCACGAGGACAGGGGCTCAGTCTGATGCCCTCCCCACTGTGCCCCAGACCCCAGCACAGCACATGTTGTAGGTGATTGGTGAACATCCGTGGGGTGCATGAGTGAGTGGTGGACCCCGCAGTATCCCAGGCCCTGCCCCTGGATGAAGGAGACAAGGGTAGTGGGTGGTGTCATCCTTCATGGTCATCTTAAAGGAAGTGGTACAGACTGCGAAGGGGATAACGCAGGCAGCACGTGGGCAGCCTGCTCTTGCGGGGTTTGCAACAGAGAGGGCGGGGAGAGGCGGAGACGCGTGGAGAACAGCAAGGGGGCAGGTGCACTGGTGATGGGTGTGGAGAAGGAGGAGGACAGTGCGGGCGGGGCCTCTCACAGGAGGCGGCCCCCCAGCAGAGAGCTGCAGGGCGAGAAGCAGCAGCCGGGCAGGTCTGTGAGTGGGAGGGCGCTCCAGGCAGAGGGCAAAGGCCCTGGGGCCATCTAGGAGCTGCCCGAGACCCAGTCTGGCCAGGGCACCAGGAGCAAGGACCCTCGAAGCCCCCTGCGGTCACAGCCTGTCGGGAAGTGCAGACAGCTCACTGAGTAGCGGAGCAGAGCGTGGGCTGGGGACACCTGAAGGAAGACAAAGCCCTCCTGGGGGAGGCGGGGCCTGAGCTCCGTGCCGTCCCCCAAGGCGCACCTGGCTGGGAGCAGCTGGTGGGTGGGGCAGGGCCTGGGGCTGGGAGGGGAATGGGAGCGCACAGCTGCACCTCAGAGACGGGAGAAAGCAAGTCCACGCCAGCCAGCGGGCGGAGGAGGCTGGGGCACTCCCTCGGTGACTCTGACACAAGTCCATTCACGCGCATGCTCGGCAGTACAGAGAGCGCAGCCACCGTGCGCGCGCAGAGCTGCGGTCCACGAAGGGGTCGGGATCGCCACCCCCCCGCCGACCATCCAGTGACCTCTGAGTTCCTCCAACGCTCAGTTATATCCCATTCATCCACTAACCCCCTCCACTCCGCTAACCCCCCTCCATGTGCTAACCCCCTCCATCCCGCTAACCCCCCTCCATCCCACTAACCCCCCTCTACCCCACTAACCCCCCTCCATCCCACTAACCCCTCTCCATCCCCCTACCCCCCTCTGTCCCACTAACCCCCCTCTATCCCTCTAACTCCCTCTACCCCACTAACCCCCCTCTACCCTACTAACCCCCCTCTTTCCCTCTAACCCCCCCTCCGTCCCACTAACCCCCCTCTACCCCACTAACTCCCCTCCATCCCGCTAACCCCCCTCCATCCTGCTAACCCCAGAACCCTCTCAGCATTGAGAGGGGGATGGTAAATATTTGTAGAACAGACTGAAAGCAGAGATGAGTAGGGCACAGCTCCAGCCGTGCAGCGCTGGCTGTCCCGGGAGCATTCCGACGGCAGCCCCCGGGAATTGAGGCCAGGGCTGGGGATGTCAGGTGGCGGTGGCATTTGAAGTGGTTCTGGAAGTGGGGAGTAGGTTTGCCACAAAGAGGAGCCGGGCAGGTCCTCTGGGCGGGGAAGCTGTGTGTGCCGGGAGAGGGCCCGAGGAGCGACAAGGCCACTCGGCGGCGGCAGGCGGCGGCCCCGAGCGGCAGCCTCCCCCATCTGCCCAAAGGACGAGCAGACTGGCTTTGCACGCAGGCACATTAACCGCTTCCTCCCAAGCGCAGACTCTGCCTTCGTGTGCCTTGGAAAGCGAAATGCTCTCATCCGCGGGTGCACAGCCCCCGCTTTCTGCTGGCGCAGAGCGAGACATCGTCTCCCCGTGCAGGTTTCCAGGGCTTCTGCTGCTGGCACGTTACCTCCAACCATACGGCTCCCCCCACCCCACACACACACACCACAGGTGCTGCCTGCACACGAGTGATCATTCATTTATTCCGTTCATCTGGCCACTCAGCCCACACATGCCGATCAGCTTCCCGTGCAGGGCTAGGGCTGGGCCCTGGGCAGCGGGACAGACACGGGCCCCGCCCTTAGGGGACTGGCTGCCTGAGGTCACGCCCCATCCTGACCCAGACCCTCTGTCTCCTGCTGGAAATCACCCAAGAATGAGAGTGAGGGAGGCAATGTCGGGGTAACCCCAGCCTCTTGGCAGAATCAAAATTCAAAACCCTGACCTTCGACTTTTAGAGCGAACCCAGATCAGGTTCCCTTCTCAAAACTAGAAGACAGGGCTGCAGTTCTCCCCCCAGCCACTAGGGGTGCCCGTGTCACTTGATCAACTAGGTGAGGTCTACACCAGATGCCCACCAGTGCCCTGCATTAGGATCACCTTGGATCCTTAAAAATACGAATTCCCAGGCCCCACCAAGACAAGTGATCGGGAACCCATTTTTTTTCAAGTCTTCCAAGTAGATGTTGGCAGCGAGATTAAGACAAATCTGCTCCCTCGGGCACAGTGAGGCCAAAGAATTCCACGGCAGCTCCAGGACATGGATCATTCTAGTTGCTGCTGGCAGCTGTTGGCCGAGGCCCCCGGAACCAGACCCAGTTGGTTGGAGATGAGGAAATAGCTGGATCAGCCAGCAGCCTGAGGCCCGCGCCCTGGGACCTGATGACCTCATCGGCGGGGAGCAAGTCCAGAACCGTGTGGCCCCAGCGCCCGGGCGACCCTGAGTCACCTGCAGGGCAGGCTTCGCTGTCTATGCCCAGGGCTCCTGGTGCCAGGCCGGGGCTGGGCTTCCGGGGGCAGGGGAGGCCCAGGAAGAGGATTCTCTCCTTGCAAGTCCTTGGCCCTGGTGCCTCCCCCGCGGCAGGACCAGGGGGTGCCCATGCTCCCCAGCCAGAGCTCCCCCTGGGCCCGGTTCCAGGCACTAAGACCCCCAGAGACAGCAGGGGAAGGGGCTGTGTCAGGCTGACCCTTGGCTGCCAGAGTTGGCGCTCAGCCACCCTTGCCCGGTTGTGTCTCGGGATCCCCGGGGCTTGCTCCCTCTGCCTGCCCCTCCCAGCGTGGACCCCTCTGTTTCTCTCTGAGGCCCGGTAAGGCTTCCAGGCCCAGCTCCAACACCCCCCGGCCCCGCCGCATGCCGCAGCACTGCCCTCCCCCCCCCCCGCGGTGGGGCGCACGCTGCCTCCTCCTGCCTCGTGTAGCTGTCCCCTCGCCCTTCTGCTGTCCCCAGCGAGGCCATGAGCAGCCGGGGTGGAACAGTGCCTGGCTCTGCTCCACAGCCCCGCGGTGCCTGCACAGGCGGCCTCAGCAAGTCCCCAGAGGACGGCCCCGCCCCCAGCTCCTGCGCCTCCTGGCACGGGGACGCGCCGCTCCTTCTGCTCCTCACTGCCAGTCTCCTTGACGTTGCCTTCTTAGCCCCTGCGCTCTGCATCTCCTTGTTTCTCCCCTGCCAGCGTCTCCCTCCCCATGGGTGTGCCTGCACCCACACTGTAACACCCAGGTGCACACCGGCCCCTGCACCTGCCCGCACTGCGCTGTGCCAACGTTCCCCTGCCCTGCACACTTGTGTACCTCCTGGCTTGCAGCCCCTCCGTGGCCCCACGATCGCCCCCGCAGCACAGACTCTGGATCTCCATGCTCTGGGGGCCCCAGGGTCTCCAGGAGGTCCCTGTTTCCAGGTTCGGTGCTGCCGCTGGGCTCAGAGCTACCTCTCCTTGGTCTTGGGTGACAGGGAGGCATTTGAGGCAAAGATCCGCGATGTGTTACATTGAGCCCACAGCTGTCACCAAGCAGTCACCCCATCCCCCATTCTCCATTTGTCCCCAACCCTCAAGGGGACCCCTCGGGCTCCCTGACCCCACCCTTCTCCCACTGTCTACTTCCCCAGGGCAGGAAGGCACGTGAGCAGCTATCTGCTGCCCTCTGGTGAGGCACTCGGGAACTGCAACTTGGGGGAGGTGTCTCTGTCCTGTGGCCCCCGATCATCAAGGACCAGTCTTGTCTCCCAGGGACCCTCCTTCCCCATCAGAGTCCTCAGTGGCCAGCATGGGGCCTCGGGAAATGCGTGTTCAGTTCATGACACGACAGGATCTCCAGAGGAGGAATTATCATTTCAAGCAGTCAGGGAAACCTGCTCCGTGCAGACTCAGGCCCCGTGTTGGGGTCCAGCGGAGTCCAGAGAAGGAGAGCACTGGCCCTGGAGCCAGAAAAGCCCCCTCCTCCAGGCAGTCCTCTCCTCCCCTGCAGAGCCCCAGAAAATGGAGGGGAGGGGGACATGGGGTGGCTGTGGTCTTGCAGCAGACGCCCTCCAGAGCCCGCGTCAGGACTGCAGGCTGTGTCAGGCTGTGCCTTGGCAGGCGGAGGCGGAGAAAGGCAGTTCCGATGGCCTGTCCCCTGTGCCCCTACAGGGAGTCTCACTCCTACAGGGCCCAGGCCAACTATACACGTGCCCTGTGAGAGTGCGTCAGTTCCCTGCAGACATGGGGCAGGGGGACACCGCGGGGAGCGGAGGTGCTGTTCCCGCCGAGGTGACGTCCCCAGCGCTGTGCTGGCCACCCAGGGAGGGGTGGTGGGGTGATGGGGCTCTGCCAGGGAGGGCGGGGGTCCCTTCTCTGCAGCCTGGGCCGTGATGTAAGCGCTATACGGAGGCCAGGGAGTGAGCCTCCTGGCGGAGGAGCAAGCAAGCGTCTGATAATACATGAACGTGGAACAGGAGCTAATCCAAGGAGTGGGGGGTGGGGGCTGTGAATCCTGCAAGAAGGCAGCAGAGGCCAGATGGCACGGAGCCGGCTTCTGGAGCCTGCTGTCTGCACACAGACTCGCATTCAGTGGGCTGGGGTGCCTACAGTCACTGATGCCCAAGCCCCAGCCCCAGCCCAGAGCTTCGGCGGGGGCCCGGGTCCCAACATCAGAGTGTCCCGTCACCAAGCTGGTCCCAGCGCGCACGAGACAGTGAGAACGTTTGGGTCCTCGCAGAGTCTGCGAGCTGTTGTGAGTGATGCGGCATAGTTGAGGCCCATCTTGTCCAATCTGGCGTCGCTGAAAGATCAAAGAGGAGGCGCGGGGGCGGGGGGACGGGTGGAGGTAGAGACGCGGCAGGTGAGTCTGGGGGCAGAGCTGCAGAACTGGGCGCGGCGGGAGACGTGAGGACCCCCGGGGGGCGTGGCTGTGCGGTCTGGGTAGAGGGGAGCTCCGTGCTGAGCTGAGAGGCAGTGAGGGCCAGCTGGAGGGGGCGGGGCCAGTGCTCAGTGCTCCGAAGCTCCGCGTGGATCAGGTTCGAGTCTGGTGGACACGCGACGGGGGGTGGGGGGTGGGGGGTGGGCAGCCAGGCGATCCCAGCAGCCACCGGAGGGGGAGAGGCAGCGAGCGCCACCAGCCCGCAAATGCCCAGTAAAGAAGCCCCGCTCCCCTCGCAGACCCGGCCACCCCTCTCAACCTCCGGAGGAGAAACCAAAGCCCAGAGAGTGCGGGGACCTCCGAGGGTCGCGCCCGGCACGTGGGCTGCGAAAGCAAAGCTCCTGCTGGCTTGGCTCCTAGGAGGGGTCGTTTGGGCTGCGCGGTGCCCAGAGCAGTTCCCACGGCCGGAAGCCTAGGGGACCGAGTCGCTGACATGGCAGATAACTGATGTACCTGCAGTCAGAAAGCCAGAACTATTAGAAATTACGCGCGCACACGCACACGCACACACACACACACTATCCTTTTACTTCTAAGTAAAAAAATCGGTAACCGGGCTGTCAGCTTTATTACTAATTAGGCAAATACTTTACTGCTGGTATTTAAAAAAATTGAAGGCTGAAAGTGACTGGGAAAGACCTAATTTAGTAAACAGTTCAGAACAAAGCGGTTGTCGCCGTGGTATTTCTTCACATTCGAATCCACTGCGGGTGATTCAAACCTCTGCCTTTATATAGTATTGAAGCCTAATAAAATCCCCCACTCTGCGGCCGAAGGCAACTGTGCTGCAGGGGTGAGGGCTGGGTGGGGTTGGTGCTGAGTGGGGGTCCTCGTGAGCCCCAGGGTCTGCAAAAGTCAGGCCGAGAGAGGGCAGGAGAGGAGGGGGAGTGACTTTCCCAAGGTTGTCTCTGAAGACACAGTAAGCACTTGGTAATGGATGGGCGAGGTGAGGGAGGGGTGGGCGGATGGATGGGTGGTGTGTGGATGGAGGGACTGGTGCCTGGAAGGATGGATGAGTAGCTGGATGGGAGGGTGGATCGGAGGATGAACAGAAGGGTGAGTGGATGGGTGGATGAGTGATGGACAGATGGGTGGAGTGTGGATGTGTTGATTGGTGGGTGGAAGGGTGGATGAGTGCATAGATGTGTGGGTCGGTAGGTGGACGGATGGGTGAATGGATGGATGGGTGTGTGGGAGAGTGGATGAATGGACAGATGGGAGAGTGAATGATAGAAGGGTGGTGTGTGGATGGATGGGTAGAGGATGGGTGTGTGGGAGAGTGGATGAATGGACAGATGGGTGAGTGAATGATAGAAGGGTGGTGTGTGGATGGATGGGTAGAGGGTGGGTGAGTGGGTGAGCGGACGGATGATGGATGGGTGTGTGGGAGAGTGGATGAATGGACAGATGGGTGAGTGAATGATAGAAGGGTGGTGTGTGGATGGAGGGATGGAGGGATGGGTGTGTGGGAGAGTGGATGAATGGACAGATGGGAGAGTGAATGATAGAAGGGTGGTGTGTGGAGGGATGGGTAGAGGATGGGTGTGTGGGTGAGCGGACGGATGATGGATGGGTGGGTAGGTGGGAGAATTTCCAAGTGGATCATCGGTTGCTGTGGAATAGAACTAACCCCGACTCAAGGGGGCAAGTCTAGCGAAACTCACCATTACTCGAGAGAAATGTTGGGGGCCATTCGGCCTTTCATACAGACACCATCACCCCTGCTGGCAGGTACCACAGACTTCAGCTGAGCCCGTGAACAGCATCAGAGCCACAGGCGGGGCAGCCTCCGTCACCCTACAAAGGTCGTCTTACTCCAGGTCACCCAGCCTGGCAGTGACGGAGCCGGGCCGGCGCCAGGCTTCCCCACGTGCAGCCGAGGGCGTTCGTTCTTTCCTGCCCACAGCATCTGAAGTCCTCTCTCTGCGCCTTCCGGTCCCTTGCATGGCCGCTGGGTTCCTTCTGCCCCTGCCCCGCAGCCAGCGTGACGTCAGCTCGCAGCAGCAGCTGAGATCTCTCTCCAGGGGCTTCCCATTCACTTGAAACACAAGCCTGGTGCCAATCAGGTTACACCGTCCGTGTGCACACCCACACACACACACACACACCTGGCCGGCCTCCTCCCGCGCTGCCTTCTCCCCCAGCTTGCTCAGGCTTTGCCCAGGCCGGCGCACATGGCAGCTCTGCAGGGGTCCCCCGGGGCCGCACCTGCCTCCAAGAGGCCCCCGGGGCCGCACCTGGCTCCAGGACCTCCTCAGAGCTGCCCCCAGTGGTCCTATGGCATTGATCCCTTGTCCGTTTGCTTGTTTGCTTTTCACAGCATCAATCTTTTGGGGACAACTCTGGTTTGCTTATCTGAGACTACTTTTCCATTTGTCTCTCAAATGCAAGCATTCTGAGAACGGACCTGCACCCTGGGCTCCCTCCTCTCTGTTCCCCCAGCTTCCGGAATGATCCAGGCAGCCTTCCCAGAGCCAGAGCCCAGGAAATATTTCCTACAGGGACAAGTGAACTCCGGATCACAGGGCCTGGTTGTCAGACCTTGCCCGGGCTTGAGCCAAGAGCCCTGGCAGTGCGGGGTGACCGGGCCCCTCACTCAGCGTCTCTGGGCCCCAGAGCCCTGCTTGTCCAGTGCACAGATGGGAGGGGACTGGGACTGGCCAGCCCTCTGGGCTCTCACTCCTCTGCCGCTTCCATGGTGGGGTTGACGGGGCCCCCAGCAGGACTGGGCTCCGTGTGCAGCCGGGGCTGAGGTGGAGAAGGCACGGGCGTCCTAGCACCGCCCCCAGTGGGGTCCTCGGGGAGCGGCTGGGCCTTGTTGTGGCATTTCCTGGGTGGGGGGGCGTTCCTAATCATTATTACCCGGAGAGGCGTGGCGAGGCTCAGCTAAGGGATGCCACCTTTCATGCCTGTGCGTCTGTGTGTCTGGCTGGGGTTGGTGACTGTTTGCCAGCTAGGTAGAGCAGTTATAGGGGCCCGTGGGGCCCAGTCCGTGATGACCCCCTGCCCCTCCAGCCCTCCACCCGGCTTTCGCTTTCCCAGACCTTTGTGTCCCCTCGAGGGTGACCGAGCAGGGCCCTGGGAGCTGGGGGGTCTCAGAGGTAACACCTGTCCAGCTCTCAGTGGGGGCCCTGCCTGCCCCGAGCTCTGCGCGTGCGTCGGCTCGCGCGTCCCCTGAAGGCTACAATGAGACGGGTCCCGCGCTATCTCTGGTTGTAGGTGGGAAGACAAGCTCAGAGAGGTTGGTAGCACCATGGTCACACAGCAACGAAGGCCCCCACCAGGATTCAAACCCACCGGCTGGGCGAGCGGCCGGCCCAGGGCCCAGGCTGTCCACCCCGCCCTGCCTGTGCCCCAGCAGACTCGGCGGGGGGAGGGGGCCGGGCCCCTTCCCTCTGGCTGTGATGTGGGTAGGCAGGCAGCTTGGTCGGCCTCTGCCGGGAGCCGGCAGCAGCGACACAGCCCTAGGAAGCTGCCCACCGCCTCCCTCACCAACAGGGGCACCTGACTTCTGCGTCCTGCCCTCAGCCCTGGCTCCCCTACTTCCCTCCTCCCCACGGGGCAGTCGGACAAGGATCAGGAGCCCCTTATTGTGGCTTGGATAGTGTGATGCAACTGCAGGGGAATGGCCCTGGTGGCCTTGGGTGGCCGATGGGCATCAGGGCCCTTCAGGACGGCTGGGGGTGGCCCGGCTCAGGCTGGGTGCTCACAGATGCAGCCCAGAGCGGCTGCATGTAGGAGGTGTCTGTTCAGGGCCTTGTGCGGCGCCTGGTAGCACCAGGAGGAACGCCAGCCAAGGGCATCGGGGCTGTGCCTCTGAGCCCCACCAGTGGGCGAGGACCCCGCTCCGTGCCCACCCCCACCACCGAGGGCACCTGCCTGCCTCCCCGCTTCTCCCCACCAGAGCTATTGAGGGGGCTCAGGAGGCACCCACATCTGGGATCTGCCTGTGGCTCTGAGGCCCTGGGGCTGCCAGGCAGAACCGGGACCATTTTGGCTTTTGTCTTGGCAGCCTTCTCTGGGCCAGGGAAACCCCCGGGCCTGAGTCATCTCTGCGGCCTTGGTCTGGGGCTGACCCCGTACCCACAAGAGCGAGCTCACGGCCAGGGAGGAGATGTAACTCTTAGCCCATTTGATAGAAAGGTAACCTGAGGCACAATGGGGTTCGATGCCTCGCCCAAGGTGAAGCACCCGGCGGGGGTCAGAGCTGTGATGTGAACCCTGGCAGTCCCCGCCCCTGCTGTCCCCACTGGCCTCGGAAGTCTGTGCAGGGGGACCCCAGGCACCCCAGGCCCGCCCTTCTAGAGCTCTGGCACCCTGGGGGGATCAGTTGGCCTCTCTGAGCCCTGGCACCATCCTCTCCTGGCAGGAATCGTCAGCCCTCCCCCACCCCGGCCTCCTTTAGAGGAGGAGCAGTCAGCGTGGAGGTGCAGGGGGAGGGTGGAGCTGGGGGAGGGGAGGGGCCGAGCAGTGCACCCTGGGAAGGAGGGACTGGCAGGCACCATTACCTCTCCCTGTTCCTCCCTGCTTGCTGGGGCTGGCAGCGGGGGGGGGAGGGGTGTGCGCATGGAGCCCTGCCAGCTGTTCCAGCTGCTGATGGGCCCAGGGGGCCTCTGGACCCGTCACAGGCCCTCCTTAGATGCCACTGAACTCAGCCACGCCAGCGGCAGCCACCTCCTCCCCGGCTGGGCAGCCCATCCCCCTCCCCTCTGGGAGGCAGCTCCAGGCCTCTGAGACCCCTGCGGCTTTCACGCTATGATGTGACTTCACTAAGCAAAGGCTGAGCAGAAGAGTCCAGCTCAAGGACTCCTCTGTCTCTCTGTCTCTCTGTCTCTCTGTCTCTGTCTCTCTCTCTCTCCCCCCCACACACACCCCAGGTGCCCACCTGCTGCCCCACTCAAGACACAAAACCTCCCCAGCACCCCACGAGGCCATCCCCACAAGGCACAGGCCATTTTGCCTGTGGTGCCCCGGTGGGCTGTTGTCTCTGTCCCTGCTCTGCCCGTACCCAGGATCGCACGTCCTGTGTCACTGCCTCGGCTCGGTCTGTCTGGGAGAGGGAGCCAGCGCTTCGCTCTTTCTGTGGCCGTGCGTGGTCCCCTGCAGGTGTCTGGTCCTGTGTCCTTATCTGTTCCCAGTGGAAGCACCTGTGAGTGGCCACACCACGTCAGGAGCAGTGACGAACGAGCCGAGCTGCTTTGAGCGTAAGGCTGACATGGAGGCGCCAGCAGGACCGCGCTCCCTCTGTGAGCTCCAGGGGAAACCTCACCGCCCCTCTGCCTGGCTTCTGGTGCTGCCAGCAATCCTTGGCTTGTAGCCTCGCTGCTGTCCCTGCCTCCATCCTAGTCCTCTCCCTCCACGGTCTGTGCCTCTGTGTCCAAGTGCCCATCTTATAAGGACGCCATCTGACCCTGCAGGACTTAGCTTAACTTGATGACATCTGCCAAGGCGCTGATTCCAAACCAGGGCCCGTGCACAGGTGTGGGGGTGGGGACTTCAGTGTAGCTTTCTAGGGGACTCGGCTCAGCCCACGGCACGGCCTGCCCGTTTGCCAGAGTGTCCCCATTCCTCTCTCTGCTACTCGCAGGGTATGAGAGTCCCGGGGACCCCACATCCCAGGACCCCCATTTCTGAAAGCAGCCGCCCCTGCCTGCAAAACCATCCTTGTGCTTCAAGACCAAACTCCTGCCTCTCTGCCCCACCCCCACCCCTGGAGCTGCCCAGGCAGACCCTCCCTGCCCCCACCCTGCACACCTTGCTCATTGTAGACAGTGTCCCAGTTTGTCCTTTGGAGCGGGGAGAGGGCTGCGGGCTCAGCAGGGGCAGGGCTGATCTCCCAGGCGGGTGGGTCCCCTGGATTCCTTTACCCGGGGTGTTGCTGGAGTCCGCGGCTCCCTCCTGCAGGTCTCTATACCCAGATGCCCCCTCTGCAGACGGCTCTTCCCCGACCACCTTGTCTAACCCAGTGTCCCCACCCCCACCTGTACCTTACCTCTGTCCCTGTATGGACTTCGTCACCATACCTGGCATGGCCTGACAGGTGCTTACCCTTTGCATATTTAATGTCTGTCGCCAGCTCCAGCCATCGGCTGCCCCTTGTCTCCTACCCGTGGGTCCCTCGTTAGCACCTGGACGGCTGCCTGGGGCGGGCAGCAAATACCTGTGGGATGGATGAAGGCGGTGACTCCGCACGTTGGGATAATAGCAGCAGCAGGTGCTTGCCGGGGCGGGGTGGTTGCCAGGAGACAGCAGGTGCACCATCAGGTGGCAGCCCAGGGGCACTCAGCCAGGGTCCTGGTGTTTCTCAGGGTGCTGGGAGCGTGGTAGCTTGGAGCCGGCCACTCACGGTCACAGGTCTGGGGGTCAGAAGCCGGGCACAGTGGGGTGGGACTCCTTCTGGGGGGTCTGGGAAGACGCGGCTCCTTCGCTGGCTGGGGCTTCCGAGGCTGCCTGCATCCCTCAGCTCGCGGCCCCTTTTGGTCACTCACACCTGTGCCGCTATTGTCACCTGGCTCTGGCGCTGACCCTCCCCCACCCTCTAAAAGGGACCTTTGTGACTGCATCGACTCTCCTGCCTCACCCGGGGCCCTCCCCCCTCCTCAAAGGCCCCTCTGCTGGGAAGGAAATGCAGTCCCGGGCTCCAGGGACCTGGTGGCTCTGCCCACCGCTGCTGTGATGTTCGTGTGACAACAGCACCGTGGCCAAGGGCGCCTCCTCCGTGGGACGGGGCCCATGCCCGTCTTCCCTCGGTGTCTCTGCTTGCCTTGCTGGGGTCTGGCTGGCACACAGTAGGTGCACAGGAAGGCAGCATGGGTTCCGCGAGGGTGTGAGCCCCGTGGTGTTCATCCCTGCACCCCCACTTCCCAGGGCTCACCGGGGGGAGCGAGGGCCCGGCTGGGAGGGAGGCGAGGAAGGGGCAGGGGGGGAGGGATCCTGCGGGGTGAGGGAAGAAGCCACCGGCTCGGGGAGGGCTCAGCCACCCGACACCTGTCCCGTGGACCCCTCACCGGGCATCAGAACTGAACTTTGTCCAGAGTAAAACCAAGGCGTGAGGCGACAGGGCAGGGTCAGCCGGGAGCCGTGCGGACCAGGGCAAGGCGCTGCCGCTGTGTGCCTCGGTCTCCCCATCTCTGAAGTGGGGGTGATGGTGGCAGCACCTTCCTCGGAGAGCGCTTTGGGGGCTGAAGTTCTCGGGCCAGGCAGACTGTACTCATTGTGTGCAGAACTGACGTGGGCATTCGTGCAAGGAAGCTCTACTGAATTCCTGCAGAGACACCCTGGTCAGCACCCAGGCGCTGGCTCCCTGGGGTCTCCATGTGCACGTGGGTAGAAATGTTTGCTGCCCCCATTTTACAGGTGGGAAAGTCGAGGCCTGGGCGTGCTCAGTACGAGCTGAGACCCCGTAACCAGAGTGCAGAGAAGCCGTATTCCTGCCAGCCCGTGCTCTCCACCGCCGGCTGCTTCCCAGCTCCCTGGCCCTCTGCCTTGGATCTTTCCGGATGACTTGGAAGCTGTTGCCAGGCAGGGGTCTCCTCCCTCTACCACGGCCGTCGAGGGAAGACGTGAAGATTTGGCTCTGATCAAATTAGGCCCATGTTGTGATAGAACTTTCTCTATTCACCATAAAGCTAATAAACTAATAAATTAGACAGAATGAAAATATCACCGGGCAAGACTGCCCGCTAAAGCATCGCTGTAATTACTCTCACGGCCGGGGCCAATTTCTCAAATTTCGCCTTGGCCAAGTTTCCTCAGCTCACCGTGTCCCTAATAAGGCATAACTCACTCTATAAACATTAAATGGACTTATTTATTTTAAATCACGGTAGAGCTGGAAACCACCTTGGTAAACCTGGTCTCGCGCATCAGCCTGCCCCAGGAACACAGCCGGAGTCTTTGTCAACAAAGAAAAGGGGCCGCGTGTCTCCGCCCTCGCGCGCCAGCCCAGCCTGGCCGCTCCTGTCTTGCAATTTCAGTGACTGGACTCCCTCGCTGGAGGCTGGCGGAAGCCATTCATTATGGATGACGATGATTCATGCCGGATCCGTGGTAATAACGGTGCCAACCTGTGCATGGAGTGTTGTACTGGGCGGGGCCGGCTCCGGGGAATTAAAGCCTCATCATGAGCCCCACTCTGCAAACGAGGACGTGGGGGATCAGAGAGGGGAGGGCACTTGCCTGAGGCCACACAGCGAGTGACCTGTGGCAGAGCTGAGACACCCCAGGGAAGGCTGCGGTCAAGGCCTGGGCCTTCATCCATGCCCCACTCCACTGCTCGGCGAAGTCGACCGGAGGCTGGGGCGTGTCCGGCTGGGTGGGCAAGAAGGAAGGCGCTCGGGCTACAGACATTCGTGGTGAGCTGTGGCACGCGCCCACTGCCTCGGCAGGAAAGCGAGCGAGGGAAGCGCTGGACAGTGACCGTAATCAGTGGCAAGACCAGGATGAGACCGCGCCTGAGGGCTGATGGGGGTGCAGGAGCAAAGCCTGGGAAGGTTGTCAGGGGCATGACTGGGGGTGAGCGGGAGCCAGCAAGGCCACAAAACCCGGCAGACCGCTGCGCAGGGGGAGGGAACAGAACAGTGGCGCGTCCAGAGCTCTGGCTGGAATGGAGGAAGGGGCGTGTCTTGTCTGGGAGCCATGGGCAGGCACTCAGCCGTGGGATTTGCCCAGGTCCCTCCACGCTCTCCTGGGCTGCCCTGCTGCCTCGTCTCCCAGCATCCAGGTGCCTCGGGGACCTCCCACTCTGCTGTAACACAGATCCCAGCGGCTAACCCCATCCCGTCTGCAGCCCTGGGAAGTAAGCTCCGGGAGGCAGGGGTCTGACTTCTTGTGCTGTCCTCTCTCTAGGAGCTTCCCATGTGCCGTCGAATGGCAAGTGGTAGATACTCAGCATAGAGTTGTTGGACGGATGAGTGGATGTGCGCGTGGACAGGTGGATGGATGGGTGGGGGGGCGGACAGGTGAATGAGTGGATGGATGGATGCATGGATACATGGGTAGGTGGATGGAGGCGTGGACGGCTAGATGGATGGATATATGAATGGATGGACTGGTGGATGGATGAATGGGTGGATATATGAATGGATGGACTGGTGGATGGATGAATGGGTGGGTGGATGGATGGATGGGTGGATAGATGGATGGGTGGGTGGGGGATGGATCAATGAATGTGCTGTTTGTTTAATAAGACCCTGTGTGGAGACCCCAGCATGGTGCCTGGTGCAGAAAAGTCATTCAATGTTTGTCAGGATAGAAGCACCAAGCCACAGCCGGGCTCCAGGGATTCCCGCTCGCCTCTCAAGCTCACTTACCACAAGCCAAAGCCCCTGACAGGAAACCTGGACTCAGAGCCAGCCCCAAGCCAGAGGGGTGACAGAGGGGTGACAGAGGTCAGCTGGGGTTGTTGGCCCTTGTCGGTCACCAGTCCTGGTTCTGTCAGGCGATGAGGCACAGCAGGAGGGCTGGAGGGGTGCTGGGGACCTTGGACTCCATCAGAGCGGAGCTGCCATCCTGTCCCCGGCGTCCCAGCACGGCCATGGCCACGAGGACCAGGCCCCTGAGCTGAGTCGCAGGGAGCAGGAGTTTCTCCTGCTGCCTGTGGGCGAGCTCCCCAGGGCCTTCTGGAAACCTCAGCCGTGCTGCCCGTTCCTCCCCTTTGTGGGGACTTGGGGGTCTTGACCTGCGCCGCTCTCTGACCTGCAGCTTGGGTGTGGGCAGCTCCCCCGATGCTTGCGCCCAGTCACCGCCGCCTCCATTCCCTAAGCAGGTCACCAACTTCACCCCGTCCCTGAGCGCCGGCCGTGGTCCCTTCCGGAGACCCCCGTTCCTTCGAGATGTGACTCTGGCTTGGCCTTGCCTCTGGCGTTGGTCGCGGGATCGTCCTTTCAGTGTGACCCTGGGTGTGTGACTTGGAGTCTCTGGGCCTCAGTGTCCCCCCTTCAAAATGGCAGCGTACGGATAATACCAGGACCATAGGATGCTACCTGCTCTCGTTCAACAACTGGACATCAGGCTCGCATGGGTGGCTGACCAAGTTCAAGGTGCTCGACTGGCTCAGGAGACCAAGGTTAAGGAGAGGGCCCGCCCTTAGTTTGGTTGTGCAGGAGTGAGTGACAGCTCTGTCTCCACGGCCTGTCCCTGCGGCCTCATGGAGTCTGAGGCGCTGGGCTCGGTGCTCAGCACCCGCACGTCTCGGTGGCTGGTGCTTGGCATTGTTCACGCCAACTCCTCGGGAGCAGCGCGGGTCTCACCCCAGGTCTGTGCGGGGAGAGGGCATTCACCCCAGGTCTGTGCGGGGAGAGGACATTCACCCCAGGTCTGTGCGGGGAGAGGACATTCACCCCAGGTCTGTGCGGGGAGAGGACATTCACCCCAGGTCTGTGCGGGGAGAGGACATTCACCCCAGGTCTGTGCCGGGGGAGAGGACATTCACCCCAGGTCTGTGCCGGGGGAGAGGGCATTCACCCCAGGTCTGTGGGGGAGAGGACATTCACCCCAGGTCTGTGGGGGGAGAGGACATCCACCCCAGGTCTGTGCGGGGAGAGAGGACATTCACCCCAGGTCTGTGCGGGGAGAGGGCATTCACCCCAGGTCTGTGCGGGGGGGAGAGGACATTCACCCCAGGTCTGTGCGGGGGAGAGGGCATTCACCCCAGGTCTGTGCCGGGGGGGAGAGGACATTCACCCCAGGTCTGTGGGGGGGGAGAGGACATTCACCCCAGGTCTGTGCCGGGGGGAGAGGGCATTCACCCCAGGTCTGTGCGGGAGAGGGCATTCACCCCAGGTCTGTGTGGGAGAGGACATTCACCCCAGGTCTGTGCCGGGAGAGGACATTCACCCCAGGTCTGTGCGGGGGGGAGAGGACATTCACCCCAGGTCTGTGGGGGAGAGGGCATTCACCCCAGGTCTGTGCGGGGAGAGGACATTCACCCCAGGTCTGTGCGGGGTAGAGGACATTCACCCCAGGTCTGTGCCGGGGGGGAGAGGACATTCACCCCAGGTCTGTGCCGGGGGAGGACATTCACCCCAGGTCTGTGCGGGAGAGGACATTCACCCCAGGTCTGTGCCGGGGGGGAGAGGACATTCACCCCAGGTCTGTGCGGGGTAGAGGACATTCACCCCAGGTCTGTGCGGGGTAGAGGACATTCACCCCAGGTCTGTGCGGGGAGAGGACATTCACCCCAGGTCTGTGCGGGGTAGAGGACATTCACCCCAGGTCTGTGCCGGGGGGAGAGGGCATTCACCCCAGGTCTGTGTGGGGGGAGAGGACAATCACCCCAGGTCTGTGCGGGGAGAGGACATTCACCCCAGGTCTGTGCGGGGGGGAGAGGGCATTCACCCCAGGTCTGTGCGGGGAGAGGACATTCACCCCAGGTCTGTGCGGGGTAGAGGACATTCACCCCAGGTCTGTGCCGGGGGGGAGAGGACATTCACCCCAGGTCTGTGCCGGGGGGGAGAGGACATTCACCCCAGGTCTGTGGGGGGAGAGGGCATTCACCCCAGGTCTGTGCCGGGGGGGAGAGGACATTCACCCCAGGTCTGTGGGGGGAGAGGACATTCACCCCAGGTCTGTGCGGGGAGAGGACATTCACCCCAGGTCTGTGCGGGGAGAGGACATTCACCCCAGGTCTGTGCGGGGTAGAGGACATTCACCCCAGGTCTGTGCCGGGGGGGAGAGGGCATTCACCCCAGGTCTGTGCGGGGAGAGGGCATTCACCCCAGGTCTGTGCCGGGGGGAGAGTACATTCACCCCAGGTCTGTGCTGGGAGAGGACATTCACCCCAGGTCTGTGGGGGGGGGGGGAGGACATTCACCCCAGGTCTGTGCCGGGGGGAGAGGACATTCACCCCAGGTCTGTGCGGGGGGTAGAGGACATTCACCCCAGGTCTGTGCGGGGAGAGGGCATTCACCCCAGGTCTGTGCGGGGAGAGGGCATTCACCCCAGGTCTGTGTGGGGAGAGGACATTCACCCCAGGTCTGTGCGGGAGAGGACATTCACCCCAGGTCTGTGCGGGAGAGGACATTCACCCCAGGTCTGTGCGGGGAGAGGACATTCACCCCAGGTCTGTGCGGGGTAGAGGACATTCACCCCAGGTCTGTGCGGGGAGAGGACATTCACCCCAGGTCTGTGCCGGGAGAGGACATTCACCCCAGGTCTGTGCGGGAGAGGGCATTCACCCCAGGTCTGTGGGGGGGGGGGGGAGGACATTCACCCCAGGTCTGTGCCGGGGGGAGAGGACATTCACCCCAGGTCTGTGCGGGGGGTAGAGGACATTCACCCCAGGTCTGTGCCGGGGGGGAGAGGACATTCACCCCAGGTCTGTGCGGGAGAGGGCATTCACCCCAGGTCTGTGCGGGGAGAGGGCATTCACCCCAGGTCTGTGCGGGGAGAGGACAATCACCCCAGGTCTGTGCGGGGAGAGGACATTCACCCCAGGTCTGTGGGGGGAGAGGACATTCACCCCAGGTCTGTGTGGGGAGAGGACATTCACCCCAGGTCTGTGCGGGGGAGAGGGCATTCACCCCAGGTCTGTGCCGGGGGGGAGAGGGCATTCACCCCAGGTCTGTGCGGGGGGGAGAGGGCATTCACCCCAGGTCTGTGGGGGGAGAGGACATTCACCCCAGGTCTGTGCCGGGAGAGGACATTCACCCCAGGTCTGTGGGGGGGGGGAGAGGACATTCACCCCAGGTCTGTGGGGGGAGAGGACATTCACCCCAGGTCTGTGCGGGGAGAGGGCATTCACCCCAGGTCTGTGCGGGGAGAGGACATTCACCCCAGGTCTGTGGGGGGGGAGAGGACATTCACCCCAGGTCTGTGCCGGGGGGGAGAGGGCATTCACCCCAGGTCTGTGCGGGGAGAGGGCATTCACCCCAGGTCTGTGGGGGGAGAGGACATTCACCCCAGGTCTGTGCGGGGGAGAGGGCATTCACCCCAGGTCTGTGCCGGGGGGGAGAGGGCATTCACCCCAGGTCTGTGCGGGGAGAGGGCATTCACCCCAGGTCTGTGGGGGGAGAGGGCATTCACCCCAGGTCTGTGGGGGGAGAGGACATTCACCCCAGGTCTGTGCGGGGAGAGGGCATTCACCCCAGGTCTGTGCGGGGAGAGGACATTCACCCCAGGTCTGTGCGGGGAGAGGACATTCACCCCAGGTCTGTGCGGGGAGAGGACATTCACCCCAGGACTGTGCGGAGAGAGGACATTCCGTCCTTTCCCTGCTGTGGTCTCGCTCCCCCCACCATCTGCGGGGCGCACGCCGGAGTCCTACTTTTCCAGGTTGGGAGACGTGATCCTGGGGAGCTCAGGCTGGGAGCCGCGGCACAGAGCTCCCCTGGGGCGGAGCCAGGACTTCCTCCCAGGCCCGCTGGACGCCACCACCAGTGCTCTTGGCCACGGAGCCACAGTACGCACTGTGGAAGCCCGACCTTAGCCCCAAGTTCAAGACCACCAGACTCCAGAGAGCGGGGAGCCAGGACAAGGCCTGGCTCTGCGCGCGTCTGGACATGTGGTCGCTCAGCACTGGCCGTGAGCGGTGGGCCGCAGCACCCACCCCTTCTCCCTGCGTGTCCGTGTCCCCGCCCCCATCCGGTCTCTGGGCAGGAAGCCGCGCCCCCTCCACGAGCCGCACAGGAGAGAGGGCGGCTGGAAGAACGGCCCCAGGGCCCACGCCGGAGCCCTGATGGTGTCACTCGGCCGTGCAACTCCAGGGCACGCAGGGACCAAGCGCGCTCCTGGCGCCGGCGCCGCAGCCCGCAGGGACGTTGGCGCTGTTACCCCGAGCCTTCCGGGAGGGGGGGAGGGACAGAGCTGGCGGGGTGGCTGGCACCCAGCTGGAGAGTGGACTCGAGGCCAGAGCCGGGCAGCCAGGCCCCTGTCCCTGCCCTCGCACTGTCCCTGCAGCGTCCACGCGGGGGCCCGCGTGGGGCTGGGCACTGAAGGCCTTCCGTGGAGCCAGCGGGCGCCGCGTCCGTCCGCGCAGAGCCTGCCAAGGGATGGCGGGGGCTCGGAGGGCGGGGGCTCGGGTGGGCGGAGACTCGGGTGGGCGGGGCTCAGTGGGCAGCAGCTCGGGTGGGCAGCGCCGCGTCCATCTGTCCACGCAGAGCCTGCCAAGGGATGGCGGGAGCTCAGTGGGCGGGAGCTCGGTGGGCGGGGCTCAGTGGGCGGGCGTTCTTTGGGCGGGGCTCAGTGGGCGGAGAATCGGGAGGGCGGCACCACGTCCATCTGTCCACGCAGAGCCTGCCAAGGGATGGCAGGGGCTCAGTGGGTGGGGGCTCGGTGGGCGGGGCTCAGTGGGCGGGGGCTCGGGTGGGCGGGGCTCAGTGGGCTGGGACTCGGTGGGCGGAGACTCGGGTGGGCGGCGCCGCGTCCATCCGACCACGTCCACGCAGAGCCTGCCAAGGCCCTGCTCGCTCTGCGGAGTCGGGGCGGCCAGGGGTGGCTCCCGGGCCTGGTCTGCGCTGGCCTTGGGGAGCAGCCAGGAGGTTCCTGCAGGAGACGGAGCCCCTGGGGCTGGGCGCCGCAGGCCGCCTCGCTCGGCTGTCCTGCGAGGCCCTCGCCTCACAGGCCGGGGCGCACAGGCCATGGGCCCACACAGACTTTTAATTAAAAGCGTCTTTCATGGGCTCAGACTTTTGGAAGTAGGAGACTCGACGTCCACATCTGTGCTGGCGACTTTTCATTAAAAGCTGAGGCTGTGGCCCTGCCACTGCTGTCTCCAGGGTTCGGTTGTCAACCGGCATAAGTACAGAGCGGCTGGACGCGACCTCGGCCTGCCCCCCACCCCACCCCCTGCTCTCTGGACTGCACTGCTCAGGCTCGCCTCGGGCCACGTGCAGCGGCAAAACCCAGGAAGTGCGTCTTAAACGGGGTAAAAGTTTCCTCCGAGTCCCAGGGGGCCTGGCTGGAGCACAGGGGGCTCTGTGCTGTCAGGGACTCAGACTTCTTCCCTCCCATGTTTCATGGTCTCCATGCTCAGGGAGTCCGTGAGCACAATCAGCCTGCTCCTGCTCCAGCCATTACGTCTGCATTCCAGCCAGTAGGAAACTGGAAGAGGAAGGAAAAGATCTATAGGAAGTGTTCATAACTGTCTGCGACATCCCTTTGGCCAGAACTCAGTCATATGACCACCCTTGCCGCAGAGGTGTCTGGGGAGTGTAGTGTTTCATTCGCAGGACTCGGTCACATGGCCACCTCTGCCGCAGGGGTGCCTGGGAAGTGTAGTCTTTCATTAGCAGGACTCGATCACATGGCCGCTTCTGCCGCAGGGGTTTCTGGGAAGTGTAATCTTTCATTCGCAGAACTCGATCACAGGGCCACCTCTGCCGCAGGGGTGTCTGGGAGGTGTAGTCTTTCATTCGCAGGACTCGGTCACATGGCCACCTCTGCCGCAGGGGTGCCTGGCAGAGGCAGCCATTTTGGGTGTGGAGGTGGCGGGCTCGGGGTGCTTGGCCCGGGTCCCGTGGAAAGAGCGGCGGCTGCGTTGCGCGGACGAGGCCTCGCCTCTGCCCCTGAGCCCTGGCCGCGTCGCTGTCCCCAACATCCCGTTGCTGACCTCGCAAGGTCGCTCCGAGGAGCCCCCAGGGTGACAGACGCACGCGTGATTCGCGACGTCTGCGGCGTTCCGTAGGTGTCGGCTTCGCCGCGCCTCCCCGGACAGACGGACGTCGCGTGGCGCCCTGCCTCGCTCACCTCCTCCAGCTCCCTGCCCCAGGGACGCCTCCTCGGAGAAGCCCGCCTGACCACCCAGCTGCACCCAGCACCCCTCCTCCCCTCCCGGTCCTTGCGTTCCCGAAGCGCACGAGGGCGTCGAGGCCGGCACTGAGTGTGGTCCCCCCCGCTCCGGGAGGGCCGCGCCCTCACCCAGGCCGCGCACACAGCAGGTGCTCACTAGCTGGGTGTCGCGGGAGACAGGAGCAGGGACAGGAGGCCTCCAGGTCCCCCGGCGCCCTGGCAGGAAGCCAGCGCTGAGCTCGCCGAGATAAAGGCCGATCGCTCGGAGGCAGCCTGGTGCCGGCAGGAGTCCCGGCGTGTTAATTTCGTTTGGACAAAGAGGCCGATGGGAGCAGCTGGCCCGCTCCTCTGGCTCCCACCTGCCGGGGGTCCCGGGAGCCCGGCCGCTCTTCCCCGCGTGGCGCGGGGCTCGGGTCGGGAAGCGTAGTTGGCCTGCCCTACTTTCTAAGAGCACTGCCTTTGAAGGCCTGGGCTTTCGGTGGGCTGACCCGTTTAAGAGCCTTGCAGTCGCGATTTGCCGTGGCCAGAGCGAGGCTGTTTTTAGCTCGGCTCTGATGAGGCAGCGGAGGCAGGTTCGGCCCGGGGTCACCCCCGGAGGGCGGCCCGGCTGCGGCGCCGTGGGGAGAGGGGACGCGCGCTTTGCCCGAGCCCAGTGCACGGGGCTGCTCTGCCGCCCCTGCCCCGCCCGGAGGAGCGAGACCTGCAGCCGGCCGGGGTGTTGTCCTCCCCATGGACGCCTGGGGCCACACGGACCTGGGCTCCTGCCCCCCCCACCCCGGGAAGCAGCCGCGTGACCTTGGCCAAACTGCTTGTCCTGGATGGGCCTCCGTTTCCCCGTGTGTCCAGCGAGCCTCGTGCTTCCGGTCTCCCCAGGCGGGGTGGGGGGCGCTCGGGGTGCAGTGCTGGGGGCAGCTGTGGCCCTGGGCTGCTGGGGCGTCGCGGCTCTGGGAGCCTCCTTTCTGACCCTCTGCTCGGACCGTGGCCGAAGGGCGTGGCCAGTGTAGGCTGCACCCACCTCCAGACCCCACGGGCCTGGCCAGTCCTTAGCCTTGGTCCGCTCAGGCTGCGTGGGAGATGCCGTAAAGCAAGTGCGTGCCCACGGCAGACGTGATTGCCGGAGTCCGAGGTCAAGGCGCTGTCTGTCGGGCCCCTTTCTGAGTCATCCCATGTCTTCCTCTGTGAGCCAGGAAGCGCCCGGTCCTCACGGGGCACCGAGCCCCCCTCCAGACCCCTACCCAGGGCCCCACCTCCCCACACCACCATGTCGGCGCGGCCACATCTGAATGCGGGGGCCCCTAGAGACGCGCCCCGGCGGCCACCGGGTCACCCCGGGAGCCAGGCTGCCAGGGCTCAGGCCCCAGCTTCAGTGTCCCCTGCCTGGGTGACCCCAGGCCACACGTGATAACCACCTCCCTCGGCTCGGTCTCCTTTCCGTGAAACCGGATGACAGCGACACCCACTTTGGGGGTTCCTGTGAAGATCGGGCGGGTTTTACAGATGGGGAAACTGAGGCAGGGATACTAACTTTCGCGCATGCTCCAGGACGGCAGGTGGAAGCCAGGGTATCGGAGAGGCACAGGAAGCCGTGGCGTTCTCTCTGCCCCGGGGCAGGCCTGGGGGGCGCTGAACTAGCGCCGTGGACCGCTGGCGGCTGCAGAGGTCTTGGCCCCTGGAATCGCAAGGGCGAGTGACCTAAGCATGGCCTTGCACACCGTAGGGGCACAGCCGAGCTCAGAGGACACCCGAGGAGCCTGGGGGGCCCCTCCTGCCAGCAGTCGCCCCCGGCCGGCAGCACAGCCAGGCCGAGGCAGTGTTACTGGGACGAAACAGCGACGGCGTGGACAGAACGGAGCCAGCGAGCTCAGCCCCGCACGCGTCCTCGCTGCCTGGTTTCTAGTTCTTGCCGCCTGATGTCTTTTTCCACAGAGCCCTGAACCCTTGGCCTCCCCCACCCAGACCCTGGGTCAAGCGGCTGACAGTGAGGGACTAGGGCCCTCAGTGAGGCCCTGGAGGGGGAGGTTTCCATGGCAGCAGCAGGGGGCTGGGAGAGAAAGGGGGGGGGGGGCGGCAGGAATCAGAATGGCTCAGATGTGCAGGAAGCAGTGGCAGAAAGTCAGAGGGAGGAGGCCAACGGGCAGAGATGGCAGTGGGAGGCTGAGGGCAGCAGAGACAGGGTGAGGGCCCTCCACCCCGGGCCGGGCACCACCCCAGTCCCGGCACCAACTTCCTGGGCGAGGGTGACGTGGGGCTCCCAGGCCAGGCTGTCCGGGTTTCCTCTGTCGGGAAAATAAAATCTGACTTCTAACAGGCATCTTGCTGTGCCACTAGTAAGCCAGGCTGGCCCCTCTGGGCAGGAGTAAGGGGCCTTGACCTATGACCCTAGCGACCGAGTTCGAACTTTGCCGCCCGAGGCCTCAAGACGTGATGCAGAAGTTGAGGTGTCTGAGGTCACATGGACCACCCAGACCGCTGATGAGGGTCTGAACCCCCAGGGGCCAAGCTAGGAGACTAGGGGCTGCCTGTTCTGTGACACCCCCGCCTCCACAGTCCTGCCCTTGCCAGCTGTTACAGAATCCAGGCATGTTCAGGTTGAAAGGGGGGGTCACCATAAGATTCATTTTATGTATTTGAAAGGCAAAGTTAGAGAGAGAGAAGAGAGAGCCAGGCCAAAGCCAGGAGCTTCATCCGGGTCTCCCACATGGGTGCAGGGGCCCAGGCACTTGGGCCATCCTCCGATGCTTTCCCAGGTGCATTAGCAGGGAGCAGGATCGGAAGTGGAGCAGCCGGGACTCGAACGGGCGTCCATGTGGGATGCCGGCGCTGCACAAGGCGGATTTTCCCACTGCGCCCAGCACCACTCACAGATTTTTAAATGCCCCAGAAGAAGGGTCCAGACAGAGAGGAAACACAGAAGTGGAAGGAACTGGAAGCTCCAGGTCCTGCCTGGCACTGCCCCACCCCGTGCCCTTCCCCCACGCAACCTTAATGCCCCTACCAGGTGCCACTCCTCTGCTTCCAGCTGAGCCCTCCGCACCGAGATGGACCAGACTCTTGTCTTGGGGGTGGTGGGGAGGTCCCGGGCGAGGCCCCCAGGCCTCTGCAACATCAAAACCATCGTGGAAAAGAGAATCAAAAGAGAAGTGCATTTTGGTGCAAAAACACTCAGAAATCCGTGCATAACTTTTTCATCCTCGTTTTTCATGAACCTTCTGAATACCCTTCATCTACATGGACCTTGAAAAATTTTGCACAAAAAGAAGCTTAGCTTTTAATTCCATTTTCCCGCGAAGCTTTTGAAATCCCCTCCTACTTCTGCCTCGTTCAGGCCCCAACTCATGCCGCGACCACAGCTGCAGTCCACAGAGCGCCTACGGCCACGAGCGCCGCTCCTCACGCCACCTGCAGGGGGAGCTGTGCGGCCCGTGTCCCAGAACCCTGGGTGGGTCCCCCTGAGGCCCAGGTGGCCCAGCTTCCCCTCTGAGACCTGCTGCTGGCCTTGGCCAGCTCATTTCTCTTGTCTGTTAAGTGCCAGGTGAGCCACCGTTCCGATTTGTCCGGGACTGCGTGGTTCCCCAGACATGCACCCTTCAGTGCTGAAACCAGGAAAATCCCAGACAGCCCAGGGGAAGCGTCCAGGCTGTCCTGGGAGCGCTGCTACAAGAGGAGAAAGGTCGCCTGCATCCTCCCTGTGCCCGTAGGACGGGCCCGCTGCTTACGGGAGTCCCCTGTGTCCAGTGCTTCCCCAGGGAAAGGGTCTCCTCGGGGACCCTTGTGGAGGGCTTGCTGAGAGAGGAACTGCAGGGCTCGGCCAGCAGGCGGGGAGGGGCTTGCACCTTGGTGTTGGGAAGGCGCTCTTCCCAGGCAGGTCCCCAGCTCTGCCGGGCACCCCCGGCCAGGCTGGCTGAGGTCCCACCAGCCCAGACGTGTGCAGCTGAGCTACACCCACAGTCCAAGACGACTCCCTCGGGATCCGCTCTGGGTCCCCCTCCTGGGCTGAGCTTGAGGGTGGACCCAGCTCTGGCAAGGCAGGAGAGACGGAGGACGGAGCAGGGCGCAGGTGCAGGGCAGGGCTCAGGAGGGTGGAGACGGAGGCTGGGCGTGAGAGCCAGTGTGGAGGGGGTGTGGTGGAGGCCGCGCCTGGCTTGGCCAACTTTGGCAGCCCCTGGTGGTCGAAAGGGCCCTGCAGAGCTGTGAAGGGTGCCCTCAGCCGAGTCCCATCACAAGGCACCTCCCCCGTGCCGACCAGCCCCCTCCCGGCTCTGGCTCTGGTCTTTGGGGGTGGCTTGGCAGGGGAAGGGGGCGCCCAGTCTGTCTGGTGGAGCAGGGCAGGGGGAGACAGATGGTGAAGAAGGAAGGGCTGAGAGCCCGAGAGTGCGAGTGAGGTTGGCTGACAGCAGCGAGAGCGAACCCCAGCGTCCTCCTGGCTGACCTGAGCCACCCGCCAGCTCGGAGCCAGGCTCTGAGAATCGCACAGCAGTGAGGAGGGGGAGGGGAGAGCGCTCCTCTTCCCACGCCGCCACCCTTTTTCTAGGGAGCACAGACCTTCTCCAAGTGTCTTATTAGCAGGCTCCAACAGCACCCAGGGCTGCAGAAGGTTTATGGCCATTTTTACGAGCCCAGCGGAGGTAGAGCAGGCGTTCTGCACATGTTGCCCCAGCATCGGGAGGCGTGACCCTGAACTTGGGGGGGGGGAGCAGGTGTTGGAGGGAGGGAGCAACAAGGCTGGGGCCTCGGGGAAGGGGCAGCCAATCAGAGAGGCTCTATGACTTCACACTTGGGAGGCTTCCAGGAGGAATGAGGGGCACGAGCTCGCGGGGGGCACTGTTTAACCTGCCTGCGTGATCGGACTCTTGCTGGCCCCTTAGAAGCTCCGTTTCCGCACAGACAGTGGCTCCACAATGAAAAGGCTCTCTCATCTCTTCATTAAAGCCAGGCCTCCGAGGACCAATCGCTACCTGAAATCTCCTTCGCTAGCCCGCAGTGAGGCCCTGTGTATATAAATGAGGACGCTGGAATTACAAAACGCTTTTTAACTAGGCTGGATGATGGCGGTTTGATCATAAAGAGGCTGCCCGTTCCATTGTTCAGTGTTGGCGAGAGACACAAGGCCACCGCGGTTCACCTCCCGCCACCTGCCCCCTCGTCCCCCTTCCCGGGTCCCGGCCAGATGCGAGCTTGCAGTCACACCGAGCCTGGGCTCGGTCCCCCAGTGGGTGAAAGCCACAGGAGGCTTTTATGTTGGTTGGGAGGGGACATGCCAGGGCCTTTGGTCATGGGGCATGCTGGCAGCAGGCTGGGCAAGGGAGGGATAGGAGCGGCTCTGGGCTGAGCAGAGGCATGGGAGGGAAGGAGGAAGTGTGCAGGTGTGGGGCCAGAGGGTCCCATCCAGAAGTCACGCGGGCTCTTCTCCAAGAGAGATACACCGCCCACCTGCCACCCCGAGCCCTGGAATCCACACTGCACACACAGTTCCCACACTGTTCACATGGTTCCAACCTTGCACACACAACCGCAACCTTTTATACAGAATTGCAACCTTTTCCACGATTCCCACACTGCACACACAGTTCCAACCTTGCAGTTCCAGTTACGTGGTTTGAGGCATACTGCAGAGTGGGTGCAGCACCTTAGGAAGCAGGAATAGGTCTGAGGGTGGCAGGGTTGGTGCGCGGGGTGCGACACTTCTCACAGAAGGCACCTGAGCAGTGTGCACAAAAGGACAAAGCAGCATAGAAGGCCATGGTAGTAGCCTCATCCAATCACTTTAGAAAACAGCTGGACAGCATCCTGCACGGTTGAGCATGCGCCCAGTCTTGCCACCCAAGAGAAGTGACAGCTTGGGTCCACACTCGTACACAGCAGCTTCGGCAGGTGCGTGGGTGGACAGGATGTGGTGCCTCCACGCAGTGGGATGCACACAGCCAGACGGAGGGACGAGCTCCTAATTACGGCAATCGCATCAAAGAATAGTGCGGATGAGTGGAGGAAACCAAATAAGAAACTGTATGTGTTCTGTGATACAACCTCTCTAAATCCTAGCACACTGGAGTGACAGGCAGATCAGTGAGGAGAAGTGGATCAATGGGAGGCGGGGCATGGGTCTGTTCCTTAGCTTGATCCTAGACTGACTCCAATCTGTCAAAAGTCATCAAATGTGTTGACTTCGAGTATGTGCAGTTGACTGTTAGCCTTGAGCAGGCAAGAGACACATCCGGGACACACACCCACAGAGGCAAGGGTCCCAGGAGACCCTCACGGTCACAGCCAACTAGTCCAACGCAGCACAGAACCCCTAAGTCCCGGCAGGGTGAGGTTAGCGCTCGTTCTGGTGACCTTGAACCTGGGATAGGTTAACGTCCAGCCCCTCCCTCTAAGAAGGAGGGAGCTGCTTTGCAGACTCCACAGAAAAGCCGCCTTTACAATATTACCATTCAGAAGGCTGCTTGTCTATTGTTCCTCGCCTTTATAAAAGGACTTGTGTTGGTATTTATTTGAAAGGCAGAGAGAGAGAGAGAGAGAGAGAGAGAGAGAGAGAGAGAGAGTCCATCCTCTGGTTCACTCAGCAAATGCCCACAACAGCCAGGCTGAAATCAGGAACCAGGAACTCCATCCGGGTCTCCTTCATGGGTGGCAGGGGGCCCAAGTACTCAGGCCGTCCTCTGCTGCCTTCCCGCCTGGGAATGCGTCAGCAGGAAGCTGGATGGGACACGGAGCAGCTAGGACCAGCACTCCGACATGGGACGCTGGCCTCATAGGCAGCAGCATAACCTGCACGGTGACGGCAGCCCCACGGTTTGTTGTTACAGACTCAGTGCTGAAAGCAGTGCCTGGTGTGTGAGAAGCCCTGAGTAATCTACTGTAAAACCTGAATCAATTAGTGACGTAGGGTAGAGACCGCCGAGCGCCTGCCGCGTGCCGGGTTCAGGTCTCAGCACATGGGCTTGTCCATGTTCACGCTCATGTTCACGCTCATGTAGGCTTCCGTTCTCAGCAGATGTCAAATACAGGGTCTCCTGGTTCCCCAGCAGCCCCGGGAAACCCTTCCCAGCCACGCTCCCCGCTCGCGCGTGTGGAAAGACGGAGCCCGGAAGAGAGTGGGGAGTGATGGGAGACTGGAAAACCTCGTCTGGGTGGAGAGTGTGTGAACCCCAGTCATCAGAAATGTGGGGATTTAGGGCAATCCAAGGCCGTCCTGTTCCTCCCAGAAGGGAGGAAGCACGTGGCTCTCATCACCCAGACAGGTGAGGAGGCCAAGAGGAGAAACCCCAGGGTGCCAGGGAGCTCAACAGAACCTGCTGGAAAAGGGGAGGGGGCTGAGGAGCAGAGAGCCTGCACGACCTCAGGCACCTGTCGGGCTTGGGTTCCAGTCCTGCCACCCGCCTGCTCACTCTGACCCTGGCCCTGTTGAATCTCCTCTCTGTGGTTTCAACTCCTCATCTGTACTTGAGGAACGACAGTGTCGCTGTTACATAATACTTAGAGCATGCTTTGTAGGATGACAGAACATAGCACCAGAATAGCAAAGATCCTGCAAAAGACAAGCTCAGCTTCTCTGCATTCTGCCCCCTGTTGTAGATTTCTGTAAGTGACAGCCCCCACCCTGGATGAATGCAATTCCACAGGTGGCCCCCACTGATCAGATGCAGAGACCAGAGCTCAGAGGAGCCAAGGCCCTGTCCAATATCACAGGCTCTTCAGGTCAGAGCCCCAAGCACCTGCCAGGTGGCCACACTTGCCTTCCGGGAGCTGGGAGGGAAGACAAAGAAGTTACAAAGTAACACAATCTGGACAGATTGGTGTCCTGGGAAGCTACAGAGGAACTCAGACTAGAAGAGGGCTGGGTAGTCCGGGCACCCTGCCTGGCCAAGGTGGCACCTGAATGTAGAACCTCCTTCCAGGAGAAGGAGGCAGGCAAAGGCACAGGGCCAAGAACCAAACCCTTGGCTTCTCAGCACCCACCCCAAGGCTCAGCTGGGACAGCCACACAACAGACATAAATCCTTGTGCAGAATGTAGTCGGCTCACGGCCCTGGCCCCTAGCATGGCCTCACATGGGCAGCGGCACACAGGCCAGGGCGGGCAGCCAGGGCGGCCCTCGCTCTTGTGTGTCCAGCTTTGCAGGAACGCCATGATTGCCCTGTGGAGCGCGCTAGAGGTGGGTACGCTCCAGCGCTGTCCTGATTCCGCTGCTCTCCTCAGGAGCCTTGGCAGTTATTAATAGTCGATCGATCACAGCCCACTGGGATGAGCGCGCCTCCGGGCCCCGCCCCCGCGGTCCCCGCTCTCTGCGGAAGGCCTTCTTTCCAGCGTGCAGATCAATGCGCTCAATTCCGCGGAGAGCCAGTCTCGGGGCCGCTTAATCCACCTTGGAAGGACAGGAGCGCGGGCAGAGGCGCTGAGATACGGCGCCTTGGTTCGGAGCGAACGAGGCTGTGACTGGCAGAGCTGGATCTGCATTTGAGAACCAGAACCTTCCCCGGGGTGGGGAGGAGTCGCACCTGCTCACGGAAGACGGTGACGATGGGAGAAGTCAGGCGAGGGCCAGACTGGGCTCTCCACTGGCTTTCCAACTGTTCTGCAACTCTAAGGCTATTCAAAATAAAAATTGTCTTTTCACAGAAAAGGAACTGGGCACGTGGAAGGAATGGAAAGAATGGCATGAGTGAGGCTGGGGGCGGGGGGAGGAGACTGGACGGAGAGGTGCACACAACCAACCGTGCTGGCCAGGGTGATGCGGGTTTATCTTGAGAACAGAGAAGCCTTTGAAGGGATTTGGGTCTGGAGAACCATTCATCTCATTTGCATTTGAAAAGATCTGGATTCTACCTGGCGAGTGGATCAGGAGAGAGATTAGTGGTGGCAGAAAACCCTGCACACCCTCTGCCTCCCCACCCCAGGCGAGCAAAGGCTGTGCCAGTGGAGACAGGGACCAGAGTCATGCAGGCCCAGGCGTGGGGCGGTGGGTAACCCAGGAACCATGCAGGAGGCGGGACACTCAGGACAACGACACTGGGGAGTGCAGCATCGCGGACGGTACCCTAGAGCGCTAGGCGGCGGTGCCAGTCACGGGGCCAGCGGCCCCTGCGAGGGAGTGTCCAGGGCTGCGAGTCCTCCCGCGGGGGGAGCTGCCCAGGGCAGGTGTCCCCTTAGCTGTCTTCAGCGCCACTTGTGTGGGGTCACCTACACGTGTCAGCACAACGATTGGCTTGTGTTCTGCCACCCGGGCACGTCCTGAGCATGGCAAGTCCTGACCCCGTCCCCCGTGTCACTACCCCATGGACACACCCAGGCCGGGGGGAGGGTTACCTGTGCGTGTCCAGCCGTGTACTCATGCCCTGAGCCTCTGTCACCCACAGGAGTCACTGAAGCCTCAACAATTGACACCTCGGAGTGTCGCCTAAACCTGTCACTCAGGGTGGCCGTCGCTGAGTGACTGCGGCAAAGAGGCCGAGTCACAAACAAAGACCACCACTGCCAAGGGGGAGCCCTGGCCCTGTTCCTCGCGCTGGCGCTGGCTCTGGGGCTGTCACTCTGCTCCTGCTTCTGAGGGCGGTGAGGCGTGCGGGGTGTGTGGGGGGTCTTCTCCACGGAGCTGCTGGAAAGGAGGGGGGTCTTCTCGGCAGAGTTGCCGGATGAGAAGCCCCCGAGGTCCTTCCGTGACAGTCGTGGACCACGTGCGAGCCTCTGCTCTCTCAGGGAGTGCACCTGTTTGCTTACGCTGGTGGGCGCCGAGTGGTGGGAGCTGAGAGGGGTGACGTGGGCAGGCTCCGTGCAGGGAGACAGCAGCAAGGAAGGGGCTGGGGGCCCAGGTGCGGGAGGGGGCGGGGGGGTGGCGACCGTGAATCATAGGAAGAAAGAGGGAGGAGGATAAGGACAGGTGGGGGAGGGGACAGCTGGCACGGGAGAAGAAAGGACCAGAAGTGGCTCCGGCAGAGCAGGTGGAAGAGAGGCATAAGAGTGAAACCGGCAGCCAGGGCGAGGGCTGGGCCTGAGGAGGTGGACTGCAGTGACCTGGGGTCTCAGGGGCAGGCCTGGGACACTCCCCCGAGAGCCTGAGCTGGGGGGACACCAGCTAAGCAGGTGTGGGGGAGGGGGGAGGAGTGGGGGAAGGAATCCAGTTTCTTCCTTTGCTTTTATGCTGTGACTTGAGACCTACTAAGATCTAACGGATCATTGCAGGAAGGCTAAGTTGTAGCCAGAATATACTGGAACTTTCTGGAAACCTGCTGCAAAACAGAGCTGCCACTCGAGACCCAGGTTCCTCCCCACCAAGTGTCCCCATCCTGCTTGCCAGGAATCCCCACAGGGTATCTCGGGGTGTGGAAGTGAGACCTCCTGGCCCCTCCGTCCTCCCGGTGTGGCCTGGTGGTGGCCTGGCTGCTGTGGGCCGCCTTGGGCCACCCCTGCAGCCCTGCCCCACTCCATCATTTAGATAAGACAGTGGAGGCTCAGAGGGAGACGGCTCTTGGCTCACTCAGGCTCCCACAGCTCTCAAATAGCAAAGCAGAACTTGAACCTGGTTCTCTCTGATGCCAGCCAGGGCTGTCTTCGGCATGGGAGGCAGGAAAGAGCTGACCTGTGTGCATTTTCCCAGGGAGAGAGAATGGCACCCCGGTTCTCTCCAGCATGGTCTTGTTAGCAGGAAGGAGTGAAGTAGGCTCTCGTCTTCATGCAAGAAAGAATTCAGACGTGAGACAGACAGGTGTGGGACACACAGCAGCCAGGTGTCGTGGGCCAGGCACGCGTCAGAACGGATGGGTCCCTCTCCAGACAGGATCTGAGAGAGCGCGCCCAGCCATTCCGCCCGGGGACAGCGAGGCTCCGTGCTTTAATGAAGAGAACGCACCTGGCAGGCCAGGTGGGCGGCTCAGCCCAGAGCTGAGAGCTGAGCGCGCCGTCTGTGCTCAGACTGGGGCTTATAGGGAAAGGCGGCCAGTTCTTCCCGCTGTTTCTCCCCCTCCCTTCTCCTGGACAAAGAGTTTGCAGGGTGTGAAATAGGTAACACCGCTCCCCGGGTTTGATTGCCCAGTGTCATTCGGTTGGTTATTGGTTGTATCCCACTTGGCACCGGGCACGGAGGAGTCCCCTCGGGTGCCTCCCCTGGGGGAAGGTGTGAGCTCCTGGGAGGTCATGGGGTCGGGGGGACTCTGTGTTTCAGGTGCTGGGCTGCTTCTGTGTGAGCCGCGGAGGCTGCTGACGGCGCTGCTACCTTACCAGGGCGCCTTGCTTTCCTTAGGCCCCCTTCACACACAGAGGCTGATTTCTAGCTCCCTACCCGACAGGACAGTCTGACCCTGAAAACCCTGGAGAATGATCTAGAATGAGAGTGGTCAACTACAGCCCTTGGGCCAAATCCAAAGCATCGTCTGTTTTTTTTTTTTTTTTAACACCTTGAGGTCCCAGAATTTTTGTTTATTTTGTTTTTAAGATTTATTTTATTTATTTGAAAAGCAGAGTCAGAGAGAGAGAGAGAGAGAGAGAGAGAGATCGGTCTTCCACCCACTGGTTCATTCGCCATGGCTGGGCCGATCTGAAGCCAGGAGCTTCTTCCGGGTCTCCCACGTGGGTGCAGGGGCCCAAGCACTTGGGCCATCTTCCACTATCCCAGGCCATAGCAGAGAGCTGGATCGGAAGAGGAGCAGCCGGGACTAGAACCAGTGCCCATATGGGCACTGCAGGTGGCAGCTTCACCAGCTACCCCACAACACCAGCCCCCAGAATGCTTTTACATTCGCAGATTATTGGAGGAAGACAGAAACAGAAGGAGAGAATGTCATGGCACCTGAGAGTGATTGGAAATTCAGACCTCCGTGATCCTCAGTAAAGCGTCACTGTCCACGGCCAAGCCGACTCACGCGCCCACTGTCGGCGGCGGCTCTGGTGTGGTTGCCACAGAGACCACAAGGCCACAAAGCCTGCACTATTTGCTCTCTGGCCTTTGGAGGAGAGTCTAGGAGGAGGTCTGATGGGGTTCAGGGATTGCCTCCTCTGAGAAGTCCTCCTGACCACCCTGCAAGGACGGAGCTCCGGGCTCCCAGCTCAGATGAGCTCTGGCTTGCAGGCACCTCCCGCCTCCTTCCTCTGGGCCTGGAATTTTACGGTGTTGCTTTTCATCATTCCCGGGCCTGAGTGCACAGTGGCGGGCTGGAGCCAAGAGTTCCCATTCCTTTCCAAGCTCTTAGCAGCCACCCGGCATTGGGGCGGAGCGGGGGGGGGGGCATCGCAGCTCCCCTGGGGCCTGAGCCTCCGTGTCTGGAACGGGAGGAGGGAGGAAGGATGGCCAGGCGACAGGGTTTGGCCTCACCGCGTGCCTGTGACGTGCTCAGTACCCTCCACCCCCTCACACGCAGCATCCTCACGGCGCCCTGGAGTGGGCCCGGGGCAGGGAGGCCAGCAGGCTACATACCTGCTCCAGAGCTCGCTGGACACAGGTCTGACTCCAGCTGGACACACAGCCCACACTTGCTCCCTCTGCGCCTTCAAGCAGGGCAGCTGTATACAGACGGTGCTCCCTAAGTGCTGCCCCTGCTCCCAGCCCAGCACACCCGGATACAGTCACTCGCCAGGACCACCTGCCCCCCGCGCTGCCTCCCCAGCTCCACGGTGACTGCCCTCACTCTGTCTCCCTCCCCTCAGGCTGCCCGAGGTCCGGATCTCGGACAACGGTCCCTACGAGTGCCACGTGGGCATCTACGACCGAGCCACGAGGGAGAAGGTGGTCCTGGCATCGGGCAACATCTTTCTCAACGTCATGGGTGAGTCAGGGCCCCCGGCCCCCGTGTCAGCCGGGGAGGTGAGCGTGTGCCTGTGTGTGATTGTGCACATGCGTGTATGTCCACAAGGGTGTGCACAGAGGGGCCATCTTGGGCACTGCCCACCAAAGCACCTGTTGCATTGGATAGAGGACTCTCTTCCCTTTCCCACCCTCGCCCAGGCTGTGCCAAGGGGGGACCCAGGAGACCTTTCTCCTCCATGAATCTCCCAACACCGACACCCAGAGCTGTGAGGGCAGGGCTGGGCCTCCCCCCTCGCGTGCTGGGGAGGGGCTGTGATGCGGTGATTGGACGAATGAGGAACTGCAGGAGGCTGGAGAGCTCCTGCGGGGGCAGCCAGCTGTCGAGGCGTCGGTTTCCACTTCTGTACGTTGGGTGTGGGGCACAGGCCACGCGGACCATGCGTGGGCTACCCAGCTCCAGGCTTGGCCACATGAGCCAAGCCAGTGAAACCCCATGAGGCGTTGGGGGAAGACAACTCAGGAATCTCTCCGGGGAGAGTGAGACGGCATCCCAGCCGCCACAGGCACCTGCTGCCCAGAACCTTCCCCCCCCCCCGCCAGGGGTTCCTCCTGGGAAAGGGTCAGCGATGAACCGGGGCGTGGTCGGGCTGGGCTCGGCCTCAGGGCTCCTGGGGTCTCACCCGGTCTCCGGGACTTCACTTACACGTCTGTATTGCAGAGATAGCAATAGCAGTGCCCGTCTGCAGCCGGCTGCATCATGTGGCAGTTCAGCCTACCCCGGCTGGCCTCAGTTTCCCTGTTTGTGAAGCGGGGGTGCTGCTCTGTGTGCTCTCGGAGCCCCTGCCAGGTCTTTCTTCTTGTCGGACCCTCTCTCTGATGCGAGGCTCCACCCCGGGCTCTGCACGCACTCTGGTTTCTGACCAATCCCCTTCCCAAGGAGACAAAGCCTGTTGTCCCCGGCCATTGCTGGGGACACAAAGGCCCCAAGGCAAGCCGCTGGGTCCTGGGAAATCAAAAACCTCCCCAGGCCAAGCCCCCATCGGGACCCGATCCCGGCAGTAAAGGCTGCAAAGCCCCCAGCCCAGCAACAGGCCCGGGGGGCAGGCTCAGTGGGGCAGACGTCCCCGGGTCTGTTGTCACCGTCTCCTCCCGGCCCTCTCTTGGGTGTGGTCACGTAGCCACTCGCCCCAGGTTCACCGCAGTCACACAGAAGCCTGTGATGCGCATCCCAGCCAGCCCGGCTTCCCCCGCCCCGGGACTGTCTCTAGGGTTGGCAGGGATGGCCGAAACTCTGCCCAGCAGCGATGCCCGGGCCTCCTCCCTGCAGGTCTGCTGTCCCGGCACCGGGAGCCTGGAGAGGGGCTGGGGTCTCCCCAGCTGTGATAAAGACAGCGACTCCTCCCACTGACCCAACCAGGCCAGTTCCAAAGGGCTTTGACCTTGACCACGCCCCCTGGTGTTCAGTCTCAGAGCTCTGGGTTTGCAGCCCATGACCCCAGAACCTGTCGTTTGAAAATATTCAGAAAAAAACCCACATTGGCCCCGAACACAGATGGATTTTTTTCCTCCTGTCATTGTCCCCTGGACGATTCAGTACAGCAAACACTCCCCCAGCATCCCGGTGCGTGAGACGTGAGAAGCCAGCTGGGGAGGCCCCACACGGTGCACACACACCCTTGATGCAGGGGGCCGGAGCCTCCGTGGGTTTTGGTGTCGATGGAAGTCCTGGAACCCACGCCCCAGAAACACCAAGGGACAACAGCACTGTTGCCCCAATTCACAGAGGCGGAGACCGAGGCTCAGGAGGGAAGTGGACTTGCTCCGGGGCTGCCCAGCAGAGCCAGGCCTGGAAGGGTGAGGGGCAGCAGGGGCAGCAGCGGGGCTGGTGACGGAGGGTCTCATCATCTCCCGTAGTCCACTGCCCCCCCTCCGCCCATGAGGGGGCTCCTCTGTGCCCGTTGCACACACCTGGCCAGACCTGAGACAATCCAGAGACAGATGCTCAGGGCCCAGGGCCTGGCATGATCCTGCCGATCAGAAACTGTACGTCTTCCACCAGGCAGCCATCGCATGAGTTAAAACCCAGGCTGATTAGAAAGGTTTAAAGATGGCACTCTGGCACTGTGGCGTAGTAGGCTAAGCCTCTACCTGCGGCACCAGCATCCCATATGGGCGCAAGTTCAAGTCCTGGCTGCTCCACTTCCAATCCAGCTCTCTGCTGTGGCCTGGAAAAGCAGTAGAAGATGGCCCAAGTCCTTGGGCCCCTGAACTCGCGTGGGAGACCTGGAAGAAGCTCCTGGCTCCTGGCTCCTGGCTCCTGGCTTTGGGTCGTCCCAGCTCCAGCCTTTGTGGCCATTTGGAGAGTGAACCAGCGGATGGAAGACCTTTCTCTCTGTCTCTCCCTCTCTCTGTAAATCTACCTCTCAAATAAATATTTTTAAAAATCTAGACATGATTAGACAGGATTAAAAATTGTGCTCCCCCATCCTCGCCATCCCGAACCCCCTCCTTCAAGCACACCTGCTATCTCGGCTTTGTTCACACCAGGACCCGCCCTCCACACGAGGCCATTGACCCCTGAGGTGACCTTTGTGCTTCCAGGGACCCCCAAGAGCTCTGGCAGTGAGCAGTGGGGAAAGACACGCCCACTCCCAATTTGAGGGTCGACCAGAAGCTCCCAGGACGGGGGAGCCGAGGAGCAGGCGGGGCCCAGGGCCCCGTGCATCAAAGCATTGAGCAGCTCCGCCGGAGCCGAGCGCCCCAGTCGGCCATGACCGCGTCGGCATCCAGCGCGTTCTAACGCGGCCACGTTCAGAGCCTCCGGGTGGAGATCAAATGGGAGAGCCGCTGTAATTTCACGCCTATAACATGCAGCACCGTGGTGGGAAAGACAAGCGGGAGCCCCCTGGGTGACACACGGGTGCGTGCTGCACATTCGGATCCGGGCTGCCGATAAATTGTCAGCCCATTGGGGAGCTGCGTGCCGGGCCCCGGGAGCGCATTAGCCACGGTCACGGAAGGATTGCCAAGGTGCATCTTGGGGCGCAGGCTGGCGAGGGCGAGCGTGTTAAGGGTGCTCTGTTACAATCAATTAAATGTTGTGCAGACCCGACAGCCTGCCTCCACGCCCGGCACCAAGAACCACTGCCCTTCCAGCCCCTCCACAGTGCCTGGGGCCAGGGTTTCCCTGCCACACCCTGGGCCCTGCAACCCATAGCTGAGAGTCAAGGTCACCCTCCCTGTGCCTGGCAGTGGGTGCTCGGTGCTCAGCCTGGGGTTAATCACTTGGCCTGCACGAGGGCCTTGAGGTGGGTGTGGTCAACCCCCCATATTTTTTTTTAAAGATTTACTTATTTCTTTGACAGACAGACTGAGAGAGGGTGAGAGAGGAGAGGGAGAGAAAGAGGGATTGAGCGAGAGATCTTTCATCCATTGGCTCACTCCCCAAATGGATGCAATGCCTGGAGCTTGGCCAGGCTGAAGCCAGGCGCCTGGAACTCCCGCCTGGGTCTCCCACGTGAGTGGCAGGGGCCCAAGTACTTGGGCTGTTGTCTGCTGCCTCCCAGACACAGTAGCAGGAAACCGGATCCGAAGCAGAGCAGCCAGGACTGGAACCAGTGCTCTCATGTGCGATGGCGACGTCTCAGGCTGCAGCTTCACCCGCTGTGCCATGGTGCTGGTCCCATTTTACAAATGAGAGAATGGAGGCTCTGAGGGTTTAGGGACTCACCCTGGTGAGTGGCAGAAGTAGGTGTGCCCTGGCCAGAGCTCGTGCCCCTCCCAGCAGCCCTGAGTCCCAGGAGAAAGCTCCCTGCGGTGGATGGCCGTAAGTAATGAAAATATGCAGTGGGCAGGGAGGGGCCGAGCGGCGAGAGCAGGTACCTTGGTAAGATGGAGCCCTAACTCACCAGGAGCACCTGACACGCAGGAGCCCCCCGGCACGCAGGAGCCCCCGGCACTCAGGAGCCCCCCGGCACGCAGGAGCCCCCGGCACTCAGGAGCCCCCGGCATGGGCGCTGGCTGCCTGCAGGGGCCTCGGGGGTCTGGAGTGCAGAGAGAGCTTCCTTGTCCTCCCGACCCTCAGCGTGCGTCCCTGTCGCTGTGCTTGGCTCTGTCACCCGTGACTGCCCAGGGCTCCCGGCAGCCCTCAGACCCGCTGAAGGGAGCCCTGCCTTCAGAGGCTGGCAGACCTGGTCCAGATCCCAGGCACCTGATCCGGACAGTCCAGTATCGAATCTCGGAATGTCTGTCATTCAACTGTCACACGGTGACCTGGATGCCGCATCCATGGTCTTCTTTTTTTTTTTTTTTTTAAGATTTATTTATTTATTTGAAAGGCAGAGTTGGGGGGGGGGATCCTTCCTCTGCTGGTTCACTCCCCAAATGGCCACAGAGGCTGGGGCTGAACCGGGCCAAAGCCAGGAACCTGGAACTCCTCCCAGGTCTCCCACATGGGTGCAGAGGCCCAAGCAGCTGGCCCAGCCTCCATGGCCTTCCCAGAAGCACCTAGGACACCGGTCACTGGACTGGGGCCCTGCTGAATTCCGTGTGACCGCACGCTAATTTCATTCCGTCTACGAAGATGCCGCTTCCAGACGAGGCCGCGCTCCCCAGCACAGGGCCCGTGAGGGTCTCCACGTAGTTTTCTGGGGACACAAATCTGCCCTCCTCCCCCTGTGACTGAGCCAGGAGCAGCAGACCAAGCTGAGCGCTGGGGGCTCCACCCACGCCACAGGGGCGGAGCTTCCCGCAGGATTAGCTCTGTGCTAAGGGTGTGAATTCCTTGCACGCTCACAGAAGCTCCTGGGGGTGGATGTGACCCAGTGACAGGGGAAGAAACCAAGAGGTGGCGTCACCTCCCCAGGGCCACCCAGCCAGCTAGTGTGTGGCCAAGCAGGGCCAGGGAGCCCCCTGCCAGGAGCCACTCTGCTCTTGAAGTTTGCTGCTGGGGAGAGAGGCGCCAGGAACAGACCGGTGATGGCCATCCGTGAAATGTTCTATCCTGGAACCGCTCTCTCTCTTCCGCCGGCTTCCAAGCGAGGCTGGCACATGAAGTCGGATTCGGAGCCAGGCCACAGCACGGGCTTTCCAAATGCGGGCCCCAGAGGCCCGGCTTCCGCCCCAAGAACAGTTGTTAATGAACTTCGCGAGGCGCAGCCTTCCTTCTTTCAGGATGTTCTACCCAATTTTTTATTAAGTACATCTGGTGCTTTTCTCCCTTGGCTTTTTTTTTTTAAATGGTTTTTAAAAGTTTATTTATTTAGTTGAAAGGCAGAGCACCAGAGAGAGACAGAGAGAGGTCTTCCATCCACTGGTTCACTCCTCAAATGTCCACAACAGCTGGAGCAGGGCCAGGCTGCGGTGGGGAGCCCAGACCTCCATCCGGGTCTCCCGTGTGGGTGGCAGGAGCCCAGGTACTGCCGCCCGCCAGGGTGCGCGCGTGGGAAGCTGGCTGGGACGCAGAGGCAGGGCCGAATCCTGGACACTGGATAAGGGATGCAGGCGTCCCAAGCCTCGGCTTAACCCACGGCGCCACCACGCCCACCCCAAGGTGGCTTTACCGAGCTGGAATTCACTTCAAAGCTGGCCGACCCGTGGGCTTTATGGGTTCACAGAGCTGTGCAACACATGCATGCCCATTTCAGAGTGTTTTCTCGCCCAAAGAAGCCCGGGCTCCTCCGCGGTTACTCGGCGTGGGACGTCACCTCCCTCAGTCCTAGGCACCCCCGAGACTGCCGTCTGCATCAGTGGCTTCCCCAGCTGTGGATGCTCCACGCGTGTCAGCTCGCATGACAGTACATGGCTTTCTGCAACCGGCTCCCTTCGCTTCCCTTAGCATGACGTTCTCATGGTCCATGCGTGTTGTAGCGTGTATCAGTGCCTCAGTCTCTTTAAGGCTGAATAACAGTCCGTCGCGTGGGCAGGCCACGTGGGCCTGCACCCATCCGTGTGTCCACTTTCCAGCTGTCCTGGATAAGGTCGCTTTAGCGCTCACGCAGACTTTTTGGTGCTGCCGCACAGTGTCCGTTCTCTTGATCGGATGCCGGGAAGTGGCCTTGCTGGCTCTAACAGGGACTCCGCTTCGCACCTGACATTCCCACCACTGCACAGGCGGCTCCGATTTCTCTCCATCCTCGCCAACACTTGCTATTATCCATCTTTCTTAATTGGCCACCCGGTGGGTGTGGCGTATTCTCTCCTTGCAGTTTTGGGCTGCACTCCCTCCGGGCCAGCGAGGTTGGGCATCTTTTCAGGTGCTTATGGGCCGTTTGGAGAAACGGCTCTTCAGATCCTGCACTCGTGTTCTGTCGGGTGATTTGTCTCTGCATCACTGGGTTGTAAGAGGCCCCTGTCTAGGGTGGCGCTGTGGTGCGGTAGGTTAATCCTCCACCTGAGGCGCCAGTATCCTATATGGGCGCTGGTTCAAGTCCTGGCTGCTCCTCTTCTGATCCAGCTTTCTGCTGTGGCCTAGGATAGCAGTGGAAGATGGCCCAAGCCTTGGGCCCCTGCACCCTCATGGGGGACCTGGAGGAAGCTCTTGGCTCCTGGCTTCAGATCAGCCCAACTCCAGCCATTGTGACCATCTGGGGAGTGAATAGACAGAAGACCTCTCCCTCTCTCTCTCTCTCTCTCTCTCTCTGTAACTCTGCCTCTCAAATAAATAATCTTAAAAAGAGAAAAACCAAAGAGGCCCTTGCCTGATCTAGGTGCGCGTGCCCCGCCCCGTAGACCTCGTGCACAGTCTCCTCCTTGTGCAGGTTTCTTCCCACTTTCCTGGTGGTGGCTTTCGAAGGACAAAAGGTGTCCGTCTCCATGAAGTCCACTTATTCCTTCTTTGGCTACCAGTGCTTGTGGCGTCGCCTTTAAGGAGGCTTTGCCTCACCCGAGGCCGCAATTTACTCCTGTGTTTTTCTTCTAAGAGCTCTCGGCGTTTTAGCTCTCCCCTGTCGGTGGGTGTTGCGTTTTGAGTTCATTGTTCTCCGTGGCAGATGGGGGGGGGGTCTGACTGCGCCATCTGCACGTGGATTGCCCGTGGCTCTCCCGTCCCCAGCAAGTTGGCATGGCGTCCTGGTGCACAGCCTGTGGGCTGTATGTGTGAGACTTGGTTTCTGGCCTCTCCTACACACCTGGGCTGGCGAGGGCTCCCAGTGGAAAAGGGGGAGGGGGAGATCTCGGAGGAGGGTGGGGGCTGAGCTTCCTTCTGTGGGGCCGGGGAGAGCCCAGGACCTCTCGGGAGCTGGATCCCTGCTCTCTAAGACCAAATCTTGAACCTGATTCCCTGGAGTGCCAGCCCCATGCTCCCCTCTAGAGAACAAGATCCCAGGATCCATCACTGGGGGTCCAGGACCTCTCTGGAGACAGAGCAAGGCCTGGACCTCCAGGCTGGAGGGGGCCATCTGAGGGCTGACAGCAGAACCTGCCTGTCCTCAGGAAGTTCCCGTTTCCTGTGGACCCAAGCAGAACGGCAGCTGTGCCGCCACGGCCGGGAAGCCCGCTGGTGCCGAGCGGAGTTCAGTTTGCCCGATCCCCTTTCCAGAAGGCTGACTGTGCCGGGGCAGAGGGAAGGGGGCATCTCCGGACAGAAACAGCACACAGCTGGGGTCAGTGGCGGTCCAGGGGGAGGTGTGGTCAGCGCACAGAGGCGCTGATGGCCTGGCCTGGTGCCCTGATGGCCGAGAGCCCCCAGGCAGAGCTGCAATCCCCTGCTACCCCGGGACACCTGCTGAGCAGAAAATGAGCAGCTCCCTTCCCCTGGGCCGGAGCCTGGATGGCGGAGCTGCCTGCTGGGCTTGGGCTAATTACATTACCCGGCCCCAGGCAACGATGGTGGTCACGGGCTCCAGGGAGCCTGGTGGGCTGCTGTGCAGAGGAGGAGGAGGAGAGGGAGGAGGCAGCGTGGGTGGGTGGGGGCTCAGGCCAGAGCTGCAGAAACTCTGGGGCATGGAGGGGGAAGTGTGTGGAGCGGAGCCCCCACCTCCCACCCCAGAAGCCTGCAGGGTCTGAGGCCCAGGCCTGGGCCGCTCCCCTCCCTGGCCCCCTCCCACTCCTCAGCTTGAGTGACATCCTGCGGTCAGCCTGGGTCCTCCAGACCAGAAGAGAGGAGGACGGGTAACTCCCAGGGGAAGGGCCAGCCGCTGTGAAACTGGGCTGACCGTGAACGTGTTGCTCCCCAGACAGCTGGGGCATGGCTTAGGGGTTAGGCCGGCAGTCGGACGGGAATTCTGTCCCCGATTCCGCAACCGAGAGTGATGGAGGCAGCGAGTGTCTCTTGGGCGTTCACTGCAGCCCAGGCTCTGCTCTGGGAGCACCTGCTCGGCCCTGGGGAATAGCCCTCCATGGCAGGCGCTGAGCACCTGCCCCACTCTGTGAGTGAGGACACGGAGACATTGAAAACAGTTTGCCCAGGGCCTCAGATCTCACAAGGACGGAACTGGGACCGAAGCCCAGGCAGCCGGCTTCAGAGCCCACGGGCCCAGCCACACCGCCCCACCGCCTCCGACTGCATCCTGGCCTTTTGGTAGGTCATGTCATCCCCCCAGTTTCCCTGTCTGCTAAATGGGGGTCACAGGACGTAGCCCCTCCTCGGTTGGGGCGGAGCTGTGACAGTCTGTAGAGGCCTGTGTCCCTGGCCCGCTACCTCCTACTCTTAAGACCCCCAACCTTCACCGGTGGAGCTCAGCAGGCTGTGGGAGGGGCCAGAGTGCCAGCCAGAGACAACCCCAGCCCCACCCTGGTCCAGCAGAGGAGGCCAGGAGAGCGTGGAGCCAGCAGCTCTGTGTCCAAGGCCACCACCTCCAGCTGGCCTGTGATTCCACACCCCCCCAGCCTCAGTTTTCTCATCTAGCAAATGGAGCCATTGTATGGAGTAACACAGCCCATTTCAGCATCAAGAAAGTGCTCAGCCCACTTGCCAGCCAGGCAGGCAGGCACAGGGCCAGAGAGGCAGGAGCCAGCCCCGGGCCCGGTCGTGAGCATGGGGGCTGGACAGAAAAGTCCGTAATGGAAAAGACAGGAGCGGTGCGAAAGGTGTGGCAGGACCTGGTGTGGGGTGGAGTGGCCGCTGAGAAGGCGCAAGCGTAGCCACACGGCCTCGTTCGGCTGCGGTGGAGAGGCCAGGGCTATGGGCTGAGGACCCCCGCAGCCCCTCTCTGCCAGCTGCAGCTTAGGAGAGGGGCAGCAGCGGTGGCTCCCGGGACAACGGGCTGGGCCGGGCTGCGCCGAGCCGGCCAGAGCTGGGGCTGCAGCCCAGGGGACCAAGGCGGGAATGGCCAGGCTCCTCCAAGCTGGGCGGGAGCCTGCTCAGGGACCGCACTCCGTCGTCTTGAGTGCCTGGGGCTGGCCAGGGGCTGCAGAAAGGACGCCCACTCTGCCTAGCTGTCTGCACAGGGGCCGCCCAGCTAGCTGAGGTCACTGGCCGAGGGCCAGTTCCAAGAGGGGCTGGACAGATGGGTTTGGGGCCCAGAGGAGCACGTGGGAGCTAGCAGGGTTGACTGGCAAGGACAGTCACTTCCTAGCTTCAGTTTCAAAGGTCCAGGCTGCTGACAGCCTCCTGGATGGGCTTCTAGAACCTCCCCTCCCTCCCTGTCTGAACAGGGCCCTGCAGAGGAGGGCATGCCCTTGATGGCAGCCAGCCCTGCACCTGCCCCTGCAGGCCTGGCCGGTTCCTCTGGCTCCCCTCTCACCCTCCCTCCCTCCGTCCCACAGCAGTGAGCGGGGCTGAGATTTGAGCTCAGCTCTGCTGGGAGCCACAGCCCCACCCCCACCCCGAGCTTTCCCATTCCAGGAGGACAGAGGGACAGCCCCCTGTATGTGGGGCCCGAGGGCGGCCCCAGGGGCCTCGGATCCGGGGCCTCACCAGCCCCCAGGCCTTCCCACCAAGGACAGCACAAAATAGCTGGGCCCTGAGCCCTGGGTGGCACCGTCCGCTGGTCCTCCCAACAGTCGGGGCAGGCAGCAGGGTGGGGATCAGCATCCCCATTCCACAGAGGAGAAAACCAAGTCTGCTAGCAGGAGGAAGCCTGGGGTTTGGTCTCTGATGTTCTCTGGCCGCCGCCGTCCCTGCATGGGGACCCACCCTCTGAGCTGGAGGAGACCTGGGCTTCGGAGGCCACACGGGGTGATTTGGGCCCCACGGGCATCTCTGACGCAGGATCCGATCATGGCCGCAAGCAGCCGGCAGCTGCGTCAAGCTCACACTTTCCCGAGATCTTGTCCCCGGGCTACAGAGCGGGTCCGCGCCCGCCCTTCTCTGGGCGAGCAGGGCAAGAGCCGGGGCATCTGCTCACTCACCTCCCACACTTTCAAGTCCTCCTATGCACCTGCTGCAGGCGGGCACAGGACCGAGTCGCGGGGACGGCCTCATGCGTTAAAGACTCCTTGGAACACAGGCCAGCCAGGACGTGCCACGAGCGCATTTCAGGAAGCGTGTGGGAAAGAGGAAGTAAAAAAATGGTTTCATTTGGGTACAAAATTTTTTTGAAACCATGCAGAGTTTTTTCATGGTACACAATTTCCCTTGAACTTTCTGGAAACCCCTCGTGTAAGAGCGGTGAATTTTGCAGTGATGGGGTATGGCCAGGCATTGCTCCAAACGCTAAATACATTAATTCAGTGAATCTTCACAACCCTCAGGAGGTAGGCGCTTCTGTCACTCCTGGTTTTTTTTTTTTTTTTTTTTAGGATTTATTTATTTATTTATTTATTTGAGAGTTGAAGTTACACAGAGATAGAAGGAGAGGTAGAGACAGAGAGAGAGAGAGAGAGAGGTCTTCCATCCACTGGTTCACTCCCCAATTGGCCGCAACAGCCGGAGCTGCGCTGATCTGAAGCCAGGAGCCAGGAGCTTCTTCCAGGTCTCCCACGTAGGTGCAGGGGCCTAAACACTTGGGCCATCTTCTACTGCTTTCCCAGGCCATAGCAGAGAGCTGGATCAGAAGTGGAGCCGCCGAGACTCAAACCGGCGCCCACATGGGATGCCAGCACTGCAGGTGGCAGCTTTACTTGCTACACCACAGCGCTGACTCCACTCCTGTTTTAATTAACAAGGAACCTGAGGCCCAGGCAACTTGGGCAGGCAACTTGCCCAAAGCCACACAGCGGGGCACTGGCAGAGTTTGATTTTACACCCAGATGCCCGGTTCCAGGGCCTCATCACAGAATGTCCCACCAGGTCCCAAGCCAGGCCCGAGGGTCTTGTCACTCCCCTGAATTATCCAGACAGATACTGCAGCTCCCCAGACCTCCCACCACTCCCCGGGACCCTCCACATCTCGCTGACCAGGGCTCTCCTCTTGTTCTGAGTCACAGGGGCTCGGGGCCCCCTGTGGGTGCCTTACTCGTCCCCTACAACGCTGGGGCAGCGCCACGCCCACCGCATCCCGCCGCCCCCACAGGAGCTGGATTTAGTGGCTCCGGCAGCAGCAAACTTCCCCTCGGCGGACAAGCCCCTTAATTACGGGTGATATGTGGCTGCGGGAGCTGCGGCCTCGCCCGTGATTTAAGGAGCAGCAGCGGCTGAGTCCCAGGTGCTAACAGAGCTGTTAACAGGAGCAGCGGCCGTGGCTCCTGGCCCCGGAAGGACACTGCCCAGAGACGCTCCCGGAGGAGAGAGCAGCAATCCCCGGAGACCAGGGTCCCGCTGCAAGTGGCCCGGCCCGGCTCAGCAGTCCCGACTCTGCTGCCAACCTGCCAGGCTGCCCGGCCTCCTTCGGTTCCCCGTCTGTGGGAGGAGGCAGCGACTTCCACTCGCTCCCCAGAGCAGTGTCACAGTGACCCCGACCGTGAACGCTCGCACGGCTGGAGTACGCGTTACACACCAGGCGTATGGGCCGCGCTTCGTGAGTGCCCACTCGGTGAATTCACACAACAGTTAGTGAGAACATTGCTAGTGTTATTCCCATTTTACAGAAGAACAAACCGAGGCCCCAAGGGACGCAGCTGACCTGTCGGCTCCGGGGATGACATGGGAGCCTCAGGCTCAGCGTCCGCCCCCCAGAATCCCGAATGATGGGCAAGACGGAGAAGGACACGGGTTTCCAGAAAAGTGGAAGCCTGCAGAGGACTAGACTCCCGCAGAAGGAAGTGGGCGTTCCTGGGAGTCTCTTTCCAGGGAGGCATCAGGAAGACTTCCTGGAGGAGGTGGTGTAGACATCCTGGAGGTGGTGCAGACGTCCTGGAGGAGGTGCGGTGGAGCTGGGCCAGGAGGCTCTGCAGATGGGGGGAAAGCAGGGCCAGTGCGGAGCACCTGCTGTCGGGAGCCCAAGGCAGGGAGGGGGAAGGGAGAAGCAGCAAGGTGCCAGGCAGGGGTGTACCCTGTTACATAGCACTCGCAAGAACCCTACCAAGTCCAGAACAGGATGTTCCCAGTCTACAGATGAGGCAACTGAGGCACAGCAAAAGTGACGCGTGAAGGTCACGCAGCAGGCAGGTGGCAGGGCCAGGACCCTCACAGGACCCCACCCAGTGCCGTCCGGCGCCGCAGGAACAGGGGATGCTGGGGGAAGCGCCTCCGGGGAGCCCTGCGGTGGACCCTCTCCGCCCACTGTCCACGTGGCTTGGCTGCTGAGACCAAGTGCCCAATCCCCCTCCAGCAAAACGCCCCTCCCACCTGGGAACTGCTTTTTGGGCAGTGAACGGCAAGAATGGCTTTTACCTTCCCTGCGACTCAGGCCGTGGCTCCTACAGCGCTGGCCCTGGGGAGCCGCCCGCTGAGCTGGGGATGGGAGGGGGTCCTCAGGGGCCAGCAGAGGTGGCCACGCAGCTGTGGTGCGCGTCGGGGGTCTGAGCTCCTTACCGCTGTGGGAAGCTGGAGAACGAGTGGCCCCTGAGCCACTGACTTCAAGTGGGGAAACTGAGGCCCAGGGACCGGAGGGTCAGCGGCAAAGCCTCCAAGGAAACTTCAATCCCCGCCCCCTGGCCTGTGCCTTCCTCCCAGCCACAGAGAGAACTAAACCCACGGGACCTGGAAGGTGTCGGGTGCGCACTCCGGCCAAAGCCCAGGGCCCCATCACGGTGTCAGTGGCACCTCGTGGCAACCACGGGGCTGCCTAGGAGCTGCGCTCACCACGCTGCCCAATGCCTGAAGCAGGGATTTTTGCACCACACATCGCTAGCCCTGCAAGGGATCAGAATTCAGTGCAGTTTATGTGGAACGCCCGGCACCGATGCACCCTTGTAGAAAAGTCACAAATGGAGCCTTGAGCCGGGCACCACCTGCACTTCGCTCCCCACGGCAGCCCCACCCGAGAGGCAGGCACCGCCGTCACCTGTCACCCTCGTCCCATGGGCGGGGCCCGGGGGGCCAGGCCACAGCACATCGACACCTGCTTCAGGGACAAGCTCTGTTCTGAGCCTGGCGACGCCCAAGCCCAGCGCTTGGAGGTGCACACGGTGGTTTCCCAGAGCCTCGGAGCCCCATCCCACCGTTCCGCGGGGGTGGGGAGCGTGCAGAACAATCTGGAAGGAAACACCTGAGCCCCCGGCCAGACCCCCGGCAGGGCTCCCCGTCAGCTGGGCGTGCCTGGCTTCCGTGGGCTCCCAGAGTCTTCCCCCTGAAGCAGCAGCTGTGGCCTCTGGGGGAGAACGCCCCGGATACGGAACGCAGGCCTGGGAGACGCGGGGATGGGCCCCCAGCTGCCAGCCCGGCTGCTGTGTGAACCGAATGCGTGTCACACCCCATAGATCTCATCCCGGCAGAAACGGCCCCGTCCAGGGGCTCACACGCCTTGCCGGTGACAGTGCTGTGGGAGAGCAGAAGCCGGCACACGCAGTGACACCGCCGCTGGCGAACAGCCAATCAGGGCACCGCCTGTAGGAGGTGGGTCAGGGGGCTCGAGGTCCTGTGACGCAGTCAGTGCAATCGGGCTGCGGAGATCGACTTGTGCTGTCTGCAGAGGCCTGGGGAGGCCGAGGGAGGCCCCAGCTCCCCGAGCCTCCCCTTCCTGGCTGGCAGTCGCCTCCTGCAGGGCTTCCTGAGCTCCGGCTGCAGACCCTCAGTCCGCACAGCCCCCTAGATGAGCAATGAACCCAGAGAAGCGTCCTAGGTCATGGCCCTGGGTTGCGCACTTGAACTTGGAGGGCTTGTTTTACCCAGGAGGCTGCACCCCCATGGCCAGGCAGGTCTGGCATGGGGCTCAAGAATTCACTAAAAAAAAAAAAGATTTATTTTTATTTATTGGAAAGGCAAAGTGGCAGAGACAGAAAGAGAAAGAGCTCCTCCTCCCGCTGGGTCACTCCCCAAATGCCACAGTGGCCATGGCTGGGCCAGACCCAAGCCAGGAGCCAGGAGCTCCACCTGGTCTCCCACATGGGTGCAGGGGCCCAAGCACTCGGGCCATCATCTGCTGCCTTCCCAAGTGCATAAGCCGGGAGCTGGATCGGAAGTGGAGCAGTCGGGGTCTGCGCCGGCTCTCTGATACGGGTGATTAGTGTCAGAAGCGGCAGCTAAACCCGCTGCGCCAGAGTGCAAGCCCCAAGAACTCCCACTGCTAATGGGCTCCAGGTGCCTGCTGGTCCATGGAACACCCTTGAGGACCACCAGGCTACAGGAACAGTCTAGAAGGCGGACCAGGGTCCAAACCCAGATCCAACACAAACCCTGAGGCCGCTGTGAGCGCAGGCAGGAGACCCTCCGGTCCTCAGCGGGACAGGGAGTCCGTCCCCCTCCCCGCCACCTCCCCAGGCCCCCCTCCCTGCCCCCACGCCCCCAACCCCGCAAGTCGGCCAGCACCAGGACAGCTAGGGGGAGGACGAGGCACAGGCACAGCGGCTGCCGCCGGCACCCATGGGGCACGGGGGGTGCAGGGGATGACAGCTGTCACCAGGTCCCCTGTGACCCCACTCCGTTCAGAAAGGTCCCCCTCCTGGGGCGGGGAGGCTCGGGGCCGCGGTCAGCCATGATGGGCTGAGGCCTGAAGGCTCCCGCTGCTCCCTTCCAGCTGGGGAGCGGTGGGCTTGCTCAGCGCACAGACACAAGAAGGACCGTGCCGCCCGTGCCGCCCATGCCGCCCGGCTGCGCTGGGAGCTTCCGGCCCTTTGTTTCTCCGCTTGGCTGCTGTGACCATGAGCTCAATATTTAACTCCCCTAAACTGGGCAGGTGTGCTTTGCCCCGCTCTCTCGTTCTTGCTGGCGAGCCATCCCTCGATTGGGATCCGTGCCTCCCGGGCCTCCGTGAGAGATTTCAGTGGTCCGAGCTGTGCAGGGGTGGAGGGCACACCCCTGGGCCCCTGCCCTCAGCCCACTCACTACCCTGTTGGTAGCTGTTTTGCTGGGCAGGTGTTGGTGTGCCGGGCCCTGGTGGTGCTTACGTCCCCGTGGGGTGTCGGGGGAAGACGAGTGTACACGGCAACAGGTGACGTCATCATACAGGGTGAGGGTGTCTGGGAAAAGCCCAGGCCAACTGCTGTGACAGGCTACAGGGGAGCCCGGTTTTGACTGGGAGGTGACGTTCAAGCTGAGACTTCCGGTGGAAGAGTCAGCAGATGCAAAGGCCCTGAGGTTGTAACGAGCGAGCTTAGGGGGTTCACGGACCCAAAAGTAACCTCGGTGTGTTTGCAGCGTGGCAATGGGGGCTGAAGCCCACAGCACCGCAGTCTCACGGGACTCCTTCCACAACAGGACACACGCTTGCCCATGCTGGGAGAAATGAGGGGAAGAAGCAGGAATCGGACCCGAGCTCCCCCTGTGAGGCAGCCCCGTGCTGGCTCGAGGTCGGGATGGAGAAGACGGAGTTGCAGCACCCGGGATGCACACAGCCAAGGGGGAGACATGGGGCTGGGACAGACAGGCAGCAATGAATGTGAGGGGCACGGGCTGCCCACGAACCCAGAGGACAGGCCCTGACCCGGGCTGGCCAACTCCGGGAAGACTACCTGGAGGAGGCACCCCCGGGCCAGCCCTAAGTGACAGAGGACCCAGTAGGTGCAGGGCATGGGGAGGTGAGGAAGGAACCTGGGCAGCATGGCCAGAGCACGGAGGGCTTCCAGGACGAGGGGGCTTTCCGAGGCAGCACCTCAAAGGCAGAGAGAGAAGAGACTTCAGAGAGAAAAAAAAAAAATGAAGCTGAGATGTGGGGCCAAAAGTCCACCAGACATTAAAGCAGGGGCGCACGGAGGGCGGTCACATCACGGGCGCTCGTACGAAGGGCGTGGCTTCTCTCCCTGAAGACGGTGCGCTGACCGGGGCGGGCTGAGAAGACAGGCAGCAGCAGGGCGGGCGCGCCAGGAGGAAAGGGCGGAATTTTTGCAAATTGCATAATTTTGGATTTGTCCCTGCCTCCCCCGCCCCTCCCCCAAATCTGACCGCACCCCATGATGAATGGCGCTCGGAGCAAGGAACAGGGTGGGGTGTCCCTTGCTGCACCACAGCTGCTCCTGGGAGGGCAGGAGACCCTCGCCCCAGCACTGGGGTTCCAGGAGGAATGGACAGGAACAGCCCCTTGGACGCTCTGCATGTGGGAAGTTCATGTCCATTTCCTCGTGGGCTTCTCTCCTCCAAACCTTTGAGAGCGGATAGTTTGGCAGGGTCACCTTATCGAACCCATTTTATAGATGGGAAGACCGATGCCCAGAGGGTCAACTGATTTGTTCCGAGTTCCCTGCTGGCAGAGCTTGGGCTGTGACCTTGGTCTGACCCCAGGAGGGGGCCTCAAGGTGGGAAGTTGCCCCGACAGACCCAGGTAGACACAGAGGGGGCGGGTTCCCCTCTCCTGGGATGCTGGGGTTTCTACCTGGTCAGGCCCGCGCTCCCGCCTGCAAAGGCCGCGGTGAGTCACAGAGCCGACGAGAGCGGCCAGGTTGGCTGCAAAGTGAGCCCTGCTGTCCCGAGACCAACCGGCGATATTTCAGCGTCGGCTTCGCGAAACCCATGCCCCGGCCCTGCCCCACGGTGTCCACCTCGACTGCCGAGGCCGAAACCACCTGCGCGCCCGCCTCCCTGGCAGCCAGAGGTCAGCCACGGCCACTGTGACCTGCCCGATGCCACACAACGGGGCTCAGAGAAGCTTCTGGCAATAATTCTCTCCACTTAGGAAACCCGGACAGACCGCTGGCTTGGGGCCGGGGACACGGCGGGGGCTGTGGTGCTGGCCCAGGGTTGACCGTTCCGGGGGACTTAGGTGTGGCATGGCGGTGGTGCTTCCCCCGTCCAGGGCCAGCATTACACGGGATGCAGGTGCACTGCGCAGAGCGGGCTGTGCGTTCAGAAGCCATGCCGTGTCCAGCTCCCCACTCGGTGACAATGCTGCCATCCCTTCCCCGCGCAGAACATGACGCCCGGCGTCTGTGCACCCCAGGACGGTGGGTTCCGATGGGTGGGGCCTCCTCTCCCCCACCGCGGCCCCGGGAGCCTGCGCCAGCTCAGCTGCCTCTGACCACACCCTCTCCAAGGCCTGCAGGAATGGGGCCCTGTTGGGCGGAGCTTAGCAGAAGTGGGGGGGGGACACACCAGGGGGCTTCACTGATGCCCTTGGCCACTGCATGTCACCTGGGTCTCCACGGGAGACGGCCCAGCCAGGTGGCCTCACTCTGCCCTGCACCCTCTGGAGTGCGGTGTGGCACTGGGGAGGTGACACGGACTTCAAGTCCACGGGTGCCCATCTGTGTGTGACCGGACACTGTTCCTGGACCGCGGGATCCGTCCGAGGCTTCGGCCATCCAGGCAGCTTGCTGCTTGAGCTGGGGTTGGGCATTTTAAAGGGATGAGCATGGGGGTGCGACGGAAACAGACGTAAGGACGCGGTAGGGGACGAGAGTGGGGGTCCAGAAGGGGGTGAAGCTTGGGAGGAGGGGGCTCGGGTGCGGAACATCAGGAGCGAAGGAAGGCTGCCGGCTGGGGTGGGCAGCATCGCCCTGGGGTCCCGGCGGCTCCATGAAACCACCAGGTCTGGCTCTGCCCAGGCGACCACCGGCGGGACTGGAAATTGGCTGTGTCTACAGCAGGTTTGTTTCTAAGCGGATAATTGTGCGTGGCCCATGGGTGGTATAAATACCAGACGGCCCCCAGCCCTTGCTGTAGGCGCAGCACCGGGGAAGCTGGGCGTGGTGCGGACGAGGGAGGGCGCTGCGCTTAGCCAAAGGGCAGGGAAGAGGAGATCAAGGGGGAGGTGTCCGCAGGGGCAGAGGGCAGGGGGCGTCCGTCCGCGGGATGCAGAGTGACAAGCTCGGCGGCTGGGGACCACGCTGATGGGGACCGTGCGGGGAGCCTGGGCTGTCCGCGCCGATATCAGCAGCTCCGTGCGATTGAGATCGTTATTGTCTTAGGAGCTTGATTAACTGTACGCACTGCCAACACCTGCTCCGAAATAGAGCGAGGGACGGGGACGCAGCTCCTGATCAGGGGCTGCGTGGGCGGCGTGTGTGACTCGGGTGCAGATCTGCAGAACGGGGACGAGTGCAGGCGTGTGTGCGTGTGTGTGAGTGTGCGCCATGTGTGTGTCCACGTGTGTGTGTAAGCATGCGCCGTGTGTGTGTGCATGTGTGTGTGTGAGTTGGGTGCAGATCTGCAGAATAGGGACGAATGCGAGCATGTGTGCATGTGTGTGAGTGTGCGCTGTGGGTGTGTGTCCGTGTGTGTGCACGTGTGCATGAGTGTGCATGCATGTGTGTGTGACTTGGGTGCAGATCTGCAGAATAGGGACAAATGCGTTCGTGTGTACATGTATGTGAGTGTGCGCCGTGGGTGTGCATCCGTGTGCGTGCGTGTGCATGCATGTGTGTGGGTGTGTACCATGCATGTGTGTGCATGTGTATGTGTGTGTGCGTGACTCGGGTGCAGATCTGCAGAATGGGGACGAGTGCAAGCGCGTGTGTGTGTGGGTATGCACCGTGCATGAGTGGATGCACGTGCATGTGTATGCATGTGTGTGTGAGTGTGCGTGTGTGTGTGCATGTGTGAGTGCTCTGTGTGTGTGTGTGCGTGCATGCATGGGTGTAGGTGTGGGTGTGTGCCATCGGTATGTGTCTGTGCGCACCTGTGTATGTGTGCATGTGTGTGTGCACTGTGCGTTTGTGCCCATGTGTGTGTGCGCCCGTGTGTGTGCATGTGTGTGTGAGTGCATGTGTGGGTGCGTGTGTGTTCAAGGCAGGGGAAGGTGACACCAGGACGTGCCAAGAATCCTGGCGGGGGTTTGGCAGGCCAGGAGCTAGCCCAGGCCCGGTTGTTGGCTGCTGGTGTGACCCTGAATAGGCCTGTACCTCCCTCTGGCCTCAGTTTATTTACCTCTAAAATGGAAACACGAGGCTAGAGCTCTCCAATAGAAATAGGAGGCAACCACATAGGTGGCTGTAAGCTTTCTAGGAGCCACATTAAGAACAGTTTTTAAAGAAGAGGAAAAAAAGATAAAGCTAATTTTTAAAAGATTTTATTTATTTATTTAACAGATAGAGTTACAGAGAGAAAGAGAGAGAGAGAGAGGTCTTCCATCTGCTGCTTCACTCCCCAAATGGCCTCAATGGTCAGAGCTGGGCTGATCTGAAGCCAGGAGCCAGGAGCTCCTTCCGGGTCTCCCACGCGGGTGCAGGGGCCCAGGACCTGGGCCATCTTCCACTGCTTTCCCAGGCCACAGCAGAGAGCTGGATCGAAGAGGAGCAGCCGGGACTAGAACCGGTGCCCACAAGGGATGCCAGCACTGCAGGTGGAGGATTAACCTACTGCACCACAGCGCCGGCCCCAAAACTAATTTTTAATAACAGTTATTATACCTAATATATCCAGAGTACCATGGCAACCTGTAATCAACATAAAAATATCCATGGCATGGTTGACAGCCTTTTTCAAAAAATTTAAAAAATCTTCAACGTCTGGTGGGCGTTTCACACCAAGAGCGTGTGAACGTGACCCAGCCGTGTTGCTGGTGCCCGAGCTGGTGCGGTGAGCGGCTCCTGTGCCAGACGGGGCATGTCCAGGGTGTCCCATGGGCTCCAGTCCAAGCAGAGACTGTGCTTTCTGCCCCCAGCCCCTAACCAGGCGCCTCAAGACCACCAGTGAATAACCCGGTGAATGAGCGGGCTCCCTGGGGAGCACTGTGCAGGTCCTGCTACACTGGATCCTCCCGGGTTCCCCAGTCACCCCATGTCTCAGGTGAGGACGTGGAAGCCCAGAGAGGCTAAGTAAGCCCCCCACGGTCACACAGCAGGCAAGCGGAGCAGCCAATCTCTGAACCTCAGGGTCTGAGCTGGAGCCCAAGCTCCTGACCACTGCCCCACACGACCAGCTTCCGTTAGGACAAACACTGCTCCTTCAAGGGCAGCCCCTTGGGGCATCCTCTCAGCAAGTCCCGAACCCGGCCCCCAGGGAAGGTGCTAGGCGCCTGGTCCCTGCACTGGGAGAGCGCGTGATGCCAAGGGCACTGACGGCCTCACTCTAGGATTCGTAGAAGGCGCACTGGCACCCCGACGTGTGCCACCCACAGCTGTGCCGGAGTCCGTGCCGACCGCTGACTGCCCAGTCCCGGATCCTGGGGGCGACAGAGCCCACGACAGCCACCCACAGGGGCAGCTGGCTCCGCTCGGGAACTGGGCTACAAGGCATCCGTGGGAGTAGAAGTGTGCGGGGCAAGTGGGTGTCTCAGTGGCTGCAACGTGTACACGGCTCCATGCTACCAAGAGACACCAGCTTCCCGTGGCTTCCCAAAGGCAGAGCTGGCTCAGCTTCGGGTCAGAGCCTGGGCTCTGGAGCCAAATGGCCTGGGTTCAAATCCTGGCTTCCCCTCAAACTGACAGCGTGAACCTGGGCGAGTTGCTTCATCGCCTACACGTCCCATCTGTAAAATGGGCCCAAGTAACCCCACCTTGTAGACCAAGGGTGCAGACGAAGAGCATGGACGCAGGTTCGGAGCTGAGAGCGGTTCCTGGTCCTGTGAGTGCTTGTCAGTGCTTGCCGGGGGCTCCCGGTGTTCCGCGGAGTTCCGGCGAAGTTTGCAGAATCTGCAGTTCTGGGGAATGGAAGTGTTCGGGTCTATTTCTCGCGTCTCGGATTGCCTACCCCACTTACCATCTGTTCCGTGTAATCTCACGCTTAATCACAATTCTCTATTGTTCCGGCTGCTTCTGCGCCTCTCTCGCCGACAGCATGGGGCGGCCGCACGAATGAGTAGATGCCGCCTACCTGGCTCTGTGTCACCACCTTCCAACAGAGCCACCCACGCGTCTGCCCCTGCCCCGCCCCCGGGGGGCTGTGAGCTTCTTAGTAACACAGGTCTCTCTGGGTTCACCCGCTCAGCTCCCCATGGCAAGCACCAGGCATCTGGCCCGCACCTAGTGGGTGTCGGGAGACATTTGTCGAATTGACTTAAGCTTCGCTGGAGTGGAGCCCCCTGCAGGAAGGCCAGGCCTGCCCCGCCTCGTGCACGCTGCTGCCCCCAGCCCCACGCCCTGGCAGCCTGGCCGGGGCAGAGCTCCGAGTTGCTTGTGTCCCGCTGGTCCCGAGGAGGCTGGGAGATCGTAGCAGCAATCATGACACCAAATCCTTACGGTGCGCCGAGCCCTGTTGTAGCCGTGACCTTGGTCACCATGCAGAGCCGCCTGTCTCCTCTGAGAACTGAGGCGCTCACGGTTTGCCCGGTAACACAGGGCCGGTAGTGACCCAGCTGGCTCTGGGCCCAAGCGTGCCTGGCGGCTCCGCGTGTGTCCTTGCCCGGGAGCTCCGGCCTCTGCAGGTGCAAAGAGAAGGGGGTGAGACCAAAAGGGGCCAACTTCAGCAAGGAAAGGGAGGGAGGGGCCTCCTGGCTCTTAGTGGCTCTCAAGCCCCCCCCTCACGCCCATGCCACCCCCAGCCCCCACCGGAGACTAAGCTGCCAATCACCCCGGCTCAAATTCACACTCTGCTTTCAGTCTTTTCAAAATACAAGTCAGATCGTGTCGCTGCGCTTTGCTTGAAACCTTCGGTGGCTCCCCATTGCTCTCAGGATAAAGAACTCGGAACCGGTTGTGTGCCGGTCAGCCAGCTCGCTGGGCGCCCAGGCCGAGGAAGGAAACATCAAAAGCCCCTGATCTGCAGCAGCTGCCGGTTTTCACGGTGCAAAGACACCCACTGTGACCTGTTTCGAGCTGGCAACAGTTTAACAGCTGCTTCACGAAATTCCTGAAAATGTCACCAGGGCCTCCTCTGGTTGGAGCCAGCTGCAGCACGCGGCCACTGCCGACGGCAGTCGGAGTGTGCAGGTCGCACGCTCTGGGCGGGCCTGCCCACCCACCCAGCCCTGGGGCAGCGCACTGCCCTGGCCTGCCCCTGCCCCTGCCCACCGCCGCCCCGTGCAGGCCAGCCTGCCCAAGGCCTCCGCACCTGCTGCTGCTTCTGCCTGCCAACGCTTCCTCGGATCAGAGAGTCTGGGATCTCTCTCTCTCTCTCTCTCTCTCTCTCTCTCTCTCTCTCCCTCTCTCTCTGTACCTCCTGTTAAGCCTCTGTTTTCCTCTGGTTCCCTTGGGGCAGCTCCTCCCACCTCCATCGAAGTGGTGGCCGCCGACACGCCTGCTCCCTTCAGCCGCTACCAAGCCCAGAACTTCACTCTGGTTTGCATCGTGTCCGGAGGGAAGCCAGCACCCACGGTGAGTGCCCCCGGGGGGCGCCCAGCCCCCTCCCCAGTTGCCACTGCACCCTGCTCTCGGGCTTGGCCCAGGGAAGACGCGGACTCCGACCCCTCCGTGGATGGGACTCCTCTGCCGCCCCCCCCCCACTCCCGCTGCTGAGAGCTCTCCCTTCTGGGCCCTGGATTCTGGGACTTGGCAGTGGGTGGGGCCCCGGGGGAGCACAGCCCCAGCTGCTGAGCAGGATGGGGCCAGAGGAGGGCGCCCGAGGGGAGGTGACTGGTCCAAGGTCACCACGGCGGTCTCCACGGAGCGGGGACTCAGGTCCACACCTCGAGCTCCAGGTCCAGCGCTCTTCCCAGGACCCCAGTGGTTTGCAGGAAGCCACCAGGGGAGAGGGAGGTGGCATGCAGGGAGGGGAGGGAGGGAGGGGTAAGAGAGGGTGGGGAGAGAGAAGGACCTGGAGGGAGAGGGGAGGGAATTCCTTTGGGGCCAACTCCAAGCTGTCAGACCCAGCTGGTGTCTGTGAGGCCTGGGGGCCTGGCTCAAAGTGCTCTTCACGGGTGCCAGAAGGGGCTGGACCAAGCCCCGAAGCACGGCCCGAGTGTCCAGAGAGCCGGTTCTGGTCGCGGCACCGCCCCACCCGCTGAACGACCCAGAGCAGCAAGAACCGGCTATCAAGTTCCCGGTCTCTGTCTGGAGGTCGGGAAACGGGCAACAGGAACGCTTTCCGGCATCCCTAGAAGCGGTGGGACCCTTTTGGGCCACTGATACCCGCGCAAGCCCCAAGTCTGGGACATTCGAAATGAAGTGGGGCCCAGTGGCCCTCCCCGGCCCCAAAGCACCTGTGAGGACGGTCCCAGGCATGACACTTTCCTGTACTTGACCTTGTGTGTTTCCTGTACACCAGGCTTTATCGGGCAGTGGGGACACAGGTGACAGCAAGGACAGGGAGGCCCGACTGCCTCACAGGTGTGGTCTACTGCTGCGACCCTGGGACCTGGGCCAGGTAGACCAGCCCCCCAGTCAGGGGCCCACAATAGGGCAGCAGGCAGGTGTGCAGAGACACAGTAGGGTGGCGAGCAGGTGTGTAGCAGCACAGTGGGCCACCTAGCTGGGGTGCAGAGGCATGGGGGTGCACTGAGCAGGTGCACAGAGGTGCGGGTGGGGCAGTGAGCAGGTAGGGAGAGGTGTGGGGGTACACTGAGCAGGTGCACAGAGGTGTAGGTGGGGTGGTGAACAGGTAGGGAGAGGTGTGGGGGTGCACTGAGCAGGTGCACAGAGGTGTAGGTGGGGTGGTGAGCAGGTAGGGAGAGGTGTGGGGGTGCACTGAGCAGGTGCACAGAGGTGTAGGTGGGGTGGTGAGCAGGTAGGGAGAGGTGTGGGGGTACACTGAGCAGGTGCACAGAGGTGTAGGTGGGGTGGTGAGCAGGTAGGGAGAGGTGTGGGGGTGCACTGAGCAGGTGCACAGAGGTGTAGGTGGGGTGGTGAGCAGGTAGGGAGAGGTGTGGGGGTACACTGAGCAGGTGCACAGAGGTGTAGGTGGGGTGGTGAGCAGGTAGGGAGAGGTGTGGGGGTACACTGAGCAGGTGCACAGAGGTGTAGGTGGGGTGGTGAGCAGGTAGGGAGAGGTGTGGGGGTGCACTGAGCAGGTGCACAGAGGTGTAGGTGGGGTGGTGAGCAGGTAGGGAGAGGTGTGGGGGTACACTGAGCAGGTGCACAGAGGTGTAGGTGGGGTGGTGAGCAGGTAGGGAGAGGTGTGGGGGTGCACTGAGCAGGTGCACAGAGGTGTAGGTGGGGTGGTGAGCAGGTAGGGAGAGGTGTGGGGGTGCACTGAGCAGGTGCACAGAGGTGTAGGTGGGGTGGTGAGCAGGTAGGGAGAGGTGTGGGGGTACACTGAGCAGGTGCACAGAGGTGTAGGTGGGGTGGTGAGCAGGTAGGGAGAGGTGTGGGGGTGCACTGAGCAGGTGCACAGAGGTGTAGGTGGGGTGGTGAGCAGGTAGGGAGAGGTGTGGGGGTACACTGAGCAGGTGCACAGAGGTGTAGGTGGGGTGGTGAGCAGGGGGGTAGAAGTGCGGGGTTATACTAAGCAGGTGCACAGAGGTGTGTGTGGGGTAGTGAGCAGAGGTGCAGAGGTGCAGGTGGGGTGGGGAGCAGGCACGCAGAGGTGCAGGTGGAGTGGGGAACAGGTGGACAGAGGCATAGGTCAGGCTCTACATAGGAGTGCAGAGGTGGAGCTGGGGCACAGACGGGTACACAGAGGTGAGGTGGGGCGGTGAGCAGAGGCACAGAGGCATAGATGCGGCACTACCAGGTGCAGAGGCTCAGGTGGGGCAGTGAGAAGGTAGGGAGAGGCGTGGGGGTACACTGAGCAGGTACGCAGAGGTGCGGGTGGGGGTACACTGAGCAGGCATACAGAGGTGCGGGTGGGGGTACACTGAGCAGGTACGCAGAGGTGCAGGTGGGGGTACACTGAGCAGGTATGGAGAGGTGTGGGTGGGGGTACACTGAGCAGGCATGCAGAGGTGCGGGTGGGGGTACACTGAGCAGGCATGCAGAGGTGCAGGTAGGGGTACACTGAGCAGGTATGGAGAGGTGCAGGTGGGGGTACACTGAGCAGGTACGCAGAGGTGCGGGTGGGGCAGTGAGCAGGTGCACGAGGCAAGCTGTAGTCCCAAGGAAACGGATTTTAAAGGTGACTTCAAAGTCACCAGTTTTTGAAAGCCAGGACCTGGCTCCAAATGTTCCTCCTTGGAGCCCACCGGGAGGTCTAGTCGCCCTAAAACCCGGGAAGCTGGTCTCTCCCAATGTGGGGCACAGAGCGGCTTCTCCCAGGCCTGGGGCTGTGGGAAGACACCGTCTTCCCCACCTGCCTCGCCTGGGCTGGGCTCTCACTTAGGACGCCCTGTGATAGAAAAGACCCCCATCTGCCCGCATTCGTGGCACCTTACACCTGCCTGAGACGTCAGAACTTGAAAGAAATTCTTTGATACAAATTACAAACCTGCTTTTGAAGCACTTTTCAAAAAGAGAGAGAGAAGACGGAGGGGGAAAAATCCCCAACGTAGGCTATTATGTGCATAAGAGACTCTTTGCTGAGTTATAAACTCTGACAGATTCTCAGCTTCCACATTTCAATTATCCTCCCTCCCCTCCCCGCCTCCCACCCTCGCAGCTCCCGCCCCCCCCCCACACACACACCGGCATTCCCCAGGGCCGCTGCCTGCGCTCCTCTCTCCTTGTCTCCTATCGATTTATTTATCTGATTTATTAAAAAATACACCCAATCCCCACAGGCCTCTGGGCGCATGTACCAAAATAAAAAGACAGCAAATTAAATTAAATGCCGCCTCTCAAAACTCGAATTCTGCGTTAGCAAGAAAGCGAGGAGACGGGCGCGTTCGCCTGGCCCGCACCCAGCTCCCTCCCCCGCCGCACCTGTTTCCTGCCTACCAGCTCCAGGATGCGCAGGCGCACAAGTGCAGGCACGGCCCCTCCCTCCCTGTTCCCTCTTCCCACTTCCTCCTGCAGCCCACGGCTTCCCCGGGTGGGCCCACGTCACCCGCCTTGGAGCGAGGGCGGCCCCCAAGGCTGAGGTCCCTGGTCTCCCACGTGGCTTCACTTTAGCTCTGCACAGCCCCCAACACTGGGCGTCGTCACCTTTACAAGTAGAGAAACTGCGTCCCAAAGGGCCTCCCCAGCCGGGCCCGCTGTACCACCCGACTCTTCGTGTTGGGGTGCTACAGGGAAGGAATGGGGCTGGGCACCTATCTGGAATATTCCCAGGAGGAGACGGCTCCGGAAGAACTGGCTTCCCGTGGCCAGCTCAGCCCGAGAGCCCATTGGGAGGTCAAGGTCATTGGCCGCGATCCTTTCTCACACCCTCCTGGTAACCCCAGGTTTATTTCAAACGAGACGGGGAACCCATCGACGCCGTGCCCGTCTCGGAGCCGCCGGCTGCGAGCTCGGGCCCCGCCCAGGACAGCAGGCCCTTCCGCAGCCTCCTGCACCGGGACTTGGACGACACCAAGATGCAGAAGTCGCTGTCGCTGCTGGACACCGAGAGCCGGGGCGGGCGGCCCTCCACGGAGCGCCCCTCCCGCGTCCTGACGCCGGATCCCAGCGCCTTCCTCCAGCCGACCACCGAGAACATCCCAGAGACGGTCGTGAGCCGCGAGTTCCCCCGCTGGGTCCACAGCGCCGAGCCTGTCTACTTCCTGCGCCACAGCCGCACGCCGGGCAGTGACGGCACCGTGGAGGTGCGCGCCCTGCTCACCTGGACCCTCAACCCGCAGATCGACAACGAGGCCCTCTTCAGCTGCGAGGTCAAGCACCCGGCGCTGTCGATGCCCATGCAGGCGGAGGTCACGCTGGGTAAGGCTTGGGCACAGGTGGGCACCACCTGCAGGGCAGGGAGTCAGGGAGCCAGGGGCTAGGAAGGGAGATGCGGCAGACTGGAGGCCGGCTCAGCCCAGAGCCCAGCCGTGGTGCTGAAGGGGGTTTGCTGATTGGACGGAGGAGTATGGGAGGTATCAGGCGGCCGAGGCCAGGAGGAAGGAGCCGGTTTTGTCCGATCGAAGGATCTAGAAAGTTGGGGGCTGGGGGAGGGTTGGTGCATCAGCATCAGGGACAGGGAAGGGTGGGAAATGGGACCTGGACATCACGGGCAGCTTCTCAAGGGTGGGGGGTGGCCACTTCCAGCCAGGAACCGAGGAGGCCCGTGACGGGCCGAGGGGGTCTTCAGGGGCAGGGGCAGGAACACGAGGGGTCGGGGCGAGACCAGGAACATGGCGGGGGTGGGGAGGGCAGGCAGCAAGGTCAGGGAAGGTTTTCTGGACCTCAGGCAGGTGCTCGGGGCTGGGGTTCCAGGCGGTGTGCGGGTAAGGTGTGGGTCAGGGCGGCAAGCCCGGGAGGGTGCAGGCTCCCTCGGTCGGTGAGGGTTCCAGGAAGTGCTGCCTGTGTGGGGTCAGAAACACGCAGGCCGGGGGAGGACGTCACCTCGGCTCACTCAGCAGAAAAAGTCATCAGCTTGCTGCCATGCTGTTTGAAAGGGGTGGGCAGAGAGAGAGAGAGAGAGAGAAAGAGAATCTTCCATACCTTCCGTCTGCTGGGTCACTCCCCGAATGGCTGCGACAGCCAGGGCTGGGCCAGGCTGAAGCTGGGAGCCAGGAGCTCAGCCCAGGCCTCCCGCAGGGTGGCCGGGACCCAAACTGTGGGCCATCACCTGCTGCCGCCCGGGAAGCCCATTAGAATGAAGAGGGCGCTGGGACTGGAACTCGGGCGCTCGGCTTCGGGATTCGGTGTCCCGAGCAGCGACTATACCCCCACACCAAATGCGCACACCCAGCTTGTACTTTTAAACACAGCCAAGTCCTGTCCTCTCCAGCCCTGTGGGAGGGGCCGCCCAGCCTTTGGAACCTGTCCCTGTGGGCGGAGCCCAGCTCGCCACACCCCCCGAAGCCAAAGCACTGCCTCGGATCAGCCCCCCTCCCTCCGTGCTTCCTTCTTCTTCCAGCCGAAAGGTGAAGGAAGAGAGACCTGGAATCTTCTCTCGCCTGGGTGGGTGGGGGCAGGGGCATGGACACAATGACCCTGCTGCTCCTTCATGCCCCCCTCCCTTTGCACCTAGCGGCTCCTCCTGGAGCCCAAGACACCCACGCTGATTCAGGGCCCCTGCAGCGACAGCTGGGGGCCACGTGGAGCCAGACACAGCCTCTCACCCAGGCCCGGCAGGGGTGGGGCCACAGGGCTCCCCTGCTTTCAGCCGGCTCATAGACGCCCCAGCACTCTCCGAACCACACACCCAGGGAAGGGTCTGTGTGTGCCTACTGCGTGCCAGGAGCCTTAGCGCGGACTGCCTCGCTCGGTCACCACGGGTGGGCGTGCACAGTGTGGTCCCGTGTCACAGGTGGCACCGCAGCGTGCCCACAGCAGAGCAGGAATGCCAGGCCTGTCCACGCCTTGTCCTCGCCCCCGCAAGCCAGCCTCTGAGCTCCCCAGGCCCAGGCTGCTTCCCGCACACCTCTCTCTTCCCGCAGCCCAGCTGCCCGCACCGGGAGTGACAGAGAGGGCTCGAGCACCTGCTACACACCCCAGCTGCTGCTGTCCGATAAGCTCACTGGGGCTCGCGTTGCCCCAACGGGGAAGGCACGATTATGATCCCATATCACAGATGGGGGAACTGAGGCCCGGGGATGCTAAGTCCGTTCTCCCAGGTAAGTGGGCGAGGATGCGAAGGCAGGCAGCACGGCACCGGGCGTGCACTGCGCCTCTCGCTGGCATCCTCGTGCCCCCCGCCCCAGCCCCGGAGGCCGGGCCCTGTGCCGGGGGGCTGGGCCCTCTCCCGTGTCACCAGCCAGCCCCCTGGAGCCCCCATTCTTCCCCATGTCCCTCCTCGTCCCTGCTCCACCCCAGAAGAATGAGAAGGCAAAAGGCCAGACCAGGACCTCAGACCGAGTGGCCTTCCAAGGCGGGGCGTGTGGACTGTGGGCCGTCCTCGCACCCCTGCCGGACCCCAGCCTCGCTGTGTCTGATCCCAGGGGCTCCTTGGCCCCCTACCTAGAGCCACCTCTGTGGGCGCCCCCCATTGTCAAAGCGAGGGGCAGACAGGCCCGCTCAAGGGCAGTGCCCCCACACAGAGGGGTCCACGCGCACCTGGGGAGTGACAGCGGTGGGCAGGACCCAGCATGGTCACCAAGGTAAAAGGGCCTAGTGAGGTGAGCCCTTGAAGAGGCCCCGGGACAGGCTTCCCGTCCAGCCTCCACTCTGTGGATCGTGAGATCTCTTGTGTCTCAGAGCCTCAGTTTTCCAATCTCTTGAATGGGGAGAACAGGAGGAACCACAAACATGTTTTCAGCGCTGTGCACAGTGCCAGGCTCCGTGCAAGATGCGTCCCCACCTGGTCTCCCTGAGACTGCTGAGAGATGCTGTCGGTTTCGCCAACGTAGACATGGGAGCCAGCTTGGAGTGACCGCCCCCAGGTCCACCAGCAGGGCCGCCTGAGCCCAGAGCCCTCGCTATCAACCACCACGCCCCGCAGCCTGCCAGGGCATCCACGGAGCCAGTGTGCGTGACCAGTGCAGCGAGCTGGGAGCTGCAGGGCCGTGGGTTCATGGACTTTGGGTTCGCGCTGAGACGGTGGAATGAAGGAGATGTCCCTGGGGCACAGAATCCAAGCACCTGAGGACTTGGAAGATCAAAGCCACAAGAGTCGGGACACGTCGCCCTGTGACAAACCTCTGCTCCCACTCGCCGGGGAGGCACTCCCCAGCTCAAATGCCACCCCCTCCAGGAAGCCTTCCTGGACCCTTCCCCAACTCTCCCAAATAAACCCCTCCCCACATCTTGCAGTGTTTGCACCTTTCTTGTGCTCCGAACCACAGATGCCCGGTGGTCCTGGAACCCGTCTCGGGAGATGCCAGCTGCATCCTTCTGTTGACTGAGCCAGACACCGGAGCCCCCACTTCCCCACTCTTTTCTCATCTCCCACACCCACGCCCTCCTCAAGCCCTGGCAGCCCCGCCTCCCACTCTGTGCCGGATCTGCCTTCTCACGGGCGCCCCCGCGACCACCCACGTCGCCCACCTGTGACATTACACCCCTTCAGCCTGCTCTGTTCGCGGCCATGTTGGCCTGTTCCGGTCTCCCCCAGCCCCTGCCCCACTGATCTACTTAGCATATAAATCAGATCGCGATTGCGGCTCACAGGCACACCCGCCCCCACCCCTCTAGTGGTGGACGAGGGGACAGCGGAACAGATGAGAGCCCAGAAATAGACCCACGTCGTCTGCACGGCCAATTGATTTCTGACAAAGACCCCCGGGCTGTCCCGTGTAACCAATGGCCCCGGAACAACTGAGCTCGCATAAGGAAAATGGAACCTGCACCCCTGCCTCGCGCGCACACAGAAGTTAATTTGAAATGAATCAGACTTAAAAGCCAGCATGATATTAAGCTTCCGGACCAATATCTAGAAAAACATCCTCGCGACACTGGGGTGGCTAGGATCTTTCATGCACTCACAAAAAAAAAAAAAAACATGAAATGAAAATTGGTAATTGGACGTCGTCAAAATTCAAATCTGCCATACAAAGACGTTTCTGAGAAAATGGAAACTCAAACTACAAGGTTCTCAGCACACGCGTCCGACAGCGTCTGGTTCCAGAAAGACTGGTGAAAACTGACAGCACGAGACAACGCGCAGGTTAACAAAAGAAGACGCACAAATGGCCAAGAAACGTCTGACCCCGTGTGCGACGTGATCGGTCGTGGGGAAATGCAGATGCCAACCTCAGGGAGCTGCCCGTGCACAGCCACGAGACCAGCCACGACTGGAAGAACCGACACTGCCAAACGTTGACAGGGAGGCAGGACGATCGGCGCCTCCCGCACCAGGGTCTCCTTACTGTGGAAGATTGGCGGTTCCTTACAAAGGAACACACCCCTCCTCGATGCCTGCCCGGAGCCCGAGAGAATGAGAACAGTTGTCTACACTCGCCGGGGAACACACGCAGCAGCCTTGTCCCTGAGCCACGCCTGTGAGAGCAAACACTGAGTAACCCCCGTGTCCACACTTAGGGAAGCAGGTGGACAAAGTTGAGGTGCAACCAAATACTTTTCAGGACTGGCACAGTGGACTAAGCCTCCTCCTACGGTGCCGGCATCCCGTATGGGCACCGGTTCGAGTCTGCTGCTCCACTTCCGATCCAGTTGCCTGCTGTGGCCTGGGAAAGCAGTGGAAAATGAGCCAAGTGCTTGGGCTCCTGCACCCATCTGGAAGAAGCTCCTGGCTTTTGGCTTCGGATCGACTCCTGGGAGCGAACCAGCGGATGGACGACCTCTCTCTCTGTTTCTCCCTCTCTCTCTCTGTAACTCCGCCTCTCAGGTAAATACATCTTAAAGAAGAAATCCTTTTGGTGGACGCGAATGAGTGAACTTGTGACTCGTGCATCAGCCCGGAGGGAGCTCAGAAGCGGCACAGCAGAGTCCATGCCGGGGGGCGGGGGGGAGCGGGTGCGTTTACCTGAGCTCCTGGACAAGCACACAAATCCCCGTTGGTGGAAGTCGCAAACATGTTCCCCTGCGGAGAGTGGGAAGAGCCCCGAGGAGGCCCGAGGGAACATTCGTGTTTATTAAAGTTTATCGAACGGTACATTTTAAAATAGGGCTTCTCGCAATAGGCAAGAGTTATCCCAATTAGAAATATGTGAAGAAGGCTGGCGTCGTGGCTCACTTGGCTAATCCTCTGCCTGCAGCGCCGGCACCCCGGGTTCTAGTCCCAGTTGGGGCGCCGGATTCTGTCCCGGTTGCTCCTCTTCCAGTCCAGCTCTCTGCTGTGGCCTGGGAGTGCAGTGGAGGATGGCCCAAGTGCTTGGGCCCTGCACCCACATGGGAGATCAGGAGAAGCACCTGGCTCCTGGCTTCTGATCAGCGCAACGCCATTTCGGGGGTGAACCAACAGAAGGAAGACCTTTCTCTCTGTCTCTCTGTCTCTCTCTCTCTCTCTCTCACTGTCTAACTCTGCCTGTCAAAAAAAAAATATGTGAAGAAGGGGAAAGCCCAGTCCACGTGACTTCCTAGCTACGCCAGACCCCGAGTCCAGCTGGCCACTGTCACCCTCTCTGTCAGCCGTGTCCAGCCCAGGGCCTCCTTCCTCTCGCCTGAACACCCCAGGCGCAGGCCCACGTCTGAGCCTGCACAGCTGTCGCTCCCGCCTCCAGCAATCTCGCCCCAGACACTCGCTTCCTCCTCCACGCAGGCCTCTGCTTGATCTCCTACTCAGAGGCCCCTCCTCCATGCTCTGTCTGGAACAGCCTTGTCCCCCGGGCCCCTGCAGCCCCTTGTCTCATTGTCATCTGGCATCGCACTCCTCTCTACCTGGAAGGGTGTTCTTGGCTTCCTAACAGTCAGGAGTCCCCGCTGGAGTTAAAGGTGCAGGGTTGGGTGTTAAAGACAGGGTTGGGTGCTCACGCAGGGCAGGGCTCAGATCAATCCCGAACGTATCCTCAGCCTGGACATGTTGCCGTTCCTAACATATCAGCTGTTTCATAATTAATTCACTCTCTTCTGGGCTTTTGCAAAGACCAAGTAAGGTGGCACTTAGCATGGTGCAGACAGAGGAGTCCACTTTTGGTGGACAGAGCTACTGTTATTATTCGTCACTGTTTGCCCAACATTGCCCTGTAGAGTGACCGACACAGATCAATGTACAATGAAGAATTAGAGAGAGAACCGCTCAGTGCATGGGTGTGTCGCATGCTGGTAGGCTCATGGGTAATGTGTGGATGGATGGATGGTGGAGAGGTGAGCAGGTGAACAACTGGGTGAGAATGGATGAGTGATTGGCTTGAGACTATCTGCATGGGTGGATGGGTGAGTGGGCAGATGGATGGATGGGTGGATGGATGGATGGATGGGTGGCTGTGTGGATGGATGTGTGGATGTGTGGATGGATGGATGGGTGGATGGAGAGATGAATGAATGAGTGGGTGGATGGATGGATGAGTGGGTGAGTGGATGGATGGGTGGGTAGAGTGTTGGATACATGGATGGATGAGTGGATGGATGGATGGATGGGTATGTAGAGGGTTGGATGCCTTCATGGATGGCTGAATGAGAGGATACATGGGTGGATGAGTAGATGGATGGATGAGTGGGTGAGTGGATGGATGGATGGATGGATGGGTAGAGTGTTGGATACATGGATGGATGGATAGATGGATGGAGAGATGAATGAATGAGTGGCTGGATGGATGGATGAGTAGATGGGTAGATGGATGGATGAGTAGATGGATGGATGAGTGGGTGAGTGGATGGGTGGATAGGTGGATGGATGGATGGATGGGTGGATGGATGGATGGATGAGTAGATGGATGGATGAGTGGGTGAGTGGATGGATGGATGAGTGGATGGATGGATGGATGGGTAGGTAGAGTGTTGGATACATGGATGGATGAGTAGATGGATGGAGAGATGAATGAATGAGTGGCTGGATGGATGGATGAGTGGATGGGTAGATGGATGGGTGTGTAGAGGGTGGGATGCCTGCATGGATGGCTGAATGAGTGGATACATGGGTGGATGGGTGGATGGACAGACGGATAGATTAATGGATGAGTGAGTACATGGGTGAGTAGTCGTCTTAATGAATGCCCAGACTTCCCGGGGGCAAACTGGAGGAGATTGTCCTTGCGATTCCACGGTGCCATTCTGCATCAGGACGCTCAGGAGCAGTGAGGAGGGAAGTTTATCTGAGCAGGACTGTAGCCTCCCCCTGGGCACTCAGGCATCCGTCCTTTGCCTTCCACGCATGGTCCCACACCTTATCCCCACTGTCATTTGCAGTGTCTCCTCGGGCAGAGTGGTGGCCTGTTCACCCATTTCCACGTGAGAAAACTGAGGTCCAACAGGTTGGATGGAATTGTCCAAGCCACGCAGCCTGAGAGTGAGGGCCAGGCTGGCTTCTGCGTGTCTGAGCTCCTCTCCTGTGCACACAGCGGTGGAGGCCGACAACGTGCTTCTGGCTGCACTCAGCGCTGCGTTCCAGGAGCAGGCGAGAGGGTCACGCCTTGGCTGCCAGGAGCTGCTAATTGGCGTCTTGGTGGAGGTGGCAGCAGGGAGGGTGACAGCAGCTGGCTTGGCTTTGAGAGCACCTTGGCGCCACAGCCGTGGCCGAGGGAGTCAGGGGACCGTCTGCCACAAAGGCACTTGTCCGTCCACGCTGCCAGCATCGAGCTGAGAAGCAAGGGCAGAGCACAACCCTCCCCAGCCGCCCTCCGTGCCCCTCCCAGTCAGTTCTGCGCAGGCGCAAACAGGAGCAGCAGCTCAGGGCTCAGGGCACAGCAGAGGCTGCTGGGTAGAAGTGACCCCGCTCTGTCTCTCCTCAGCCCCTGGGCTCCTCGTTGGAGCCCTACATCAAGTCCTGCTTCTGCCGCCGCCTTGCAGTGTGACCTTGGGCACTGCCCTCCTGGGGGACCAGTTTATGACCTGCAAAATGGGTTTGATGTTAACCTGAGTACCAGCACGGTGTGTCAGACCTAAAATGGAGGGTAGCACGTCTTCAGCACCTGGTGAATGGCAGTGTCCTCTCCCCTGAGGGTCAGCAGGCACAGGCCCAGGAACTAGCAGAGCCGTGAGGAATCCAAGCCTGGAGGCAAAGGTGTCTGCCCTGGTCCCCCAGGGCTCCAGCTTTCTCCTGGACAGGGGTGCCCTTCAGCGCCCTCTGCTGGCTGCCGCCAGCAGTGCCATCCCTTCAGCGCTCAAAGGACAACAGAGCAGACAAAATAATAGCCCCGAGCCAGGCTGCCCCGGGCTGGTTTTTCCCATCAGCAAATTGACCTCCACAGTCCCGGAGAGTTAATAAAGAAGGAGGGGAGGTTGCTTGACCTCTAAGCCTTCATTGCCTCCTGGGGACAATCGCTATGGCTGGAAGGTCAAGTGGGAGCGTGCAGACGGTATTTAACACGGGACCTGGCCCTCGGCATGCGCTGGACCAATGCTATCCACCCATCCCCCCACCTCCTGACATTGTCATGGCTCCCACTGAGCAGCTGGGGAAAGCCAGGTGGAGAGCTCAGCCGGGGACACAGAGTGGACTCCACTCCAGCTGTTGGGGCTCCAGGCTCTTGCTGCTCCCACCCGCTGGTGTGTGCAGCAATGGAGCCACCCATCCCCCACCCCCTCCCCCGCCACCCCCTCCTGTGTCTGCAGGGCTCTTCCCATGGATGCTTCGCTCAGCCCCATGTGGCACTTTAGATGTCCTGATCGCGGTTTAATTAACGGTCCTCTGGTCTGGTTCTCAGAGAATTATCGTGGCAGTGTCTGGAAGACCACCCACATAGGCCTTCTGCTGCGAGAGCTGTGGGTGGGATGGAGAGGCTGGAGGTCCAGGCATGGGCAGAGGGGGGAGACCCTGGCCAGCCCCAGAGCCTGGGCACAAGGAAATGGCTTTCTTCCCACCACCGTCCCTGGAAGGTGTTCCCAGAGAGCAGTCCAGAGCGTGGCACTCCAGCCAAACCCTAACCCTGCCTCCCGTTCTGGAAACCCTCTAGACCGGCCCCCAGCCCAGCCCCGTCCCCTCCCTGACCTCCGTCAGAGCTGTGCCCTGGCTGTTCCCTCTGCCTGGGACAGCCCTCATGAGCCTCACATCTCAGCTCCTTGGGAGAGACGAGGACCACTGTACCTAAGGGTGTCTGTCGCCCACCGGCCCTCAACCACCCCTCCTTGGCCCGTTTTCTGTATCCAGCACTGTCCCACTGAGCTGTGCGTGCGTTTGCTCAGCTGAGGCCTCCTGACTGAAGGGCAAGCCCCCTGCTGGCAGGGTTTGGGCTGTGTCCACCACTGCCTCCTCCACCCGCTCCCAAGCCTGACACACACTCAGCTCAGTGGTTAGTGTTGAAAGCATGCTTGGGTGGGTGGGTGGGTGGATGGGTGGGCACATGGGTGGATGGATGGGTGGATGGGTGGGCACATGGGTGGATGGATGGGTGGATGGATGGGTGGATGGGTGGATGGATGGGTGGATGGATGGGCACATGGGTGGATGGATGGGTGGATGGGTGGATAGATGGGTGGAAAGGTGGATTAATCTGGTAGAAAACTCCTTGGCAGGTCGGCGCCACGGCTCACTAGGCTAATCCTCCGCCTTGCAGCGCCGGCACACCGGGTTCTAGTCCCGGTCGGGGCGCCGGATTCTGTCCCGGTTGCCCCTCTTCCAGGCCAGCTCTCTGCTGTGGCCAGGGAGTGCAGTGGAGGATGGCCCAAGTGCTTGGGCCCTGCACCCCATGGGAGACCAGGAGAAGCACTTGGCTCCTGCCATCGGATCAGCGCTGTGCGCCGGCCGCAGCGCGTCGGCAGCGGCCATTGGAGGGTGAACCAACGGCAAAGGAAGACCTTTCTCTCTGTCTCTCTCTCTCACTGTCCACTCTGCCTGTCAAAAAAAAAAAAAAAAGAAAGAAAGAAAACTCCTTGGCCTGAAAATCAAGAAACGTGGGTGACTGGCTCTCTGGTGACCTTGGGTAAGGCTCTTCCTTACCCATGAGCCCCTGCTCTGCAACTGAAGAGGAGGATGGAGCCAAGGGTTCCCAGGCTCCACCCACAGGAGAGCAAGGCCCCCTGGGCGTCTGTCTCCGGGGTCTGAGCCATGACGGCCTGTGGAGGCAGTGAGGAAAGGCTGTGCGGGAGAGCAGCGGGCGGCAAAGGCTGGCGCGAGGGAGGAGAAGGCCCCCCCACACGGTGTCCACCTCCACCCAGACGCTCCAGAAAGCCCCTGCTCAGCCCAAGACGGGGGCACTGCATCAGGGCACAGGAGACGCCAGGTTGCCCGATGCTTCCTCACTTCGCGACCTTCGGCAATTGCGTTGTGACTGTGGGCCTGCGTGAACTCGGGCGGTGATGGGGACAATGACAGCAGGAGGAGGGTTGGAGCGCGGGAGTCTTGAGCCTTGAGCAGTCCGGCGGCGGCCCAGGCTGCTCCCCTGCCCTGGCAGCTGAGCCATCTACTGGGCAGCACCTCCCCTGGGCAAGCATCTCTCCCCGGCCACACTGTCCCCTGCCTTCTCTGACCTTGTCACCTGTCACGCTGACTTGCATTTGACTGCTGCTGACTTCATTTCCCGTGGATGTGTGGCTCCCACAAGGACAGAGGTTGTGTTCAACCCCCAGTCCCCGCTGGGGTCTGACTCATTTCAGGAGCCCAGGGAATGTGTGAATGAATGCGGGTGTGAATGAATGAATGAGCATACTCAGAGCTCCTGACCCCGAAGACATCGGTTCCTGGACTGAATCTACTCTGCCAGGTTCCCGGCCCCTCCTTTCCATGCTGGCCTCTTCCCCAAACACCCAACTCCCTGACTGGCCCTTCTCTCCCTACAGGTGCACCTAAAGGCCCCAAAATTGTGATGACGCCCAGCAGAGCCCGAGTTGGGGACACAGTGAGGATCCTGGTCCACGGGTTTCAGGTCAGCCTCTCTCTGAGCAGCCAGAAAGGTGGTGGGCGGTGGGGGAACCCCGACTGGGCACCAGCCCCACTCCCCAGCCCCGACAGCACCCTCCAACACCCCGCCCTTGACCTTCAGCCATGGCCAGTAGGCCTCAGTCTCCCAGTTTGGGCAATGGTAGAATTGGGAGAACGCAGGTTTCCACTCTCCCACCGCAAACCTGAAGCCTCGAGCTCACGGGCCTGGCACCCGTTCCAGCCCTGGACGCCTCCTCCTGGGGTCCCAGCAGCCACTCCCAGCCCACCGATGCCAATGCCTTGGCAGCCACGGCCAGGCCGCCTGCCTGACCCCTCCCTGCGACGGCAGTGCAGTGCCTCCTGGGACCTGACTCTCCCCCCACTCTGGCCAACAGAATGAAGTCTTCCCAGAGCCCATGTTCACGTGGACGCGGGTCGGGAGCCGCCTCCTGGACGGCAGCACAGAGTTCGACGGGAAGGAACTGGTGCTGGAGCGGGTCCCGGCCGAGCTCAACGGCTCCATGTACCGCTGCACGGCCCAGAACCCGCTGGGCTCCACCGACACGCACACGCGGCTCATCGTGTTCGGTGCGGCCACACCCGCCTGGGCAGGGCCGGGAGATCTGCCCTGGGTGTGGGGCGGGGGGGTGAGGGGGCGACGATCCCTGGAGGCGGGGGAATCAAGGGCACAACTCCCCTGAAATCCCCCTGAGCATGTGTCCGCCCCCCAGAAGTCACGGCAGTTCAAGGGTTAAAACCTGAGCAGCTTTGGAGGCACAGAGACTCTGGGTTCAAATCCCAGCCCCGGGTCTGAGCAAGGGGCAACCTTGGGCAGCCTGCCCTGCCTCCCTCTGTTCCTCCGTCTGCAAAATGGGCTGATGTCACCAGTCCCCAGGGAGGCTTCATGGCTGGGCTGGGCATGAGCTTGTGTCACCAGGTAGCAGTGCTGGGTGCTGGGTGCTGGGTGCCCTTCCCTGACTGCTGCCCTCTTTGCCTCCCTTTCTGATTCTTCCCCACAGAAAACCCAAATATTCCGAGAGGAACGGAGGACTCCAATGGTAAGCCTCCGCCCCCCGGGTGTCTTGCTTGAGAGTGAGTGGTTCTCATGGCTCCCGGAGGCTCTGTTCAAACTGCCCCCCACCCCCGCCCTGTGCCTGGCCCCTCCCCCATCCCCAAGAGGCCCACTACCTCCAACTGGGCAGGGGCGGAGGAGGTCAGAGGCAGGCATGCGGGCAAGAAAGGGGGGTCAGCCACCCAGTGCGCCCCTCCCCCCATCCGCGACATCGTGAGCTCTCTTAGCTCCAGGTGCTCAGCTCCCCTGACCCTGAGGTCTTGTGTCCGGCGTTGACCATGGGCTGTGATCCGGGGCCCTGGACCACCCATGGGACAGTCGGGAGCACAGACGGATGCCTCAGTGGGGGGTACTTCCCTCTCCGGGCTGCCTCCTGTCCCAACTGATCACCGCCCTGAGGGACCCCGACCCTGTTCCAGGCTGCCACCCTGCCCCAACACACACACACACACAGACACACACACACACACACTCTGAGCCAATCCCACAGTTCACAGTGGAGGCACCTGCTGCTGCTCCTGGCTGGACCAACCCGACGGTGCCAGCAAGCCTGACCTCAGCCCAGGGGGCCTGGGGATGGAAGGGACCATGGGCTCTCAGAGGGGCCGAGTGGCGGAGCTGGGATTCGAACTCCACTCATCCTGAGGCTGATGTCCAGCGCCTTTGCTGGGGGGCCTCGGAGGCTCGGTTGAGCGACAGGGCTGGCGTGCAGCCACTGACCCGCATCCCGCCACCCACACAGGCTCCGCGTCTGGCCCCGCCGGCGTCCGGCTCACCCTGGTGCTCGCCCTAACAGTGGTCCTGGAGCTGACGTGAGGCGCCGCCCCCTCCGACCTCCACCGGCACCGACATTTCTGCGAGCGATCGGTTTTCATTTCTTTTCTAAACGATTTCCAGTCTCGTTCTTAGTCTCTTTCTGTCTGTGTCTTGGCTTCTTCAGTCGGTTTAATTAAAACAAACACAACGATTTTCCCGACACTGGCTGGCGCCTCTGTTCTCGCTTTGTTCAGAAGCAGCTACTGGGCGCTTGCCGGCATCCAGGGCTGGGCTGGGCCCTGGCGGGGGACAGGGCAAAGCGGGAAGAAGGCAGGCTCCTCCCAGGGACCCCAGCAGACCCCAACAGCCCGCTCAGGGCTGAGTGCCGTGGTCAGCGGCCATCTCCCTGACGCTGAACCCAATACACGCCTTGCTGGCGAGCCACAGCAGGTGCTGTGTGGTCGCGCCCCTTCTGGCTTGGCACAGCAGCCTGTTCCGGGTGGCAGGTCAGCGGGGCCGGACTCCAGGCCGTGTACTGGGTCAGGTTCCTTCCATAAGTGTCTGTTCTAGAGCAGCGGCCGCCTGACACCGGAGCCCCTTTCAGTGGGTCACTGACGCGCAGGAAGAATGGAACCAGGCAAGCCCAGCGACGGCCTGGGCCTCCTCCACGTGTCCTCCCTTAGCCTGAGCATCAGCCCATCCCCTGAGAGCCAGTGGGGGGGTGGAGTCTCCCAGAACTTCCGGCTCCGTTAGAAGATGCCCCATGCCATTCAGCTGATAGTGCAGAAGGAAAGCCCAAGGGGCCTGGGAGAGAACGTGGGCTTGGCCTCCCTCTCTGAGCTGTGGCCAAGACTTGAGTCACCGTGATGAGCCCGTGGGAGACTGCGTAAGTCAGCACGGGACGGGATAGCATGGGACAGGACAGGGCAGGACGGGACGGGATAGCACGGGACAGCATGGGACAGGACAGGACAGGACGAGATGGGATGGGACAGGACAGGACAGCACAGGGCAGGATGGGATGGGACAGGACAGGACAGGACGAGATGGGATGGGACAGGACAGGACAGGACGGGATGGACAGGACAGGATGGGACGGGATAGCACGGGACAGAGTGGGACAGGACAGCTGCAGCAACACCTGGACCCCAGAGTCTTACTACTTTGTCATAATAAAGTTTCATTCTGAGCTCAGCAAAAGCCCAGGCAGGTTGAGTGGACTCCGCCCGCTTCCAGTTACAGCCACGGGCGCAGCCACCGGGCCTCTAGCACACCCAGGGCAGGGGGAGAGAGGGCAGGAGGACCACCTTGGCTGGCAGACCAGTGGTCCCCAGAGACGTCCCCCTCCTCATCCTCAGAGCCTGAGACTGTCACCTCCTCCGGACAGAGGGGTTTGGCTGACGCCACCAAGTTGAGGAGCTTGAATGTGGGTATTCGGTTATTCTGGGTTTGCTGGGGCGGGAGTAACGCGGTCACAGGCCCCTGTGAAAGGGAGGCCAGCGGGCCAGAGACAACAGAAGGCGCTGTGACGACGGAACGAGAGACGGAAGTGACGCAGGGAAGCAGCGCCAGCCAAGGACTGCGGCGGCCGCGGGCTGAGAAGGCGGGACGCGGAGCCCCCTTCCCAGGAGGCTCCAGAGAGAACCAACTGGCGGCATCGTTAGCTCCCGAAGCTTCGCTGTGGCCCGCGACTCCGGGTTCTACGGGAACAAATGGGGGTCTTTAACATCGCCGAGCTCGTGGCCTGGCCTGTTCCTACCTCAGGGCCTTTGCTCTGCCTGTCCCCTCCTTACTGATCAGCTGGCTGTTACAACCACCACCTCTAGGGAGGGCTCTCCCTGGCCACAGCGTCCCTGGCCACCAGGCCACCCCCGACCTGCCCCTCTGCACGGCGTGCAGTACTACCTGATGCGTTTCCTGTCTGTGTCTTTACTTTCCCACCATCCCCTGCTAACTCCCGCCCGGATATTAGCACCATAAGGTGGGGATCAAGTCCATTGCTCACGGCTACAGCCCCAGCACATAGAGCAGAGCCCGGCCCGTGGGAGGGGCTCGGTCACGATGGATTGAGGGAATGAGGGGATGAGTGAATGAATGAGCATCTCCTGAGGACCTACTGTGGACCAGGCCCCGTGCTAGGCAGCCAGGCTGTGCAAGACTGCGCCTCAAGGAGGGAGCTCTCACCACGGAGCAGTGGAACCCAACTGTGCCGAGCGAGCCACACAGGGGCCACCCGGCCTCCTGCGGCGTTGAGGCAGGAGCGGGACCCCCTGCAGGGGGCAGGGGGCAGGAGCAGCGAGGAGAAGCCCAAAGAGAACGGCGTGGGCGGGCTGCAGAACTTGGGAACAATGGCAGGAGGCGGGGACTTCTGGACATGGGGGCCAGCGTGAGCAGAGGCTTAGAGGCAGGGCAGCCCGTTTATGTCTAATTGTAGTCGTGCTTCCAAAACCCCGTGACATCACCCACGAGATAGGTGTTACCACTCACCCTGATCGAGCGGTGCATGGGTGCCGCAGACGGAACAGGTATTCGGCCGTGGCTGGGTTATCCAGTGCCGCGGGGACACTGGGTGACAAACAGTTCACCAAGTTTGTTGTTCAGTCTCGCTGGGCAGTGGTCGTCCACTGATGTGGGCCAGCCCATGCTGATGGAAGCTGGAGTCTGACTCCTGGGTTATCAGTCAGCTGCTGGGTCCGGTGGATCTGAGGATATAACTCCCAGGCCAGATCGGCAGGCAACAACCACAAAGAACCGCTGCCCCTCCGCCCGCTTCCTCCTTCCCCAGAGCCCTGCTGTCTCTCCAACGCCCCCAGCCCCTCCCCTCGCTGCACAGCTCTGCAAGTCTGTTTCCCAATGCCTCGGCCATTTCCTGGAAGAACTGAAATAAAATAAATAAAAAGACCTGTTCCCTCTTTCTGCCGTGATGGAGAACAAGCCCAGGTAGGCATGACATTGGTATTGCATTGCCTACTCACGGCGTGATCGTGGGGCTCCGCTGACCCCGGAAGTGCACCCACAGGTCAGCAGCAAGGAACCGCGCAGAGCGGCAGGGGACACACTGGCGAGAGCGGGGGTGGGGGGGAGGCTCCAGGCCACAGGAGCCGGGGGAGGGGGCCCTGCCTTTGGCTTTGAATCTGCAGCTTGGAGCATGGAGGGGGTGGGCGTGGCCCCAGCCTGGGAGGGGAGAAGGAGCCTCGTTGGTTCAGCCTCACGCTCACTCGCTTGTTCATACACCCTGGGCAGCACCCCTGGGCCCCAGGCTAGGCAGGAGCCCCGCGCCCTGCCCCATCCATCAGGCATCGCAGGCTCAGGACCGGGAGACCTGAGGGCTGCGCCGTCGGCGTTGGCGTCAGAGCACCAAGGAGACGCCACAGCAGCACAGAGAGAGAAAGATGTTTCTGTCGTGGAGAGAAAGGAAGGCTTCCCGGCGGTGGTGACAGGCTGCCGGCCTTGAAAGCCGACAGGGAGTGTGAAGATGCACCCTGCCACCTTCACCTGCACGGTTCAGCCCCAGGTTGGTTCAGATGCCCCGACTGCCTCTTGGACAGCAGCCCAGACGCTGCAGGTCACCGAGTTCTGGGCCGGTCCGAACAGCTACCCGAGGCCCTTCCCATCTGAAACAGAGGTGGACCGGGAAGACACATGGCTGCTGGTCTGGGCCAGAACTCCATGTCCCCGGCTCCCTGGGAGCTCCGCCCTGCCCATCGCCCCTCCCCAAGGTGAGTCCTGGCCCCACCCCCGTCTGCAGATCCGGGGTGGGGGGAGTGTGTGGCTTTGCCTAGGTGTCCTTGGGCCACTCAGCTGCACTTGAGCCATTGTGTCCAAGAAGCTCTCTGCTCCCTACTGGCTTCAGGTGTGCCTGGCCGAGCAGACCGTGCAGAGACCACGGCCGGGACCCCAGAGGCCTGGGGACAAGGGAGGGGCTGTGAGGGAGAGGGAGGGCTCTTAAAAAGCCAGGGTCCTGGGAAGATGCGCTAATGAAACAGGAGCACGGCGGTTACCTGGTGGGTGCTGGACATGGGGAAGGGCGGTGCCAGGCTGGCATTACCCAGGAGAACCAGCATCCATTAGACGCCAGCCGTTTGCCGGCACCCACCTTCACTGGCTATTCCCTGTACTGGAAGAGAGCAGAGAGAGGCTCAGAGGCGAGCCATCTTCACTTGTGACTGCACAGCGTCGGGCCGAGCTCCGGGCTCTGGGCCTCCATCGGCCTGGATAGGACTCTGGCTTTGCCCACGGCACTGAACACCAACAGCCTGATGCCCGGCATGGCCGACGGTGCTGGCTGGAGACCCCGAGAAGCAGGCCCTGAGATAAGAGTGTGGGTGCAGGTGATTTACTGGGAGGGGCCCAGGCGGCGCCGAGAGAGGCAGGTGCAGGGGGCAGGAGAGGAACCTCACTCGGCGGCTGTTCGTGGGCCCAGCATGGCCCGAGTGACTGGGGCTTTATCCCGGGGGGTCCTCGGGATGCTGCACCAACCACTGCTCCAGCCGGCCTCACTGGGGGCAAGGAAGCTGCGAGAGCTGCCCTCCCCCCTCCCCCCTGCCCCGGCTGCTGGAGCCGTACCCCCTGCACTTCCCTGGCTTCCACTGAGGCCTGAGCAGACGCCTGCAACCCCAGAAAGTCCCCGTGGGGAGGAGCAGGTGCACATGCAAGGAAGCCGCATATCTGACAGTGGAGGCCAGGGTTCGAAGCCCCGGGGGTCACAAACTACAGCTTGGCCGCCTTTCTCCTGTGGGATCTTGGGCAAGTCTCTTAACCTTTCTTTTTTTTAAAGATTTATTTATTTATTTGAAAGGCAGAGTCACAGAGAGGTTGGGAGGGGTGGAGAGAGAGAGAGAGAATCTTCCATCTGCTGGTTCACTCCCCAGACAGCCAGGTCTCCCACGCGGGTGCGGGGGCTCAAGCACTTGGGCCATCTTCCACTGCTTTCCCAGGCCATAGCAGAGAGCTGGATCGGAAGAGGAGCAGCCTCAACTCAAACCAGCGCCCATATGGGATGCCAGCACAGCAGGCGGCAGCTTTACCTGCTACGCCACAGCGCCGGCCCCTCTTAACCTCTCTGAACTCAGTTTTTCTGGCCATGAAATGGGGATAATCTCACTTAACTTACAGAATTGTTGTAAGAAATTAAACATCAGCACTTCCAGGTCTGATTTTGGCACAGCAGGTAAAGCCACCACATGCAACACCGGCATCCCAAAGGGGCACTGGTTTGTGTTCTGGCCTGAGAAAGCCGCGGAGGATGACCCACGGGCTTGGGCCCCTGCCACCCTCGTGGGAGACCTGGAAGAAGCTCCTGTTTTCCGCCTGGCCCAGCACTGGCCATTGTGGCCCTCTAGGGGATGAACCAATGGGTAAAAGATTTCTCTCTCTCTCTCTCTCTCTCACTCTCTCTCTCTCTCTTTCTCTCCCTCTCTCTCTGTAACTGTGACTTTCAAACAAATAAATACACCTTAAAAAAAAAAAAAAAAAACTTCCAAGGGGCAGCACTGTGGGTTAGCAGGTAAAGCCTCTGCATGTAGCACCAGCATCCCACATGGGCACCAGTTCGAGTCCCGGCTGCTCCTCCTCCGATCCAGCTCTCTACTGTGACCTGGGAAAGCAGTGGAAGATGGCCCAAGTCCTTGGGCCCCTGCACCCACATGGGAGACCCAGAAGAAGCTCCTGGCTTTGGACGGGCCCAGCTCTGGCCGTTGCGGCCAATTAGGGAGTAAACCAGCGGATGGAAGACCTCTCTCTGGCTCCCCCCGGCCCCTGTAACCCTGACTTTTAAATAAATAAATAAATAAATAAATAAACATTTTTTAAAAATCAACACCACGGCTAGGCTAATCCTCCGCCTACAGCACCAGCACACCGGGTTCTAGTCCCGGTCGGGGCGCCGGATTCTGTCCCGGTTGCCCCTCTTCCAGGCCAGCTCTCTGCTGTGGCCCGGGAAGGCAGTGGAGGATGGCTCAAGTGCTTGGGACCTGCACCCCATGGGAGACCAGGAGAAGCACCTGGCTCCTGGCTTCGGATCAGCGCGGTGCGCCAGCCATAGCAGCCTTTTGGGGGTGAACCAACAGAAGGAAGACCTTTCTGTCTGTCTCTCTCTCTCTCACTAACTCTGCCTGTTAAAAAAAAAAAAAAATCAGCGTCTCCGCCCTTCAGATGTGCGTGAGCGTCGGCATTTCTCTCTGCGGAGCTGATCGCTTCCCAGCTGTCCAAGCACCAGGCGCGGCGCCAGCTCCTGGAGCGCATTACCTCATGTGACCTCCAGACAACCTTTCCAAGTAAGAAGCGTGATCTCCATTCAACAAATAGGGAAACAGCCACCCTTGGTCCCACAGCAAGGAGGTCTAGGCCTGGGCTCTGCACCGCGGCTTGGGACACCCGTGAGAAACCCAGCACGGGGCGGGGGAGCGCCGGATCCCATCTCCTTGGAAGCCCCCCAAGGCAGCTCTCCGAAACCTCAGCGACCTGGCTGCTGATGGGCTGTGTTGCCTTGGGTCGGTTACGTGCCTCTCTGTGCTTGTGGGTCCCATCAGTCTAAATGACAGAGATGACAGCCACGCCCACCTCTCGGGACTGGGACGAGAGCTGGATGACCAAGTGCAAACATGACGAGTGAGGCCGGGCACAATGTGCCCAAGAATGTCACCTGTCACTGTGACTGGCCCGGCTCCGGGTGCCACGTGTCTCCAGGCTATGGCACTCGATACAAGCTCAGTCCTCCTCCCCCAAGGTCACTCTGTGTCCCCGAATCATCCCACGATGAGGGGAGGGGATAGAGGAGTGGAAAGGGAAGGAGGGACCCGCATTGGCTGCTGCGGGCTCTTGGCCAGGTGCACCTGGTGGCCGCAACAGACAACGGCCCGGCACCCATCATGAAGCAAGAAATGGCCCCGAGGGCGGGGAGCTAACCCCGATGGTTAGCAGGGCGCCCACAAGGAAACTCCACGCTCTTCACGGCCACCTTCAATGAACGATGCCGCCACCCTCAGGTGCGATGACACGGCTGTCACCGCACCCGGACCCTCTGCGGGCTTGGCCGTCACCGCAGCCGCCACGGGAAGGAAGGCAGACAGAGAGCCTCACGGGGCTCTAGCAGCGTTGGGGGCACCGAGCGTGGCCCAGTAGAGAAAGGAGAGCACCTTCCCCTTACACGCCCAGGGCAGAGCTGCGAGGCACAGCCCCAGCCCCTGTTGGTGACGCCAGACCGCACCCCCGCCCCCCACAGCTCCAGGGCTTCCGGCTGAGGCTCTGATCCACGTCCTGACACAGCCCCGCCTGCCAACACCAGCTTGGCCTCGCTGCAGGCGGACTGGCACGCTGCTCGTTTTTTTCCCTGAATTTCCCCTAAAATATATATGTGTGCCAGTGTCCGTGTGCGTGTGTGTGTTGGTTGTTCCTGCGGGACTATTAACTAAGAATAATTTATCCAAGAAATTTGTTATGTTAGAATTACCAATTAGATATGATTATAACTTACCATGGCTAACACCGCACTACTGTTGGAAATCTGAATCCCATTAAAATCTAATTAGCATGTATTAAGTCGGAGGCGGCTTCACTGCAGTGCGCCAGCAGGTTGGAGCCGCGGCGGGCCCGGTACATGGCTTCATCGCCTGCTCCCGCATGCCGGCCACGTTGCCCCCAGCGCCCAGGTGGGTGCCACACGGCCTCGAGACAGACTTTCTCCTCCTAAGCCGAGGCCAGATGGTCCAGGCCTGTGAAGGGCAGCCCCAGAAGTTTCTGTCGTTGGCTTCTGTGACACGTGGCCAACCCAGCCAAGGAGCTCTGGGCCGAGTGGATTGGAGCCATCGTGGCGGCCCCCGGGAGCTGGTCGGCTGAGGCTGAATGCTGATGGCACAGAACGCACCTGTGCCCGGGCTTCAGGTCACAGCAGGTGCTTCCGTGGAGACGTCACCGCTGTGTCCTCACTCCCGGCAGCGCCCGCACAGGGACAGCAAGCACCAGGGCTAACAGTTTGACTTTCGTATTCTCACTTAATCCTCACTCAAATACCAAGAGAAGCACCTGCACTATGCCCATTTTATACACGGTGGAGCCAAGGCTTAAGGAGCTTAAGGGATTTTCCCCAGGGCCTAGCCACAAAACGGCAGAGTCAGCATCGGAACCCGGAGGGCTTTTGTCGCTGAGATGAGAAAGACAGACGGACAGACAACTTCACTCCCAAATGCCCATGACAGCCAGGAGCTGAGATCTCAATCCAGGTCTCCCACGCCGGCAGCAGGAACCCAATTAGTGGAGCCCTCGCCGCTGCCTCCCAGCGTGTGGCTCAGCAGGAAGCTGGGGTCAGGAGCCTGGGCCAGGGCTGAGCCCAGCAGGCTCCCTGCTCCGCGGTGCACGGCACCATCTTCCCTGGCTTCTTCACCACCAGGCCAAACGCACACCCCAGCTCTGTTAAAGCTCTGTCTCCTATCAACCCAGGCCAGAACGAATGAGACCCACTGTCCAGGTCCAGGGTCAGGTCTCAGCAGGGCCCACTGCTGCCCAGCCCTGGTCAGCCCAGCCTAGCCACGCCCAGCTACGCCCAGCCACCCAGCCACGCCCAGCCCAGGCTCAGTAAGTATTGTTGATGCCACCCAGTGCTAGGGCAGCTTGCTACCCTGATAGATCAGGGACCGCCCAGGCATGAAAGAAGGGAGGAGCCACCCGTGCCCCCTCCCAGCTGTCACCAACAGCCTCCTTTCTCATGAACACCCTCAGCAAATGACTTGTCACACCGGATGTCCCCCCCCCCTCCCCGGGCTTCCTCCCAGCCACTGCTCAGGCCCGGCCACACTGCACAGCCCACAAGACACGCACAAAACTCCACGGAGACCCCCGACCCGGTGCACCCCTTCTCACCTCCGCCGGGACCCCTCTGGGCTCCAACCCCACCCAACGTGGCCCCCTTCTGCTTCTGCCCGCCCCCTGGAGTGCCCCTGTGCGCAGGCCACACCACTCCCGGAGCCATAGCTCCAACCCCGCTGCAAGAGGGGGAGGCCCGAGGGGTAGGGCAGCCTAACTGAGCCATGTAAGACGCTGCCGCCGGCGTTGTCCCGAGGCGCAGGACCTCCGCTCAGGGAGTGTGGTGAGGCCTGGGGGCAGGGCCGGGCCGGGGCTGGAGCAGGTGTGCAGAGCATGGGGGGAGGGGAGGGCTGGACAAGAGAGGAGGGGAGACTTGCGCCCTGAAGATCTCTAACCAGGCGGCTCTGCCCCACCTCGCGGGGTTCAGGAACTTCCCAGCAGCCCCTGCTGCTTCAGCCTCTGTGGGTGCTGAGACTCCTGCACCTTCCTGGGCTCAGTCTGCACAAGGCGGGGGCACCCCAGGAGTTACAGAGAAATGGGGAGAGAGAGAGAGAGATGGGGAGAGAGACAGAGAGAGACAGAGAGAGAGACAGAGAGATGGGGAGAGAGAGAGAGACAGAAAGACGGGGAGAGAGACACAGAGAGAGACAGAGAGAGAGACAGAGAGACAGAGAGAGAGAGACGGGGAGAGAGAGAGGGAGAGAGACAGAGAGAGACAGAGAGACAGAGACAGAGAGAGAGACAGACAGAGACAGAGAGAGACAGAGACACAGAGAGAGAGACAGACAGAGAGAGACAGACAGAGAGACAGAGAGACAGGGAGAGAGACAGAGAGAGACAGACAGAGAGACAGAGACAGACAGAGAGATGGGGAGAGAGAGAGAGACAGAGAGACAGAGACAGAGAGAGAGACAGAGAGACAGGGAGAGAGACAGAGAGACAGACAGAGAGACGGGGAGAGAGAGAGGGAGAGAGACAGAGAGAGAGACAGAGAGAGACAGAGACAGAGAGAGACAGAGACACAGAGAGAGAGACAGACAGAGAGAGACAGACAGAGAGACAGAGAGACAGGGAGAGAGAGAGACGGGGAGAGAGAGAGACGGGGAGAGAGAGAGACAGAGAGATGAGGAGAGAGACAGAGAGAGAGACAGAGAGAGAGAGACAGAGAGGTGTTTCATCCGCTGGTTCACTACCCAAATGGACACAATGGCCAAGGCTGTGTCGATCCAAAGTCAGGAGCCAGGAGCTTCCTCCGGGCCTCCCACGTGGGTGCAGGGGCCCAAGCTCTTGGGCCATCCTCCACTGCTTTCTCAGGCCATTAGAGAGTTGGATTGGAAGTGGAGCAGCCAAGACGCAAACCAGTGCCTATATGGGATGCTGGCGCCCCAGGCAGAGGCTTTACCTGCTACGCCTTGGCACCGGCCCCACCCTTTCTGTGTGCACCACAGCAGGGATGGCCAGGCTACACCCGCACACAATTCTGTCATAGTCCTCAGACTTGAGGAAGCGGGAAAAAACCGGACCCAAAGGAGCAGGTGTGGTTGTGAGTCCACGAAGGCACATGAGCAGGTCCACCCTCGGGCTGCCGGCACTCTACCGCCCGGAGAACCTGAGGGGGGCAGGGGGCGCGGAGGGCACGGGTCGGGGGCACAGTGGCCGCTGCTGACGCCTTTCCCAGCCTGCTGCTGGTTCCGGAGCCCCCTGAGCCGCCCTCACAAAGCAGAGGCGTTAGCATAGCAGCTGGGTCCGCAGCGGTGTGCCAGTGCCAGGCTCCGCGCTTGGCCTCTGTGCCGTGCTCGGTGGAGACGTCACTGGGAAAAGGTGGGTGAAAGATTCATGAGAATTTCCCGCCCCTCCCCCCGTTCTTGCAACTTACGGCTCCTCAATTATTTCAAGATAATTTTTAAAAGCTGTTAAGCAGGAAGAGCCAGACCTTGTAAGTTGCTTTTTATGATTTAGTAACATTTCCAGCCCCAGAAGAATGGAAATAAACATTAAATTAGAAAACTAACAAGATTTCTGCACCTTTCTAGGTATACGCCATATGTCAATTACAAGTAAAACAAGAAAGAAAAGAAAGATACGATGAGCTGACCCAACGGTGAGGGGGGCGTGGTACCCACAAACTCATTGCAGGAGAAGAAGAGGCAGAGCCATCATTGTCTCCATGAGGCTCAGAGAGGCCGCGGGACCCACCCAACATCACACAGCTCCTTCAGGGCACCGCTGAGGTCCAAACCCATGGATCAACACAGGCTGCCCTTGACCCTGCCCGAGCTCGGGTCCGTCAGAGGGACACCCCCCTTCTTCCACCCACACAGCCTCAGGACAGGGACCCCCAGGGCCTCGCCCCCCCCCCACTTCTGCCCGCAAAGCTGCCGATGCAGGATTTTCCCAGGAACACCAGCCCCCCTTGCCACCGAGCACCCCCTGGGGTGGACCACGGGACCGGGTTATTAGCACCATTAATTGAAGTGCTCAATGCGCGGTTCTCCTTCCTCAGGCCCCTGCAGACCCCAGAGTGCGTTCTTGTGGGGCTTCCTTCCCCACCCCCCGACACATACGCGCAGCCTCAGCACCAGCGTCCCCGAGACCCTGGGCAAAATGAACTCATTTATCCAAGCAGCCCGTGGAGAGATGGCCTGCTCATTAGTGCTGAGGGCCCGCGAATGAACCTCGTTTTTCATGTGCTCGGATCTGGGGCTCGAGCAGCGCTGGCAGGGACTTTGGAGCTGCAGGGGACAAAGGAACAGCAGCGACAGGGATCGGGGCCGAGGATGGGGCTCCAGCCTCAGAGACGGTGTCCCTGGGAGGACGGGCCAGGCTGGAGGCAGGATGCCGCCGACCGCAGCAGTCGGTGGCCCTGGACTGGGCGGACCTCAAGGGGGCTCCGCTGGACCAGGTCCTCCCAGCCCGGGGCCCACCACAAGAACCAGGCCGCGGGATGTCCGTGAGCGGAGGAGCCTGGGCAAAGGCCCTTGCTGCAGGACTTCTCAGAGCCTTTACTGTGCCAGAGTGGCCCCCAAGTCCCCAAGAAGGGCCCATGTGGGTCATGTTTCCCCTCTCCCTTAAAAATATTTTATTTATTTATTTGAGAGGCAGAGTTATAGAGAGAGAGAGGGAGACCCAGAGAGAGAGGTCTTCCATCTGCTGGTTCACTCCCCAATTGGCTACAATGGCCAGAGCTGTGCTGATCGGAAGCCAGGAGCCAGGAGCTTCTTCCAGGTCTCCCATGCAGGTGCAGGGGCCCAAGGACTTGGGCCATCTTCCACTGCTTTCCCAGGCCACAGCAGAGAGCTGGATTGAAAGTGGGGCAGCCGGGACTCAAACCAGTGCCCATATGAGATGCTGGCACTGCAGGCAGCGGCTTAACCCACTATGCCACAGCATAAGAAGCCCTCGGCAGGACAGAAGTCCTTGACCGGTCTCCTCCTTCTGCGGGCATAAAGCAGGGGTTGCCTGTGCTTTGAACTTGACCTCCTGGGGTAGGAACCTGCCCTCACTGTTGCAAACCGGGGCTCAGGTCCAGAGTGACCGAGCCCCTTATCACCAGCGCCGTGGTAACCAGACTTGGAACTGTGCCCCAGGTTTGCTCACCAGACCAGTGCAGGAGCTGCGAGCTTTAACAGGAGCCCATGTAAGCGTCACGGCCATGCAGACAAGAGGCAGCAGAGCCGGCCTGAGGGCAGAGGTGGCCCTGCACCGCCACCCGGGGGCGCGGACGTCAGGAGGGGCGCTGGCAAGAGGGGCCCCCGAGCAGCAACTGTGCCTGTGAGCCACGTGGTTGAGGCTCAGCCCTGGCTTTGTTTCTGGGAGTCGGGGGTCCGGACGCACACCAGGCGGAAGAGGGACGCCTGGGCACTGGGTCTCTGCCGGGACTCGGGTGGATGGTGTCTCACGGGTGGCATCACAGCTCGTTTCTGCAGGAAAGCAGTGTGGCCCTCAGGGAGAAGATTCCAGAAGCTCCCACCTGGCGTCCTCCGGGCTCCAGCCAGCTGCTTCTCCCCGGTGAGCAGGCTCCGTGCCCGCCACGGGAGCACATCTTGGCCTTGAAGGCAGCTCTCTGCTGAGTCCCGTGAGTCCTCCTAAGGAACCAGAGAGCCTGCGCCTGACCCGGGGGCCCCCAACACAGGAAGATGTCCCCCTAAAACTAATCCGTTGAAACCTACCCCCCAGTGTGACAGGTTGAGCAGGCAGGGCTGTGGGTGTGAAGGCAGAGCCCGCAGGGGACTCCAGAGAGCTCGCTGGTGCCATTGGCCTAGATGCTGCGTTCTGTGAACCAGACAAGCGGCCCCAGACGCCGAATTTGCCGGCACCTTGACCTTGGACCGCAGCCTGAGAACAGTGAGGAACACATCTATCTCGTAGACGAGCAGCCCGGCTGATGGGGCTTGTGTTACAGCAGCACAAGGGGGCTGAGACCCCCACCCTGTAACTGATTCCCAGGAATCACCTCTGGGCACGCACTCGGTGGGGGCGGGGCTCTGACGCTGGTGGTCTGTGGGTCTCGCTTTGGGAACCACAGCTAAGCAGGGCTGTGGCCCACATTTCACTGAGGAGCGTGGGTGCTGCCGTGTGGGGCGGGAGCTCGGGTGGCCCCAGAGGCCCACGTGCCGGGAGCTCGGTCAGAGGAACGATGTCGCTAGTGAATGGGTTAAGGGTGGAGACTGAGGAGGGGGCCTTTGGGAGGCGCAGGGGCTAGAACAGGTGGCTGGCGGGGAGAGAGATGTGGACATGGAGGGTGGGGGCTGGCAGGGAGAGACGTGGACATGGAGGATGGGGGCTGGTGGGGAGAGAGACGTGGACATGGAGGATGGGGGCTGGTGGGGAGAGACGTGGACATGGAGGACTAGCTGCTCCTTGTCCCCCTGCTTCCTGGCTGTCCACGCCTTCTGCCCTCCCCGTGTGATGCGCCATCTGCCGTCACCTGCCAGAACCTCGGACTGTGCGCCTTCGGCTTTGCCGTGAGCCCCAGCAAGCCTCCCCCTTCCTCTGGAGGCTTTCAGTGACAGGGACCTGACGCTGACCCGATCGGGCTTCCCAGGTGCCTCCTCTGCAAACATCCCTGTGGCTCGGGGCGGAGGCCTGGGAGCCGGGAACCGACCCGGGGAGCCCTCTCTGGGGCCCTGGTCACCGACTTCCCAGTAAGAGCCCTGAGCCCGGCCCTGGAGGCCCTGATGGGGCTGCCCCAGGGTCCTTGCTCCTCTTCCCTGCGCCGCCCCTCGTCACAGCCTGGAGCTGCCAGATGGGGAAGGGGTCAAACTGGCTGCGAAGGAAACAGACACTGATGCGAGGGAAAGCCGGGTCTGAGCAGTTCTGCCTCCCCAGGCCTCCCACACCCACGCGGTGCATGGACCGGGGGCCAGGGCGAGGCGGGCTGCACCCCAGCTTCTGATCAAAGCTCTTCCAGGGGCAGCTGATAGAAATGTGCACCTGTCCCGAGACAGCCACGTCACCGACAGCTCCTGCAGTGACACTTGGTGGCGGCTTGAACTCCGCTCACACCAAGCTGCTTCCGGCTTCTCCGGCTGCAGGAGCACACGGGGTCTTCCCGTGTGTTTTAGGCAGTGGGGGCACCAGCACCTCTTCTTGTTCCCCGCCACAGTGACTCATGGGTAAATTCCATGGGGAGTCCCAGAGCACCTGCTGTGTGCACAGCACTGCTCTAGGTCCCCAGGCCACAGCAGGGAGCAGACAGAAGTCCCCACCCCTGTGAAAGGAGACCCCTAGCGTGGGAGGAGTGTGCAGAACATGGCACTGCTGTGAAATCTGTGTTAGGACCTGCCTGGCGAGGAGAAAGACCCAGCCAAGAGTGGGGGTGTGGGGCCGGGAGAGGCTGCCACGGTAATGGGGTCATGTACATCCTGAGCTTTGCCTGAGAAGCAGCCAGGAAAGGTATAGAGCCTGCCGCCTGGCGTCCCACAAGAAGCCAAGGTCAAGGTCAAGGTGATTCACCCCAGAGATAAGCCGGGCCCACCCCTGCAAAAGAGCTCACAACAGAGGAACTCCTGCCTCAAACCTGCCCTACCCCTCCCTGTGCCAGCAGAGCCCACACAAAGGTCACCAACACAACCAAGGTCAGTGACCTCGTACCCCATAAACCCAAGCCCCTTGTCTTCGCAACACTTTCCCCATGTCGTCTGGCCGCCATCTATGTTTGGTAAAAGTCTTCAGCATTGGTCGTCAGTCCGCAGCCAGCACCCCCGCCAGATGGGTGGATGGGGCGCTGCCCCGGCAGAGCGGCCTGGGGGACACAGCAGGTGGCATCCCGCCTGACTTTCTCCCCATGCACTGAGCTGGCCGGGCCAGGGACCGGGGTGGCCCGGGGGAGTGCCGCCCAGCCCAGCACCCTCCTCTGCAGTATGAAGTCACCCCTGAACTTTGCAAGGTCAACATGGGAAATCACCTCTCGACCCCCGGTTCAGGAACTGAGGCAGGGGGCAGGGAGGGGCTTGTCAACACCCAGCGCTGCCTGGGTATCTGCCCTGCCACCCACTGACCCGGCCGGGGTGCCCAGGGCCGACTGCCCCGAGCTCAAAGGCTTCTCAGAACACCCCTCGCTTTGCCGCTGCCCCCTCCAGGCCGTGGGTTACCAGCTCGGTCTGGGACCTCGGTGAGTGACTCACGTTTGCTGAGCCTCATCGTTCCCATTCCACAGATGTGGAAACTGACGCCTGCCCCACAGGGCAGCTGGGAGGCAGCCAGGAGATCCCAGGAGGCACTGCCCAGAGCAGAGGTGACTTCTATGACGATGACACTTACACGGACCCCAGACTCCTCAGAAGCATCCTCTAGACCCTTGCCTCGAACCGCAGACAAGTCTGCTGGCCCTGCATCCCAGGGACAAGGACCGTAGGGTCACAGGAAAGCAGGACTCGCCCAGGCTCCAGAGCCCGGGACCCTTGCTCCTCTCTGCGCCTGTTATCCCTGCAAGCTAACTTCTCTGAGCTCCGTGTCAGCAGCTGGAACGTGAGAAGGAACCATCAGGGCTGGGCAGGCTACAGGAAGGGATGCACACAACGGACTTTGGACAGCAAGCGTTCAGCAAACAGCAGCACATGTGTTGAGGGAGTTAATTAAGACAGTGATGATGGGGCCGGCGCTGTGGCATGGCGGGTGAAGCTGTCACCTGCAGTGCCGGCATCCCATACAGGCACCAGTTCAAGTCCCAGCTGCTCCACTTCCAATCCAGCTCTCTGCTATGGCCTGGAAAAGCAGTAGAAGATGGCCCAAGTGCTTGGGCCCCTGCACCTGTGTGGGAGACCTGGAAGAAGCTCCAGGTTCCTGGTTTCAGATCAGCACAGCTCTGGCCATTGTGGCCAACTGGGGAGTGAAGCAGCGGATGGAAGACCTCTCTCTCTCTCTCTCTCTCTCTCTCTCTCTCTGCCTATGCCTATGTCTCTATATAATTCCACCTTCCAAATGAATAAATAAATCTTAAAAAAAAAAAAAAAAGACAGGGATGACACCTGTCGGCATGCATGTCCCCTGCTCTGGGGGCTGGATTACGTCTGATCAGTACTCCTAGTCCCTGGCATTGGACTTGATTTCCAGTAGCCGCTAGTGAATGAATGAATGAACTAAAGTGCTCATGAACTTAAGCAGGCTAGGAGATCATGGAGGGCTTCTAAGAGGAGGTGGATACTGAAGCGGGCTGGGGTGACTTGGAGGATGTGGGTGGCACATTGTTAACCGTGGCCTCAAGCATGCTCTGTGATAACCAACCACAAGCCATGCACATACTCCAACAAGTTCATGGAAGATGGATTTAAAAGACAAGCTTATCTGGAGCTGGCTCTGCGGAGCAGTGGGTAAAGTCGCCGCCTGCCATGCCGGCCTCCCATATGGGCCCCAGTTCAAGTCCTGTCTGCTCCTCTTCTGATCCAGCTCTCTGCTGTGGCCTGGGAAAGCAGCAGAAAATGGCCCAAGTGCTTGGGCCCCTGCACCCCCGTGGGAGACCAGGAAGAAGCTCCTGGCTCCTGGCTTCGGATCAGCGCAACTCCAGCCGTTGAGGGCAACTGTGGAGTGAACCAGTAGATGAAAGACCTCTCTCTCTCTCTATGTAACTCTTTCAAATAAATAATAAAAAATAAATATTAAAAAATACAAGCTTATCTTGAGCAGAACAATGGAACCCCGCGTGTAGCCTTCTCAGCACCCAGGTTTCCTGTAAGCGTCCGCGAGGTCCCTCGTACGCAGACGCCCCTGGGAGGCTCGCTCGTCCGCAGGCCTGCTGGGAGCTTGGCTCTGGCCTGGGCTCCCCAGGGGCAGCCCCACTCCCACTTCCATCCTGCTGCCGTGGTCAGCAGGCAGAGGACCAGCAGGACAGGGCACGGCCTGAGTCAGGCTCACGGCCACTTCCACTGCACTCCTTTGGCTGACTTGAGTCACAGGGCCAGGCTCAGAGCAGAGGCTGGGATCTGGTTCCATCCGTGAGCAGGCGGACATGCAGTGGCCTGACTGAGGGCACCTGTGTGGGGAGGGCTGAGTGGATGAGATCTCCCCCAGGGGGGCCCAGGGCAGGCGGGCAGCAGGGGCCTCTGGGAGGCGGGAGGGCAGAGGAGAGAAAGGCAGAGGGGTGCATTCCCAGCCGGTTCTGGGGCAGGAGGGCGAGCGGGGATGAGCCCGGGGGTCCTCGCTGCCTCACACATCCATTCCACTCAATTGTTCACGTGCACGGTGCACATGGCACCTGCTGTGTGCCGGCTGGGCCTTGTTCTGGGCCCCGTGCCTTGGGATCAGAGGAGGCTCTGCTTCTTTCTCTGGCTCTTCCACTACTTGCTCTGTGACCTTGGGAAAACTCTCCTCCCCTCCCAGGGTACGTGGTGGCCACCACCGATAATGCCTGTCGCTGGCAGGATGCTTTCAAGTCCATCACTACATCCTCACACACTGTGTGAAGCGTCAGAGACGGGGTTTGTTACCTGCCTGATGTGACAAGCAGAGCCCTAATGGATGTGAGACGCAGCGAATCCGTGGAGGTGTTCTCCAGAGAGGGCTCCGTGGGCAAACCCCTTGTAACAAACCCTAGGATTCTCTACAACAAAGCATGTCGGCTCGCGGCTGTCATCGCCGAGTCTGGGGGGGTGGGGGCGGTCGGTCACACAATCCCTGAGTGACCCCGAGGCTGGGCTAGCTGCCTTTATCTTTCCTTTCATTTTCAAAAGCCTCCACTCTGAACATTTCAAAGATTCCATAGAACTTTCCCAATTTAATTTTTTAAAAGAGGAAAAGATCGCCTCCTCCTAACTGGCTTCCCAAGTGGAAACAGGCGATCGGCCGGGCCCCCGAGGACACGGCCCTCACTCCACTCCCCATCTGACAGGGGGAGGGGCTCACGGCCTCCGAGAACGGGGCGCCCTGTTTTAAGAGGAAAGAGAGACAGAAGCACCGCTTCCTCCCGCGCCCAGCAAATCTGTGTCTCAGTCTCAAGCCCAAGGTCAAGTCTAAAGCAGGCTTCCTTTTTTTTTTTTCAAAGATTTACTTTATTTCAAAGTCAGTTATATAGAGAGGCAGAGAGAGAGGTCTTCCATCCGCTGGTTCACTCCCCAATTGGCCACAATGGCTAGAGCTGCACCGATCCGAAGCCAGGAGCCAGGAGCTTCTCTCAGGTCTCCCACGTGGGTGCAGGAGTCCAAGGACCTGGGCCATCTTCCACTGCTTTCCCAGGCCATAGCAGAGAGCTGGATTGGAAGCGGAGCAGCTGGGAGTAGAACCAGAGCCCATAAGGGATGCCAGCACTGTGGCCAGGGTGTTAGTCTGCTGCGCTACAGCGCCAGCCCCTAGAGCAGGCTTCTTTCGCTGTGGCTCCCGGGTGTGTGGCTTCTCCTCAACCATAGGACCATCCTGCAGGTGAACAAACAGGGGGTCAGCGAGACAGTCACACAGCTGGTAAGGGCTCACTGCGTGGGAACTCAGGTCCATGCGGCCCCCGTGCCCTGTTCCCTCTTCCCCACACACCGCCTCTCTGCTATAGTGGGGGAGGCAGTGCTTTCGTCTGCAGGAAACCTGGGCACCAGGCGAAGTGAAGGCAGAGGAGAGAAGGAGGTGGGGAGAGGGGACAGGACGTGGGAGGAGGGGAGGAGGGGGGAGGGAGTGAAGAACAGCCTAGGAGCTTCAGAAAGTTTGTGGAAAACAGAATTCAAAGATGCCTTGCTGGGGCTGGGGGCGGGGCACTTGGCCCGTGGCTAAGGCGACCATGTCCCAGGCCACCGTGGCTGGGCAGAGTCCCCGCTCCAGTTCCTGACTCCAGCTTCCTGCTGTTGCAGACCCTGGGAGGCAGCGGGGATGACTCCAGGAGGCTGAGCCCTTGCCACTCACAAGGAGGCCTGGACGGTGTTCCCAGCTCCGGCATCGGCCTGGCCCCAGCCATTTCAAGCACTTGGGGAATGAGCTGGTGGGTGGGAATTCTGGCTGTCAATCTCACAAATGAAAGTTTTCCAGATAAGCTTATCCGGCTGCAAAAAGATTCCACAATCTGTGCATAATTTCTGTACAATATGCTTTTTTTCATGAACTCTTTGAAGTCCGCCTGTATTTACAGCACAGCTCCCAGGAGCCTGGCACTATTCAAAGCTGCCCGGCAGGTGTGTTGATCATCATGAAGGTTAGAACAGAGCCTCCTGGGCTGGTGCTGTGGCATAGTGGGCAAAGCCCCCACCTGCAGTGCCGGCATCCCACACGGGTGCTGGTTTGAGTCCCGGCTGCTCCACTTCCAGTCCAGCTCCCTGCTGATGTGCCTGGGAAAGCAGTGGAAGATGGGCCAAGCCCTCGGGCCCCTGCACCCACATGGGAGACCCAGAGGAAGCTCTTGGTTCTTGGCTTCGGTCTGGCCAGTCGTGGCTGTTGAGGTTATTTGGTGAGTGAACCAGCGTGCACTGGGAGGCGCTCTCTCTCCCTCTCTCTCTCTCCTTCTCTCTCAGTATCTCTGCCTTTTTAAATAAATAAATAAATCTTTAAAAGATGAGAGCCCGCTGGAGTCTCGGAGAGGGGAGCCCCTGTGGCTGGCGGCAGGTGCTAGGAAAGACCTGCGGGAAGATGCTGCAGGAGGCTGCGGGCCCGGCGGGGCTGGCTGGGCAGGAGGCCCACAGTGAGCCGCGCTGGGCCTCTGCTTCCTCCCTCAAGGCCTGGTGGCTTCACCCGACGCATCTTCATCGCCCGGGAGCGTCTCCTTCTCTCCTTTCCACTCCCACACTCAGCCAGGCACCAGCACCCCTGTCCGGCCAGGAAGCCAGCCCCTCCAGGCCTCCCTCGCCCGCACCCTGGAGCAAGCTGGCCGAGCCCTCCTCCCCACCAAACCTCTCCTCTGCTCCCATCGCCCTGGGGGCCACAGTGGCTTCTCCAAGGCCCCGCCTGGCCTCCCAAGCCTCCCCTCGGCTATGCTGTCCTCCTCCGGCTCCGGCCACAGTGGCCTGGGCAGGCAGGGTCTTTCCCTCTTCACCTGGCTCGTCTCTATCGCTTCAGCCTCCACGTTGTCCACTCGTGCCTCCCACTGACGTCTGTGGCCCGCCTGGGCACTCTCGGGGGGATGTGTCTGGTGAAGCTTAGTTCTCAGAAGGGGCGCCTCCCACGGCAAAGCTCCCTGACTGGTGTCAGAGCCAGATTGCTGGGGTAGGCGCTGAGGCATCCACCCCCCCTCTGCCCAGCAGGGAGTCGCCTGCAGCTCCTCTGCACAGTCCCCACCCTCCAACGGGACAGGTCTCAGAAGGAAGCCTTTCTCGGGACACGCACGTCTAAGTGCGGGACCGGCCAGAAGTCCCTGGGAGTTAATGCTCCAGGGCAGCCCACAGCCGTGGAGGACGGGGCTGGTGGGGAAGCCGTCAGACCTTCACCCGCCCCAGAGGAGCTTCTGAGGAGGGAAGGCGGTTCATTCTGACTCACGGTTTTGGAGGTTCACAGTCTGCGATCAGAAGATCCCATGAGTCTGGCATGTGATGAAGGCACAGAACGCAAGGGGGAGTGAGCTGGGAAGCAGAGAGCACACCGGGTGATGTCAGCATTCCTAGCCACGCCTCTCTGCAGAACCAGCTTCCAAGGGCACACCCCAGTGACTCAAGGCCTCCCACTGGGCCCAGCTCCTAGACACTATAATTAGATTCAGTCTCCACGCTTAATCCATGAACCATTAGCATAAGGCTTCAGGGGTCAAGCCCCCAGTACACGGGCCTTTTAGGGGACACCCAAACTATTACCCAAACCATAACAGTGAATGGAACAGTTGTCTATCACTACGTAATAAAGATGCCAACCTTGTTAGAGTCACACAATCGCTCACCATTCCGCAGTTGGCTGTGCTCAGCCGGAAGGTTCTCCTGCCGGGGGCCACCGTCAGGCAGTTCACCTGCACTGGGTGTCCAAGATGGCCTCGCTGGCATGTTGCTGAGGGGCAGCTGTGGGCTGGGCTGCCTCCATCCCCTCGGCATGGCCTCCCTGGTGAGCTGACCCAGGCTTCTCCCATGGGGCAGCGGCACTTGCAAAGGGCCAGCCCTAGCAGTAAGTGGTCATTAAACCCCTGCCTCCATCACACTTGCTGATGTCCCAGTGGCCAAAGCCAATCTCATGACCACACCTGCAGGCAATGTGGGAGGGACATGGGGAGACCACGACTGGGCAGTGGACAAGCCTGTGGACAAGGCTGGCAGCCTCCCAGTGCATGCTGGGACTGCAGTGCAGAACCCCTGCAAGATGCTCCCTGCCCCCGTCCCCGAAGGCTGGAGCCCAGCTGCCCGCAGCCAGAAGCCATCGCTCACACATCTTCCCCAGACTTTTCTCTCTCCCCTGTTCCTCACTGTGCTTCCTAAACCCCCTCCCAAGTAAACAAATGTACGTAAGTCCTTTGTCACAGTCCACTCCGGGGAAGCCCAAACAGGGACCGTAACAGAGTCAGCAGTTTGACTCTCAGCGTGTGGTCGACTCTGCCACGTAGCCCCTCGGAGGCAGGGGAGAAGGGACAGGACAAGAGGGAAAGCACTGGTGAGGGCACTAGGGAGGCAGTGAAGGTTGTATACAGAGAGAGGCACCGTCGGCAGACAGCTCCAGGCCCTCTGAGCAGCAGCCCGGCCCCCTGGCTCAGGGGCAGTGACCTGCCCTGCCCTGCCCCGCCCACAGAGACAGGAAGATGCACCCCTGCAGGGGCACCTCCAAGTCAGGAAGCCCTCCCCCTCCCCCCACTGGCCCTCAGCCCTCCTTGCTCAATCCAGACCCCTGGGGCTGGCCTGGAACCGCTGCCGGTCCTCCCCCCACTTTCCTGAGTTCTGTTTTTACCGAGTGTGCAAACCCCCTCGAGGGCCTGGGAGAAGCCAGGAGCAGTAGGACAGGATACGGCTGGGTAATGGTGGACGTGGCAATGGTGGACATGGCAATGGTGGACGTGGCAATGGTGGATATGGACAGCCTCCTCTTGCTCTGGTGAGCAGCTTAGTTGCTTCCTCGGAGAGGGGCGAGTTCCGAGCTAAAACACAGCCCCAGTCTGCTGGGGGCTGCTGAGCTGAGCGGGGGTGAGGGCAGAGCTGGGGGCAGGGGACCCTGATCTGGGGGAGGGGCCCTGGGGAGGCAGGGGTCACCCTGGGGAAGACTCCGGCCCCTTCAGGTCAAGGGAAGGGCTCTCGGTCCCAGCAGGGGCGGGGTGCCAGGTGCCCCAGTGAGAAGACTTCCTGGCGTGTGCCAGGCGCTGGACCAAGAGCGCCACACGCGTTCATTGCCCAGACTCGCGGTCCCCTCGGGTGCTGCGGCCACCTCACTGCACAGTTCAAGTCAGAATGGGGTGTGGGTGGCATTTTAGACAAGTTCTATAGGAAGTCCCGCTCAGGTTTAAAGGTGGTTGGAGGCACACTGAGCGCTGCTCAAAAAGCTCCTACTGTGTGCCAGGTTCTTTACATACATGATCTGGGAGGTGAGCACGCAGACCAGGGCCCCGGAAGAGCTCAGTGAGCCGTCCCCGGCTACTCAGGATCCGGCCTCTCTGAAGCCGCATCTCAGCCGCCGGCTACCACTGGCTGTGGGCGTCCTCTTTGCAGGAACTTTGAGTGACAGCTACTTCGGAGTAATCCCAGAAGCCTTCCTGGAGGGGCTGGGAGTCAGGGCTGCCCAGAACCCTGCAGAGCTGGTGTGGCTGAGGGACGAGTCCTCTGGGCGCCCCTCCCCCTGTCTGATCCCCGTCCCTCGTGTGGATTTAAGACGTGGCACCCCCAGTGCTCCGGGTTCATCTAAACATGATTAAACAACCATTAGGCCTCCGCGGAGGGGAAAGGGAGATTTACACACTTCCAAACCTCCATTTAAATGCAAATGCAGCGATCTCGCCTGGAACCGAGGAGCTGAGCCGCATTAACAGCGCCATCTCCCTGCCTCTCCCTCTGCTCCCGCCTGCCTGGACCACCTCGGGCCACAGTTAACCCGACAGACACCAGTCAGGCCCGGAGAAGACAGGCCGGCACTCGGGGCTGGACAGCGATGGACGGTGGGTCAGCGCCCTGCCTTTCTCCGTCCACTGTCGCCCTTCCAGACACCTGCGCTGGGCGCAGATGCTGCTCTCTGGCCCAGGGCAACACGACCTTCTCAAGGTCACATGTGCAGCTGGCAAATCCCACAGCCAGCACTCAAAGCCTGGGCTGCCTGCTTTGAGTGGCACCCCCAGCACCCCAAAGGACCGGGCGATATCCCTGAGTTGAACTGGGACCCAGCGGCCCAGAAACGGAGTTGAATGCAAATACGAACCTAGCACTCGCCCAGGGTCTCCCCGAGCACCTGCCAGCCAGAGAAGACACCATTTCCTCCTCCTGAGATCCGCGGAGGGGGCTGTGGGATCCTTCTTTGTACAGGGGGGAACTTAGACTCAGACAGTGAAGACCCTCCCGGCGTGGTGGGGGTGGGGCACCAGAGTCCCATTTGAGCCCAAATCTGACTCCAAAATCTGCACTCCCCCCCCCCCCAGGCCTCTTTTAAAGACTTATCTTACATTACAGAGAGAGAGAGAGAGAGAGGTCTTCCATCCACTGGTTCACTCCACAAATGACCACAGAGAGAAGCTAGGGCTGGGCCAGGCCATAGCCAGGAGCCTGGAACTCCATCTGGGTCTCCTGTGTGAGTGCAGGAGCCCAAGGACTTGGGTCATCTTCTGCTGCTTCCCCAGGTGCATCAGCAGGGAGCTGGATCAGAAGTGGAGCAGCTGGGACTTGAACAGGTGTCCTTACGGGAGGTCAGTGCTGCAGTCTTAACTCCTGCTGTGCCATGACACTGGCCCCGCACCCCACTCCTTAACTCCCGTGATCCCTTTGGTGAGTGAGTTGGGTTCTCTGAGCTTCTGCTTCTGGACCTAAAATACCTGTAAAAGGAGCGTCTGCCTTGTAAGGTCCATGATCTGGTGCTTAGTGGAGTTCCCGGAAGTCGGGACAGGGAACAGCGGCTGGTGCCTGGGGGACCGCCACAGGCGTGGGCGACAGTTGCCATTGGCTTTTCAGTACACAGCACTTGCTGTGCCCTGTGGGGGTCAAGAGCACCCAGATTTCCTGCCCTTGGTGGGCCTCAGGGGTAAGGAGAGGCCAGGCTGGGGAGCGGGACCCAGGCTACCCAGGACAGCACCCTCGGGAGAGGGGGTTGGCTCGGGCAGGGCTGCACCCTGATCTGCGAGCAGGCCCCAGGAATGATGGTCGTGAGAGTGACCGCTGACTGGGCACGGTCACGTGACCAGGCACCCGTGCCTGCACCACCCCCCCTCACCCCCGCACAGCATGTGCTGATCCGAAGCCAAGGAGCCAGGAGCCAGGAGCTTCTTCTAGGTCTCCCACACAGGTACAGTGGCCCAAGGACTTGGGCCATCTTCCACTGCTTTCCCAGGCCATAGCAGAGAGCTGGATTGGAAGTGGAGCAGCCAGGGTTCGAACCAGTGTCCACATGGGATGCCAGCACTGCAGGTGGAGGCTTTACCTGTTACATCACAGCACCGGCCCCAAGGTTCCCCATTGTAAAGCAAAGTCCAGGTCCCTGGAGAGACCCGCTCATCCTGAGTAAACCATGACAATGGGTCAGCAGTGACCCAGAAGCAGGACAAAGGTCGGGGTGGGGGGCAGCTGGCTGGATGGTTGGGTTGGGTTGCGGGGAGGGGAAGTGTTCTGGGTGCGCTGAGCAGGCCCCACCAGCTGTGGCTTTGGCACAAAGTCAGCCCAAGCCCCAGATGTGGGGCTCCCCCACAGAGACCTGAGACACCCCTGGGAGCTGCCCAGTCCCTGAGCCACGCGTGAGAGTGAGAGACACCCCTCCAAGGACGGGGCCTGCCTTCCCCGCATTTCCACTGCCCCCGGAGACTTCCAGAAACTTCCGCTGCAGGCCTAAGTGTGAGCAAACCAACTCATGCTGGAGGACTGCCTTGCCCCGGGCCAGCCCCTGGTTTCTGGAATGTGCCCGCTGGCCGGTGGGGGCAGGGCTGCGCCAGTCAGGAGAAAGGACAGCAGCTCTGTGTCCGCCTTCCTCACGTCCTCCCTCCCCCGGCCCCAGCACTGTTGGCTCTGCTCCGCGGCCTCAGAGCCATGAGCCTAGGGGGAAGGATTTTGGAGCCGGCTCTGCACGTGGGGCAGTGACCCCCCGGGGGCAGTGCACTGAGCGCTCCTCTCCAGCATCCAAACTCCGGCTTCTGATGGCTCCACTCACAATTCTGCCACTCTACGACGGTACAGAGAAGCACACGTGCAGTAGAAACCGTGCCTAGGGGCCAGCGCTATGGTGTAGCGGGTAAAGCCGCCACCTGCAGTGCCAGCATCCAACATGGGCGCCGGTTCAAGTCCCAGCTGCTCCACTTCCGATCCAGCTCTCTGCTGTGGCCTGGTTAAACAGTAGAAGATGGCCCAAGTCCTTGGGCCCCTGCACCCACGTGGGAGACCTGGAAGAAGCTCCTGGCTCCTGGCTTCAGATCAGCACAGCTCCGGCTGTTGTGGCCAATTGGGGAGTGAACCAGCAGATGGAAGACCTCTCTCTCTCTCTCTCTCTCTCTCTCTCTCTCTCTCTCTCTCAATCTCTCTGCTTCTGCCTCTGCCTCTCTGTAACTCTGCCTTTCAAATAAATAAATAAATCTTTAAAAAGAAAAAGGAAGGAAGGAAGGAAGGAAGGAAGGAAGGAAGGCAGGGAGGGAGGGAGGGAGGGAGGGAGGGAGGGAGGGAGGGAGGAAGGAAGGAAGGGTGCTAGAGTTTGGGATTCAGACCCTTTCCCAGGCTGGTGCTCTGTCCCATCCTCTGGAGATGCTGGGCGAAGCCCGCAGCAAGCCCCCAGCTCACAGAGGGCCACCATGGAGCTCCACCGTGCGCCCCGAGGCCAAGCTGGGAGGCTCCGAGTTTAGGAGGCTCCGATGCACTTTCGACTTGGGGTATTTTCAGTGTGCGGTGGCTTATCGGGATGTAACCCCATGAGCAGTGGACGACCACCTGTACAGACGGCCAGGTCTCGGCGACAGCAGCCTGTGGGTCTCGTGCTCTGTGACCTTGAGCAGGTCGCCTTCCCTCTTCAGACCTCAGTTTACCCATCTCTCCAATGGGGACCAAAGCCGTTTCTCTGCTTCATGGGACGCTGTGGGGGCAAAGGCAGAATCTGGCCGAGCGATCAAGTGCAGTAGGGGCACAGGGAGGAACAAACAGGGACGCTGAAGGGCAGGGGACAGAGAGCCAATGAAGTAGTCCGAGGAGGGGGGCAGGCTGGGCCCAGAAGACAGACGGTGGAGGCAGGTGACAGCATGCTAAGAAGGGGAGCCAGATGTGAGTGCATCAATCAGTTTTATAGCCCCGTCCGCCCCTCCCAGACCCCCAGGACATCTGCGGAGGACCCCGATTAGGGCCCCCTCCCGCGGCTGCTTTGTTTGAAGGCCTCCTGGTGAATAATGCAATAGACTGCGGGGAGAAGCGGGAGCGGATCGCTTCATTATTGATGAGCGATGACGGCTCCTCTGCTGACAGCCTGCCTAAGAGATATGATTAGCTTGTAAAAAATTAATCACCCTTCCTGGGAGGACAGATTAAAACCCCAAGGAGTGGTGTTATCGATGTTCCCTAATTTCTGGGGACTTTGAAAAGGTTTTAGCGCAACTTGGAGGAGACAATTAAATTCAATTAGAATCACAAGTGCTGAAATGTCACTCCCTCCTGGGAGGCAGGGGGAGGGGCTGCAGGTGGGGGCGGGGAGGGTGGGGACTCCTCCGTCCTCTCTCCAGGTGATCTCCTGCTCACCTGCTCCCAGCTCCCCTGGACTCTGACTCAACACTGTTGCGGCTGCAGCCCCGGCCTCTCCCCAGGCTCCCGCTCCGCACCCTGGGCAGCTCCCCTGGGACGACTCAAAGGCACCTCCTGATGACCGATGACTGGGTGTGACACTGGATGCACCGCCGCCCCTCCCTCCACGCCCCCCCCCAGCAGGTGCAACTCCTCTGGGGTCCTCAAGAAGAGCCCCTAGGGGCCAGCGCTGTGGCGCAGCTGGTAAAGCCCCCGCCTGCAGTGCCGGCATCTCATATGCGCCCCGGTTCAAGTCCCGGCTGCTCCACTTCTGATTCAGCTCTCAGCTGTGGCCTGGGGAAAGCAGTAGAAGACAGCCTGAGTCCTTGGGCCCCTGCACCTGCACCGGAGACCTAGAAGAAGCTCCTGGCTCCTGGCTTCTGATCAGCCCAGTTCCAGCCGTTGTGGCCATCTGGGGAGTGAACCAGTGGATGGAAGACCTCTCTCTCTCTCTCTCTCTCTCTCTCTCTCTCTCTCTCTCCCCCTCTCTGTAACTCTGTCCTCCAAATAAATAAAATAAATCTTTAAGAGGAAGAGGAGGAGGAGGCGGCGATCCTGAGCCTGGGTTGATTTCACCCACCCCACCCTAGGGGTCCGTGCCCCTCCCTCATCTGCCCCGGCCACCACCTGGGGCTGCACCACCCTCCTCGCCCAGCCTCTCCTCACTGCCTGCACAGCGCGGGTGGACGGGTCCTGGGGCCCTGACCCACAGCCCTCTGAGCTGGTCTGGCCCCGCGCGTGCGCTGTTTGCCGTCCCTTTCAGCTTTAGAGCTCCTCTGGCATGGGGGCAGGGGACACCTGGGGACAACCCTTCACCCACGAAGGCAGCAGTGACAACGGTGTCCCAGGCGCCCATGGGAGGCTTGCGCTGGCTTCTCGGGGGTCCCGGCAGACTGGAGCCCCTTCTCCACCCCAGGGCCCCCGCTCTGTCCTCCCTGCTTCTCCACACCCGCTCACAGGGCCATCCGGGTGACTCCCTGTGTAATTCTATCCTGCCACTTGCCCAACAGAACACCCCCTCTCCTGGGTGCCTCTGCTTCGTCCAGGACTTGAGCGGGGAAGATGCCCGGATGTTGGGTCCCACATAGAATTTGCTGGAAGTATCAGGTCTGTAGGGGCGTGCCCCCCCCCCCGCACCTCACAAAAAGAGGCACTGGGAGATGCGCTCGCCTTCCCCTCCTCCACCTGTTCTCCTTTGGGACCGCGGCTGTCTCGTGACGGGCATCTCTCTGCGTGGGGCGCCCTGTGCTCACGAACACGCTCATGTCCGTGCGTGTTCACGTTCTCACCTTCTGAATAAGGCTTACCTGTGTCAGCACAAAGAATCCCAGGAGAAGAGGCTGGGGTACACGCGCGAGTCCCCACCGCCCCAGGATGCGCCCAGCCCAGCCCTCGGCTCAGCGTCAGCGGCCCCATGGTGGGGGGGGGGGGGCATGCGACTTGCGCCCTGGCCCCCGCTGCCCTTGGTGTGGTTCCTCGTCTCCCGGCTGCATTTTCTACAAGGTTGCCGGCTGCTCTCAGGATCCAAGCAAGCACCCAGACGTGGGGGCGGGGCTCAGCCCCCCAGATAGTGTCCTCTGGCACCGCAGAGAACTCCTGTCACCTCTCCCAGCCCTGTGCCTGAAGGGGGGCCCAAAACCCAGGAAGGACTCCCCGACTTTCCCCAGGAGTGAGGCAGGGGGCCCTCGACCCAGAGACACCCCCTGCACCTGCAGGCGAGGCACAGCCTGTCCCGGAAGACACAGGGACACGGAGAGGACTCCCCGAAGGCCCGGCTACTCCTCCGCCTGGGTTATTACCATTGGACCCCACTTCTTGGTGTTTTTATTTATTTTTTAATTCATTTACTGGGGCTGGTGCCGTGGCACAGCAGGTGAAGCCGCCACTTACGGAGCCGGTTTGAGAAGCGGCTGCTCCACTTCTGATCCAGCTCCCTGCTACTGCGCCTGGGGAATCGGCAGAAAATGGCCCAGGTGCTCTGGAACCTGCACCCACGCAGGAGACCCGGAAAAAGCTCCTGGGTCCTGGCTTTGGATTGGCTCCGCTCCAGCTGTTGTAGCCATTTGGGGAGTGAACCAACTGAATGAAGATCTCTCTCTCTCTCTCTCTCTCTCTCTAACTCTGACTTTCAAATAAAATAAATGAATAAATATTTCAAAAAATGGATGTGGGCATTTCAGAAGGCCAGGCGGCTGCCCCACCTTCTCCATCTTTAACTCTCTGTTTCCTGGCGCGAGCAGGGAGAGACCCTTACAGGGAGGTGTCTTTGTAGCAGGTGGAAAGTTCTCTCACAAAACGCTACTGCTGTGTCTGCAGTTTTTCAAAATAATGCGCTCAGCAGCCTATCTGAGGGTGCCACGCCCCGGCCTCCTGCAGTCATATTTGGGGAGTGGTACCTCTTGAGCCCCATCACCACCTCCCAGAGCCTCTGTTCACACGCAGCTCCCTGCCACAGGGCCTTTACACGCGCTCTGCCCGCTGCCTGCGTAACCCTTTGCCCGCCTGCTTTGCTCGGTAGCTCCAGGTCTTGCCTGGTTGTCCTGGGTGCCAGAGGTTGTCGCTGAGCCTCTCGCTGAGACGGGACCTGGAGCAGACCCTCTCCTTTATCGCTGATCAGGGTTGCAATTTCACCCTCTTTGTGGGGTTGTTTGATGAGTGTCAGCCTCCTCCGTTAGGAGCAAGCCTCGTGAATGGTGCAGGAAGCGAGGAGCGAGGCCAGCGTCGCGGGCAGAGCAGAGAACTAGCCCAGTCGGATTTATTAAAATTCCCTGCAGGGGCGCAGCGGGCGGGCAGGGAAGCTGTGGGCGGCAACGCAGATTCCCGCCTGGGAGGCGCCCGTCTGGGCTCCCCACCGCAGTGAGCTTGCTGCTGCTGGGGATTCTCACGCGGGGCGTCCTCGGGGCGGGGGCCTGGTGACCTCCACCGTGAAGGCAGCCTCTGGTGGCCCCAGAGCCGGCACAGCCAGCATGGGGGCGGCGGGGAAGGGGGCGGCCTCGGCCAGTGGCCGGTCTCCCTGGACCCCGCCCTTCTGTGCAGCCCAGCGCAAGCAGAGAGAGCTCCCAGCTCCGGGGACCCCCAGCTTCTGCCTGGTTTCCAGCCCATCTGAGCAGCTCATCCTCTCGGGACGACGTCATCGCAACGTCCGCACCAGGAGGCACGTCTCCCACGCAGGTGCAGGGGCCCTAGCACTTGGGTCATCTTCTGCTGCTTTCCCAGGCGCATGAGCAGGGGCTGGGCTGGAGGCGGAGCAGCTGTGCCCTGGGATGCCGGCTTCGTAAGCGGTGACGAGCGGTGATTTCACGCGCTGCCCCAGAAGAGCTCTGTGGAGGTAGCATTCACCGTCAGTTCACCATCAATCCACCCTCCTTGAATTCAGCCTCAGTTTCCCTCGCAGCGCACGCTTCCTCCCTGCCGGCGTCCACGCTGCGCTGAACGCATTCCCAGGTTTCACTCCCCTCTGAACCCCTGGCCACTGCACGATCGCGGATGCCAGGCCGGGTCCACTGGCGACCGCGACCAGTGCATGTGTGTGTCCACGAAGGCTCTGCATTAAAACACAAACACACCCACGTGCAACCCTCCCGGCCGCCTGGAGCCAGACACTGCTGTTCTCCCCATTTCCCAGATGAGGCCACTGAGGGACAGAGAAGCAGGGGTACTCCACAAGGTGGCCACGCCAATACGCGGCAGAGATAAACCTGAACCCAGACTGTGCTGAGACGACCTGGGCCTCACCTCCGGGCTGCACTGTGTTTCCCTTCAAGGAGCTCTAGCTGGCTGACAGGTGTCAGGGGGGTGGACAGAGAGGCTGGCGCTGGCCTGAACCACCAGCCCTTGTGCCTCCGTTCCCCTGGCTCCTTTCCCAGAAGGGCTTGGCCTCAGACAGCCAGTAAGCAGCTGTCTCCTCCGCCACCTTCTCATCTGTCACCCCCGCCCTGGTCACCCTAGGCCTGGGAGCTGGGTCACTGCCCCCCTCCCTACACCCCGGAGCCCCTGGAACCATTCAAGCCGGCCAGGCCCTCCCTCGCTCACCATGCCACACCCTCTCCTGCTGCCTGGGAAAAAGACCCACTCCCCCCCAACCACCTCCTGGCCCCCCTCACGCTTCCTGGGGGCCCTTCCTGGCCACGCCCCCTCACAGACCCTCCCCAGTGGCCATCATGTGTCTCCTGATCCAAGCCCGCCAGACACCAAGAACCAAGAAAAGCTATTTTTTAAAAGAGATGTACTTATTTTTATGAAAGGCAGAGTGACAGAGAGTAGGGGGAGAAAGAGAGAAAGAGAGATTGAGAGAGAGAGAGATCTTTCATTTTGCTGGTTCATTCCCCAAATAGCTACAACAGCCAGGGCTGGGCCAGGCTGCAGCCAGGAACCAAGAACTCCACCCTGGTCTCCCATGTGGGTGGCAGGGACCAAACACTTAGGCCAACTTCTGCTACTTTTCCAAGCGCATTAGCGGGGAGCTGGATCTGAAGTGGAGCAGCCAGGACGCGAACTGGTGCCCACATGGGATGCCGGCATCACAGGTGGGGGTTAACCCGCTGTGCCCTGATGCCGGCCCCAGGAAAACCTCTGCTCCAACAGCAGAGCATCCTGGCCTCCCTGGGGAAGCCGCGGAGCCGTCAGGGGGGCCCTGCCGCATCGCGGATCCTCCAGCAAGGTTCCTGTCCGCACACACTCAGCTCTCCTCATCTCCGGTGAGAGCCGTCTCACTGCCCACTAAGACAGTGGTTTGCGATAGATGCTCACTGAATACTCATGAGCAGGTACAGGAAACGCTGGCGACAGCTTGCAAAGCCCCCCATGCCAGCCTGCGACAGCAACAGAGGAGGCGCCACCCGGCCCACCTGGGCTCACCGGAGAGGGGACCAGGCAGGCAGCCTCCGGGCGTGCTGAGCGGGACTCTGGCTCAACTGCTCTGCGCCTGTCCCAGCCCTGTGTTTCTCCAGCCGGAGGACCTGTCCTCAGACTGACTACTCTCTCGGGCATGTGACGGCTGCTGTTGGCAGAGAGCTAGAGGGGGCAGGCGCAGTTAAGCCACTGCTGGATGCTGGAGCCAGTTCGAGATCCGGCTGCTCCAGTTCCAATCCAGCTCCCTGCTAATGCGCCTGGGAAAGCAGCGTAAGATGGCCCAAGTACCTGGGCCCCTGCACCCATGTGGGAGACCTGGATGCACTTCCTGGCTCCTGGCTTTCAGCGGTCCCAGACATTTGGGGAGTGAACCAGTGGGTGGAAGATCTCTCTCTCTCTCTCTCTCTCTCTCTCTGTATCTCTCTCTCTCTCTCTCTCTCTCTCTCTCTCCTGCCCCTCATAACTCTGCCTTTCAAATACATAAGTAAATCTTTAAAGAGAAAGAAAAGAGAGCGAGAGGCTTTACCGCTTCCAGCCAATGGGAGAGACAGAAAGGAGGCAACCCCACCAACCGCCCAACACAAGATGCTTCCTTTAGTCTGATTGGGCCACCCATGTGGAATGCCATATGCTGATTGCCTTAGGCCTAGACTCCTAACCAATCACTGGCAAGGATGACCACACCTGATGGCTCTCATCAGGACCACTCACACCCAACATGGGAGGGTCTGCTTCCTGCACGCAAATGGGCTCCATGAGGATGGAATGAGCGCTTGAACCAAACGGGAGTGTCCTTGGGGAGGAAGAAGAGGGAACGGGGTAGGAAGGCAGCCCACATGGGAGGCCTGAGAGAGCATTATCATCCCCGTTTTACAGCTCAGAGAGGTTGGGATCCGTGCCCAAGCTCACAGAGCTCACGAGCCAGCGCCTTGGCTTTGGACCCAGACTTTGGTTCCTTCTCCTAGTGAGCAGCTTCCTAGCCCTCGCAGCTCGCTCAGACCCCGGGACAGGAGGGTGCTCAGTGGTCTTCAGTCCCCAGGACAGAGCAGCGCCCCCCCCCTGCTGAGGGAGGAGCTGGTGCTGCTGGAACCCCTGGTACCCAAGGACTACAGCCAAAGGCGGAAGAGGCTGTGAGAACCAGGAGAACAGCGGACAAATCCGGAGCCACACAGAATGTAACTGAGCAGGGACCTCGGGACAGAAGCATCGTCTTAGGTGGCTGTAAGACGAGGCACCCGCACTGCAAGGCGGGAGAGAAAGGGTTTTGTAGCCAGAGGGGGTCCATGGCTGACCAGGGTCCCTCTGCGCTTTCTCAGTAGAAACGTTCCGGGAGTGAGGTAAGAGTTATCTCGATTATCTTAATGACTGTGTGTCCCCTAGGGTCTGGGTGACCGCCAGGGCCACCTGGAGAAGATGGTGGATACCCCACGATGCCTGCAGTTATGTCAAACCGATCCCTGCAATGCCCCCCACCCCATCCTCCCAGGCGCTCCGGCCAGCCTTGCCGAGGTCCCGCCTCCGTGTGGCTAAGTTCAGTTCTCCCCAGGCAGGGTACATCTGTGGGACTCAGCTCCCCCACCCCGGCCCCCCTCCCACCGTCACACCTTCCAGACAGAGTCTGCTGGGATCTGCCGGCCTCTCAGGTCCCACATCCCTCCTTGCACCCTCTCGCCTGCACAATGTCGCACCAGCTGCACCCTTGTTTGGAAGCAACACGTCCCTCTCCTCACTTCTTTTTTTTTTTTTTCAAGGATTTATTTATTTATTTGAAAGGCAGAGTTAGAGAGAGAGAGAGAGAGAGAGAGAGAGAGAGAGATCTTCCATCACTGGTTCACTCCCCAAAAGACCGCAATGCCCAAGGCTTGGCCAGGCTGAAGCCAGGAGCCAGGAGTTTCATCCAGGTCTCCCACAGTGCTGGCCCCCAGGCACTTGAGCTATCTCCTGCTGCTTTCCCAGGCCATAGCAGGGAGCTGGATTGGACGTGGAGCATCCAGGACTCGAACCAGCGCCCATGTGGGATGCTGCAGGCAGCGACTTAACTCAATGGGCCACAGTGCTGGCCCCTATCTCTCACTTCTTAGTTGGTGACCTGACAAGCAACTTGCTTCTTTGGTTTTCTCACCTGAGAGCAGAGGTAGCAGATAATTGTCATGGAAATTAGATGAGAGAGGGCCGCTCACTTGCTTAGAGCACCGTTTGCGCACAGTGAGTACAGGAGAAAGCTTTCTGTTGTGACTATTACTAAGCACACCACACTTCAGGTCTGAGCCTGTACATCACTTCCTCCAGGAAGCCCTCTCTGGATCTCTCCAGGTCAAAGTCACTTGCCCCACACTGCATTCTGCGTAGGGCAAGAGCCGGTCACACCAGACTCTTTACCCTACTCCTCCCTGGGAGCAGAGATGTCAGCGTCTGGTGGGTTTACCCTTGTATGTTCACTGCCTGGAACACTGCCTACCACATTGTCACAAATGAATAGACACTTGGGAGTAAGAGAACAGGAAACCAGGGTAGCCACAGCTCTGTATGCCTGAGCCGCCGGGCGCCGGGAGTTCTGGACAGTGGGACTGGGTTCTCCTCTGCTCCCCCCTCCCCTTCCTGCAGAGTCTGGCCTCCAGGTTCTGGTTAGCACCTCTTCTTCCCAGCCTGCGTTTCAGAACGGATGCTTCTCTCTCCCAATCAGTCGCTTCTGCATCTGGAGCTTCATCAAAGGACCTGACTTCCCTCCTCCTGCAGCCCAACCCGTCAGACACGTGCTGACTGTTAGGTCGGAAGTCAGATGTGAGCTTACGTGTGTGACAAAGGCCTGAAGAGAAGCCGTCTATGTCCAGCACATGCATCTCAAAGTTATCCCGATAACCTTATCTACCTCCTGCCCTGCCCCTCCTACCCGATAACCTGCCAGGTGGGGGTTCCCTGCCCTTCTGCCTGGTAATTTTCCAGGTGCAGCCCAGTATCTGCACTTCAAATATGCATCCTGCCCTGCCCTTCTACCCATAACCATCCTTCCTCTAAGGCTCCTCTAAGGCGGGGCGACGCCAGCCAGGCTTCCCCCGTCTGATAACTTCAGGGGAAAACTCAGAAAGCAATTTTTCATATTGACATCCAAAAAGTCCTTTGTTCCAAGAGGAGCAGAGGTGGGGAAGCAGGACCCATCTCCTTAAAAACCCCGACCTCAACCGGACTGCACGCTCAGCCCTCTGCCTCGCTGCTGAGCCGCCCGCCTGCCTGGCCAGGTGTACTCTCTCCACTCAGCCATGTAACCTCGTTCTCCCCCAGGCTGAGCGACTGGGCGTTCTCTCTCAGGTCCTGTCTGGAGAGGTGCCCATCCGTTCTTATGGATGTCCCTTCCCTAATAAACCTTGCTATTTTACTTTCCACTACTCTGTCTCTTGCCTGAATTCTTTCTTGTGCAAAGACAAGAACCTGCCATTCACCAGTAACATAACCACCAAGCGGGCTGACCCCTCCCCAGCGGGCCAGGCCCCATCCTGGCAGAGGAGCTGAGCCTGCGCCTCACAGCCCCACCCAGCCCTTGCCAGAGCCATGCAAGCACGCACACAGGTACGGGCGATCCAGGCAGGCAGGGGGGGTCCCGGCAGAGGTTCCAGGAGCAGCAGGGGACCCGGAAGTCATTCCTCACTGTAGATTTAACTCCTCAATGCGCTTTTATCGCAGCCACCATTGAAGTGAGTCTGCCTACCCTGAGCACTCGGAGGGGATGACCCAGCCCGCAGCCAACGGTAGCAAAACAACAGCTTCCGGCCTTTGGAGGAGCGACGCTGGCTCTGAGGACCTGGGGTGTGACAGCCTCAGAGGCAGACCCGGAAAAGACCTGAGGGGACCCCTGGGTCGGCCAGGCCCCTGCCCTACTGCCTGCCATGGACGTTCCCCTGACGGCACAACCTTGCCCTGAGAAACAAGGAACAGCTGTGCTACACGCACACACACACGCATGCACACGTACACATGTGTACACATGCAATGTGCACACGCACACACACATGCACACGTACACTCTGGGTCAGCAGTTCCCAGTGGGAGCACAGTAACGCTGTTCCAGGAAAGCAGAGGTCAAAGTCACTTCTATACCTGGCAGAAGTTCCCAGAACCCTGGTCGACGGCGGAATCCCCAACAGCCCCAGAGAAGAGGAGGCTTTCGCTCCTGGGTCCATCCTCCCTTTGCCCCACCACTGGCAATGTCGCCTTCTGGGTGGGAGGAGTGGATTTGGAGGCAGAGGCACGTCCCTTCCTGGTTGGCTGCCCTAGGACACATCACTGCCCCAAGCAAGGCCCGGTCTTCGCACCTCCCCGGTGGCTGTGGGACACAGGGACAGCGGTGCCGACTCCTGTAGGGGCCGCCTCAGCCGTCCTCGCCTGGACGGCGCTGGTGTGGCTGAGCACCTGCTGGACACCAGGCCCCGTACGCAGGGCTCTACGTGGGCCGCTTCCTGCGCCTCGAAGCAGAAGTGTTAGGATTCTTGGTCTCTTTCTGCAGATGAAGGTGGGAGGGCTTACACGCCCCCTGATCAGTCCCAGGTCCCCCAAACCGTGCTGAGCCCTGGACAGTGAGGGGCCCGGCCATCCCCACGGAGCCTTGGTGTAGGACACAGGGATGAAGGGATGGACAAGAAGCTGTCCCCCAGCACAGATCCAGCTCCACCCTTGGGAGTGGTCGTAACCGGGCTGCGTGGGTGAGTCAGGGAGGTACAAGCATAGGGGCCCCAGGGACCCCAATAATCCCCAAGACCCAGACCCCAACAGGGAGGACGGACGGTCCCAGCTCTGAACAGGCATGGGGGGTGGGTCTCAGCCTCCATTATGTTCCTGTCTCTGTCTTTACACTCTCTCAGTCACTCAACAAACCTTCACTGGAGCCCTACTGTGTGCCAGGCCCCGTGGGAGGTCCCGGGCATCGCCATGCTCCCTACAACCCCCACTCTGTGCCATCACTAACACCTGAGAACCCACAGTTAGGCAGCCACCTCTCCCAGCTTGGCTGGTTTGGGCCCCCCGGAGCTCAGCCCAGTGCAGGGCAAAGCTGCGAGTGTGTGAGGGTGCGCTATTGTTCCAGGTGAAGTACTTCTTAACCTACGGTTATTGTCTACAAGGGATTTCAGAAAGTTCGTCGGAAAATATGAGGGGTTTTTGGTGCCAAGCATTTGAAATCCAGGGTGAATATCTAGTACAGTGGTTAAGCCGTGGCTTGGGTGTCCTCGTCCCCACTACAGCGCCACAGCACCTGGGTTCCAGGCCCAGCTCCGGTAAGGTGCACCTGGGAGGCGGCAGGTGACGGCTGCTACCCACGTGGGGGTCCCGGATGGAGTTCCAGGCCTCTGGCCCAGCCCTGGCCGTCGCAGGATTTGGAGAGTAAGTCGGCAGCTGGGAGCACTCGGGCTGTCTCCTTCTCTCTCCTCTGTCTCCATCTGTCCCTCTGCCTTTCAAACAAAATCAATAAATAAAAACTTAAATACGTTTTTGCAATCTGTGCCTACAGGGGGTCTTCAGAGAGCTGGTGGGGAAAGCTTATTAAGAAAAAAATGCATGGATTTCAAGATGCTTTGCACCAAAATGAACCCATCTTTTACTTCCACTTTCTACAGACTTTTTGAAGTTCCTTGTATCACTGCATCTACCCTCGCTGCAGTCCTCGGCGGGACACAGAAACCTTCTGCACTGGGCGGGAAGCTGGGCGCCTCCCCTGAGCCCCCAGTGCAGGTGCCTTGGTGTTCGGGGTGTCAAGGGCTATTTTTAGCAGCCTGAGCTCTCACAGCACTTCCTTCCTGGGTCTCATCTGCATGCCGTTTGGGGGGGTTCTCAAGCTGGGTACCACGATGCACCAGGAGTGTTCCCCAAGCTATTGGCTATTAACTAAAATTGGCAAATCACTTGCTTTGTTTAAAAAACATACAGGGATCAGAGTGGGTTCGAGGTTAACCTGGGCTGACAACAGTCCCTGGCGGGATGCAAATGAGGAGAGGTCACCAGAGTGGAAGTGGACGCCCCGGGCAGCATTTGTGTCTCCCAGACTGCAGGCTGGGAGCCAGTCCCTGCCCCCGACTGAGGGCAGAGTCTTTATGTCCACTGGAGGAGAGACGGCCGCGGTCGTCCGGTCTCCAGGTCTCACCTGGGGCAAACGTCGTGGGGCAGAGAGAGACGCGGTCCTGGGAGTCAGGCCGGTTTAAGTCACCATCCTGGTGCTGCTCGGCTCTCCACCCCCTGAGCCTCAGTTTCCTCCTCTGCAAAATGGGGAGAGCAGGGCCTGGTTGCACTGCTGCCTGCGCCACCACCGGCATCCCATATCTGAGTGGCGGTTCGAGTCCCGGCTGCTCCACTTCCCATCCAGCTCCCTGCTTTTGCGCCTGGGAAAGCAGCGAAAAATGGCCCAAGGACTTGGGCCCCTGCCACCCCTGTGGGAGACCCAAGGGAGACCAGGATGAAGTTCCAGGCTCCTGGTTTTGGCCAGGCACAGCCCCAGTCCCACCTGGGGAGTAAACCAGGGGATAGAGGCTCCCTCTCCCTCCTTCTGCCTTTCAAATAAATAAAAATGAAAAATGTTTCTTGGGGCCGGTGCTGTGGCACAGCGGGTTAAAGCCCTGGCCTGAAGTGCCGGCATCCCATATGGGCACCAGTTCAAGTCCCAGCTGCTCCTCTTCGACCCACCTCTCTGCTATGGCCTGGGAAAGCACTGGAGGATGGGTCAAGTCCTTGGGCCCCTGCACCCACTTGGGAGACCTGGAAGAAGCTCCTGGCTCCTGGCTTCAGATCGGCTCAGTTCTGGCTGTTGCAGCCATCTGGGGAGTGAACCAGCAGATGGAAGACCTCTCTCTCTGTCTCTCCTTCTCTGTAACTCTGTCTTTCAAATAAATAAAATAAATCTTTTTTAAAAAAATGTTTCTTAAAAACAGGGAAAACATTCTGCCTCCATCCTGTTGCAAGAAAATCAGTGGGAAAATGCAGGAGAAGCTCCTAGCAGGTGCTCGCCCATCTCACGGACGCGCTGGCGAGCGTCAGCAGAAACCAGAGGAAGCCGCCGCCACCTCCACCTTCATCCGGCAGGGGCCCTTTCCAGTGCTGTATGGAAAAAACATGCAAACGAGTTAAATACTCAAGCACGGGAGCTCAGTTAAATAAACTCATTCAGAATGATGAAGATTGTGTTGGCAAATGTTTACAAGGAAGTTGAAGCAGCGAAGGAAATGTTTATGATACAATTTGGGGGAGAAAAAAATAGGAGAAAAATAGGATGCAATATGGTCTGTGCAGCATGCTAGCAACTGTGCACGAACCGAATTCTGATCCAGGAAGAAATCCAGGAAAATGGACTCCGAGAGGCAGCCGGGTCTTCTGGGGCCCATCAGCCTTTTCTTTACGAATCTGCTGCATTTCACATTCATATTTCAGGCCACAACTTTCATTTCTCTTGTATTTAACCTCATGTTCACAATAGAGCAAATTATGATCAAGAAAGATCCACTTTTAGAAAACGTACGTGTGAGAGAGAGAGAGAGAGAGAGAGAGAGAGAGAGAGAAAGATGCCAGAGACCACCTACCTGCTGCTGCCACGGTTAACCTTGGACCCACTCGAACTCCTGCCTATTTATATTTTTAAAAAAGATTTATTGATTGATTTGAAAAACAGAGAAATAGAGATGGGAGGGTAGGGGAGAGATCTTCCATCTCTGGGTCACTCCCCAAATGGCTGCAAAATCCAGGGCTGGGCCAGGCTGAAGCCAGGAGCCAGAAGCTCTATTCAGGCCCCCCACGTGGGTGCAGGGGCCCCAGCACCTGGGCCAGGCGCATCAGCAGGGAGCTGGACGGGAGTGGAGCAGCCGGGTCTCAGAAAAAGGATGTGGGTGTCACAAGCCGCAGCCGCACCTGCTGGCCACAGTCACCGCCCCCTCCACGCACACACTATTGTTTTTAGCAAAGCAAATGATTTGCAAAATTCCTGGGCCCTGCTTTCAGCAAATAGCTATGTTGAAGATCCGGCTGTTGGGCACTGCATGGGGCAGGGCCAAGCAGAGCGTGGCACAGAACCAAAGCAGCAACCAAAGTACCACGGGGCAGGCGGGACTGAGCGTGTGGCTTGCCCTGCTCCTTGCCAGCTGTGTGACCTTGGGGACGTCAGAGCTCTGGGGTGCACGTGCGTTAAATGGGGATGAGAATCCCCGCCCCTCGAAGGACCCAGTAAAATCTCTGGCACAAAGCAGATGCCTAGAGCAGGGCTCAACGATGGTGTTCAGTTGTTTGCTTTGTTTTCATTTTATTTGAGAGGCAGAGAGACAGAGAAGACAAGAGATCTTCCAAAGGCCCTCAACAACCAGGGCCAAAGCCAGGAGCCAGGAACTCCACCCACATCTCCCACTTGGGCGGCAGGGACCAGAGTACTTGAGTCCTCACCGGTCCCCTCCCAGGGTGCACTTTTACAGGAAGCTGGGATAGGGAGTGGAGGAGTGGAGACTCGAACCAGGGATGCCCGTGTCTCACGAAGCAGCTCACCCCCTGCACCCAATGCCTGCCCCAGATACCAACTCCATCCAGGTCTCCCACATGGGTGACGGGCCCAAGCACTGGGGCCATCAGCCACTGCCTCCTCCCAGGCACGTGCGCAGGGAGCCGGATCAGAATCAGGGTGGCCAGGACTCGAACCTGCGCTCCAATTAGGGATGCGGAACTCCCAGGCGGCGGCTGAAGCCCCTGCGCCACAGCGCCGCCCCGTGCTGTGCTGTTCCGGGGGCAGGTGGCTGCTCGCCGCGGCCTCTGCAGCGCCTCGCGCTCATCTGCATTTCCCACCCGTGTGGCCGGTCCCCCAGGACTCCCCGGCTCCTGCAACTTTCCGTGCGGGTCACGGAGCGCAGCCATCCAGGGCTTCATCTTCAAAGTGCTACCGACTCCTCTGCTGCCCTTGACGAGAGCCTTTGAAGTGCTGCAGCCCCCCCACCCCGGGCAGAGCCCATCGGACAAGACGACCTCGGCCGTCCCTTCCCATCCTGGTTCCCACATCCCCCGGAGCGCCTTCATCCCCTTCGCTGGGAGAGGTAACGCGGCTGCGCTAGCGCCCCCTGGCGGCGGCTGCCCTCGGCTGCGGCCGTGGACTCTGCTCCCGTCCTCGACCCACGCCCCTTCCACAAGCCTTCGCTGGCCTCTCCTCCCGGGGCCTGAGCCCTGTCCACACCTTCCCCGCAGTACAACCGCCCTGCTCTGGACGCCGGGCTCCTCGCGGGCGCAGCTGGGCTCGCTCCTCCTCCCAGCCCCCGCCCCTCGGCTGCAGCTGGCCCAGGCAGATGCTCCAACAGCTGAATTAATTAGGCCCGCTGCCCTCTGCCTCCAGGGTGGATCTCACTGGGAAGCCAAGTCGGAGGTCCCTCTGTGCCTGGCATCCTCTTACTATTATTTTTTTAGATTTGTTTATTTGCAAATGAAAGTTACAGAGAGAAAAAGAGGGGAGAGAGAGAATCTTCCATCTGCGGGTTCACTTCCCAGATGGCCACAACAGCCAGGGCTGAGCCATGCTGAAGCCAGGAGCCAGGAGCTTCCTCCAGGTCTCCCACGTGGATGCAGGGGCCCAAGGACTTGGGTCACCCTCCGCTGCTTTCCCAGGCACGTTAGCAGGGAGCTGGATTGGAAGTGGAGCAGCCAGGACTCAAACTGGTGCCCATAGGGGATGCCGGCTCCGCAGGCCTAACCCGTTACACTCCAGATGAGGACCCTGAGGCGGGAGCCTGGAGGACATTTAGCCCATCTTAGCCACACAGGGGGATCCCTGGGCCCAGAGAGGGGGCTCAGCACTCGCGGGGACGCCAGCAAGTCAGGGCTGCGGCCAGGACCAGGCCTGGCTCCCACACTGCCTATCTAGGGCGCTTCCCTGCCCTGCCCTCCTTCCTGTGCCAACTCCTCTGGCCAGAGCACCCCACAGCCTCCCTCCCTCTCTCTCTCTCTTATACACACACACTCATACACACACACACACACACTCAGGTGAATAGTGGCACCGCCCCTGCAGCCTGGCCCAGGCCCACCTGGCTGCCTGGCCCCCAGCCGCCCCTCTCTCCTCCAGCTCCTTCCAGCCCTGCCTGGGGCCGCTCTCCTCACCTCTGCCCCAGGGCCTGGGCTCTTTCCCAGCACTGATCTGCAGCCGGCCTGGGGTGGGGGCTCTCACCTGCCAGCAAGGCCCTGGGCAGCGCTGCGCGAGCTCTGTTGGCTGCCCCTGTGCAGCCGGCACCAGCTCTGGGATCTCTGGGAGTGAGGGGCGGAGCTCAGACCTGTTCTCAGGGCCCCTGGCCCACCCTCCCCCTCTCCCACAGCCTCTCCCGGGCTTGGGGGAGGAGCTGGGCCACACCCCGCCAGGCTCCCACCCCTGGGGGTGGGCAGGAAGGGTCTCCACTCACCTCCTTGCCGGTGGTCTCACACGATGTTGGGGTCTGAGTGGCAGGGGACTCCTCATGCAGCCTTCTCGTTCGAGCATACGCAGCTTATGCAGGAGCAGGTGTTGCTGGTCCCATTTTGCAGATGGAGAAGCTGAGGTCAGAGGTCACAGCGCAGTGTTTCCTCAACGTCTTTGGCCAGGAGACCCTTTTTCACGTGAAGGCAAACCCAAAACCCATGCTTCAGCACGGCCCACCCTCGGCAGGTTCTCACCCCATAGGCCGAGCTGATGCACAGGACGGGGGATTCCAAAAGTTGTTGGAAAGCCGCATTCAAGGATGAGCTTATTTTGGTATGAATTTTTTTGAAATCTATGCCTCTTGAGGGGTCTCAAGAGGGTTTATGGGAAATTCATTTTATGAAAAAAAAAAGGTATGAATGGATTTGAAAAATTATCTGCATCAAAATAAATTTATAGCAAATCTTTTGAAATATGCGCCTCCTACCCCAGAGCCCCCACGTGCCTGCCTCTAGTGTGGGTCTCCCAGGCCCTGGGCACCCCAGTCTGCAGGCGAGGTCTTACGTGGGTGTGGACTTGTCTGACTCCCAGGAGACCCTCGGCGCCCCGGGGCCCGGCCTCTGTGAAGACCCTCTGCCCAGCTTGAGCCGTCCATGTTGATCTGGGGTTTTGCCCAAGTGAGTAGAGAGCAGAGACTCGGGAGAGGGCTCCCAGAGTGGGAGAAATGGCCCGTGTGACATCGGGGACGAGGGGACAGTAAACAGATGAGCTTGGCTGGAGCAGAACGGTGTTTGGGAACAGTGACAGATGAGGCTGAGACCTGGGAGAAGCAGCCACGGCATTTAGATGGGACGGCAGGGAGCCGCGGGGAGCCACGGGACATCCTGGAGCCGGCAAGCCGCAGCCGGGAAGCAGCCTGGCCCGGGGGGTAGGCAGAGTGGGGGACGGAAGAGAGCCACGGGGCGGGCGGGAGCCAGGTGGCAAAGAGAATGAGAACGTGGTGGAGGAGGTGAGGGCTGGGCGCCCTGCTGGGAGCCAGCTCCTTTGTTCTTTTTTTGTTTTTGTTTTTTTTTTTTTTTTTTTTTTTTTTTTTTTTTGACAGGCAGAGTGGACAGTGAGAGAGAGACAGAGAGAAAGGTCTTCCTTTGCCGTTGGTTCACCCTCCAATGGCCGCCACAGCCGGTGTGCTGCGGCCGGCGCACCGCGCTGATCCAAAGGCAGGAGTCAGGTACTTCTCCTGGTCTCCCATGGGGTGCAGGGCCCAAGCACTTGGGCCATACTCCACTGCACTCCCTGGCCACAGCAGAGAGCTGGCCTGGAAGCGGGGCAACCGGGACAGAATCCGGCGCCCCGACCGGGACTAGAACCCGGTGTGCCGGCGCCACAAGGCGGAGGATTAGCCTAGTGAGCCGCGGCGCCGGCCAGCTCCTTTGTTCTAAAGGCTCCTGGTTTGAACCTCAGGTGTGGGGACGGTTCCCTGGACGCCCCCTTCTGTGCCTGGGCGGCTCCCTTGTCAGCAGGGACCACCCTGTGCCTGGGAAGCTTGCAGTTCACTTGGATGAGGAGAATGGACCTGGAGCCCTAAGCCCACAGCAGGGCAGCCCGCTGGCCCCCAGGATGGCCCCCCAGGACCCCTGGCCCAATCCCGGCCACCTCAGGGCTTTCCTGCCAGTACCCTCCCCCCGCCCCGAGACGCGGGACCTCGGGGCACAGATGAGGACCCCGCACTGGCAGGGGCTCAGGTGGCAAGGGCCACAAAGGGTGACGGCGTTCCTGGTGACGTTTGCCGTCACATAGTCGTTGGCTTCTGGGTTGCATGGGGAGGGCGGTGGTGCCAATCCTGGGGTTCCCAGGGCCCCGCACCCCGTACCACGGGCAAGAATCACCTGCAATCCAGAACTCGTTGAGGCTGGGCTGGAGCCAGAACCCAGCCTGCCAGCCAACTCCTCAGCGATGCTTTCCTTAAGTGGCCAGGATTTCCAATGGAGGGCTTGGAACCAAAACAGAGCTGGCTTGGGGCAAGAAGCTGGGTCTCAGTTTTCTCGTAGGTAGAATGGGTAGATCTTCACCAAGCTTGCAGGGCTGCTGGGGGGAAATGGCTTCTACCGCCTTGACAGAAGTCAGGAGCTGCTGCCCAGGAAGTGTGCAGAGTGCTGGCTCTGTGGTATTTTTATTAATTACCACCACCGCTACTGTTACTGCCGTCACCTTGACTCGGAACACTCTGCATCCGGGCAGGGCCGGTCTCCACGTCCTCAAACCACAGGAGCCTTCCCGGGCCTCCCTCCCTCCCCCACCCCCCCAGGAGGAGGAATCAGGGTGCTTGCCGCACCCGTACATCATTTCCCCCGCAATTTCACCGGCACACCTTGCACACCGCTAGCCCGTCTCCTAGTGGGCCATCCTCGGTAGGCGGTCTCCTCTCGCCCTGGGCCTCCCCGCGTCTCTGAAACTCTCTTGCCAGGTCTTCCTGGAAGCCAAAGCCTGCTTTGCCCCTTCCAAAATCCCCGTGTCGCCTGCCCCTGGCCTCTGCTTGGTCCTATGCAAATAGCACGCAGGTGAGGCTCAGAACGGTCTTCCCCTTGACCTTGGACGCTGCCTGCAAGGATCCTAAGGGAGGACCAAGGTCATTCTCCAAAAAGACACTTAGTGCTGATCTGGGAAGAGCAGAGGCCAGGGGCAGACGACACGGGATTCACATGTCCGTGTGTGTGTGTGTGTGTGTGTGTGCACACGCACGCGCATGTGGAACACACCTCCCTCTGTGTCTCTCCAGTGTCTACACCCCTCGCTGCACACACTGCCCCGCCCCAGGTGCTGCATCCACCTCCTCCCAGCCTCCCACCCTCCCCTCCGGGCCACACCTGCCACACCCACCTGGAGCCCCCTCCACGGCAGAAACCGCAGGCCCTTCTGGCTGAGCGGTGAGGAGATGCGGGCACCAGGGGAGGCAGAGCTCACCGCGGGAAGCCGGGCCTGTTTATTTGCGTGGCACGCATTTGTCTCCGACTGTTTTATCCGCCCCCTGAGCCTCCGGAAGAGTTCTCTGTTTCTCCGCCCGCGCAGGGAGACCAGCTCAGCGCCACGCATGCACATTTACAGAAGCCCGATATAGACTTCCAATTATCTTTTAATTTCGCTCCTGTCTTCATTTGTTCATTTCACTTTCTCCAAACAGGGACTTGGGGGGAAGAAAAGCTGTGATTTATGGAGTTTGAAGTCAGCTGGCGGAAGTCTCGTGTCACCTGCTGGATGTGGAAGGAGCCTCAGGGCGCCGCCGACAGCGCACTCCAGCCCTGCAGAGGAGACAGCGGCTCTGGGGCCCCGAGCCCCCCTTCTCCGCCCTCTGCTCTTTCTGTTCATCTAACTCTGCGTCGTCTCGGTTTCTCTAGTCTTGATGCCCTGGCACCTGAGACCTCCCTGACAGGAGCTCGGGGGCGGGGGAGGGGGGGTTGGGGGGAGGGGTACTAACCAAAAGATAGCAAATGGCTCAGCCGGGGCAGACCTGTCCTAGGCAAAGCAGCCCAGGGGGCGCCCCCCCCACCCCGCACACACCCGCTGCACCTGCACCCAGCTTTCCAAGGCTCTGACTCTGGACCCACGTTCCTGCTCTCACCACCCCAGGCCCAAGGAGCCGACATCTGAAGACAACCTGGAGCCCCCTCCCCCCCCCCCCGCCAGGTGCTCAGACCAGCCACCCTGAGCCTGCTGCCCTGCCTCTGCCATTGCCTCCTGGGCAGTTGTCACTCACGCAAGGAGCCTCCTGATTGGCCCTGCAGGGCTGCTATGTCCCTCCTCTTGGGAACCATGAGTAACAAGTTCCTGTCGGCCCCACCATACCCAAGCAACAGCAACGCCCACCATTTTTATTACAACCTTTATTTATTTGAAAGGCAGAGTGACACAGAGAGAGACAGAGAGAGAGAGAGCGCTTCCATCTGCTGGTTTACTCCACAAATGCCCACAACAGTCAGGGCTGGGCCAGCTCGAAGCCAGGAACCTGGAACTGCATCCGGGTCTTCTCCGTGAGCGGGGGCGGGGGGGGCTATACTTGATCCATCATCTGCTGCTTCCCCGGGTGCAGGAAGCTGGATGGGAAGCAGAGGAGGACTCCATTCCAGGCCTGCCAACACGGGATGCAGACGCCCGAAGCGGCGTGCTAGCCACAGTGCTAAACGCTGGCCCACATTGTGAATTCATCTCTGCTAGGGCTGTGTTGGCTGAGAGGACGGCAGGAAATGCTACCGCAGGATTCAAATCCGGGCCGTCTGACCCCCGACCTTGCACCCAGCCGCAGGTGCCAACCTGGAGGCCTCCCTGCCCTGTCCTGGCTCTAGGTCCCGGCTCCCCGTCTTCCCCATTCTTACCTACTTCCTTCTAGACCGCACCCATCTAATGCCAGCTCCACCCTGTCTGTCATAGCCTGGAGCAGGGACTTTGTCACCTCTCCAGGAACCAGCGTTATCACACCCACCGTCCCCTCGACACATTCGCCCCCTGCAGGGCCACAGTCTGCACACCTAAGTGCAGCTGCGTGGGAAGCATCTGATCGATATTGGCCAGTCGGTCAGTCAATCATTCTGTGCCCCGCCTTCCTTTTTCAATGCCCGAGCGCTGCTTTCTGGACTCCTTTGTCCCCGCCGGGATGCTGGGAAATGCCTTGTTAATTTCCGCGTGCTCTGAGCCACAGCTTCCTCGCCTGTAACAGGAATGAGAACCCCGGGGCTGGAGCACTGGGAATACGAAATTCTGCCCCAGTGCCTGGGTTCCCGGACTTCATTCCTCTCCGCCACTCCCCTTGGGTGTGCAGGGAGCAGTCGCTCAGCCACCACCCCACGAGTGGGGAGGGACTCCCAGTGGATGGGAAAAAGCTAACTCATCTTTCACTTCCAGACCCGCTAGAAACTCCCGGGGTGACGTGAAAACGCACGTGTCAGGGCTGGCTTCTGGCCCGGTGGTGACCCCAGTTAGGATGCCCACGGCCGAGAGACGGCGCTCAGGTCCTAGCTCCAGCCCCCGCCCCCCGCTAACACAGCCCTGGGAGCCAGTGGTGCCAGCTCACGTGCTAGGATTCCTGACACCACCACCCATGTGGGAGCCTGGATGGGGCTCCTGGCTCCTGGCTTTGGCCTTGCCCAGCTCCAGCCGATGCAGCCTTTTGGGGAGTAACCAGCGGGTGGATCTCTGTCTGTCTGCCTATGCCTCTAGAATACATTTTGAAGAAAGAAAAAAAAAAGTGGATTTTCCTGGGACCCCCCGCCCTGCAAACCTCTGCTCTCAGAATGTCTGGGGGTGGAGCCTGGACATCTGCCCTTCTAGGGAGCATCCAGGGAATCAGGTGCCTGTGGGATCCACGGCCATGATTTTGACCTGGATGGGGAGAAAAGGAACCATCCCCCACCCCCCACACCTGCCAAGTGGTGACCTCACCCGGCTCTGTGCAGCTCTGGAGCCTGCACTCAGGGACCGGAAGTCCCCATGTACAAGCAAAGTGTGAAACGGGGTGACAGTGACACTCGCTGACAGTCTCCCCAAGGCTGGGACCATGAGCTGCAATCCGCCCAGAGCCCCCGCCCCACTCCCACCTGGCACAGGGGCCCGATCCCTGCTGGCCACCGACCCAGTGACATCCAGGGTCGGCCCTCAGGCACTCAGAATGGGGGGTGGGGAGCAGATGCTGTGCAGGGCGCATTTCCGCATTTCCCGCCACAGCCCACGTGACAAAGGCGATCAGGAGACCCGAGGGGAGGGAGGTGACCCGGGAGCAGGGAGGCACTGGGCAGAAAGGCTGGAGGGACACAGCCTGACCCTGAAGGCTGGAGCCACACGGACCAGGCAGGAGGCGGGGGCCTGTGCCCTCACCCAGCCAGGAGACAGGGAGCAGGGGGGATTGGGGGGGGGGGAGTCGGAATGTTCTCCCAGGAGTGAAGCCTCTACTTCCGGTTTTCAATTAGAAAAATGGAGCCAAGAGCTCACATCCCCACGTGGAAGCTAAGCTCTGCAAAAGCCGGGTGGATTCCCCCCCACCCCCACCCAGCCCCTGCACTGGTTCTGGAGAGACCCCTGGAGCCTTGGTCAGGGGAGGGGCAGAAGCAGTCCGTGCCTGGGAAGCGCCCCTCCCCCCACGGCGGTTACATCAGCGTGAGGATGCGGATGGAGGAGGAGGAGGAGGAAGAGGGGAGGAGAGCAGAACAGCTAATATTGACCCAGCCTGGGGCTCAGGGCTCTGCACCCGTTAACCCGTTCCGTTCTTACCACAGCCAGGCAAGGCGTGGGTGCTGTCAGCCTCCCGGCTTCACAGAAGGAAAACAGAGGCACAGAGAGGTAGTCACCCGCGTGAGGTCACACAGCTGGTAAGTGCAGAGCTGGAGTCTGGACCCGGGCCCCCCAGCACTGGTGAGGGGAGTGGGGGGCTGTGACAGGTGGCTGGGGTGCAGGTCTTCCCTTGGCCACTGTCAGGTTGGAGGGGTCATTGGGTTCTGAGGGCGAGGTGGTGACCCCCGGTCCAGCTCCTCTCTGGATACCAGTGCGATGTGTTTTCCTAGACTGCTCACCACAAGGCCGGTTTCTCTGAACAAACTCGTCAGGCGGGAAAGGAGGGCAGAGGCTTCCGGGGGCTGGTCAGGTGGCTTGGCCGCCTTCCCTGGCTCCGGACTCCCCTGCTGCGTCCTGGGCCTGAGCAGTGACTCGCTGACCCCCACCGTGGGGACCTCAGTAGGCAAGGTCCATGCCCCGGCTGCCTGGCTGCACCTGCCCCAGGACTCACCACACCCGACCTCCAGCCCATTAGATTTGCAAAAGAGAAGACAAAGCACTTGCTCAAAATAAATAAATAAATAACCACCCCCTGCACTTCCTGGGATCAGGTGACTGGCTGAGAGCTTCCTACCCATCGTGTACCCGCCGGGCACTCTCACCGTTCCCCGACTTCTGGCCGCAGGGCGTCACTAGCTCAGCCCCTGGGCCGCCCCCACCCCCAGGGAAGGATCGTGGGATCCACAGGAGACCAGCAGCAGAGCTCTGCCAACCCAGGGCCCCAGTGGTCACCCTCTGCCAGTTCAAAGTCACCTCTGCTCCGACTTCTCAGCCAGCCGGCCAGCGCCAGCCCAAGGGCTCCCTCCCACTCCACGCACGCAGCAGGATCCAGGAACCTATCCCTATTGGGCAATTATTAATCGGATTCTTGACATTCCTCAGGCCCCAGGCCGCCTGAGAAGCATGCTCCCGGGAGCAGTGGAGGCCCCGGACTGGCACTGGGACATGCAGCTGACAGGCAGAGTGCTGCTGTCGGCCGCCGCCCTGCTCCTGGTGACCGCAGCCTATAGACTGTACAAGTCCAGGCCTGCCTCGGCGCAGCAGGGGAGTGGCAATGCCAAGGCCAAGGCCGAGGAGGAAGCAGAGGGCTCCGGGCAGCCTGCCGTCCAGGGGGCTCCTGCAGGAGTGCGGCAGACGGGGCCGAGACGCCGGAGGGTCAGCCAGGGCGGCAGCTGCGAGGATCCAGGAAGCCCCGGAGTGCTGGCCTCGGAAGCTGCTTCCAAAGACGGGAGGCCCCAGAGTAGAGGCTCCAGGGAGGAGCCGGGCAGGTGGCACCCAGACTCGGAGCAGGTGCCTCCTCGCTGCCGCGGCCGCGAAGCAGGAACAACTGTTGGCGGTAAGCCCAGCCCTCCCCACTGCCTCCCACCGAGCAGTGAACCCAAAAGCTACCCAGCTGGACTCGCAGCAGCGGCCGCAGACGGCAGCAGTGTGGGTGGTGAGCCTGTTCCCCAGGGAGGTGGCACGGTGCCGGGACAGCCAGGGCCAGGGGAGCGGGAACCCTGCCGCCAGCACTGCATGGCCCCTGCGGCAGGCCGTAGTGACATGAATCCAAGCTGGGTCTTCACCCGCGTGACGGGGGTCAGCAGGGAAGAGGCCGGGGCCCTCCAGGCCGCGTCTGACTTGGGCCTGGCCCTGCACCAGCAGGAGGGCGCCACCGACGCCTCCTACACCTTCTCGTCGGTGGCTCGGGTCCGCGTGGAGGAGAATTTCATTCAGCAGGTGGAGGGGAGGGGGCTCGGGCTGAAGGGCAAGGTGTACGATTACTACGTGGAATCCACCTCGCGGGCCGTGTCCAGGCGGGCCCCCCAGACGGCAGCCTTGACTGAGGCTCCTCCCCCTGGGGCACTGCCAGGCCCCCCCAGGGCAGTGGTAGCCTCCAGAGGCCCGGAGCAGAACACGGAAGATGGAGCGGAAGCGGCCGCCTCCCCGCCACTTGTGCAGGTGCCCTCCGCACGCGGCTTCAGCAGGAAGGAGAGCCTCCTACAGATCGCCGAGAACCCAGAGCTGCAGCTCCGGCTCCAGGGCTTCGCTGCCCCAGCTCCGCCCAGCCCGGCCCAGGACGCCGAGGCCGGCCCAGCCGGAAGCAGCGGCGAGCCCCACGTGCAGCTCGTGGCCGGGACCAATTTCTTCCACGTTCCGCTCACCCCGGCTTCGGCCCCAGACGTCCGCCTGGATCTGGGCAATTGCTATGAGGTTCTGACCTTGGCCAAGAGGCAGAACCTGGAGGCCCTCAAGGAGGCGGCCTACAAGGTGATGAGTGACAACTACCTCCAGGTGTTGCGCAGCCCGGACATCTACGGCTGCCTGAGCGGGGCGGAGCGGGAGCAGATCCTCCAGCAGCGGCTCCGCGGCCGCAAGTACCTGGTGGTGGCTGACGTGTGCCCCCAGCGAGACGCGGGCCGCCTCTGTTGCTATGACGACACACAGGATGCCTGGCGCCTGCTGGCCCACATGCCCCCTGAGGCTGTGTCCCGGGGCTGTGCCATCTGTAGTCTCTTCAATTATGTCTTTGTGGTGTCCGGCTGCCAGGGGCCGGGACGCCAGCCCTCCAACCGCGTCTTCTGTTACAACCCCCTGACGGGCATCTGGAGCGAGGTGTGCCCTCTGAACCAGGCCCGCCCGCACTGCCGGCTGGTGGCCCTGGCCGGGCACCTGTACGCCATCGGGGGCGAGTGTCTGAACACCGTTGAGCGCTACGACCCTCGGCTGGACCGCTGGGACTTCGCCCCGCCACTCCCCAATGACACCTTCGCCCTGGCGCACACAGCCACGGCGTGCGCCGATGAGATCTTCGTCACCGGGGGCTCCCTGCGCTACCTGCTGCTCCGCTTCTCAGTCCGGGAGCAGCGCTGGTGGGCCGGCCCCACGGGGGGCAGCAAGGACCGCACGGCCGAGATGGTGGCGGTCAACGGCTTCCTCTACCGCTTTGACCTCCACCGCAGCTTGGGCATCGGCGTGTACCGCTGCAGCGCCAGCACCCGGCTCTGGTATGAGTGCGCCACGGCCCGGACGCCTTACCCGGACGCCTTCCAGTGCGCCGTGGTGGACGAGCGCATCTACTGCGTGGGGCCCCGGCGCATGCTCTGCTTCCTGGCTGACCACATCTCGCCCAGGTTTGTGCCCAGCGAGCTGCAGAGCTTCCCCGCCCCCCAGGGCACCCTCCTGCCCACCGTCCTGACCTTGCCAGCCCCCAATGTGCCTCAGACCAGCGTCTAGCAGTCCCCCTGCCGGGCTCCGTGTGCCAAACCAGGAGGCAAGGAGCAGCACCCGCCCGACCTGTCGCTCTGTGGGCTGCGCCTGAGCCATCAGCTGCCCAGGAATTTGGTCATCAAGAGGCAAATCCTGATCCTTCCTCCTCGCTCGCTGGGGGATCTCGGAGGCATCGTCACCCTTGGTGGGCTGCAGGGACCACTGTGGAAAACAGGAGCCCGGGCCTGGGGCCCCAGGGCAGAAGGCATCACGTCGCTCGGTAACCTTGCTTCAGATCTGGATTTCCAGGTTGAGGGGGATCCACCAGGACCCCAGCAGAGCTCAGGGGCCCGGGGGCCCTCTGCAGAGGGAATTGGCCTCCATGAGCCACCTGTGCCCCTTCCAAAGCCTGGGCCGCTGGGCCCCAGCTCGGTGGTTCCCAGAGGTCCCTGGAACACACCGGTGGGGGGAAAATATCAAGGCAGGTGGCTCTAGCAGGACCCGGAAGGAGCCTGGGCCAAGGGAGGGGGAGTTGAGGAGCAGAACAGCGCAGGCGGGAGCAGCCCCCGGGGACTGTGGCTTGCAGGGTAAATTGACCAAAGCCGGCTTTACTTCTGCTCATTACCTGGACGGAAGAGAAGCATCCACTTTAATGAGCCCTCTTCCTGGAGAGGTCTGTTCAGAGTACAGCTCGCCCCGTAAATGAGGTCTCCGGAGCGGGAGGGGAAGACCCCTCTGAGCCCCGCCCACGCCCGCTGCGCTGGGCCCAGGTCTCAGGATCCATCCAGGCAACCCTGTCCAGAAGCTGGGACACCACCACCACTCAGCACCCCCGTGCCGTGGGGTCGTCACTTGTCCCCTTCGGACAGGAGAACGGCACACAATGAAGCAGAGCCCTGGGGACAGGAGAGCGGCACACGATGGAGCGGAGCCCCGGAGCCCAGCCGCAAGCCAGGGAGGTGGGAGGAGCATCCAAGGCAGGGCTGGCAAGGCCAGTTCAACACTCAGGCCTGAGAATCTCCCAGGATCCCACAGGGGTGGGGAGGGTGGCTTCAGCCAAGACTCAGAGGCAGCGCTGGTGTAATGGCGGCAGCCTGGGCAGGTGGCGGCGGGGGGAGGGGGATGTTTGAGAGGAGAGCCAGTCGGGGAGCTGGGGGCGGGTAGAGCCAGGCGTGCCGCTGGCGAGCAGCCCAGCGAGGACTGGACGGCCACCAAGCAGGTTCACTTGCAGGACTGGCCCCAGTCCGGAAGCCTGTTGCACACCCATGGTGGGGACCAGAAAGTGGTTCCAGGGACAAGGCAGCAAAATTTGTTGGAGACCTCAGTGGCTGGTGGGTGTGGCTTTCGTAATGAGAGGAGAGCAGAGCTCGGGCCTGGGCTGAGATATGATGTCCACTGGGCATCTCATCTGCTTCCCTGAGAGTCTCACAGCAGACATCACTAATCAAACACCGTATCTTTCCTGATGGGCCCCAGCTGTCCCAACACAATGTCCCAGGCGGCCACTGCCCTTAGATCAGAGCTGGTGCATTTGTCGCCCCTGGCCTGTTCTCTGGAGCCGGGTTTAGGGCTGGATGAGGTTGGGGCCGTCACGGCGGAGTAAGGTGGTTCAGGAGCCCCGGGAAGCCCATGGTGGTCGGGATTCCTTGTGCGTGGGGAAGTAAGTGGAATGTTCTAGGTCCTGCCTGATGGAGCTCACATTCCCGTGGAGAAAGGCAGGCAATTTTAAAAACAAACGCAGAACAGAATAGACAGAAGCTGTACCGCATTAGGAGAAAGCAAGGCGGGGATGGGAGAACCGGGTTAAACAGTGGGGCCACGCCCCTCTGAGAAGGTCGCCACGGAGCAGGGACCTCTGGGGCTGTGGCAGGGGAGGGGCAGGCGCCAGCAGGCGTGCAGGGCTGCAGCCGAGGGGTGCCACTGCGGTGTAGGAAGAGGGCAGGGGCCCAGCTGTCCTGGCTCAGCCTTTGGTAGAAGGGGAAGAATTCAATTACATCCACATTCACAAATCTCCAAGACTCCTTGGAGAGAAAGAAGCCAGCGACATTCCGGGGAGAGAAGCAGAGTTCGCCCACATCGGGGTCAGCACCAAGTTCATTACCGGGGTGTCACCGTTACCATTAAGCGGCTTCCTGTTCCACAGCCTGGGTGGGGTCTGCCGACCTCAGAGCGGCCGGTGTGTCGCTCCGTCTCCCGTGGGTCCGCCGTGCCTTCCCCACAAGTGCTATTTCTTCTGCAGTAAAAAGAATCCCTGGGTTTGGGTTGTTTTCCACTCTAAGCCAACCGTGCCCATTGTAGGAAAAAATTGGAGAACAGAGAAAGGATTTAAAAAATAAAAAAACTCCCCAATTTGGCCGCTCCAAGACCTGCCCTCCTGGGGCGCGTGGCTTCCAGTCTTCCCGCGACGTTGCTGTTCGGTTGATTTCTTTGCCTAGATGCGATTATGCCGAGTGCACGGTCCCGTGCTTGCTTTCCACCTCGCACTTCAGAGCAAGCCTCTCCCGTGTCGGTACAAACCCTCGGTAAACACCATTTCAATAGCTGCACAATTCTCCTGCATCCCGTGCACGCGTCGCGCTGTATTTAAACAGCCCCCCTCCTGTTGTGCCTGTGTGGTTTTTTTTTTTTTTTCCTGTTGGTTTCCTTTTCTAGCATAAATAAAACAGCCTTTGTTTTCCCTCTCTGGGGACTCCATCAATATTTACAGGATCCCTCCCGTCTGAAACAGCAGAGTGGTTCAAATGATCCTGGAGGCCGCTTTCTGGCCGCCCTTGGACACATCCAAGGTCAAGGCTGGTGGGGTGGGGGCACCCCAGCTCCCCTTCCCGGTAGAATTCCCGGCCAGGTGATACAGGAAGTCACACTTGTTGGTCCAGGCATTAGACCACGTGAACTCCTGTCCTGCCTCATGGCTGTCACAACACGCCCACCTCCCAGGGGTGAAGGCAGGCTCGGAGGGTCTGAGGAAACGCGTCTTAATGGTACAAATCCATGCCCTTCCATTTCCTGAGCCTCGCCTCCCCACCGCCAGGCGCTGCCCTTGTTCTGCATGTGAGGCTGGGGAGTCAGGACTCCCCCTGTGTCCCCTCCACACCCACCAGGGACGCTCTGTCTTCCAGCCTTAACTCTGTGTTAGTCCATCCGTGAGCACCAGGGAGGACACCTGCCACCCGCGTCGGAGCACCTGGCCCCGCCCCCCACGCACGCTCCTGGCTCCAGCTTCCTGCCGCTGCACACCCTGGCATGCAGCAGCCACGGCTCAAACCGCCCACGTGGGAGACCCGGATTGCATTTCCGGCTTCTGACCTCTGGGCCCCTGGGAGCATTCAAGAAGTGGACCAGCAGTTGGGACCTCTGTCTCTCTCTCTCTGTCACTGTGCCACTCCAGTAAATAAAAAGTTTAAAGTGGAGAAGACGAGAGGTTTATTTGGCTCCCAGGTTTGGAGGCTGCTTGTGAGGGGCTCCTGGCTGCTTCCTGCCCTGATGGTTAGCACCAAGGTGATGAGAGGGGAGACCACCCGAAGGGAAGGCAGAGCAAGGGGGCGGGGCCAATCTCACAAACTCCTCCCCCACTAGACTCCACCTCTTAAAGGTCCAGCCACCTTTCAACACCACCACCGTACAGGGGACGCAACTCCAATACAAGCACTCTAGGAAGACTCAACCCATATCCAGACTTACGGGAAGCTTCCTGAAATCCTCTGATCCTCAGTGTCTGCATCTGTAAAATGGGTTTCCCACTGCCAGCCTCAAGAGGCTGTCGGGGGCTGTAAAAGTCCCCAGCCCAGGGGCAGTGCAGAGTAGGTTGCAGAGGAGGAGGGGCTGCCCTGCACCAGCCGGAGGGGGGGGTGCCTCTGTCTCCTCTTCCTCTTCTGGGAGCCCTGACCCCCCTCCCCGGGGGAAAGACTGTCTGTCTGAGACTGCAGGGACACCTTCCTGTCTGAGGAGGTCTGGGGTGGGGGTGCCTGTCTGTGACCTCTGCCCTGCTGATGCTCCTCTCCAGCTTCCCACGGGGCTGAGAAACCTTGAGCAGGTGCAAGGTGGCGAGGACTCCCTCGGTCACAGATGGGGAGTAGTGTCCACTCGGAGAGACAGGGACTGGCTCGAGCTGGGCCTGGGCTGTGGCATTTAGAGCCCCCAACAGAGGCCCCCAGCACTTGCTGTCTTTGGAATCCTTGCCCAGAAGGGCCCTGCAGTCCCCAGGTTCCCCTCAGAGCCCCTGAGGCTGTGGCCGCAGCCAGGAGCAGCCCCTAGGCAGCTGCGACAGAAGCAGGCACACGAAACCCAGAGGGAGGGAGACCTGCTTGGAGCTGCGGATTGGAAAGAGAGGGCAGCCCCAGGGGAACGCTCTACAAACAGCCCTGAGCCTCAGGTTGTTTGAAAAGTGGAACAGGGTAGAAATAAAACAGAGAACAAAACACCAGCACGGGGTGGGGGCGTGGACTTTGTGCTGGTAACCCTCGCTCGCTCCCCAAGCCAGGCTCTACACCGTTCCCATGCCGGTTCCTTTTTTTTTTTTTTAAGATTTATTTATTTTATTCTAAAGTCAGAGTTACAGAGAGAGAAGGAGAGACAGAGAAGAGAGAGAGAGAGATTTCATCCACTGGTTCACTCCCCAGACAGCCTCAATGGCCAGGGTTGGGCCAGGCTGAAGCCAGGAGTTTCTTCCAGTCTCCCACGTGGGTGGCAGGGGCCATATATTTGGGCCATCTTTCCCAGGCCATTAGCTGGGAGCTGGATTGGAAGTGGAGCAGCCGGGACGTGAACTGGCATCCATATGGGGTGTCTGGGTTGCAGGCAGCTTTACCCGCTATGCCATGGCGCCAGCCCCACCAGGACACTGGGTGAAAGTTAAAAATCACCATTTCATCACGATGGGTTGAAACGATTACTGGTCATTACAGCACCCACCTCTACCTTTCGGAAAAGCTGGAAGAGCAAAGGGGAGGCATTTTGGCCCGAAGTTCTGATGCCGCCTGGGACACCCACAGCCCATATCCGAGCGCCTGGGCTATGGCTGGCTCTGCTCCTGACTCTAGTGTCCTACGAACGTGCCCCTCAGAGGCAGCGGGCAATGCTTGAGTGCCTGGGTCCCTGCCGCCCACGTGCAAGATTCAGATGGAGCTCCTGGCTTCAGCACCACCCAGCCTCAGCTGCAGGCATCTGGGAGTGAGCCAGTGCTTGGGAAATCTCCCTCTCTCTATCTCTTTCAAATAAATGTAATTAATTTTTTAACTTTAAGAAAAAATTTAATCACTGGCAATATATTTATTGGGCATTCACAAGAGGAATGGGTGCATTACTCACACCACCTTGTTGTGTCCTCAAAGCAACCACAGAAGGTCACAAAGTCACCAAGTTCTCCCCCTCCCATCACTTAATCCCCTCCCCGCCCCCCCCCCCCCGCACCTGGTCATGTAACCTTGTCCAGCCACTGTGATTCAGTGAGCTTGGGCACCAGCTTTGCTTTCCCGTGGCCTTAGAACCCAGAGCTCATCACCAGGGCAACAGGCCCAGTGACCCCAGTCAACAGCTGATCACATGCGCCACCTTGAGGCCACCGATCACCCACAGGCACATAAACAAACCTGAGAGAGAGAGAGAGAGAGAGAGAAGAGAGAGAGGGAGAGGAAGAGAGGGGGAGAGAGAGAGAGAGAGAGGGCACAGAAGAGCCAGCAGGCTGAACCCAGCCCAAACTGCCAGTGTCTAAACTCACAGGGGGAAAGAGGGTTGTGGTTTGGAGCCACTGTGTCTCTTTATTATTATTATTATTATTATTTTGACAGGCAGAGTGGACAGTGAGAGAGAGAGACAGAGAGAAAGGTCTTCCTTTTGCCGTTGGTTCACCCCCCAATGGCCACTGCGGCCGGCACACTGTGGCCGGCGCGCTGCACTGATCCAAAGCCAGAAGCCAGGTGCCTCTCCTGGTCTCCCACACGGGTGCAGGGCCCAAGCACTTGGGCCATCCTCCACTGTACTCCCGGGCCACAGCAGAGAGCTGGACAGGAAGAGGAGCGACCAGGACAGAATCCGGTGCCCCAACTGAGACTAGAACCCAGTGTGCCGGCACCGCAGGTAGAGGATTAGCCTAGTGAGCCACGGCGCCAGCCTTGGAGCCACTGTATTTCAGGGTGGCATGCCCACAGCACCAGGGCAGTGACCCGGGAGCCCTGTAGGGAGCGCATTAGCAGTGCCCTTTCCCACGGTTCCACAGCCATGAGGTAGAGGAGTTGGGACGCCACCAGCTCCAAACCCAGGGGGATGTGGGCTCTGCTCTAGCCAGGCCCCAGGCACTGGGGCTCCCTGTAGGGGCTCAGCCATGGGGCTCTGTGCTCAGCCCTCTGCCATCCCCAGGACCCAGGAACCATCCTGCTGGGGGACGGCCCTGAGGCAGCTCAGATGAGGATCCTGGAGGAAGCCACACAGCCTGGCTCCTAGGAAGCCCCAGCAGAGCTGTGTTTGAAACACACTGGCCCACACAGCACTGGGGCGCGGGGAGGGGGTGCTCAGCACGGCCCACAGTCCCTCTGCACTGTCCGGCTGAGCCGCCGTCCTGTCTCCAAGAGGGACTGGGAACCTTCTTCCCTCCCCTCCCCCACTGGCACACAAGTCAGGGTGGCGGGTGGCCCTTCAGCGCCACAGTGCTGAGCACAGCTCGAAGCCACCACTGCCCGTGCTCTGTACAAGGGCCTCAAAAAGGTGCTCTGCCCATGCCAGGAGCACTGCCCAGGGATTTGTTGCCCCCAGAAGAGCCCCCAGTTGATGACTCCTAGGAGCCAGTGGACAAATGCCCCAGCTCGCTCAGCCCTTGAGCAACATAACACAGGCTCTTGTTCTGCACTGGTCCCAGATCCCATCGGGGTGGAGCTCCGGTTTTCTATGGGAGTGAGCACTAGACACTGTCCCTTTAATGAAGCCACAACAGTCCTCCCTGCCGGTGCTCCCCCGCTCCTCTTCCTCCCCCAGACCACAGAGGAGGAGCAACTTCCTTCCCCCACAAACCCACCCTCTCTTCCCAGGGGCTCCTGAATGTTGTAGCCATTGTAACCACCTTGAAAGGCACGGTTCAGTAGCAATGGGTCCACTCACCATGCACATCTATGCTGAGCCGATGCCAGCAGAATGTACAACATGGAGAAGCCCACAATGGGGGGATGTCACTCTCTCCCAGACACAACCGGCGACTGCTCTGACTTCTTCCTGTCCGGTTTCTCACTGCCCACCATTTGAAAAAGAAAAATGGCACCTTATGTGGGTGGGCATTGTAGCCGCCCTCTTCCCCGGTGAGAATGTTACAACTGTTGCAAGCCGAGTTTCAACAATCTTCTCCCTGGGCCTCCTGCAGACAGAAGGTGGCATTTCCTCATTAGCCACTTGGAAGCGGGCAGCTCAGCCCATCCAGGGCCCTCACGCTGCTGTGCAACCGTCGCCACCACCCACCCTACCCCCACCTCTCAACCTCTGGACGGAATCTGCGTGTCCGTTCCACGCCAACTCCCCCCACCGCCCCACTCCACGCCCTACCCCAGCCCCACACCACGACGTGGCAGTTCTCGGCTCCATCAGCACAGAGATGGAGGAGGCCAACCGTTCTCATTCATTCCAGAAGGTTCTGCAAACAATGGGATGCTTGGGGGCCACAGAATCTGAGTCAGCTAACATCACCCCAGGGACACACAAAAAGCCCTCTGTGTCTGCCCTCCTCCAAGCCCACGCTAAATCAGTTACTTTGGGCACTTTGACAAAATGTAGCTGGAAAGGGACAAGGCTTAGAACATGCTAGCGACTGTTCCACTCGAGTCCTCACCACGCAGTTGGCAGCGGTTTTAGTACCGAGAAACCGAGGGCTGTGACGTCACAGTGACGGACCGCGCCCACGCTGGCAGGGGGTGGGGCTGCAGCGGCACAGGGTGATGAGCAGGACAGGGAGGGCCAGGGTGTAGACAGGGCGCCAGCAAGAGCAGGGCAGCTTCCAGGAGGCGGGAGCTCCAGAGGGCGGCTGGTGCATCAGCGCAGCTCAGCACGCGCACACCTGTCCCCCTCTGTCGCTGTCCACCTAGCAGGGCACGAGGGTCACGGTGGTGAGCGGCTGGGCGCATCGCCCCAGGCAAGGCCAGGGGTGAGTGACAGGGGACCAGGCAAGGCAGTCTCTCGGGATGGCTTCTCCGAACAGGCGGCAAGTGAGCCGGAATATGACTGACCAGAAGGACCTGTCCCAGAGGGAGGAAAGGGCTGGAAGATCCGGGAGGAGCATCCCAGGGGAGGGGACAGAGAGCAAAGGCCCCCATGTCCCAGCCCAGGAGGAGGTCACCTCAGCCAGAGGTGGGTCATCAGAGGCAGGGCAAGGAAGAGCTTTGGATAAAAAGCTTGGGCCGCAGCTCACTAGGCTAATCCTCCGCCTGCGGTGCCAGCACCCCGGGTTCTAGTCCCGGTTGGGGCGCCAGATTCTGTCCCGGTTGCCCCTCTTCCAGTCCAGCTCTCTGCTGTGGCCCGGGAGTGCAGTGGAGGATGGCCCAAGTGCTTGGGCCCTGCACCCCATGGGAGACCAGGAGAAGCACTTGGGTCCTGGCTTCGGATGGGTGCAGCGCGCCGGCTGTGACAGCCATTTGCAGGGTGAACCAACGGAAGGAAGACCTTTCTCTCTGTCTCTCTCTCTGACTGTCTAAAGGAAAAAAAAAAAAGCTTGGATTTTATTCCCAGTACAAGAGGCTTTCAGAGCATTTTTTTATATTTTACTTTTTGTTTAACTTCGTGTTAGTTTTAAATGTACCTGAGTCTTGAGCATAGTACACTTAGTTCCCATATACCCCACACCCAGTCTCTTTCTCTCTCTCTCTCTTAAAGATTTATTTATTTATTTATTTGAAAGGCAAGGTTACACAGAGAGGAGGAGGAGAGACAGAGAGGTCTTCCATGCACCGGTTCACTCCCCAAATGTCAGCAATGGCCAGAGCTGACCCAAGCCGAAGACCAGCGCCAGGAGCTTCTCCCAGGTCTCCCATGTGGGTGCAGGGACCCAACCACCTGGGCCGTCCTCTAACACTTTCCCAGGCGCATTAGCAGGGAGCTGGATGGGAAGCGGAGCAGCCGGGACTCGAACCAGAGCCCATAGGGGATGCCAGCACTGTAGACGACGGCTTTGCCCGCTACACCACAATGCCATCCCCCCACTCCTCTTTTTTTTTTTAATTAGAAAGGCAGAGAGACAGATCAAGAGAAGCAGACAGAGGGGGAGAGATCCTCCATCACTGCTTCATTCCCCAAAGGCCTGCAACCGCCAGGGCAGGGCCGGGGCCTGGGGTGCACTCCAGGTCTCTCGCAGGGGTGGCGGCAAAGAGCCAAGCACTTCAGCTCTCACCCGCTGCCTTCCGAGGTGTGCACTGGCAGGAAGCTGGAACTCAAAGCAGAGCTGTGGCAGTCCCGAGTGCCATCGTCATAATCACTGCATCAAATGCCTACTCCGAGTCGCTTGTCACTGACAGGTCGCGTTCCCCAAGGAGCCCATGTGGACACATCAGCCTTCGGTTCAGACGTCCCGAGCTTTCGCCCGGGGCCCCTCACTGTGGCTCTGTCCAGGACACCACATCCATCTGCGACATCCCATCTCCCTAGGCTCCGCTCGGCACTCCCGGGCCCCGGGCTCACGCGGGCTCCGCTCACCGCGCCAGCTTCGAGCGGTGCGGGTTGGGTATCTGGTAGACAGCCCCTGCGTTCTGTTGGGCCTGATGCTTTTCTTACGGAGTTAAGGGTTTCTCCGCCCAGGTCGTGGCTTTTGACCTGAATGCCTGGGGGGTCAAGTGCCAGTCTTGTCCCATCAACTCGCAAGTCCCGGCCCTGAGCGATGCCACTGCTGACGATGACCCCGTGCAGGTGGGGAGTTCCACTGTTCCAGGGTGAGTCTCTCTGGCAACATCTGCCTCTCGGCCCCCAACTGTGTAATCATTCATTCTTCTACTTCCATCAGAACAGACGGGAAGACCTCGGCTCCACCCCTCGGGTTACAGTCCAATAGTATGCTGTGCACTCTGCTGCCCCGAGGACGCCAACTCTGGCCACTGGGAGCTCTCTCGGGGGCACCCGCATCCCTGGCTTGGTCACTTTCCTGGTGCTGTAAGCGAACACCCAAAGCTGGACACTGACAAAGAGAAGAGGTTGATGGCGCTCACAGCTTTGGAGATTCAAGAACATGGAGCCGGCGAGGGCCTCGTGGCAGGTGGCACTGCCATCCGTGGCGGGAGCTGGTGCAGAAGAGACCCCAGGGCGAGACTGGAAGCAGAGAAGGGCTCTTCCGACTTGCCCTGAGAGCCCGGCATCGACCCCTTCCCCCGCCCCACCCCAAGGACCTGATCCCCCTCTGGGCCCCACCTCTCATGCCGCCTCGAGGAGAAGCCCTGGGACACCCCCCATCCCCCCTCCACCCCCCGCCCCCAGCCAGGGCAGTCCCTTGGGCATCCCCCCACCAGCATTTGCTGGCTTCAGCCGCACACGGTGTTGCAGACTCTGTGTGCCCTGCCCAGCCCAGAGCCTGCCATTTCTCCAAGGAGCCTTGGTCCCTCTGATGGCTGAACGATATGAGGAACCAGAGGCCTCTGCCGGCGGGGGTGGTGCTGTCTGCCTTTGGCTTGGAGAGGAAGCGGGGGCACCAGCTTTGCGGGGGGGGGGGGGCGGTCCTGCGACCACGCAGGTGAGAGGCGACAGCCTGGGCTACACGGGACTCAGGGACAGCGAGTGATGAGCCGCCATGGGGACACCTGCTGCCCAGCCTGCCCTCACCCTCTCCAGTACCTGCCCTTTCTCCTCCTCCGTCTTCCCGCGCGGATTTCCACTGCTGACAGCCAGCGGAGCTCACCCACCCTCACCTGTGTCTTCAGGTCTTCAGGGGGCTCGAGGAGACTGGGTCTGGCTGTGTTTGATTTCACCACCCCCTCCTCTCTCCCAGAGCCCGGCACATCCGGAATGGTTGCAGGGCACTGTTCTGTTCTTAGGACAAAATACCTGGACCTGGGGCGGCGGGAAGTGGTGGCGCCCCCTGGAGGTAGCAGTGCCCGCTATCCCTAGACCCACGGGATACGGACTTGATTGCCCTTGTTGTGAGGATAACAGACCCCATGCCTGGACCTGGCTCATCCCCATTTAGGGGGCCAGGGCTGACCTAGGCTGGCCCGCAGCTCATTAAGTGCTCACTGGAATACATTAGCATGCGAAATGCGGCACCTGCCGACCACCAGGACAGGAGACAACTCACAGAAGAGGAGCACAGAGAGGCGGGCCCTGGCCTCCAGGAACTCTCCACCTCCGCCCCGGGAAGTCACGAATGTTCCTCCCCCATGAGAGTGCCCATCCCCCTTTTTAGAATGTACTCCCCCTCCCGTTACCTGATGCCTTGAATGTTAAACTCAGCTCAGAGACGTCCCCTCCGAACAGACCCCGTTAGGTAGGAAGTCAGGAATTAGCCTGTGTTAGGGGCTGGCCTTGTGGGGTAGCGGGTAAAGCCACCACCCATGATGCCGACATGCACCAGTTTGTGTCCCGGCTGCTCCACTTCTGATCCAGCTCCCTGCTGATGGCCTGGGAAAAGTAGCAGCAGAGGATGGCCCAAGTGCTTGGGTCCCTGCTCCCACGCGGGAGACCCGGAAGAAGCTCCTGGCCCCTGGCTTTGGCCTGGCCAGCCCAGGCTGTTGTGGCCATGTGTGGAGTGAACCCGCGGATGGAGGACCTCTCTCCCTCTCTCTGTAACTCTGCCTTTCACATAAATAAATTAACTTTAGAGAGAAATAAGAAGAAATGAGCCTGTGTGTGCGAGAGGGGCCTAGGGAAAACAGGGCGGCCGTGGAAAGGAGAGGAAGGCGGCCGCTTGGAGCAGCCTTGGAGCAGTGCTGTGTTCTGTGCTGCCAAGTCGCCCCCACAGCCCAGGACTCCCGCAGGGACCCTGCACAGGAAGCCTCGCACTCAGACACTGTTACCGTCTACAAGGACATTGGGTATTTTCTTTTCTTCCTCGTTTGATTTTAGATAGCAGGTTGAAACAGCTAAAAGAAAATATTCCTTCTCGCAGGAGAGAATCCTCCCTGCCCAGTGCCAAGCGGGCTCTGCAGCCTGCTAACACTGGGTAATAAAACCCAGTAAAAACCACGGAATCCCCTCTGCCCGGCACCAGGGGGGCTGCCAGCCTGACAACAGAGCAGTACACCCTCGGGGGAACTGTGCCTCCTGCACACCACAGAGCCCTTCGTCCAGGGGAAGTGGGAGGGAGGGAGGAGGAACGGCGGGCAGAACTGGCGCCCTTTGTCTCGTAAGCCCCAGTGGGACACAGCTGCGCGCCCACTCCTCTTGAGATGCCCACCTGGTCTCTCAGGTGCGTTTCTGTCAGCCCAGCTCTCGGCTCTTTGCTGAGATGCCCGCCTGGCAGGTCAGGTGGGTTCTCTCCATCAAACTGCGCGACCTTGCTTGCCCCCGTCTGAATGGCTGGGCACGGCTGACTCTCAGCTTCCGTTAAACCTGGCTGCCCAGCTGAGCGCTCCTCCCCCTCCAGCACCTGGATTCCTCCTTGCACCAAGACCGGAGCCTCTGTTCCAGCTCTCTGCGCCAACAGCCGCGCTCTGCCCGTGGACTGCGGGCCTTTGCCTTCTCCATGGGACACCTGCTGCTCGCAATTCGCTATTCACCTTGCTCTCGAATTCTTCCTTGAAGCCCAGTGGAGAACGCGGGGACCGGGCAGCCATGGCGAACCCAAAGCTGGATGCTTTCAAAGACGGGAGCCGCATTCAGCTCACAGTTGCGGAGACTCACGGGCTGTGCAGCAAAGGCAACAGTCGGCTGCGCGAGGGAGCGCGGGGCACAGGCTACCGGGGAGCGGCGGGGTAACCCACTTAAGAAAATAAAGTGTGTGCAAGTTCTTCTCCCCGTTTCAATTGCAGAGAAACCATTAGTGTGCTAATTAAAAAGGCGCCTTATCTGTTTGTTGAAGTGGGCCCAGCAGGACCTCGAGTTGGCAAGACCTGGTTGGCAAAGCGTCAGCCGGTCCGTGGCGCAGAAAGGAGTCGCTCGCGCTTCTCATCGGATGTTTTAACAGTTCGGGTGACGGATGGCTTGGGCGGCCCTCGGGTCCACGGAGTCCCATTAGCGAGGCTGGCAAGCACAGGCCCATCAACACTCCCACGTCGCAGCTCAGAGCTGCGCGAATCTGGAATCCTTCTCCCAGCCTGGCCTGGCCGCCGTTTGCTTTGCTCCATAGAGGACGAGTTTGCTGCTGAAATTACATAGTAGGAACAAGGCCTCAGGAGGGCCTGTTTAACCTACTTAGGAGAGCGCACTGCGTGCCCGCAGCTCCTACCGCCTGCACACGGCAAACGCGCTCACCACTGCTGAGCCTTCTTCCCACGGGTCATTTGCATCCGCACCTGTCTCAGAGGCGGGGAACATAGCAGGGGCTGAAGTCCCCCGTGTGCAGGCTTCGAAGCAATTCTCGCTCGGCCTTCATTTCAGCATCTGTGAAATGGGGGCAGCACCTGTCTCGGAGGGTTGTTGCGAAGAGTTGATGAGTGCGCCGACACCCGTAAGGGGGAGTTGGATTCCCTCTGCTTTCTCCTGGATTTGGCCACAGGAGGGGACACTCGGGGCTGAACTGTGGATGGCGCCGCAGGCATCCTGCTGACCCCAGCAGCGGCCGCTGAGTTAGGGAACGAGAGGAATCTCTTCATTCCATCTGGACTCGGCTGCCAGATCTGAGCAACCTGGGGCCAACTCTCGGGGGGCTGAGGGGTCCGGGTTTTTGTCTCTGACACGTGAGAGAATTCAAGGACAAGACGTAGATAACGGTTAGCAGAGGAATCAGATTTATTGGCAAAGCAGAGAACACACTCAAGAGGGTGTGCAGGGGGCCAGTACGGTAGCTCAGCAGGTAAAGCCTCCACCTGCAGCACCAGCATCCCATATGGGCACTGGTTCGAGTCCCGGCTGCTCCACTTCCGATCCAGCTCCCTGCTAATGCCCCTGGGAAAGTGATGGAAGATGGCCCAAGTGCTTGGGCCCCTGCTCCCCTGTGGGAGACCCAGAAGAAGCTCCTGGCTCCTGGCTCCTGGCTCCTGGCTTCAGCCTGGCCCAGCTCCGGTTGTGGTAGCCGTTAGAGGAGTAAACCCATAGATGGAAGAAAGACCTTTCTCTCTCTCTGAAACTCTACCTTTCAAGTAAATAAAATAAAAATCTTAAAAAAAAAAAAAAAAAAAAAAGGCAGGCAGGTATGCTCCCCAGCAGCCCACGAGGGGGCACACTCCAGAGGCACAGAGCAGTGCTTTGGGCAGAGATTTCCAGAATTTGGTGATTCCCGTTTTGCTGGTCTTTTGAGAAAGTCCCTGAAGTGTCATGGCGTCAGGTGCATGATGGGAGTGGAAGTGTCAGCCATAGAAATTTTATATACTGATATTATAGTGGGCTACAGGTCAACTCAGTCCGCAGCCAGGTCGGCTGCTTCCAGCGACGCCGATTCCAGATGATGGCTTTGCTGGAACAGGGATTTGGGGCTGCTGTCACGGGAGTTTCAGAGGCAGCGCTGGGGGTGGGTGTGGTGACCTGGTCCCCCACCGCTCTTTCTCTGATTCCTGGCTGTCTCCTTACCTATAGCAAAACTTCTCTAAGTTTCAGTTTCCTGCCAAAAGAGCTGAATGAGTTATGGTGGTGGTTTTAAGCTTTTTACAAAAAAAATTTCTTAAATTTCTTTGTTTGCTTATACTCTCTTAGGTTCAGTTAGCAGGAGCCTGCAAATTAAATGAACAAGTCAGATTAACAAGAGAAAGGAAATACAATCTTTATTAATATTTATATGCCCAAGTCCACAGAAAATAAGTGAAATTTAAAGAAGTAGTTAGACTTGCAGTCTTATGTGAGGGAACTTTATAAAGTTTATGGGAAAATGGAATTAAAAGATGATTTTTTGGTGCAAAAAATTGAAATTCATACACATCAGGGATCTTAAAAAAGTTCATGGAAAAGGCATTGTGCATATTTGATGCAAATTTTTTGTACCAAAATACGATTATCTTTTAATTCCATTATCCCCACAAACTTTTTGGCATGCTCCAGTAGTTCCTTGAGGGCTTCTATATTCCTTTTATATATATAAAAGATTTATTTATTTATTTGAAAGAGAGAGAGAGGTCTTCCATCTGCTGCTTCAGTCCCCAGATGGCCACAATGGCCAAAGCTGTGCTGATCTGAAGCCAGGAGCCAGGAGCTTCTTCCAGGTCTCCCACGTGGGTGCAGGGGCCCAGGCACTTGGGCCATCTACTGCTTTCCCAGGCACATTAGCAGGGAGCTGGATCAGAAGTGGAGCAGGGGCTGGTGCTGTGGCACAGTGGGTTAAAGCCCTGACCTGCAGCACTGGCATCCCATATGGGTGCCGGTTTCTAGTACTGGCTGTTCTTCTTCTGATCCAGCTCTCTGCTATGGCCTGGGAAAGCAGTGGAGGATGGCCCAAGTCCTTAGGCCCCTGCACCCATGTGGGAGACCCGGAAGAAGCTCCTGGCTCCTGGCTTCATATTGGCTCAGCTCTGGCCATTGCAGCCATCTGGGGAGAGAACCAGCAGATGGAAGACCAATGTTTCTCTCTACCTCTCTCTGTAACTCTGTTAAAAAAAAAAAAGTTGAACAGCCAGGAATCGAACCAGCGCCTACATGGGATGCCGGTGCCACAGGCGGCAGCATTACCTGCTGTACCTTTTATCCTCTGGAGAAAGGAAAGAAGGCCAGTTTCCAGGGATCATCAGTCGAGGGGAAATAACTGTGAACTATACGGGAACTCACGGAGGAGACAGCTGTTGAGGCCAAGTCTTCCAGGATCACCTCCCCACCTCTAAGGTCAGAGTCACACTGCCACTCTCCCCCCACCCCCCACCCCCCACCCCCGTCCCAGAGGAGGGAGGAGGGGCACCTGCCTCAGACGAATTCACACCCAGCTTTTAGGCACAAAGAGAACAGCAAACTCCTCCTCCATCTCTTCATTTCCAACGACCTTCAGCTCAAAAACACGCTTGTGCCAAGGTGCTGGTGACGTATTGGGTGACACATCCTGACCTCCTGCAATGCCGACATGCGGAAGCTAGGCAGGGAGTGAGATAAGGGCGGGGGAGCTGGAATCGCTGCCAACGCTGCATTATAACTCCGTCCTTCACCTGTCAATCTAACACGCCTACGCTCCCAGGACGCACCTGTGTCTCATCCGGGACCAGCGAGCAGATGCCTTGATGGAAGGTAAACTCCACCTGGAGGCGCCAGCAAACTGCCAGACAGCTGAGACTCCACCCTGTGTGTTTGTGCAACTGAGACATCACCCCTACCTCAAACAAAAGACTGATAATGCAGGGAGAGTCATTCTTTGGCCATGGCCGTGCTTGGGGACCCTTCCCAGGCCCCCTTCCCTCTCGCCCTCACAGGCCCCTCTCTGGCTCACTCTCGATGGGTGTCTGCTGCGTGCGGTGGCCACACTCATGCGTGGACATTCACGTTCAATCAATCCTGCTCTCACGTGTGCGCTGTGTGGATGGCGCTACTTTAACTTCTTATCTCCGTGGGGGCGAGCACCTGGAGTAAAGGTTAAGATACAGAGGCCCACGTCAGAACCATGGCGGGCGTGGCCAGGAGTTTCAGCGGGTTGGGGGGGCCTGCCCAGGGAGTCCTCCCGCTGAGCCTCCCCATGCTGGGGGGCGGGGCCGGGACGCCACTCCACAGACCTCTGCGAACCCCAAGGGAAGCTGTTCTCACACCACGGTCATCCCACACTTCCCTGCCAGACGCTGTCTTGGGCACCGCAGAAAAGCAAGTAAGTAAATGAGGGGCGGAGTCGGGGCGGTGCGGCGGGCCAGGAAGCCAGCAGTAGACGGGACGGGAGAGGGCGGGTCCTTGCTGGGTTCCCCAGAAGCTGAGTGTGCCAGCAGGGTTTGTACACGGCTGTTCATTAAGAAGATGATCCCGAGACCTAGCGGGGGCAGTGCAGGGAGAATTCAAGGAGGGCTGGGTCCGGGGCTCAGTTCTGCTGGGGGCCCGGGGAGCAGGGGCAAAACAGGCTCCCCTGGGGGAGAGGGAGTGGGGGCGCTGTCAGTCATGGCTTAAAGGAGGCTTCCTGGTCAGAGGGAGGGGATGGAACTCCCCGGGGACTTCTGCCTGCCGGCGGCACGTGGGCAGGGCCACCCTGGCACCGGAAGTCAGGCCTCGGCCAGAGGGAGGTGCTGAAGCCGGACCAGGACCCCTGCGCCAGTGAAGGCCCAGGGCTGAGGGCAGAGCGGGCCCCAGCTTCGGGACACTCAGCTCCGAGGTGGATGCGAGGGTGGGGACATGACCGGGGCAGGAGCTGACACCTCTCTCCTGTTCACTGCAGAGTTGCAGAAGTACCGCGAGCTTTTACGTGCACATTTTTTCTGAACGTCTTTTCCTGAGATTAGTGACAGGTGCATCATGACCGCGAGACCCTTAGCATTTCCCTGCCAGCGGAGAAACCCCCCCAGAATAAAACCACAATGCAACCGCGGAAATTGGATGTTGACGCTGACGCCCCACAGCCAGGCAACCCGCCGACCCCAGATCATCGGAACAACCCAGCCAGGAGGGAGCACTACGCGGCCCTGAAGATGTCTTGGGTCTCCTCCAGTCTGGAGCAGCTCCTCTCGCGTTCATGGCCTCAACATTCTGGATGATTTCAAGCCAGTTCAGAAGGTATTTCAAGAAGTGTGTGTATGGAGTCAGTGCTGTGGCGTAGCAGGTAAAGCCGCCACCTGCATATGGGCACTGGTTCAAGTCCCGGCTGCTCCACTTCCGATCCAGCTCTCTGCTATGACCTGGGAAAGTGGTAGAAGATGGCCCAAGTGCTTGGGCCCCTGCACCTGTGTAGGAGACCTGGATTGAGTTCCTGGATCCTGGCTCCAGATAGGTCCAGCTCCAGCTGTTGTGGCCGGAGTGAACCAGCAGATGGAAGACTCTCTCTGCCTCTGCCTCTCCATAACTCTGCCTTTCAAATAAATAAATCTTTTTTTAAAGCATGGAAGATGAAATTAAAAGATATATTGTGGGCCAGAGTCGGGCCTGGTGGTTGACACTTGTGTCCCACATCCAGCTCCGCCTCCTGACTCCAGCTTCCTGCTAACGCAGACCCTGGGCGGCAGGGGTGCTGGCTCAGTGGCCGGATTCCCGCTGCCCATGTGGGAGGGGCAGGTGGGGGCTTTCTGAAGCCACCGCTCCTCCCATGTTTACTTACTGGCCTTCCGTAGGACCTTCCTCTTTCCCTGGGTGATTCATTCCTTTCTTTCTGTCAGTGGAGATTCATGGAGGCCTCTTCTGTTCAGAGGATTATAATCCACTTTAATCGGGTTTTTAAATGCATTACTTGTTTGAAAGTAGATAGAGACAGACAGACAGACAGACAGAATCCGCCCACTACTGCTTCACATCCCAAGCAGTGTCTTGACCAAATATGAGTTTTTTTGACGCTCAGATTGTTCCAGATCTGGCTAATGGGGCCCCCGGCCCCCCGCACGGCCGCTCCTCAGTCCTCTGACTTACTCCCTTCCTACTTTGAGCATCTCCTTTCTTTTTTTTTTATTTGACAGGTAGAGTTACAGACAGTGAGAGAGAGAGACAGAGAGAAAGGTCTTCCATTGGTTCACTCCCCAGATGGCTGCTACAGCCAGTGCTGCGCCGATCCGAAGCCAGGAGCCAGGCGCTTCCTCCTGGTCTTCCATGCGGGTGCAGGGCCCAAGCACTTGGGCCATCCTCCACTGCCTTCCTGGGTCACAGCAGAGAGCTGGTCTGGAAGAGGAGCAACCGGGACAGAATCCGGCGCCCCGACCGGGACTAGAACCTGGAGTACTGGCACCGCAGGCAGAGGATTAGCCAAGTGAGCCACGGCGCCGGCCCCCGAGCATCTCCTTTCTTTTCTAGCATGACAGAATGTTCCAGCAAACCTTGCCCTTCCTGGGACCCAGCTCTGGAATCAATCATTTCTCCAGGGATCTCTGGCTCCTCTGGGTAGAGAGAGGTTTTAGAAGCCATGAGCTGAGTGTTTCCGGTGCTCATTGCTACCGGGATGCCAGCGCTCCCAGGCCCTCTCGGTGACTGGGTGTGTCTACTCCTACATCCACTTCTTTACCCGTCTGTGTATATTGCACACATGGGCTCCCCTGATACCTCCAACCCAGTCCAACACCACAGTTTACTTTCCAGATGTGTAATTATTTCTTTGAAGAGAAGAAGCCTAGATTCCATTGTCCTCTATGTATTTGCCTATGGGATCAACTCTACTCTGTGTAACTAATGTCCACGCATGCTCCACCCCTACCAAGGCACTGCCACCCTATGGCAGGTGACCCCAACACTTCCCCCATCATGCAAACACCCTCTTCTGTCTGCCCAGGCGCCAATACGTCCCACCAGGCTGCCAGGCCACAAACGTCCCCCCGGCTGACATCCACCTTGCTTGTCCCAACCTGATGGCCTTAGGTGCACATTACTCAAGAAGGCCGATGGGAAGGGAGGAAGTGGAATTCTGACCTTGAATTTGGACCCATCCTGTCTCAGGTTGGCTTCCCCGAGAGCTGGACATGTGTGGCTGGGATTTATTGAGGAAACGCTTTGGGAAAAGTGAGCAACGGTGTAAGAGAAGTAGGAGAGAGGACAAAAAGGAATCACCAAGGAACACAGTTTAAGATGGGGTCTAACAGAGAGTTCTGGTGTACGCCGCCGGCCCCAGACAGTCACGGGGAGGGGCTCAAACCCCACACAGGGGGCCTCGACCTTCCAAAGGTCAACCTCCCAATAAAGTTGCCTTTGGAGCCACTCACAGAAGCAGCAGAGGACCTGGCCCAGCTGAGCACAAAAGGGATTTGTGAGTCAGTCCGGGCGTGGTGCCAAGAGCACCTGCTCTGCCCCGTCTCCTCTCATGTTGAAGAACATGAAGACTGGCATCCTAAAGCTACTTGACCAAGGGTCAAGGACAGAGAGTAAACACAGCAGGCTTTGAAGACCAGTCCCTATCACAATCACCCGGCTCTGTCCTCGCAGAATTCAAACAGGTGCAGACGATGTGTGCCTGAGTGGGTGTGGCTCCATAAAACGGGTTGTGCACCTGTGGAACTGTTCACAGGGCCAGGCGGAGGGCTGGCCGGGGCCCATGGCTGTAGGTTTGGTCCCCTGGAGACTCCCTTGCCAGCGTATGAGTTCAAACAAACCCGGGCCCTGTGTGCCGCTCTCGTTTTCAAGGATCCCTCTCTAGGACGCGGACTTTAACCGGCTCCAGCCCCTCCCGTGGTTTTCAAGGTGTAAGCTGAGCCACGGAACGCCAGGGATGAGATTAACAGCTGCAAGCTTTCTCCCAGTTTGGGACCGGGAACTGGGTTAAGGAGCAAATTATTCAGTCTACAGCCAGAAACTCCTTAAAGAGCCGGAATACATCACTGGAATCTTAAGGAGCTGGAGAACATTTGGCCGAGCGGGTTAAGGTGACAACATCGCGTGCACAAGGACGGTCTTGGAGCCCTGCCTCACACCTTAGAGGATTAACTCAGCATGGATCAAGGCTTGCGCAAAACATGCGACTCTTACAAGAAAACAGAGGTGGGAATCTCTTCAGCCCTGGACCGAGCCGTGGTCTCAGTTAATCATCTACAGCACAAGCCACCGAAGAGAGAAAGGAATCGGACTTCATCCAAATTTAAAACCTGTGTGAGCCAAGCAACACTGCGATGGTTCAGTTGTGATGTGTCGCCACGGCCAAGCTAGCGGACACGGTTACATCGGCAGAACCCTGCTCTAGACACTGCTGGGAAGGTATTTTGTAGGTGAGACTAACATCTTTGATCGGCTGATTTAATTGAAGAAGCTTCACCTCACCCAGGCAGGTGGGCCTTGCCTAATCAGTTGGGCGGTTTAAGGGCCAACCTTGAGGATTATTGGAGAAAAAGGAAATTCTACCTTGGGTCTGTCTGTGGCACAGTGGGTTAAGCCGCCACTTGTGACACTGGCATCCCAAGTCCATCCAAGTCCCAGCTGCTCCCTTCCCAACTCACCTCCCTGCTAGCGTGCCTAGGAAAGCAGTGGAGGATGGCCCAAGTCCTTGGGCTCCTGCCACTCATGTGGGAGACCCAGATGTAGTTCATGACTCCTGGCTTTGCCTGGCACAAGCTCAGCTATGGTGGCCATTTGGGGGAGTGAACCAGTAGATGGAAAATCTCTCTCTCTCTCTTGTTCTCTTGGTTGTGCTGCCTTTCAAATAAATCTCGAGAGAGAGAGAGAGAGAGAGAGAGAGAAATTCCGCCTTAAACTTGCAACCTCATTCCTGTCTGAGTTTCTATCCCCCTCCCCGTGAATTTCAGACCCACCACTTCTGACAATGGCATTGAGCCCATGCCTTAAAATAAATCTCTTTTATGGCTTCAGTTTCTCTGGAGAACCCTGGACGTTGTCAAGGACGTGAACGCCATCAAGAATGTGAAATGCCAATTCAGAGTGGGAGAACATATTTACAAATCATATAACTGATAAGGATCTACTATCCAGAGCCTATAAAGAACACTTGCAACTCAACAGCGCAAACACAAATGACCCAAGTAAAAGCTGGCAAGTGCTCTGCATTTCTCCAAAGAACAAAGACCAATGGCCAGCAAGCACGTGAGAACTCGCTCAACACCGGGCAGTGCGGAGACACAAATCAAAACTGAGTGCCAGCGCTCCATGTTCACGGGGATGGCTACGATTTAGAGGCGAAAAATAACAAGGATTGGAGAAATTGGGACTCTCAGAAACTGATAGTGGGGGTGCGAAATGAAGTTACCCTTGAGAAAAGTAGTCAGAGATTTTGTCAAAAAGGTAAACCAAAGGTGGCCATATTACCCAGTAATTCCAAAGTAGAGGCATAGTCACAAAACGCACGCCCAAGAGAACTGGAAACGACTCGTTCACAAAGTACCTGCACGGGAACGTCCAGTGCTTCATCAGCCATCGTAACCGATCAGAGAAACAACCCAGACGTCTTTAGACTGCAAGACGGATAAACAGCTGGGATGAACCGCTGATGGGCGCCTCGACACAGACACTCTGTGACGACAGGGTGCTACCGACAGCCAGCACACAAGAGCCCATGTTTCCCAGGATTCCATCGACGTGAAATGTCCCAAGGAGGCAAAGTTACAGACACACAAAGGACAGTGGTTGCCAGGAGCTACAGGAAAAGGGAATGACTGCTAATGTGAATGGATTTTTTTTTTTTGGAAGACAGATGAGAATGTTCTGGAATTAAATAGCGGTGACAGCTGCCCGACTCTGTGAGTCTGCTCACTCCCACTCAAGTGTACGCTTTAAAACAGTGAATTTCATGGTATAGGGCTATCTTAATTTTTAAATACTTATTCCTGTGTTAGAGAGAAAGTGAGATCCCTGGCTGCAGTGCCGGGAGCAGAGCCAGGAGCTGCAGGGCGTCTCCCCCATGGTGGCAGGGATCTCACTACTGGAGCCACCACTGCTCCCTCCCAGCGTCAGCAGCAGCAGGAAGCTGCAATTCAGGCACCGAGGTCGCGGACTGGACCCAGGCATCTTGATGTGCATCCTAACTGCTGGGCCAGTTAACCTCCTGCCCCAGTATCTGTATTTCTGAGCCTGGAATGTTGGCCAAGCATTGCTAATGGCCCAACCCAGTACCTATTGTTAGAATGAGCCGCGATGCTGGCAACACAAGACATCACCTCGGACCATGAGTTGGCAACCGGCAACAGGGGGCCAGCAAGGCAGGAGGAGCTTGGGCCCCAGTGACGGATCAGCTGCCGAGGGCTGCCTGCCTCAGCTTCTCTTGCATGAGAGAGAGCCCTTTGTTAGTACCGAAGAGGGAATCAAGATGACAAGGTTCATTTAGCTCATGCACCTGCCGTCTGGCCCGTGCCACAGCTGATGTCGGCTCTCGTCAGCATCAGCCGGGGCGCCTTGAAGGCTGGGCACGGGAGTCAAGTCAAGCACGTTCGCTCCCAAGCTGGCAGGGACGGTGCTGGCCGGCTGGGACCCCACACGCAGCCTGTCCACGTGACCTGGGCTTGCTCACGCCCCGGTGACTGAGCTCCGAAGAGCTCAGACAGGAAGGTCCCCAGGCAGAGGCTCCACCGCCTTTTGGCCTGGTTTCAGAAGCGGCCCAGGTTCCCTTCTAGCCTTTAGATACAAACCACTGTGTCTGCATTGTTAGTGTTGTCCATGTTTTCTGGATCTGTGCTGAGTTTTTTAAACATGTGTTTTATTTATGCGAAAGGCAGAGTGGTTCACTCTCCAAACAGCTGCACCAGCCAGAGCTGGGCCAGGCTGAAGCCAGGAGCCAGGAGCTCCATCCGGGTCTCCCACGTGGGTGCAGGGGCCCAAGCACTCGGGCCATCTTCTGCTGCTCTCCCAGGCGCATTAGCAGGGAGCTGGATGGGAAGTGGAGCAGTCAGGGCTCATCCGTACAGGATGCTGGTGTTGCAAGCAGTGGCCTCATCCTCTGTTCGTCCACTTCTTTTCTCAGTCACTGACGTGCAAGTGGTGTCCATTCTCCACTGCAGCTCCAGCACATCACCACGGCCTTCGCAGCGTGAATGCGTCGCTGTTCCGTCCCGGGGAGCAGTTTGACGCGGATCGCATTGCGCTGAGATCAAGGTGGGGGTAGGACCGTAGTCTTTCCCTGGGACTTTGGGGAAAACCTGTTTCCTCGCCTTTCGCGGCTTCTGTGCACTGCCTGCATGCCCCGGTTTGCGGTCCCCCTGTGGCTGCCGTCAAAGCCAGCGGCGACAAATTGAATCCTGTCACAGGGCCTCATTGTCACCTCCCTCCCTGCTCCCTCCACTCCTTTAGGATCCCCTGGGATTCAGCGGGGCTGACCCAAGTCGTTGAGGCCAAACGTTCCATATTCTAACGTCAGCCCATTCCCAACCTCAGTTCCAGCAGCAAACGTGATTCTCCTTCACCACAGAAGACCACCGATTCCAGGGAGGAACCATGTTGGAATGCTCAACCATAATCTCGTGCTTGTGCTATTACCCTTTCAGTTCTATTCATTTCTGCTTCGTGTGTGTTAAGCTCTGTTGTTGGTTGTGTTTGCATTTAAGATTACTTTATCCTTTTACCATTATGAAATGCTCCTCTGAACTCTCTCATTGCAACATCTACTTTGCCTGATATTAAGGTAGCTGCTCCAGCTTTCTTTCGGTTGGCGCTAGCGTGTGTCTCACTTGTACGGTTTCATACATGCAGCATTTAATTGGGTCCTGCACGCCTTTTTATTCAAGCTGACAATCTCTGACATTTTTTTTTTTTTTTTTGAGAAGGAGAGAGAGGGAGACAAAGAGAGGGACAAGCAGGAAGAGAACTCCCATCCTCTGGTGAACAGTGACGGGGGCTGAGCCAGTGTGAGGGCAGGAGCCAGGAACACAGTCCAGGCTCCTGTGTAGACGGCAGGGAAGCAGCGATTGAGCCATCGCCTGCCTCCTCTTAGGGTCTGCATCATCAGGAAGCAAGAATCTGGGGCTGGAGCCAGGAATTAACCGAAGCCCTCCAACGGGGGGCCTGGGCATCTTAGTGACGAGGTCAAATCCCTGCCCCTCTGACTTTTTATTTTAATGGACGTTATCCTTGTTTTTGTTTTTAAGATTTATTTTATTTATTTGAAAGGCAGAGTTACAGAGAAGCAGAGGCAGGGAGAAAGAGAGAGAGAGGTCTTCCATCCACTGGTTCACTCCCCAGTTGGCAGCAATGACCAGAGCTGCGCCGATCTGAAGCCAGGAGCCAGGAGCTTCCTCCAGGTCTCCCACATGTGTACAGGGGCCCAAGGACTTGGGCCATCTTCTATTGCTTTCCCAGGCCATAGCAGAGAGCTGGATCAAAAGTGGAGCAGCCAGGACTCGAACTGGCGCCCATACAGGATACTGGCACGTCAAGGGGTGGCTTTACCCGCTACACCACAATGCCGGCCCCCTGATGTGCTTTAAACCACCACAGCAAGCTCTGGCAAAGCAGAGGACCACTCGACAGGCTGGAGTTGTGTTTACTGGAGGCCTCTGGGCTTGTTGGATGAAGTTTCTGAACGTGGAGTCACGCTGAGCGCCACCACCAAGAATCATCCTCTGCCTGCCCCCAGAATTCAGCTTCTCTTTGAAGAAAAAGGTTGAGCAGATACCAAAATCACCGCACATAAAGGGGCTCCAGACTGTTCACCCTGCCGAGACACAGCCGTGTCCCCGTCTGCCCAGGTGAGCACAATGGGCTCCGGGGACACCTGGTCTCTGGTATTGGGGAAGCAGGGTTCCCACTGGGTAGTCAGCATGCTGGTCGTGTCCCTGGCGTCAGCTCTGTTCCCCTCGACCTTAGGGTACAGCGCAGCCCCCAGAGATGCCATCACCTGCGTCCCAGCCCCACGGTACCTCCCCCGCCCTCCTGTCACTTCCTCTCTCAGCACAGAGTTCCGCCTCCACTCAGATCCACTTCCTCATCATCGAACCTGGAGGGAGCAGGCGGCAGGGCGAGGTCAGACTTCACAACAGGACACAGCACTCCAGCAACTGACCTGGCTCTGTGCGCGGTCCCCCGACGCTGCCATGGGCTGGGCCAGGCTGCTTTGACTCCTGCCCCAAAGCCCAGCCAGACAGCAGGCCAGGATGCAAGTGTCTGCAAGACGAGGCTACTGTGGGCCTTGATGCTTCAGATCCTGACCTCCTGATGTGATCAGCACAGAACGGGCTCGGGGAGACGGGGACGCCTGGAACTCGGATGCTGGCTTCTCAGCCTGCCGGCTTGGTGACTCCGTGTAAGTGCTCACTCCGTCTCCAAGGCCCAGGGATTGATGTGCGGGCGTAAGTGGAGATGAGCCTCTCCCAAGGCTGAATAAATGCTTAACACAGTGCTTGTACATGAAAATTAACGAATATCAGCTGCTGTAGGACTAAGCACAGCCGACCTGCGCCGACCACCAGGCTGCAAGTCCTAGCATCGGTGTGCGGGAAACAGCCCTGCCTTGGGGCAGAGCTCAGCGGGGCCGTCTGCCTCCCGCCTGTCTCCGCCTGTCTCCGCATGGCTGATCCAAGCAGACGAGCAGCGCTGGGCTTCTCCCTGGTCTCTCGCCCATGAGTTAGTGTCGGCATGAACTCCCAACGTGGAGCTCCGTCTCTGGTGGAGTACAGGAGGCGCGCTCATCTTCTGACTTGTTTGCTGACTGTTCTTCCACAGGTAACTCCTGCAAACAAGAGAGGCGAAATCTGTCTGCACCGACCTCCGTAGTGCAGCCAACCGGGACACCAGCCAAGTTTTCTGGGCTGGAATTGAGAAGGGAATATTTTTTCTCCTGTCAATAGGAACCGATCCGCCGTCCACCTGTATATTTCATAAGGATCATAGCTGAAGCCCGCATCTTGTTGGTTTGGGGGAATCTTGGTCTTAATGCCAACTTGTTCTCAGTGCTGCTAACACCAGGGAAGTGAGGATTTGCTCTGCGGTTGCTGCCGGGCCGACCACTACAGATGAGCCCTTGACCTCCCCTGGGCTAGGCTGGGCGACCACTGCAGATGAGCCCTTGACCTCCCCTGGGCTAGGCTGGGCGACCACTGCAGATGAGCCCTTGACCTCCCCTGGGCTAGGCTGGCCGACCACTGCAGATGAGCCCTTGACCTCCCCTGGGCTAGGCTGGCCGACCACTGCAGATGAGCCCTTGACCTCCCCTGGGCTAGGCTGGGCGTGTGATGGCTCAGCAAGAAGTCAGCCGACGCTGGATGTTGGTGGTTCCAGTTTCGGGGGAAATGGAAATGCTTGCCGTTGGTCTCGCCTTGTAGTCTTGGTCACACGAGGAACCAGAAAGGTTTTTGGAATGGAGGGGTGAAAAGTATGTATTGGAGTAGGCAGGGCCCGTGACCCTGGTCAGCAGGAAGTAGACGCAGAAGCTGGGTCATATCCCCTGGCACCCCTTACGGTGAAGGGACGGACATCTCCAAGGTCGGGGATGATGTGGGATACGCGGGCAGGAAGTGAGTCGGTCTGCTGAGCTGGATGCTGCCGCAAGCCCCCTTGTGTTGTTCCATCCTCCTACTTGTCAAGCAAAGAGACCTGTTTCCCAGGATGCATCTGGTACCTAAGATGGTCGTCATGAAAATATGGATGTTGGGCTCCACGTGGGACTTCTGGAGGGGTCATATAATTCCTGTAGAGGCCAGCAGTGGGAGGGGCTCTCTCTCATCACAGCCCACAGCTGGACGTGCTGTCAGCTGCTCTCTCTCTTCTCTCCCTCTCCCCTTCTCTCTCTGGGTCGTCCTCTGGTCCACTGCCCACTTGTGACTGGCATTTATCTGTGTGGGCAACCTGGGCTCATGCGTGTTCATTTTCTCACTGTTTGAATACATTTGATTATCACTGTGTGCACCTTAAAAAATAAAAGTAATTCTTGTTCCCTCTCCCATTAGCTGGGCCATAACGTGGGTGATCAAGGGACAGGTGTATGTACAATAAGGAATGGCATACGTACAACAAGGGATGGTTGTACATACAACAAGGGACAGGTGTGCATACAACACGGAAGGTGTACACACACCAAGGGGGGTTGTATGTACAACAAGAGACAGGTGTGCATACAACACAGAAAGTGTACACACACCAAGGGGGGTTGTACATACAAGGGACAGGTGTACACACAACACAGAAGGTGTACACACACCAAGGGGGGTTGTACATACAACAAGAGACAGGTGTACATACAACACGGAAGGTGTACACACACCAAGGGGGGTTGTACGTACAACAAGGGACAGGTGTACATACAACACGGAAGGTGTACACACACCAAGGGGGTTGTACGTACAAGAGACAGGTGTGCATACGAGGGATGGGTGGAGATGAAACAAGGGGCAGGGGTGCACACAACAAGGACGAGCGTTCACACTAGGGACAGCCGTGCGTCCGGCAAGGGACAGGCAGTGATACAAGGCATCTCTGGTCAGCTGCCACCCGACCACTTTGGACCCAAGACCAGAGCCTTCTTGGGACCAAGAAGCGACATGCTTGGCCGAAGGGAAAGACCATCTGCTCGGAGAAGTGCTGTGAGAAAATCTAGGGCACGCAGGCGCTCAGCCTCTGAACGTGCTGGGTAGCATTGTGTCTCTTCAAAGCCATGTTCTCCCAGCTTTGTAGAGAGTTTAGGAAGCGCGATCCACAGATCCAAGATTCACAGTACGCAATCCCTCTTAGCATGATTCCTGGGCTCAGAGCTCAGCTTGAGCCATAAAGAATTTACAGTTTGCTCTTAAGCAGATCAGTTATCATTCCTGTGCCTTTGGCCCAGTGCATCACTGGTGCCAATGCAATGCCACAGACACTAAGAGCCTCCAGCTGCTAGGGCTGGGTGGCCAGTGTGTGTGTGTGTGTGTGTGAGAGAGAGAGAGAGAGAGAGAGAGAACAGGGACAATAAATTCTTATAAATCTTTCTGCCCGCCCTTAAAACCTTGCCCCCAGAGGCCACCCAGCAGGTGCCTTTAAGATGCGGGAGTTGAGACGGCCAGCAGACTGAGCCTGCTCCTCCCCATACCCTGAAAGTCACTAGGCTGGCGTCCCTAAAGGGCTCAGTGCGATCGGGGAGCAGTCAGGTTGGAGGCCCCATGGAGACGTCGTGCACCCCCTCTGCCTCCCCCCTACCACATTCCTGCGTCACCAGGGTAACCAGCACATCCCCCACAGCCCTGCAGCCAAGGCAGCCAAGGCAGCCAGGCAGCCGGAAGGCCACTGCTGACGAGAGATGCTCTCGGGGAAGCCAGTGCCAAGCCCAGTCCACATAATTAACTGCATTTGTGGTCCTTGAGGTTTGGCAAGCCGGGGCGGGGGTAGAGTTGGGGGAGACATCCTCTTCCAGGCCTCGGAACAAAGAGAGCAATTTGGACAGCTTCCAGTGAGCGTGAACAACTTTCCGCACTGGTCTAATTAGCGCCGGCCGGGCTCGCCGAAGACGGCTGCACACAGCAATAAAGCAGGGGCGCGTGGTCTCCCCTCGGCTCGGGCTTCCAGGGGCGCCACGGCTCCGGATGCAGCCTGCGTTGCCGCCATTCCAGTGCTGGCAGGGGTCCCCCCAGAAGTCCCATTACCATCCTTGACATTTAAAGAGCCACTTAGCATGATGCTGACGTCCCAGACACCCCAAGCTGTGTCCACCTCCGAGTCCTCGGCCCTCCGAGGCCGAGGGGGCGGGGACAACTGTGGAGGGTGGGGCAACCGACGTCCTCTATGTCTGCTTCTCAATTCTCCAATGAGCCGAGTGCGTTTCCTTTTTGGAATTCTTTCATCTCTAATTGGCATATCCTGCGTGTCCATATTTACGGGGTATAGGATGGCAACTTGACACATGTCTACTGTGGGCCGTGATCGAATTAGAGTGATTCCCACCTCCGCCTCCCCAGACAGTTATCATCTCTGCATCAGGAAACAACGCGCGCTGCTGCTTTGCTTGTTTTGAATCGCATCGTAAATGGCTGTCGACTGTGACGGGCTCACTCTGCCGTGTCGAGCAGCCGCCCCCCTCGCTATAGGTCCTGCCCATCACAGAGCCCCCACCCTCGCCCCGGTGACCCCATCCCACTCTCCTCTTCTACGAGATGGAAAATCCTGACTGCTTCCCACGTTTGTGTGCCTCGCTTACGCAGGAACCACACCGATGTTCGCCGTCCCTTCTGATTTTCCTCCGTGCGCTGCCCCAGTGAGCACCCAGCTTACCTGTTAGGCTCTGGAGCAAGTGGGTTAACCTCAACCAAGCTCATTTCCTCCTCTGCCAAAGACGGTGCACGATCTGCAGCAGCTGAAAGGGTGTTTCACGGGACCGGCACTGTAGCGTGGTAAGTTAAGACTCCACCTGCGGCGCTGGCATCCCATATGGGCGCCGGTTCAAGTCCTGGCTGCTCCACTTCTGGTCCAGCTCCCTACCAGTGCCTGGGAAAGCAGTGGAAGATGGCCCAAGTGCTTGGGCCCCTGCACCCACATGGGAGGCTCAGAAGAAGCTCCTGGCTCCCGGCTTTGGATCAGCTCAGCTCCAGCCCTTGCGTCAAGCTGGGAGTGAACCAGCGGATGGAAGACCTCTCTCTCTCTCTCCCTCTCTTTCTCTCTCTCTCCAACTCTGTCTCTCAAATTAAGAGAGAGAGACAGAGACAGAGAGAGAGAAAAGGATAGTTTGTTGTAAGAACCTAGGATGAGGCTCCTGTTGGATAAGCGCGAGGACTAGCGGCCCCTGTACACGGGGCATGACCCTGGTGTCTACGCAGGGAGAGTCGCTTGATCCTGTTCAAAGTGTCTCCCAGGTGCTCTTCCATCTGCACCCTCCCGCCGCTCTGTGAGGAAGTTACTACCAGTCCCCAGTTCAGACGAAAACCACGAAGCCCGGAAGGTTAAGAACTCTGCCCAAGGTCGCACCTGAGCAGAGTGGCCAGGGCCTGACCTTGAGCCCTGACTCACAGCACAGGTGCGCAGGAGGGAGGGGAGGTCGAGAGGAGCTCGGTAGAAAGCGGAAATACACCGAGAGAAGCCGCTTTTGTTCTCTATTGCTACATAACAAAGCACCCCAAGGTTTAGTGGCTCAAAACAACCGCAGGTGGGCTGCCATCGCCCAGGGCGCTCTTCTGAGCAGACGTGGCCCCGAAGGCTCAGTGCCAGGAATGGCTGGCACCCAGCTGGGAGCTTTCCTTCATCACGTGGCCTCTCCACACAACACAGGCTTCTCATAGCAGGCTTCAAGGCATCTCCCAAGAGTGAAAGTTGGGGCAGTGTCCCAGGAGTGAAAGTAGATTAAGCCCACACGGGCACTTGCTTGTACCCTGGCTGCTCTTCTTCCGACCCAGCTCCCTGCTAATGTGGCTGAGAAAGCAGTGGAAGATGGCCCAAGTGTGGGAGACCTGGAGGAAGCTCCTTCCTCCTGGCTTCCAATCGGCCCTGGTCCAGCCATTGAGGCCATTTGGGGAGTGAACCAGGAGCCAGAAGACCTCTCCCTCTTTCTGTCTGTAGCTCTACCTCTCAAGTAAACAATTTTTAAAAAAGTGAAAGTTACAAAGGGGAGGAAAGACAACCAGCTCCACCCCTTGATGTGAGAAGCAGGTGCGTGCAGGGAGGGGAGCCTGGTGGTCGTCTTGTGCGTTGGAGCAAGCTGGGGTGTGCACGGTAGTGTCCAGGATCCAGTTAGACTAACGTAAATGGTAACAGTTGCAGCCGAGAGGGCGGGTGCTATGCACGGGGTGATTGATGCGCCTCACCTGCCCGTATTCTCAGCACAGGCAGGGGTGCTGGAGGTTAAGTGACCTTATCCAGACACAGCATTCGGAGGCAGGAGAAGTCATCTCTGCCCGGGCGTCTTTTCTGGAATTCCTGGGGATTCTCTCCTCCCTCTGCCGCAGGGGAATTCCTCCCACCCCCGCGTGGCTCCGGGTGGAAAGGGGTATCCAGCCCTCAGTCAGTCACCAACACAGGCATTGCGAACGGTGCGCGAGCTGCTGTCTGTGGCCTCTCTCGGGACTCAGGCCACCCGGGGGGATCCTGACCGCCCCACCCTACACCCAGCAGTTTGGAGGGCTGAAGGTGTTGCTCTCCCAGCTGAGCCAATCCCCTGGGTGCGGAGGAGGAATGGGTGCTGGGGAACTGAGCCCGAGGACCACTCCGGCCGGAAAGCAGCAAAACCAGGACCAAATGCCCATCTCTTTCCACCCTGAAGTCGTGTCCTTCCCACCGCTCTCCACACACCCAGGACACAGACCTGACTGCTCCGGCCCCTCCCCCTGCCGGCTGATGACCTGGCAGCCCTATCGGGCATTGCCGACGGCCAACCCCTGGTCTTCGTCTCCAAGACTCCGGTCGTCATGGCGCCTGAGGGCGGCACTCACAGCACGACCAGCAGGGAGTCTGGAGAAACTGCTCTCCTGCAGGCCAGGACTCCGAGCGGGCTCCAACTGCACAGGGGCATCTGGGCTCTGACAGGCACATGGAGCCGCAAAGCCCTCTGCCCAGCTGCCAGGGTCTGGCCCACCCCCAGCTCATCCCTCTGTCCAACCAAACCCAGACCTCCCGGTTTGAGCTCTTGGGAGAAAAGACCCAAGTCTGGCCAGAGACAGTGGACAGTCCAAGAGCCCAAGCCTCTGGGCTGTAACCTTGACGCTGGCTCTCGCTTCTGCACGTGACCGCCTGGGCTGGACACTGCGGCATCTCACACGGCTGCTCTGGCTCACAGGAGCACGGAAACAGGGGCTCCAGGCCTTGGCTGCTGCTGCACTCCATTGGCTAACGTGAGTCACGGGGGCTGGCCCCATCCAACACGAGATGAGATTACAGAAGCCGGTGGAGACCCGGGGGTAGCAGTCACGGTGGGCATCTTCCAAGACTGAGGGCCGCCCCAGCAAACAAGAACTCCTGCTCCAGGGAGCACATTGAATGCAGATTCTCTAGAAAGTTCCTCCTGATGCCTCATCCCAGAGGTAAATCAGAAATGCGAAGCTGAACGACCGTTCTCCCTCCCTGTTCTAGCACCTTCAGAGGCCACGCCCACCCGTCTCATTTTCTGCTAATGTGAATTAGCAAAACGTTCTCATTCTTTGGGTGAGTAAGAGGCTTGGATCTCCCGTTAGTCACAGTCACAGCTCTCGGGGCAGACAGCGCGGGTGGGCTGGTCCAGGAGGGGCACGCCCCCCCACGAGCTGGGAGGTATTCCAAGAACTCCAACCAACACAGGGTTTTCTGACCCGAAAGCTCAGTGGAGTGAGGAGTGTCCCAGGCACCAGGAAAGTTTCAAGTCCCACTTCTTTTAAAAAAATACATTTTTTATTTATTTGAAAAGCAGAGAAACACAGAGAGATGGAAAGACAGAGAGAGAGAGAGAGAGAGAGAGAGAGAGAGAGATCTTCCACCCACTGGCTCACTCCCCAAATGCCTGCAATGGCCAATGCCTCTGGGCCAGCCCAAAGCCAGGAACCCAGACCTCAACCTGAGTCCCCTACGTGGGTAGCAGGGACTCAAGCGCCACCCTTTAACATGTACCCTTGCTCTCACCCCAAGACCTGTGAATTCCACCTGCAATGCAGTTCAGTGGCCTGCAGGCTTGGGCAATGCGACTCATCCCCAGCTACGCTGGACTCACAGCTGACCGAGGGGACAACTCATCCCCAGCTCACCAAGGGGACGACTCCTCGGACGGCTGCCGGAGAATCCCCCCTGCCTTTACCAGGCCTGGAGTCACGAATGCTCCCTTTCTTTAAGCTCCAAGTTCAGGAGCAGGTCAAGGCTTGCCCGTAGCACACACTTGGTGCTAGGTGCTGTCCTCTTGCCAGCTGGCCCCTCACGGCCTCCAAATGCAATCAGATCAGGCAAAGGGTCACAGGTTTCCAGAAGCTGGAGTCCACTGCCTATTGCGTTTGCTGTGGGTAACAGGAAGCAGAGGGGATCAGCGGCCGTCTTAGGGGGCTGCGGGCCAGCAGTAGGGCAGGAGAGGCAGGCTCTGGGCTGAGCACGGAGGGAAAACCTCCCCCTCCACAAGCCTGTCTCTGCTGTCGTCAGCAAAGCCTCGCCGTTACCAAGGAAACCAGCAAATCTGGTGGCTGCTCCACCACACTGTCCCTCCATGGCACACGCAGGCCAGACAGGGCTGCCTTAGGCCCCGCTCCTCCCAGGCCCCGCCTCTCCCAGCCCCACCCCTCCCTCAGGCCCCGCCTCTCCCCGCCTTGCACAGGTGAGTCTGGCAGGTGGAAGCCAAGTCCCATCTAAAACCGGGCTGCCAGAGAGCCTGGGAGACTGACTGTTCACTTGCCTACTCCCGTGGCCTAGGCAGGGGCCTCCGAGGAGCCGGAAGAGAGGCGGAGCCGGGGTGTAGTAACGGCTACCACACGGCCTTTCCAGGGCTCTCCGTTACCCATTTCTTGAAAGCCTTGCTCAGTAGAAGCCTTCCCGAGCTGCGGGGACTTCTGTGTGCCTCCCATGGGGTTCCAGCCAGGCGAAGAGAGAACCAGCCTGGAGCTAGCCCCATGGCGTGCGTTTTAGACACAGACGTGAGTGAAGCCAGGCTCCGGCTGGGTAGGCACTCACAGCCCACAGAGGCACAGGTGCAGCAGGGAAAGCGAGGATTTGGTCTGCAGTGGGTGGGCGGCTGCTTCCACCCCACGGGGTGTGCGGTGCGCCCCGTCTCGGACCTTTCTGTCAGTTAGACTTCGTCTCCAAGCTTCCACTGCTGGGCAGGCAGGAAACGCGAGCCCTGCGGCTCCTGAGACGTCCCTGTTTGTCCTCAAGGACGGAGACAAGATCCCAAGGTCCCCACAGCCTGGACCACTGTGAGAGGAAAGCTATGGACCTCCTGCCCAAGCCCTCCACATCCTTCTGAGTCAGGGGGCTGACCCAGTTCCACGGCAGCCCTGGCACGTGGCCTTGGAGGAGAAGGGAAGTCGTGTCCTCTGGCTGTGCCATCCTGCCGGGGTGACGGCGGGCGCTGGGAGACCCCACAGCAGCCTCCGGGCCACTCCCGCCTGTGGGGGCGTTCTCACAGCTACCCCTACGAGGCCGTCCCTGCGCCTCTCCCTAAGCCCCGCCTATCCCGTGCCCTCGCCGTGGGGGATCTGCTCACTCATACCCTGAGCTTGGGGGCCAGAATAAGCTTAACACCCAAACCGGGCCAGGACGGTAAAAGATGAGGACCCCTGACCCAAGCTTACAATTGCAGCCTTAGCTGCCCCGTTCAAGACCACAGCACATCACGACAACGAAGGCTCTATCCCTGGAATGTGTGCGCAATTCTGACCTCGTGGAGGGCTCAGTCACACACAAGGCATCGTCCTAAAGTCCTCTCTGACACTCAGAATCCGTGCGAAGGGCCCAGCGTCCCGACGCAGCAGATGAAACCACCTCCTGTGGTGCCGGCATCCCACACGAACACCGGTTCAAGTCCCTGCTGCTCCACTTCTGATCCAGCTGCCTGCTAATGCGCCTGGGAAAGCAGTGAAAGATGGCCAAGTGCTTGGGCCCCTGCCACCCACGTGGTATTTATTTGAAAAGTAGAGTTATGGAGAGAAAGGGAGAGACAGACAGAGACCATCTATCTGCTGGTTTACTCCCCAGATGACCGCAAGAGTCGGGGCTGGGTCAGCCTGAAGCCAGGAGCCAGGAGCTTCTCCCGGGTCTCCCATGCAGTTGCAGGGGCCCAAGCATTTGGCCCATCTTCTGCTGCCTTCCCAGGCACATTAGTTGGGAGCAGGATGGGAAGTGGAGCAGCTGGGACTCCAACCAGCGCTTGTGTGGGATGCCAGTGTCCCAGGCAGTGGCTTAACCCACTGTGCCCCAGTGCCGGCCCCAATACATTCATCTTGAAAAAAAATGTGCTCTCACGTCCCCCCATTTGAAAATGAGGAAAATGAAATCCAGAGACGTCAGGTCCCTTGCCCTGGGCACTCTGCAAGGTACCTCAATATCAGAAAATCTATCAAGTGACTGATCACAGAAGCAGCTTAAGAAGAATAATCATTTTCTCATCCCAATAGGGCTAGAAAACCATTTGAGAAAGTGTAAAACTCATTTAGGGTTGAAAAAAAAAACCAGTAATACTGACCTTCAAGATCCACTTCTCTATAAAGCGGTGAAGATCATTGGCAAAAATTATCAAAATCAACTTTTTCTGAACTGTGCCAATTAACCCATAGCTTGTGACAATCGCAAGAGCATTTATTCGAGGGACGCAGCTGCGTCCTGTGAGATGGACGAGCTCTGTGGCGTTTTAATTTCCCTTCTTCCCAGGTCCACGTTAGCTTTGAGAAATAGCAGAGTCGCAAGCACAGAGGCTGGGAAACCGGCAGGCCAGCGGCTGCTGGGGCGCGAGGTTTGCTTCTCCTTACAGAGCCCCAGCCCCAGAGAGTCTCACCACTCCATCGGGCTGGGAGCTCCGTGGGAGAGTCCCATTTGCAGGGGCACCAGCATGTGACCTGACTCAGCGCTCTCTCATTAGAAGCCGCCTATGTGAGGCGTGCGTGGGATGGGGCAGTCAAGGCGCCGCCTGGGACCCCGCATCCCACGCCGGAGTGTCCAGGTTCCAGTCCCAGCTCTGCTTCCAATCCAGCTTCCTGCTACTGCGCACCTGGGAGGCAGCAGGTAAGGGCTCCACACGTGGGTCCCTGTAGGCTGGTGGGAGACCTGGGTGGAGGTCCTGGCTCCGAGCTTCAGCCTGGCCCAGCCCTAGCTGTTACTGGTATTTGGGGAGTGAACCAGTAGATAGAAAATCAAGTTTCTCTCTCTCTTTCTCTCTCTCTCCTTCTCTCTCTCCCCCTCCCCATCACTCTGCCTTTCAAATAAATATTTCTAAAAATTCTAAAAGACATGTATTATCTTAAGAAAGGAAAGAGAAAATGGCGATTTTTTTTCTTTTTTTCTTTTCTTTCTTTTTTTTTTTTTTTTTTTTTTTTTTTTGACAGGCAGAGTGGACAGTGAGAGAGAGAGACAGAGAGAAAGGTCTTCCTTCGCCATTGGTTCACCCTCCAATGGCTGCCGTGCTGCGGCCGGCGTACCGCGCTGATCCGAAGGCAGGAGCCAGGTACTTATCCTGGTCTCCCATGGGGTGCAGGGCCCAAGCACTTGGGCCATCCTCCACTGCACTCCCAGGCCACAGCAGAGAGCTGGCCTGGAAGAGGGGCTACCAGGACAGAATCCGGTGCCCCGACCGGGACTAGAACCCGGTGTGCTGGTGCCGAAAGGCGGAGGATTAGCCTAGTGAGCCTCGGCGCCAGCTAATGGCGATTTTTTTTATTTTGACAGGCAGAGTTAGACAGAGAGAGAGAGACAGAGAGAAAGGTCTTCCTTTTTCCATTGGTTCACCAAGTGGGCACTACGGCCGGCATGTTGAGGCTGGCACGCTGCGCCGATCTGAAGCCAGGAGCCAGGTGCTTCCTCCTGGTCCCCCATGCAGGTGCAGGGCCCAAGGATCTGGGCCATCCTCCACTGCACTCCCGGGCCACAGCAGAGAGCTGGACTGGAAGAGGAGCAACCAGGACAGAACCGGCGCCCCGACCAGGACTAGAACCCAGGGTGCCGGCGCTGCAGGTGGAGGATTAGCCTAGTGAGCCACAGTGCCAGCCCAATGGCAATTTTTTTTAATTTATTTATTATTTATTCGAAAGTCAGAGTTACACAGAGAGAGGAGAGGCAGAGAGAGAGAGAACCATCTGCTGGTTCACTCCCCAGATGGCCGCAACGGCCGGAGCAGCACAGATCTGAAGCCAGGAGCCAGGAGCTTCTCCCAGGTCTTCCACGCGGGTACAGGGGCCCAAGGACTTGGGCCATTCTCTACTGCTTTCCCAGGTCATAGCAGAGAGCTGGATTGAAAGTGGAGCAGCCGGGTCACAAACAGGTGCCCATATGGGATGCCGGCGCTTCAGGCCAGGGCGTTAACCCACTGTGCCACAGCATGGCCCCGTGGCGATTATTTAACATCACGGAGAGGTTGGAGCAAATGCGAGTTTGGCCAAAACTTAAAAGGGAACTCTGGGCACAGGGATGGGCAGAGGGGACTTTGAAACCTGCCCTCGTGTTCCTGGGAGGCTAGGAGGCTGTGCGTGACTGTGCACGACCAGGGGGCAGCGTAATCGAGTCTGAGAGCCTGCCTGAGCAGGGGGTGAGGCTAATGCAGGCCCACACACGGCCGGAACCCTGAAGGCACAGGCAGAGCCCCTGGGCAGAGGATGGGCCACTCGCTGGACCACACTGGGAGAAAACCTCTGTCGAGGTCGCTGACTCCTGGGCTGCACAGGCAGAGGTGGCCTCGGCCACTCATCACGGCGTCAGTGCAGCGAAGTCACAGGCAGACAGACAGGATGAGAGCAGCAGCAATGGCCCTGGGCACCGAATCCGATTTCCTGAGCGGCCACTTCCTGCTGTTGAACGTGTCCAGGTGCGGGGGCAGGCGTTCGGTGCGCCACCGGAGCCCACACCCCATGTCAGAGTGCCAGTCCCAGCTCTGCTCTGACTCCAGCTTCCTGCTCCTGGGCACCCTGAGGGGCAGCAGATGACGGCTTGTACCCTTGGATCCCCGTCCCCCACGTGGCAGACCCCGATTAGGTTCTGGGTTCCTGGCTTTAGCCTGGCCCACTCCCAGCGTTTTGGGGACATTTGGAAAGTGAACCAGAAAATGAAAGCTCGCTCTCTCTCTCGCTCTCTCTCTCTCTTCTCCCCACCCCCAAATAAATGGAAAATTTTTTTTCCCAAAACGCCAAGAATGTGTCACTAGCAGACAAAAGACAGCATAACTGTATTTTGTGTGATTCTTTTCCTCTCCCATCTGAGTTAAGTCAAATGCAGGGGCCAGCACTGTGGCACAGGGGGTGACGCCACCACTCACCATGCTGACCTCTCGTTTCAGAGCTCTGGTCCCAGTCCCGGCGCTCCACTTCCGCTCCTGCTCCCTGCCAATGCGCCTGGGAAGGTGATGGAAGACGGCCTGAGCGCCGGGACCCCTGCCACCCACGTGGAGGCCCAGATGGCGTTCCTGGCTCCTGGTTTCCACCTGGTCAAGCAAGTGGAAGATCTCTTTCTCTCTCCTTTCTATCACTCTGCCTTTCAAATATATTTAAAAAAATTTTTTTTCAATGGGAAAAAAATTAAACATTTCAAGGACAGCATTTCGCTGCCTGTTATGTCCCAGCTGCTCCACCTCTGATCCAGCTCTCTGCCACCGGCCTGGAAAAAGCTACAGAAGACCATCTAAGTCCTTGGGCCCCTGCCACCCACAGGGGAGACCTGGATGAAGCTCTTGGCTCCTGGCTTCAGCCTGGGCCAGCTCTGGGGAGTGAACCAGTAGATGGAATATCTCTCTGTGCCTTTCCTCTCTTTTTCTATAAGCCTTCCTTTCAAATAAATAGGTAAATCTTAGAAAGAAAACCAAAAAGCTTGTCGATGAATTATTTCCACAAAAAATCCAAGATGATTGACAAACTATTAGAACTAGCAAGATAGTCCACCTAAGCTTCTGGACATAAAATTCAATCGTGTTCTTCCATGCCCGTAACACCCAATTAGGAAATGTAGCTGAGAGAAAGTCCCCAGTCTCAGAAGCGAGAGAGACTGTAAGTTACTTGGGAATCAATCCAACCAGAGACGCGAGACCTTTAGGGAGCAAATTATGAAAAGTTACTGAAGGTCACAGAAAAGACCTGAGACAAAGGGAGAAATATAAGGCGTTCACGCATGGGGAGGCTCAATGGGCGCCAGCTGTCGGTTCTCCTCCAGATTAATCTATAAATTCATTGCGATTCCAATGCAAACCCCCGTGGAGCTCTTCACAGAGCTTGACAAACGGATTCTAACATTAATCTCAAGTGATTAAGGACAAAGAGGAACCAAGATGAAAAGAGCAAGGAGAAAGAACTTTCTCAGCCAGACATGAAGCCCGTGAAGTCGGGTGGGATGGCGGCCGTGGGGGAGGCATGCAGGGCAGGACTCCCAGGGGCTCCAGGGTGGTGCCACGTGCTGACCAGGACCTCACCCATGGCAGAGGTGGCTCAGCAACCACAGAGATGGTGGCGGTCACTCTGCAAGCAGTGCTGGACAATCGACCACCTCCATGGGTGAGTTTTTAATTGGATCCCTACCTCACACCACACGCAGAAACTCCAGACGGATCAAAGGCGCCAGGTGAAGCCGTCACCTGCAACAGTGGCATCCCATATGGCCACCGGCTTTGTCCCGGCTGCTCTACTTCCAGTCCAGCTCCATGCTAATGGCGGGGGAAACTGTAGGAGGTGGCCTAAGTACTTGGGCCACTCACATGGGAGACCTGGATGAAGCTCCTGGCTCCTGGCTTCAGCCTGGCCCAGCTATTTAAGGAATGAACCAGCCGATGAAAGACCTCTCTCTCTCTCTCTCTCTCTCTCTCTCTTTCTCTCTCTCTGTCTCCCCCTCTCTCTCTGTAACTCTTTCAAATAAATATATAAACCTCTTTTTTTTAAAAAAATGCAATTCCTGACTAAGTTGGGGGACGACACTTCTGGTTAAATTCTATCCCATCTGGCTCATACCTCCCAAGACCAGTTAGTTCCCAGCCTCCTCGGCCAGGCGACTGTCATCGGCCACCTTGGAAAGCAGTTTTGTGGCGTCCGGGTTGTTCCATCCTGCCTTGTCCCGTGACTTCACTAAATATAATGTGAAAATGTGATTGCTACCTTTTTCATCCACATACTGGATGCTTTCAATTCCTTGTATAATCATTTTTATTTTAACTCAATATTCGTGTGGGAATTTAATACATGTACGCAATGTATAATGATCAAATCAAGGAATTTAGCATCCACACCTCCTTAAGCATTTGAAATCTTTTTGATTGACACACAGTAATTGTACCTATTTATGGGGCGTACTGTGGCATTTTAATACGCGTATGTAACAGGCACTGGTCAGACTGGGGTAGTTCCCGGTTTCTTCTCCCTGTCTCTTCTTTATGTTTGCAGCCTTCAAGCTGCTGTCTCCAGGTCTTCATGAAATATATAACAGGTTCTAGCAAAGCACGGTCACCCCACTGTGCTGTGGGTGCTGAGACTTAGTCCTCTTCCCTCTGCCTATTAGGCAGCCTTCCCCTACGCCCTCTCCCCTGCCCACCCCACCCAGCCTCTCTAATCACAGTTCCACATTCAGATCAACTTTCTTGGCTTCCACATGTCACAGCACAGACATGGTCTGTGTTTCTGTGGTGTCTGTTAAGCTCAGCACACACCTGTTCCGTGCCCAGCACTTCACCGCTCCATGTATGCAGATCTCAAAACCTCCATGCATTGCACTGATTGCAACGGGAGCAATTCTGTCCCTCCGTGGGGAACAGTTCTTTAATTCGCTGTGCCCATGTGGTGGAATATTACACAGCTATTCTAATGAATGAAGTAGCCCCAAGAGTGTCAGCACAGGAGAAACCCGCAAGGCACTGGGTGAATAAAGCAATTTGCAAATTGATAAATCCCGTGTATCGCTGTTGCAATGCGGTTAAACACACGGAAGCCACCGTGTCTTGTTTCAGGGTAAAAGGACAGCCAGTAAAAACGGAAATGCATGAACAGAAAGGCTTAAAACGAATTCATGGTGGTGGTCGCCTCGGAGGGACGCTGAGGGAGAGCTGAGCCTGATAACAGAACCATCTTCATGATGTGAAGTGATTTTACAGTGTTCTTATTTTACAAAAGGACCTGTACGAAGTTGCATACACGTTTAAACACTGGTGAATTCAGAGGGGTAGGAAAGGGTCCTTCCCTTCCCCTCCCACCCCCCATCCACCCCCTGCTTCCTTCCACCTTATCTTTCTAACCCAGTCTCTCCTTCCTGGAGTGGGGGAGGAGAACAGAAACCTAAACAAATCCATAATGTCTTGACCCCGCCCCCTCATCTACATCTTGGAACAAGAATGGGGAGAATCCAGGAAGTCTGTGGTGAGGAAGGGGTGCTGCAGTGTAGCGTAGACAGATGAAGACAAGCTTCCCTCTCAGGGTCGGGGAGACAGGCGGAGGAACCTTCCAGGCAGGGAGCGGAGCAGGTGCAGAAAGCTCAGAGCTGTGGCCTGAGTGTCGGCTGAGAGTCATGGAGAGGGTGGACGCTTCATCTCCCTGCGGTGTCTGGAGGGGGACTTCCGGGAAGTGATTAAGGTTCAGCGAGGCCCAGAGGCTGAGTCTCCAACCCAGAGGACTGTGGCTTCGTAAGGGGAGGAGGAGAGACCCGGGCTGGGGTGCTCTGGGATGCCTTGGCCCGGGCCTCCGCACAGAATCCCCTCCAAGAAGGCCCTCCCCAGACCTCCCTCAGGCCGCCTGACCTTGAACTTCCCAGCTTACAGAGCCGTGAGCCTAATAGATCCCTTTTCCATACAAGTTACCTGGTCTGTGGTCTTCACTTGTAGCAATGGTAACCAGTCCAAGACACTGAGAAACCAAACACAGCAAGCGGGTTCAGGGAAGATCAGCGTTTGGTGAGGCGAGGGGGCAGGAGGTGGGAGAAGCAGCCAGAGCCGAGCTCAGGACTGGGGCCACATCCTGGGGGCAGCGGGGCCTCGGGTTGGTCATGTCTGGCCAGGTGGGCTCCCCTGGCCGCCACCTGCTCTGCCCTGGGCTTTAGAACACATCCCATGCCATGTGGAGTAGATTAAGGCGGCTCCACCATTCCTCTTGTCTTTCTTCCTTCTCAAGGTACCAGATCGAGGTACCAGGCGGGGAGGGTACAACAGGCCAGTTGGCACTGAGTAGCCAAGAACAAGGGGCCGGCAACTTGCAGGAGTCTCCCGGGAATCCCAGGGGCCCCGTGCCTGGAGACCTCAGCGCCAGGGGCCACGGCAACCCCTCTGCAGGGAGGACAAAGCCCCCCTCCCAGAGTCATGGGAAGCTGAGCTGGAGTCAGGAAGGACTGGGTCCTCCTGGGATTTCTGTCCAAACAGCCCAGAGCCCACCGCCAAGCTCCCTTTGGGTCCCGCTGCTCATCACACCCCAAGCAGCAGAGGGGCGTGGCCAGGCTGGTGTTTCCACGGCGTCAGCTCGAAGATGGACTGGGATGGGAGGTCTCGTGATGACTTTCATGGGTCACAAAAGCTTTTGCTTTCTTGTCTTCCTACATAAAAAAGGAGAAGAATTGTGCTTCACCACCGTATTGGTATGAAGGCAGATAGATCAGTGCTATCCATTAAAACATTCCCCTCGGGGCACGCACGTGGCCTGTGGGTTGAGCCAACCCCAGCAACACCAGCCTGGACCAGTTCTGGTGGCCTCACTTATGATCCAGCTCCCTGCTCATGCTCTTGGGGGGCAGCAGGTGACGGCCCACGGATTTGTGTCCCTGCCATCCATGTGGGAGACCCAGACGGAGCTCCACCTCCTGCTTCAGCCGGGCCCAGCCCCAGCTGTTGCTGCTGTCAGCCGCAGAATAGCTCAGGCTTCTGGCCTTTCATACCCGCAGAAAGGAGAGACGGCAAAAGGAGACAGAGACGACCTCAACAGAGGCAGGTTGCTTTATTGGAAGCAAAGAGGTAGGGGACAGGGGCCGGCGCTGTGGCGCAGCGGGTTAACGCCCTGGCCTGAAGCACTGGCATCCCATATGGCTGCTGGTTCGAGACCCGGCTGCTCTATTTCTGATCCAGCTCTCTGCCATGGCCTGGGAAAGCAGTGGAAGATGGCCCAAGTAGGAGACCTGGAAGAAGCTCCTGGCTCCTGGCTTCAGATCGGCGCAGCTCCGGCTGTTGCGGCTAATTGGGGAGTGAACCAGTGATGGAAGACTCTGTCTCTCTCTCTCTCTCTCTCTCTCTCTCTCTCCCCTCTCTCTGTGTGACTCTGACTTTCAAATAAATAAATAAATCTTTAAAAAAAAGAGGTTGGCGGCAGTCGGCTCTTGCGAAGAGACTGCGCCCTGGGTGCGTTTAGAACTAGGGTTTTGATCCGGTTAAGGAGGGCATTTGCCACTATAGGGAGGGGGGGGCAGAAGGCAGCTGGCAGAAGAGTAGGGGGCTCTTTGAAGCCTCAGGGAACTTTTCTCCCAGCTGTTTCGTGGCCCTGTGCAGCTTGTCTGTTTTGCCATTCGCACTGAAAGGACTTGATAAGGGCCAGGTTAGGCACCAAGGGTGTCCATGAAGGGGGGGGGGGACAGATGTGACAAGTCCTTTAGCCACCATCTGGGGAGTGAACCAGCAGATGGAAGACCTCTCTCTCCCCCATCCCTTCCTCTCTCTCTCTTCCTTTCATTCTGTAACTCTGCCTTTCAAACAAATAAAATAAAAATAAATCTTCTTATTTTTTTTTTTGACAGGCAGAGTGGACAGTGAGAGGGAGAGACAGAAAGGTCTTCCTTTTCCATTGGTTCACCCCACAATGGCCGCTGCGGCCAGCGCGCTGCAGCAGGCGCACTGCGCTGATCCAAAGCCAGGAGCCAGGTGCTTCTCCTGGTCTCCCATGCGGGTACAGGGCCCAAGCACTTGGGCCATCCTCCGCTGCACTCCCTGGTCACAGCAGAGAGCTGGCCTGGAAGAGGGGCAACCAGGACAGAATCCGGCGCCCCGACCAGGACTAGAACCCGGTGTGCCGGCACCACAGGTGGAGGATTAGCCTATTGAGCCGCGGCGCCGGCCTAAATAAATCTTCTTTAAAAAGTTTCCTTCTACCTGAAAGTTTACTTGTTTGTCCTCATTTGAATATAAACCAAAACGTCCTTACGAGCCCCCCTAAAAGTACTGTGTCCACTGACTGCCCTGCTGTGCTAACCCGGGGGTGCGACACGGGGAGACCGCACGGGAGGCATCAGAACAGTCACTGGGCGTGGTCCTGATGCAGCTGCCATAGTGACAGAGGCGGGAGCAGGTGAGGGAGACGTTGCGGGGGCCGAGATGGGAGTGAACACAGACCCTCCTCACAGGCTGGGAGGGAGGGCGGTGGGGACGGAGTGGAGGCCCGGCAAGCAGAGCAGTGCCTCTGCCTCTCCATCTCATTCAATATAAATGAAGACCGAGAGATGGAAGCTCACGGGAGCCGTTTGCGGCCGAAATGGAGCCACTGCCTCCTCCGTCCAACGGGACGGCCCCTCCTGGGCAGGGGGTCTTCAGAGCAGTTAGCATTTAGGAGCTTGCTCTGTTCCAAGCACATTGAAGCTAAATGAGCTCCCGGGAGAGCCCCTCGCCCCCGCCCCCATGCCGGAGCCATGATGACACCAGCCTCAGGGACTCCGGAGGTGGGCGGGAGCCGGGAGCCAGCCTCCCCCAAGGCTGCTCCTACAGCTGCCGCCATCGGCGGGGAGGCTGCCCAGCCGGCATCAGCGCCCTGCACGGGGCTCACTCCTCACCGGGAGGAGGGATGCGGCCAGGACCGCTGGCTGCTGTCAGCCTGTCGCTTCTCCAGTGATCTGAACCAACAGCTGCAGAGAAAGAGAAATGGATCCCAATTAGGGGCTGCCTCAAGCTGTGGCAGGAGTCAGCGGGTCCCTCCAGCTCCCCTCTGCGGGAGCTCGTGCACACACACACACATGCACACACACTCCCTGTCTCTCTCCTTTCTCCTATTCTTCCTTAGAAAGCTGGGTCAGCATTCACTGCCTCGAATTCTGTCCAAAGCCCAGGGCTCAGCTCCCTGCAAAGCGCAAAGACAGCAGGGATGGAGGCTTCCAGGCCCCCACGCTGCACAGGAGCCAAATCCCACCCCCCAGGCCATCCCAGAAATCTCCCGCCTGTTCCCCTCCCCCAGACAGAAGCCAGCCCTGGGGGCACCTGCCTGCCTGCCTGTGGCTGCCAGCCCGAACCTTGAGCAAGCCGGGCTGTTCTCAGACTTCGGTGTGCATTCGAATCGCGGGAAGCCCTGTGACGCTGCGGTCGCTGTGTTCTGGCTTAGTCGCTCTAAGCACCTGCGTTCCCAGCAAGCTCAGGGGCAATGCTGCTCTGGGGACCACGCTCGGAGAACCACTGCTTCACCCACCTCCAGCCTCATCCCGGTCTCCTTTAGTCCTGACTGCCCGGAATCCTACATTCCTGCCATTTCTTACAGTAGCCTAACGATTTTTTAAACTTTTTTTATTTACTTATTTGAGAGGCAGAGACAGAGAGCCAGACAGAGCCCCCGCCGCTGATCTGCTCCCCAGATGCCCACAGTAGTCAGGGCTGGGCCAGGCCAAAGCCAGGAGCCAGGAACCCATCCGGGCCTCCCACATGGGTGGCAGGGACCCAGCTCCTTGAGCCATCGCTACTGCCTCCCAAGATGTGCGTTTGCAGGCAGCTGGGATGTGATCAGAGCCGGAAGGGGACCCAGGCACTCCGACAGGGGCTGTGGGAACCCCATCTGAACCGCTAGACAAAATGTCCACCCTCTAACTTGACCTTGACCTTCAACCTTGTCTTCCCACGCGGGTGCCCTGAGCTCCAGCGCACCCTCGCTGTCTGTGGCCCCCGTGGCTAACGACTCCCCTGTCCAGTGCTCCCAGAGGGGGCAGCAGCACCTCTGGTCCTCTCTGGTCCTCACGGCTTCTTCTGCTTCCTAAAATCCCCTCCAAACGCCTCACCTTACATGCACAAGGCGCCCTCTGTCCACCCCTGGGTCATCAGAGAGTACCCAGAGGGGGCTTCTTTCTCTTGGGCCTAGCAAGAAACACCGCACGTCTCGCTCCAGGCTCATGAGAAGCCCCCCACCCCACCCCCTGCCCTTTGCCTCTCGGGAAATGAGTGACTCGCCCGGGAAGTGGCCCACCAGCTCCATTCCAGGTCTGAGTGTCCCGGCCAGGCCTGATGCCGGATCCTCTGCTCCTCCCACCTCCGTTCAGCTTCTGGGAGTGCTCTCAGCTGCCAGAACCCCACCCACAGCAGCTCAAGGCCATGTGCACCTGGCCCTGCGCCCTCAGGGGTCTGCCAGTGACTTGGTTCATGCCAATCAGGGCACAATTCTCTGTCCTGGAGCCAGAGACCCCAGGATGGCAGTGGCAGTGCTGGCCTCTCATCCCCCTGGAGCAGGGAGTTGAAGGCAGCACCCAGGGGCCAGCAGGAGCGGAGCGTTCCCCGGGGGTGTCAGCCTCCGACCGGCGAGGAGCTGTCTGCCCGCCAGCACGGCTCCCCTTGCATCCCGTTAGCTGGAAGCAACAAAGTCCCGCTGTCCGGGAACAGAGGCAGCGATGGCTTTGCAGCAAGCACCTGAGGCCAGGCACCACAGAATCTTCCAGAAACAAGGGCCCCCCGAGGATTCTGGGGAGGGTCTGCATGGGCAGAACACTGGAGCCTGGCGGTCCACCAGGCCACTGAGCTCCATCCTATTCCACCTTCTACTCAGTGCCGGGCTCTGGGTCTGCTGGTGTGACCCAACAGGTGCCACAGTCGCCAGCTCCGGGGAAGGAGCACAGGCTTGGGCCAAGGAGCAGACTGACTTTAGGTCCCGCCGTTTTCTAGCTGTGTGACCTCAGGGAAGTCACTTCACCTCTCTGAGCCGTAGAGTCAAGACTGACGCCAGCAACCCGTAGGAGGCACAGGGCCCGCAGTTGCACCGTGGTCGAGAGCCAAGGACATGGACCCAGGAGGGGCGGCAGGCAACGTGCAGGCCACAGCCTCGAGGAAGCACCGTGGAGTCTTGGGGACTCAGGCACTCACAGTCCAGCGAGAGCGACGGACGCCTGGGCACCCGCTCACACCCAGACTGGGACGGGCGCAAAGGCGGGGCTGAGGGTGCCCTGGGGAAGGGTGGGGGTGGCCGTCACCTGCTCGGCAGAGGCCTCCCCCCAGGGCACTGTGGCCAACGGTTCTGCCCTCCTGGCTGAGAGCAAGGGGCAGCGGGGTCAGCCCTCTCCAACCCCCTCAGAAGCCCACCACAGTAAGTGCATGTGAAACCCAGAATGACAGACAACAAGGCTACTACTGGCTGGATGATGACCACACCCAGGTACCAGGTCGAGCTCTGCAAATATTTCTTCGTTTCTTTCTAAGTTTTTTTAAAGATTTATTTATTTATTTGAAAGAGTTACAGAGAGGCAGAGAGAGAGAGAGAGAGGTCTTCCATTCGCTGGTTGACTCCCCAAATTGGCTGCAACGGTCAGAGCTGGGCCGATCTGAAGCCAGGAGCCAGGAGCTTCTTCCAGGTCTCCCACAGGGGTGCAGGGACCCAAGGACTTGGCCATCTTCTACTGCTTTCCCAGGCACATTAGAAAGGAGCCTGGTCTTGAATGGGCATCCATAAAGGATGCTGGCAATGCAGCCAGAGGCTTAATCCTCTACACCACAGCACCCCAAATATTTCTTTGTGAAGTTAAATCCACTTTCCAGTTGAAGAAAGACAGGCACGGGCTCCCACGGGGCCCTCACCACGGAGTCTCTGCCTCCCTAAGCGAGACCGAAAGGCCTCTCTGCCCAAAGATGCCCGCAGCAGGTGCATTCGCCCAGCTGGAGGACACCCCAGTGAGACCGGATTCGGATGCAGCCCCACCACGAAGAGCAACAGGCAAGCACTGTCTCTCCCGCACTCCCTGGCAGGGGGGCAGGCCCCCTTCTGCCCCTCCAGGGTCCCTGGGCACAAACGGCCTTGGCACAAGGGAGCTGTGGTGCCCCCGGCCGCTGGCAGCATCCCCTCACCACCGTGGCCGAGCCTGGCCTCCCCGGGCCACGCCCTCCTCTCTCCTCTCTCAGCACTCCAGGTCCTGGGCTGGGCGTCACACAGGCAGAGACGTGCCCGACTCAGCATCAACTCCTGGGGCGTCAAGGTCTGGGGGAGACCAGCTGCGGGGGGCGAGCACGTGGCGCAGGGCCTCAAGTCACCACTCGGACACCCACGTCCCATATCTGAATACCTGGCTCTGCGTTCCACCTCCACTTCCCATCCAGCTCCCTGCTAATGCGCCTGGGAGGCAGCAGATGATGGCCCAAGTCCTTGGGTCCCTGCCACCCACGTGGGAGACCTGGATGGAGTCCCTGGCTCCTGGCTTCAGCCTTGTCCAGCCCTGGGCAGGCATTTGGGGAGCGAACTACCAGGTGGAAGATTTCTCTCTCTCTCTCTCTTTCCCTCCCTCCCTCCCTCCCTCCCCTTTCTCTCTGACACTCTGTCTTTCTTATAAAGAAATGCAACTTTTTTAAAAAAAGACTGACTGCAGAAGCCTAGAGGGAGGCAACTCACCCTGGGCTCTCAACGTATGCACCGTTCCCTGCCAAAGGGCAGCAGGTGCAAAGGCCCGGCGCCCGGCAGCAGGGCTGTCTCTGCCACAGCCAGCCGCAGTGACGCCGGAGAGACCAGTGGGGACTCTGTTCGCGGGTGACCCCTGCAGGGCGGCGGCAGCTCTCCCAGGCTGGAAGCTGCTCAGCTCCCCCCACATCTGGGCTGATTGACAGCCAGGCCCACCAATACCGTCCCCCAAGACCTCACTCCTATGCCAGCCCCAGCCTACAGCCGGGCCTCAGCCCCTGACAGCCGCTCCCTGGCTAATCAGGACGGCAACAACCATCCAGCCCAGCCGGCAGGTACCTGGCTCCTCCCCCCTCACCCCTCTCTGGCTCGGTATCCATAATGCATTCCCACAACTAACACAGGCCCTTGATGGGATCCTGTAGTATGTGTCCTCAAACCACATCTGGCTGATTTGCTCAGCACTGGATCCAAACCCAGACTCGGCCAGCAGAAAAATTTTAAAACAGGGACCAGCGCTGTGGCATAGCAGGTAAGGCCACCACCTGCAGTGCCGGCATCCCATATGGGCGCCGGTTCAAGTCCCGGCTGCTCCTCTTCCAATCCAGCTCTCTGCTATGGCCTGGGAAAGCAGTAGAAGATGGCCCAAGTCCTTGGGCCCCTGCACCCACGTGGGAGACCAGAAGAAGCTCCTGGCTCCTGGCTTCAGATCGGCCCAGCTCCAGCTGTTGCAGCCATTTGGGGAGTCAGCCAGCAGATGGAAGACCTCTCTGTCTCTCTCTGCCTCTGCCTCTCTGTAACTCTTTCAAATAAATAAGTCTTTTTTAAAAGAAAATTAAAACAATGGTTTCCCTTGCAGGAGATTTGCCACAGAACTCGCTAGCCTCCCACTCAGTGCCTGCCACATAGAAACATTTTATTTTTAAATCAATCCAGTGTTTGTTCTATTGATTTTGTTGATTTGTTTATATATATCTTGTCTTGTTCCACCAAAGCAAAGAAAGGGGCTTGGAGCAATTTTCAAAGTACCCGTAACCAGATCCAATAAATAGATGTGCAGGCAGGACAAAGAGAGAGCAGGGCAGGAAATAAAACAATGCAAGGAGTTTGACTGAGTTGTAGGCGTCACGTCCTGCAGGGTTTGCCCGAGTTGGGCTGCCTGCTGGGTGTGAGCTTCCTTGCAGCCAAGGCAAGAAGGGCAAATGCATCCATGAATCGGAAATCAGGGTGCATGAAGGAAAAACAAAACCACTGCTTAGAGAAGGAGGAGGAGGAGAAGGGTGAAGAGGAAGACGAGGAGGAGGAGGAGCAGAAGACAGGGTCTCCAGCCCCGAGATGCATTGGTCGAGCACACACTGAGTATGGCCACGCCCCAACTCCACCTGATCTGGTCTGGGCACAATGGCTACCCAAAGTTCAGGTCCTGACTCTCCCTGATGGGTGGCTGCCCCTGGCCCCCCTTCCTGAGTGGCCCCCCTTCCTGAGTGGGCGGGCCCAGCAGCTGGGCCGGGTCCTCCTGGGTGCCGCCCAGCCGCCCCGGAGTGTCTCTGCCCTTGCCCGTCAGCTCAGAGCCCCGGGGAGCTTGGCTCGGTTGAGCCTCCCTCCCGACCAGTGGCGAACCTTGTGGGGAGGCGGGGATTGCAGCACAACAGGTGCGCTGCTCGGGACGTCTGCACCCATACCCGGGACCCTGGGCTCAAGTCCTGGCTCCAGGTCCCTGCTGCTGCACCCTGGGAGGCAGCAGGCGATGGCTCAAATACTTGGGCCCCTGCCACTCACACGGGGGACCCAGGTGGAGCTCCTGGCTCCCTGGTTTCAGCCTGGCCTGGCCCTGGCGGTTGTAGACATTTAGGGAGAGAAGCCAGCAGATGGAGACGGTCTGTCTGCCTCTCTACCTTTCACATAAATTAAATGAATAAAGCAGAACTCTTTAAAATGATCAGAAGGGGGTGCACCCTCTGGCGCAGCCTGCTGGGCACCAGGCATTGGGCGAAGCAGCGCAAATGGCCGGAAAGGTCGGGTCCTGCCCTGGGAGGCTCACAGCCCGCTCTCCAGATGTCACTGGATCCGTAGCCGGCTCCAAGTCTCAGACTCCACCAGTCCAAGATGACCCTCACCTGTCCCCATCCCGCACCGGGTGCCCAGGGTTTCGAGTTTTGCAGAGTGGTGTCCCCATCCAGGCCAAAGCCGGACACGCGGCCCTTGTCCCCACCCTGGTAGCCTCGTGCCCACCTGCATCCAGCGCCGGCGCCACCCATCCTGCCTCCTGCCCAGCTCCCAATGCCCTCTCTCACTTCCTTTTTTTTTTCTTTTTTTTATTATTTTTTTTTTTTTGACAGGCAGAGTGGACAGTGAGAGAGAGAGACAGAGAGAAAGGTCTTCCTTTTGCCGTTGGTTCACCCTCCAATGGCCGCCGCGGCCGGCTCACTGCGCTGATCCGATGGCAGAAGCCAGGTACTTACCCTGGTCTCCCATGGGGTGCAGGGCCCAAGTACTGCACTCCCTGGCCACAGCAGAGAGCTGGCCTGGAAGAGGGGCAACCGGGACAGAATCTGGTGCCCCGACCAGGACTAGAACCCGGTGTGCCGGCGCCGCAAGGCGGAGGATTAGCCTAGTGAGCTGCGGCGCCAGCCGCCCTCTCTCACTTCTCACACCTGCAGCTCCCTTGCTCCGATCGGCCGCCGCTGCCTCCTCTCGCATCTGCATCCCTCACATCAGCACTGGCTCCTCCGGGGCACTCTGGCCCTGCAGCCAGAGCAGCCTCAATCCAAAGCCCTCGCTGGCCTCCCCTCGCTCTTCAGATGGGGTCCGCAGCCTGGGCGTGGAGGGCAAAGCTGGCCCCTGCCTGCCGCGCCACGCCCACCATGAAGCACACCCCGCCCAGCCCTCATCCCAGCCACCTGCTTGCCCACCCTTGATCCGGCACACAGGAGACTTCTCCATCGCCTCTTTCTGATCTCCTGCCAGCCATTGCCTCCTCCAGGGAGCCTTCCAGACCCTCCCGCGCCAGTCCAATCCTGCCCCAGCTTTCTCGGTGCCCTGCACCTCCTCTTTGAGAGCCCCAGGCTGGCCGCAGCGCCTGCACTTACAACCCTTCCCTAACAAGCAGCTGATCGACCTCTGGTAACGTTTGTCGGACACTGTTCGTGAGTCCTCCTGGGCTTGTAGCAGGCTGCGTAGCGGATCCTAAAGCCATCGTTTAATCAGATCTTCTGGGCACCTGGAAGGAGGTCTTCGTGGGTGTGACGCAGCCTCTTGAGATGCGGGATTATCCTGGATCACCTGCTGGGTCCTGACGCTGCCAGCTGTATCCTCAAGGGGGAGGGGGCGGGGGGGGCAGAGGAAGACCGGAGGAGGAGGTGAGATGGGCAGGTGCGGGCCTCAGAGTCTGGGGCGATGTGACAAGAAGCTGAGGGATGCGCAGCTTCCAGAAGCTGGGGGGGGGGGCAGAGAGCGGGGAGCAGGCTGTCCCTAGGGCTTCTGGAAGGAGCCCAGCCCTGCAGACCCCAGCCCAGTTCTACCTGATCGTGCACTTCTGGCCTCCGTAGCCTCGATGGCACAGGCGCCTGTTGCCCTCATCATTTAGTCCAGCAGTCACGGAGCCTAAGGCGGGATTCACAGACGCAGGTGCTGGACTCGGGACCCTGGGGCATTCAGCCAGGGCCACGTGGCCACCCCACCCCTGCCCATTCAGCCAGGGCCACGTGGCCGCCTCACCCCTGCCCATTCAGCCAGGGCCACGTGGCCGCCCCACCCCTGCCCATTCAGCCAGGGCCACGTGGCCGCCCCACCCCTGCCCATTCAGTCAGGGTCATGTGGGTACCCCACCCCTGCCCATTCAGCCAGGGTCATGTGGGTACCCCACCCCTGCCCATTCAGCCAGGGCCACGTGGCCGCCCCACCCCTGCCCTCAGCCTCCTCTCTGGAAGCCAACCTAGAGACAGCTGACCTGGCCCATGTGACAGGCTGAGATCCCGGCTGAGATCCCGGGGGCGGGGCAGGCTGTGAGGGCCGGGCGACCTGGAGCAGGAGCAGGCGAGGGGGAAGCAGCCCTCTGAGCCCACACAGGGCAAGTTTCTGTCCCAAGCTCCTGTCCCAAGCTCCTGTCCCATCGCCTTCCCTGCTGCTGAGGCTCTGGCCCCAGGCACCTCCTCCACCCCAGCTCAGGGCTGGAGTCCGCCCAGGAGGAGGAAGCGACAGCCAGGCCTCATCTGTAAGCTCCCAGCTTCATTGCTGTGGGGTCCCTAAGGCGGCAACCTGCAGGCTAGGGTCCCCTTAGGGAAGCACCAGCACTCCCCTGTCCCCTCCTCCCTTCCTGCCACTCCCACGGGGTGGGGACTGTGGAGAGGAGCCCTCTGGGGCCATGCGGAGGTCAGAGCCAGACCACCTCGGCAGGGGGAGTTAAGGAGAAAAGTTTGCAGGTATTTATTTCAAAAAGTTCTTGGAAAATCGCAACTAAAAGAAAAGTGTATTTGGATGCAAAAAAAAAAAAAAAAAAACATGCAGAGTTGTTTTTCACCCGTGTATTTCCATGAACTTTTTGAAGACCCCTCGTACCACAGCCCACTGGGTGGCACAGGCACCCGGCACGCGGGCGGGACTGGCACACAGCTCCCAGCCACCTCCACGTCACTGCAAGAGGAGACAGCAGCCCAGCTCAGAGGCTCAGGCACACTCCCAGCTGTTTCCTTCCTGCTCACCCTGATCTCTCATTTCATTCAAGTTCGTTTTCCAGTCTCCTCGGCAGCCCAGCAGGGACATGCGTCTCCTGTGGCCCTCGAGACTTGGGCGGGAACCTGCTGGACACCTCTGGGGACGCCTGCTGCAGGCACTGCACCATCCTGCGTCCTCCTGCAGAGGATGCAAACCAATGTCTGGCAGTGCAGCAGCCACCTTGCAACCAAGAAGATGAAAGCCACATGCCCAGAAAGGCAGAAGAGAGACGGAGGTCTGTGCCCTCTTGATTCCCTCCTTCAGCTGTGTCTGGGCTGCTTAATTCTGGACTTCGTGTTTGGTGTGAAAACTAAACTCATTTGTTGGGTTTTCTGTCTCTTGCATCTGAATGCACTCTTACCTGATTCAATAAGTAATTAAATTTTGATTTCAAAAAACTTTTCCTTTCACTGCTGCTGCTTTGGATGAAAAAAAAAAAAAACAGATGATGATGATGTTAACCATGAAGTATTAAACAAAGTTGCAAAATGTTGTCAATTAAATGTGCTGGTGGATGTCGCCTGGGACGCCAGGGAATTGTCTATAAACAGAAAGGAACAGCTGGGATCCTGGACTCCTCCCAGAATAGCACCAGCCTGGGCCCCCACTGAGGGCAGAGACCGTGCCCCCGTACACGCCCGTCTCCCCAGGGACAAGCAGAGGGGATCCCGGTGCTCATCAGTGAACACACCCGTGACGATTGGCACAGAAGGCCCTGGGAGCCAGGCAGAGGGCACGTCTGGAGAGACCCGAGGGGGTGGGGGCCCCAGGCGCCTTGGGGAGCGCCCCGCTGCCGTCCCTGCCCAGCCCCCACAGCAGGAGCGTGGACAAGGGCCAGCCAGCCAGCACTCTCGGGTGTGCAGTGTAGACACGGGTGGCTCCGCGTCACCCAGCCCTGGCAGCACCTCAGCAGGGCACACTCTGCACTGACGCCCTGCTCACTTTGCTGTCGGGTTTCACAAGGAGCCCAACAGCGGCTCAGCAGCAGAGCCCCCCTGGCCAGCAGCAGGTGGCCCTGCCCCGGCTAGCCGCTCCTCACCGCCCCGTGTGTCAGGCTCTGTCCACCGCTTTGCCTGCAGCCCGGGATTGCACCCTGTGCTGACAACTAGTGTTTCTCAAAGGAGGAAGGGGCCGGGCCCAGGGGCTGCATCTGGGAGTGACACGGGCCAATCCCAGAGGTCGCCAGGACTCAGTGAGGGCACCGTGTGAGCCCCAGAGGACTTTGCGGACGGGGAAAGGTGTCCTTGCTGAGGGACGAGGCAGAGAGACTTGGCACGGGGTGGGAGAGCACAGGCTCAGCCCTGGGGCGGGCTCTAAGCCAGAGACGACTCAGTGTGGGTGGGGCTGGTGCACACTCAGTGTGTGTGGAGTTGGTGCACACTCAGTGTGGGAGGGGCTGGTGCACACTCAGTGTGGGAGGAGCTGACTGCACACTCAGTGTGGGAGGGGCTGGTGCACACTCAGTGTGGGAGGGGCTGGTGCACACTCAGTGTGGGAGGAGCTGGTGCACATCAGTGTGAGGGGAGCTGGTGCACACTCAGTGTGGGAGGGGCTGGTGCACATCAGTGTGGGAGGAGCTGGTGCACACTCAGTGTGGGAGGGGCTGGTGCACACTCAGTGTGAGGGGAGCTGGTGCACACTCAGTGTGGGAGGGGCTGGTGCACATCAGTGTGGGTGAGGCTGGTGCACATCAGTGTGGGAGGAGCTGGTGCACACTCAGTGTGGGAGGAGCTGGTGCACACTCGGTGTGAGTGGGGCTGGTGCACACTCAATGTGGGTGGAGCTGGTGCACACTCAGTGTGGGAGGAGCTGGTGCACACTCAGTGTGGGTGGGGCTGGTGCACATCAGTGTGTGTGGAGTTGGCGCACACTCAGTGTGGGAGGGGCTGGTGCACACTCGGTGTGGGAGGAGTTGACTGCACACTCAGTGTGGGTGGGGCTGGTGCACACTCAGTGTGGGAGGAGCTGGTGCACATCAGTGTGAGGGGAGCTGGTGCACACTCAGTGTGGGAGGGGCTGGTGCACACACAGTGTGGGTGGGGCTGGTGCACACTCAGTGTGGGTGGGGCTGGTGCACACTCAGTGTGGGTGGAGCTGGTGCACAGTCAGTGTGGTAGGAGCTGGTGCACATCAGTGTGGGTGGGGCTGGTGCACACTCAGTGTGGGAGGAGCTGGTGCACACCAGTGAGGGGAACTGCTGCAACTCAGTGTGGGTGGGGCTGTTGCATATCAGTGTGGAGGAGCTGGTGAACACTCAGTATGGGAAGAGCTGTGCACACTCAGTGTGGGTGGGGCTGGTGCACACTCAGTGTGAGTGGAGCTGGTGCACATCAGTGTGGGTGGGGCTGGTGCACACTCAGTGTGGGTGGGGCTGGTGCACATCAGTGTGGGTGGGGCTGGTGCACACTCGGTGTGGGAGGAGCTGGTGCACACTCAGTGTGAGGGGAGCTGGTGCACACTCGGTGTGGGGGGAGCTGGTGCACACTCAGTGTGGGAGGAGCTGGTGCACACTGAGTGTGGGAGGAGCTGGTGCACACTCAGTGTGGGTGGGGCTGGTGCACATCAGTGTGGGTGGGGCTGGTGCACACTCAGTGTGGGAGGAGCTGGTGCACACTCAGTGTGGGAGGGGCTGGTGCACACTCAGTGTGAGGGGAGCTGGTGCACACTCAGTGTGGGAGGGGCTGGTGCACATCAGTGTGGGTGAGGCTGGTGCACATCAGTGTGGGAGGAGCTGGTGCACACTCAGTGTGGGAGGAGCTGGTGCACACTCGGTGTGAGTGGGGCTGGTGCACACTCAATGTGGGTGGAGCTGGTGCACACTCAGTGTGGGAGGAGCTGGTGCACACTCAGTGTGGGTGGGGCTGGTGCACATCAGTGTGTGTGGAGTTGGCGCACACTCAGTGTGGGAGGGGCTGGTGCACACTCGGTGTGGGAGGAGTTGACTGCACACTCAGTGTGGGTGGGGCTGGTGCACACTCAGTGTGGGAGGAGCTGGTGCACATCAGTGTGAGGGGAGCTGGTGCACACTCAGTGTGGGAGGGGCTGGTGCACACACAGTGTGGGTGGGGCTGGTGCACACTCAGTGTGGGAGGGGCTGGTGCACACTCGGTGTGGGAGGAGTTGACTGCACACTCAGTGTGGGTGGGGCTGGTGCACACTCAGTGTGGGAGGAGCTGGTGCACATCAGTGTGAGGGGAGCTGGTGCACACTCAGTGTGGGAGGGGCTGGTGCACACACAGTGTGGGTGGGGCTGGTGCACACTCAGTGTGGGTGGGGCTGGTGCACACTCAGTGTGGGTGGAGCTGGTGCACAGTCAGTGTGGGTGGGGCTGGTGCACATCAGTGTGGGTGGGGCTGGTGCACACTCAGTGTGGGAGGAGCTGGTGCACACCAGTGAGGGGAACTGCTGCAACTCAGTGTGGGTGGGGCTGTTGCATATCAGTGTGGAGGAGCTGGTGAACACTCAGTATGGGAAGAGCTGTGCACACTCAGTGTGGGTGGGGCTGGTGCACACTCAGTGTGAGTGGAGCTGGTGCACATCAGTGTGGGTGGGGCTGGTGCACACTCAGTGTGGGTGGGGCTGGTGCACATCAGTGTGGGTGGGGCTGGTGCACACTCGGTGTGGGAGGAGCTGGTGCACACTCAGTGTGAGGGGAGCTGGTGCACACTCGGTGTGGGGGGAGCTGGTGCACACTCAGTGTGGGAGGAGCTGGTGCACACTCAGTGTGGGTGGGGCTGGTGCACATCAGTGTGGGTGGGGCTGGTGCACATCAGTGTGGGTGGGGCTGGTGCACACTCAGTGCTGCACCAGTGCCCCAAACCCCTCCCAGACGCCTTCATTTCATTACAGTGTATCTCTGGAGGAGCCGCGGGTCACCTCCTGTCACTCAGTCTCTTTCCAAAGCAGCAGGGTCCCAGCGGAACCTGGCCCACAGGAGCCCCTGGTCCCTGGGGAGCGGAGTGAGGGTGCAGGGCAGAAGCCAAGGGCGCTCCTCAGCCGCACTCACAGACGCACACCACACACAGGGACACACACAGACACGCCAGAGACACACGCCTCTGCACAAGGACACACACAGACATACACACATGGAAACACAACACACGTATGGGTAAACACAGATAAAACAGACGTAGATGCACACAGACTCACATGAAACAGACACCTATGGACACACAAACACCCACACAGACACACAAGGACACACACCCATAGGGACAACCACAGACACACACAGCGATAGACACCCAGACACACACGCACGCACACGCGCACGAGGGTACTTCAAAGAGTCCATGGGAAAAGGGAAGGAAAAGATAAGTGAATTTTGGTGCAGAAAGCTCGAAATGCGTGCCCAGTTTTTCCATAACACACACTTTCCATGACGTCTCAGAATCCCCATGTACGGAGGGCGCCCGACATTTCTGGCACCAAAATAAACTTGCCGTTCCATTCCATTGTCCACACATTCCTTGAAGTCTCCTGGTAGACACACACACACACACACACACACACACTGGGCTGCAGTCAGCCCTCTCCCAAGGCCAATTAGCAGGCTTGGGTGGTCCCAGGGGGCCCGCGGGGTGATAGACTTATTGATCGTGGCAGCGGCGGAGTGTCACGCCGAGTGGCGCACGATGCGGGGAGTCGTCTCGGCGGCGCGCGCGTCCTGCCGGTGTACCACCGTGGACTCCGGGGGCAGAGAAAGTTGTATTTACTGCGACGATAATTGGAAAGGCAGAGGCAGCCACCCCACACCGTCCCTGCCATTCCCTAATTGCGGGGCCAAAAACTGCTGGAGAGCTGGGGCTGAGGCTGGGGGAGGGAGAAAGGGAAACAAGAAAAAAAAAGTGAGTATCGCCCAGAATCGATAGCAAAAGCTTTCACAGTGTCAGGCACAACAAATGGAGCTGAACAACTGGAGGCTCCAGAAAATTAGCCTCCAGGCTGACTCGGTTTGAAAGCTAAAAGCTGGTAAATGCAGAAACAGAAGGAGTTCGCGGCCGCCCCTTCTGCCACCGCGCTTGCTGGTGGCAAAGGGAAACCTGGCGCCAGCCCAGAGCACGCGGGCTTGGCCGAGACAGACGCTGATGCGGCCCCCCCCGGGAGAGGAACGCCTGGCATAGCCCATGACCTTGGACCCGTCGTGCCGGCTCACACAGCTTCGGTTTGCCCAACTGCAGAACGTGCACCTGCTCAGGGTTGGGGTGGGGGGTGCTGTGTGTTGGAAAGAACACGAAACAAGGGACGCCGGGCAGGCGACTTCAGTTCATCCGGAAGAGGCGGATTAGGATCCCTGGCCCGGGCTGGTTGGGCCCTGGCCCCCCAAACACACCCCCATCCCTGTCCCTGGAACCTGCCTTAAAAGGCGCAACAGAAAGTGTGTCTGCAGGGGTCGTTAAGTTGCCCTGGACTCTGTCGCCAGCGCCCTCGCGGGAGAGACGCACGGGAGATTTGCTGCAGACACAGAGGGGAAGCGACAGGAAGGCAGAGCAGCGTGCGGGGCTGCAGCCACGGGAGCCACGGGAGCCACAGGCGGCCTCTGCAGCCGGGGGGGGGGGTCCTCCCTGGGGCCCCCTCGGGAGCGCCGCCCTGCCCGCGCCTCGATTTTGGCCCTGATTTCAGGTTTCTGGCCTCCCAAACGGCGGGAACACGGATTCCTGTTAACAGATGAGTCGTGGGCATTTGTGGGAGCAGCTGCAGACAGTAAGCTCCGGCCTTGCGGGGTTGGGAAGAAGGGAAAGGCATTAAAATGGCTGGCGTGGGGCCGGCACTACGGCGCGGCGGGTGCCCGCGTCCCATAACAGAGGCTGCTTCAAGTCTCGCTTCCCTTGCTCTGCCTTCAGCTTCCTGGGTGGCAGTAGAAGATGGCTTTGACCCCTGCCCTCCCCCTGGGAGACCCGGATGGAGCTCCTGGCTCCTGGCTTCAGCCGGGCCCAGCTCTGGCTGTTGCAGGCACTCGGAGAACGAACCGGCACCCAAGAAGATCTATTTCTCTCTCTGTCTCCCGCTCTGCCCTTCAAGTACGTGAAAATAAATAAATCAACGAGAAATAAACACCAGCTTCAGAGTTGAGATGTTGCGACTGAAATGATTGGCAGCGCCACGTGAGGGCCCGGGCCCTGCCCTAAGGAGGGTTTTCAGTGGCTCCGTGATGTCTGAGCTTTCTCTGGAAAATTCCCGAGAAAACAGACTGCTTCCTGCTCCTAGAATGTAAGTCCCCAGGGGCTCCCGGGTGCGCGAGGTGCCTGGACCTGGGTGTAGCCTACGGCAGTGCTCCGTACACACTTGCTGAATGATAGCAGGACCCCAGCCTCGGGAGGGGCTCACGGGACGCTGTGCTGACACGAGGCTTCGGAGGTGTCTTCCCGGCCGGAGCAGTGGGGTGCTCGGGGCCAGGGCTCCCAGGGATTCCCCAAGCTGCAGGGGAAAGGCTGGGGAAGCCACGGGGCGTGTCCCGGGTCCCTGAGGGAGCTCTGCTGAGAATCTTATGACCCACCCGCGGGGCGCTGAGTGTTGCCTTTGATGCTGGGGGAGGGGCGCTTTGCCAGGAGCCCCCTGCAATCTTGGGCAGATCTGCAAATGCGCACGCTCCCCGGTGAAACGAGCTCTCATTCTTGGATGCGCAAAGAGGGTTTGTATCCTGATCAAAGCCAGGCGGTAACCCCCGGAGCCATCTGCCTCCCTCCACCCCCGCAGCAGAGGCCTCCGCCCCCGAGCGCCCAGGCCTGGCCGCGAGCGGGACCCTGGGAGATGGGGGCCAACCCCGGTGCGGAGCCTGGCCCCCCCCCAGCCCAGGGCAGGAGGCAGAGAAGGGAAGCCGAGGGGGAGGTGCGGGGTGTGCTGCGGGCCACTCGCGCCTGCTCCCGAGAGCCAGCGCGCTCTCCCCCTTCCCTGTGGCTGGGAGGCGGCCCCGGGGGACGTTCACACGGCGTTCACACGGCGCACTTAGCAAACGCCATAAACCCTTCTCCCCTGGCAGAGCCGGTGGTTACGCGTTTACCAACACCCTCCCAGGAGAGCCCGGCCTCAGAGGCAGCTGCCCGGCCCAGAGCTTGGCGAGGAATCGAACACACACACGTGCACACATGCACACATGCATGCGCACTCACACACTCACAGTCATGCACTCAAAGTCACACGTACTCACACACACATACGTGCACTCACACTCACAGTCACATATTCTCACACATGTGCACTCACAGTCACACACATGTGCACTCACACACATGTGCACTCACACACACATATGTACTCAGTCACACACTCACACATGTGCACTCACACTCTCTCACACATGTGTACTCATGATCACACTCATACACGTGCACTCAGTCACACACTTACACATGTGCACTCACACAGTCACACACATGTGCACTCACACATATGCACTGGCACACACTCACATATGTGCACTCACACACACTCTCACACATGTGCACTCTCACACACATATATGTACTCAGTCACACAGTCACACATGTGCACTCAGTCACAGTCACACACGTGTGTACTCATGATCACACTCATACATGTACACTCAGTCACACACTTACACATGTGCACTCACACATGTGCACTCACACATATGCAGTCACAAATGCATGTACACTCAGTCACACACTCACACATGTGCACTCAGTCACACACATGTGCACTCACACACACATGTGCACTCACAGTCACACACACATGTGCACTCACACACATGTGCACTCAGTTACACACACATGTGCACTCACACATGTGCACTCACACACATGTGCACTCACAACACACATATGCACTCACACACATGTGTACTCACAGTCATACTCACACATGTGCACTCACACACACACTCACACATGTGCACTCACACACATATATGCACTCACACACATGTATACTCTCACACACTCACACATATGCACTCAGTCACACACACATGTGCACTCACACACTCACACATATGTACTCACAGTCACACTCACACATGTGCACTCACACCACACATGTGCACTCACAGTCACACATGCAGGCACTCTCACAGTCACACAGTCACACACACTCTCCCACAATCCCCTGCAGGAGGCCGGTGCCTGACGTGCGTAGCCTGGGTGAGGGGCTCTGACACCGGCCGGATCCAGCACAGAGGAAGTCCCGCCCCACGCCACCTTGTGCTGAGGGGTTCCGTCCCAGCCCTGCCGTACCCAGTACCGGCACCCTGTGGGCACCTGGGAACCCAGTGGGGCTGACGCCGGCAGCACCACAGACAGCTCCAGTGGAGCCGGGCTCGCGTCCGGGCTGGCGTCCGGGCCTGGGGTCTCCGACCCTCTCTGGAGCCAGTGCTCAGCTCACTCGGCTCCCCCGGGCGAGGGGCCCACCCCGGAAGTCAGCCTGGCTGCTATGTCTCCTGCTTGTTAGTGGTAGGACTACAGGGAGGTCACATCCAGTGTCAGCGCTCTGGCTCCTCCCCGTCCCCTGGCACTGCGGCGGGGGTGGCAGGGGCTGTGAAAACTAAACGCGATGGTGTCAGCGCGGGACCCAACCCAGTCCTCCCGCCCATGGTGCATCTTCTCAGCACCAGGAGCGTGGCAGGTGGCACAGGACTCCGCCTCGTGACAGCTCTGTCGCCCCTCCCTTCCAGACAAGGGAACTGAAGCTCTGAGTGGGTAAAGTTCTGTGCCCAGAGCCGCACTGGAGAGCTGGCGGGAACCCGGCCTGCTGGTCCCAAGGCCTTGTCACAAATTCCAGCTGTCACATCCCCCTCTCAGGCCCCCCACAATGGCAGCACCAGCTGTGTCTCTGCCTTCCCCAGGAAAGTCACAGGTCCTGGGTTAAGTGTGGGCTTCAGGGCAGGGCGGGGCACCAGCCCTGGGGCGCCCCCCACCCCCTGCATGGTGGTGCAGCTCTTGCCCCCCCCTCCCCCGCCCTGTGCAGACATCCAAGACTGCTCACCGCAAGCTCCGCACCTGCCCCCGACTCGCTAATTGGCACTTCCTCGTTACAGCCAATTTCATGAAGACGGAAAAATGTTTGTGCGCGTGGATGTGATGGGGACCAGCCGGGAAGGATCGAATATCAAATTAATGGTGCCAACGCCTTCGGAAAGCCGCACACGGAAGAGACGGGGCTGGAGGTGGGGAGGAAGGCGGCTCCGGCCTCGCGGGAATCTGGCCTCACCAAGTGCATCCCCCCCAGCTGCAGAGCGGTCTGCACGAGGCCCACAGGAGCCAAGAGCCATGACTGGAGGAGAGGTATGTCAGCTTCCGGTACTGCTGTGAGAGAGCACGGTCACCTCGGAGAGTGGGGACCATTGGCTCCGGCCACCAAAGACTTCAGTGTCCAGACCCCCAGGAAGGAGAAGAGGGAGTGGGCATCCTCCGCCTGTCCGTGTCCCTGTCCGTGTCCTTGTCCGTATCCCTGTCCATGCCCTGTCCATGTCCCTGTCCATGCCCTGTCCATGTCCCTGCCTGGGTCCTTGTCCATATTCCTGTCTGTGTCCCTGTCTGTCCCTGTCCATGTCCCTGTCCGTATCCCTGTCCATGTCCCTGTCTGTCCCTGTCTGTCCCTGTCCATGTCCCTGCCCAGGTCTCTGTGTGTCCTGTCCGTGTCCCTGTCTGTCCGTTCTCCCTAGAAGCACTGAGCACTTCCTCCTCAGGCCCTTCGCACCTGCTGTTCTCACCGCGGCAACACTTGTCTCTGCCCACAAGGAGGGCCATTCTCATCGCACAGACCCTGACTCGACTGCCGCCCCTTCCAGGAGGGCTTTCCCAGCGGTCTCCTCAGGGCCGCTCCCCTGCAGCCGCAGGGCTAGGGGCCGGCTCAGCACTCGCTCCTGCTTCGGCTTCAATGTTTGGTCACTGTGGCATCCTCCCCTTCCACCACTGGCGAGCAAATGGCAGCCATGGCTGTGCTTCCATGCCTGCGCTGTAGGTGTTAGAACCAGGGAGCCCCTGCCGTCCGCTGTGCCCCATGTTGGGGGAGAACCAGGGAGCACCTGCCATGCACTGTGCCCTGTGTGGGGTTAGAACCAGGGAGCACCTGCTGTCCGCTGTGCCCTGTGTGGGGTTAGAACCAGGGAGCACCTGCAGTCCGCCATGCCCTGTGTGGGGTTAGAACCAGGGAGCCCCTGCTGTCCGCTGTGCCCCATGTTGGGGGAGAACCAGGGAGCACCTGCTGTGCACTGTGTCCTGTGCAGGGGTAGAGCCAGGGAGCACTTGCCGTCCGCCATGCCCTGTGTGGGGTTAGAACCAGGGAGCACCTGCCGTGCACCGTGCCCTGTGTGGGGTTAGAACCAGGGAACACCTGCAGTCCGCCATGCCCTGTGCAGGGGGAGGAATGGGGGGCTTCCCTCACCCCCAGGATCTTGCAGGCGGGCCGCAGCCAGGCAGATGGCCCTGTGTGAAGTGTTGGCACACAGGGGCGGCCCCAGCAGCAGCAGAGCCTAGGGAGGGTGGGGAGTGGTCCCCACAGGAAGTGGCATCTCAGCTGGGTGTTAGTGGAAGAATCCGTTTTTCAAGCATCCCTGGGGCCAGAGAGGATTCCAGAAAGAGAGGGGTCGGCGTGGGCACAGGGCCCCCCCATGGGCACAGCGGGGGGCAGCGGCAAGTCGCGGGGTGGGTTTGGAATGCAGTGGTGAGTGGTGTGTCCCGGTTGCCGTTTAAGAGAGATGGGCAGCCAAGGGGGCACATGGGGGGGGGCTGGCAAGAGAGGAGGGGGGAGGCACTTGCAGGCGGCAAGTGGGGCGCTATGAGGGATACGGGGGATGGGAGAGAAACCTGGGGGGAGGGGCATGGAGGGTCTCAGAGGCCCTTGGATGGATCCTGAGACCCCCACTGAGGCACGGGAGCCAGAGCAGGGGCCCCTGGGGGTGGGGAATCCTGTTCTGGGTCTGTGGGGTCCGAGAGGCCTCTGGGATCTGCCCACCCCCTGCCCCATGCTCTGGGCGTCCCCTCACTGCAGGAAGACACAGCCTGTGGGCTTGGGGGGACAGCAGAGGAGATGAGGCAGGGGCAGCCAGCGGCTGCAGACAGCCGCTCCCCCAGTTCCTCCTCCAGGGGCTGAGGCGGAGGGAGGCTGGAGGGAGTCTGGCCCCCTCTACGCTTCATCCTGCAGATAAGGAAACCGGAGATAGAAGCCGCTCTCTGTGCCAGTGGGGAGAGACGCTGGCTGCCGGGTTCCCGGAGCCCCAGCGTCGGAGTGGACGCAGCCACACGCGGATTTCTCACCTAGTGACGGGTCTGGGCCAGGTCCTCCACCTCCCCCAGGACCCACGCTGTCCCGGCAGCTGGTCGCCACGGTGAAGGCAAACCAAGCCCATAGAGGGTCCCATGGGAAATGCGACACCCAGGTCTGATGAGCTGTCTTCTATGTGCCCAGAAGGTCGGGGACAGGGAAGCTTTGGGGACTGCCCCCTCTGAGCTACAGCCCAGGTCACCCCTCCCAGAGCCACCTCGGGAGTGGACAGCGCACCCGGGGGTGCACCAGCATCATCCATGTGATCCAAACCCTCCCCGTGTAGCCACCTGACGGCCAAGGGCATCACGGGTGGGAGAAGTGTGGAGCTGGGGTCCAGCCGGGAGTTTGTGCCTGCGGAGGGCGCAGAGGAGGAGCACCTGGGGGGCCCAGGCCCAGCGCTGGGCTCCTCCACACCTGGCCTGGGTTTCTCCTGAATGCTTCCACCCTCAGCTCTCCGGGGAGTCGAGGGTGAGAGTGACTCTGATCTTAAACTCTGTCAACTCGTGTGTGCTGAGAGGAAAAGTGCCGTTTGCTTCCCGGGTGTTTTTATTGGAAAAGAGAAGTGCGAGGCCGGAGTGGTGCTGCCTTCAGGACGCGAGCCGCTGGAGCCGGCTGGAAACTTGGCAGTGGCATCGGGGCCGCTACTCCCGGCTGGAGAAGCACGGGGGCAATTAGCACGCAGCTGGGGCCCCCCAGGGCTGCTCAGCAACACATTTGTCCGGTGGAATTAACGCCACTGCCACCACTTCGTGCAGAGCCGGGCCACCTGGCTTTTAGAAAGACAAATGCGCTGCTTCCTGCACAAAGCGCTTTGAGCGTGTAACCCGGTCACCCGCTGCCCGACGCCTTCCGCCTCTCTTTGGTTCACCCTGTGTCCCTGCTGCCTGGCAGGGCGCCAGGAATGTGCTAGATGTTCAATTAAAGCTTGCAAAGGAGTGAACGGGGTCCCCCAGGCTCCCGGCTTTATGGGTTTGTCAGGCACAGTGGCGCCTCTTGCTCCAGTTCTCCATCCGGAAAAAGCCTCCTTTTCTCTCCTCCCCTCTCGCAGGGTCTTTCTCTGGGGTCTTGTGTCACCCCAGAGTGGGACACAGTGGCCCCTTCGCCTCTGTTGCTCCCAGCTCCCACTGGGGCATAGCGCCCGTGCGTCTCCACGACTCGCTGAAGGTTTGGGGACGTGGTGAGGAAGGACGATGACATTGCCCTAAAGTGAAAGAGCAGACACTGCGGCTGTGAAATTCCTTCTTCCAGGCCCACCTGGGGAAGGAAGCTGACAAGGTCTCACCTCACCCTCTCCACCTCCTCCCACCCCAGTCACCCCTGCTCCGCCCACCAGCTTCTGGACGTCCCCCACTTCCCCTCTCTGGCTGCCTGGCCCTCAAGCCCCGGCATGCACCTGCTCCTGTCTCACAGGAAGCAGACGGCTGCCTCCCCGCTTCCTGAATCAGACCTTCCCCCAGGCCATCTTCCTGTACCCAAAGCTCCTGCCAGCGCCACCCCACTAGGCCATCTGCGACACCACCTTCACCACCCAGAGCCCAAGACTCTTTGGGGTTGCTACTTCTCCTTGCACAAGGATTCTTGGGTGTGGCTCTTGCCCTGTAGGCTCAGTGGATGGGAGGTCTTGGGGCAGAAATTTATTCCCCAGGCAGGAGTCCCATCTCGGGAATGTGAATGGTGAGTTTTGTCTTCTGACCACACACTGAATCCTTGCAGAACCATCAGAGGCGCTCCCAGGCCTCTCGTGTTTTACAGATGGAGAAGGTGCCCGCGGTCACCAGGTCAGTGGGTGCTTCAACCGGGATCCCGAGGCAGCTCTGTGTGGGTCTGGGGTCCATGTTGGCGCCCACCCTCCCCCAGCACCAAACAAGAAAAAGACAGCAGCTGGGCCCTCCCAAGCAAACAGACTCTGGGGGGCGCCTACAGCGGCTGGGCTGGCCATGGCTCTGGGACAGGGAGAGGCGACAAAGCCCAAGGACTGGTCTCGCGGGCACTGGGAACTGGAGCCCACAATGGCAGGAAGCTGGAATCAGGCTCAGGGCTGGGATTCAAACCCGGACCTCGGACGTGGGATGCAGGCGTTTTAACCACGACTCCACAGCTCACCCCTAGTTCCAGACCCACGACCACTGCGCCTTGTTCTCAGGGACCCAGGGACTCCCAGCTTCGCACGAGGATACCTGGCCCTGGCTTGCAACTTCTGGAAGCCCTCTCTCCCCTTGCACTGGTACAAGCCATGCCTGCCTTCCTCCCTGGGCTGAGGGCTCCAGCTGTCTTCCACGTGACACCCAGCACTTAGCACCTGTGCCTAGCACCAAGCACATAGTAGGTGATTAGCAAACCCTTGCTGAGGGAATCAGTGCATTAACTCCCTGACAGCTGCCTTGGGGCAACCCACACAGCCATGTGAGGAAATTTTTCCTGGGCGGGAATTAGCCCATTCGGCAGATGGAGAAACTGAGGATAACAGAGGAGCAGCAACTAACCTGCAGAGACACAACTAGTGTGGAGAGGCCAAGGCTGAGATCCAGGCTCAATGGGCCAGTCATGGGCACTCAGCCTGCATCCTGGCCACCACCCCCACCCCAGCTTTGATAACCAGTCCAGGCAGGGTACCTCGTAACAGCCAGAGAGCCGCGCTGGCTATAGGTTGAACTAAGCAAAGCGTGCCCCGAACCACCCACCGTGTGCCTGGCCGCAGCAGACTCCTCTGTCCCGGCCATTCAGTCATGAGTTAACCACTGGTCATGGCCACCAGCGGATCCTGCAGCGCAGCCTGGGCCACCAGGAGGAGGGAAAGGAGGCACAGAGGGGGCTCCAGGCCACACCCGCACCCGCCCTGCTGCCCCACCAACAGGCGCTCAGCTGGGTTGGCTTGGTCTAGTTTTTTTGGGTTTTTCTCTGAACCTATCGCAGCTGCACAAATGATGCATACCTCCACCGGGTGCCTCCTTGCCCTGTACCCAGGCCTCCGACCATCCGCTCCTGGGGCTGGGGGCTGCTCCTCCCCTGGACTGACAGTGCCCAGCCCGAGCCGCCTTCACGGTGCCTCCGGGGTGTGGCTGTCACCTGCGGGGCAGTTGCCTGGTGTCCACTCATAGCAATGGTGACGCAGTACGGATGGGGCCGGCGGGCAGGTAGAGAACTGCTTTAGAGTCATAAAGAACAGGGAGTGAATAGAGTGGGACTGGCTGGGGGGTCACTGGGGTGGGGACAGGGTCCCTGGGAGGCTCTTAAGCACCCTGGTCATTTTATGGACGTTCAGAATTCTCCAGAATCAAATTTTTTAAAATACTTATTTGAGACAGAGAAACTGAGATTTTTCCACTCCCCAAATGCCCTCCACAGCCAGGGCTGGGCCAGGCTGAAGCCAGGAGCCATGAACTCCATCCTGCTCTCGTACGTGGGTAGCAGGGACCCAAGTACTTGAAGCACCCCTCGCTGGGCCCTGGAGCATGCATTAGCAGGGAGCTGGATTGGAAGCAGAGGCGGGACTCGAACCCAGGTCCTCTGGTGCCAAAGGCGGAGTCTTAACCACCGTGCGAAAGCCTACCCCATCCCTCTATGGAAAATGTTTAACAATTAAATCTCCTTCCCCAGCTAGCGATGCTCACGGTCATGGGGGCGGCGGGAAGCAGAGGTGGGGGTGACCTCCGTGGCCACAGACCTGCCCCGGGCTCTGGGCCCGCGTCGCTCACGCACCATCTGCTTGCTTGCCCCCAAGCCCCGCCTGGGTCTCTGCTTCCCGCAGGAAGCTTCGGTTCAGAGGCAGAGATCCCCAGACTTGAACCCAGACCTGTCAGAGGCCAGCGTCCGGGGTCGGTACCCCTGTGCCTCACCCCACGCCACGACGACACTGGCAGGGCTGCGACATCCCGGAGGGCCCCCGGAGTCGTCCTGGCCTCCTCCGAGCACAGAGGCACCCCGGGTGAGGCCTTCAGAGTCCGTCCACCTCGCGCAGAGGCTGTGGGTGACGGCGACGAGGGGGCGGCGCTGTCCGGGGCTGCTTGAAACCCGGCTGCCAGCGGCGAGAAGTCCGAGTGATCACGATGGTGTGTGTCCGGCAGGGGCCCGAGAGGACCCCGCTGAGATCACCCGAGTGCGTGTGGCTCCCCCCCATGCCCGGAGGGACACCGATGGACTTCCAGGGCTCAGCACAGGGACTGCGGGAGCTTCTGCAGCAGAGCCAGCCGCCCCCACGTGCCCAGGGCTGACCTCTGACCCAAGAGAGAAGACGAGGCCCCTGCAGGGGGGACTGGGGGGAGGCGGGGGAGGAAATGAAGGGGCTGCTTCCAGGGCGAGAGGTGTGTGCAGGTACCTGGTAGTCAGAGAGAGGAGACAGCCCCTGGACTGCAGAGCTGCCAGTCTGGTGGGGGAAGCACCATCACCCTCCTTGCTGAATGCATCCCGTGGGACTTCCAGAAGGGGTGGAACCCCCAGGAAATGAGCCACCAAAATGCAACATCTTTCGGGAATTGCGGCTGAAGCGGAAGGCGGCGGCTGCTCGCTGCCCTGGCACCAGGCTCTCCTTGGGGAGGGCTCCGTGTTGTTTTTGTTTGTTTGTTTGTTTGTTTGTTTGTTTGTTTTTCCAATTCCAAGGAGAACCACGGGGGCAGAAACGAAACCAGCTTCAGCGAAACCCAGGGAGCTCGGTCCGCCTCGCGGCAGGAGCTTGTCTCCGTCAAGTGTGGGCTTTGCTCTAAGTGTGAAGTTGAGGTGCGGGGCTGGCTTCGAGGCACAGTTAGGCCAATGCTTGCATCCCGTAAGAGCACCTGCACATGGGATGAGCCCAGCTGCTCCACTTCCAGTGCAGCTCCTGCTAATGCACCTGGGAAAGCAGCAGATGGCCCGAGTGCTTGGGCCCCTGCACCCACGTGGGAGACCCGGAGGAAGCTCCTGGCTCCTGGCTCCTGGCTTTGGCCCTGGCCCGGCCTCAGCCGTTGTGGCCATCTGAGGAGTGAACCAGCAGGTAGAAGACCTCTCTCTCTCTGTCTCTCCCTCTGTCTGTAATTCTGTCTTTCAAATAAATAAAATAAATCTCTTTTAAAAAGGAAAAATAAGTTTACTTTGATGCAAAAAATCTTGCAGCCTTGCATGGTTGTTCACAGCACAGATTTTCACAAACTCCCTGATGGCTCCACGGGTGTGCTGGGAAAATCTTCACTCCCTTCATCCACAGAACAGCTCCACGGGGAAGGAACTGTCACTCTCCCATTTTTCTGTATGCGGATAAAAGAAGGGGGAGGAGAGAGAGAGAGAGAGAGAGAGAGAGAGAGAGAGAGAGAGAGATGGTCTATCTGTTGATTCAATTCCCCAGATGACCGCAATAGCTCAGGGCTGGGCCAGGCCAAAGCCAGGAGCTAGGGGCTTCCTCCAGGTCTCCCATGTGGGTGCAGGGGCCCAAACACTTGGGCCATCTTCTACTGCTTTCCCAGGCCATAGCAGAGAGCTGGGTAGGAAGAGGAGCCACCGGGACTAGAACCGACACCCGTACAGGATGCCTGCGCTTCAGGCCAGGGCTTTAACCCGCTGCGCCACAGCGCCGGCCCCAAGTTGCATCTTAGTCCCTGTGCCAAACGCCCCCCCCCCCCCAGCTCACTTCCATTGGCCGAGACCGTGGTAATGGCTCAGCAAGGCCTCATCCAGAACCAAGGCCTGCAGCAGGCGACTGCAAGGCCAACACTTCCCCCCCCCCGCCCCGCCCCCAACACCTCGCAGAGGAACCGTGTCAGTGCACCAGATACAAAAAAGCAAGCTCTGTACTTGGCCCTGCCACGCAGCCCACACCCCCACCCCCACCCCAGCAGCACCCCAGCGGGGGCGTGCAGCACGGCCGTGAACAGAGCGGAGCAGGTGTGGACTTCGGGAAGGAAGCACAGCGGACACACGGAAGAGGGGGCGTCCCAAGGAGGGAGCCAGGTATTGCGGCAAACACATTCCAGCAGAGAGGGGAGACGGGCTGCGTGTGACGCCGGCGTGCCGGTACACCTGTCGCGTGCATTGACTGACTTTTGAGGTGCAGGTGATGGGGCTCATGCGGACGGGTGAATTCGGGGCTGGGCGGGAGCCGGGTCACTCCAGCCGGGTCTGCACCTGCTCGCACCTCTGCGTCGGTTGCTTGAACCAACCTGCCTGGGAATGTTTACACCTCGGAAACTGGCAGGCACTAGGCAGCAGGACTTTTTTTTTTTTCAGGGAGCCAATGACCATCATCTGCTGGTTATACTTGCAGAACAACCCCAGGTAGATTTTATGGGAGGGTGTGTGTGTGCAACGCATGTATACTAGAGAAGTTACCTATGCAGGGAGATGCTGTGTAAAGAGCAAACACAAATGTACATATATGTATGTATGTATCAAACTTCTGTTCGACTGGAACTTGTGAAATGACTGCTATTCACCTGCCTGTGACCTGCCAACAGCACCTCAGGGGCAGGCGACTGTTGGGACCCGCGCACCACCCTGCAGGGTCCGAGTGTGGGGCCCGGCTCCACTCCTGACTCCAGTCTCCTGGGAGGCAGCAGTGATGGCCGACGTGCCTGGGTCCCTGCCACTCAAGCGGGAGACCCGGATGGTTTCCACCTGGCCCAGCCCTGGCTGTTATAGGCTTTGTGGGAGTGAACCAACAGATTGCAATGTGTTCTCTCGCTCTCTCTTGCTCTTGCTCTCGCTCTCTCGCTCTCTCGCATGAAAATTGGGGGGAGGGCAGTGCAGGATGAAGGAGGAGACAGCAGCCCGCGCTCCAGGAACAACCGCCCTGTGTACCAGCTGTGCTGCTCCGGGCAAATGCCTTGCCCTCTCTGAGACTCGTTTTCCCTGCTGAGAAGGTGAGGGCACTGAGGTTGCCCCAAGGAAGCCCCTTGGGCCTGCACACCACTGTGGGGGAAGGGGGGGCTGTGCACCTGTGTGGTCCCGCAGGGTGGAGTCCACCTGCAGAGACAGACTCTTCCTGGTCCCCACCCCTTCCTCACGTCTCCCAGCTGAAGGGTGATGAGACGCCAGCCAACAGCCGTCTCAGCCCTGACGCCGCGCTGAGGCTGTGGGGGGAACCGCCCCTGGTCATCAGTCAGCAGAGCCATGACCAGCTCCTGTCCCCCCAAGAGGGCGCCGTGGGTTCCCTGGTCACTCATCGCCTTCCCCTCCCGCAGGGTGGACGGAGCCCTTGACCCCGGATGGCGCTCAGCTCCAGGTGCAGCTGGGTGTCCCTGGGTCCGCCCACACCCCCTCTGAGCCTCGGCTTCTCTTCCACATCCATATCCCAAAAACATTTTTTTTAAACTCACTGGAAAACCTGCCAGCCGAAGGAAGCTGCCCGTGAGCAGGAGCAGCCCCTGGGAGAAGGATCGCAGCCCTGCCCTGCCCGGACGTCGGCCCCCAGCGCGCTCCCTGGGCGGCAGGGTGAGGAGCAAACACACACCCGGCTGCACGACCCGCGCGCTGTGACCCTGGGCGAGCCTCTCGCAATCGACTCCCTCATCAGCGGAGGGGGGCAGCACCTGCCCTCGGCTCGGGGTCCTTGTGAGGATTCCAGACAAAACCGCTACACATCCGCCTGCTGGGGCACTGGCTACATGTGAGCTCTGCGCCAGGAACTTGTTTGTCTTTTAATTGCTTTTTATCTATTTGAAAGGCAGAGAGAGACAGACAGACAGCATACATCCACTGACTCACTCTCCAAATGCCCACAACAGCTGGGGACGGGCCAGGGCCGAGGCTGAAGCCGGGACCCAGGAACTCCATTCAAGTCGCTCATGTGGGCGGAAGGATCCCGGGGACTTGGCCATTCACTGCTGCCTCCTCGGGTCTACACTGGTCAGAAGCCTAAGTCAGTGCTGGCATCGCCACTGGCACCCAGGCACTCCCCCCCCCCTCGTGAGCCGCAAGTATCTTAACCAATAGGCTGCATGCACACTGGCTCCCTGTGCAACGAACTTGATACATCATTTCACTTCTCCTTGCCACAAAACTGTAGAGCAGATTCTATTACTCTGCCCATTTTACAGGGGGGAAAGCTGAGCCCAGAGAGATAAAGTGACTTGCCCAAGGCACACAGCTGGCATGTGGCAAAATCAGGATTTTAACCCAGGCATTGTGGTTCCAGAATCCGTGTGCTCGCCCCACCCTGCCCTGCCATTAGCACGTGTGAGCCCGGCAGGTGACGGTGCACAGTGGGTGCTCTGTGCGTGTCGGTTCCTGGGGCCATTAACGTTCATTCTTTATTTCCCAGGCGTAAAGAACCTTCCAGCTGGGGACACTTCCTCCAGGACTCAGCCTCGAGGCTCTGCACCAAGGCCAGGAAAGGAAAGGAGGGCGCCCGCGGCTTTGAAAGCAGACCAAAGGTGCGATGGAAAGCGGCTTCCGGCCGCCCTCTAACTGCGTCCGTGCACCTGCACCTGTGCCCCGGCGAAGGAAGCTGAGGGGAGGCAGTGTCAGGGAGGCCTGGTGTGCACAGCCTCAGCCTGGCCTCCTGGGCTCCCACCACAGAGGAAGGCGAGGACAGAGGGCTCGCAAGTCCATTTCTCCCGACTCCCCCGTTTGAGGGCAGTCGGGAGAAAGAAGGAGTGTGGACCCCAGCTTGAGAGAGACTGAGAATTCAACGCAGCTTCTCCGCCGGCCAGGATGCCAGCTGGGTGGCGTCGGACAGGTGAGCTAACCTCTCTGGGCCCGACTTTGACACCAGAAAGGGGGGATGTTAGCGCCACCCTTGCAAGGCTGTGATGCAGGAATATGCCTGGCACCTAGCAGATGCTGCGCGCAGGAGCTGTCAACCTGCATTATTTTCCTTAAGCAAACCGCAGTCTCTGAGCCAATTTTACGCAGCCTGTTTCAAATGCGGCGACTGCGGGCCAAAATCCGGCTGGCTGGTTGCAATATACCCAGGGGTTTGAAGTCAACCCATGGCTTTCGGGGAAAGTCGGTTGGGTTTCGCTGCTGGTTATTTGCGAAGCAGCTGGCCACCGCAGCCCAGCCCAGCTGGACGGTTCTTTAAAGACCCAGGGTCTAGATGGAAGGGTGCCGGCTGCGCTCAGGGCAGCTGGCCGGTGTTTGCACATCTGCAGAGCAGCCAGGTGCGGGCGGAATGGGAGCTCTTCCTCTTCCAAGCAAAGGCCTGGCGTAAGCTCTCGGCCCCAGAGCCGGCCAGGGCAGCACTCACCCCACACGCATGGGGGCAGGGCAGCTGCCGCCCGCCTGGGGAGCCTGCGCTGCGCCCAGCCCGCCTTTCAAAGAGCCAGCCGCCAATCAAGCTGCCACCTGCCCGCCGAACGTTCCAGGGGAGGCGATCGGGGCCGGGATGCTGCGAACTCTGGAACCGATATGGCACTCGTCCCTCAGAGGTAGGCCAGGGTCGCGAGCCTGGGGCACAGCCAGAGTGGGGCCGATCCTCTGTCCCCAGCGGAATTCAATCCTGCCTGGGTGAGCCTCGATTTCTGGCCCTCGGCTGAATACGAGGATGGAGCCAGGGCACCCAGAGAGGACAGGAAGGCGGCCAGCACGCGCGGAGCTCTGACGGAGGGGAGACGGATGCGGCTGGCCAAGGGACAGAGCAGGAAGCCCAGGACGCCTGTGTCAGCCTTCTTCCCACCTCTGCTGTGTCCCACTGGGTGCTCTGATTGCCCTCTCTGGGCCTCTTGGGCCCCATCTGAGAAACTGGGACAGCAGACCCGACCGTGAGCTGTGTGAGGGTGCCGACCGGGCTCTGCTGGCTGCTGGATCCACAGCCCTTGGCTCCGCACCTGGCGCAGCGCAGGCCCCTGTAAATAATGACTGAATGACATTGCCTCTCTTGCCATCCCTTCTCCATATAATTTTCCCAAAGGCAAGCTTTTGATTAGAGACGCGCTCTGTGTCATTACGGAGGGTTCCTGGTGCAGGAAGCAGCCCGTATGTATCTGATTTTAAAAAGCATTGATCCCCAGCCCGATGTGATCCTAATGAGGCAGAGACAGGGAGCAGCCCGGCTCCCTGCACATCTCCCTCTGCAATCGCTCTCCCACCCCTGCCGCCGCGGCCGTGGGGCTGACAGCTCCCGCGGGGGCCGGCACCGCACGCCTGCCTGCCTACAGCACTGGGCAGGACACGGGAGAGGCTGGGGCTGGGCAGGGTCTGGGGTGAACCCCACCTACAGGGGCAGCCGCTGTCATCTCCCACCCACCATTGCCGCACAGCCGGGGTGGCCAGCACGGACCTGTTTTTTAAAAGATGCAAATCTAGATCTTTATGTGAAATCTCCTGATTTTTGAACATTTCAGCTAATTCGACAGTTGACAAATGCGTGCATTTGGTACAGCATTTGAGAGGCCGCCCTCTGAAATCCGAGTGCCTGGGTTCAATTCCCGGCTGTGCCTGCAATGGCAGCTTCCTGCTAATGCACACCTGGGAGGCGGCAGGTGAGGGTCAGGTGGCTGAGTCCCTGCCACTCAGGTGAGAGACCCGGATGGAATTCTTAGTGCCTGGGTTCAGCCTGGCCTCAGCCTGGCCTAGTCGTGGCGATGGTGGGCATTTGGGGAGTGAAGCAGAAGATGAAAGACCTCTCTCTCTCTCTGTCTCTCCACTTTCAAATAAAATGAAAATTAATGATTTGCTTAATTAAAAGAATTCCTAGGTGAGGCAAACAGAACTTCTGCAGGCAGGATTAGCCCCGCCCCCACCCCCCCACCCCGGCCTGACAAGGAGGCGGTGCCTGGGAATCTATGCAAAGGGAGGAGACTCAGCCCTTGGCCTAGGACACCTGCAGGTCTGATACGGGGTCACAGCTTCTGCCCTGAGAATCCTCCAGTTCTGATGGAGAGGAAGAAAGAAACGCGCATTCCACAGAGTTCTGGAGCCACACAGAAACCTGTGTTGTAGACTGAGCTCGGGCCCAGACTGGGGTGATGAGGGAGACACCCCTGACGCCCGGCCAGAGACTCCGGCAGACAGGGCAAGACACACGCTAACGGGCAGGGGGCCCAGCCAACACGGAGACCCAGAGTGGGCAGAGCCCGCAGCCGGAGGGAAGCAGGGACTCCTGGTGGCTGAGCAGAGACGTGGCCTGGGCGTGTCTGAGCCAAGGGCTCCTGGGGACATCCTGGGCCCACTGTCCCAGCATACAGATGGGAAGACAGAGGCTGGGGGAGGATAGGCAAGTGCCCCGGGCCAGGCAGTGGTGGGGATGCAGGTGCAGGGATGAGTTGGGAAGAGGGTGTGGAGCCCGCCTGCAGGATGCTGGGTGAGGGAGAAGGGGCTCTGGCCTGTGACGCCCCCGCCCCTCCCTACCCTGCAAGCCGGAGTCAGGTGCAGGGCGCCATCTCCAGCCCAAGTCTGCCCTTTGAATTAAACTTGAGACTCTGCAGATTAATGGCTCCATCCATCTTCCACCCCCAGGCTCCACAGGTCTGGCAGGAAGAGAGCAGGGGGCCAGCGGGGGCCGGGGCCTGCGAGGGAGCTGATGTCCAGAGACACAGGGCCCGGCCCAAAGGACTCTGAGCCCAGTGTAGCTGGCAGAGGAGTGCTTCGAGCCATTCCAACAGCGGCCAGGTGCCAGGCCCAGGGCCCAACCCCTGTGAGACCCCGACCCATGCAGAGGAGGCAACAGGCCCTTGCCCCAGGCCACCCGGCCAGAAATGGCGGCTCTGGGATTCTGAGCCCTCAGAAGGAAGCCAGGCAACATCACGCCCTGGCTGGACCCTGTCTGCAGCCCTTCTCTGTCTCTCCTGCCGTCTCTGCCCCCTGCCCTCATGGCCTGGGGGGTCCAAGGTCAAGGTTTGGTTCCTTCCAAGGTCCTGGAGGGAGGGGTCCATGCCAGGCCTGCTATGGTCAGGATGAGGTCTCAGCTCCCTCCTTTTTTTTTTTTTTTTAATTTGTTTTATTTATTTGAAAGGCAGAGTTACAGAGAGAGGTAGAGACAGAGAGAGAGGTCTTCCATCCGCTGGGTCACTCCCCAGATGGCCACAACGGCCAGAGCTGAACCGATCTGAAACCAGGAGCCAGGAGCTTCTCCCAGGTCTCCCATGTGGGTGCAGGGGCCCAAAGACTTGGGCCATCCTCCACTGCTTTCCCAGGTCACAGCAGAGAGCTGGATTGGAAGAGGAGCAGCCAGGTCTTGAACCGGCACCCATATGGGATGCCAGCCCCCTCAGCTCTCTCCTAAGGGTGCAGGTGTTTCCATTTCCTGCGCAATGGAAACTTCCAGGAGGTGGGTATGGTGGAAGGTGGTCGGGTCCCCCTCAGACCAGGTTAATGCTGGTCAGGTGGATGAGTCTCAGGAGGCTGGGTTGTTAGGAGGTGAGGTCACCGCGCACTTGACCCCTTGTGCAAGCAGCCAGTCCCCTGTGTGTCTCCAGCGCGCTGTGACCCAGCCGAGAGGGCCCTCGCCGGGGGCTGAGCAGCTGGGGCCGCCCGATCTTGGACTTCCGGCCTCCAGCACCTCGAGTGGAACGAACGCCTCTCCTTCGTAAAGCGCCCAGCCCCAGGGCTCAGGGAAGATGGAAATTGGCCTCGACCTTGGCCATGGTGGCGCATCAGCTCCCCACCTGCCCTGCACGTCTGCCTCTGAGCCCTACCCTGCCCCAGGGTGACCTCATCTCTCCCAACCACTGATTTCCCCGGGCAGGGGACACAAGCCAGCCCACAGTGAGGTCCAGCCTGCATTCCCGCCACCCGCATCCCTGCTGCCCGCTTCGCTGGACCTCTGGGCTCAGCTGCCCCGAGCTGAGGCTCCTTCCCAGGCTCCCTGGGGTGACAAGGTGCCCTGGGCCCGTGGCGCGAGCCTGTGTCCCTCAGGCTCCAAGGCCCCCAGCAGGAGTCTGGCCCCTCCTGTTGCTTCTGACCAGGCCCTAGAACCATGCAGAGGCCGATCGCTGAGGCCAGAAGGGGCGGGCTGCCCGGGGTCCAGGCGGAGTCTCCTAACAACGCCTGGAGCGGCACTGGCGGTGCGGGTCAGGTGCACAGCCCCCAGGAGAAGGGTGAGGGGGGCCAGGATGCAAAACAACCAACGCCCACCTTGGAGACAATGGGACCTTTTAGGGGTCGGTGTTGCAGCATAGCCGGTAAAGCCGCTGCCTGCAGTGCTGGCATCCCATATGGGCGCTGGTTCAAGTCCCGGCTGCTCCACTTCCGATCCATCTCCCTACTATGGCCTGGGAAAGCTGTGGAGGATAGCCCAAGTCCTGGGGCCCCTGCCACCCACTTGGGAAACCCGGAAGAAGCTCCTGGCTCCTGGCTTCAGCCTGGCCCAGCCCAGGCAGCTGTGACCATTTGGGGAGTAAAACAGTGGATGGAAGCTCAATCTCTCTGTCTCTCTCCCTCTGTAACTCTGACTTTCAAAAGAAATAAGTCTTGAGAGAGAGACAGGAACTTTCAGCCTACGTGGCTCTGGTCGGGGCAGGAGGTGTGCACAGCTCCGAGCCAAGCTCCCAGGGCCAGCAGCGCGCCCCGGCGGGACGGAGCCCACCGCCCCCAGGTCTCCTGTGTTGCCTTCCCATGCAGAGTACGACGTGCTCCAAGCCTGCCCCGCGCTGATGAGGACAGATAATATTTAAAGGCACTTATTAAAGACGCTCAGAAGGCCCTCCGAATGTCAAACAGCTGTGAGCAACCCTAATTTGATGATCTACGTGTTAATGAATCCCAGACATGCAGATTAAATTCTCTTTAAATTGCACGTGGTTTTAAAATGTATTTCTCTCCAGCTTGTCTGGCTGGGAGCAAGGTTAGCGAAACACCTGTGAGACTGGTCCGCAGACGCAGGCACGCGGCGGGAGCTGCCGAGGCCCCCGGCTCGGGACCCGCGGAGCTGGCCAGCTGGATAAAGAGAAAGACACGTGGAAAGACAGAGGACACACCGGCAACCACATAGGCTGGCTTGCCGCGAGGGCAGCTTGCTGTGGGCGCTTCTTTCGCTTTCTTTCTTTTGCTAGGCCCCTACTAGTGCCAGGCTCTGCCCTGGGCCGTGGGTACACAGCAGTGAACACAGAAGCCACAGCCCCTGCCCTTCGGCTCCGGAGACCGGGGGCTAACCACAGTCCTGCCACAGGGTAGTAAGTCTGCCAAAGGAAGAACAGAGGGAGGGGCCAGCGCTGTGGCGCAGCCTGTTGAGCAAACCCCTGCAGCGCCTGCATCCCATATGGCACCAGCTCAAGTCCCGGCTGCTCCACTTCCCAGCCACCTTCCTGCTGATAGCCTGGGAAAACAGCAGAAGTTGGCCGAAGTCCTCGGGCCCCTGCACCTGTGTGGGAGACCTGGAAGAAGCTCCTGGCTCCTGGCTTCGGAACGGCGCAGTTCCAGCCATTGCGGTCATCTGGGGGGTGAACCATCGGATGGAAGACCTCTCCCTCTCTCTCCCTCTCTCTCTCTGTAACTCTGCCTCTCAAGTAAATGAATAAATCTTTAAAGAGAGAGAGAGAGAGAAGGAGGGAGGGAGGGAGGGAGGGAGGGAACCGGGGTTCTGGCTGTGGTGCAGTGAGTTAAGGCACCGCCAGCATCCCATATGAGCACCAGTTCAAGTCCTGGCTCATCTGCTTCCGATCCAGCTCCCCGCTAATCACCCAGGAAAGCGGCAGCGGACGTCCCGAGTGCTTGGACCCCTGCACCCATTGCAGCCATCGAGGGAGTGAACCAGTGGATAAGAATCTCTCTCTCTTTCTCTCTCTCTCTCTCTCTTTCTCCGCCTTCCACGTAAATGGAAGGAAGGAAGGCGGAGACAGAGCAGAGCCGTGAGACAACGGGAAATGGGTTGGGGGTGACTGGAGAAAGGAGGCTGGCCGAGAAAAGGGAGGATGCAGAGAGAGGCCGGGCAGAACAGCACGTGCAGAGGCCGTGCGGTCCAGCAGGCCTGGGGCGCCCAGGGCTGGGGCAGCACGAGGCTGACCATCCACAGAGGATCTGCTAGGGAGAATCATTCTGAATAGCAAAATGGAAACATCTGCGAAGCACAGGGCCAGGAGGGCCCGGCAAGAAGCAGAGGGGAGCTCCCAGCCCCAGCCGGCACTGAGGCAGGTGCGTGGCGGCCTGGCCACACCCTGCTCCCGGCTCCCAGGAGAAAAGTCCTCACGTCCCACTCGGGACATCCGTGTCCCTGCCGGCCGAGGGGCAGGAGGGCCGGCTGAGGACGGAGAAGGTCTCCCTGGAGCCCTGACACCCCGCTGTGACGGCCGCTGCAGCTGCTCAGCCCCCCGCCAGGATCTTCCGGGTCAAGGTCAAGCGATGTGCAGGTGACAGCACTGCTTAACGCAGAGAGCGCTGAGCCTCAGGCAGCAGAGGAGGGAAGGAACAAGAACGAGGGAGGCCCTGGGGTGCTCTGAGCGCCGCACTGGGCCAGCAGGAGGCGCCCTCCCAGACAGAGGTTTCCTCTCCCCTCCCCCCCCCCATCACCAGGGAGGGCCCCTGCACCCCCAGCCCGTCTCCCACCACGGCGGGCTCCGGCCCCTTCTATCACTGTCACGGCCAGCGAGTGGGCAGGGACGGGCCCAGCGGGGCCCGGGCAGTGGTGACAGCTGTGCCCGAGGGACGATAACTGTCCCTGTCACCCCCCTGTCCCCCACCCCACCCCACCAGCTGCTTGCGTTTCTCTCTGGACCTTGAGAGACCAGAGAGACCGCCACAGCCTGTGCGTCCTGAGGCGGCAGGCAGGGCCGGGGTGGGAGGAGGAGGCTCGGAGGGGGGTGCCTGGGGTGCAGGACAGGCACCCCGGGCGCCCAGTCCCGGGGCTTGAGGACACGCTCTGTCATCTACTGGCCCTGTGAGCTCAGGGCCGGCCCACTGGGCTCAGCCCGGCCCCTGTGGAGGGAGGCGTGAGCTGGCACCAGACACAGACGGTCCTCACACCCCATCTGATGCACTGACGCCCCTGGTGCGCCCCCCGGCCCCAGGGGTCTCCAGCCTGTGTGAACAGACAAGCCCCACCTCTGTTCTGAGCCTCAAACTTCTCCTCTGTCCAAGGGGACAGCCACGCCCCATTACTGGGCACTGGCGCTGAGACGGACAGAGGGCTGACACCTGTCAGCGGCCTCTGGCCTGTAATAGGTATTGGCAAAGGCAGCGATCGTCACGGGGGGGTGGGGGGGGCGCGGCGGCTATCGTGGGACTGGAGGGGGCAGGGAAGCCCCAGGTCTGTGATTTAAGGAGCCAGCCAGGAGGTCTCTGGAGCCCCGCGCTGCCTCTCTGTGAGCCTCGCAGGACACTGCCCCACTATTTATTAAGCACCTGCTGGATGCCCAGCACTGTGTGCGCTGAGTCTTTGCTCTGTGCTCAAGTGAGAGACGGGTGAAGTGGCAGAGTCCCCACCCAAACCAGACTGGGGTGATTACAAAGCCGACCCTTCACCACTGGGCCTTGCTGCCCCCTGCCCCCTTACATTCCCCCAACCGATTTGTCCAGGCGCCTCCCCTGGGTGCCCCCACCCCTGCCACGTTGCTTGGACCAGAGCCCTTTCCCCAGCCCCAGCCCGAGAGCGACCTGCCCAGGCCAGGCACCGGCTCAGCCTCTGCTGGGCTGACAGGCGAGCGGGCCCAGCCACCTGCTGCCCCCCGGCCTGGGGACAGAGGAGCTGGGATGTGAGGAAAGACCTCCTCACTCGTACATTCCCCCTTGCCCCCCGCTCTCCTCCCAGCCCCACACGCGGTCCGTCTCCACCCCCCCGGCAGCCAATTCCATGGGGGCGGGAGCACAGCCCCCCCACACACACACACAGGTCTGCATCTGCCTGGAGCCAACACGAGGATTCTCCACCCAGGAGGGCGGAGGTCACTCCCAGTGACAGGAGAGGAGTCAAAGCTCAGGGGAAGAACCTCGAGCCCCCGACCCCGCACCTGCTGCTCCCTGCGCGGCTCCCTCTCTGCTGGCTGCCCCTCGGGAGCCTCACTGGAGAGGGGAGGCCGAAACTAGAGCATGCAAATGAGATGCAAATGACGATGCAAATACCAGTGGCTTACACAATGGCCTGGCCCTTGGGAGAGCCCCCTGGGCGACACAGCTGCACACTGGGGGTGGGGACGGGAGGGCCCCAGGCCCTGATACCAGCCACAGGGCCTCTGAGGTCCTTGGGGAGGCGCTCACTGCCCTGTGGACCAGGTCCCTGGGTCTGGCAGAGAAAACAACCAAAGGACTGAGGACAACGTGGGGCAGCGCTGAGACGAGACCCCCACCCCCCACCGCGGGGGTGAGGATCTGCGTTCTCCACCCAGCACCGAGTTTCACGCACATAACTGCAAGCAGAGGGATTGCCGTGCCCATTCTACAGAGGAGAAAACAGGCTCAGCAAGGTGAGCTAGCTTGCTACAGCCAGGGCAAGGGACCAGGCCGGAGGTGCCTGCCCCCAACACTGCCCAGCTGCCCTCTGGGCCACGCCCCTTCATCTTGTCCTCCTCACCCTGCGCCCCACCTGGCAGTGCCCCCTCGGCCCTCCCTCCATTGCTAGACCTCCTCCTCCAGGGAGCCCTCCCTGACTTCCCTCTCCTGGAGGGGGCCTGCAGCGGGGCGATGCTGTGTCCACATCTGGGGCTCCACTTCCTCAGTATTTCCTGCCGACACGTGCCCCCCCTCTCCTCAGCCCCCCTAATCCAAGCCACCCCCACCAGGCAGGGCTGACGGCTGGAGCACGCACACCCCCGAGAGCACCAGAGACCCAGATGGCGCTCCAGCTCCTGGCCCGGTCCTGGCCCGGTCCTGGCTGTTGTGGGCATTTGGGGAAGTGGACAAGTGGATGGGAGGTCTCTCTGCCTGGCCGCTCTGTTGCTTTGCTTTCAAATAAGAGGAACTTAAAGAAATTGTAAAAACTTGTTAAAAGGAACCCGCAAGGTGCCCAGTACCTAGATCAGTGCCGGTCAGTGTCGCCTGGCTGGGCTGTGAGGGAGGAGAGGACCCGGTCACTGCCCAGGACACCCCACACACACACACACAGAACCACAGAGAAGCACAAGGCCGTGGGACAAGCACCACAGGACAGAAGTGCAGGGGCCTCACGGCGGGGGGCCCAGCCCCACCCAGGGTGGCTCCAGCAAACCCCAAGCCCACCCAGCGGGCTCGGAGCACCCAGGATTTTCTGTTCTTTAAAAACAAAGGTTTTTCTGAAAGCTGAAGCCAGGACGAGGGCAAGGGTGGCCAGGCCCCTCCCTGCCTGTGCCCCCCCCCCCACAACACACCAGGGTCTCCTCCCAGAGGGGAGGGGTCTCCTGGGGGCCAAGAAGGGGAAGTGAGCCCCCCGCTGACACCCAGGGCCCCTCCTGGAGGCAGCACGGGGGCCTGGAGCCCCAGCCTGGCTGGTGCCGGAGGGGCTCAGTCCTCGGGGGCAGTCGCTGGGCGAGAGGGAGCTGCCGGCCTGAGTGCAGTCGGAAGCTAACGCAGGGGCTGGCGCTGCAGCGCAGTGGGTTAATCCTCCACCTGCGGTGCCCGCATCCCACACGGGTGCCGGTTCGAGTCCCAGCTGCTCCTCTTCCGATCCAGCTCTCTGCTGTGGCCTGGGAGTAGAAGATGACCCAAGTCTTTGGGCCCCTGCACCTGCGTGGGAGACCTGGAAGAAGCTCCTGGCTCCTGGCTTTGGATCAGCGCAGCTCCGGCCGTTGCAGCCATTTTGGGAGTGAACCGGCAGATGGAAAATCTCTCTGTCTCTCTGTACTCAGCCGCTCAAATAAATAAATAAAATATTTAAAGAAGCAGCAGCTAATGCAGCCTGTGCCCTCTTGCACCAGTAGGGAAACTGCGCCCTAGAGACAGGGCTGGCATCGTGGCCTCCTGACCGACCTCTGAACTCCCCTACCGGGGACTCCCATACCGGGGCAGACGCGGCACCAAGCCCTGCACGTGCCGGCTGGGAGGGCGACATCTGGCCGCTTCCCGGCCAGCTAAGCCCAGGCCTTGCCTCTGCTGCCCCCTGGTGGTCACTGGCTCCAGCTCCAGCTCCAGCGCCCTGCCCGGGTTGCCTGCGGGTTCCAACATGCAGAATATGCAGGACAGAGACCAAGGAGCCGCCATAAACACGGACAGAGGCTTGGCCCCTACCCCGAAACCCACCACCCACATGGACCCGGGACAGACCAGGGGAGGAAGCCAAAGCAGGCAGTGTGGGAGGCGGGAGAGTGCCAGACCCAGCCGGGATTGACCATACAATCCTGGGCTGCACCTGCCCCCGTCAGAGCTGTGCCCGCTTCCCCCTGTCACATCTGGCCTGTGCCCACTTCTGCTCTGACCCACAGAGGGTGGCAGAAGGAATGCTGTGTGACCTCCAAGGCTGGCCCCTAGGAGACTGCGGATTTTGCCTCTGAGAACACCCGCTCACCTGGGAAAGTTGCCACATAGAGGAAAACCACAGTGCCCTGAGACTAAGCCCACAGCCAAAACCCAGCCCCGACCAAGGGAGCGGAGCCGCCTCCTTGGACGTTCCAGCCCCAGCTTAGCTTCCACACAACGGCAGCCCCAACCGATAGCAAGTGGGGCCGCAGAGCCACTGGGCTGAGCCAGTGTCACAGGAGGGCGGAAACGTTGGTGGCTCGAGGCCACTGGGTTTCAGGTGGCTTCTTACACAGAAATGCTAAGCAAGGCAGGGCTGTGCATCCCAGGGCTGGTCACTTAGCCTCTCTGAGCCTCGGTTCCCTGCATGGGAAAGAGTGCCCGGAGGAGAGCAGTGGTAGGGACCGAGTGGGGGATTGTGTGAATCCCTGACCACCTGTGGCTACTAATGTGTGTCATGGCCTGGGCACTCCCACGGCACCAGGCAGTGCTCAGTGCACCACATACGTCATTTTGTTAAACCACACGGCAGGGACTCAGCTTTGCAGTAGGGGAAGGAGCTTCCCCAGCCAGATGCTCTCAATTCACAATAAGGACACCGAGTTGTGTAGACAGGAAGTCACTTCCTGGTCATTTAGATGGTGAAAGAGCCAGTATGCAAATCCACAGAAGCACAAAGTGGAAGACGACTCCATATCATCATGGCCACCACCCTCATCACTGTCACTACCACCATCATCATCCTCACCATCGTCGTCGTCTTCATCAACTCCATCACCACCACCACCATCACCATCACCATCACCATCATCACCATCATCACCACCACCATCACCATCATCACCATCATCACCATCATCACCATCACCACCATCACCAGCAACATTATACCATGTGACCACAGACAACGGGGAGCCTTGGGAAGCGGGTGACCCTCAGCAGGGTAATGGGGGCACAGAGTGTCTCTGGTCCCTCTCTGGTTCCCTCCATGAGGGCCAGTGCATGGAGGGGCTGTCACCCCACGCAGACTGCCCCTCTGCACGCAGCCCCCTGCACACACCGAGGACAGAGCCGGCTGTCTCCCATCCCAGGCTGCCTGCCACGCCCCTGAGCTACCCAGAGCCCACAGGGCTCAGAAAGGTGTCCTCGGCCCCTTGCCCACACCTGCCAAAGACCAGGCCACCCTTGGCCACAGCCTGCAGCCTCCGATTACTGGTCTTTCCCTGTCACTTCCTGAGCCCCCACCCGGGAGTATGCCCCGCGCTGGCTCCCGCACCCACGAGCACCGAGGTGAGAACACGCTTTGGGGTCAGACAGGTCCCTATAATTCCTGGCAGCGGGATGGTGGGGTGTCACTTAGCTTTTCTGTGCCCCCAGATAGCAGACAGCTCAGCGGGTGTGTCGCCAGACATGCCCAGACCTTCTCCGCTTCCTGGGCGTGGGAGGCCACAGCTGGCGATAGGCTGCGCCCAATCTGATCCTTCGGTCACAAAAGCACCGCCCAGATGCCTCAGGCCCCGCCTTCCTCTCCGATCCCAGCTCTGAGCCACTGCCAGGCAGCAGAGAAGGGGTGGGTGGGGCTGCCAGTCACAGTCCACTGCCGGGGCCTCGTCTGTCTGATGGCCCCTCCGAGGGCCACATAAAGGACCCAGGACACGGCCACCAATGACACACGCTTCAGAGACCCAGGGTCCACGGCCTCGCTCAGCTCCACCGCATGCCGTCTCTCAACAGTGCCCCGGGCACCACTCGGGCCCTTCCCATGCATGCGTCTAGCACCATTTATTAAGCGCCTACTGCATGCACTTTTCTGAGCATGTGAGAGACAGCAGGGACAAGAGCAAAGGTCCCTGCCCGTGCAGAGGGGATGGTGCAGCAGAGAGAGGAGGGAGAAGACCACCACCCCATCATCGTGGTCAGCAAAGCCTCGAAGGTGGTCGGTGCCGTGGGACCAAGGAAACCCGGACAGGAAAATGGATTCATACGGCGAGGAGAGTCTCCAGTTGTTTTAATTTATTTATCTGTGAGGCAGAGAGAGAGAGAGAGAGAGAGAGAGAGCGAGCTCCCATCAGCTTGTTTATTCCTCAAATCCCTACAACAGCCCAAACTGGACCGGGCTGGAGCCAGGAGTCAGGAACTCCATCCGGGTCTCCTGGCTGCGTGGCAAGGACTCACACACTTGAGCCATCGCCTGCTGCCTCCCAGGCAGCTGGACTTAGAGGTTGGAGCCAAGTATCTAACCCAGGTACTCCCATATGGGGCGCAGGTGTCTCAACCGCTAGGTCCAGTGCCTGCTCCAAGAATTTCAGTTTTTAATGAGATGGTTAGGGTGAGACTCACTGAAAGGTGACGTTTAAGCCACGACTTGAAGGAGGTAAGGGGATGAGCTGAGATGTGTGGGGCAGGCATGGCTTATGCAAAGGCCCTGTGGCAGGAAGCGGCTGCCGTGAGCCGGGCAGCAGGAAGGCCAGAGCGCCTGGAGCGGCGAGCTGTGGTGGGACACAGGGAGCTGCACGGACTCTGGCTTTCTCCTGGGACCACTGCAGGGGGTGGAGCCGAGGCATCGCACAGTATGACTCGCGTTCCAAAAGGCTCCCTCTGTCTGCTCTGTGGACAATAGACTTGCAGGGTGCGAGAGCAGAACGAGGGAGAGCAGCGAGGAGGCCACCCAGCCCTCAGGGGCCCCATGGTCCCAGGGGAGGTAGGAGAAGCAGCCAGAGCCTGGAGCAGGTACACAGGCAGAGCCCCGACCAGGGCCCCCAGCAGACTGGACTCGGCTTCCTCCCAGCCCCCGGGCTGCTCTGGGAGGGGGCGTGACTGCTCCCATTTCAGAGCTGAGTCAGCTGAGGTGAGAGCCTGTGCCCCTCCCCGCTGGCTTGGGAGGCAGCAGCCACGGGAGGCGGCAGCCACACGGAGCTGGGCCGTGAGCGGCGAGAGGAGGGCTCGGGGCCCTGGCGGAGGGCGGCTAAGGGGCCGACACCTGCCTGCCCCGCACCCCATAAAGAGAGCTGGAGCGTGAATTGATGGCCCATTAACCGCCCGGAGCTCAGAGCCGCCGCGTCCCCAGCAGTTTATAAACTCATAAAAACACCGCGGTCACGGCCACCCGTCCCTGCCTCCTCCGGCCGGGGATGAATGAGCCGTCCTGTGGCCCGAGCGGGCGGGAGCAGGGCTGACTCCACGGCCCTTCCAGCCCCCACGCCCAGGTGGGGCACCCACGGCCAGGTCCCCAAGTCCAAGTCCAGGCTCAGGGCTCTGTCTCTCCTGCCCAGGTCTCCCAGGAAGCCCCCAGGGAAGACACAGGAAAGAGAGGAAGCGAGACTTGCCCTGGTGCCAGCCACAGTCCCACGGGGTCCATCTCACAACCCCCCAGCTTACAGCCGAACAAGCCAAGGCCGACAACATTGAACGGGGATGCCCGGGGCCAGCCGGCTGTAAGATCCGAGCCCCGTGTGGTTGGCTCCTGAGTCCGTGCCCGCCTTGCACAGGTGGATGGCTGCTGTCGCAAGGGTGACCACGTGTGTGCCAGCCACGTCACACACACACCCGTGACCCCGCCCGGTCCCCGGCACGGCTCTGGACACATTGCTGTTGGGACCAGGATTCAGGGTGCTGCAGTACTGCCCCCAGCCCCGGCCTCTCCTCGCCACCATCCAGACGTCAAGTGCTCCCCAAGTAGCCTGCACGGGCTGTACGTGCTCTGGCCAGGCTCGGCTGCCCTGCCTGCTCTCATTAACCCCCACCCCAGCCACTGCCTGAGCTGTGTCCCGATTTTCCTGGTTGGGGGGGGGGGGTGCTGAGGCACAGGGGTACAGCTGGTAACCTGCTACCCGAGTGCCGCCCCCCAGGCTCGGTGCAGGAGGCCTCCCCCTCCCATCCCCACTCACTCTGGAGCGGGATTCCACTGTCCTGGCTCTTCTCTGAGCGCCTGTGTGTGCCTGGGAAGGGGGTGGGTCCCGAAACTGACATTGGCCAGGGAAGAGGTGGCCGGGCAGGTGCACCTCTCTCCCAGGGCCTGGTGGGGTCTGTGCTCACACCCCCTGGGTGACCCCCGGCTGGGAAGTGCAGTCCCTGCCCTCAGAGGCTCGCCCAGGGCCCCTGGAGGGATTGCGGGGGGGGGGGGGGGGGGGGGGGCTGCCCAGGCTGCGCCCGGTGGGACGCGGGCGCCACCTAGTGTTCTGCCGCGGTTGTGCAGCCACGCGGACTACACTTGGAGCTCCAACCCGAGCGCCTTGCGCCACCTGCAGGTTCTGCGCCCCGCTGTCTGCCCGGCGCATCCGTACCTGGTGTGTTTCACATCCAGCCACCTCCCGCTCATCCTAGGCAGGACTTCCTGCAAATTCCCTGCACTGATGTACCAGGCACGCTCTGCCCCAGAATAGTGTATTTTTTAAAGATGTATTTGTTTCTTTGGAAAGCAGATTACACAGAGAGAGGGAGAGAGAGAGAGAGAGAGAGAGGTCTTCTATACCCTGGTTCACTCCCCAGGTGGCCACAATGGTCTGAACTAGGCCAGGCTGAAGCCAGGAGCTTCATCTGGGTCTCCCACGTAGGTGCAGGGGCTCCAAGGACTTGGGCCATCTTCTACTGCTTTCCCAGGCCACAGCAGAGAGCTGGATTCTTATAGGAAGTGGAGAAGCCAGGACCCAAACAGGCGCCCACAAGGGATGCTGGCACTGCAGACAGCAGCTTAACCCACTAAGCCACAAAGCCAGCCCTCCAATATACTTTAAAATAATACAAACTCTCTCTTTCTCTGCAACTCTGCCTCCCAAATCAATAAAATAAATCTCTTTAAAAAAAATTTTCAGCATTGTGGTGCAGTGGGTAAACCCCCTGACTGTGACACTCGCATCCCATATGGGCACAGGTTCAAGTCCCAGCTGCTCCACTTCCTATCCAGCACCTGCTAATGCACCTGAGAAAGCAGTAGAAGATGGCCCAGTCCAGCCACTTCAGAAAAGCCTGGAAGGTGCGTACCAGGGAAGTGCCCACCTTCATACGATCCAGCCATTATTTGCCCGGGTGCTCATCCGACAGAGACGAAACCGTATTTCCACACCCACCTTCCTGCCCGCGTGTCCTTCAAAGCTCGGCTGGGACCAGGCAAATCCACCACGAGCGCCTGTCACATGGCAAACCTGAGATACTGCAGCTTCCTGAGTGTCCCGGGGCCTCTCCAACAAGCGACCTAACGAACAGGTCGGGGGAGGGGGCGCTGGCCTCAGCCTGGCAGCTGAGACGTCAGCTGGACACGCCCATGGCACCAGTCCCAGCTCTGCCTCATTTCCCTTCGTGTTTTTAGAGTTTATTTATTTTTTTGAAAGTCAGAGTTAGAAAGAGAGAGAGAGAGAGAGGTCTTCCATCCGCCACTGGTTCACCCCCCAGATGGCCGCAATGGCCAAAGCTGGGCCAGGCTGAAGCCAGGAGCCAGGAGCCAGGAGCTTCTTCCAGGTCTCCCACGTGGGTGCAGGGGCCCCAGGACTTGGGCCTTCTTCCACTGCCTTCCCAGGTGCATTAGCAGAGAGCTGGATCGGAAGTGGAGATGAGATGCTGGCATCTAGTGGCTTTACCCGCTACGCCACAACATTGCCCCCTCAAGCTCTGCTTCCAATTCCAGCTTCCTGCTAATTGCACCCTGGGAGGCAGTGGTGCCGGCTCAGGTAGTTGACCCCTGCCACCTACGCAGGAAATCTCGTCGGAGTTCCTGGCTCCTGGCTTCAACCTGGCCCAGCCCCAGCTGTTGCAAGCATTTGGGAAGCGCTGTGGTGTAGAGGGCAAAGCCGCCGCCTGCAATGCCGGCCTCCCATATCGGTGCTGTTTTGAGTCCTGGCTGCTCCACTTCTGATCCAGCTCTCTGCTATGGCCTGGGAAAGCAGTGGAAGATGGCCCAAGTCCTTGGGCCCCTGCACCTGTGTGGGAGACCCAGAGGAAGCTCCTGGCTTCTGGCTTCAGATTGGGGCAGCTCCAGCCTTTGCGGCCAATTGGGGAGTGAACCAGCAGATGGAAGATGGAAGACCTCTCTCCCTCTCTCTCTCTCTCCCTCCCTCTCTGTAGCTCTGCTTTTTAAATGGATAAATAAAATCTTTTTAAAAAACAAAAGAAGGAAGAAGGAAGAAAATAAAGACATACTCTGATGCTAAGCATCCCAGAGGTCCATAAGGATGTCCCTGAACTTGGGTCTGAACCAGCGGCTCTGCAGGCCCCACGTGACACCGACCCCCACCACAAAGTCTGCAATGTCAGAAGGAGGCACAGAGGTGAATTCATGGCAGGCTTAGCCCAGCAGCAGCTCAGGGTGTGGACGAGACACGGGTTCTTTTCCTCGTTGTTCTCCGTCTTTGGACGCGAGGGCTCTCCCCTGAGCTGGCCGCCCCCATGATCCCAACATACCAGACAGCTCTTCCCCCGGGCTGTCGGCACCTGGTTCATGCCCCGTGTGGCCAGGATGGCATCTTTATCCAGGCATCCCCAGTACGGGCAGCCTCGCACAGTGCCAGGGTGCCGGGCGGGTGTGCACAGTGCGGGTGTGGACAGGAGGCGTCTATCCCTTGGTGACCAAAGGGTGGGGCTCTGGGCATGGCGAGGGAGGGGGAGACAGGAAGCAGGAGTGTAACTGGCCCCAGACGGTCTCTGGTTGCCCCAGGAAGGCTCTTTGGAATGGGTGAGGGTTGTCTGCTCCCGGGCAGGGAGTAGGGGAGACAGAGAGAGGTCACGCCCAGGCTTGTCAGAGGACGCATTTGAGAGCAGACACCAGAGGGTGCGGCCTGCAGCATGGCCTTGGCAGTTTGGGGTTCCTCCCTCCCTCCTGCCCGCCCTCCCTGCATCCCTATTTGAAAAGGAGGGAAGGAGAGAGAGAGAGAGAGAGAGAGAGAGAGAGAGAGATCAGAGAGAGAATGCTCTGGTCTGCTGGTTCACTTCTGAAAGGCTGGAGCAGGCAAGGCTGGGCCCAGGCGAGAGCCGGGAGCCCCACACTCAGTGCAGGTCTCCCCTGTGGGTACAGAACCCACCCCCTTGAGCCGTCACCGCTTCCTCCCCGGGTCTGCGGTAGCAGGGGCTGGGGGGGAAGGGATTAAACCCAGGCAACCCCGAGCGGGCGTGGCAGCTTCGTCACTGGGCTGAGCACTCACTCACCCTTAGGCCATGCTATGTTTTATTTTCACTTCCTTTCAATTTGTTAAAAGATTTATTTATTTATTTATTTATTTGAAAGGCAGAGTTACAGAGATAGGGAGGGAGAGAGAGAGGTCTTCCATCCGCTGCTTCACTCCCCAAATGGCCACAAGAGCTAGGACTGGGCCAGGTTGAAGCCAGGAGCCAGGAGCTTCTTCCAGGTCTCCCATGGGGTGCAGGTGCCCAAGGACTTGGGCCATCTTCCACTGCTTTCCCAGGCCACAGCAGAGAGCTGGATCGGAAGTGGAGCAGCCGGGACTTGACTGGCACCTACATGGGATGCTGGCACTGCAGGCAGGGACTTAACCCACCACGCCACAGCACCAGCCCTCAATTTTAATTTTAAAAAATCAAATGCACTCATCTGCTTCAGAAAGTAGAGGACATAAAAATGCACATCCTGACAATTCTTGTTCCAAACCTCCCGCCTGCATCCGGGTTCCCAGCCCGGCCCCACAGCGGACCGCCCATCCGAGCTCCTCCAGGGTCTCTCCAGGGTCTGTTCTGCAAATCCACTCGGGATGATAGCCACGGGTTCCTGGCCAGCCCCCTTTCCACCCAAAACGTGAAGCAGTAAACACCATCTCTCTCTGTAGCTGGCTCGCTGAGCACCACTGTTCTGCTGAACGGATGGCCCACGTTTAATCTGCCCCGAGCTCTGGGCAATGGGTGGCTTCTCCCACCTGGCTGGCAGAAACAGGGCCGACATGAACAGCCTTGCGTGCACTGTCATTCATGTGTGTGCACGCTCTCCGCAGGCTACGTCCCCACGGGGAGTCACCGGTCCCAGAGAGCCTGCACTTGACATTGGGGTGGCCTTGCCCGCGGCACAGCCGCCCGCACGGGCAGCACAGGAGAGTGGCTGCCTCCCCTGCAGATCCAGCCTCGGAAGGCCTCGCCCTGCACCCGGATGCTTGTCAGTTAGGTAAGGGGAGGCGCCCCAGGCCGCGCTGCTCCGCCTGCACCTCAGCACCGCCCGCTGCGCCCCAGCCTCTGTCCGACTTCCTCATCCGTGTCCGGGGGCTCTTCCCAGGGAGGAAGGCGAGCCCTGTGCCCCGGAAAAGCTGCAAATGTCGTTCCCGGGGTCTGTCACTGGCGTCTTTTTGCCTTTGCTCACGGCAGGGTTCTTACACAGCACGCAGAATAGTTTTTCTTGTTTTAATTTTTTTCAGGTTTATTTATTTATTTGAAAGGCAGAGTGACAGAGAGAAGGAGACACACAGAGAGCAGAGAGAGAGAGAGAGAGATCTTCCATCGGCTGGCTCTCTCCCCAAATGCCTGCAATGGCCAGGGCTGGGCCAGGCCAAAGCCCGGAGCCAAGAGCTCCATGCTGGGTCTCCCACGAGGGAGGCAGAGGCCCAAGCACTTGGCCCACGTTCTGCTGCCTTCCCCGCACATCAGCAGGGAGCTGGATCAGAAGTGGAGCAGCCAGGACTCAAACTCACACTCAGACGTGGGACCCTGGCTTGCAAGTAGCAGTGTAACCAGCTGCACTGCAACGCCAGGCTGGCGGTTTGTTGTTTTTTTAATGTAAACAAATCGGGCCGGCGCCGCAGCTCAATAGGCTAATCCTCCGCCTTGCGGCGCCGGCACACCGGGTTCTAGTCCCGGTCGGGGCGCCGGATTCTGTCCCGGTTGCCCCTCTTCCAGGCCAGCTCTCTGCTGTGGCCTGGGAGTGCAGTGGAGGATGGCCCAGGTCCTTGGGCCCTGCACCCCATGGGAGACCAGGATAAGTACCTGGCTCCTGGCTTCGGATCAGCGTGGTGCGCCAGCCGCGGAGGCCATTGGAGGGTGAACCAACAGCAAAGGAAGACCTTTCTCTCTGTCTCTCTCTCTCTCTCACTGTCCACTCTGCCTGTCAAAAAAAAAATGTAAACAAATCCGTTAGTCTTTCTTAACAGCCTCTAGATTTTTTTTAAAAAGATTTTTATTTATTTATTTGACAGGTAGAGTTACGGACATTGAGAGTGAGAGACAGAGAGAAAGGTCTTCGCTGGTTCACTCCCCAGATGGCCACAACGGCCGGAGACGTGCCGATCCAGAGCCAGGAGCCAGGAGCTTCCTCCGGGTCTCCCACACGGGTGCAGGGGCCCAAAGACTTGGGTCATCCTCCACTGCTTTCCCGGGACGTAGCAGAGAGCTGGATCCGAAGAGGAGCAGCCGGGGCTAGAACCAGTGCCCGTATGGGATGCCAGCACTGCAGGCGGAGGATTAACCTCCTGCGCCGCAGCGCGGGCCCCAGCAGCCTCTGGATTTTTGAGTCGTAACTGTAAAGTCTCCCCTGGCCGTGCCCTGCTTTCCTGTCGTAAAGGAATTCTCCCATATTTTCTCCTAAAACGTTGAAGGCTTCCTCCGCACACTCCGCTCTCAGATTCCTCCGTAATTTATTTTCGGTACAAAGTGGGAATCCAGATTTTTCCCCAGGTGGCTCCCCGCTTGTTCCTGCGGCCTGTGTTGAACAACTCAGCGTCTATGCTCCGGCTTCGGAGTCCTGTACAAATACGCAGCCCTGTCCTCATGTGGAGCCGGGGCAGGGATTTCGGGCGTGTGTCACCGTCCCACTGAGAGTACACGGGTCAGCCTGCATGGCCGAGGGCCGGCGTCAAGCTGCCACCTGCAATGATGGACCCCACATCGAAGTGCTGGTTCGAGTCCCGGCTGCGCCACTTCCTGTCTGCTTCCTGCCAATGCACCTGGGAAGGCAGCAAGTGCTTGGGCCCCTGCTACCCACGTGGGAGACCCGGCTTGGAGCCCCAGGCTCCTGGCTTCGGCCTGGCCCAGCCCTGGCCATTGTGGCATTAGGGGAAGGAAGCAGAGGATGGAAGACTCCTGCCCCAAGTCCCGCATGACTCTTTTAAATGAATGAATAACTCTTTAAAAAATACCAAGCGTCACACGGGTTAATGATTTAGCCTTCACAGCGTGTCTGACCCTTCTCCCTTGGCAGTCTCATTTTCCAGAATTTTCCTGGCTGTGCTTTCTGGTTAATTTTTCAAAGGCATTTTCAGATAAAGGAACCGGGCTCAGCAAAAGCTATTGATATTGTTATCAGAATCCAAGTACACTTATCAATGAGCTGAGAGAATTCCTACTTCCTGGAGCGGAGTCTCGCTCCTGAACCGTGCCGCGTCTCCCTGCTGGCTCACATCCTCTTATCGCCTCGTAGTTTTGTTAATTAAAATGTTGATGGAAACTGAGCCACGTCTACAGGGTCGTCTCCAGTCATTCGGGAGCAGCTCAACGCATCTGCAAAGTGAGCGCCCTCGTGGAACGGCTGCCCAGGCTGAACACGGGAGCCGGACCAGGGACCCACGAGCCCCCTCTGCTGTCTTCCCCAGCCACCTCGCACCTGCTCCTCGTAGGAGCCACCTTCCCCGCCCACGGCATCGTGAGTGTTGCCAGTGTTTGAACTTGAAGACGGAAGTCAAACTGCTGGCACTCTTTGGTATCTGACTGCTTTTACGCCACGCCGGGCCTGGTGCACCTGTGTCCATGTGCGTCACTGGGAGTTTTCCGTGTCATGGGTGTGTCCAAGCAGTCTGCCTCTCCTGGGCATTCGGGCTATTAGGAAGAGGATTATGGTATTGGTAATGCTGCTAATAATGAATAATAGGAATTAGTAATCGCAAATAATAGCATTAGGGAAAGAGCAGTCTAGTCCGCAGTGTACCAAAAATAAGGGTCCTTTACAAAGCCCACAGAAAATGGAATTAAAAGAGAAGCTCAGGGGCTGGCACCATGGTGTAGTGGGCTCAGCCTCCACCTGTGGTGCCAGCATCCCATATGGGCCTTGGTGCGAGTCCCGGCTGCTCCTCTTCCAATCCAGCTCTCTGCTGTGGCCTAGGAAAGCAGTGGAAGATGGCCCAAGTCCTTGGGCCCCTGCATCCATGTGGGAGACCTGGAAGAAGCTCCTGGCTCCTGGCTTCAGATCGGTTCAGCTCTGGCCATTACAGCCTTATGGAAAACCTTTCTCTCTCTGTTTCTCTCTCTGTCTTTAACTCTGCCTCTCAAATAAATCAATAAAATATCTTAAAAAAAAAAAAGAAGCTTATTTTGTACAAGAAATTTTTGAAATCCATGCCCAGTTTTTTTTTTACGCTCCACGTTTTCTGTGAAGTTTTCAAAGCCCCCTCGTAGGTGCTCCTTTCTGTGTGCCTCCCCCCCCCCCGGCCCCGCAGGGACTCCACAGGGGCTCCCAGGCGGGGGCAATGCCTCCACCCCACCCAGCTGTCTGGCTGACCCAGCACCAAGCATGCAAACAACGGCAACACCCCAGGGCAAGACAGAGAAACACGTTGGAGGGCGCGGGCTTCCAGGAGACCCCTTGGGAGCAGAGCTGCCCCACCAGGCAAATAGCTCGGCTCGTACTGCCTAGACTTTGTCCATCAAGCCAATATGTCTTGGCACCTTTTAGTTACAGCAGTTAGATTTTGGTTTTAAATATTTTATTTATTTCTTTGAGGGGCAGTTACAGAGAGAGACAGAGCCAGGTCTTCCATCTGCTGGTTCACTCCCCAAATGGCCATAACAGCCAGAGCTGGGCCAATCCAAAGCCAGGAGCCAGGAGCTTCCTCCTGGTCTACCATGTGGGTGCAGGGGCCCAAGGAATTGGGCCATCTTCCACAGCTTTCCGATGCCACAGTAGAGAGCTGGATCAGAAGAGAAGCAGCCAGGACAAGAACCAGAGCCCATATGGGATGCCGGAGCCACAGCCAGGAGTCGGATCTTTAATCCCCGGCAACACAGGAATTGGCAGCCGGAGTGGGGTACCGACTTGTGACGTTTTCTTGACACCCAGGCCATGGAGGAGGGCTACTGGTCACACTATGAGGATGTCCTACACCTCTGTCTGCCATCTAATGCGGAGTTAAATGGCGTGTGCCCCTCCTTGCATCTTTATAGATACATCTACAGATAGGTAGACAGATTTATTCACTTGAAAGTCAGAGTTACAGAGAGAAAGGGAGAGACAGAGAGAGGCCTTCCATCCTCTGGCTCAGTCCCCAGATGGCCACAACAGCCAGGCTGGGCCAGCCTGAAGCCAGGAGCCAGAAGCTTCACCCGGGTCTCCCTGCGGGTGGTAGGGGCCCAAGTTCTTAGGCAGTCTTCTGTTGCTTTCCCCAGGCCAGGAGCTGGATCAGAAGCGGAGCAGCCAGGACTCAAACTGGTGCCCATGTGGGATGCCAGCACTGCAGGCGGCGGCTTCACCTGCTATGCTACAATGCCGGCCCCTTCTCCTTGCGTCTTATGTGATCACTTTTTTATAAATGCACCTGCTATGTTGTTTATAAATGCACCTGCCGTGTTGTTTAGAGCATAGGTGGTCATAACTGCTATCTTCACTGTGAAGTATATGCTTTAAAATTCCTTTCTTTGTCTTATTAAATACTTTTTATCTGAACTCCACATTGTATAGTGTTAATCTTATAATGTTAATTTTATGATATGCTATATAAAATCTTATATATTATTAATCTTTTGATAAATTTTGTTTTATGTATTTTGTATAACATACTTATATAATGTATAATATAGATTGATCATATCTTCCTAATTTATGATACATTTTATCTTATGTTTATATATTTTATACAGCTTATATGTTATATAATGTTATGATCTTATGATATAATAATCAGATCCTATTAACTTTATGATATATTTTATCTGCATCTGCCTAGTGTATTTTGCCCAACTTCTATGTTCAACCATTCTGAATTATTTTGATTTAGGTGAACTTCCTGTAGATGGCACAGAATTGGATTGGATTTGGTAATCCAATTTGAATTTTTTTTTTACTAGAAAAGTTAAGCCTATTTATATGGATTGACATTTCTAATATTCTGTATTAGAATATTAGAAATCTGCATTCTGTCATATAATTTTTTTGTTTTAAAGTTCAGTTTTGGGGCCAGCTGTGGTGTAGCGGATAAAGCGCCGTCTGCAGTGCCAGCATCCCATATGGGCGCCAGTTCAAGTCCCGGCTGCTCCTCTTCCGATCCAGCTCCCTGCTATGGCCTGGGAAAGCAGTGGAAGATGGCCCAAGTCTGGGGCCCCTGCACCACGTGGGAGACCCAGAAGAAGCTCCTGGCTCCTGGCTTTGGGCTGTTGTGGCCATTTGGGGAGTGAACCAGCGGATGGAAGACCTTTCTTTCCGTCTCTCCTTCTCTCTCTCTGTAACTCTGCCTCTCAAATAAATAAATAAATCTTTGAAGAGAAAAAAGAAAGGCTAGTACAGAGCAGTTTCAAATGAAAGAGCAAACTTTGTTTGTAAAAGTTCCGTTTTAACGGATACAGACAGTACCCTCCGTGTCTGCGCTTCCAGTCCGCGCACCGGAACGCGGGCTGCCCTCGGGCGCACCGCTCGGTCAGGACGGCGCCACGGGAGTGCGACGGCGGCGCCCCGACCTCCGTCAGGAAGGAGACGTGGTGCACCGTCTCCATGGTGAATGAGAGGGCGGCGCCCCATCTCCGTCATGAGTGAGACGGCGTCACCCCATCTCATGAGTGTCACCCCGATCTCCGTCATGGACGAGGCGGCGCCCCATCTCCGTCTCCGTCTCCGTCGTGGACGAGGCGGCGCCCGGCTCCGCTCCACACCGCGCTCGTGTCGTTCCTCCTGGGCCGCCAGCAGGCGCAGCCACCCGGAATTCGCCACAGCGCAGGCGGAAGGAGACGCTCGGGTTCGGGGGTTCGGGCTGGGCGCCAGGTGGGCGCCTGCGTCCCCACCGCCATCCGCCCGGCGGCTTCTCAAAGCCCTGGGCGCTGCGCTCCGGCCCCTTCGGGCGCTCCGGGTCTCAACCTTGCGCTTCTTCCTACAGCTTTGCACAGCGGCCTCAGCCCACGGGGCCTCGGAAAACAAGAAGGCTGCCACGTCTCTGCTGTTGCTTCGCCTCCCCGCTTTCCTCTGACGCCCCTAATTAGGCTTTTTTTTTTTTTTTTTTTTTTTTTTTGGACAGGCAGAGTGGACAGTGAGAGAGAGAGAGAGAAAGGTCTTCCTTTTTGCCGTTGGTTCACCCTCCAATGGCCGCCACGGCCAGATGATCCGAAGGCAGGAGCCAGGTGCTTCTCCTGGTCTCCCATGGGGTGCAGGGCCCAAGGACTTGGGCCATCCTCCACTGCACTCCCTGGCCACAGCAGAGAGCTGGCCTGGAAGAGGGGCAACCGGGACAGAATCTGGCGCCCCGACCGAGACTAGAACCCGGTGTGCCGGCGCCGCTAGGCGGAGGATTAACCTAGTGAGCCACGGCGCTGGCCCTAATTAGGCTTTAAGTTGCCTCTCTCAGCGGTTTCCTACACGCCCCTGCGCACAGGGCACAGGGCACAGGGTACTGATGCTGGTACTGATGCGTCAGGCCTGAATGATGAGCTTTGATGCTTTCTCCTACAGGGACCCAAGCAGATGGGCCGGCACCTGCCGGCTCCCCCGCGTGCACCAGCTGGAAGAGGCACTCGGGAGCAGGGCGAGGGCTTGAACCTGGGCGCGCCAGCTCGGGATGCCAGCAGCCCAAGCGGCATCGCACCCACTGCCTTTGCTCCTCATTCGGACTCGGCTGCGGGCCACACTCCGGGGCTACAGCTCCTTCACTGCCAAGGAGGCGGCAGTCTCCTCCCAGAGAGGGGCCCAGGAGACCTCCAAGGGGCGGTCTGGGTCCCCTCCAGCTCCCGCGCATGCACAAGTTCACCGAAATGCTCCGAAGGCCGTGGGGCAGGCAGCGCGGAAGAGAGCGATGCAGGCTTGGGGCAGAGCGCGGATGACAGGAGTGGCTGGCCATGTAGACACCTGTGAGGGGAGCATGCCACGAGGAGAAAGCAGCAGGTGCCAAGGCCTGGGGCAGGGGAGTGGCGACTGCTTAAGGGCCGGCAGGGTGCCAGGGTGGCTGGAAGGGAGCCGCCAGGGGCAGGTGAGGCCTGGGAGGAGGGCATGGACAATGGATCATCACCGCCGGGCTTAGGGTGGAGGAGTGACCTAGCCTGCCCTGCCTTGAAAGGATCATTCTAGAAGCCAAGTCGAGATCGGGGAAACAAAAGTAGAAACAGGGTTGGGATCAACAAGTGAGTTTCTTGACTTCACAATCAGAGTTGTCACTGTTCTGCCAGGTCAAGTCCGACAGCAGGGGGAGACAAGGGGCTGATTGGGAGCGGCACCCTAAGGGCAGGGGCCCTCTAGTGACCACACCCAGAGTCCTGCGCCTTGGGAGCCTCCTGGGCAGGGGCGCGGACGGTTTGCAGAGGGGCTGCAGGGGGCTTCTCCCAGAGGCTGGTGACTGAGGGTCCGGCCGGTTCCGGAAGAGAAGGGTGCAGGACGGCCACTAGGTGGCAGCATTTCCCCGCCGAGAAGGCAGCTCCCCTTCCCGGAGCTGGGGTGTGGGAGTTGCTGGAGAAAGGCGCCTCCTCCAGACCCCCGGCCTTCACCCCAACGAGGATCGCGATGGCGATTCCCTCACCCCAAGTGCTTCGTGTGACCGCGCAGGTGCAGCGCATGGGGGCAGACACGCACCTGGGGACGCTGCAGGGGCCACCGAACCCTCACGGCAGCGGGCACGGGGGTGTCTGGAGTCACCCCAGGTAAAATGAAATCAGGACCAAACACAAAGGCAACGAAGGACCCGTGCGTGCTTGCCTGCCGCTCCCTGCCCGCCTAACCCACGGGCCCCATCCACGCAGGGGCTGAGCCCTCAGCACAGATGTGCACCAGATCCGGAAACATCCCCCGCCCCCACCCAGCTATGAGCACCGGCAAGCCCAGGACCTGGTCCCTCGGGGCTGCCCGCGGCCTCCGGGGCAGGACATGTGTGTGGCACACGGGAGCGGCTCAGTGCACGTGGATAAGCGTGTGCACGTGTGAACAAATGCACGTATGAATGAATGAATGCAGGCACGAGGGCACGAAAGTCCAGGCCTGGCCCCCGGCCCTCCTTCCTGCCTCAGCTTTGCAAAGCCCAGCGGGCACCTGCCACACATGGACCCACACCAAAGCTAGTTCCACCGCCAAAGCTCCCCGCTCCGGCTCTGAGCCTGGCCTTGGCAGATGGGGCAGGAGGCGAGATGACGCAGCCAGGCCAGCCCCTGCCCATCCTGCCCCGCCCCCGCGGCCTCCCCCCAGGACGCAGGACCGGATGAGACCCCGGGAGAGGCTGGCTCATAAATTATGGGGGGCAGGCTTGGAGCTGGGTTCTCGTGAGCTTCCCTGCAGGAGTGTGGCTCAGGGATAAACAGACCCAGCGTGGAGGGGAGAGGAGTGGGGGGGAGAGGAGGGGGAGAGGGAAGGGGGAGAGAAAGGCAGAGCAAGAGAGACGGCAAGCAGAAGTCACAGCAGTGGCGCGGCTGGGGGGCGCCAGGGTGTGCACGGCCCCTCTGGGCCCCCTTCCCCCAGGCTGGGTGCTGGGGGGCGTGTCCATCACGTCTCCCAAGGACAAGGCTGACGGTCTTCCAGGTCCTAGGAGCCAGAGGAGAAAGCTTCTAGCCCACCAAGGCCCAGACACGGGGAAACGTTGGCCCGAGGCCACACAGCGGCCCTGGAGGCAGACCCCGAGGCTTCAGGACAGGCCCTGGGGCCCCCTGGCTTGCCCCGGCCCTGTGCTGGGGACCTGCGAGTGGCCGGGCTCACCACCGTCTCCCCTGCACTGCAAGGCCTCTGGGGACAACGATGACCAGACTTGCTGCCGTGAGCGGGCAGAGCAGCAAACCAGGGCTCCAGCTCAGCTCAGCCACAAACTCACTGAGCGGCTGCGGGGGCGTCCGCGTGCGGCGTCTGGGCTGATCTCCTGGAGGACGGGCAGCGGGAATGAGGGTCCCCAAGGAGATTTTCCGGCTCCTCCACGATCCTGAACGTACACACGCCTTTGGCAGAGTCCGGGGAGGCTTCACCGAGGGCGGGAGCACTGGACGAGGAGTCTGGAGCCGCCCCGGCCCAGCGGCCTCAGCTCACAGCTCCCTGGCAGGCTTCACGCAGGCGCGGTCTGCCGCCCCGCCCCCACGGCTCCCAGGGCCCGTGGTCCTCCCTGCTGGGTCCACTGCTGTCTCCCCAGGGTGGACAGTGGCGCCTGGCACGTAGCAGGCTCTCTGCACCCAGCTGTGGAGAAGCGAATGCACGGGGGCGGGGCCGGCGTTGTGGTGCAGAGGGTTAAGCCGCCACCTGCAACATGGGCATCCCAGGATGCTCCACTTCCGATCAGCGCCCTGCTGACGCTCTGGGAAAACAGCCAAGGGCAGGCCCAGTGCTTGGGCTCCTGCACCCGTGTGCAAGACCAGATGAAGCTCTGGGCTCGTGGCTTTGGCCTGGCCCAGTGCTGGCCGGTGCAGCCATCTGGGGAGTGAACCAGCAGATAAAAGATTCTCTCTCTCTCTCTCTCTCTCTCTCTCTCTCTTTCTCTTCCCCACCCGTGTGTGTGTGTGTGTGTGTGTGTGTGTACCCCTCCCTGTCTCTCCCTCTCTCCCTGTAACTCTGCCTTTCCAATAAATAAGGCTTATTTTTAAAAGAAGGCAAACCTTCCAAACACAAAAGCACTGTACTGGGTGAGTGCCATTTTCATCCCCTTCTGCAGAAGAGGAAACAGCGGGGAGCGGTGAAGGCAGTGGCCCTGCGAGCTCACGGAGGGAGTGCATTCGACGGCAGCCTGACTCCAGAGCCCAGCGCGCGCCCAAAACAACCCAGGGTGCGTGGAAGCCTGCGTGCATGTGTGAGTGCGTGCACCAGCCTGCACCGCCCACACCGCTCCCTCTGGGGCCTGCGTCCTGCCCCAGCGTGGGGCAAAGCAACCCCTACCAATCTGCCAGCCTGGACGTCAGCTCTCAGGGACCCACTCAGAGACAGACAACAACGACGCTGAGTCACACAGCACACTGGCAGGAGCCCAGCGCTCCTGTCCCCCGGGCCCTCGCAGCTCCGCTGACGCTGCTGTGTGCCCACTGGCTGGGGGTCACCTCCCAGGCTTGCTTTTTCCAGCTGGGCGACGTGACGCCAGCGGCTGCCCCTCTCCAAGTCTCTCGCGTTGTACCACGGGAAGACTGCCGCAGGTCCGCCTGGAAACCTCACAGCTGGGACAAGCTCTATGGGAGGACAAGGCTCTGCCCAGCCAGCTCCACCGCCCTGCCAGACCTGGGCCGGCAGCCCCCTACCACCAACAAACCCAAACCCACCTGACAACTCAGCCAAGGCAGAACCCAGGGATTTAGCAGTTGATAGCGGCATTGTCCGGCAGAGGGCATGGAGACCCCTGCAGGGAGAGCCCTGGGGACCGGAGCAGCCTGCCTTCTGCACTTGACCCTGGAAGAAGTAGGCAAGGGCAGGCGGGTGCTGGTGGCACAGGCCTGAGACGTTCTGGCTTGCTGTGCAGCCTTGGGAACTCCACAGGCCCTCTCTGAGCCTCCTTTCCCTGCAAACCGATAGACCAGGTCGGCCCCACGTGGCCCTGCAGCTCTGCATCAGGGCTGGCTCTAGCCACCCATGGGTGCCAGCCCAGGGAGGAAGGCAGGGATCTGAACTCTCAGCCCAAGTTCCCAAGGCCTCAAGCGAGGGAGCCGGCGGCCGGGGCTCGGCCCCAGAGAGTCCAGCTCCAAACACAGTGACTGCCCGGCAGAGGCCTCAGAGGACATGCCCCGGCCTCGTGGCCCCCGCTGTTCTGCCCAGAACTTCCCCGCAAGGGCACCCAGCCACTGGCCCCAACCCCTTCTGATAATACCCCTCCCCCAACACAGCAGGCTCTGTGCTCGGCGCTACAGAGCGCACCTCCCAGGAGAGGTGGGACTGCACCCCCATTGTACAGGTGAAGCACTTGAGGCACGGGAAGGAGTAATTCATCCAGGTCAGAGCTACGCTGGCCGTTCCGCCGCCAACAGCGCCTCCTGGTCTCACCGCCTCTGCGGCGCTCCGCCTGCTCCCACTGGGTCTTTCCTCGCACTGTCACAGGAAGGAGTTCATCCCAGCCGCCCTGACTTTGTCCAGGGGCCGTCTGCTCCGCTCTCTTCCACGCCGGGGCCCCAGTGCTGGGGACAGGCCCAGGCACTGAGCAGGTGCTCAACGGATATTTGCAAAGCAGGGTTGGAAGCAAGAGACCCGCAGGCTGCTGGGTCCTGGGCTGGACCTGGAACCTGCACGGACCCAAAGCCCACGGTCCCTCGGGCCAGACACGCAGTGCAGCCCACAGGGAGGACGCACCAGGCAGCGGGGGGCCTCCAGGGCTCTCCCTGCCAGCCCCTGCACCACCCATCACGCCTCAGTCTCGGCAGCCCTTCCGGGTGCCGCCGGGGCCCTCGCCCCCTTCCGCACACCCCTCATCCGGGCCCCGTCCTCATCCTCCTCCTCTGCTCCCCCCACCTGCCTGCGCCACCCATCAGAAGTTAATTCCTTGGGGACTTTCCTCAGGAACAATTTCGAGTTCTCATTATGCCCGCTGCGCTGGCCGGCTCGGCTCGGCGCTATCTGGCTCCGTGCAGTGGGGAAGCGGGCTGACACTTACCTGCCGCAGCAGAGGTGACGGAGCGGGGGCGGCTCCTGGGATTACGATAAGGGCCGGCAGGCGCTTGGTATGCCGGCCCAGGCCGCAGGCTCTCCCTGCCATATTGGGGTGATAAAGACAATTCTCCATGCTGGTCCCTATCTCCTATCAAGACCAAACATTCTAACGCAGCCCTGCGTTTTAAGTCCACACGGCCCGTGAGATCCCACCTCCTCCAAAGGAAATGGAACATGACGATTTGAGAGGCAAAAAAAAAAAAAAAAAAAAGTTAATTGAAGTAGCCAGGTCATTCCCTCCATGTCGGCTCCAGGACTTAATGAAAAAATGGAGTCGGCCTTGCAGCCAGGTGGCTTGGGGGTGCGGGAGCACGAGGGGGCGGGGAGGCGGGTATCCGCTCCGCTTCCAGGCCATCGGAAGGGACCCAGGCCAGGGCGCCAGGTCCGAACCCCCCTGCAGGTGCTCGGGCCTCAGCGTTGGCAAATCCCGGCCTGGGAAGGAGACCTTGACCTGGAAGAGAGGATCCTGGGTGGGAGGGGCTGGAGGAGGAGCAGGACTCCACGTCCCATCTTCATCAAATTCCACCAAAGAAACTAGAGACTTCAGGAAGGCTTGGGCGCACTCGTCACATTATTATGATTGCTGTTATTATTATTACCGTCATTATTATTTTAGGGCTTCAGAGTTGCGTCCTGGGTCCGACTCCTGTCAGCAGAATATAGATTGCACTTTCCGGGCATTAGGGCTGAGACTGTCTTCCCTCTGCACCCCCCCCCCCCCCAGTCTCTCTGGCAGGAGAGTGCATTAGCGGGAGGATTTCTCTTTTTTTGCCAAAGTCAGCAGCTGTGACAGACGCCCAACTCCCGGAACTGGCGGCGGCGGGCGGTGGCATCGCCCACGGGGAGAGGAGGGGGAGGCAGCCGCCCTGTCCCACCCTCCCCCTCAGCATCTCCTGAGCTTTGCCCGGCCCCTGCGTGCCTGCTGTGGGGGCAGGGTGGGGCCCAGGATGGCTACAGGGCTCGAGGGTCTGCCCCCTGCGCCTCCCCACCCACCCCCCAAGCAGAGCACGGCACCCCAAAAGGCCCCAGCGCCAGCCGCAGAGGGCCCTGGCGTGCTGACCAGCAGGGGAGGGCTGGGGGCCCAGGACAAAGGGGTGGGACAGAGAGGCCGCCCGCCCACTGCTGGTCTGACCAGCTTCTCATACAGGTTTTACAGGTCTGCCCGGAGGAGGAGGCGGGAGCCAGCACAAGCCACTAATTACAAATTGGTTCAGGGAGAGCGAGGCTGGAGAAAGGGTTCCACAGCCAGGCTCATCCTCACGTGGGGATTGCTACAGGTGCCCCCACAAGCCCTGAGCTGGGGGTTGGGCCCCAGCACCCCTGGGCCTCGCTTCCCCACACATCCATCACAGAACGGGAGATCATGGAGGGGGCGCAGCACCCTGCGGGAGGAGCTGTCCAGGCGCCGTCTCACGTCTCACCGGACGCTCCCAACAACTCCAGGGACTGAGTACTGGGTTCTCCTCGCAGCGCAAACGGGCAGGGAGGGAACAGCAAGCGGAGGGGGAGGAGGGACCCTGGGCGAGGCGGATGAGCCTCGTCGGGGGCAGGCAGTGAGGGTGCAGGGTGCAGGCCCCCTCGAGACCCTCACATACCCCCCCACCCCAGATGGTTCGAGTCTCAGAGTCTACGTTTCTCTCCCAACTCGGCCTCATGCACTCCAGATGAGTGGAGAGATGTGTCCAGAATCTTAAAGACTTCTGGGTAAGTTCCCAGGCAGCGGCGAGCTGTAATGTGGGAACATTCTAGGTGCTGGAGAAGCTAGGGGCACCTTGGAGGTGCCGTGGCTTAGGCAGTTTCCTGGGGCTAGCCCAATTACCTGATGCCAGGCAATGCATAAAAACGTGGGTCTCACACGCGGCTCCAGAGGTGCCAGAGCAGGTTCAGGGTCTCTGCCAGGCTCCGGTGAGGGCCTCATGGCTGCATCACAGCATGCCGATGGCTCCAAGGAGGGAGCAGGTGCAGAGGCTGCCACTCAGTGAGACAGGAAGCCGGTGAGATTCGGGGGCCTGCCTCGCTCTTTTGGGAACTGCTTGGAGACCTGAAAGAGCCACACCACTCTTCTGAGTGTGAGGTCCCAGGGACCCAACTGCTTTGCACCGGGCCCCACCTCTGACAGCCGCCACCAAGCTCCAGCATCAGACGCCGGGGGAGACACACTCCCTCCGCAGCCACTGCGTGCCAGCCGCCAGTCATCTGCCCTCCTCACCCAATGCCCATCTACCACTCACGGGGCTCACAAGGCCATAGATGGACATGCCCTGTAGATCCTGCACATAAAGCCTCCCGGGTGGACAGCAGGTGCTCAGCCCAGCACCTGGCAAATGGGTGCAACCAGAAAAAACTGCCCTGGAATGGGGGTGACATCCCTCGGAGGTCAGCTGCAGTGCCGGAGGCTGCAGAGCTGGGGCTGCTGTCCACGTGGCTCAGGCGCCACGCAGGCTGAGAAGGTGTCTGCACACTCTGGGATCCTCTGAGGGCATCAGGGCCTGACGCTCACTGCCCAGGCCTTCGTCTGAAGACCCCACGCTGAGGTTGGCGTCCTGTCGCTGGCTCAGCCATTCCCAACCCACGGCCTGCCCTTCAGGACACTCTCACAGCCGGGAGGGGGAACAGGGAGGTGTTGCTGTCATCTTCCCAATAGCAGGAGCCAGGGACACGGCTAAGCATCCTGCAACGCACCGAGCAGCCCCGCAGCAAAGAATTCTCCAGCCCCAAATAGCGACGGGGGCATGGCTGAGACGCCCTGCGTCAGATTGCTTCCACGCCTCTTGTCTTTCTCTTTTTGTCTTGGCCACCAGGAAGCTCACAGCAAAGTTTTATACGCAACTGACACAGCTTCTCTCAGCCTAGCTTTCTGATTCGTCTCTCTCCCCAAACCCATCTTCAATTGTTCTTTAATTCTTTTATCCTTCTGTCAAGAGGCCTATAGAAAGACGGTAGAGAAGCCAGAACCAAAAGGAATTCCTGCTGTTGGTTTGTAACTTTTGTGCGGTTTTCCCTTTCTGGTATAAGTTATTTCATTCTCGACGCTCACAGCAAGCAGGGGAGGAAACAGGCTTGGCCAGGCGGCCGTGAGGGGAAGTGGTGGAGTCGGAGCCTAATGTACACAGCGCGGACACTCACCTGAGCCGGTCTGTGTGCGGACATGCGCAATACAACAGCTCCTCGCGACAGCAGTGAGGAACCGGCCGATTAATCCCCGCAGCGACCTTCGAAACACAGGATTATACGCAGATAAATGTATCTGTTTGAAAAGCAGCGTGACAGAGAGAGAGAGGGAGAGACGGGTGGGGAGGGGGAGCCATTTGCTGGTTCACTCCCCAAATGGCTGCAATGGCCAGGGCTGGGTCAGGGCAAAGCCAGGAGCCAGGAGCTCCATCCAGGTCTCCCACGTGGATGCGGGGGCCCTGGCACTGAGGCCGTCTTCTGCTGCTTTCCCAGGCCATTGGCAGGGAGCTGGATCAGAAGCAGAGTCGGTGGGACTGGAACCAGTGCTCACGTGGGACGACGATGTCGCGAGAGGCGGCAGCTTAACCCGCTATGCCACGGTGTTGTCCCTGATATTTTCTTTAAATGCTAAAGACAACCAGTGTCCCCAGCCTACGCGGATGCCTGCCTTAGACAGTGAATCCTGAGGTCCACACAGGCTGAACTTCCCCGTCTGACACATCCGTGTAACTCTGCTCATTTCCTGGGCCGCCTCGTCACCCAGAGTCCCCCGCCGTGGCCCGATGCACCAGCAGCTCCGGCCGTGCAGTGGACCACTATTCAGCCATCAAAAAGGAATGAGGTGGTGCTTCAGGCCATGAGCATGAGGGAGCCCTGGAAACTGTGCAGAATGAAGACCTCGGGCCCTAAGGTGCACATTAGATGATTCTGCCGTCTGAACATCCAACCCAGGCCACTTCACAGACACAAGAAGTACATTAGTGGGCGCCCGGGGCTGGGGTCAGCAGGAGGAGCGGGGAGTGACGGCCAGGAAGCTCGGGCTCTGTTTTTGGGTGTGGTGAGAATGTTCTAGAAGGGGATGGCGGTCAGGACCGCACAGACGGCGAATGTACTCAGTGCCGCGGAACGGCATAGCTTGAAACGGTGACGGTGGTTACGTGAAACGCATTTGACCGCACATTTTTTTTTTTTAATGTAAGAAAAAGGATAAAGGAAGAAGCAGAGGAGGGAGGGAGGGAGGGAGGGAGGCAGAGCCCCCCAGCTCCTGCTCCAGGAGACAGTCTAAGCATCTTCTTCCCTCTTTTCATCCTGGCTTTTCATAGTGGAATACCGTTTGCACAACAAACCGGCCAAAAAAGAGAAAGGCTGGAACAAAAGCCGCGCCGGGCCGGAGCAGCTGCGGCCCCGCCGCCGCCTCGCAGCCGCGGTCACGGAGCCGCCCGGCTCGCGGTCAGGGCTGACTTGGTCCGCACAACGCGGCCCAGCTGCTCCGGCTCCAGGTTTTGTTTTCTTTCCCCTACTTGGGCTGCTCTCGCTTGGCGAATTAGCAATTTGAGAATGACTGGGGAAAAATAATATTTTCACTCCAGCCCAGGCTTCCAATTTGCCCAATTAATAGGAGAGGGGAGGGGCTGACTTTGAAGGGTCTGGCCTCCAGCATCCAAAACCAAAGTGAGTTTTGGTCCCACGCCAAGCGCTACAAAAATGACGCAATGGGGGGCACACGGGGCTCCGGGCCTGCCCAGGGCCAGGAGAAGGGGTTCCATCTAACAGGTGTACTGGGGCTCCATCCCAGGATGGTCTTTAAAATTTTGTACTCATTTATTTGAAAGGCAGTGACAGCGAAGGAGAGAGAGAGAGAGAGAGAGAGAGAGAGAGAGATCGCCCATCCATTGGTTCACTCCGTAAAATGCCCGTGACAGCCAGGGCTGGGCCGGGCTGAACCCAGACTCCACTGCAGTCCTGAGCCCTCACCTGCCGCCCCCCAGGTGTGCATCAGCAGGGAGCTGGAATCAGAAGCAGAGCGGAGACTTGCACCCAGGGACTCGCATACGGGGTGCGGGTGCCCCAAGCAGCGTCTTTACCACTGCGCCAAGTGCACCCCCTGCTCCAGCAGGGCGTTAGTTACCCCAGGGGCCGGAGGAGCCCACAAAAACAGCTCAGGGGTGGCTAAGAACCTTGCTGCGCCCGCACAATGGCCCAGTGTGCAGCTAATGCATGTGGCGTCTGCAAAAATGAAAACCTAAAGCCATGACGCAATAGCGTCTATAGATTTGAGTAAAGCAGCACTAGGGGCCAGCACTGTAGCACAGCACTATGGCAAAGCCTCTGCCCGTGAAGCCGACATCCCACCTGGGTGCTGGTTCAACTCCCGGCTGCTCCACTTCCAACCCAGCCCTGTGTTCACAAGCCTGGGACAGCAGCAGAAGATGGCCCAAGTCCCTGGGCCCCTGCACCCACGTGGGAGACCTGGAAGAAGCTCCTGGCTCCTGGCTTCCGTCTGGCCCAGCCCTGGCTTTTGCAGCCATCTGGGGAGTGAACCAGCAGGTGGAAGACCTCTCTCTCTCTCTGTCTCTCCCTCTCCCTCTAACTCTGCCTTTCAAATAAATAAAACACATCTTTAAAAAAAAAAATGCAGCACCTGAGCCCATCGCGCAACGGCGGGCACAGATGAGGACAAACACCGGACGCAGACACACGGATACGTCAGAAATTGCTCGGCTGGGTGGTCTTTATTTCACTCTACATACTTTGCAAGGAACGATGCTGCCTTTCTGATCCACCAACAGGATGTCTCCCCCCAGATAGTTCCAGAAAACATCAAGCGCTGGCTTCCTTTGAAAGGGCTCCCAGCTAGCAAACGGCCCAGGCGTGCCTCTGCTCCAGGCCTGGCACCGCGGCCGCCGAGGGGGAGGCGAGCTCCCAGCCAGAGAGGCAGCGTGGCTGCAGGCCGCTGCTGGCCCCGCTGTGCTGCCCCTCGGCCGCCAGCACCAGAGAAGCCCCACCCTAGGAGAGGCCGTGGGGAGCCCGCAGGACACCCAGCCTCCCTCCGGCTGTCTCAGAGGAATTCAGAGCTGTCTCAGATTTATAGACAGCTCTGAATCTTCTGTCTTCCTTGTTGTTGTTGTTTGTTTGTTTATTTGTTTTTGAGAGGCAAAGCAATAGAGTCCCCATCACTGGTTCACTCCCCAAATCTGCAACAGCTGGGGCTGGGCCAGTCCGAACCTGAGAGCCAGGAACTCCATCCACATCTGCCATGTGGGTGGCAGAGCCCCCTACTCGGGCCAGTACCTGCTGCCCCCCAGGGTGCACGTTAGCAGGAAGCTGGAGTGAGGATGCAGAGTCGGGAACAGAACCAAGTACGCCGACATGGATGCAGGCCTGTTAGCCACCAAGCTAAATGCCTGCCCCAAATCTTCTTTCCGAAGCCCTCCACATGAGTTGGCTCAAGTCCCGGCTGCTCCACTTACTACCCAGCTCCCTGCTGCTGTGCCTGGGAAGGCAATGGGGATGGCCCAAGTGCTCGGGGCCCTGCACCCACATGGGAGACCCGGATGGGGTTCCCGGCACAGCCCCAGCCGCAGCCATTGCAGTCATTTGGGAGTGAACCAGCAGATGGAGATCTGGTTTCTCTTGGGCTCGCTCTCTCTCTAACTCTCTTTCAAATGAATAAAATAAACCTTTACAAAGGAAAGAAAAGAAAGTTGTTCCAACAAGGGTCATACTATCTAACCTCAAAAAGCTTGTGGAAATGAGATTTAAAAAGATTACGAGTTTGTTATAAAACCATTGAAATCATCTATAATTTTTTAATTATAGCCATTTTCATGAACTTCTTGAAGATCTCTCACATGCTTGGACTCCAAAATTTTTTGCACCAAAATGAAAAATTTTTTTACAGGTAGAGAGAGGGAGAGATGGAGAGAGAAGTCCTCCATCCTCTGGTTCACTCCTCAAAAGGCCACAACAGCCAGAGTTGCACCGATCTGGAGCCAGGAGCCTTGAGCTTCTTCCAGGTCTCCCACGTGGGTGCAGGGGCCCAAGCACTTGGGCCATCTCCCACTGCTTTCCCAGGCCACAGCAGAGAGCTGGATGGGAAGAGGAGCAGCCGGGAATTGAACCAGCACCCATATGGGATGTCGATGGTGCAGGCGAAGGCTTAGCCTTCTACTCCACAGTGCTGGCCCTCCCCAGATGAACTTTTAGTTATATTTTTCATGAACATTGTAAAGTATCTTCAAATAAGCAAGTCCTGTCCTGCCTGGGCGTTGGGCCACCCTGGTCTGATCGTCTGCGTCTCCGACAGCCGGTGAGGCAGACGCAGCAGTGTTGCCGAGGAGACACGGGCTCCCAGGAGTCCTGCGTGCCACGTGGGCAGAGCAGCAGCACCAGCGCTCACGCTCAGAGCCCCCTCGGCCGCAGGGCCCCAGCCCGTCTGAACTGCTTCCCGGTTGGCGTCCACGTGGTCCGCTCGCTGCAGAGGGGCTTCAGAGCCAACGCCGCGCTGGGCTCAGCAGTTAGTGAGCCCAGGGCAGCTCTTACGGCATCAGCGCTGTGCCAAGCGCTTTTCCTCTATTACCTCATTCCTTCCTTCCAGGCATCTTAAGTCTCCCCATTTACAGAGGAGCAGCTGAAGACACAGAAAGGGGCACCGACACACCCAGCATCACACAGCTGGTGGGTCAGGAAGCCTCTGAACCCCGCGGCGGGGGAGGGGAGGTCCAGTGTGTTAAAGATCATTAGCTCTGTGCTTGGGGACCACAGTTGGTCTCCATGAAGGACCAGGGTGATAGTTTCTAAACCCACAATTTGCCAAGAGGGCCCCCGGAAACCTTGGTCCCTGGTTCCTGTTCCTAGCTGGGGGCCCAGAGCAGCTGGTACCTTGGGCCTCCCTTACCCAGGCGGAGGCTGGGGGGAGGCAGGTGCACACGTGGCCTGACTGCAGGTCGATGCACAGGACACAGAGTGGGCTGCAGGCTCCCTGGCGGAGTAGGGAATCAAGCCACTGAAAGCGGAGCTCTCTGCTTCCTTTGGTCACCACGGCACACACAGACTCTGACGCTATTTGGGAGAGGCAAGACCACCTGCAGATGGAGGCAGCTGGCTCAGCCAACTCACTGCCCGCCCGCACACTCTGCTCCACGTCCCGGGCATCCAGATCTTGGCACAGGATGTGAGAGGCCGAGTTCAGGAACATCCTTCTCCCGTCTCTACCCTCGAGGGCTTCCTTTGCTTTTTGCTCCTTTTTAAAAGATTTCTTTCTTTATTTGAAAGACAGAGAGGGACAGACAGAGAGGGAGAGCCAGAGAGATCTTCCACTCACTGGTTCACTCCCCAGATGGCCACAACAGCTGGCACTGGGCTTGGCTGAAGCCAGGGGCCTGGAACTCCATCCGGGTCTCCTACATGGGCAGCAGGGGCCCAAGGACTTGGGCCATCTTCCACTGCTTTCCCAGGTGCATTAGCAGGGAGCTGGATGGAAGTGGAGCAGCCGGGACTCGAACAGGCGCCCACACGGGATGCTGGCTCCCCGGGCAGCATAACTTGCTGGCCCCTCTAGGATCTACTTTTCAGCCACAGGGAAACAAAGAATTAGCTCACAAAGGCTTTTATTTGTATTTTTTAGAAGGCTTTTAAAGAGCTGCCGGTTCATCCCAAGAAAGCCCTGCTTTCATGTAGATCCATGGCTGTAACGCTACGCCAGGGCGCCCACGAGCAGATGAAAATGTTTGACTTCCCGGCCGGCGCCGCAGCTCACTAGGCTAATCCTCGCCTAGCGGCGCCAGCACACCGGGTTCTAGTCCCGGTCGGGGCGCCGGATTCTGTCCCGGTTGCCCCTCTTCCAGGCCAGCTCTCTGCTGTGGCCAGGGAGTGCAGTGGAGGATGGCCCAGGTGCTTGGGCCCTGCACCCCAGGGGAGACCAGGAAAAGCACCTGGCTCCTGGCTCCTGCCATCGGATCAGCGCGGTGCGCCGGCCGCAGCGCACCGGCCGCGGCAGCCATTGGAGGGTGAACCAGCGGCAAAGGAAGACCTTTCTCTCTGTCTCTCTCACTGTCCACTCTGCCTGTCAAAAAAAAAAAAAAAAAAAAGCTTGACTTCCCAATGAGCACATTTGACTGGTCCGTATTTTGCAACTCACTGCAGCCCAGTGTTGGTCAGCACATTTTGTTAACACATCTCAGGGAATAAAGACAACTGGAACATTCTCTCTCTCTCTCTCTCTCTTTTTTAAAGATTTATTTATTTATTTATTTGAAAATCAGAAATACAGAGACAGAGAGAGGGACAGAGAAATCTTCCATCTGCTGGTTCACTCCCCAAAAGGCCTCAACAGCCAGAGCTGGGCCAGACCTAAGCCGGGAGCTTCATCAGGGTCTCTCTCTCTCTCTCTCTTTTTTAAGATTTATTTATTTATTTGCAAGTCAGAGTTACACAGAGAGAGGAGAGACAGAGAGAGAGAGAGAGAGAGAGAGAGAGAGAGAGAGAAAGGTCTTCCATCTGCTGGTTCACTCCCCAGTTGGCCTCAATGGCTGGAACTGCGCAGATCTGAAGCCAGGAGCCAGGAGCTTCCTCCAGGTCTCCCATGCGGGTGCAGGGGCCCAAGCACTCAGGCCATCCTCTGCTGCTTTCCCAGGTGCATTAGCAGGGGGCCAGACTGGAAGTGGAGCAGCTGGGACTCAAACCATCGTCCACATGAGAAGCCGGCACTGAAGACCATGGCTTAACCCACTGCGCCACAGCCCCTGCCCTTGGAATATGCTCTTTCTACATGCATCAGCTCTTACTTGTGGGCACACAAGCAAACACCACACCTCTGTGAGCCGTTTCAATATCACCCAGCTCTGAAAATTCAGAACAAAATAACGATTCCGGGTTTCAAATCTCGGATGCAACCGTAGGAAGCATCTGACCCCCATAATGAACCAGAGAAGCACACCAAGACCCTGTGGGAAGTGACTTGCCCAAGGTCACACGGTGCATCTGTGCTGGAGCCCCAGTGGGCCCCAGGCCCCTGGGCTCACAGCACTGCCCAGAGAGGTACAAGAATGGAGGTCATTGTCAAAATCGCAAGGAGACCAAGCCAAGCGCTCCCTCCCCGAGGAGAACCAACAGAGGGGATCTTTGCAGGCACAATCGGCACAAAAGTTTTCAAAGACTTTCCTGGCCTAATGTATGTAAAGAAATCTTCAGAGAGTCCTCCGCCATTAATCAGCTGTCAGCGGGGGTGGGGAGGGGGGGCCGCGCTGACTCATTTCCCAGCGCCTGTCTTCCAGGATTTCAAAGATGAGTTTCGCAGAGCCGGCCGCTGTGGAGGCCTTGGAGAAAATGAGAAACGCTTCTAACACCCTCCCGTGCGCCGCACTCCCTCCGCTTCGTGACTCCAGCGCTTCGGGGGGCCTCGGAGTCCTGCGCAAGGCTGGGGGAGCACAGAGGCAGCCTCCCGCCCCCGCCCCCACCCCCACCCGCCGGTGCGTCCGGTCCACACGGACTGGGGCACGGCCCGAGAATGTACATTTCCGCCAGGCTCCCAGGGAGGTGCCGCCGCTGCTGGTCCCTGGCGCACGCTTCGAGAATCATCCAGGTTTGCTGCCGGAGCGACCTGGGGAGGTCAGATGCGAGGGCGAAGAAAACAACTTTGGAAGCAGAATGCTGCCGCGGGGCAGCTCAGAGCAGCTGTGGCCGGGACTGGGGCTCCGCGTGTCTGCCTGGTTACCGCCACTCCCGGGCACCTGGCCGTCACTGACGTCTTGGGTATCCAAGAACTGTGTGTGTCTGGTTGCAACCTTTGTTTTTGAGTGGAGGGGAATCACGCCAGGCCCTCCCACCCCTAAGAGGAAAAGAAGGGAGAGATGGCACAGGGCGTGCAGGGACACCCACAGTGGCCAGGCGGGGCCGGCGCTTCCGATGCCAGAATCCTGTATCAGAGCGCCGGTTCAAGTCCCGGCTGCTCCACGAACCGTCCAGCTTCCTGCCAGTTCACGTCCTGGGAAGGCGGCAGAAGATGGCCCGAGTACTGGGATCCCTGTCACCCAGGGCAGTTCTGGGCCCCTGGCTTTGGCCCAGCCCTGACTGCTGCAGGCATTTGGGGAGTGTGAAATAGCAGACAGAAGATGCCTCTCTGCCTTTCAAATAAAATGAAAATAAATAAGCAAATACACACACACACACACACACACACTAACAGAACACGGGCTCTGGAGCTAGGCTGCCTGAAGTCTCACTGGCATCTGTCACTCACCGGGTTCTCGACCTTGGACGAGTTAACGTCTTCATGCCTCAGTTTCTCTGCCGATAGTGCTGGTTTTAGTTGTTGTGAGGATCAGGCAAGCCCTCGCTTGTCCAGCATTTAGCGTGGTTTTAGCACAGAACGGGAGAGACAGTACACAGACCTTACCTCTTTTGTGCTCCGTGCTGGTTCCGGAGTATTCTGTGATAGTCACATTTGTCAGGACCCTACTAGTGATGTTTGCTCTTTCCCAGTCTTCCCTTTTATAAAAACCTATGATGGCCTTCCATCTTCACTCATACGTGTTATACACTCCCGGACAAATGAGTGATGGGCCGAGGATGCTCTAAACATTTCTGGAGCTTTTTCCAAACCGCCTTTATCCTGCCACAGACCTGTAAGAGTTGCGATGTCCAGAACCGTCTGCAATCGGATAGCATCCTACACCCCCTCTCAACTGCCACTTTGTTTTCCTTAGCTACTGGCGATTTTTCCTATGCACCCAGTCCTCAAGTGTATCTTGCACGAATTGCCTGTCCTTGTCCCTCCCCAGGGTTGTTCAACATCCTTATTGATTTGCAAGAACTCTTTATATAGCAAAGTTGTCCACCTCTGCAGCAGTTGTTGCAAGTGTATCTTGCATTTGCCATTTGCTCTCAGCTGCACTTTCCCTGAGTCCCCCCCCCCAACCCCCGCCCCAGTGTTGCTTTGTTCTCCTCAAATCCCTTTGGCACGGAGCCAGGAGCTCCAGCCCCCCCCCCCCCATCGGCATCCTGCCTCTGCCCAGCCCTAGGCCCTTTTAAGTTCACAGCCTGGGGCAGTGCCTTTAATTTGCTGCCCCCTACATAATGAAAAACCCCAGATTGAAAAGTGGTCGGGCAGGTCTTTCCAGAAGTCTGAGATGACCCCAAATCCACTGGGCTCCTACCCCTGCTGGCTGCCTTATAGGTCACAGGTCACAGGTCATCACGCCCCAGTGACCCCCAAAAAAGGGATAACGCGAGCCCGCCTGGTGACATCAGTTGATGCCAGCCAACTGGTTTGACTGCTTCCTTCTCTAAATTTCCCCGAGAAGTTTTGGTGGAATGTAGGTTGCCGCCTAGGACTGCAAGAAGAAACATAATATTCCACTGAGGATAAGCCATGAGAGGCGCCCCTCCCTGAGCCCCGCTCCGTGCCAGCTGCCCTACAAGGGCAGTCCCTACAAGGTGAATGCTCCCGCGCTCATGTCGGACAAGAGCGCAGGGAGGTTCAAGGGGGTGAAGCGACTTGCCCCCGGAATTCCAGCTCCCCAGGGGGGCCCCTGGCTGAGCCCCACTCTCGGGGTTTCACACTCGCTCTGTGACGCCAGGAAACACTTGACTACGCCAGACTCCCTTCATCGAGGCTGACATCGCCTCCACCCCGTACTAGATCGAGGTGAGAATCGGGCTCGCGAAAGGTGAGCCCAGAGACTGGAGCCCCAAAGGCATAGCTGAACTCTCTCATGCCGTGTAGCCCCTTGCTCCCTTCCCCGCCCCGGCTTCTCTGAGTCAGCACAGCCCACCGAGCCCTCCCCACCCTCACGGCCACAGTCCTGGAGAGAGGGGGACTGTGGCTGTGCCCCTCAGGGGTTCACATTAATGCGCAGGCTCACGTGCTCCTCTCCACGTGAGTTTTCCTTTTCAGTGTCTTTCGCCTCCTGGCCTGGGCTGGGCTGGGCTCTCCAGAGTCTGAGACGCGATCCCTGGGTTCACAAGAAGCCAGCTCCCCTCGGTGCCCAGCCTTCGTGCCGTGTGGCAGATCTGTGTGCACCTGTGCCCCCCCCCCCAACCTGGGGGAAGAGGCGAGCAAGTGTCGTTCTGCCTTTTCAGAACGTGGCAGCCACAGCTGCCTCCACATCTGCCCAGAACATTCTACGGAGACAAGAACGCCGCTGCTCAGGTCTAACCACACCTGCCCGAGAAGTCGACCGTTTTTTTCTGATGATTTGTACATCTATTTATTTGAAGGGCAGACCCAGAGAGAGAAGGAGAGAGAGAGAGAGAGAGAGAGAGAGATCTCCATCCACCAGTTCTCTCCCTAAATGGCTGCATCAGCTGGGCTGGGCCAGGCTGAACCAGGAGCTGGGACTCCTTCCTGGTCTCCCACATGGGTGGCAGAGCCACCTGCCGCTGTAATACCAGTAGCTTTAGCACCACTTGGGATACGTCTATCCCGCATCAGAGGGCCGGGTTCTAGTCCCAGCTGCTCTGCTTCTGATCCAGCTTCTTCTTTGTGTGCACTCGGGAGGCAGCAGACAGTGGCTCAAGCATGTGGGTCCCTGCCACCCGCGTGGGAGACTCAGACTGATTCTGACTCCTGGCTGAACTGCAGCCCTGGCTGTTGCCAGCATTTGAGGAGCGAACCGACAGGAGATATCTCTCTCTCTCTCTCTCTTTCCCCTTCAAATAAAAAAAAGTGTATAAAATATTTATTTCTAATATTTTTCATTTAACTATTGACTAATGCAGTTGACACCCTCAGCCATCATTTGCTGCCTTCCCAGATGCATCAGCAGGAAGCTGCAGCATAAGTGGAGTAGCCAGGACTCAAACCGGCACTCTGATCCGGGACGCGGGCATCCCATGCGGCAGCCTAATCCACCGTGCCCCAACATGGAGCCCAAACAACACTATTTTAAATGTTAAGCCCTGGGGCCAGCACTATTGCATAGTGCGTAAAGCCGCTGCCTGCAGTGCCGGCATCCCATATGGGTGCTGGTTCGAGTCCCAGCTGCTATGACCTGGGAAAGCAGTGGAGGATGGCCCAAGTCCTTGGGCTTCTGCACCTGCGTGGGAGACCTGGAAGAAGCTCCTGGCTCCTGGCTTCGGATCTGCCCAGCTCTGGCTATTGCAGGCATTTGGGGGAGTGAACCAGCAGATGGAAGATTCTCTCTCTCTCTCTCTCTCTCTCTCTCTCTCTCTCTCTGCCTCTGCTTCTCTGTAGCTCTACCTTTCAAATAAAATAAATAAATCTTAAAAAAAAAAGATAAATGTGAAGCCCCACCACCTCCCAGCTGTGTGGCCCTGGATGATCTATCTCACAGCCCTGGCCCTTTCTCTCCCCACGTGCGGGATGAGGATTCTGGCATCTTCTTCATGGATTTGTGTGTGGGCTAAAAGCATGAGGCATGCAAGGTGCCCAGCAGAGCACCCGGCTCCTTGCCGGCACCGAGACACCTTTGTCATCACGGCTACTCACAGCTGAGGAGCCTCCCACCACACACCCGCCTGCACGCACCGGGCATGCTCGTGTGCACACGCACGCACGCACGCACACCCCTTCCCGCGCCAGAGAAATAAGTTCTCCTGCTCCAGGCCCCGCTTCTCCCCGCACCTCGGCACTGGGGGGATGGGGTGCCGGGGCGAGCGAGCCGAGACGACAATGGTGGGAGCGGGGGGAGCCCCTTCACCAAGGCGCTTTTTGATCTGCTCTAACTGCTGCTATAGAGAATTAGATGGAATTCATTTTCATGATGAAGGAATTAATGGTTGTGGAGAGAATCAGGTTCAGGTGGAAGACTTGAATCCAAAGAAGGGAATAAAGCCTTGAAATTCAAATGAAAAATTATTATATAAGCATAAAGGAAACCTATTTTACACCTGTAAGACTAAATGTATAAATATGAACCAACGGCTCCCTCTGGGAAATGGGGATTGTGCTTCTAATTCACCTAGACAAATACGCAGTGCCTTCTCCCTTCCACCCAGACATGCCAATGAGGACCGGGTGCCGGCGGGGGCTCGGCACTCCCCAGCCTGGCCACCTGCTCCCACGGGCCCAGCACCTCCTGGCCTCCCCAGGCCCCCAGAGAGCAGGCAGGCACCTAAGGGCACAAAGTCCTTGACAAGGTCATGGCAAAGGCTCCCTCCCAGCCCCTACCGCCTCCGGCCCCAAGGTCCTCACCCCTCCAGGAGCCCCGGATGGCACAGAACCCTAGGTCCGGTGTTTCTCCTACAAGCTTCCATTCCATTCGCTCAGCTGCCCTCAGGGCTGGGGGTCCTCTCATGTACCAAAGGAGAGGCGGGGGCTGCAGGGGAGGGGCAGCACTGGCTGTGTCTCCATCAGAGAGCTCACTGACCTCGGGCCGGCCTCTGGGCCTCAGTTTCCTCTATAAAACAGAGGGGCCGACAGCTCGCCCACAGGTGGCCCTGCGGTGAAGCAGACTCGCTGAGAGACGGCCGGCACCGAGCGGATATCCCCGCACGGTGGCCCTGGGTGCTGGCGTCCAGGGTGAAGGGGCAGCGTGCACATTCGGCCTGGCGCTTCCCGGAGCTTCCACCGTGCTCTCCCAGAACTGCTCAGCCCCAGCATTGCCCAGGTGAACGCTGGAAGGTGTCAGCGGGACGCGGGGCGAGCCGGGGTGGAGGGCCGCAGGCGTGGATGCCCACAGCAGACCGATGCCCCGTTAGGTGTCCTCACTCAGCACAAGACAGGGCCTGTGAGCTCTCCCGAGCAGCGAGCACCGTTTACAACGCGGAGGCAGCCGTTCGCCCTCCTGCTGCCGCAAGGGGTCAGTCTCCACTGACCCTCTGAACAAGGGTCTGATGTCACACAGCAGACATCTGGCTGCACAGGATCCCGGCCCCTGTCTGGCAGCCTCTTCCCAAGGCTGGAAGTCCTGCTGATCCTGGGGTCGTTCATTCACTCGTTCACCCAGCAAAGACGGAGCTTCTACCCCAGGACGTGACACACAGCCCCGGAAACACAGCTGAGCCGGCACACTCCTCTGCCCTGGTAGGGTGCCCAGCACGTCCTCTGCTCTTGCACCCAGAGGACAAGGAGCAAGCCATGACAGAGGAGGGGGCCTCCTAAGGACAGGAGGAAGCAGCTGCCCTGGGGACCAGAGCAGCCCAACCCCACTAGCTTCCCCCGAGCAGCACGTGATGAGAGGTGGAGAACAGGCAGTGTCTGATCCTTTCGTCCTGATTCCCATCATTCCCTGCCCTCCTGAAAGCCCAGGGTGGGGAGGGGGCGGCGCCTGCAGGGAAAGTTAAGTCTGTGCCCAGGACTTGCCGGGACCCTGCGTGCAGCCCTGGGCTGGGCGCCGCCACCCCCCTGTGATTTGTTTAATGAAAACATTTGCCCGTTCCGTAGATGCTGCACTGTGATAGGTAACTGTCCAAGGACAGAGTCTACAGCGCATTAAGGCTGGACTCATTGCAGACTGAACTTGGAGAAGCGGTCTAAAGGGGCCGGGGGCAGGCAGCCCAGCGCCATCTGACACTCGGTCTTTTGTTCAGGCGGCTGGAAGCCTGGGAGGAGGCTTCCCAGGCTCTCAGATGGTGCCAGGAAGCAGGAATTCCCGTGACATACACCCCTCGTGGCCTCTGTGCACACACACGCGTGCACGCACACATGCATGGAGGGACGGGGGCACCTTTGTGTGGGCTCAGCCTCACCTGTCCACACCAACAAATTCCCGCACTTGCAGTCCCCTCCATCCCACTCCACTCCCTGCAGGAAGGCCCCTTCCAGGAACGCAAAGGCTCCAGCAGAGAAGAAGAAAGGTTTTCACGGATCCCGCGGAGCATCCTATAGCTTGGCCTTGACCGCAAGGCGGGAGGCAAAGCAGGGAGCGGGGCAGGGAGCCAGAGCAGGAGACCGGGCATCGGCAATGCCAGGTGTGCCGCAAGGACATCGCACACCTCCCAGGTGTCCCTCTGAGCGTGGCCTCCCAGGTCTGTGACTGCAGAACCGCGGGCGGTCAGCGGCTCCCTGGGCCAGCCTGGGAAGGAGAAGAGGGGAGAAGGGAGGGGACAGCACGAGGGGGAGGAGAGGAGGAGGAGAAGGCAGAAGGTGATGGAAGAGGCAGATGCGGGGAGTGGGGAAGGAGAGGAGGAGGGGCAAGAGGAGGGGGAGGGGAGGGAGGAAGAGGGTCAGGAAGAAACACACCTGGGGCCGCCTGGTTCCTGTTACTCTTGTTGGGCTTTACCTTGAGAACTAGATTCCTAGGCAATTCGTTCACTTTTTCTGGGGAAAATAAGAAAAAAAAAAGTCAAGCCAGAAAACAACTGCGTTTTCCTTTCCTCCTATTCCGGTTTGACCAGATATTTCAAGGTCACTCTGCGAAGAACTCTGCTTCTTCAAAGAAGGGGAAATGCAATCGAAGACCCGGGGAGCGGGGAAGAGGGGCTCGGTTCCCAAGGCTGCCTCCTCCAGACTGAGGCCCTGGGGAGCCCCGAGGGGGCCTGGGCAAGCTGCTTTGCTCCCCGGAGCTTCCAGCCCTCTCCCCTCGAAGACCAAAGCACGCCAAGTGTCCACATCTTTGGCCTCTGAAATTTGCAAAAGGCCCCGGGAAACCCAAACCCCTGGCCTCAAGGTGGATTTCCCACACTTTAAAGGAAGATTTACTGGGTGATCGCTTGCAAAAGGTGTGCAGTGCACAGAGGTCTGAAAAGTGTGCAGTCCCCCCCCCCCGGGGGGGGCTAGGGGAAGACGCGACTCTAGCCAGGACTCTAGCCACTTCTTGGGAGAAGGCAGCCCCACGCCTCCTTCCAGCACTTCATCCCGGGGAGGCACACACAGAGGTCAAGTTTCCTGGGCTGAACTCCACCTGGGGTCTCGCTCCTCTAGCCTCAGTCTATTTTTTCTCTTCCCTTTGAGTGGGTTAGGAGGGTTCAGTTTGGAAGCCTGGGGGAGGGGGGGATTCCTATTAACATTGTTACCATGTAAAAGAAGAAAAAAAAAGTGTGTGTGTGTGTGTGTGTGTGGAGAGAGAGAGAGAGAGAGAGAGAGAGAGAGAGAGATTTCAGAGCATGCAGAGTGCAGGCAGGGGACAAGTGTCCAAGCCATCCAGTACTAGAAAGGCAGACTCCTGGGGCTGCGGAGGCCCGGGCGCTGCACCTTTGGACGGAGCGCGCAGGACGGGGAGCTCTTCGCAAAGGTCTCTGCCCAATGCCTTCTGGACCAAAGGCTCCGCCCGTCCCGGGGATTCAGGGCTGAATTACAGCCCCTAGAGCCACGGAGGCCCATGCGTGCCTCAGGAAACCATGGAGATGGGGAGGGGCCGGACAAGACAGCGGAGAGGAGCCCACTGGGGAGAAGTCAGAAAGGCCAGGAGGAAAAAGCAAAACAAAACACAGAGGAGAGACGCAGACAGATGGGGGGGGGGGGGGGGACGGAGACGGACGGAAGAGACGGCGAGGGAGGGGGAGGAAGAAGGGGGTGAGGGGCTGCGGGAAGAAGTTTCCAGGCCAAGTCCAGCCCAGCTCCCGCAATCTGGACAGGAGCCGCTCCGCCTCGCCCTGACCGGGTCTTAGAAGCTGACGGATGACTGCTTGGGGAGCGCATTTGGGCCAGGGGTTAGCAGCCGGGAAAGAGGGGAGGGGGGGATGTTCTCCTCCACCCCAGCTGCGGCTGCCCCAGTCCCCAGGTGAGCCCCCCTTCCTCCCGCTGGATGTGAAATCGCCATTTCACCCCGCCACACTTCTTAATTGTTGCAAAAATCATTTGTGAAATTGGTCTCCAACCGGTGAGAATGGCCACGCTCATTCCAACAGACACCCCTCACCCCCACCCCTGCCCGCCCTACCAGGGCCCTTGGATTCCCCAGGCTGCTGCCAAGCACGGGGTCTGGGGGAACCTGTGTCACCTCAGGACCCACTGCAGCGGCAAGGAGGGAGAGGGGACCGCAGCAATGTGGCCTGGAGCTGGAGAGTCCCGCAGTATGGGTCCCACCCCGAGGTGACCCCACTTGGCTGAGGAAACTCAGATGCAGGCAGCGGAGTCCATGAGGGAGGGAGGAGGCCTCCAGGGGCCCTGGGCTTTGTACCCGAAGTCTCTGCACACCCGGAAATGGACAAAAACACACACTCTCACCTTCCTGCGCGATGCCCGCGCAACCTGGGTGTGGCTTCAGAAGGTAAAGGCAGACACAGCCCACACCGGGAAACCCTGACTGGCCACACACAGACCTGCACCCAAACCCAGCGCGTGGACACGCACTGCAGCCCACGCTCGGGCACTAACACACAGGTCCATCCCGCAGACGTAACAACTGCTTCCAGGCAAAGACGGGGGTCAGGGAAGAAGGAAAGAGCACCGGCACGTGCGGTGTACATGTGTGGATGTGTGCGTCTGCCTACACAGGAAGGGCCCCAAAAAGCGCACGGAAAATAGAACCAGAAGATACCTTTCTTTTCAACGTAGACATTTTGGAAACCCATGCATTTATTTTTTTATTTCATTTGCCATGAACTTTTCAAAGATCCCTCTATGCACAGATTTCAAAACAAACATTGCACCAAAATGAACTTCCATTCCATGAGCTGGTATTCACATACAGGTGTGTGTATGTATGTGTGTACTTGTATATGCAAATATATACATACAGATTCATCTCTGGGGTTCAGGGCAGGCCAGAGCCCCCAGTGAGATGTAAGGTGGGGTGACCATCTTCCCTGGACACATATACTCTGGTTCAAGCCTTCACCATCCAATCCCTTTTGGGGGACGGGCCCTCTAACAGGCGCAGCCCAGCAGTCCGGTTGTAAGTACCCCCCCCCATCCCAACCTAAAGCCAGTTGGCCTAACCTTTCCCAATTCTGGGGCCACTGGAGGGTGTGAATTTAACAGAGTTTTCAACAGGGCCCTCATTCCCTCCCAGAGGGCCCCCTAAAAGTCCGATGAGCCCCTCCTGCTAGGAGAAAGGGGGTCTGTCGCTTGCCAAGAGGGACAAAGGTCACAGGTGAGAAGGGGAGGGAGGGGTACCTCCCGCTGAAAGCCCCCAGGCTCAGGGAAGGCAGACTCCCGGGCAGGCGGGGGAGGGGGCAGGGGGTGGACACGATTGTATTTTCGCTTCCAGTGCTTAGCCAGAGACGCTCTTTCTCGGGAGGGTTGGGGGGAGACAAAAGGCCAGCAGCCACGGCGTCCTGTCCCGCTGAGAGGGCGTTTCGCCCCCAGACTCCCTGTCCCCAGGCTAAGGCTACTGGCCATTCCGGTCACAGTACAGAACTGCTGCCTTCTAATCCTCCCACCTCCCAGCTCCTGACAGCCTAACGGAGCACCTCCTCCTCACAGCCACCCCCGCGGGGCTCCAGAGGGGGACCAGGTCCCCCTCCCCAGCTCTCCTCTCCCTGTTTTGTGGTCAACTCCTGTACAGCCTCAGGACGCCCATACCTGCTGGAAAAAGTCCTGGGCCGTGGCCTGAAGGGCTAACTGAGAAAAGGGGGTGAGCCCCTGCTGCAGGTGGCCCACAGGTGGGGCAGGGGCTGAGAAACCGTCCACAGCCCCAGGCAGCCCCAGTTTTCCAAGCCTTGGGCCCGGACACCGTATCCGGGCGGGAGGCCGGCCGGGAACGGGACATCATCTCACTGAGAAAGTCACTATCCCTCCCGAAGTGGCCCGAGCCCTCCCCCCCCCCCCGCCGGAGGGGGGTCCCACCCGGAGCCTGCCAGCGCGGCAGACAAGGAACTGCACTGGGGCTGTGTCCCCCGGAGGCCGGAGAGGCCGCGGCCGTCCCAGATGTTGTCACGGGCGCGAGGGACGCTTGGATCCGGCCCATTCATCAAAGGAAGACGCCCGCTTGAAGCCGGGCCCCCTCTTCGGCGGCCCAGCCCCCAGCTCCGCGGGCTGCGCTCGCTCCGTTTGCACGGGCAGTTCGGATTCGCCCCCAAAACGAGGTCGAGCCGGGAATTAGAAGAAAAAAAAAATTCGTTGGCGATTTCTTTTCGTTATTGGTCCTACGCTCCCCTCGGTCCTGGCCCCCTTCCCTCCTCATGAATAAAGAAAAGTCCGAACCTATCAGATCTCGACGGCCGCCGCCTCCTCCTCCTCGGGCTCCGGGGGAGCACTTTTGCACAATTTACCCAGCGCACCACTCGCGCCCCCTCGCTTCTCCTCTTCTCTCCCCCGGCCCCGTCCCTCCCCGTCGCCTGCCCGCAAGCCCCGAGCCCGGAGCAGGCATCTGCCTCCTCCTCCTCCTGCAGTCCTCCCCGGGACCGGGGAGCAGCCCGCGCGCTCCGCCGCAAGAAGGCGCGGGGCCGAGGGAGGGAGCCAGCCGCGGGAGCACAGACACGCCGCCAGCGGCCCGCTCGGCAGCCTCGCGGCTCCGAAACTTTGGCTCGCGGGCCTGAGCCCCGGGGACCCCGCTGCCCCGCGCGCCCCCGAGCCGCTCCGCGGGTCTCGCCGTGCGCGTCGGCGCGCGCAGCTCGCGGCCGAGCGGAGCTGGCGGAGGCGGCCTTGGGGCCCGAGTGCTTGTTTGCGTGAACTTCCTCGTCGCCACCTTCCCTCCCCCCCCCCGCCAGCCTCCGCCCCCGCCTCCCCCCCCCCCAGCTCCTGGACGCGTTCGCCTGCAGCCGGGGGTGGGGGGTGGGGTAGGGAGTGAGTGTGCAGGGGAGGGGGGAGAGGTTAAAAAAAAAGAAGAAGAAGGAGGGAAGAAAGAAAGAGCGCAGCAGGGGTAGAGGGAGCGGACGGGAAGCGAATTTTGCCGACTCCGGACGCGTCCCCGGTGTGCGCAGGAATGGCTGCCCTGCCCGGCGCGGTCCCGAGGATGATGCGGCCGGCTCCGGGGCAGAGCTACCCGCGCACGGGATTTCCCCTGGAAGGTAAGCGCGGCCCGGCCGGCCTCGCCCGCCCGCGCCCGGAGCCCGCAGCCCCCGGGCCCGGGCGAGGAGGCAGTCTCCAGGGGCGGGGGGCGGCGGCGGCAGCCAGAGCCCCCTGCTCTCCCGGGTCCGAGCCGGGCGCGGGACTCGGCAAGTTTCTGGCTCGGCGCTTGTCGGTTTCTGCGTGGGTCTCTCTGCCCCGCGCGCGGCCTCCGCTTCTCAGGGCGGACACCGCTGGCCTTCACCGCCGGCTTGACCTCCTGGGAGCCGCAGGCTCCCGGCCCCGGCCAGGTCCCAGTGCCTGTCCGCGCCTTAGGCGGTGTCAGAGACGTCTCCTCAGGTGGTTTCTCGGCGGGCTCCGGCGCTCACCGGCCACCGGGATGCTCGTCCGAGCCCTTTTATTTCGAAACTCCAGCCCTGTGTGATCCTTGATCTGCCCGCGCTGCCAAGGATCCTCGCTTTTCCGGAGCCGCCCTCAGACGCGCCTGCTTCCCGGCCGAGAAACAAACTAAGATTAAAAAAAAAAAAAAAAAAAGTAACGATTTTTCCACCCCCAAAAACTTTTCTCTCGGATTCTGGAAGCCTCCGGGGAGAAAACCTGGAGACAGCGCGAGGGCACGGCCTTGTGCAAAGCGGGACAAGTGTTGCTTTGTAACGCGCGGTTCCCAAGTAGCCAGCGCCCGCCCAGGCGAGCGCGGTGTGGACCCAGGGCGCCCCGGCCCCCGGCCGGAGACCTGGCGGCGAGCGTGGGCGGAGACCCTGTCCTGTGTTTTGGGGACCGTTTTAAACTCACGGGAGGCCTTCAACCAGTCACCCAGGAGGCGCCCGGCTTCTGGGGGTGCCGGAGCGAAGTGCTCAGACCTAACGCGCAAAGAGTTTTGTTTTTTAATTACTCGCGTGTGTAATTGTCTGAGCCCCTCGTGCTGGCTGCAGGGGAGGGAAGGCTGGGAGGGGGTGGGCGGGCAGGCAGCCCGCCCGCGCTCCGGGGAGGGGGCCCCGCGGGCAGCGAGACGGCACCGGGTCCCCGCGTTAGAACGAGGCGCAGAGGGCGGCTCCGTGATCAAGTGCGCGCGGGCAGCCACGCAGGCGGCGGAGCGCGCAAGCCCGGGGATTTGCCGAGGCTCTCCTGGAGCGAACGCCAGTGAGACAGGCGGCTGAGGACGCGCGGCGGATTAGGACAATATTTGCCCAACATGACGCGGAATACGGAGGAGAGGCGAGCGCCGGGCGCTGGAGAGGCTCTTGAATACAAAGTTTGGCGCTCGAGAGCTCTCCAGCGCTAATGGCATACCCCGCCGCGGAGACCCAGGGACTCGGGCTCGGCGACGCACGATTTCTGATTAAATCCGAGGGTGGCTTCAGATACCTACTTTTACAGAGAGAGGTGGGGGGACCGCGAGAGCGAGGGAGGGGGCGGCCGGCACAGCTCGGCAGCCCGAGCCTCTTCTCGCCTCCTCCCTTCCAATTAACGCTGTCAGCTCCCTGCGCTCGGGCGGCTGTGAAATCGCTCTAATCTTACGGATCTCCGCAGCCGCCGAGTGCCCAAATTGGGGGGATCGAGGCCGGATTAGTGCACCGGGTGCCCCCCAACCTTCCGTGAGGAAATTGTGTAGACTTTGCATTGAGGCTGCCGGGGCGCCGTCTCCTCCCCGCTCGCGCCAGTCCTGGTTCCCAAAGCGCCCCGCGACCCGGGACTCTGACCAGGTCGCCGTGCCAGCCTCTCCGAGCCTGCAAGGGACAGTGGTTTCAGAGACCGAGTCGGGTATTTGATTCAGGAGCTTGCCGAGGGCACAGTGTGTACCCCCAAATTATCCCAAAACGAAATGAGAACTTTGAGAGTGAGTGCAAGCAGAGGGACAGCCAGGTGACCCCAGAGGCAGGGCCAGCAGCCCGGTGCCACCAGCCCCTCGGCGGTGTCTCGGCTGTAAAAGCACCAGGAGCCCGGTAAACGCTAGCTAGTCAGCAGCCAGCGCCTGCTGGGCCCCTGAAGTGGCTGCAGCGAGCCTGGAGCTGACCAGATGGGCCCCATCTCAGGGGTTCTTGGCTGTTCTGAGGGCAGGAACAAGGCAGCCCCACCGCCCGCCCGCGCCGGAGCCCTGTGTGCGGAAAGCCGCCACTCCCAAGGTCTCCATGGCCCCACCAGCCTTGCCGATCTGCTCCCCGGCCTGTCTCTATACACCCCCCCTTCTCAGCGGCATTCCCCAGGTGTGGCCTCATTCCCTGCAGAGTAGCAGGAGGTGGGGGCGCGGCACTGTGACCCCTCTGCCCACATGCGCAGGACCCTCTCGGAGTGGTTTTCTGATCTCTGAGCCACCAAAGCCCCGGGCTGGCCAACCTCTAGGATCGGCTGTTGGCGGTGTGCGGGTTCAGACAGCACTAAAGTCAGGGTGCACGCTCCTCCTCATCCTTACTTACCCCGTGCCTCTCTCTCTGTCTCGCCTCCCTGCCCTTCTGCAGTGTCCACCCCGCTGGGCCAAGGCCGGGTCAATCAGCTCGGTGGGGTCTTCATCAACGGGCGACCCCTGCCTAACCACATCCGCCACAAGATCGTGGAGATGGCCCACCATGGCATCCGGCCCTGTGTCATCTCCCGCCAGCTGCGCGTCTCCCACGGCTGTGTCTCCAAGATCTTGTGCCGCTACCAGGAGACCGGCTCCATCCGGCCGGGGGCCATCGGCGGCAGCAAACCCAGAGTGAGTGTCTCCGCCACAGAGGCTGGCGGCAGATCTCCCCGCGGGGGCCAGGGGGTCCTGGCTGCAGCCCCTCACCCCAGTAGCACCGGGTGTCTCCCTGCTGCCTGCGGGAAGTACTTGGAGAGAGTACTCCTACTTCCGCACGGCCTCCCATCATTTTTCCATTTCTTGAAACCCCCAGAGATAGTATGGGGGGACCTTAAGAGGGTCTTAGTTGGGTTTTACTTTGTTAGCTCTGTCTCCCTGCCCCTGGCTGTCCTCTTGGGAACCAGGAGTTGGCTGCTTGAAAGGATAGAGGCAACCTCAAAACGGGGGGGCGGGAGGGGGGCTATCAAAGCCACCAGCCCGGCCTGGGGCTCCAGGGAGGTTGATACTGAAAGTGTCCCCCTCCCCGCCCCATCTCTCCACTCCCGCTCTCCCGCCTCCACCTCTGAAGCAGGTGGCGACCCCGGATGTGGAGAAAAAGATTGAGGAGTACAAACGGGAAAACCCGGGCATGTTCAGCTGGGAGATCCGGGACCGGCTGCTGAAGGACGGGCACTGCGACCGCAGCACCGTGCCCTCAGGTGAGAAGGCAGCTGAGCCGCGCTGAGCTGAGCTCCGTCCCCTCGGGACTCCCGCGGCGGGAGACGGTGGGAGACCGAGAACTTGGAGGAAACTTAGGGAGGAAGGGAAACAAGAAAGAGTGTCAGAGCAAATCAAAACTGAAAGGAAGATGGGAAGGGGGGAGAAGGAAGAGAAAGAAGCAAAGGGGAGGAGGGGAAGGGAGAGGGGGAGGCTGGCAGGCCGGGGCAGGCGGCAGCAAGTTCACCTAGAGGGTGTGTGACAAGGGAGGACCCTGGGAGCGAGGCGGGTGTGTCCCGGGAGAGGTGGTGTCTGGGGGCTTCTCTGACCACCTCCCTGAGTAGGCATTCCCCTTCTGTTGCCAGCGCCGGCCGCTGGGTCCTGAGTTCGGAGGCGCCAAACCCTCCTGCCTGTGAGAGAGAAAGTGGCCCGAGTGTGTGTGTGTGTGTATGTGTATAAGAGACAGACAGATGTCCTGGTGCGTGCAGGCCCGCCGGGCTGGGACACACACCTGAGTGTGAGTGTGGCAGTGCAGGCTATGAAGGGGCTGGGAGATGGCGGGAGGCACAGACAAGTGAAGGAATGCACCAGGCGGGTGCGCAGGTGTGAGCGCCCAGCTGTGGGGCGGGTGTGCCCGTCCGTGACTGTGCGATGCCCAACTGCCTGGTGGGGGCGGAATGGAAGGGAGCGGAAGGGAGGAGGGGGCTTCCTGACTTTCTCCCAGGGGCCCCCGGTGGTTTGGGCTCCCCGTGCCCCCCAACGACTTATACGCGCTCTTTTGCCTTTGAATTTCTGAGGTTTAGTGAGTTCGATTAGCCGTGTGCTCAGAATCAAGTTCGGGAAGAAAGAGGAGGAAGATGAGGCCGACAAGAAGGAGGAGGACGGTGAGAAGAAGGCTAAACACAGCATCGACGGCATCCTGGGCGACAAAGGTAGGGATGCGGCTCCAGGCCGGCCGCTGCTCCCGCCGCCCCAGCGCACAGGCCGCTGGGTCCCCTCCGTGCACCCCCACCCCAGGCCCTGGTGGGATGGAGAGCCCAGCGCCCGGGGCCTCCTCCTTCTAGGGGGAGCCAGGCTGTGGGAGCGCTGGGGTCACTGTGAGCCGTGCACCTGAACCCCCGCATGCTCCCGAGCGGGATCTGCCCGTGTACCCCGGGTCCTGAGTCCTCTGGGGCTGGCGTTTTGGCTGCTGTTCCGATGTTGATCAATTATTTATAGGAAACTGGTGAGGAGGCGGGGGTGGGGGTGGGGGATGCGGCAGGAGGAGTCGGCCCCGCGGCTCCCTAAATGAATTTGTTAACCAGAGCCGCACACGCTCGCTAAACGGTCCCTGGAAACCCCGCCTGACAGTTGACTGACCGCCCCAATCAATAAAAATTAGCCAGGGCCAGCGCCGGCCGGAGTGGGGGGCTGGGGGTGCTTTCCTCTTTGGCGCGCGTGCTGCCGGGGCAGAGGAGAATTGAGGTCAAGTTCCCAGATGCCAGGGGTCGGAGGACCCCAGGGGGACAGAGATCTGGGTGCCCCACAGCCTTGCCCACCCCGACAGGCAGGCTTGGGTATGCGCCCGGCGCCCTGCGCTTCCTCGTCTGCCTGCTTTGTTTCTGCCCCCGGGGACATTTCAGCAGACAGGGGCTAGCCCTCCTCTCATCCCCTGTCTTTCGCAGCTCTCTTTCAGGCTCCGTTTGTGGGTGCAAAGTAGGGACTTGGGGAGGGGAGAAAGAAACGGGAGACCTGCAGCCACAGAGGCTGCCGGGGAAAGGAGGGTCCCAGAGACCCGGGCTGCGAGGTGGCAGCAGAGAGAATCGGAAAGACAGCCGCCCTGAGAACCTGCCGAGCCCTGGCTCTGGGCAAAGCTGGGGGCGGTCCTGGACCCTGGAAGCTGAGCCGAGCCTGTTGTGTGTGACTGTCTTTCTGGGGTCCCCTCCCGGCACTCCTAGGTGGGGTCTCTCTGAAGTTCTGGTCCCTCCAACCTTGAAGATGAACTTCACGGACAAAGCCTCCGCAGGCCAGGTCGTCGATGGTGTGTGTGTGTGTGCCGGGGGAATTGGGGGCCGCACAGCCCCCAGTGAGCCTGCAGCCGAGAGCTGGGGCAGGGGCGGGCGATTGACATTGAGGGCCCCAGCGGAGCGGCAGCCCCGCTCGGGACAAAAGGGCAGGGGAAGAAAGGGAGGGAGCTGTGCCTGGCACCCCGCTGTGCGGGGCCTGCCGAGGGGCCTGGGATCTGTGGGAGGAGGCAGCGCTGCACTACCAAGTAGCTCCCGGCCCAGGCCAGTCAGCCCAAGGCGCCGAGACCCCCGCGGGGGGACCCAGTCCTTATTCCAGTTCCCACTGGACAGGGCTACAGGGACTTGGTGTGGGCAGGTCGGTACCTAGAACTTGAGCGGCTTTTCCCAAACACTGCATGCCCGCGGGACACCTCTGCTGAGCGACCCCAGCAAAGCAGAAAGGGGCTCGGTTTGATTTTGGAGAGATTTGATTTGGAGAGATTTTGGGTGCGAAGAAATACAAATAGGGCTACTTCCGGGGATGGAAGGGAAGGAGGTCACCTGCGCCCCCCCTGGGGGGGATTCCTTTGACTCTAGGGGGCTTGGGGGGCTTCCAGAAGGGGCCTGCGGGTGCTTCCAAGACCACCAGCTCGGAAGCGACTTCGCTGGATGGAGGCTTTCTCTGCAGCAGAACCAGGAAGCTGCAAGTCTGCGAGGGTGGAAAGAGGAGCCCTGAGGCTCGAGGTGGGGGAAGACTGAGCTTACGGGTGCCGGGACCACAGAGGGTCTGCAGGAAGGCCTGGTGTCCAAACACACCCCACAGGTTTTGAGTGACAGCAGGCGCGTGGGTCCCTGCGACTGTGTGCCAGATGCCGTGGCATCTCTCGGTGTGATCGCCCCCCTTGGGTCTTTGGGTCAGGATGCCCTGGGCTGTGTGTCCATGCGGGGGTGAGGGGTGGGGTGGGAAGGGGCTGCTTCTGCAGGAGGGTGCTGCGTGGTGGCGGAGAGTGAGCGTGGACCGCGCGGTGCTGGGGATGCCAGGGCTGTCTGTCCATCTGCGGACAGTCTGTTTCGGCCCCTGTGTTGTGTGCCTGGGCGGTTGGCAGGCTCCTCCCCTCTGGCCCTGGACCCAGACAGGACCTCAGTGACTGAGTTAGAAGGTGAAGACACCTCTCAGCCTCCGGCCGCGCCGTCCGGGTCGGGAGGGGCAGAGATGCGCAGTGGGCAGAGCAGGGGGAAAGGTGCACACCGGAAACTTTGTTTTGGCTTCTTGCTCTTGACAAATGCTTTCTCCGGGGGCTGCCCCTCTCGTGGCGGGGAGCCGCCAAAGAAGGGGTTTAAGAGCTCTCCTCTTTAAGCGCTAAAGAGAGATCCCTCCCTGAGTCCGTTTTTTTCCTATCGTCCGCTTGGCATTTAATAATGTTAAGACTTATTAGAGCTGGTAATGAAAACTGGGACTGCTGAATAGGAAACTGTGTTGGAGAGGGGTGTAATAGCTTCCAGGCATGGTAAGAAACTATTTATCCCCAATCAGTCCTCACTCTCAGAGTTGGAAGCACAAACGTTAAGTTGAAGGGTTTTAAAGCAGATTAAATTGAGCTTTTATTTCTGTGCACTTTCATCTCTGTACAGCTCACTCCTGCTCCCCTTGGGCAGAGATATTCATGAGGCTGTGCGTATTTTTTTTTTTTTTTTTGCTCTTATCCTTGTTAAGACTGAGTTATTAGGATTGTTGGTGGTGAGTCCCCCAGACCGCTGCCGACAGGGGCTCTGGCCAGGCTCTGGTCACCTGCAGAGGGAAGTGGACAGTTCTCTGTCCCCAACCCCACAGCCTCCCCTCCTTACCCCTCTCTCCAAGGACCAGGGCCCACCCCCAACCCCTGCTGGGCCCCAGGGAGCCAACAGGGGAAGGATTTGAGGGGAGGGAAAGGCAAAGATGTTCCCAGAATCTGAGCCCAGAGAGATCCTCGTGGGGAATTGGCTAGGGGCTTGCAAAGGGTCAAATCGCTTCTCTCCTAGGAGCCAAGGAGTGAATGTGGAAGAAGTGAGAGGTAGGATAAACAACAATAGCAACACTAACAAGCAGTAGGAACTGGGGCTCTCGCGGGCCACAGACTCACAAGACACAAGCTGAAGCCCAAACTGGCGAGATCAGACGCGGCCCCAGTGGGGCGATTAAATATGGGGAGAGGTTGCACAGCAGCAGCAGATGGAGGAGGAGGAAGGCGGTGGAGGGTGCCGGAGCCCAGTGGGAGAATTTGCCGCTTCCCAAGCTCCCGCCTGGGGAGGGGCCGGCAAGTGAGGCAGATTTATTTTTCTTCCCCTTCTCCATTTATTTTTACAGTAGCTGACTTACAGGTGTGGCGGGGGCACTGCCCGGGGGAGGGTGGGAGAGGAGGGGAGACCCGAGGTGTGGGTTTTAGACACTTGTAAAAGGAGGTGGGAAACAATTTAATTTGGCAGCCCCGATAGCTGCTAATGCGGTTTTCGGTCGTTTGCTACACTGGAGGAGGCTGGTTTGATTGTGTGTACAAGGACCTGCCAAATTTAATTAGGCTCCGGGGGAGCGGATGAAGAGGAGGAGGGGGCACGGCTCCGCTCAGCCCACACCGCCTTTCGGTTCTGTTTCCTCCGCCCAGCTTCACACCTGGAAGGGAAGAGGTTTCTGGGCTTAGGTGAGGAGGGGAGGGGCGGGGGCGCGGGGGCGCGGGGCGCGGGAGGTGCCGGAGCCGGTCGGTGTGTCCAGAAACAATCTGCGTTGATTTAAACCAACAAGTTCGCGCCTCTGTAAATGTGTGTTTAGAGAAAGGTAATTGACACTCCACCAAATCAAAGGATTACCCGGGGTTGGCAATCTAATCAAACAGAGCCCAGGCGGGATTTGAGGCTGTTCAGAGTGGGATCAGCTTCGCATAATGGGGGCTCCGAGGAAGATGGGGGGGGGGTGTCGGGCAAGTCCTCCGCTGCAGGCAGCGCTCGGCGGTGGATCTCGAGTGAGACCCGAGGGGCCGAGCGCGGGGGATGGGGCGAGCGGAGAGGGGGTGTGGAGCCAGGGCGCGCGCCCCCCTCCACCTTTCTCCCACCCACCCCGCCCCCCTCCATCGCAGCGGGGCGAGGGGCGGAGGGAGCCGGGGCTGACGAGCAGCGACAATGGGGAGATAAGTCGCACAAAGCGCGGCGGCGCGCGCGCTCGCGGCCCCGGAACCCGCGGTAAACAAAGTCGGCAAAGTGTTTGCCAGATAAACTCGCGCCTAAATCAAGTGTGACGGGCCGGGAGAGAAGAGACAGAAGGAGATAAGGTTGGAGGGGGGATGAACGAGCGTAATCTAATAGAAGACATTTAGAAAACAAACTTTAAACAAGGGCGAACAGGCGAGCCCAGGGTAATTATCCGCCCCAGAGCGCGGGGGAAGCCGGCGGAGGGCTGGGAGGGGTGCGGGGACTGGGAGCCGCCGAGGAGCTGCGTGTAGGCGGTGGGGTGCCTTTGCGGCTCCACGGGGAACCAGGACCGGGGGCCCCGGGCGGTGTGGGGGGGGGCGCGGCGAGAGGGGCCTGGCTCGGCTAAGGAGGATGCGGCGCACGCAGCCCGCGTCCCCCCCTGTGCGCGCTGTCCCGCCTAAGCCGCGCGGGGCCCCCGCCGCGAGGGCGCGCGGATGCTGTGTGCTCCGCCGGGCACGCACGGCCGCACACCGCCTGTTTGCAGCCGTTTGTACCTAAAAGACGCGTGTGCACGGCGCGGCGGTTAAAGGCATTAGATATTTACCAGTTTGAAATAAGCCTGGCTAAGAAGCAGAGGGAAGAGGGAGACACTGCAAAGGCGAGGCCGGGGGAAGACTTCAAACGAATTCATCATCAGGAATGGCAGAGGGGAGATTTTACCAGGCAGTATTGGGAAGTTATTTAGATATTAATAACACATTTTCCTGAGGCGCGCCGCCGCAGCCATCTGCGCCGCTCTGCGAGCTATTTGGCTGGGTAGAATCTGGGCGTCTCAAATGTTGGGGCGAGATAACGCAATCAGGCTCACCCTGGTCCTAGGACTGCGTGGCAGCGCTAAACCCGGATTAACCTCCCCCCACCCCCGTCGCCCCCTCCCCTTTCACAGCTTTCCAAATTTTCAGTGGAATTTACATGGGAGGATTTGATAGCATATATAACAGCAGCCTTAAGCGGTAAGGTGATTATTGGGCTCGTTCTCTCTCTCTCTTTAAAGAATGCTTTTCTGAAAATGATAGTTGTCACACACTACACGATACGTAAAGAATATTCTATAAAGCATACATATATTATATGTGTGTATGTATGTGTGTGTGTGTGTATATATATGTATATACACAGAGAGAGAGAGGGAGAGAGAGAGGGGGGACTAGGTCTTTGGAGTCTCCAGGACCCACACCCGGTTCTCCAGAGCGAAGTTGATGGGCGTCCTTGTGTGGTGCAGGGTGGATAAGGGCACGAAGCAGTAAGCATGGAAGGTACAAGGGCCTGGCTCTGGCCATGGAGTCTGCAGCCAAGCAGAGCCCACTGAGAAGGGACCGTGTCCGGTGCAGAGAGGGGTTCCTGCACAGAGGGGACCGGCCAGGAGCTCTGGGGCCTTGAAGACCAAGCCTTGGTGGTGGTGGGGGGTGTGGCGGGGATCGCTCTTCTCCCCCTGCTCGCGACTAGAGGGGTGGCCGGGAAACTCAGTTGAGGAAGGGGGTGAGGGGCTCCGGGAAGACTGGGAGGCCCCCCTCAGTTTTCGCTGCCCCGGCCTTCCCTCTTGTCCTCCTCCCCCCAACTCTTGACTGAAAGAGGAAAAGGTGGAAATGGGGTCAGTGCTTTCTGACCTGCTCCGGAGGGATTGGCCCCGTCTGGGGTCGGGCAGGGGGAGGGAGGAGAACTCGGCGGCCCAAATCGAATCAAGGCAGAACGGTGACCTAAGGGGGAAGCTGCGCCGTTAGTAGAGGGAACTCGCCAAAACTTCAAACAAAGTGGGGTAGGGGGAGCGCGCGCGGGGGCGGGGGGACTGCTAGCATGCCCCGGGGAGGGGCTCCGAGGAGGAAGAGATGGGGTCGAGGGCAAAGGGGAGGTGGGGGCCAAAGGAAGGGGTGTGGGGAAAGGGATGCGCCAGGGGTCGCCGGCGACGCAACCGCAGCCTCTGGGGGGTACAGGGAGGAAGGGCGTCCGTCGGGCGCGCGCTGTGGGCTGGCGGGGCGGGGTGGGGTGTGTGCTCCCCAAGTGCAGCTCCGAAGAGGCCTCAAGGGCGGTCCAGGAGGCCTGGGGCGCGCGAGTCTGGGCCTCCCGCCCGGCAGCCTCGCCGAGTGCGGGCGGATGGCGAGGGGCCGCGGGACTCCGCAAGTGACTGCGGGTGAATGGCCCGGCTTCCCCGAGTCCTCGGGTCAGCTCCTGGGCCTTTCGGTATCGTGGTCGCCGGGGCCCTGGAGGTGCGCTGGGCCCGAACCCGGGGTGGGAAGGGGGCGACGTGGCAAGAGGGCGGCGACGATGGAGAGCCGCAGAGCTGGGGTGAGAGCTCAGCGGAGAGCGCGCGGGGAAATTCAGCGCGCGCGAGCGGAACCCGCGTGGCGAGCCGAGGACGCCGAGCGGCGCGCAGGGGCCCGGGGAGGCGCTCAGCAGCAGGAAGAAAGACAAAGAGACGCAGAGGCCCCGAGAGGCCGGCCCCGGGACCGGCAGGGCGGCGGCGGCGGCGGGACCTGGAGCAGAGCCCGCGGGAGAGCGCCAGCGCGCAGAGCCGGGCGGCGGCGGGGGAAGGCGGGAGGCGGGCGAGCCGCGGCCGCCCTTTTGATCCTCGGCGGCTTCCCCTTATCAGGAGCGCTTTCGGTGACACAGGCACAAAGGCAGTTCATCATATTACAGCGCGGCCCGGCGGCTCGCTGCCATCCCGCCGCTTAATTAGAGGCGAGCGAGCGGGGCCGGCGGGGCGGGAGGGAGGCCGGCCCGAGGCGGGGGCCCGGGCTCCGCGCTCCGATCCGGGGCGCCGCCGGGAAGGCCCAGCCCGCGCGCCCGGCGGGGTCCGGACGCGGGGTGAGGGGGCAGGGACCCCGTGTTCAGAGCGTCCCTAAACAGCAGGCCGGGCATCGCTGGGGCAGCAGCCGCTCCCGCTAAATTCTTGGCTTTGGAAAGGGGTCGGGTGGGCCACTCTCCCCCCTCCGCTCGCTCGGGGCGCTGCGCACAGGAGGAGGGCGAGAAAGGCCGAGGCTGCAGCCCAGCGAGCTGAAGGCCTGGTGCCGGTGGCTGAGTGCTCCACGGCTTCCTGATCCCCAGAACTCAGGTGTAGCAGCCTGGGCAAATCCCGGAGGAGCAGGGTCCCTTGTGGGAAGCCGTCTAGTGTCCTCCCTGCCCCAGCTCACTAGCAGTGTAGACTTGGGCCACTCTCAGCCTCTCTGGGCCTCAGTGTCCTCTCATGGGGAAAAAGAAAAACAGACAAAGGTTCTTATCTTTGTGGGGAATCCCAGACCCCTTTGGGAACCGGAGTAAAGACCCAAACAACTGGCCATACACTCGTGTCCACCAGGTAGAATTTTGCAAACCATATTAAGGGGTCCCTGTGCTCTGTCCTGCTTGCTGTCTGTAGGGAGTGGCTGGTTCCGGGAGCAGGGTCCGCTGAGAGCCTGCGCCCCTCTGGCCCTTCCCATCCCCAAATAGAGAAGTGCCCCTCCCCCACGTGGTCCTTTCTGCAGCTTGTGTCTGTGTGCAGAAATCGGCCAGCACACAAGCTGTGTTCCCTTTACGTCTGTACCAGCGTAAGAATGGAATCTCCCTCTGGGGCTGAACACGAGTTTCTTCGTGTTATCATTTGTTGAACACCTACTATGTGTTAAAGACCAGGCCCTTGTCCTCGTGAAGTGGGGAGCAAATGAACCAAGGCCGGGGTGCGTGTGCTGGGTTCACCTGGCCTCTCTGCTAGGCTGCCCCATGGGGGTGTTTGCGCAGGTCCATGCCGGTGATTGGGGTTGGGGCTGACTTTGGCAGGCGGTGGCCCCCAACCTGACCTCTGGACTGGCAGACAAGGACCGCTGGGGCCTTGCTGAGCCGAGCCCCGGGTAGCAGGGAGAGGCCTCCAATAGGCGGGAGATCAAAGGGGTCCCTGGATGGGACAGAAAAAGGGGCTGGGTGAAGTCGCTTAGAAAACACCCTGTTTTTCTGGGGTCCTTGTTGTGAAACCCACCTGAGGGGCAGCCTTCGTTCTGCGGGTGACAGGTGGAGGGGGCAGCTTGCTGGCACCGTCTTTAGGTCACTGGGGAGGGGCCGCAGCTGGGAGGCGTTCCGTGAGGTGTCTCTTGTGTAGGCAAACTTTGCGGTAGAATTTGTGGGTCTGGGCTGAAGGTTTTTGGGTCCCTGGAAACTCCAAACGCACAGTGGATTGATCTGGGTTGCAGACCCAAAATTCAGATACAAGCTCAAGTTCGCCTCCAAGGTGATCCTTTTGGGGGGGGAGTCCCCTGGAAGTGCCTGAACCCTCTGGCTACCAGCAGAAGCAGAAGTGCCCTCCCTGCTGACCCCACCCGCTCCAGCCAGGACCCCCACCTGCTCCTGCACCCCACATCCTTGTTGTCTTCCTCCTCCTCCTCCTCCTTGCTCTTCTTGGGCTAAGATTACACTTCCGAGGGTCCACAAACCTGGTAGAAGAAATTCCAGTGGGGGGGGGGGCAGGGAAGGGGTGCAGCTGGGAGAAACTTTCCTGCCACTCGAGTCCCTTCTGCTCCTGCTGGCCAGCACCCCCCACCCCGTCCTCTGTCCCCCAGCCCCGGTCCCCTGTCCCCCAGCCCCGCTGCTGCCTGCCAGTGCCAGCACTCGGGATGAGACTGCATTGTTGCAGATTCCTGCAGTTCTGTTTATTTGTTTCCTTGGAGGTGCTCAGAGAGTGAACCCTCCATAAAAAGGCTCGGGAACTTTCTCTAATAAATGGGACCAAACTTCCCTCTCTCCCTTCGGGGTTAGGGGACTGCCATGGGGCCGCTGGCTCAGAGCTTCTCAAAGTGGCCCTTTAAGTCGCCACCCCCACTCCCGCCCCAGAAGACCCCTCTTTCCCCTCGGGGCTGGGTCCTGGGTTTGAATCCCCCCGGCGCGGGTCGCTCACGGCTCCTGAGCCCGTTTCCATCTCTGATGAGCGGGGCCGGAGCCCCGCGCGGCCTGGGAAGCTCCCAGGAATCTGGGCCGCGGACCCCGGGCGCCCGAGGGCGGGGAGGCTCGGCGCTTGGCCGCCGCCCCCTGCCCGCCTCCCCCTCGGCGAAGCCCGACTCGCGCCTCAATGGCCACTTTAGAAATACAAACAACTTTAGAAATAAAGTAACCAAACCCGCGAAAGGCGCTTTGAAGGGGCGAATGCCTGGTGGCGCTTTACTGTGGTGTGGCCGAGGCCCCGGCCTAATCCGGCTTTCATTTCCACCGACGGCCGCGGGGGAAGCGCTGCCGGCCCCGCGGCCCCTCAGGAGGCTGATTAGGCCACAAAGAGCCCCCATTATCACGAGAAGAAAACCGGGGGGCGGGGGGCGGCCGCCCGCGCCCGGCTATTGACTTAGCGGATGAAGTCAAGAGCGGGCGCGCCGGGGCGGCGGGGCCGGGGGCGGGGCCGCGGCCCCTCGGGGCGCGCAGAACCCGCTGCAGCCCCCAGCTCAGCCCTGGCTGCCGCTGCGGGGGCGGGGGCGCGGAGGTGCGACCGGGCCGGGAGTCGGGGGCGGGTGGGCCGCGCAGCTCTGCCTCCCCGGTCTGACCCTCACGACCTGGGTTCTGGGGTCTCCGAAAGCCACCCCGACTTTGGCCCCTGAGGGTCTGTGATGGGCTTCCGACTCCTCTTGGGTGTTGTGGAGTCTGTGTCCGATGGCGGGGGGGGGGGGTGCGGAAAAAGGGAGAAAGAAAAAGGGGCACCCTGGACCCAGAACCTTGGGATCCCCTGAGAACCTCCATGGCGCAAGTGAAGGGTTCCGTTATTTAAAGCATTGGCCGGCTGTGCTGCTAGATAAATATTACCCCAACCACCCCCTGCCTCTTCTCTTCCCCTAACCCACAGGCTGCTCCCTTGGCACTGGGGACCTTGGAAGATAGAGGGCTGTAAGTCCCCAAGTGGTCCCTAGGGTGGGAGCAGAGACCCAACCCTTACAGGCGAGGGGTCTCCGGGGACGCTGGGAGATGGCGTGGACTCTCCTCCCCCTGGTCGTTTCTGTCCCCTCCCAGGTAGATGCTGGGCAGCTCTGGGGACAGTGGGGGCGGCACTAGCTGGTGATTGAGTCTCCGGCTATAAAGGAGGCAGGTAGGAGCCTGTGACACAGACCCCAGGGTGAGCTGAGCAGGTCCCTGTGGCACTCGCTCCCTCCCTAGCCACCCCTTAGGAATGACCCGGAAGTGCTAGGAAGCCCCCTCACCTCTTTACCCCTCCTCTGATGAGAGGTCACTCCCTGCTTGGAAGACTCAGGAGGGAAGTGAGGACCCGTTTCGTGGGCAGAGGGGTGCTTGGAGGGTGTCCATAGCGGAGTGAGGGACTGAGCAGAGAATGTGATGAAGGGGTAAGGGGCGGGGGTGTTAATGCTGTGGCCTAGGAGCAGAGGGGGCAGGAGAGGGCTGCCCCAGGAGTGCTGAGCCCTTGACTGGCTCTCAAGCCTTTTCCTGGCTGAAATCCCAAAGAACAGAGTCAGAGGCCAATAGGCCTTTGCGTCATCTGGCCATTTCACAGATGGAAAAACCGAGGGCTGGAGCCCCAGAGGAGAGACCGCTCGCTCCACCTGGGCGCTGGCAGAAGTCTGGCTTCTAGGAAGCTGGACAGCCCTGGGCAATAAGGTCCTTTTGCATCCTTGCAGTCTCCATCACCCGCTGTGTAATGCCGTCCATTTCACTGGGGAAACACAGGCGCAAGGAAGTGGTGGGGGGCTGTCCCCTAGCAGGCCTGCAGGACCCTGAGAGATTGCTCCAAAGAGGCCAGGAGGGCCCCAGTGCAGCCCCTCTTCTTGACCCATCTGGACAGTTGGCACCCTCCCTGGTTCTTTGGGCCCAGGAGAGACTGGGGGTCTCAAGCCAGTCCTGCCTCCTGTCACTCATCCCCACTTCCGGCACCTGTGAGCGCCTGCTGGGGTCTGGAGACTTGGTCACTGCCACAGTTTAGCACTGAAGGATCTGTTCATCCTGGGAAAAGTTCTTTGAGCTACGAGGCAGAGTGATCTGGCTTGGACTGGCGTTCACATCTGCCTGCAGACGCCCCGTGCAGAGACCCTGGCCTTGCCCCGGCCGCCATGCAGTTCCGGCTGAGACGCTTGGTCTCTCCAGCCCTGGGTCCCTTGGTCTGAACCGTGGAAAGCCAGGGTCAGCCTGGTGGTTTTCCAGCTGTGTTCCCTGGAGACGCGGGGTTCCCCGAGGGAGCCCTGCTGCTCGGAGCAGGTGCCCGTGGGAGGAGATGTGCGGGGGGGCCTTGCTGCCCAGTGCTAGAGGCTGCTTGCTGGGTGAGACAGGGCTGTCTTCTGTCCCCGGCTACTTGGCGGGGCGGAGGGGGCGGAAGCTCTGTGTCGCCTGGAATTGGAGCCTGGGGCTCTGGTTATTGGTCTTTAGAGATAAGGTGATAGTGCTTATCTGGTGACAAATGATTTCCCTCCACTTCAGTTCCCCGGAGTAGCCAACTTTCTCTCCTGGCTGGAGAGTCCACACCCACCTCTGCCTCATCAGTCCCCCGCCCAGCCTGTGTGCCAGCAGGGGAGGCAAGGACCTGCTCTGGGCTGCCCTGGAGGCCTTGTGGTCCTGCTGGGCTTGGACACCAAGCCGCAGCCGCTGGGATGGGGCTGGAAGGAGGAGTCCGGGCAGACGGTGGGTGATGGAAAGAGAGGTGAGCAGCGGAGTTGCCAGGGTGGTTTTGCAAAAAAAAAAAAAAAAGGGGGGGGGTATCTGGCCCCTCCCGGAGCACCGGCTTTTGAGTGGTCCTCCTGGGTCATTTCGACGGCCACCCCAGTGGAGAGGCGCAGGTCTAGTGCAGTACCCAGTTTGCAGGTGGAGAGACTGAGGTCCAGAGAGAGGAAAGGACTTGTTCCTTGTTGCACAGCAAATCGAGAGCAGAATCAGAGCAGGCATGCGGTCTCCAGGCTGGAGAGCCCGCATCCTGACTGGGGCACGTATCCCACAGTGGCTGGGTCCCTCTCCTTTTGTCACTGTCAGGGTCCAGTCTGCCCAGGCACCAGGCTGGGAACAGTGAGGCCAATAGAGCCAGCTCTCTGCCCGGTCCCCTGTTCCCAATCCCCTTCTTGTGCCGCGGGCACCCACTTTTACCCAGATTCGTAAAAGTAGCTAAAGCGCCATGAAAGGCGCCCTGGGGGCAGGTGTTTGGCCTCACCACGGAGGTCCTGGCGGGGATGCCCTCACCTGGTATCAGAGTGCCCGGGTGCCAGTCCTGGCTCCACTGCCAAGTCCAGCTTCCTGCCAATGAGCGCTGGGAGGCAGCAGCGATGACTCAAGTACGTGGGTCCCTGCCGCCCACATGGGGGACTGGACTGAGTTCCCAACTCCCAGCTTCAGCCTGGCTCAGCCTTGGCTGTCGCGGGCATTTGGGGAGTGAACCAGCAGATGAGAGAGATCTTTGTCTCTGTCTCTCAAAGAAAAATAAATTAATTGAAAAAGACACCCCAGCAGGCTCCACACTGAGCAGGTCCCTTAGGTCTGCCTCAGTTAGCTCACGCAGCCCATAAAGGGGCAAATGAGTTTCTGTGCAGAAGGGGTCCCTGGCACACAGGAAGTGGGTGATGCGAGACCGGAAGTACTTTGAGTGGGATTGATGACCTCCAGGGTTGTGAGATGCGGATTCCCCGCATCTGGTGCCTGGTGTTTCTTGAGGGGCTCTAACACGTATGTATGTTGTTGCTGCGTTTTAAAAAGACTCGCTGCAGGGTTACGTGATCCTGCAACATTTCGGATCATAAAAAGCATAGGAAATAAAAGTAGGGCTTCCCCAGCACAGCTACGGTCTTGTTGAGCTTGGGGGCATAGCTCTCTGCATCTGTCCACCAGCTAGGGGGGCTGCACAAAGTTTATGGAAAAAATGGAATAAAAAGATGTTTATTTTAGTGCAAAATATTTTGAAATCTGACTTTTTTATAATACACATTTTCACAGGTCTTGTACGTTACCCTCGTATCTGTCTACTTTTTTAAAAAAAGATTTATTTATTTGAAAAGCAGGAGGAGTAAGTGTGGCGGGAGAGAGAGAGAACAAGCTTCCACCCGCTGGTTCATGTCCCAAATGCCCGAGACAGCCAGGGCTGGGCAGCGCCAGAGCCAGGAGCCGGGAGCTCCACATGGGTGGCAGGGACCCCATCCTTGTGCCGTCACCTGCTGCTGGCCAGGATGCACACGGGCGGGAAGTGGGGCGGGAAGGAGAGTGCTGGCCTGGAGTTGAATTGGACACTGTGATGTGGGATGCGGGTGCCCAAGTGGTGGCTTAACTCATGGTGCCACAACACTGGTGCCTCTGTGGATTTAAAGGAAAGTGGCACCATATTAGCTTGGCATGGGGACTTTAGAGGCTTCAGGGGTGACTGTGAGCCCCCAGAATCAGCTCTCAGTCATGGGTATGTGTGCGTGTGATAGCCCTGGAGAGGCGTCCTTCGCTTTGACTGAGTCCCCCCCACCACCGCCTCGAGCTCAAGGTCCCCCAAAGGTTAAGCATCCTGAGTTAGAAAACTTGCAGGTGTTTGCTGTGTCAGAGCCCCTTCCTCCCGGAGCCTCCCTCCCAGCCCTGTGCACCTGCTCCGGCTTCCGGCCTCCTGTGCTTCAAAGCATCGGGCCAAGCTCTACCTGCCTGCCTCGGAGAACAGCGCCGGGGCTTGAAAGGGGAAGTGGCATTTCAGGCACTTAATTAGACCCAGGACAAGAAAGGAGGCTGCCTCTTGGGTCAGGCCAGGGGAGGGGGATTGTTGGGGGATTAACACTCAGGTAAAGCCATCCAGGCTCACAGCCCCCTGGCAGGAGGCGGCTGGGGGGCAGCGGAAAGGCTGGGCCACTGCACAGGAGCCGCAGGCAGGCGGGGAGTGGGGGGGGGGGAGGGTGTAGGGGGCTTCGCATTCCGGAGGGAGGTAGGGGTGTGTGCAGAGAAGGTGGAAGGAGACGCTCCCCCTATCCTGTAACATGGACTTCCCTCCCTCCCCTCCCCCGCCGCAGTTGTCGGGAGGCTGGAGCTGGAGCTGTGATGTTTATTCCCATAGCGACGACGACGTGTACTTTTTGTCTTGTGTGCCCGGCACAGTTCTAGGAGCTGTGAGTGGTGCAGAGACCTGGCTGCACCGGGGCTTCTGTGCTGGGGGAGGAGAGGCAGTGAACAGGTCTGCTTCCAGAGGCGGATAAGGGTTTGAAGAATATACAGACGGTGCCAGGAGGTGACTGGTGGTGCAAGTGTGCTGCTGGGGAGGCCTGCCTGGAGGAGGTGGTGTTCGAGCTGTGCCCTGGCAGGAAGGAGGCCGTCGTGGATTGGAAATGTCCTCTACTTGGTCCAGTAGCCAGAGCTGACCGCGTCCCAAGCACTGGGCTAAGCTCTGCAAGTTGAAATCATCAGATCTCGCCAAGGACACCTTGAAGGGGGCATGATTCAGAAGCCCATTTTCAGATACGGAAACGGAGGCCTAGAGAGACGCCTTGGCCCTTTGAACCCACGACGGGCAAGGACATCTCAGTGGAAGGAAGGCTGCATTCTTAGCCGGCCCAGGTGCACTGTGGACCTCATCCCGCTTAACCATCCCCGCCTTGCCGGGCGGGTACCCATCACGCCGACTTTGTAGATGAAGGCAGAGCTCAAAGAGGTTCACTCAGTTGCCTGGAGTCACACAGCTGGCGGGCGGCAAAGCAGGTGCACCAGCTCTCTCTCCTGGGACACCGGCCAGCGTCTGACCTTGGACGCTGCTCTGCTAGTTCACAGGGCCCGGTGTCCCTGCGCGCTGGCCTTCCCCAGGGAAAGGGTTCGTCCCTCGGACACCCATCCTGGGGGTTGGCTGATGCATTTTCTCTGCCGGGGGCCCGGCTCACAGTTTGGACCTTTAGTTGCGGGTGAAGGAGTCCCAGTGGGCCCTGGGCATGTGTTGGAAGACAGTTGCTGGGGCCCCGCTGGAGGGAGGGTGGTCTCTCATAGCCGAGGCTGTGGTGGCTGTTGGTGCGCCTGTCCTGGGTGCCCATGTAACAGATGGGCCACATCTGGGGAGTCCACATGGGGGTGGGGCTGCTTCCTGCTGCTCTTTGGCGTGCGTGCAGGTACATTCTTGGGCGGTATGCGGCCGAGTGAGAACTGTTCAGGGCCGTGTGGTGGGGTGCAGCTGTTGGTGATGTGGGGGTGGGGCGGAAGCTGGGGTACACCCACGCAGGCGGCCTTGTCCATCCTTCAATGTCTGGTGGCAGGTCCGTGGCTTTGGCCGTGGCTCTGAATTTACCTGGTCCGTGGGTTTGTCCGTGGCTCCGCATTTGCCTGCCCCCATTCTGCAGATAGGAAACTGAGGCCTGGAGAGGCTGAGCTGTTGGCCCACAGCCGTCCAGCCGGTCCGTGGCTGAGTCTGGACGGAAAACCAGGGGCGCCTTCCGAGTCCAGCCTTTTTCCCCTGCTCCCCAGGACGGCTTTAAGTCACAACAAAAGGTTTAAATGCCAGCGCGCGGCGCCGCCACGGCGGTCACGGGACCTGGCGGACGTGTGTGCAGTCACATGCAGGTCCCCCTCCTCGCTCTGGTGTCTTAGCCCCTGCCCGTTCCCTGGGCCCCCAGCCCAGCCCCGTCACACGAGGGCCTTTCTTTCTCGGGATTGCAAATACGCCAAAGATTAACGCCCGCAGCTGGCTGCAGCCCCGAACAATGGCGAGACCTAGGAGGAGAAAGAAATCAGCAGAGGCGCACAGCAGCCCTGTGCAGAGAGGCGTTCACAGCCAGCCCCCTCAACTTGAAGTGACCCCCCCCGGCCCCGCCCCCGCCCGCCAGCTCCATGCTCCCGGCTGGAGGCGTAAACAGAGTCCAAAAATTCTCACTCTGCACAAGTCTGCAGCCTGAGACCAGAGAGGATGGGGAACGTTACACAGAAGGAGGGACCCCCCCCCTCCGAGGGAAATATTCCGTAAAGAATCCCATGGGGGGGTGGGGGAGTGCTGGAGCGGGGTGGCCACACTGCCCGCTGGGTGCTGTGACCCCGCCTGAGATCTGGCCAGGCCAGCTCTGTCTGTAGCGGCCGGCAGCACAGGACGTGCAGACACGCTGCTTCTCCTTCCTGCTCGCCCACTTCCTTCTGTGACGGCAGGAGTGGCAGGTGCCACCTGAGAACTTCACGGAGAGCTTCCTGGGAGGCGGGGAGTCCGTGGGGTGGCCGAGGGCGGCTGGCCCTCATTTCAGCTGTGATAATTAGGGAGGAACTGACTGTGCTCTGGAAGACAGATCGGGAACTGGGGAGGATTTAGCATACTTCCGGTCCAGCCCCTTCCGTCCTCAGAACGCTGTGAATGAATGGCGTAGGCTTCAGCGATCCCATTCTACAGATGAGGAGACGGAGGCTCGGGGAGGTCAAGTCACCTGCCCCAGGTCACAGGTTCAGGGAAGGAGGTGGAAGGGGTGTTTGGTGGGTGCAGGAGTTGGGTCACCCCCGGGGTAGCTCAGGGGTACCTGATCAAAGGGAGAACGGACGTGACTTGGCAGTGCCTACAGTGCCACGAGGCACAGCCGATACCTGCGTAGGTGTATATTCCTACTTAGTTCTGCTGAATCTGAACTCTGCCCCTTTGTCTGAGCTCATGGAGTTTGTGCAGACTCCTTCTCCCTTCATCTGATCACTGCAAAAAAAATTTTTTAAAATAATACTGTGTTAAGCCCAGGCGCCATAGCTGCCTGCAGCGCTAGAAGCTGCTCTCCCCGGATCCCGGTTTCCACGGTCAGAAACGAGGGCTGCGGTGGTCCCAGCCCGTGACTGCGCGCTCAGAAATGCAGGTGGCCAGTCCCCTCCGCAGATGAAGCCACTTAATTACCGCGCAATCAATATGCAAACAAGTGCCAAACTGGGTTTGAATCAAATTTCTCATTGGGGACTCAGTGGGGGGGAGCGTCCAGCAGGCGGGGGGTGGGGGGTGGGGGTGGGGGGGGGCACCGGGGTGGGCTGCGGAGTGGAGTCAGGGTTCGGCCGGGACCCGGGCACCCGAGGGCGGCTGGGAGGCCGGGGGAGTCCCCAGGGTCTGGCGAGGGGCCCGGCTCCCGCGGAGGGGAGCCGGGGTCTGCGGCTCGCTTCCAGGGCTGTCAGTCGCAGTCTGGCGGCCTCCCCTAATTCATTTGACTCGGAAATCTCAACTTGACCAGGTCCCCCCTCCCCGCTTTAAAACAAACTCATTAAACTTGTCAACACTCATTAGGCCTGTAAAACATTGAACTAGGGCCACTGGGGAGGCTTGGAGAGGGGGTGTGCGTGCGTGCGTGCGTGTGCCGGGGAGCGTGCGCTCCAGAGCCGGACCAGGCCCTGGGAGACCCGGCTGGGAGGCTTGGCGGGGGCAGAAGTCACACGCGTTTGTTCTGCTTCCTGCTGCCTGCATGGGGCGGGGAGGCCGGGCGGCGTGGGGGTGGGAGAGGCCGGGCCGGAGTCAGGTTCGGGGCTGCTTCTGCCCTCCCACTGCCTGCCGCGCCCGTGTCTGTGCCTCAGTGTGCCCCATCTGTGATACGGGCATTGCAGCAGCAGGCAGGGTGTCCCTGACTGTGTGGCTGGCCCTGAGCTCACGGCTACTGGGAGACGCTGTGCTGTCTTCCAGGCGGGAGGTTGTAGAACCTCATGGAGTTGGCCCCCCACATCCCGCCGTGAGGTTCTGGATCCCAGGCCGTTTCTCAACTGCCCCTATTTAAAAGAAGCAAGATAAAATGCATGTTTTTTTTTTTTTTTTCAAAAGGTTGTACGTAGAGGGGAGTTAACACAAACAGAGCGGAGCCTAGGGTGGCGCCCAGGCTGCCCGATACCCTGCCTCCTTTGTCCCTCCCCCAATCACCAGGGGCCAGTCCAGACCCTCTTCCTCTGGTGGGGAGCACTGGTGGGCGTCAGGGGATGCCTTCCTCTAGTCCCCTCCAAAGCTGGGGTGTGGGGAGGAGGGAAGCTTCCCCGGGAGGGGTGGGCCCTGAGACTCCACAGCAGCCTACGGGTGGAGGTCACTGTGCTCCGGAAAGTCTCCTTTAGGGAGAAAAAAAACAACACTCAGGGGAGACCAGCCTGCCCCACCCCAAGGAAGGCACCTCTTGCTTAAAAAACAAACAAGGGACACTGGGCGCGTGACCCCGGACCTGAGGGAGAAGCTGGCGTGTTCGGAGCCTGCTGTCGCCGTGTGTGCCTCGCTTTGCTCCCCAGAACCACCCCGCTCAGCCGGCTCCCAGCACAGGGGGCGTCTCCTGCCTCCTCCAGGCTGCCCTCCGGGAGACCCAGCTCCCGCGGGCCGGGGACTCCTTAAAGGGAGGCAGAATTCAGGGGCCCGATGAATGGCGGTTTTTGTCCTGGTGGATCCCTTTTAGGCTTGGCGACAGAAGTGCTGGTGTGTTCTTTCTTCCCTTTAAAGTAGGGTGTTTGCAGGCTCTCGCTCGCTCTCTCCTTCATGCTCCCTTTAAAAAAAAAAAAAGACGCCAGCCTTTTGCTATTTTCCTGCCCCCTCTGAAAATGAGAACATCAGCTATTGAGGCAGATTGATGAACTCTTCCCAAAAGTTTATTAAGGGAAAGATAGACAAAGCCCCGAGGCCTGCGGCCAACTGAGCAGTCACTACATCCACTGGGCCCTTTTGTCCCCCCGGGGCGGACGCTTGAATACCTCTCAATGGCACTCTTTAGAGTGACAAGATCAAGCCAGACAACGGCTTGTTAAAAGGAGCCGTGCGCTGCTCCTCTGTGCCCAGCCGCAGCGCCTCCACCCCCCTGCATTAATGTACATCTGCAGCCGGAGGAATAATCGGCTGGAATTCTGTGGGGTTTGTGTGGGTTTTTCTCTTTTCTTAAAGACGCCCTTCCTCCTCCTCCTCCGCCCTGCCCCCACCTGCCCCCCCGCCCCTCCCCCTCCCCAAGCAACGGTCCTGGAGCCATATGTTGCCCAGTGCAGCCTGTCTGGTGTCCTGGAGGGACCCCAGGGTGGCTATTTCTGGGGGAAGAAGAGGAGAAGGGGACCCAGGAGCCTTTCTGTCCCTTGTCGTCCGTCCCCATGAGAACAGATCACTGGCTGGTGCTGGACACTCGCTGTGTACCGGGGGCTGAGCAGGGACCTGGGTCTGTTACATCAAGGCATGGACCGTTGGTCCCCAGGTGACCGATGGCAAAGCAAGGCATTGAGAGAGAGCCCGTCCCCTAGGAGCCTCTGGGATGGCGCGCCAAGCCTGGCAGATTCCTGGGGCCTTGCCCAGTTTTTGACGCGGCTGCATTCGGGGCGAGAGTGAAGCCCAAAGCCAATCCTAGCCCTGGTTCCGGTTTGGGCGTCTGGTTCGGCTGGTGATGGCTCCGTCAGCTCAGACATTGTGTCCTGAGAGGGAGGTGATCTGGGAGAAGCCTGACACGTGGGACGGGCAGTGCGGCGGATGGACGTGAAGGGACGCGAACTTGCCGTGGGAGAATCTTCTCTTGATAAGGGAGAGAGAGTGGTGGGGCTCAGATGAGCTGCAGCCACGGAGAAACCGGATTCCCTCACCTGGCTGGGGAGTGTGTGTGTGAAGGTGTGTGCTGGTGTGTACTTGCGAGTGTGCAGGAATGTGTGCGTGTGCCCCTGCAGGTGTGCACGTGTGTGACACGCGCCTGTGCACGCAGGGCAGATTTGCTGCCCTAGTGAGTTTTGTTTGCGTTTTCACCTCTGTGCCAGATGAGGGCTTTGTTTGAGGACAGAGATCGGTTAACCGCGCGTTGTTCTGTCGCTCCCCCCATTTCAGTGCTGGGCAGAGCCTGCGTGTGGAGTAGGCTCAGTAAGTGCTCCTCGTGTCTGGAATTTTCTGGAGGTGCACAAGCAGTGAACGGGACGGGGCGGCCGGCCTCAGCTCAGGGCCCCTCCCCTCTCTTGCTTCCTTCTCCCCTCTCTCCCCCCTCACATCTGTCTTCATTTGGGTCCTAGAGGGCGCTGAGAAGGGAGTGTCCCCGAGGGTCATGGGTTAGAGAATCTGACCCCTGTCAGTGCCTTCACCTTCGCTGCTGGGCCAGGAAGGGGCTGTGCCTGTCTTTCCCGTGGTCCCCCCCTCCAAGGGACTGGGGACAGAGGGCCTGGAAGGGAAGTGGCCGTGAGCCAGCAGCAGGTGTGAACAGTTGCCCTGGCCTCTGAATCCCGGCGCCCTCCTCGGTGGCGGCAGCGAGACCCACGGTCCCGTCTTGCCTGGGGCTTTGCTGACTGTAGCACTGAGGGCCTACACCCCCAGAGAAGTCCACAGCCCAGGCACCCTGGAGTGCTTGGTCAGCTGCGCCCCGCTGCACGAGGACCAGTCCCTCTCCCACGTGGGGTCCTCGGCCGCTCACCCTGGTCGGTAAAGGGAAAAGACTTGGAGAGGCATGTGGGCTGCGTGCCACGGAGGTGCCCCTCCCGGGAAGACCCCCACAGGGGTGCAGGGGGAGCTGGGCCGTGATGTCAGAGGCCGTCTATCCCCAGAGGCAGAACTGGAGCTCAGCAACAGGTCCTGGGGTGCTGCGGCATCTCTGACCTCGGAGCTGGCGTTGGGAAGTGCCACCGCGGGGGGACCCGTCCCTGATTTGGGGACCAGCCTGGGCTGTCCCACCTCCGCCCTTTCCTGGCTGGGAGTGTGGGCCAGGTCGTCACCGGCCTCTGTGAAGGGGACCTGAGTCCCCTGGAGTCCCTCTCTGCCCAGAACGGAGGCTGCCGCCTGCAGAGACCAGAGTCCAGGTCTTCCTCGCTGCCGTCTCCCGCCAGGCCCTGACTTCCTCCAGCCCCAGGACAGAATGCGGAGAGGAGAGAAGGGGAAATCCAGATGCCAGGTCCACACCGGAGAGGCCGAGCGGGGCGGGGCGGTGATGAGCGAGGCAGCGGCTGCAGGGTCAACACAATTTCACAACCCCTCCCCCAGATGAAAGTGGCTCGTTCTGGGATGAGTCAAGTGGAGCTTCCCCCAGGAAGGGCTGTGACCCCTGACCCCTTAACCTGCATTTAGCACCTTCAAAAGCCCCTCCCGGCCCCAGAGAGCTGACCTGAGCTGGGATCCAGGCCACAGGGCCAGCAGCGCTATAAACAAGCTCAGCTCCTCCGCTCGGCTCAGAATCCTGAACGAAAAAACAGAAGGGAGGTGGGGGGGGGGGGCGGTGAGGCTGGAGATGGGCGGGGGAGGATGGTCACGGCTCACGGCTAGGCAAGAGAATTCGGAGAGGAAGTGGAAAGCCAACCCCTCAAGTGAGAATGTATTTCCTCTCCCTGACCCTCAGTTTGGTCGTCTGTGAAATGGAACTGCAGGCACTTTCCTGGTGGGGAGTTTGTGAGGACTAAGAGAAAGCAGAGGGGTGGCGGCAGCCCCCACGGGCCTGGCCGGCTAGAAGGGTCCCGCGGTGCCGGCCTGGAGTGGTGCAAATGCTTGATCAGGCAGGCGCGTGGCCCGACGACTGAGGGTTTGCGGCGGCCGGTCCCTGTGTCTGTGGCTGCCTCTGTGGCTGGACAGAGAACAGCTCTGGGGCCCCTTGTTTGGTAGGGTCAACAGGCAAATGGACATTGCCCTGTTCCGTGTAGGGACGGTCGAGGGGGCTGGCAGCCCAGGGACAGTGGTGGATCCGGGCTGGAAATGAGTGTTTTCACCTGTCTTCCCCACTCAGCCCCTTGCCTTGCTCTGTAACCTCCAACCTCTGCGAGCCCCAGTCTTCTCATTTGTGAAACAGGGCTAATGACACCGACCACGCTGTGCGGGAAAAAGCCAAAGGCCCGATGCGGTACCTGGCACCCAGGAGGTCCTTGGAGTACAGGTGCCGGTGTCGGTGAGGGCCTGGAGCAGGCTGCACGCAGGAGCCAGGGCTTCCGTGGCCCCGCCTGGTCTTTGAAGCTAAGTGCAGCCCCTTGTACCGCAGTCACTTCCCTGGGGACAATGGTGCGGGACCGCCCTCTGCCCGGGCCTTCAAGTGGCAGGGGGTGGGCGGAGGGCAGCTGAGCCTGTTTGTTTACGGGCACAGGAAACTATTGGCTTTACTCTCCAGCCTGTTTTGAAATCAAAGACCCTCGCCAGGGAGGGGTGGGAGCCGCCTGGAGCTGGGAGAGTGGCTTTATTTATTGTTTGGCTCCTGAGAGTCCAGCCTGGCCCCCTGCCTGCACCAGTGCTCTCCTGGTTGGTTCTGGGGTGAGACAGCGGGGTGAGTGCTTTGCTGGGCGTGGGCTGGGCACCCGGGGACCGTGGAAGCAGGCTCTGGGCCCCCAGGCGTGTGGTGAGCACTAGGAGTCCTGTGACCCGTCCTGGCTGGGCGTTGGGGATCTTGTCTCAGGACAGCCCTGTAGAGGGGCCCTGGAAGGACGTGGAAGGGGCCGGCCCTGGCGTGGGCCCGTCTGGTGCCCGGAGGAAGCGATGGCGTTTGCCGTTGCGCCTCGGCTCCTTTTTGAGTTCGCTCATACATTCGTTCACCCTCTCATTCTCTCACCCGGGAAAGAGCCTGCCGCTTCAGGTCAGACTTCTGCTTGGAATTACAAAAAAGAGCGCTGTTTTCTAGCCCCCCCCCCCCAACTTGATCAGCTCTTGGCAGGGAAAGCATCGCACACTTGGAACAAGCAGAGCAGGGGCCATGCGCACAGGGGTTACGGCTGCGCCGGGACTCCGGCAACCCAGATCTGAGCGTCGGTTCCAGTCCCGGCTGCTCCACTTCCAATCAGCTCCCCACCAATACGCCTGGGAAAGCAGTGGAAGATGGCCCAAGTGCTTGGCCCCTGGCACCCGCATGGGAGACCTGGAAGAAGCTCCTGGCTCCTGGCTTCGGCCTGGCCCAGCCTCAGCCGTTGACAGCCATCTGGGGAGGGAACTGGGAGATGGAAGATCTCTCTCTCTCTCTCTCTAACTCTGCCTTTCAAATATATAAATAAGTCTTTAAAGAAACAAGGAACATACCCGGAATATAGAGAGTAGTTTCCTTCCCCTGCTTCTTCCCCTCCAGAGTTAGAGGTTGCGGATGATTTGGGTGTCTGATCTTCTAGATGTTTCTGTGCTGAGAAGATGCCTACGTCCGTCCTCCTGTTTGTTTTGACCAAGTCAGGACTGTGTGGCAGACCCTGCTCGGGTTAACAGCGGGTCAAGGGCGGCGTCTACTGGAGGTTGTTCCGTCCTCGGCCCTCTCTCTGCCAACACTGAGTCCTGCCCATCATATCAGTCACTGTCAGTCTGACAGGTGCAACGGAAGTGCCCACCCCTCTGCTGGTCCCAGGCAGCTGTTTAACTTAGGGAGTTATTCCTGTCCCGTTTTACAGGTGATAAGATTGAGATCCAGAGAACAGAACAGGTCCCCTGCTAAAAAGTAGCTGGGTTGACTTGGGGTGTGGTTTTTTTGTTTTTTGGTTTTGTTTTCGGTGAGTCTTATGGCCTGAGTACTCTGGGCTGCAGGGGAAATGACCCCATCCCGAGCTTAGAGGTTGGTCCACAGAAAGGAACTGCAGCCCTGCCTGGCGCTGTGGCAAAAGACACGTGGCGCTGATACTGCCCGGACGGCCCGGGGACGGTTGTGTCACTGGCATGGCCTTGGAGGGCACCTACGGCCACCAGCGCATCCGAGGTGGCTGCCTGTGCCACTGTCCTCTCTCCTAGGGAGAGAGCACGGAGGAGAGAGCCCTGGGGAGCCCCTCCCCCATCCCCTGGCCTTGAGAAGGCGGAATCCCCGCCTCAGCTTCCTTTCCTGGCAGAATCCTGAAGGCATGGCCGGCCGCGGCGGCCGGTTCGCCCAGCCCGGGGTCTGGAGCTGAGGAACGCGTTCCCTCCACCAGCCCCTGCTCAGATGTCAGACCTGGAAGGCTCGGCCTGACCCTCTCACTTTCACAGATGCAGGGCCAGAGGCCCCCGCAGAGGTTAAGTGACTTGCCCAAGGTCACACGGCTAATGGGCTAATGAGCGGCGGGGCAGGCATGGATTCCAACTCCCTGGAAAGCCGATCTGCTTCCCTGGGGGCGGTGCGACCCCTCCCCTGGCCCCTCACGGCCGCTGGTCACATCTGGGTTTTTCCTTCTCGACTGTTGAGAGTTTTCCAAGGCTGGAGGTGGCCATGACAAATGGGGAGCCGGTGACCCGGAAAAGGGGAGACAAAGCCTGGGGGGCGGGTGGGGGAGGGGCGGAGGGGGCTGCTCGCGGGCCCGGGTGCTGGGCGTCCAGGTACGCAGGCTCTCTGCCCTCTCCTGCACCAGCGCTTTGCAATTCACAGAGCCGCTCCAGGCTGTGGGCCTCACACCCAGTCCCTGGGCGAGCAGTAGGGAAACTGAGGCTCACGGGCCACAGCAGTTGCTCATGGTCAGGGTTACCTGATGAGAGAGGAGGCTGGAGAGGAGGTTTTGGAACCTTCTAGTTCTTTTTTTTGTTTGTTTTGTTTTTGCTTTTTAAGTTTTTTATTTAAAAACAGCTTTATTCGGCAGAATTAGAGAGAGAGAGATCTTGCATTCACTGGTTCTCTCCCCAGATGGCCACAACATCCGGGGCTGGACCAGGCCAAAGCCAGAGCCAGAAACTCTATCCGGGTCTCCCACATAGGTGGCAGGGGCCCAAGCACTTGGGCCATCAGCAGCTGCTGCCTTCCAAGGCGCATTAGCAGCACCCTGGATCAGAAGTGGAGCAGCCAGGACTTGAACCAGTGCTCTGCTATGGGAGGCAGCCTAACCCCCCCCCCCCCACAGGGCCAGCTCAGGACCATCTGGTTCTGGGCCCTACCCCCACCCCTTCCTGACTTCACAAAGCAGGAGGGGAGGCCAGGAGCTGCTGGGTCTGGGGCGCGCTGCCCCGGACCGTGGGGAACCCCAGTCCCAGCCCAGATATTGTGTCATCCTCTTGGCAATCCCAGCCCAAGACGCTGGCCTTCGGTTCCGGTGATTCCAGTGGGACTGCTCAGCTTCCAGGGAGTCAGCTGGACCTGAGTTCCGATCTGGACTCTGCTGTGTGTCCTTAGGAGAACAGCGTCATCTGTGTGTGCCTCGGTTTCCCAATGTGCATCGTGCAGTTCCGAGGGTTCGGTGACATCTCACATGCTCACGGGTGGCTGACAGCCCACTCATTGTCAGTGCCCAACAGATGCCAGTGGCTTCTCATCCTTATTGTCAGGATCTACCGAGAAGGGCTGCGGGTCCCAGCTTTCAGCCTCAGAGGCTTCGACCACGCGCCAGTGGTGTGCTCTCTGGCCGACCCCTGCAAAGCGAGGTAGGAGGTGGACTTGTGCCTGGGGCTGCAGGGCTGTGGGCCTGGGCTGGCTCTGGGGCATCTGAGCTGCAGAAATGGTGCTGTTTTTGTAAAGCAAGACAGCAAGGTGGCTGTGCACGTGCTCCCGCTGCCCGCTGGCCTGGGCCAGCTCCACCTGTCCTGCTTCAAAACGGACATTCCATTTGGAGGGGAGAGAACTGTTCCGCGGATCTGGTTTAAAAGTTGCTTCTGAACCTGGGCTCCACCCCCTACCCACTCAGTGGTATGTTGTGGCCATGAGGATACCCTGAGCTTGCTCTGGCCTGGGGGACCCCGTGGGCATGCAGTTTGTTGGGGGAGCTGCCTGAAGCCCTGGGATGGCGGATGGCACGGGAACACACCTGCTGGTGCCGTTCTCTCTAGTAGCGTCCCAGGCCCCTCCCTGGGAGCTGGCTTTGCCCATCTTGACTCCCAGTCGGAGCGAAGGCCGTGCCAGCCAGTGACTGTGGGAAGGGCTTTGGGGTGGGGCCAAGGGTGGGGGGGGGGCCTAGGGTGGCTGGGAAAGCATCTGGCCGATCCTGGAGCCGGGACACCTCCCCTCCCCGGCCCCTGGTGCAGTCCTCGGGGCTCAGCCCTTCACCCAGGTGGTGTGTGGCAATGATCACCCCGAGACAGGCTTTGAAAGTCAATTATCAGAACCGAGGAAGCCAAGGCCTCACGGGCCTCTCCATGTTCTCAGAGCAAACAAGCTTTTGGCAAATCCACAGAAAAGGAAACAGGATTGAATTTCCCTCTGACTCACCTGGGGACGCAGGCAGTGTGGAGGCCGGGGAACGGCAACCTGGCTCCATGAGTTTTGGGGCCAGGGGTCCTTTGGGGTCACCGAGAAAGACCCTTAACACGTTGTACCGCTCCCCCCCGGGACAGCTGGTTCCAGCGCTTAGGATTACCAAGGCTGGACAGTTCTCTGTTTGGTCTGACTTCGTGCCCTCTTGCTTCAGATCAAAAGACACTTTGCCCCTGGCTCAGCAGCTGAGTGCGGGGTCGAGTCCCGGTCCTGCCCCATACCCCAGCGGGCTGTGCGTGTGCTGGCCGGGCAGGCTGCTTGGCCTCTCCGTGCCATTTGCTGTCTGTAAGTGCGAGGATGGTGCTGTCGCACTCAGAGGTTCTTGTCACCTGGTACAGGCCGGGAAGGCGTGGGGAGAAGTCTGTGGGAGACTGGGCCCTGCCTGCACCCTTCGGAGTTGGGATTAGAACTCAGGTCTGCACACACCCCTGACTTAGTAGTACCCTCAGAAGTACTCCCTGACTTAGTAGTACCCCGGAAGTACTCCCTGACTTAGCAGTACCCTCAGAAGTACTCCCTGACTTAGTAGTGCGCCCAGAAGTACTCCCTGACTTAGTAGTGCGCCCAGAAGTACTCCCTGACTTAGTAGTACCCCCAGAAGTACTCCCTTAGTAGTGCTCCCAGAAGTACCCCCGACTTAGTAGTACCCCCGGAAGTACTCCCTGACTTAGTAGTACCCCCAGAAAGGACTTTGCTGGCAGTGGAGCACAAAAAAAGAGTCCCAGCAGGTGGTTCTGGAGCACGCGGTGGGAGGGAGGGGCGTGAGACATGCGCACACCTCTGAGTGTCTGGAGGTCCTGGGGCCGGGAGAAGGCTGAGTTCCAGGTGGGTGGATTTGAGGACCAATGGGAAGGACTCAGAACGTGACGGGGCAGGGAAAGGTCGGAGCGACCTCCCACCCACTCTAGGAGCTCTGGCCCCTGCCCGTCCTCTTGGGCCGAGACGCTTCCTCTGAGCCAGGCTAAGCCACAGTAGGGCTTGGAGGGGCCAATCACTGCTCTTCTTTTCCTCCAGCCAAGGCCTGTGAGACCCCTGTCCTCTCCCCAGCGCGCACCCCTCTCTTCCCCCTGGCAGCTCCATGACTCTGTCCTGTCCCAGTTTTGTAGCTACATGGGCTGCGCCTGGCGCTGAGTTAGAAGGGCCCATTCAGAGCTAAGCTCAGGGGCCCTAAGCAGTGGTTCCCAACTGCACGTGACCTTCCAGTGTCAGAGCCCCAGATCAGTGGCATCAAAAAGGGGGGCAAGACTTTTAAAAACTCCCCAGGTGACCACCTGTGGCCCAGACTCAGAGCTGTGGATGCCACAGCCTCGGAGGTGCCTGAGCCCCCCACCCCGCCCCGAGTGTCACAGAGCAGGGACACTGTCGGGGCCTCTCACAGACCTGTGAGGCAGATTGGTAGAGACCCCGGTGAGAAAGTGCCTGGTGCCTATAGCAGGTGCTCATTAAATACTCGCTAAGCGTCATAATGGTTCCCATTTGGGAGCACCTGCTGGGGGTCAGGCACTTTGCATATATTTACATACACTTTTCTCTAGACACACATGAATAGTTCCAGGAGTCTCTCCCGAAATGGAGGGCGCCCTTTGCCCCGGTGAGGGGCAGCCGGGTGTGTCTGGGAGCCCTGGGACGGGACCCTGGCTGTTTCTTGTTTGGACACATCTTAGGTAACCTTCAGCAAACAGTGACTCAGCCGCCTTGGCCACAGATGAGTGCCTTCTCGGGCTGGGCCCTGCTGCCTCAAGTTTCCTCCTGCAACATGTCAGGGCCCACGGGGATGTGGCAAGAGCCTGTGTCGGTTTTCCTTGGGGGCCCTTAGGAGGGGATCGGGGCGGGGGGAGTCTCTCTTTTCCCTGCACTTTCTCAGACACTGGCTTTGCCTGCACACCCTTGTGCCTCCTGGGTGCTGGGATTCAGAGAGGCCAAGTGACCGGTGGCCCTGGGCACCGGTCACCAGCCCTGCTGTCACCACCCAGTTCCCATGGCTCAGCTGCTCTCCCCACTCCGAGTGGCTCTGTAGGGGCGGGCAGGAGCCTCTTCACTCCTGAGCCTGTGGCCCGAGGACGTGGCCGTGTACACAGTGGTCACGCCGGTGGCTCCTCTGCAGATGCCTATCTGGTGAGACCTGCTTGTCGACCACCCTGCCTCCACCAGACGGTGACATACCCCCAAAATGTCTGGGACTAGACAGGAGCCTCAGGACCAGTCCAGGCTCCCCAGTGGGCTGCTGTGTAGCCTCTGGCAAGTGACCGCCTCTCTCTGGCTTTCATTTTTTCTCACCTGGACTACAATGAGTTAGGACTACATTTGCTCCCCACTTGAACTGACCGTGTGGACTGCATATATTTGAGACCGAGGCCATCCCAGATAGGAACGCTGGTGCCGGCGTCTGCCTCGCCTTCAACCCTGTATGCTGCTTGCTTAGAAGCTTCAGACAGGGAAGGTAGCTTAGCCTCTCTGAGGGCTTTATCTGAAAATGCAAGGGCACTAGTTGCAACATTGTTGCAATGGTTAAATGAGCTAATCCCCAAAAAGCCCTCAACCGGGCCTGGTACAGTGGCAGAGCTTCCTGCGAGCTGTAATTATCACTGATAAGGCTTCCTCTGCACTTCCAGCGCCTGTGTCTAGCGTGGGGATAATGGTACCTACCTCGTGGAGCTATTGCAAGGATTAAGTGAGACAATAAGCGCCTGTGGCTGGGAGCCTGGCAGATGGCCCCAGTTGTTGTAAAATCAATTATTTTTTGCACGGGTGTGGCTGAGTCTCTTTCCCAAGCCCATCACAGGAGCAGGGGCAGAAGCAGCCCGGGAGTAGAGTGCAGGGGTGGGGTGGCTTCTGGCTGTCCCGCTCAGGGTGCCAAAGACGTTCTGCTCTGTGCACTGTGAGTGCCCAGCCCGGTGCACCTGCCTGCTCCCTTCCCATCCTCTCACCCCCCCACCCCGCCCCCAGCTGTGGCCACGCCCAGCCCAGCCCCTCCTCCACCCTCTTGCTTCCCTTTGGGCCAGAGCACTCAACCCTTAATTCATGAAACCTGTCGACTCAGGACCGGGACCCTGACAGTCTGTCCGTGTGCGTCCTTCACACGGGAAACCTGGCTGGTCTGGCTCCAGGGCCCGAAGGGCGGGTGTGAGCCGGCTAGCAGGGGCCGCCGGCGGTGCAGGAGGCCGCCCGGGCCTGTGTGACACTGCACACCTGGCGCTTCGTCCCATCAGGCACTACTTAAGAGGATGTAGCCTGGACCTTGGAGGGCTGGGCAGGGCTGGGGACGCCTTCAGAAATGGAAATGGGGCCCATTTGTTTATGATTTACCCCCTGACACTTAACGGGAACCCGATGGGCCCAATAAAGGCTCCACGCTCTTCCAGCTCCTGCCCTTGAGTGCTGGAGCCAGGCCAGGGCTCCGGGGGCCAACGCGTCTCCAAGTGGAGCGGAGCGGTCTGCTCCCCCGGCCCGTGCTGCCCCTCCCCCACCCTCGCCGTGCCCAAGATCAGCCAGGGTCTGCCAGCCTTTCCGAGCTATGGGGCAGGAAGGCAGGTAGACAGCAGGCAGGCTGGCAGTTTGGGAAAGAACTCGAGTATTCTGGGCAGAGGGAGGGGCCGGTGATAGAGGAAAAAATCCAGTTTTCAATTTTCCTCACGAGGAAAAATGAGCGCAGGAGAGACGGAGTAATTTTCCAGTATGCAGGCCCTAAGTAAAACCTCCTTGAGACATTACGAGTTATTAAAGAGGAAGAAAGAAAAGAAATTGGGAAATCCATTTGCCTTCCGCAGGAGTGTACAATGCACCCTTATTTTCAGGGAATCTAATTAGAGGGTAGGCAGCCAGCCTGGGGAGGGATGGAAGCTGGGGTTTGGGGCTGGGGGCCCGAGGTGACCCACGAGGGTGCAGGCTGGACCTTGTATTGATGCTCTCCCTCCCAGCCTCACCGGGGCCCAGCCGCCCAAATCCTGGATCCTGGCTCTGCCTAGTGCCTTAGCCTGAGCCTCCTGTACTCTATTTATCTATTTATTTATTTTAAATATTTATTTATTTATGTGAAAGGCACAGTTACAGAGAGGTCTTCCATCCACTGGTTCACTCTCCAGATGGCCGCAACAGCTGGACCTGCACTGATCTGAAGTTCCTCCGGGTCTCCCATGTGGGTGCAGGGGCCCAAGGACTTGAGCCATCTTCCACTGTTCTCCCAGGCCATAGCAGAGAGCTGGATTTGGAAGTGGAGCAGCCGGGACTCGAACTGGCGCCCATGTGGAATGCGGCCCTGCAGGTGGGGGCTTTACCCGCTGTGCCACAGCACTAGCCCCCTGTACTTCATTTACAAATAGGGATGCTATAAGCATGTGTTTGGCCCAGTGGTTAAGATGGCGTCGTCCCATGTGGGAGGGCCTAGGTTTGGTTCCCAGCTCCGCCTGCTGACTCCAGTTTTCTGCTCTGGACCCTGGGAGGCAGCAGTGATGGCCCAAGTATTCAGTGCCTGCTACCACATGGGCGCCCTGGATTCACTTCCCGGCTCCTGGTTCTGGCCCAGCGCAGCCCTGACTGTCAGAGGCGTTTGGGGAGTGAACCCAGTGCCTGGGCGCTTAGTGTCTATGAGACACGAAGACACTAAAAGTCTGTCGGGACCACGAGAGGTGCTACGTGTGCCGGGCAGAACCCCTCCTGGACACTCAGCGAGTGCTCGTCACTGTCTTGGCCTCCGGCGCAAACCCTGTCCTCGTCCCAGGCGCAGGCGATGACCCCTTGCTTCCAGGACCCCCCTTCCCCGTCTCTGCCCTTCTCACCGCTGCTTCCCTGAACCCAGCCGGCAGATGCCAAGCATCCTGGGAAGTCAGGTGTAGCCCAGCCTCTGAGGCCACCAGCTGTTCTTCCCCTGCCCCCTAAACTCTTGTAGGATGCACCTGTTCCTATAGATAGATGATAGATAGACAGACAGATATAAAATTTATTTGAAAGGCAGAATTACAGAGACAGGGAGAGATAGAGAGAGGGAGAGAGGTCTTCAACCACTGGCTCACTCCCCAGATGGCCACAATGGCCAGGGCTGGGCCAGGGCAAAGCCAGGAACTGGGAACTTCTTTATGGTCTCCCACATCAGTGCGGGGGCCTGAGAACTTGGGCTATCCTCTGCTGCTTTCTGAGGTGCATTAGCCGGAAGCCGTATTGGAAGTGGAGCAGCCGGGACTCCAGCTGGTGCCCGTATGGGATGCTGACATGGCAGGTGGCAGTTTAACCTGTTACACCACAACACAGCCCTCAACACCGGATTTCTTTTAACAGAAGCTCAAATTGCTTGCTCAGACTATAGAATAAACACCCCTGGCATTGTACATACACACACACACACACACGCGCACGCGCGCCCATGCTCTGTGCCTGCCGCAGCCCCACAGCTTGCACAGCTGTTTCACTACATGCAGGACACAGCACCTGCCCACCGCATGCATCCCTGCCTCGGATGCTGCATCCGTCACATCAAACGCCGCCCCAATCCGTAGAGCACTGGCCTTTTTCTTTTTTATGATTTATGTTACTTATTTGAAAAGCAGAGTTAGAGAGAGGCAGAGAGAGAGAGAGGTCTTCCATCCACTGATTCACTCCCCAAATGGCTGCAATGGCCAGAGCTGGGACAATCCGAAGCCCAGAGCCAGGAGCTTCTTCTGGGTCTCCCACGTGGGTGCAGGGACCAAAGGACTTGGTCCATCTTCTTCTGCTATCCCAGGCCACAGCAGAGAGCTGGATCAGAAGTGGAGCAGCCAGGACTCGAACCAGTGCTCATATGGGATGCTGGTGTCGCAGGTGGCGGCTTTACCGGCTACGCCATAGTGCTGGCCCCAGAGCACTGGTTCGTAAGCAGCTCCTCTGAGGGCCCTGCGGAGTGAGCACAGGATGGCTCGGCCGGGGGTGGGCGGTGGTTGTAAAAGGAGGGCCGGAGCGGCAGCATCTGGTGCGCATGCTCCATGCTTTCTGTGGCCTTTCGTGACCCTCCCTTAGTGGAAGGGAGGCGAAGTGGCAGATGGGTCTGTGCCCTGGGTTTGGGCTGGGTTCCCGTCCTGAAACAGCCACGCACAGCTGTGTGACCTTGGGTAAGTCTCGGGCCCTCTCTGATCTTAGAACCGGGTTAATATCAGCACCCACCGGCTCTGCTGCCGGCGGAGGTGCCAGATGTGGGCCAAGTGCAGTACCTGACACAAGACGAGGGCAGCCCAGAGCCCCATCACTGTTGTGTCTCCAGGGAGAGAGTTGCCTGTCCCAACCCCTACCCCAGCTCCTTAAACCCCAGAACAGGGGGACTCAGGACCTCCACCGTCAGCCCCAGTGTGCAACCAGGCTGCACCGTCTCCCGCCATTTTAATGTAACTAAACCTGTGGCTGGCACATTTTGGGAAAATAACATTATTCATTCTATCAAGTTCAGCAAACTGGGCTCAGAGCAGTAATTGCCCCAGGGTGCGAGTAACAGATTTTATTTTTATTGATCAAAAAAATCTTTTTATCAAAAACACATCAAACTAGAAAAGGCGTAAGCAGCAGGATCAAATTGGATTTTAACTCCTTTTAAGAGTGGCTCCCTCCAGCAGGTCGTTTCCAAAGACGCCTGGCCCTTCACGGGGACAGGCTCTGAGGCGTGAGCGGGTGGGGCGTGCCCTGGGCAGGGGCAGCCGATCACCAAGGCGCCCCGTGTGCATGTGGGGGGCCCTGAGTGGGTCCAACATCTGGCTGCAGCTGGGGGAATTCGGTGGCGTGTCTGTGTGTGGGTTTCTGGAGTGCCGGTCCTCCAGACCTCCTGGCCCTGCTCAGCTGGCTGTCTGGGGCTTTTCAGCATGGGCCAGGTGTCTGGCGTCGCATAAATACATCTTTAATGAGATGCTTATACAAGGTGGTCCTCACACCCTCATCAGCACTCACGCTGGCTCCGAGAGCAGACTGTTGCAAGCCTCTATCCAAACAAGGCGAGCTGTTGCACAGATCCCTGCATCTAGAAGGCCATTCATTCATTCCTTCATTCACTTACTCAGCAAGTGTGTGTGGAGCTCTTGCCATCGGCCACGCCCCTTTCTGGGCACTGGGGACAAAGGCTTTGAACAAAACAGAGAAAATCTTTGTCCTCTGGGGCCAGAGCGTGGCTCACTTGGTTGATCCTCCGCCTGCGGTGCCGGCATCCCATATGGGTGCTGGGTTCTAGTCCCGGTTGCTCCTCCTCCAGTCCGGCTCTCCACTGTGGCCCGAGAGAGCAATGGAGGATGGCCCAAGTGCTTGGGCCCCTGTACCCGCATGGGAGACCAGGAAGAAGCACCTGGCTCCTGGCTTCAGATGGGTGCAGCGCCAGCCATGGGGAGTGAACCAGCGGAGGGAGGACCTTTCTCTTTGTCTCTCACTGTCTGTAACTCTACCTGTCAAATACAAAAAAAAAAAAAAAAAAAAAAAAAAAGGAAAAGAAAGAAAATCTTTGTCCTCATGGGATGGAAACGATTCAGGCCAGGAGGCTACCAGACAGGTGTGGGTGAGGCAGGTGCCAGGTGTGGTCCCTGACGTCAGCCTTTGAAAGACCACTGTCCTGACGCTGTGGCAAGCACTGTCCCCTTGCACACGCCAGTAAACAGGTGAGCAGAGCCGGGTGCCGACCCTGGGCGCTTGCTCCGTGTCACAGAGCCGCACAGTTTCTGAGCTCCTGCAGAGCAGTGGCTCCCAGCACTCCCCAGCAACAACAACTCAGCTCTGCCTGCTGATTCAGGGACCCCCACGTGGGACCCGGTATCCTGGGTGTCCCCACGGGTGCACCTGCTGATTCCGCGGCGGGGAAGGCTTAGAGCCGCTGGTCTGGAAGATGGCTTTGCTGGACGTTGCAGTCGCTGGCTTTGGTGCCCAGCTCACCTGGGTTCCCCTGGAGCCTTGGCTGAGCCAGCCCCCACGCCTCCCTGAGCCTGTAGCAGAGAATCCTGGCATCCCCAGATGATACTGAGGGTCCTATGAAAGGAGGGAACGTGTGTTGAGTTCCCTGGCAGGAGCGAACCACGCAAAGAGGCTGCAGGTGTCTGACTGGCACGTGCCCATCCCCTTAGCAAAATCCACCTCACCAGCTCCGACAGCAACAGCATCATGGCCTCTTAGAATCACACAGCCACGAGCTGCTACAGCCCCCAAGGGACAATTTATCCCAGGGTCGCTGCCCCCTTTGGTTTGCTTTTCAAGATTTATTTATTCAAAATGCAGTTACAGAGAGATGTCTTCCATCTGCTGGTTCACTCCCCAGATGGCAGCAATGACCGGGACTAGACCAGGCAAAAGCCAGGAGCCTGGAACTCCGTCTGGGTCTCCTGTAAGGGTGCAGGGGCCCAAGCACTTGGGACATCATCTGCTGCCTTCCCCGCACATTAGCAGGGAGCTGGATCGGAAGTGGAGCCGCTGGGACTCGAGCCCGTGCCCATGTGGGATGCTGATGTCCCAGGTGGTGGCTTAGCCTGTTGCACCGCAGTGCTGGCTGCTGCCACCTCCTTTTCTTTCCGAGTGAGTCAGGAACAGACTCAGGCCACGTCCCAGGCTTGGGTGACGCTGCACGTGGGGGCCATCTCTTTCCTTCCCAGCACTCTGGCTGCCTCCTTCCACCACCAGCGGGGCCCTCTGAGCGGCTTTGTGAAGGCTCTCGTGCTGGGAGCCTCCGGGGAGCCCCCGACTGCCTTCTGCGCACAGCTTTGAAGTCCATCAGTTTTCTGCCGTCCCTCCCACGGCAGGCTCGGACCCCGGCTGCTGCTGCACTGGGCGCCAGAAATCAGGACCCACAAGGCACGGCCCAAGTTGGAGTCTCTCCCTTCTCCTCCATGGCCAGCGCATGGGCAGGGGGCGGGCAGAGGCAGGTCCAGGGGCCCCCAGTCTGCTGGGGGCAGGTGCCGGCTCTCCCTCGGCACCCCCAGCTGCCCGTCAGCGCTGGGACCTGACTCCAGGGCGGTGTGTATCTTCCCAGGACCAAGTTTTCCAGGGCTGGGGTGTCCGCCTGACATAATACGTAACAGTAATTAAGCAATAAGCTGCCTTACCCAGCTTCACAGCGATCATTTGGCTAAGTAACCACCATGGTCCAGTGCCTCAAAAATCACCATTAGAGTACGCTTCTTATGGCCATAAAATTTCTCGTTTTCTGCCTTTCATCAGCCTCCCCCTGCAATCTTCGCCTTGCTTTATTTACACACTCGTCCGCAAACAATGGCAATAAACTCTGTCCCAGAGTGTTGCAAATCAGAAATTTGTCCACATTTTTCCACCGCCTTCCACTGTGGACCTGCTCTGCCTGGGAACGGCCCGGCCGGGCCAGCTGGCGAGGGCTGGGTGGCTGTAGATTGATGGGGGCACGACAGGATGGGGTTGCTGGGGAGGGGGCAGCCACAGAATGCACCATGAAAGGCCTCTGCTGCCCAGCGAGCGGCCCAGCAGCACAGGAGGCGCGGGGGGGCGGGGGGCACGGCGGGGGAGGGGAGGGGGAGCGGGGGAAGGGAGGGGACTGCTGGGCTGGCCCCAGGCAGAGTGTGAGGGTGATCAAGTGTGTCCTTCCCCTCCCCCACAGGGCTCAGGGGGCTCAGGGTGGGCAAGTGGCTCTGCACCACCAACTTAGAATCCTGGTACCTTCTGGGAGTCCTGCTGACCCGCCTGTCAGTCACGGCGTCTCCAGCAACAGGTGCTGCCTGGGAAGCCAGCCCTCCTGGGGGCCCGAGCTGGGCTGTGGTGGTGAAGTCAAGAATAAATCACCTGCAGCCCAGACTCCCTGATCCCAGGGAACCAGAGGGGGGCTTTGTTTCTAAGGACGGGGTTTCGAAATGGGGCTCAGAGAGGGTTGGAGTTGCCACAGGGTGCACAGCAACTTGGAGGGAAAGTCAGGGACCGGCCCCAGGAGTTCTAACCCAGCACTCGCAGTCTCCCATGTGGGTGGCAGGCGCCCACGCACTTGGGCCACCCTCTGCTGCCCTTCCAGGCGCACGAGCAGGGAGCTGGATCGGAAGCACGGCAGCCGGACCTCGGACTGGCATTGCGATGTGGGATGCGGGCGTCCCAGTGGGCAGTTTTACTCTTTGTGCCACAGCATCTGCCCTTTAACCAGCGTCGTGGCTGCTAGCTGCACCCCGCCCCCGCCCCCGCCCCCTTGCCTTTCAGTCTGGAGCTGCGCAGGCAGCAGGAGGCAGAGAAGCCGCTCCGGTTGGCTGGTGGCCGTGGTGTGGCACCAGCGAGGGTGGGGTCTGTGCTGCCAGCTGGGCGCCCAGGTCACAGGGGAGGGAGGAGGGGCCTGCATCAAAGCCACATGCTCCAGAGGCGGGGGGGGGGGGGGCGCCTGCCCTTCCCCCGCTGGGGTCCTGCCGGGATCCTGCAGGTGCACCTGTTTTTGTGCACCGTGGTATGCAGCAGAATGCTGGGTTTTGGAGTTTTCTCGAAGGCTTATTTATTGATAATTTAAAATGTATTTATTTGAAAAATGAGAGAGACAGAGGTAGAGAGAGAGTGAGCTCCCATCTGCTGGTTCGTTCCCTGGATGCCACAATGGCTGGGTTAGGCCGGGGCTGAGCTAGGGCTGAAACCAGGAGCTGGGAACTTGGTCCCGGGCTCCCACGCGACTGCCAGGACACCAGCTGCTTGGGCCATCACTGCCGCCTCCCAGGATCTGCAGGTGACAGGAAACTGGAGTCGGGAGCCGGGGCTGGACAGCACCCCAAGTGCTCGGCTGTGGGATGCAGGTGTCCTAACCGCCCAGGGGCCTGGTGGTACTGACCCCATGAGTCCCTAAGGCAGGCTGGGGGAGGGGGCGGCGGAGGCGAGTCCCCAGGGATGAGAAAGCCTGGGGGAGGAGCTGTGGGACCGGGAGGTGTGGGTGAGCTCCCGTCTGCGTCTGTGGTGATGAGGCCCCCGGGTCCTTAGTGTAACGGACGGCGTGCGTTCCTGTGTAGGAAGATTCTAGAATTCTGGGAACCACCGCACTGTTCCCCGTCACCCTGCCCTGGGGTCGCACTCAGCGTGACAGAAGGGATCCCGTCCCCTGTGAAGCCAGGATCTCTGGGGGGTGTCCCGGGGTGAGGAGGAGCCCGGCAGGAAGTTCAGATATAGCTCCTGGGCCTGCATCACACGGTGTCCGAGGAGCTGCAGACGGGGGCCGGCGCTGTGGCGCAGCGGGTAAAGCAGCCTCCTGCGGTGCCGGCATCCCATATGAGCACCAGTTCGAGTCCCCACTGCTCCACTTCCGTTCTAGCTCCCTGCTAATGGCCTAGGGAAGCATTGGAGGTCAGCCCAAGTGCTTGAACCCCCACACCCACGTGGGAGACAGGAAGAAGCTCCTGGCTCCTGGCTTCGGCCCAGCCCAGCGCCAGCCATTGTGTCCATTTGGGGAGTGAACCAGTGGATGGAAGATTCTCTCTCTCTGTCTCTCTGTGGACAAATGCAATCAAAAGTTTATTTTGGTACAAGTTTTTGAAATCCATGCATCGACTGAGTCTTTTAAAAGTTTACAAAAATGCATTGTATGGGTTTCAAAAATTTTTTGACCAAAGTAAACAGCTTTTAATTTTGTTTTCCATGAACTTTTTGAAGTGCCCTGGTATTTGGTGAACAAAAGCTAATGTTCGCTCAAAGCTAATTCTCGGCGTTTGGTGCCGTGGCTAAGACGCCTTATGGGGGGCCCACATTTCATATTAGGGTGCCTGGGGTTGAGCGTCTGCTCCGCTTCTGATTCCAGCTTCCTGCTGCCACACACCCTGGAGGGGTGCCCCTGTCCCCACCTCACACAGAGATCGAGCCCCGGGCTCCTGGCTCGGGTGTGGGCTTGGTCTTGCCGTGGCTGTTTGGGGGCATTTGGGGAGGGAACTGGTGAATGGGGGATCCTTCTTCTCTCTGCCTTTCAAATAATATGAAAATAAGAAAGATAATTCCTATTTTCGGGCAGCAGTGGACACCAGGAGCTCAGGGTGTGGCGCGAAGGGCTGGTGCTACGGGAACCCATGGGGCCGCCCAGGGGTGGCAGCCGCACAGCCCCACGAGCCTGGTGGCTGGTGAGCGCTGGTTGGGAACACGGGGCAGGTGGCGGCGTCCCAGACTGCCAGTGGCCCTGCAAGGTGGGGTCTGCTTGTGCAGGTGCAGGCGGGCCCTGGTCAGGCTCACAGGTGACACCGTGACAGGCAAGGTGGGGCTGCCAGCGGCCGGGACTTCCTGTTGCGCTGCCATTGAGCCACTCAGTGCCTTGGAGCCTTAGTTTGCTCACCTGAAGAATGGGGCCAGCAGTGACACATAGCTCCTGGGGTCGTAGTGATGTCAGCGACATCCACATGTGTGTTTGCAGGCGTGTACTCCTGCGCCCTTCTCATCCAGCCCTGCTGGGAGAGGCTGCCCATGACCACGGAGCTCTTGTCTTTGGCAAATGCCCAGCTTTCAGTGCTGAGCTGGGAGGCCCGGGCGGGGTGGACACAGGAGGCAGGGCCACTCTGTTTTGATGACTTTGCAAGCCCTCTGCTCCCCAGGGCTCCAGCAGAGCAGGGCAGGGGGTGGGGAGGGCACTCCCCAGGGTCCTGAAGGTTTGACTTTTCAAGCACGTGTTCCTTTCACAGGCACTTTGTGGGGGCACAAACGGGTGGCGGGGCTTCATGTGTCACCGGGAGAGAGAGATTGATTTTCCATCCTCTGGTTCACTCCCCAAATTGCCACAATAGCTGGGGCTGGGCCAGACTGAAGCCAGGAACAACTTCGGCATCTCCCACCTGGTAGCGGGCACCCAAGGACTCGGGCCACTCTGCTGCTTTCCCAGGCACATTAGCAGGGAGCTGGACTGGAAGTGGAGTAGCCAGGACATTAATAGGAGTCCACATGGGACGCCGGCGCTGTGGGCGGCGGCTTTACTTGCTACTCCACAGCGCCAGCCCCCTGCCTGCATATTAGGTGACTTTGATGAGTCATTGAATGAAACAACCCAAGGACAGAGTGGAGGGAAGCTGGTCATTATTTTCAAGATGGAAGAGCGGAAACAGAGATCCTGAGCTCAGCTCCTGCTGCCAGGTGTCTGCTCGCGCTGTGCGGCCTGGGGCCTGCTCACAGGTGCCGGTGTCCCGTATCAGAGAGCGCCTGCTCCGGGTTGGCTGCTCCAATTCCCACCCAGCTGCCCGCTAATGTGCCTGGGAAGGCGGTGGAAGACGGCAGACCTGGCTGGAGTTCTGGGCTCCCGTTTCAGCCTGGCTCCCCCCAGCCATTGTGGCCATTGGGGAGTGAACCAGCAGAGGGAAGATGCTCATATTCTCTCTCTCTCTCTCTCTCTCTCTCTCTCTCTCTCTCTCCGACTCTGCCTTTCAAGAAAATAAGCCTCAAAACAAGAGCTCTGCTGCTCCCCGCCCCAGTCTGTAGCGCTGCCCCTCCCCCACCTCACAGGTCTGTGACGTCGGCCTGTCAGAAGGACCCAGCTGGGTCCTGCTGGCCTCTGCAGCTTCAGCCTTTGGCCTTAGGCAGCTGAGCCTCAGGTTTGAGCTCTGCACTCAGAAAGTCTTCCCCGCCCGAGAGCCCGTTCGCGCAGGTGCACCAGCCCTCTGCGCTCCCTCCCTTCTGTCCCATCTGTAACCTGGGCGTGCCTCACGCCTTGATGCAGAAGGAAGAGCCCTCAGTCGGCCACGGGAACGCCAGGCTCAACTACACAGTGCCGCCCCCGTCGGTGCTACTTCCTTCTTCCTCCGTATGCCCCTTCCTGGCAAGGATGTGTGCACAGCGCCCTCTAGTGAAGAACGGCACTGCTGTCTGCACAGAGATCTGGGGAGAGAAGGGCCCAGGTTTTGTAGTCTGTACCTCCGACTCAGAAGTTCGCAGAGCCTGCCGGGGTTAGATGGGGAGTTCCTGGGGAAAGAGGAGGTGTGTCAAGTTCAGGCTGTGAACAGGTGCGAGTCGCAGCTCTGGCTTCCTAAGGACGCTCTGCTCCCTGCTTTCTGCCCAGCTGGGAGAGAGAAACTCTCCCGTTAACGTCTCTCCGTCACCAGGAAGTAACGGGGGATACAGAGTTGCACAGAGCCCGTGTGGATCCCACCTCGCCAGTGCCTCCCACCACCAGGGAAGCCTTGTGGGGGAAGCGGGAGGGCGCCGGGCAGAGAGCCTGGAGGCCTAGGCTCTGGTTCTGGGTCCGTGAGGCCCCTCAGACATCAGCATGGGGGAATCTCACCCTGGCTGAGACTGGGCTTGGGTTGGAGGGAGGGGCGGGGTTAGCCCCTCCTGGGTTAGAGCTAGCCCTGTCTCCTTCCCAGGGAGTTGCTGAGGGTGGGGGCAGCAGCCTGAAGCAGGTTCCCGGCTCCAGAAAACTCTGCCTGGCTGTCGAGGCCCTGCCACCTTCTGGCTGAGGCCCTGGGCATGAGCTTTGGGTTCCTCCTCTCCTCTCTGTAGCCTTGGCCCAAGGGTCAGAGATCACAGACTCCCCCGATGTCCTGCAGCCACGGGACAGTAGCTCCTATGGGGTACAAGGGCCGTGGGGCCAACAGAGGATTGGCGGGGCCTGGGGACTTGCTGGAGACCCCGTCTGCCTGGGAGGGGTCTCAGGAGGCACTGTGGACTCGTCCTGCTCCTGGACCCCACACTCGGTCCAGGGCTGTGTAGCCTATATGGGTGGGGCAGGGCACCTGGCCAGGGTCCCGGCTCCCAGGACGGGAGAGTGTGTGTGTTTGTGTGTGTGTGTGTGTCTGTGTGTGTGTACACGGGCAGAGGGTCAGGCAGAGCCTGAACCGAGAGCAGAGCTAACAAGTCAGCCCCGGGGGATGCTCCAGCACTTGGCGCCTCTCCACCCTCGCCTGCTGCCTCCAGAGCCAGGCTGGGTCCATTTTGCCTTTGAACTCCCACGCGCTGGGGACAGAGTGGGTGCCCTGACACATCTGAGATGAGTCCGCAGGGGTCTGGTTTGTGCTGGCTCGGCAGTGTGACCACAGAGGCTGGCAACCTGGACCCAGGTGGAGGGGGACACTGCAGGGGAGGCTTCCTCGCCCTGGGCACTGTTTCCTGCATCTTAAGATGCTCACTCCATCATTCATTCATTCATTCATTCATTTGTGCAGCAAATCTTCCAGGCACTCATTTTGTGCCAAGTGCTGGAGATTCAGCAATGAACAAAAAGACAAGGACGCCCAGCCTCGTGGAGCTTGCTGTGGGGTGGCGGTGTCGGGAACGGACATCAAAGGGACTTCTTAGCACGTCTGATGGTGACGTGTGCTGTGCGAAGGGGCAGCCCTTACTATGACCCAGATTGGTGCACGAGGAGTCTGCAGGATGCAGGCGGCACAGCCTGGAGCCTGTGCACCCCGATGCTGCCAACTGTGGGGGCTTACAGGACAAGAGGGGCTTGGGGAGGGTGCCCCGGGTGGAGGGCACAGCCTGCAGAGACCTGCAGAGGGAGGGCGGCCGCTGCTGGAGTCCAGGGAGAGGTGGGGAGGACAGGGCCAGGGATGCGCTGTGGGGCGATCCCCCCACCTGACAGGGATGTGGTTTCTCCTGGTGTTGGCACTGGGCTGGTTGCACATGCGCCGTGAGCGGGTGCAGAGGGGACTAAGGACGTGTGTGGCTGGGTGGTGTTGCTCAGAGCAGAGATGGGACCCATAGGAGTGTGAGCAGAAGAGGTAGACGAGAAGGGGCCGCTTCTTCCTCCTGCCCCGTGCCCTGTGCCCGGTGCAGGGTGGGAGGCTTTGCCTGGGGCCCAAGCCCTTGCCCCAGCCTCGCGTGCAGGCAGCTCCCGCCGACCGGCCTGAGCAGGTGCACCGCACCAGTTACAGTTGAGCGGTTTGCACGAAGGGGCCGGGAGGGCGCCCGCCGCCACGGCCCCGGCTCTGCAGGCCCCCAGCTGAGCTGTAGATGACTTTTCCATTCTCCGAGGCCGGCGCCCAGGCCTGCTTGGTATTCAGGGACGCCCGGCCCACACTCGCTGGCTCTCGGCTCTGCCCGAATTACTTGATTAAAACGCATATCAACTATTATGTGATTCGTTTCTCTGCCGCTGCTCCACGCCGGGCCTATGTTAAACTGTAATAAAGGCTGGGCTGGGAGGCTGTGGGAGAGGGAGCGCGGGAGGGGGCGGCAGGGCGGAGAGGAGGACCCCAGACCTCAGGGCCATTGCGGCTTCCACCGACTCGGGGTTGGAGATCAGTCAGCTCCTTCCTGCCTCGCGTGAGGTGGAAATGTCCAGAAAGGTGACCGTCTGAATTCACGGCTTCTCCCTCTGGCCAGAGACGGGTGGAGGGAGATCAGAACAGAGTCTCCGTCACCCAGGAACTTACTGGAGCCAAGTTGCCTCTCATGGGCCTGGGGGTCTCTTGGCAGCCTCATGGCCCTGGGGTTCCACCGAGCATCTGTGAAATGGGGCTGCTGCCACCTGTTTCAGCCCCCGAGGTGGCTGTGTGGGGCTCTGCTGGGCCAGCAACGGAGCCTGCAGGCCGTGGGGTGCCACACACAGGCGGCAGAGTTCAGAAAGGACCCTGATGACCTGGGTGCTGCCAAGCTCTGCTCATTGAGAGGCCTTTACGGAGCACCTGCTGGATGCCTGGCAGAGACCCTGCGTACTCACGGCTCTCCCAGCCCAGTGATGCCGGCAGGTGCACAGTCAGGCGAGGTCAGTGTCTCTTGTGAGCCTTGAGAGCCCCAAGGCGGGGCGTGGAACCCTCCGGGCGGGCCCAGGACGCTGTGCTGGGGGACGCTGCCCACGCTCTGGGTTGTCTGGGACGAGCAGGGGTGAGCAAGGGTGTGGGGGGCGGGGAAGCAGGAGGGAACTCCAAGCAGAGGACACAGTGTTCATGGGTGTGGACGGCGGGAGACAGCTGCAGGACAGGGAACCGCATGGAATCGTGAGCTGTGTGGACACGGAGCAGGGCCCGTGGTGCTGGGGTTTCTCAGTGTAGCCGCAGCCACCTGGCCCTCCCCGGCCGTCAGCCTTGGCTCTGAGAGGAGGCTTGCCGGAGCCCGAGGCTGGGGATGAGACAGTGAGAGCTGTCCTGCCACTCGCCAGCCACCACCCTCAGCCTGGCCGGCACCTGCTCTGGGCAGGATTTGCTCTTGCCCTCCCTCTGACCCCCAACTGTGACAGACCCAGTGTCCTGTCACCCCGTTGGACTGGGACACCTCCTCCACCAGACGGGGAGCTTCCTAAACCAGAGAGGCTGCCTGTCCATCATGAGATTGGCAGGGTCCCACGGGAGGGACTGGGTGTCCTCTGTGCTCAGGGAACCTCCCTGCCCGCTAAGTGGAGACAGGATGCAGAAAGCCGGAGAGAGGGGCCCTCTCAGGACCACCCCCCCTCCCGTCTGGGGACCATTTTCAGCTCTACCCCGGCTCTGCCCCACCCCCTTGGGGCTGTCCCGTCACACAGTGGGACAGAAGCCAGGGCCGTCCCGGGACTGCTCCTCGCTGCCCACCTCGAATCTGGCCTCTGCTTAATGTCTGTTCCCATGGCTGCGCCTCCCCATGCTCTCCACCCAAAGAACCAAACAACTGGCCATACACGTGCGGTGCGTGGGGGAGCCAGCCGGCCGGCAGGGTCTCCCGCAACCAGTTCCAGCCACTGCTGCTGATGAGTTTGTCCCTGAGGCTCAGGGAATCCCCGGGGTGGGGAGCGGAAAAGAAGCCCCCAGGGCTGGGGTGCAGGAGGCTGGCAGGAAGACACGGTGGTGGTGCCCTGGTGGCCCTTCTCGTGGTGCTGCAGCCGGTCCCCCGGCCCCTCCCTTTCTGCAGTCACCACTGCCTTGTCCGTGGCCACCCAGTGAGGGAAAGACGGAGCCAGAACCCGGATCTCAGGTCCCCTCAGACCAGAGCTGCTAGCGAGACCAGGGCTGTCCCAGAGGGCCCTCACACCCCCTCCCGATCTGTCCCTGCCTCCTCGTTGCTCTCCAGCGAGGGAGCACGGGCTTTCTGGCGGTGTGGCTCCGACAGGTGGCTCAGCCTCTCTGCGTCTCGTTTTCCTTATTCAGAGGCTTGTCACGAGGCTACTACAGAAAAGACTCCTGGAACGGGGCGGAGGGGGGGGCTCTTCTCCTGGGCTGCTGGCTCTTTTGTCTTTTTTTTTAATTATTATTTTTTTTTTGACAGGCAGAGTGGATAGTGAGAGAGAGAGACAGAGAGAAAGGCCTTCCTTTGCAGTTGGTTCACCCCCCCCCAATGGCTGCCGCGGCCGGTGCGCTGTGGCCGGCGCACCGCGCTGATCCGATGGCAGGAGCCAGGTGCTTTTCCTGGTCTCCCATGGGGTGCAGGGTCCAAGCACTTGGGCCATCCTCCACTGCACTCCCTGGCCACAGCAGAGAGCTGGCCTGGAAGAGGGGCAACCGGGACAGAATCCGGCGCCCCGACAGGGACTAGAACCCGGTGTGCCGGCGCCGCAAGGCGGAGGATTAGCCTAGTGAGCCACGGCACTGGCCTCTTTTGTCTTTTAAGATTTATTTATGCATTTGAGAGGCAGAGGTACAGAGAGAGCGAGAGCGAGAGTAGCAGCTCTGTCTGCTGGCTCACTCCCCAGGTGCCCGCAGCAGCTGGGGCTGAGCAGTGGTAGGAGTCAGGACCTCCATCGGGGTCTTGAGTGTGAGTGGCTGGGCCCCGAGGACCTGAGCTGTCGTCAGCTGCCTCCCAGGTTCGTTGGCAGGAAGCTGGATCAGAAGCGGAGTAGCAAGACTGAAACCAGACTCCAGTATAGGACGCGAGCGTCTCACACTGTGCCTCAGCTCACTGCACCACCACGCCCACCCCGGGGGCTGCAGTCACCTGCAGAACGCAGCCCTGTTCTCTTGAGATCTTTCTGGAACCCCGTGGGCAGCATCCACAGGGTCGTTACGGCAACCCCAGGTCTGAGAGGCCCTCTCCAGATCCTTCGTGCGACACACACCTGAGGGTCCTGCCTCGCCCGCCTCAGTCTGGGCTTCCGGCTGGCGTGGCTGCATCCATGGAGCTCACCAGATCCCCGCTGAGTGAGGGAGGGGAGGGACAGGGACCCTGGGCTCAATGGGACCCGGAGCTCAGGATGCATGCATCCAGAAAGCACAGTCGCGGGGGGACCAGAGGCGACAAGGCGGGGCCTTGGCACCACCACCCTGAATTTTGTTTTTGGGTCAACAGAAAGCAAATGTTGGTCCCTCGCTCACTGCGCTCAGCGTTTTGGTCCCAGCCCGAGAGCCCATCCTAGGTTTGCCTTTATATTTCACATGGGACAAAAGCAGCTTTAAAAGCCTAATTCAAGGCAACGGGCGCTTGGATGTGGAACGTGAGGGTCACGTCCAGAGATACCTGTGGGTGGGAATCAGAAAACAGTAGCATGAAAGCAGCGTCGGTGGGTGTTGGCTGGAGGCTGTGGGTACTGGAACCCCTGAGCGTGAGCCTGACCCCTTTGGCTAAGGAGGGAGAGCGGCTGTGTTGAATGCTGGCCAGGACTGTGCCCTCCCAGCCCCGTGTGGCATGCACGTTTTTAAAATAAAATTTTTATTTTACTTTATAAAAAATACACATGGGTTTATTTGAAAGGCAGGCTGGGAGAGAGGGAGACAGAGAGAGATAATGGATGGATGGATGGATGGATGGATGATGGATAGATAGATAGATAGGTAGGTAGATAGATGATAGATACATACACACATAGATGGATGGAGATTTTCCATCTGCTGCTTCACTCCCCAAATGGCCACAAGAGCTAGGGCTGGGCCAGGCAGAGCCCGGTGGCAGGAATTCTGTTCTGGCCTCCCAAGTGGGTGGCGGGGAGCAAGCACTTGGCCGTCTTTGGCTGCTTCCCAGGGGCATTAGCAGGAACCTGGGTCAGAAGCAGCGCAGCCAGCTCTCCTCTGTGGGCTGCCAGGGTCGCGGGCTGCAGCTTAACCCCCAGTAGGACAGTGCCAACCCTGCGGCTGCGCACACTGGAATTTAAATGAAGTAAAATGGAAAGTTCAGTTCGTCGGTTGCAGGGGGTGATCGTAAGTGCTTGGCGCAGGTGACCAGCGCCACCTGTGTTGAATGGCCTGGCAGCTCTGCTGGACAGCGCTGGGCTGGAACTAAATGGAGGACTCAAGGCATGGGGCCCCCACGACAGAGCTGCGCCTCCTCCATCAGACTGGGGCTCCCCTACCACTCCGGCCTCAAGGCTCTGAGGACAGCCTCCACCTGTGGATTCTGCCCCCACTGCACTCAGCTCCTATCTGAGTTCCAAGGCCCCCGCTGGAGGCACCCAGCCCGGTGCCTGTCCCCTTCTGCTGGGCTGGCCTCCCTGCCTGCCTGCCAAGGCCTGCTTGCTCCTCCTAAAAGCCCCAAGAGCTCACTCTCCCTGTCCCCATCAGAAAACCGGGGCTGCTAGTCTTTCAGGAACTGGACCCTTGGGATGAGTTGGGCTTGGCTCAGAGCCCCAGATGTGCCGGGCACGGGCCCGGAGTGCCCGGTGTGCCCACTGCAGCCTCCTCTTGGAGATGCGGTCGGGGGAGGCCGGGCACCTGGCAGCCCTGGCTGGGAGAGAGCAGAGGAAGGAGGCAGGTCTGACTCGGGGTCCTTGCCCTCGGGATGAGAAGGGCAGCCGAGAGGGGACGGCTCCCTTGCCGACGGTTCCCTGGTGATGTGGCGCACAGGACATACCATAAAATGCTACTTTGGAGAATGTGGTTCTATGAATTCTGACAACATAACATAAATAAACATTCCCCCATGAAACCATCCTCTCCCTCCCCAGCCCTACCTGTGACAGAGGCATGGAAATAACCTAAATGCCCAACCACAGGGGAGGCTGCGCCAGGAAGTATTGGATCAGCCCCTGGGCTGGACCTGGAGGTTGCTGCCTGTCCGCCAGGCTGATAAACAACGCCGCGGTGAACATCCTTCCGCCTCGGCTCAGGAGGGACCAGGTCCTCGGTCCCGAGGCACAAGCATGCCGCCGGGCTTTCCCCCGCCCTGGACCCCACCTCACCGGGCCCCCCTCCCGGGCCTCTCCCTCCCTGTCCCTGGCTGTAGGGAACCGGCTGGACGAGGGCTCAGACGTGGAGTCGGAACCCGACCTCCCACTGAAGCGCAAGCAGCGCCGGAGCCGGACCACGTTCACGGCCGAGCAGCTGGAGGAGCTGGAGAAGGCCTTCGAGCGGACGCACTACCCCGACATCTACACCCGCGAGGAGCTGGCGCAGAGGACCAAGCTGACTGAGGCGCGCGTCCAGGTGAGGGGCAGCGCGGGGGGTGCACACTGCAGGTGTGTTGCCGAGGCGCTCAGTGCGTGCTCCCTGGGCGACGCTTGCAGCAGGTGCTCCGGGGACCACATGGGCAGTACCACCAGTGCACGTGTTTGCTGGATACAGCCCGGGGGAGGGGGAGGGAGGGCAGAGGGAGGAAGCGAGGGCGTCCGTCCCATCAGAAGAGGAAGTGTATGGTCCTCCAAGTGCCTGATGGGAAACGGGAGACATCCTGACTGCCTGGGCGTCCTCGGGTGGCTGACGAGGCTCCCGTTAGGAGCCTTAGGGAGGTGCGCGAGCAGACGGGGCAGGTGCATCCTGGTAGGTCTGAAGCGTCAGGGAAGAGTGGGCAGACTGGAGACCTGGACGTCCCCTCTGCCCTCACTGCGTGTGGCTCCTCATCAGAGGGGCTGAGGAAAGGGAGTGGAGCCTGCTGGGGGGCAGGGATCACCCCTCATCCCCACCCCCACCCTGGGCCTCACTCCCATCCCCGCTGGCTGAGCCCTCAGATTCCTGGAGATGCTCTGGCTACAGAGCCTGTGCAGGGAGGCGGGGGAGGAGCCAAGGCAGAAGCCCCTGATGTGTGGCTCTCCTGGGAGCCCGGTCCCGGCCAGTCCTCTCCCTCGATGGGGGCGTTGGGCCTGAGAGGCTCCGCCCCTGGCTGCTTCTGGGTGGGGGGTGCTCCCCTCCCAGGGGAATGGGCTTCCTGGGCTCCTCCTTGGTGCCAGCTGTGCTCAGGGCTTCCCACAGTGGCCAGGTGCAGAAACTGAGGCTGGGAGCACGGCCTCCCGGGGCCCAGGGCTGGACGGTGGCTCCGTCTGTGCCCGGAAGGATAGGGTTGGCTCAGAACCCGGCACAAGCAAGCAAGCGGGGAAGCGCTGGAAACAGACTGGCGCTGAGCCCTCCAGGAACCGGTGCTCGCCCCTGCCCTCCCCTCCCCCACCCCCAGACCAGACCGTGGCCGCCTTTGAGGGAGACACCGAGGGCGGGGGCCCAGCTGCAGCAGGCAGCGTCGCCCCCCTCCCTGCCTCTGGAGGGTGACATCTGAGCCCGCCCGCACCCCCAGCCTCCCTTCCCCTCCTCCGGTCCCCTTGCAGCTGTTCCGGGCACATTCCTGGGCGCTTTCTCACTCCCACGTCTGGCGGCTACGGCTGCCTTCCCACCACCTTGAGGCCTGGCTGCTCCTTGTAAAATGTCCTGGCTGTCAGGCCGGGGCTTTTATTGGCCCACAGGGGCAGAAGCAGGTGTCACTCAAGGTCCAGGGAGGGAGGGGCTCTGGGAATGGAAGAACAGGCAGGTTGAGGGCCGAGGCTGACCCCCCGCCCCGCGGAGACCCCCTTCCATCATAGCGGGGCTTCCCCAGGGCACGCCCCGGCTCTGCCCTTGGGCCACGTGCTCCCCAGGGCAGCACAGGGGCTCCTGCCTAAGCCTGAGAGCTTTCTCAGCAGCGAAGCAAACAGAAAACGTAGAGTTTTCCAGAAGGAACAAGGGCCGGCCAAGAGCAAAGTCAGGACATTCAGCCTGGAGAAGGGAGAGCTGGGGCCTGTTTTGGGGTGCGCCGGGGGGAGAGGGGAACGCGTGCCGCCCAGCAGCACCCGTGGGTTCCTATGATGTCACCGTCTTCCTTCTTCTGACCCACCGGTGCAGAAGTGACCGCCAAGAGCCCTTAAGGGTTCTAGGGTCCGTCCTTAGTGACCGTCAGGGATGCCTGGGAGGTGGTGAGATCCCCGTCACTAAAGTGTTCAAGCCAAAATGGGGTTTACCTGGACCAGGGATGCTGGGGAGAGGGGTCCTGTGCAAACGACGGGGCAGGGTCCTCACAGCCCGGGGCACCGCTGAGCTTCGCGGCTCTGTACGGCCCGGGTCTTGGTCTTTGACTCTGGGACCCGTGCGTCCCGGTGGCCCTGGGAGGTGAAGGGGTGAGGGGAGTGGTTCAGAGCAGACCAGCTTCCTCGCTGGCCTGCCTCAGTCCCTCCATCCGCAGAACGGACAGGCCCGTAGCAGTGTGTCCCTTGCTCTGAGCAGTGGTTCAGTGCAGGCGCACAGGCGCCAAGTTCGGAGGCTCTGGCGCACAGAGGCGCCGTCCCCAGGGGCTGTTCCTGCAGAGTCCCAGCCTGCTCCCCGCGGCTCCTGTGCTGGCCGCCCTCGCGCCCCGGCGCTCGTTCGTGGGGTCCTCACTGTGTGCCTGATGCTTTCGGGGCCACTGGGCGCCTGCCACCATGAGCAGGTGTTCCACCAGAAACTAAGCTTGTAGACGTGAGGCCCGGCGAGGGTGGGGCTCCGGAGCCAGCCTGATCGCCTCCTCCTGCTTCCCTCCAGCTCGGGGGCTTGCTGGGGCCTGGAACCCCCTCCCAGGCACAGGAGGGGCCGGGAAGGGGCGCTGGGCAGGAGACCCACGCCTGTTTTTTTTTTTTTTTTTTTTTTTTTTTTTTAACAGGCAGAGTGGACAGTGAGAGAGAGAGAGAGAAAGGTCTTCCTTTGACGTTGGTTCACCCTCCAATGGCCGCCGCAGCCGGCGCACTGCGCTGATCTGATGGCAGGAGCCAGGTGCTTCTCCTGGTCTCCCGTGGGGTGCAGGGCCCAAGCACTTGGGCCATCCTCCACTGCACTCCCTGGCCACGGCAGAGAGCTGGCCTGGAAGAGGGGCAACCAGGACAGAATCTGGCGCCCTGACCGGGACTAGAACCCGGGTGCCGGCACCGCTAGGCGGAGGATTAGCCTAGTGAGCCATGGCGCCGGCCGGGATGTCCGTTTTTAAACTGCGGGTGGCCCCACCCCAACCTTGTGTACATCCTCCTGGGAGGGGAACGGACGCCTGGGCTGTGAGCGCCACGGTCCCGAGCCTGTTGAGTTTCTCCTAGAAACGGGCTGTAGGCTGAGAGGCCCGGGTCAGCCCGTGGAGTCTCGCGCCCAGGAGTTGGGCAGCGGGCCACAGCTCTGGATGCCGAGCCGGCTGGGACTCCCTCGCCCGTGCTTTCTCTGAGCAGAGATCCCATTTGGGAGGCACGGAGGAGCTGGCTCATGGGAGTCCTAGGCCACCCACCCCCCGGCAGCCTAGTTGGCGGTGCGGCAGTGTGTGCCGGACACAGCACCCGCCACTCGGCGCTGTTCTCCATAGCTGTTCCGGGGTCTGGTCCTCCCTGCTTTTGCAGATGAGGAACTGAGAGGTGGCGAGGGGAAGTGACTTCCTGGGGACGCGGTCAGACCTGGCTGTGCTGGGGCTCAGGCCCACGGCTCTGCCCCCTCCATGCCGCCCCAGGAGAAACCTCCAGCTCCAGCAACAGGCAGCGTCTACGCGGCCCTGCTCCCCAAAAATCACAAACGAAAAATAAAACCTGGCCCTTGCTTTCAAAGAGCTCCACCCCAACCAGGGATTCTGGCCGGGGCCCTGGGGCCCATGTCGCCTCTCCTGGGGCCTCTACTTCCCCATCTGTTAAATGGGCTGCTTGCAGGAGACGCTGGCAGCAGGGTTTTCCTGTCTCGGGGTAGGAGCAGTCAAGAGGCCGGATTCAAGCCCAGGAGTTTGCTGCCGAGTCCCTGCTCCCAACTGTTGTGTTGCCCGTGGGGGGTGGGGTGGGGGGCTGGGGACATAGGATGTGGAGGGAAGAAGAGATGTATCTGCAGCAAAGGGTGTGCCCTCCTCCAGGAAGTCCTCCTGGATGCCGAGAGGTGCCCTTGGAAGCCCCTCCTTCAGTCTGCTCCTAGTAGCTTGCACGGCAGTCTGAGCTCACTGGACCTCTGCAGCAGCTGTGAGCCCTGTGTCCAGGCAGCGGGCAGCTTGATGCTGGACTGAGACATAGCCATAGCTCACCCCCCTCAGTGTCTTTCTCAGCCCTGAATCCCAGCCGGGGTCTGAGATGAGAAGGGAGGGAGTGAAGAAGGAAGAGAGGGCAGGGAAGGCAAGGGGGGCGGCGGGGGGGGGGTGAGCAGGCGGAAGGCCCGCCTCTGTGAGGGAGGGGCCACGGAGAGGACACCACCCCCACCTAGAGCAGCACCGCCCACGCCTGCGTCACTGCAGCCAGCGCCAGCGCGTACGCCGCAACTGCCTGCTGCTTGTTGAAGAGATTCGCTTATTTGAACGAGTTAGAGAGAGAGAGAGAGAGGTCTTCCATCTGCTGGTTCACTCCCCAGATGGCCACAATGGCTGGAGCTGAGCTGGTCTAAACCAGGATCCAGGAGCTTCTTCTAGGTCTCCTACTTGGATGCAGGGGCCCAGGGACTTGGGCCATCTTCCACTGCTTTCCCAGGCCACAGCAGAGAGCTGGATCGGAGTGGAGCAGCCGGGACTAGAACTGGCGCTGTGGGACGCCCGCTACGCCGTAGCGTCGGCCCCTCACTACTTACCTTTAAGAGTCAGTGTAGTCTAAAAGAGAAGTGTAAGAGGGCGCTTCAGGAAGTTCGTGGAGAAGCAGACTTGAACGGTTAACTTTATTGTGGAGCAAACACGCGAAGTCCAGGCGCAGCTTTTTCCTGGTCGCGTCTTCTCCCGTGAGCCTTTGGGCTCCTGCACTTGCAAGCCCCGCCCCCAGGGGAAGGCGGTTGCAGGCTGGCGGGAAGACGGTGCCGAGTGCACAGGGGGTCCGCAGGTGTGAGAAGGTCTGAGCCTGCAGGAGTGGCGCACAGAGCCCTGCTGTGCTGAGCCCAGCGGGCCTGGAAGGCAGGCGGAGTCACCTGGGTTCGGGGTGACTTCCTGTCCCTGTTGCTCACCACCTGGGATGTGGCTCGGATGCCCTTTGGAAAGCACTGACTTAACCCCGAGGCGGGCGCAGCCCCTCCCCAGGTGGCCAGGAGCCGGCTCGGGCTCGGGCATTCGGGCTGGGCAGCCGGGCTCGGGCAGCCTGCCCCTGGCGGGGTCCGTCCCTGCTGCAGGACTTGGATTTGATGAGGGGAGCTGCCTGTCCCTCCAGGTGTGGCCGCCTCCACCCCTGCTCTGTGAATGCAGCGGTCAGGGCCGCGGCTCTGTCCACTCAGCTTTCCCCATCTCCAGGAAGGGCCCAGGCGAGGTGCGTGACATCAGGGCCTCCACTCAGCTGAGACTGCTCCCCCATCTTGGTGTGGGGTCCGCCCAGGAAGGCACTCCAGCCGACCCCAGCCCCAGCAGACACACCAGAGCCATCTCTGCCTTCCCTCGTTCACTCATTCACTCATTCACCGAACACCCAGGGAGGGCCAGGCAGGGAGTGCGGGGTGCGCAGCCTCTGCCCGTGGGGACTCAGGGGGGTGGGTTGTTCCTACTGCTGCTGCTTAAACCCTTGCGTGCGTGGTTCCCGCTTCAAGGGGCTCGCGCCGTGTGAGCAGAGTCAGGCCCTGGGCTCCACACAGACCCCGCGTCTCATTCCAGAGTTCCGGGTGTGCAGCTCCCTCCGGGGCGCTTCCTGCGGGAGGCGGGGCACGAAGCTTTGAGGCACGTGGGGTCAGGCGGGCATCGGCGCCTCTGCAGTGGGCAGAGCTCTGGACCGAGCCAGGGATTTGCTCTGTCCGTAGCCAAACCCCTGCTTCCTCTGGGCCTCAGTTTCCCCACCTGTAATGATAAGAAGCCCTCACTGTGTGGCCACAAGGGCAGAGGGGTGGCGTTCACGGAAGCATTGTGAAGCTTCATCCGGGCTGCACCAGGCTGGGTTTGCCTACCCCGCAGGAAGGATGCTGGCTGGGAGGAAGGCCGTCGGCCCGGGGCACTCGTCCCCCTGTGTCCTCAGCCAGGCTGAGGGTCCTGTCCTCTCACTTTGAATCCCCCAGGTCTGGTTCAGTAACCGCCGCGCCCGCTGGCGTAAGCAGGCAGGAGCCAACCAGCTGGCCGCCTTCAACCACCTTCTGCCAGGAGGCTTCCCCGCCAGCGGCATGCCCACGCTGCCGCCCTACCAGCTGCCGGACTCTGCCTACCCCACCTCCACCATCTCCCAGGGTGAGTGCCGCCCGCCCCGCCCTGCCCGGGCCTGCCTCTCGTGGGAGCCCTGCCCTTGAAGGTCATGGCTCTGCCACGGAGCCTCCCAGGGGCCAGCAAGGCGGCCTCCGAGCGCCTGTGTGCACCGGGCTGTACCCGCTGCTGAGCGCCCAGGATCTCCGGGGAATCGGGGGTCGTACTGAAATGCTGTTCTGGGGGTGGGGGAGGGGAGCGCGGTTCTGCCAAGTTCGTTGGTGCTGCCCAAGCTGCTGGCCCGCGGGCAGTGCTCTGAGCAGTGCGGAGTCGAGCAGCCGGCCCGAGGTGGCGAGCAGACCAGAGGCAGAGGGAATGTTCTCCAAGGACGGCGGGACTGTGTGTGGCCACAGCCTTTGATCGAAGCATATACTTTTATTTATTTGGAAGGCAGAGACAGAGACACACGGAGCTCCTCCATCTGCTGGTTCACTCCCCAAATGATGCGCTAGTCAGGGCTGGGCCAGGCTGAAGCCAGGAGCCAGGAGCTCCATCCGGGTCTCCCACGTGGGCGGCAGGGGTCCAAGTCCTTGAGCCATCTTCCACTGCTTTCCCGGGTGCATTAGCAGGGAGCTGGACCGGAAGTGGAGCAGCCGGGACTTGGTCTGGTTCCCACCCAAATGGGATGCTGGTGTTGGCAGCATTGGCTTAGCTCACTGAGCCGCAGCAATGGCTGGGACGTGTTTTTAAGTGAGAGGGACGGTGGTGTGTGTGTGCGCGCGTGCTGGGAGGATATCGGGATAGTTACTTTAGATTGGCCTCTAATCTGTGCTCCGTAGGAATTCACAAAGAGGCTTCACTAATATCTGGAGTCTCATTTTTTGCCCTTCCCTCCCCTTCTGGAAAGATCCATCTCCCAAGACAGAATAAAGGTCAGGGTCCTCGGAGGACCTGCAGAGGCTTCCTCAGAGACCCCCGACCCAGGGCCGCGGGGTCCCACTTCTCCTTCCTCTTCTGGGCGGGGCTAGCCTGGGCTAGCCTGGGCTGGGCTTGTTGAAGTACCAATGCCAGGCTGGCCTTGGAAGAGGGTGGGCTTCCTTGGGAGGAAGGCGGCTGGGTGGGGAGGGGCCTGGGGATGGCGAGCCCCAGTAGGGCTCCCTCCCGCCCTGGACCCTGCCCTGTCCGCCCTCCCCATGCCCAGCGCACGGCAGGAACATCACTGCGGGGTGCCTGGCCCTCATTGGTGCCTCCCTGCAGGGTTGGCTGGAGTCTGGGAGGCCGAGAGAGAGTGGCTGAGAAGAGGGGCCCTGTGGGAGAACAGCCGCCAAGAGCAGGAACGGCCCCACCTCTTGTTGGTCTTGGCAACTTGTGCAAGTGTACCTACCCCACCCAGCCTCCGTTTTTCTTTCTTAATCTGTAAAATGGGACTCATGTTCTTGCTTCATGCCTTCGGGGTATATTTGTAAAAGCCCCTGGAAGGTGGTTGATGCCCACAATGCTGGCAGCACGGGCCTAGGTAGATGAGCAGAGTGTGGCTTCTGGGTGAGCACCTACTGTGTGCCAAACACCGAGTGTGCAGTCGCCCAGAGGGTTTGCTGCTCAGCTGCCACCGTGGACCTGGCCAGGCCCCACTGCTCTGCCTGGGAGCCAGCTTGTCCCTGCCCAGGTAGCTGGGACCATGGCTCCTTCTGGCTCCCCACCAGCCCCTCTCAGAGGCCCAGCCCCGAGGCGGGGCCGCGCATGCTCAGGACCTCTCTTGGGTCTCTCCACAGACGGGGGCAGCACGGTGCACCGGCCCCAGCCTCTGCCGCCGTCCACCATGCACCAGGGGGGGCTGGCTGCAGCTGCTGCAGCCGCCGACAGCAGCTCTGCCTACGGAGCCCGCCACAGCTTCTCCAGCTACTCCGACAGCTTCATGAACCCGGCGGCGCCCTCCAACCACATGAACCCCGTCAGCAACGGCCTGTCTCCCCAGGTAGGTGGCCTCCCCTCCGCCCTGGGTCCCGCCACCACGCGCCGCTGCCAGCTCGGCCAGCAAGGGCACCCAGCGACCCAGGTGATCTCCATAGAACCACTGGCTCTTGACACCTTTGTAAAGATTTACTTATTTATCTGTTGGAAAGGCAGAGTGACGAGAGAGAGAGAGAGGTTTTTTCATCCACTGGTTCACTCCCCAAATGATGCGACAGCCAGGGTTGGGCCAGCTCCATCCGGGACTCCTACGTGGGGAGCACTTGGACCATCTTGTGCCTCCCCAGGCACATTAGCAGGATGTGGGGTCAGAAGTGGAGCGGCTGGGACTCGAACCTGCGCTCCCATATGGGATGCTGGTGTCGCAGGCAGAGGTTTAACCACCTGGGCCGTGACGCCGGCCCCTGGCTCTTGGTGCCTGAAGCAGGTTAAGCGGGCTGGGGGCTGCCCCCTTGGCCTTCGATGTTCAGTTTCTGGGGTCTTTCGCCTGGGGTTTGTCTTCCTCAAGCTGCGGAGCAGGATGCTGGGGTGGGGGAGGGGATGGCCGTCGTCTTTGCCGCGCAGAGCGGTCGTGTTGGAGACTTGCTCTCGGCTCGCGGGAACTGGCCCGGTGCCCCCTCAGCCACGCCCCATTTCCCACAGGCGCTGACTGTGTCTGGGGATTTGTTTTCCAACCAGGAGTCCTTCCTGGGTTCTGTCCCGTGTCCCACACTCCGCCTTTCCAGGAGGGACCAATCCACGGAAGGCGGGGCCATGTCTGGTGGTGGGGACACGTGCAGACAGGACCCTCTCCGACTGGGCCTTGGGAACCCTGCTCCCTACGTGTGATTGGCTGAGCCATTCCCTGGCTGTCGGTGCGGCGCCAAGCTGTGCAGGAGTCAGAAGGATGATGCTGGGTTCTGGGGTTGTTGATGGACTTGGGGGACAGAGGCGGTGATGAATTTGAGGACGCGATAGCTCATCTGTGTAGCTGCAGCAGGTTCCCTAATGTCTGGGGGGAGGGAAATTAACTCCAAGACTTCCCCCTTCTGTCCGCTCCCCCCGAGACGCCTCCCTCCACCCCTGTGCAGTGGCAACACGTTACCCATGTCGCAGACTGGTCTGAACCTCGCCATGCGAGGTGACAAGGTGTCGGCTTTGGGGGGGAGGGTAAATCCCAGCTCCACTGCTGAGGGTGACAGCAGCAAGGTGGCGTCTGGGGCCTCGGCTTGTCCCCCCTCACTGAACACCTCTTCTGATGGGTGTTTGCCTCATTTAATGAGCTAACAAGTCAGGGTGCCCAGCACTGAGCCCGGCACAAAGCAGGTGACAGGTCAGCTCTCCTGTCCTCCAGTATAACTCATACAGGAGACTCGGTACCTACATATAAAAAGGGGGTCCAGTGGGAGCGGCTGGCTACATCCGCAGGCCACATCACCCAGCGACCTGCTTTTGTCAATAAAGTTTTATTGGCACACAGCCATGCTTTTGTGCCGTCACACTAGTGGTTCTCCGAGACCATTTGCCCACAAGACTGTCTGAGCTTTACAGAGAAGCCCTGGTGCCAAACCCCGCCCAGGCTGCTCCTCTGCTGGGTCATCTGGGCTTGTTGCTGGTTGCCAGGGTGAGTCCATGGAGCCAAAGACCCTCTGTCTTTCTGTTCTTCCTTGACTGGCGGGAAAAAACCTTCAGGAAGTTCTTCCGCTCTGGGCCTCGCTTTTCTTCTCCCCGGAATACGACTCAGCCCCTCCCTGCTTCCTGGTACCTTCCCTCCGTACCTTCCTGGAACGGAGCAAGGGCGCCTGAGGGTTGAATGCGCCCAGCTGGTAAAGCCCTTAGCTTGGGTGCTGAGAGGGTGCCTGGGAGACGTCGGCAGCTCTGTGCAGGCTCCCAGTGGCCATGCACCAGGCTTCTTGAGGTCCGCGTGATGGGCTGGTGCCCCAGGCCACGCCCACTCTCACTGGTATCCCAGGAGAGCAAAGCCCTGCCCATCCAACACAGCCTGCAGGCCAATGTGTTCTCCCACCGGCACCTACTTGGTCTCTGAGTCATGAGTTCAAGAACTGGCCAAGCTAATCTTCCAGGAATCAGACACAACAGGATCTCGGGGTGCGAGGGCCCACACGGGAGAACGCAGCCCACGCCTGGCTTCCTAGTACGGAGCAAGTGCCGGGGCAGCCTTCGAGAGCTCGGTCCCTGTCGGACAAGGCCCTGGTCCTCACTGGCCAGGCCAGAACCAGCTGTCCGGGGCACCTTGCACCTGGCTGCTGCCCAGCCCAGCCTGTCTCACTGCTGGTTGTCCCCAAAGCAGGACTTTTGTCCCTGAGAGAGGCAAGAGTGCAGATTAGGGGCCACAGGCCTGCAGAGTGGGGTTTGGGAGTGAGATTACAGGGGGAAGGGGGAGGGGCAAGGACAAACCGCCCTGTGGCTGTGAGCAGGCGGATGGAGGGGGAGACTTCGGACCTTGCACTTAGAAGGCTTCAGAGTTGAGGGCTGTGTTTGATTTGCTGGAAAGTCCTGGGTGAGACCCTTACCCCTGCCTGGTCCAGGGTCTCCCTGACCCTAAAAGCAAGAGGCCGGGGTGAGCTATGGGGGTTTCCAGAGGCCGGCAGCACGTGATGGACTGGGGACCCTCGAGAGCTTCCCATCCGAGGTGCGAGGACAGATGCAAGGTCGGGCGGGGGAGGAGGAGACCCGGGGAGGCGAGCAGCTGCCGGGGGAGGGGCCTGTGTGCTCCTCTGGGCGGGGGTACCCCTGGGAAGGTGCAGCCAGGGCACAAGGTCCTGCCTGTGTCACAGAGTCCCAGCCGACCCCTGGCGCGTTCCCTCCTCTTTCTGGCAGGCAGGCACGTTTCTGTGGTCTCAGGAACAGGAGGTGTTGGGGGGGTGACCTTGGCCTTGGCCACTGACTAGGCCTGCAAGGTTGAAATTTCCCCCACCCTGTGGCCTCTCTGACAGTGGGGGTTCCTCGTTAGGAGCACAGGGCACGCAGTCTGCATGCTGGCCCCTCACCCAGGATTGCAGGTGGCCGACTGTGTCACGGGATAGCTTTGGCCCTTGAAACTTGAGGGTGATTCTGCTCTTGTAAGAGCCGGAGCCAGGAAGGGACGCCCTCCCTTCTGGGGATGTGAAGTGGGGTTCTCAGAGCACCTGGCGAGCCCTGACTGTGGCTTGCAGCTGCCCGTGGGGAAGCCGTGCCCCCTGCAGCGGGGCGACCCCAGTCCCTTGTCTCGGACCAGCCTGGGAAGTGGAGGCCGCCGAGCCTCAGGGGCCCGTGGAGAGACTGCCCACAGATCAGCACTCCCCTAGCTCCGCGCCCTGCAAATATTTACTCAGTGCACTGTGTGTCAGAGACGAAGATCCCCGCCCTCGCAGGGCTCAAGCACAGACGGTAAACACCACCGCCGAGCCGTCCACACAGGGCGTGGAGCGCCAGAGCCAACAGGACAGCTCAACTTCCGGGAGCCTGGTGACGTCCAGACCCTGTCCTGAGCATTTTGTGCCCCATGTAGAGGCTACAGCCAGGATCCAGAGCCTGGGATCCTAACACTGCCCTTGCCCTCTGGTTAGGAGGAGTCACAGTCCGCGTGTCTGACCTTTCACCGCGGTGGAGGGAGGGGCTCATTCAGTCCTTGCCGCGGGGGAGAAAGGGGCAGGTGGGCAGAGCTGAGTCACAGGCAGAAGCTGGGTCTCCTCGTAATCCCTGCAGCCCCCACACCGCAGCCTTCTGGGATCGGGGACCACGCCCGCAGTCCACGCCCGCAATCCACGAGTGACCCCAGCGTGCACACTGGTTCCTCTGCAGAGGTGCAGGGCAGAGGCGTGTCCCAGGGTGGGACTCAGGCCCCCGCCCCCGCCCCCTCCGCCGCCTCAGTGCTTGGAAAATGGCTCTTGGAGAGCAGCTCAAGCCAGCTTAGGACAAAAGACGCACTTTGTCATGTGAATGTTTTAAGTCAGGAGCCAGGAGAGGCAGAGTTACAGAGAGAGAAGGAGAGGCAAAGAGAGAGAGAGAGAGAGGTCTTCCATCCGCTGGTTCACTCCCCAAATGGCTGCAACAGCCCAGAGCTGGGCAGATCTGAAGCCAGGAGCCAGGAGCTTCTTCTGGGTCTCCCACGTGGGTGCAGGGGCCCAAGCACTTGGGCCATCTTCTACTGCTTTCCCAGGCCACAGCAGAGAGCTGGATCGGAAGAGGAGCAGCCTGGACAAGAACCGGCGCCCATTTGGGATGCTGGCGCCGCAGGCAGAGGCTTAGCCCACTGAACCACGATGCTGGCCCCTTTTAGAACGGAGGCCTAGAGAGGGCCCAGTTTCCCGACATTTTTCTGGATTCACACTGCGGGTCAGAGGTCCCCAGGGCTCCGGGTCCCCCACACCCTGGGTTCCCGGGCTGCGTGGTGCTAGGGGAATTCCCCGTCTTCCCACGGCCATCGCGTGCTCCTCGTCGTCCCTCACCCACAGCGTCTCCTTCCTCTCCGGCATCAAAGTGCGGGCCCCTAGGGGAGGACGCCCATGCGTATACCCCTCCCGGCGCATGCGCACTGAAGGGAGGGAAGCAGCAGCTCAGTGGGCAGCTCAGACCCATGAACAAGCCTTTCCTGTCTGCTTCCCCACCCCCGCTCTCCTGTGCCGTGGAGTGGGTGCCGGCCGGGGCTGGCACCCACAGGGCCTCAGGTTGCGCCCCTTTCACTCACTGGATCTCGACAGCCATCTCATGATCCTTGCTGTACGGATCAGGGAACTGCCCTGTCCAGGGTCATCTGCCCGTCAGACCGATAGGTGCCATGGGCCAGGCTCCATGGAAGGTTCTAGAAAGGGGCAGCGCTGGGGTGGGAACGGTGCAGCCCCCAAGGCCACCCTGCCATTGGGTTGGTTCAGTGGCCCGCACAGGGCAGGTGAGGACCGAGGCCACGGGCAGGAACGGCGAGGCTGGGTTCAGAGCCTGTTTCCGCGCGCACCAAACTCCCCCCGTGTCTGAGACCAGAATGGAGAAAGTGCAAAGCTTTACTGAGTGTCTTCATGAGTGGGGACTCCTGGGTGCCTCTCGACGCCAGAGGCCCGGCACTGCCACCCTGCGTCCTCGGAGACCTCCCGGGGAGTCCGCCCAGCGAGGGGAGACCCCCGCCCCCACCCCCTGTGCACCCAGGGGGCGGGGCCCGCATTGGCACCTGCCGCCTGCCGTCTCGCAGGTCACGCAGGCCCCACACTTGGGGAAGCCCACAGAGGCTGAGGAACTCGCCGAAGCCACGGAGCTTGTGAGCGGCGGGGACCGGATTCTGACTCGGAGCCGCCAGGCGGGCAAGAGGGGCACGGGCGAGTCTCCGCCCCCTCTCACCTCCCCTCTGTTCCCGCCCCTTGATGGGCGACACTGCGGCTGTAATAAGCATTTAAAATAAGTCTTGCTGGACCAGGGACGAGGAAGGAGGAGGGAGCGAGAGATTTGTAGGCAGGAAGGCGGGGAGGGGGACCGAGGGGTGTTAAATAGCCCAGAATTTTTAAAAAACTGATGCAAATCACTGGTAGGAGAGAAAATTATGTGCAATTACGTCGTGATATTGGAAGGTTTTGCCTAGCCCAGGCAACAAGATCTCATTAACAAGCAGAAAATAAGATTGAAATGGTGTGTAAAAGAGCTGAAAAATGAATTTGAATGCTGCGTTTGTCCACAATTACCCCCTCCTTCACACATATTTTATTGCAATTTTTTTATTATTCTTAATCTCTGCATTCCTCAAAGCAGATTGGGGACATCCTGGCATTACCGGGGCGTCGGGAGGAGGCGCGGAGGATTTCCTGCCCCCTGAATGAGACCCCTCTCGCACACATTCTCCAAGGTTGGGTTTTGGAAGGATCAGAATTCATTTCTCCGGCTTAGCGGGTTGTAGGAACACGGGGCTTTAACCCGGGCCGCGCGCTCGCCTGTGCCCCGCCCGGCCCGCCTCGCTTCTCCCTCCCTGGGCGAGGCTCTTGCCGCCTGCTGGAGTCCCCTGGGCCTTCGCAGGGTCTCCTTGGGCCCCGCCTTGGGGGAAGCCTGCAGTGAGAGAAACTGCAAAGCCTCTGCTGCCAGCGGCGGAGTCAGGGGTCCTGGTTCTGCACTGAGCTGAATTGCTGTGTGACCCTGGGCGGCTTACTTACCCTCTCTGAGCCTCCCTTTCCGCCTCTGAAAATGAGGGTGATGACCCCACCTTCTCAGGAGCGCTGTGAGGACCAAGGGGAAGTCTGAGCGCCTGGCGCATAGCAGGTGGTTGGTGGATGCGCATCCTCTGTGCCCTCCATCTTGGCCCCGGTCCCTAACTCCTCCTTCCCCCCCCCCCCCCCCGCCTCTCTCTCTGTTACTGTCTCCGGTCCGCTGGGAAAGGCTTAGCTGGTTTCCCGGCCTGGGCAATGCAGGGTTGTCTGGGGAAGAGAGGGTGCCAGGGCGCAGGTGGCACCAGGCTGCAGCAGGGACAGAGGTCCCCGCCCTTGGGCCATGGGGTGGGGGAGGGGCAGCTTCGCTGGGTTGGGCTCAGGCTGCAAGGACGTGAGCCCTGAGTGATTTTTCCCAGGGTCAGGAAAAACCTGAGTCACGGCCGCACACCCCCACGGACCGTGGGGGTGCTGGGGGGGAGGGGCCCAGGGTGCGTTGGCCGCAAAGGCCAGTGGCAGTTTCAGCGTCTGCGTTCCCCAGCCGTTGTCACTGTGCCCAGCGAGAGCCTGGCCCAGAGACCTCCCGCCCTCGCCCGAGCCCCGAGCAGGGCACCCACGGCGGGGAAGGGGCACACGGCCGCTCCCCAGGCCCCTGCCCTTTCTCGCCTGGCCGGCAGAGCTGCCCGTGGCAGAGGCGATGCCTGAGTCCCCGGGCCTGGGCTCCCTGAGCCGGTCCGGACGGGGCCTGCCAAGACGCTGGTCCGGAAGCCGCCCTGCCTTTGTCCACGCTTAGCCTCCCTTGGTGGGAAAAGCTGAGTTATTTCCCCCGGCGGCTCCTCACCAAACAAAACCACCTGCCGGTGTCAATCAGGGCGCCGCTCCGGCCTCAGCCGCTGTGAAAACAGAGCCCTGTTTATGTCTCTGCCTCCCTCACCCCCTTTTCCTGGGGGCGGCGGGCAGAGGGCGGGGCCGGGATCGGGAACTTTCCAGGCTCTGCTCAGGATGGAGCTCCTGCCCACGCTTCTGGGGTGACGCTGGGCGGGGGGGCGCGAGCCTGGCCTTTTCTCCTGTCTGCCCACCTCCCCGAGCCTGAGCAGGAGAGACGGGTCTCCTTGGTACATCTGGGACACCTGCACCCACTCCACCCCGCACCTGCAGAAGGTGTGGGCGGAGGGAAGGCCCCGGCACGTGGGTGGGGGAGGGGAAGGGAGACTGCTTGGGGCAGGGGGCGCGGTCAAGGCGTTGCCATGTCTTGCCCACTGGGGCAGGGGCACAGTGCTCAGTCTGCACCACAGGACTCGATGTGCGACAATACATTCTGGTGACCCGCATGACTCGGTGTCTGGCACGTAGTAGGCCCGCAGCAGCTGTCGGCGAGCCCTGATGAGACACAGCGGTGAGGACTCGGAGGCCGGGGACTGCCGGGGGTGCGCTTCGCTGTCGGCACGCAGGGTCCCTTTTCGGTTCCACGGCATCCAGGGAGGCTGGACACAGACACACCTGGTGCATTCTGGGGAGACCGTACCCCCCATCCCAAAAGATGGATTACAGAAACTGCTGTGGTGCCCGCTCAGGGAGCGCAGGGCAGGTGTGGAGAAGCCAGGCCGTGGTTAAGAGAGGGCTTCCTGGAAGAGGGGGCCGGAAGGGGATTCGGCGGCATCAAGGACGCTGCAGAATGACCCTGTAGACCAGGGTTCGAATCCCGCTCTGCTCCCTGTTTGCTCTGTGATCCCAGGCAAGCGATGTGAGCTTCCAGAGCCTTGCTGTCCTCGACTGAAAACTGGGGCCTGCCCCACGCACCTTGTGGCGCTGTGACAGCCGCTGAGGCTGGGTGAGCGCCCGGTACCGCGCCTGGCACACAGAGCCTCCTGTGTCACCGGCTTCCCCTCTCTGCGAATCCGTGCCCGGAAGAGGGATTGAACTCCTGAGGTCTCGTTAGGTTTCCCTGCCCAGCCCGGGGCATTCCCGAGCCTGCAGGCCAGGGCCGGGCACAGGGTGGAAAGTCAAGCGGTCTGAGTTCCCTCCCCGCTGTGCCTCTCGCCCTCTGTGTGAGCTTCGGAGATGCCTCCCTGCTCCGGGCCTTAGTTTCCCCAACTGTGCAATGGAAGAGGCGGCCTGGGCACAAAGGGCCTGCCTTCTCAGAGCCTGAGATGCCACGGGTTTGGGGCCCACACGGGAGCCCCAGCTGCCAGCTCTGTGGGCAGGGCCGGCTCTCCCAGGCCCACGTCCTGAACCTCCTCCCTGCCCTCCTGGGGCCCTCCCCTGCAGGCCAGGGCTTAGCGGTGCAGAGCTGGCTTTCTGGGAAAGAATTCAGATAGCGGATTTGTTCTTCTTTCTGATTAGCACGAGGGCTCCAAACGAGACAGGCCCGGCAGATAGAGGGAAAGCAAATGAGGGAGATTAGCAATTAATACCGCAGGCAGACTCGGCGCGGCGCAGGCCCGTCCCTGGGGTCCCTGGTGGGAGGGAGGCTGGCTGGGACGGCCGGGCAACTGGACCTGGGAGGCCGGGCAAGGCTGCAGGTAAGAGAGGCGCCGGCGAGTGTGAGGGTCTGGCTCCGAGCTGTGCACCTGCTGCTGGCTTGGCCTGGGACACTGTCTCCACCTCCCCGTGTCCTCTCAAACCCAGCCCTGCCTTACTGTTTAAGACTTAAGCCACTTCCTGGAAGCCTCGCGGTGGGTTAGCTGTACTTGCCTGTGCGTTTGCCGTATTTTATGAGTATATTAAAAGTACCTGACAACTATTATTAAATAATGATAATAGTGGTTCAGTCTTGTTGAGCACAGCCTGCTGTGTGGATTAGCTCCCTTACGACAGGCCCTGGGGGAGGAATTATTTCTGTCTCTAAATCGGGGTTTGGGGGCAGAGGCACCAGATATTTTAAATAATTTGTCCTGGGTCGGTGGCTGACGAGTGGCGGGGCCTGGCCTTGAACCCAGCCTGCCTGACCTATGACACTGTGCTCTCAGCCAGTGTGTGCATCAGTAAAGCGGTGTTTCCCACCCTCTGGGGGAGGTCTTGGGGGTCCCCGCGCGTGCCTCTTTGATCCCCACCACCAGGACCTGTCAGAAGCAAGAGAGCAGAGACCAAGACACAGGCTGTAGACTCCTGCGGTCGGGGCCCAACTCCAGCACGGTCCCTTCCCGCCTGTGCGACTCCAGACAAGCTCTTCCCGGCCTCGGCTCCCTGGCCCTGGGGAGGGGGCTGCCGGCAGCACACGGCAGCACACGGAGCCAGTCTGAGGCGTGCGTGTGGTCGTACAGACAAACGGGGTACGAACATGTGTACACCCTGGGGTGGGGGCTCTGGGGCTCGGGCCAAGGTCGCAGGGAGGTGGTGCAGGCCCAGGGCTTCGGCCTCCTGGTGCAGGGCGTCTTCCCCGGCCCCTCTGCGCCGGAAGGGTCTTTCCACCAGCCTGATCCAGTCTTGGCCCCTGCGCCTCCCTGCCTCCCTGCCTCCCCCCGTAGGTGCCTTCCCTGCCACACTTGAGCCCCAAGGCTCCGGCTGGTTCTTGGTCCTCCTCTCTCTGGCCCCTCTCCCCAGCTGCCACCCCCCAGCACCTTTGTCAGTGGGCACAGGTGTGAGCCCCCCGTCCCCCCCAACCAGGAAGCTGTGCCAAGGGAACTGGCTGCTGCTCGGGAGGAAACAGCTGGAGCAGTGCATCCCCTGGGGCTCCAGGAACCCCGGGGAGGTGGCCACTGTCCCCCCAGCCCCGCATTGCTGGGGCAGGCCTGAGGGCCCCAGGAGCTCCGAGGGGAGGGGTCAGCCACCGCCCCAGCCGCGGGCCCTTCCACTTTCTCCTCCGGCCATGCTTGCCTCCCAGTCCTGCCCTTGAACCTAGAACTTTCCGTGATGGGACAGGCCCTTGGATGGCTGCTTTGTGTGTCCCCTCCCCCTTCTGCTGCCTACGCCTACTTCCCCCACCTCCCACCACCCCTTCCACATCAGCCCCTATACCTGGTCAGGTGGGGTCCTCGCCTCCCCTCCCCCAGGCCTGCCCCTCCCCCCTCTTTCTCCCTTGGCTCATATGCAGCACCTCAATTCTTCATTTCCTGTGCCTGCTTTCGGCGACCCCCCATTCTTCCTCCACCCCTCCCACTCCTGTCCCCCTTCTCCCCGCCCCCACCCCCCGGGGCCTCTCCCGGCCGCCACGCTTGCTCTACTCCACGGCCCGCGGCTGGCGACCCAGGCCAGGCCGAGCAGGGTGCGGGAGGCGAGGCGGCGGCGTGGAGGGGGGACTGGGCCGGGTGGGACCTGTGCTCCGCCCTCCCCGCGCTCTGCCGCCATCGCCGCCGCCGCCACCGCGCCTTTGATCCATGGCCCGAGGCCGCCTGACAGTGGAAAATGCAGGGAGACAAAACCACTCAGTCAAAGTGATTCCCAACAACTGTCTCCCCGAGATAAGGGCGCGCTCGGCTCGGCGGCCGCTTAATTCCCGCGGCCCAGGCCTGGCGTCGGGGAGCCGCGCACCGCTGCTCGCGGGGCCGCCTCCACTGTCCGCGCCCCGGCTGGGCCGCACGAGCTCCCTGGCTTCCTTGGGAAGGCAGGGCCCATTCCCCATTCCCACCCCTTCATCCTGCCCCGCTGGCCCCTGCAGTGGACACTCCCTGGCCTGGAGCCTTCCCTCCCCTCTCCTCCCAGTTCCTGGGTCGCTTCCTCAAGTCTGGGGGCCACAGCACTGCCCTCCCGCGGGGGAGCAGCTGGGCCTCTGAGCACTCCCTCTAGAAAGCAAGCAGGAAGCTGCCTGGGGCTGGTGTCCCCGGCACCCTGTGAGGGCCGCCTCGCCCGCCTGGGCCTCCGCGGGACCCTCCTGGCGTCCCCTCTCTCCCCTGCCAGCTGCACCAAGGGTCCCAGGTGTGCTACCTGGCCGCTGGCCTCAAGAGCCTTCCAGTGCCTTTGGCCACAGACAGCAAGCAGACCGGCCTGGGTCAGGAGACTCCGGAGAGGAGGGGCTGTCCTGGCAAAGGTGGGGGGGGGGTGGTCCTGTGGCCCCCAGTGCCTGGGTACTGTGGCTGCTCAGGGCACCTGGAGGCCTGGCTTCGCCCTCTGACCCCTGTCCTTGACAAGTGGGGTTCATTGTGGAGTGGCAAAGTGAGGTGGCAAAGGAGTCCATGGGCTCCCACCCCAAACCTCCAAGCTCTGGGGTGCTGTTGGGATCTGACAAGAGCCAGTGGGTTTGGGGGGCCTGCAGGGGTCAGAGGTCAAGGGCAGGCCAGGATTCTGGTGGTGCTGGGGGCTGGGGGCTGCAGGCTGCTGTGAGCAGACTCCTGACCACAGCTAGCAGCCTGCAGGACCTTGCGCCCTCCTCGAGGGAGGGCAGTCACGGTCCGCAGTCTCCAGACCTTGTGTCAGAAGGATCTGGAAAGTCTAGCAAAAATCTGAGTGCCCAGGCTGCACCCTGCAGCCCACTGCTGTGGCTGTGTGCTTCAAAGTCAAGGCTCCGTGTGTTGGAAGCGCCGCGAAGCGAGGCCCCTCCCGGCCTGTGAACCTCGCCCAGGGAGAACCTGAGGCCCTGTTGCCTGCCCTCACCAGCCTTTCAAATGCCTCGGGGATCCCTGTGCACCCCAATAGCATCAGAACCTTGCTCCTCCTTCCTTTATAAAGAAAGTGATTGTTTATAAAGAAAGGTCTGTTTTCATTACTGGGGGCCCCTCGGGAAATGACCCCGCTTCATGGTCCTGGCAGAGGCCGCACCCGTCCACGGCCCAGGAAGGGTGGGGTGGCTGTGGCCGTGGCCTCACCACTTAAGGGGCCGATGGATAACTTGCGCTCCTCTCTGCCTCTGCTCCCCGGGCTCGACATCCAAGAGAGGCAGCCGTGCGGGTGTGTAGGCACCGGCTGGCGCCGCACAGGGAAGAGACCTGGGAAAGGTGTTGATGGCGGGGGAGCCGTACATGGCTCTGCTCCTGTCCCCCCATCCTGCTGGCTGTCGCTGCAGGGGCCAGCAGAGAGCCTGAGGACTCAGAGCGCTCGGTTCCCCAGACCTTTGGGGACTGCCGGGTGGAGCTGGCCCCAAGCCAAATGAATGCGACCCTGTGACCAGACCCGGGGTCTCTGACCAGCGGCATCAGAGGATTAAGGTCCCACGAGGGCCCTGGCAAGTGTCTTATCACAAAGGGGACGTGTCCAGGCTGAAATTGAGACGTGATGCCCAGCGCAGAAGCCGCTGAGCCTCCGCCCAGGGGCTCCCCTCCCCTCCCCTACCTCCCCAGCTTGCTGACCCAACCAGCCCCATTTGCCCTCTCTTGGTCTCAAGGATGAAGCAGCTGTCCCCATGGGGGTCGTACTCTGCTTTGACCCCCAACGGGGCCGGGGGGGGCTGCTGTCCGGCCCCAGTCCTGGCTGACGCAATAGCAGTGTCTGTACCCCTTAGCTCGGAGCCGCGTGGTCAATGAAGCGCCTTTGCTCCCATTCTCTGTTTCACCCCTGCTGAGCCCTGAGGTCTTGGGCAGACTCAAGAGAAGCAGAGCCCGCCATGAGCTGCAAGGGACAGCGGCAGGCTCCCAGGCCCGGGTCTGTGCAGGGACCACGTGCCCTTCTGCAGTCAGGAGAGGCAGGGGCTCGACCCCGGCCACTGCAGGTCTGGTGCAGGGCAGAAGACCCCCAGGGATGTGCGTGCAGGTGGCTGACGGCACACCGGGAAGCACGGCTGGGGTGAGCCTCTCATGCCCGGCTCTCCTTCCCAGCTCTCAGATGTCCCGTGGGCTCCCTGCTGTGACGCAGAGGGCACCAGCTCGGACAGCAGGCATGCAGAAGGGAAAAGTCCTGGGCGGGGGGAGCCTTGAGGCCTGGAGGCAGCCAAGGGCTCCTCCAGCCTGCAGTGTCCAAACCACACTGGTGAGCGGCTGCACCAGGGACAGGCCTGGCTTCCTGATGTGCTCCTGGGCCCGTGTGGGAGGTGCCTACCACAGGAGGGAGGCAGGGCTGGGGCAGAGGCCCGGGGAGAGCCAGGGGTGAGGTGCTGGTGGGGAGGGGACAGATGGCGCCATGCCCACACTCAGGAGGGTCAGGGACATGAGAGATGGATACAGTCGTGAAGGCAGGGGGGAGAGAGAGGCAGGGCGAGAGAGAGTTGGAGGGAGATCCAGAGACAGAGAAATGGGAGAAATGGGCACCCAGAGACGGGGCAGGACAGAAACAGGAGCGGAGCGGCAGGGAGAGGCGGAGGCCAGCAAGGAGGGTCGGAGGCCACACTGGGGTGCACGCCGGGGCAGGGGGCGACCCCTGAGCTGCGGGGAAGGTGCAGAGAATGGGTGCAAGGGCTCCACACGGGGGATCCAGTCACGGCTGTGCAGTAGAAAACCCAGATTGGAAGATTCCAGTCCCACGGGCTCCCAGCTCTTGTGGCCTTGGGTTCCCCACCCTGGGGAAAGGTCCCTTTGTCCCCCACACAGTCACCTGGCACAGCCGCTCCCCTCCGCGCCCTTATTCAGCCTCTTCCTGCACTCAGTCCAGGTGTCCATGGCAAAGGGGCCTGCCCGGGTCTGAACCCCAGCTGGCCTGCCCCCTGGTGTGGCGGTGGCTGGTCCCAGAGCCTGGGCTGAGACGTCCTGTCCTGCCAAGTGTTTCGTTTTAGTCCCGGATGCCACCCTGACAGGTGCTCCCCTGTGATTGATGTCCCCAGCCCGCCACTCCTGGGACCAGCCCCTCCTCCCCAAGCCAGGGCTGGCGGGTGGGGGGGGGCAGCACAGGGGTAAAGCACGACCCCTCCGGGCCCTCCCTCCCTCTGGACACGCCCTCCTCTGGACACGCCCTCCCTCCCTCTGGACACGCCCTCCTCTGGCCACGCCCTCCCTCCCTCTGGACACGCCCTCCTCTGGCCACCGGAAGCCGAGAGCAGAACTCTCAAAGCCACAGCTCTTGCAGCCTCTGCCTTCTGGGCTCTGGTGGTGTTGGTGATCCTGCAGCACCAGGGGCAAAGCAGAGAGGCTGCGGGGGCATCTGGGGAGCCCACAGAGCCGTGACGAGGGTGCCACGAAGGGTGGACGTGGGCTGCACACGTGGGCTGCAAACATGGACTCTGTCAGTAGTGCAGGGAGCCGTGCAGATGATAGAGGAGGGGACCGTGGATAGTGGAGACCAGATCCTTGCTGTTTGTGGCACCGCGGTCAGACTGAGGACGGAGTGCAGAGTGAGATCTGTCATGTTGGATTGGAGAGAATTATTGAAGTTGGGGGCCGTGGTTCCCAGCTGTGTGACCTTGGGCAGGTGACTTGAGCTCTCTGTGCGTCCGTTTGCTCCTCTCCTGAAACATGGCCAACAGCAGTACCTGCTTGCCGGGGTGTGTGAGAAGTAGGTGGGTTCACGGCTCAAGTGCTTACAACACCAGCTGGCGCGGAGCCGACCCGAAACGGGGTATGATTGCAAACGCTGTGTCTGGAGGTGAGGCTGGGATCGGAGCTGAGGCCGGGTTGGGGAGGGCTGCGTGGACTCCAGGACCGCGCAGGGGCCCATTCCCGGGCCCTTTCCCTTCCCGTGGAACCCACGGCACCGCCTTCCCCGCTTGCGGCGCCAGCCCCAGCAGAACGCCGCTATCTCCTCCCGCATCTCTCCCGGGCGCGGGCACTGAAACAAGACAGCATCTCTGTGCGCGTCCACAGCCTTGTTTGTTTGGTGCGTCGGTGCCGTGGGCACGGTTTTGTTAATTTTGTAGCTTTCTTTATCAAATGGGGATTCGCAGGCGCTTTATCCTCGATAAGTGGATTAGTCAGTGAGCTAAACAGAAGGTGTGGGATGGGGGGCTGCTCCAGAGAAGATACTTGTTTCGCAAAGAATGGCGCCCGCGTTCCCTGCCCTGTGCGGGCCAGGCAGGCAGGGCGGCGGCGGCGCTGGAAGGGCCGTTTCTGCTCCTTCTCCCAGGGCCTCCCTTGTGGCCTCTCCTCGGTGCCTCCTTTGTGGCACCTCGCAGGCAGGGGCGCCAGGGGCCCCTGGCTCCAGCTGGGGAGGGGCTGAGACCCTGAGCCGGCTCTGGGGAGGGAGCACTGGGCTCCTTTTGCCTTGTGTCGCCTCCCTGGGCTCAGCAGCCGCCGCCTCCTCCCCTGGCTCCCTCCCTCCCTCCCTCCCTGCCTGCCTTTTGCTTCCTTTTCGTTTCCTTTCTCCCTTCCTCAAACTCCCCCCGGGGTCCTGCTGCCAGGTACTGGGGGTCCAGACGTGGAGCAGCTTCCACTGGCGGATTTCGTGGAATTGATGAGCCCCCAGGCCCCCGAGTGGGGCCGCGAGAGGTGACTGGTCGGAGACAGCGTCTCCAGCAGCTTCCTCCCCACAATGCTCTCCAGGCTGGTGCACACAGCGCTTCCAAGCACCCTGGTGGTGGCTGAGCTTGGGGACCAGAGGCGCAGGGCTGCCTGCATCACCTTTGAGATGTGAGTGCATTTTGGGGTCCTTGCCGCCTGGAGCCCTCTGTGTTGGCTAATCATGATCTGACAAGTGAGCGTCGCGTCACGTGACTCTCTCCAGGAAGTTGCGCCATGTTTCGTTTGTGACTGCATGGCCCACGACGGCCAGCTGGCTGCTAGGAATGAAGGGGGAAAGCCAGGATGACAGGGGTGTCGAGGGTCTGCGCGATGAGGAGGTGGAGCAGTGATGGAAGCAGGGGGGAGGGGGAAGACCTGCATCGGGGGTCGCTCTTTGGAGAGCAAGGCTGGGCGGAGTCACAGGGATGCCCAGGTAGCGCGGGTTTCTGAGGCGTTGCCCTGCAGAGACCCGAGATGGAGCAAGGGGCACAGGGAAAGAGGGGAGGGAGCATGGCCGGCGCCGTGGCTCACTAGGCTAATCCTCCGCCTTGTGGCGCCAGCACACCAGGTTCTAGTCCTGGTCTGGGCACCAGATTCTGTCCCGGTTGCCCCTCTTCCAGGCCAGCTCTCTGCTGTGGCCAGGGAGTGCAGTGGAGGATGACCCAAGTGCTTGGGCCCTGCACCCGCAGGGGAGACCAGGAGAAGCACCTGGCTCCTGGCTCCTGCCTTTGGATCAGCGTGGTGCGCTGGCTGCAGCGCGCCAGCCGTGGCGGCCATTGGAGGGTGAACCAACGGCAAAGGAAGACCTTTCTCTCTCTCTCTCTCTCTCACTGTCCACTCTGCCTGTCAAAAAAAAAAAAAAAAAAAAGAGGGAAGGGAGCGGCTGGGGGGCTGCTCAGTCCAGCTGTTGCTATTGCCCCCCAGCTGGATGGTGCCATTTGCAGTAGGGGGGACCCTGGATGGCACCATTTGCGAGGACAGGGGACCCACGTAGTTTCTTTTCCCTTCTGTTTGAACTGAGCAGCCAGGGTCTTGTGGATCCTCCCCTGGTTGAGGGGGAGAGGGGAGGAGACTCCAAGAAGGAGAGAGAAGAATGGAGCAGAGCCATGCGGGTCCCCAGCTGGTCCTTAGCCGCGCCTGTCTTCCCCGAGCTGCCTCCAGCTGAGTGTGATTTTGCTATTTATTTACATGTAATTATTGCTATGAGGTGCAGATATTAACGCTGTCAAGAGCAATTTGCTCTGACATTTTTCACTCGCTCAGCGCCCCCGCCGCTCTCGATGGGGCCCAGGGCTCTCCCGGCTCAGGCCGCTGCGCACTCGGTGGCCCGGCCGGGAACCACCCAGCCGGCAAAGGAGTGGCGTCAGCGCGCTCCTGCGCTGCTCTGCAAAGTCATTAAGGTTCGAAATTGAATTTGGTCCGGGAGAGGGCTGGCCGGGCCCTGCTCCTGCAGCCCAGGCTGGCTCCAGGCCTCCCTGCTCTGCCTGCCTCAGAGAAGAAGGGGCTGAGGGCTCCTGTGGCTGAGCCCGGCAGTGGGCAGTGGAGGCAGCTGATGGCGACTGTGGAGGGCTATGCGGGGCCAGCCTAGGCGTGGTCCCAGGATGGCCCTGGTGCGGGAGGTGGACATGCAGCTCAAACCCTGTCCACTCTGTCACCTGGGCACCTTGCAGGAAAGCCAGGTGGCCTCAACTTGGAGGGACAGCGTTGCACTTGACAGCCAAGTGGAGCCACTCGGCTTCTCGGTCCCCCTGTGCGGGATGGTACCATGGGGGCGGGAAGGAGGCTGAGCCGGCCCCGCAGTGAGTCCCTCCGGTCAATGACAAGAGAATCGGCGTTTGAGTCACACCTTCCGAGTCCTGATCCCCACCCCACCACTTGCTGATGGTGCGGGTGGGACAAACTGTGTTGTATCCTAAAGCCTGGTTTCTTGATCTGTAGAGTGGAGCACTTTTCACTATACCCACGTTCCTTGAATCTGGGACGGTTTGATGCTGGCCCTTTCTTGATTTTGCCAGAAGGTGTGGACAGGAGCCTTTCCCCAGCTTCCCAGCGCCCAGCCAGCACCGGGCACGGAAGCACGGCGCATCCTCGTTTCAGGGACCGAACACGTCGGTCGTTGAGCCAGTGGCTTTTAGACAGCTGGTGGTGCTGCCTGCACACAGTAGGTGCTTACTAACGGAAACCTGTGACTTCTCCATGCGAACATCTCAGTAGCCAGGGGCCAGTTCATACACGCAGAAGCTGAGGCCCACGCGCGGATGGACTTTGCTCCTTGGAGCGGGCCGGCAGGGCCTGGGCGATCATGGCCAGGAGTCCCTAACGCATTGTGATAAGTGCCAGCTTGTCTGCCCAGGCACTAACGAGGCCTTCCTGCCACCACTCAGCCCCTGCCACAGCCAATCTACATCCTCATCTGCGACAATTACCAGCCGGGACCCCCTCCCGCCACCCACGCCCGGGGTGGGGGGGCTGTGAGCCCAGGCCTCCTGGTCCTCCTCTCTCCCAACCTGGGCTGGGGCCAGAGTCAAGGAGACCCCCCCCCCCGCCTCCACTCAGTCAATTAGGCCCCTGACACCTGGAGCCGCTGACAAACTGTTTTTGTCACTTGCTCTCTGTCTTTCATTAGGGCTGCAGAGGAGGGGGAGTGGGGGAGGGCGGGGGAGACGGGCTCTTTCATGCTTAGTAAGGCAAGATACATTAATTACAAAACGGCCATTTGCCGCGTGAAAGTGTGCTAATTAAATTTATGCAATCATTATCTTTAAATAGTCATATCTTTGCCGGCGATCGGCCCCTTCCGTCCCCAGCGCCGCCGCTGCTCCAGTCGCTCTAATCCCCCGGCTGCCATTTATCGCGCCATCAGAGATGGGTTCTGAATCCCCCTGCATCCCACCAGCTCCAGCAACTGTCGGGGGCCCAGAGCCCCTGGACCCATCCTGGCACGGGTGGGCGTCTTCAGACTGGGGCCAACCCAGGATCCGCCTGGGGAGTGGAGGGGGGGGCACAAAAGTCTCAGATGTTTCTAGATTTTTCTAGATACTCAGAGGTTGCCGCCTTATAGACCAAACATTGGAAGTGTGTGTGTGTGTGTGTGTGTGTGTGTGTGTGTGAGATTCTTAGTGAGTGAGAAGCCATTCTGTCCACCCTCTCCTCCACCACCTGCAGGCAACCTTTAACTAAAAGCCTCTGAGGACCCCCAGGGTGGGGAAGGGGCTTTTTGAAATCCACTGGGTTGGGGAGGGGTTGTGAGCATGCCACAGGACCCCTCAGCTCATTGTTTTCACTCAGCCAACCGTGGGCCAGGCCCTGTGCTGGGGATCTGCAGATAAATTCACTCATTCATCCGTACATTTGCTCGCTCACTCATTCATTCATGAATTTGCTCATTCATTTTCTCACTCATTCATCAGTCTGCGCACTCAGCAAATGTTTGTTGGGCACCTACTATGTGCCAGACACTGAGAGTAGGACAAGTCTGCCCCGAGCACCCGGGCCCAGTCCACAAGGGAACACGTTGTGGGTGTGCATGCGTGTGTGGGTGTGTGCACATAGGAGTATGTGAATACATGTGTGGGTGTGAGTTTCGTCTCATGAGCAGTGCACCGGGTTAGGGTCAGCCTGCATCAGCTGGAGGCGGGGCTGCAGCCCAGGGATGGGCTGTCTCTGCGCTCAGCCCTTCTGGGTCTTTGCACACGCCCGGAGGTTCTCACCGAGGGGAGCCGAGTCCCTTCTGCTGCAGACTGGCACAGCGCCTGCCCAGGAGTCTTCCCCAGTCGGCTCTGGGGAGCCCCGTGCTAATCAGACATGGTGGTCGGTGACCTGGCTTTCCCCGGGCCCCTTCGAGCTGCCGAGGGCCTGAGCCCACCCGTGCTCTCGGTGAGAGTTTCGGCTGGAAGGACAAACAGGACATGTGCCTCATGCGTGTGCAGCGCTCACCCCCCACGCAATCCTCATGCACACACAGACTCACAAGCACACACACAGATGCACCCTTACAGCACACACATAGGCAGTGCTCACACATGCACGCGGGAGGTACTCAATACACACAGCACACACAAATACACACGGTAGTGCCATGTGCACACGCATGCACACTCCATGTGCTCACACGTGAAAACTGCGCACACACAGTTTTTGAGCCGTCTATGGTAAATGAAGGCCACAGCTGGGTACGAGGGGAGCCCTGGGCTGGAAGTCAGGGTCCGGAGTTCTTGCCCCAGTCCTGCCGCTCATCCCTTAGGTGATTGTAGATAGGCCTCAGTTTCCCCATCTGAGCAGTGGGGTAACGGCTTCCAGGGGGTGCTGAGTTTGTGCAGGGAGCCGCAGCAGCCGGGTGGGCTGACGGAGGAGAGGGGAGGGCGGCATGTGGTGGCCGGGCTGGCTGGTGGGGGCGGTGGGCAGTGCAGGGATGGGGTGTGAGGCTGCGAGCAGAGCTGGAAGGCGGCAGCGGTGGGGGGGGGGGCTGGAGCCCTGCAGGAAATCTTGTTTGGAAGCTCCAAGTCAGCACCCGAAGCCCATTACTGCTGTCCACAGGGGGCAGGCAGAGGGGAGGGGCCCAGATCCTCTTAGTGCAGAATTGAGAGGCAGAGCCGGGGCGCGGTGGTGGCCGCTGGCTGGCTGGGCGATTTCTCCGCTTGCGGTAATCCCAGCGTGGAGCTGGGGCCGGCAGGAGGACCGGCAAGGCGGGGGGGGGGGGCGGGGAGGGGTGTTGGGGGCTGCACGGGCTGGATCTGGGCAGGCAGGTGAGCTGTGGCATTGTGAGGCTGCGGTGTCCGTGAACATACATGCGTCCATGAGTGGGATGACCACTGCAGCGTGGCCGATGTGCGGTTCACTGAGTGTTCCCACCGTGCCGTGTGAGTGGCCGTGTCTGTGCGGCCGTCTTGTGTGCGCTGGTCTTGGCCCTTTGGGGTGTGCATGTGTGCACCCACTGTGTGTATATAGCAACCATGATGACTTGAAAGCCGTGGTTGTCAGACTTGTCTGCAGTTAGTTACCTGGGGGACTTGACCATGTCACTGTGCAGGCCGTGGAGCGGCCCCGGCCCCCTGGCCCCACGGGCTCCGGGCGCTTAGAAGCCAGAGCCAGCTATGAGCTGGGCGGTGTTGGCCGACTCCCCAGGCTGGGGACAGTTCCCCACCCCGTCCAGACAAGCATTCCCAGCTCGGCAAGCTGCCCCCACCCCCAGTGATGGAAAGAGGCTCCCCCCGGAGGTCACGCCGCACCCCAACTCTTGTGGAAGCCAAGGGGATGAACAAGAGAGATAGGGAACCAGGGCCCCAGCTGGACCTGCGTGCCGGGTGGGTGGGCCCTGTTAGACACCAGCTGGGGACTGAGGCAGGGCCACATGGCACTGTTTGCTGTCACTCCCCCTGTGTCTGTGGCTGTCCTACAAGTCGCCTCCCCGGTCTTGGGTGTGTGTGCAGGTACATATGTGTGTGTGTGTGTGTGTGGTGAGTTTTAAGAAAAGGGAGTGTGCACTTGAAGGCCGATCGTGACCCTTGGTGGGGGTTTTGGTGCAAAGCCACCCGGCGTGCGTGTCCCGTGGTGCTGGGTGCGTGCTGCTCGGCGCCGTGTGCGGCGCGGAGCTGGGTGCGTCTGCCTTTGCACAGGGAACGTCATGGACCCCCAGCGGCACCATGTCCTTGGCGGCTCCCTCCGCTCGGGAGATGCGCACCTGCAGGCCGGGCGTGCTGGGGCTTGTGTGCCCGGGGTGCCCACTGCCCTGGGGAAAAACGGAAAAGAGGGATGACCCCCGACCTGGGGCGACCCCCGATCCTGCTCCTCAGCGATCATTTTCTAGTCAGGCCAGGGCGCCGGGCCCCTTCTCTCCCCCACCTCCCTCCTCATCCAGGTAGAAGAGACCTTGAAGGAGGGGAAAGGGGACCTCGCGTTTACCGGGAGCAGACTTTGCACCAGCACTGTTGTAGGGTCCTAGGGGCTCATTTTACCCCTGCAGGAAGCCCAGTTAGGTACCTACAGTTATTATAGTCCCCATCACACAGATGAGAAGACCGAGGCACAGAGTTTCAAGACATGGGCCAGGGTCCCAGTGGGTCAGTGGCAGAGTACGGACGCTTGCGTGGGCCCCCAGGCTGCACGGCGTGGCCGAGTGTCCTCTGCTGTCCTCTCGGAGTCCCTCCCCCACACCAGGCAGCGTGCTGTCTGACCTGCAGCTGATCCTGGCGCCCAGCCCCTGCGCCCCCCTTTCCCGTCCGCACCCTGCTGCGGCCCCCACCCACCCGGCCCCTGCCACGGAGCCCCCATGCTGGCGATCGCCCCTTCTAATTGCTGCAGTGCCCCCAAAGCCGCGCTGGGTTATCACAGAGGGTGCAGATCTCACAGCTCAGCCTCCTCGGTCCCAGGCCCTCAGGGCCAGCTCAGGAACGGAGGGAATTAATTACATTTTCCCCATCCCCTTCTTTTAAAGTAGGGGAGCGCGGCGGCGAGCGGAGGCTGTGGAAGGGGGGCCCCACCCCCGAGACCTGCCAGCCTCTCCCCAGCGGGCGGGCGGAAGGGAGGGTGGGGCTGGCCCCTCGTTGGTTTAGTCTGGTTGAGGCTGGGACTGATTTGGAGCACAGGGAGAGGAAGAGGCTGGGGGCCGGGTGGGGGAGGGGCGGGGGGAGAGGAAGGGATGGCTGTCAGTCAGCCTGATGGACAGCCCTGAGATTTGCCTTCAGATAAAACCTTACAGATGTGGAGGTCGGTATTGATTTTGAGTTAGTAACGGTAACGTAGCAAGAAGTGATACATTAGTGAGAGCAAGGTCACCGGGAACGCGGGGACCCACCCGGGGAGAGGCCTGAGCATTCTTGAGGGGGGGGATGACCGCAGCAGGCCGGGACTTCCTCAAGTTCAAAAGTTTGCAGGCCCCAGGCCTCGGCGGGGCCCCGCCCCGTGGGCAAGTGCTTCCTGCATCTGTGCCGAGCGGGACCGCCAACTCCCCGGGCCAGCCGGGCTGCGGGTGTGGGCCCCCCGTGGGCCTGCAGGGCTGTGGGCGTGCTGGGGGGCCGTGGTGGGGAGAGAGGGCGCCTGGCCCCGCTTCGTCTCGGCGGCCTGATCTCAGGTGAGCCTGGCCGCTGCCCGGTGCCTCAGTTTCCCCGTCTGCAGTACAGGAGCGATATCAGCCCGTCGGTTTGAGGACTTGAGGAGGGGCCAGGGCAGCTGCGTGGTGCTGCCCTGCCTGGAGACGGGGTGTGTGTGCACGTGGGAGTGTGCATGTGTGCATAAGTGTGTGTGTGCACACGAGTGTGTGCATGCATGTATTTGTGTGTGCACGTGAGTGTATGTGTGCGTGTGCACATGTGTACATGTGAGTGCATGTGTGTGCATGTGAGCGCGTGTATCCATATGTGCACACATGAGTGTGCAGGCACATGTGTGTGCGTGCGTGTACATGTGAACACATGTGTGTCCATGCATCTGTGTGTGCGAGTGTGTGCATGTGTGTGTGTGTGTGTCCCATGCAAGGCAAGTCCTTGGTCCTCAGGCCTCCGGGGACTCAGAAGAGCCACAGATGTGGATTTGCTTGGATGTTCCAGGGCGAATCCCATTGAGCAAATCCCATTACAGGAAAAGCTCCTGGGCCGAGCTGTTTCTGAGCTGCTGGTGACGGCCAGGGTCCAAGGCCTCTGGAGCCCCTGGGCGCCTCGCTAGCCCCTGTGAACAAAGGACTGCAGGAGGCCTGCGGCGTCCGGGCTTCTGCTCTCAACCTTGACCTTCCTGCTATTTCTTAAGCCTGCAGGGTGTTCCCACCCCAGGGCCTTTGCACTTGCTGATTCACCTGCCTGCCTGGAAAGCTCGTCTGCTGTATCTTGCCATGACTGGTTCTTTCTGGCCCTGTTGACCATCACCTCCCTGGGGAAGCCTTGCCCAACTCTCCCCCCCAATCCATATCCCCTTGTTTTTCCTCCGAAGCATTTATCAGGATCGGAAATTGTCACTTATCTGGTTGCTCTCAGCTCCTGCATTAGCCTGAGAGCTCCCGGAACCAGGGCACTGGTGCATAACACGTGCTCCAAAACACCGATGCGGTGAACGCGCACGCATTCGGCAGAGCTGCTCGGAGCCCATTGCACACAACAGACACAGTGCAGGCCCCGAGGCTGCAGGCCTGGCTGAAAGCCAGCTCTGTGCTGTCCTCACGGTCCCGCCCTGCCCCTGGCCCAGCACAAGTACCCCCCGGTGAGATTTGTTTGTTGAATGAATACGTGAGCGAGTGCAGGAAGCGCATGGTGTTTTGTGTAGCTGGGATATAGAGTGTGGGGTAGGTGGGGTGGGGGGAGCCGGGGTAGGGGGCCGAGGTCGGATCACAGGAAGCCTTTGCTGGAAGGTTCCAAGGGGCCGTGGAGAATTCCCGAGAGATGAGGTCAGGTTTGCCGCAGTTCTGTGCATATTGTCGTCTCACAGGACGAGCGCTCAGCCTGTCCAAGGCACCTGTGTCCTCTCCCCACCCCCCACCCCCGCCACCTTCGTCGCATCTGGATGGCGTGCAGCAGGGACGGCCGGAAGCAGGGCTGGGGGTCCTGCACCTGCCATAGCCCCGGAAGCTGGGACCCGCACGTTCTCCCCGAGCTGCTAGGTCTGCTCTTAGGGCCCGGGCCTCCTGCGAACAGGGAGCAGCGTCCATGCTTGTGTGGGGTGGGGCTTGGCGTGCGTGCTGGCTTCTCACTGTAGGTGGAAAGGGAGGTCTAGCCTGGGAACCTGTCTCCTAACCCTCAGGGTGGAATCAGATTCCTGAGATGCCCCCCTGGGATGCCCTCCTCCCCCTCCCCATTGTCCCCCGCAGCAAATTCCTGGGCCGAGCACGAGGACTTCCCACCCAGATGGTCGCAGTTGGTCGCAGCTGCTCCCCGCTGCTGGCCTCTGCTCCCCACGATACTGGGCATGGCCAGAGTAACGCACACGGTGCCCGCCGCTCCTGCCTCCCTGCTGGGCTTCTCTCTCCTTCTGGAAAACTCAAGACAGCTACCTGTGCACCTGTGCCGGCTGCATGGGACTGCGATGCCGCTTCATCCGCCTAAATCCCACCCGCTAAGTGGAGACGCCTCTGGGAGGCAAAGGATAAAGGAGGGGACTTCAGGGCCCCAGAGTGACACCCAGAGGCGGAAGTCAGTGGGGGGCTCTGCCCCGGCCTTCCAGAGGGACCAGGCCCCCCGGTGAGGGACCCCATCCCACCTGCCGCCCGGGAAGATGTTGGCTGCTGGTCCCTGGAGGGAGGGCCTTCCTGGAGAGGCAGCTCTGACCAGGCAGGTGAACGGGGCCTGAGCTGCTGCTCCCTTGCAGGCCTGCCGCGAGATCTGGGGAAGCCAAGGGCCCTTTGCGGGCCTCAGTGTTTACACAAGAGAAATGGGCGTTGTAGCTCTGCCCCTGCGGCTCCCTGGGCCTCTGGATTGGGAGAGGCACAGGAGGGAGCTAAGAGGAGGGGGAGGGAGGGAGGAGGGGAGGCACTTCCTGAGCGATTCCAAGCTGAGCTCGACTCAGTCCCAGCCACCGGCATCCCCTCTCCCCCTGCGTGCTAGTTAAGGGACCTTGCTCTTCCCACCCCGCCCTTGGTCCCGCAGGAACCGGGGGTTTGTCCCTGGGGAGTCCGTGTCTGTGGCCAGGCCTTGGTGCCTGTGCCAGGGGTGGGGGCAGCGGAAAGGTCGTGTCTCCACGGCCGAGGCTGGCTGTCTCCTGGCGGCCCTGGGGAAGGCAGGCAGCAGAGCGCGTGCCTGGTGGGGACTGCCCTGTGCGTCTGGAGCTCAGGCTGGGCAGGTGACCAGCGGGGCCTCCCCCCTGCACTGCCTCGTGGAACGAATGGCATCACCAGGAGGTCACCAGGGCCCCGCAAAGACTTGCCCCTCGCCCCTGCCCTCGCCCGCCTCCCCTGGACTCCCAGGCCCCGAGCCCTCCCAGTCTCCAGGGACTCCTGCTGCCCACATGGCCCCTCCCGCGGATGCGTTTCTGGACCCACAGGATGGGCGAGTGCCCCCGTGAGCGGCCTCTTCGTGGCCTGCATCGCTCTGGGCCTTTGCTAGGTCCTCCCCGACCAGGTCCGGGCTCCCCCCCTCCCTTCCTGCCAGCCCTCCCCACCCCCCTCCGGCCAAGGGCAGGGACCGTGGCTTGCTCTTTGGCATCTGGGGACACAGTCACCACCCATGCATGTTTGTTGAATGAGTAAGTGAAGGCCCAGCGACCCAAGCACCTGGTTTTTGAGCTGAGTTTCTGGAGATGGGCTTCTTCCTGGCAGGCTGCCCGCTGGTCCTGATGGGGAGGGCCTGTTTGCTGAGCCGGGCCAGGCGGGGCGGGGGTGGGCACGGGCGTCGGGGGCTGGCAGCGCCACAGGAGGCGGTTGGAAAGCTTTGGCTCTGACTTGGTGCTGTGGGGCAGGAGGCGCCAAGTCCAGAGACGCTGAGAGCAGAGCCAGGCTGGCACAGGAAGGGGCATGAAGCTGGGCAGATCCAGAAGCGTACTCGCGTGTTTGTGTTGGAAGGTGGGGGCGCCCCAGTCTGATGGAGGAGGCACGGTTCTGATTTAGCAGAGCCCCCCGGGCGGATGGGAGAGGCGCCCCTATGTGGGTAGCTCACGCGTGCGTAGACTCATTCACTAGTTCAGGGTGCGTCTCAGAGCCAGTCCCTGGGGAGCATGGGGTGATCAGGCCCTGTGCCCTGGGGTCAGGACTTCGCAGGAGAAATGCTGCAGACTGGGAACCTCCTCAGGCATGGGACGCGCAAGGCAGATAAACCGCAGCCCCACGGCACGCTGCAGGGACCTGCAGGGAGGAACCGGCACAGGCCGCGCCCCTCCCCCAGGGCTGTCCTGCCGGCGACACTGACCGTCTGTCCCCCGCAGGTGATGAGCATCCTGAGCAACCCCGGCGCGGTGGCCCCGCAGCCGCAGGCCGACTTCTCCCTGTCCCCGCTGCACGGCGGCCTGGACTCGGCCACCTCCATCTCGGCCAGCTGCAGCCAGCGGGCGGACTCCATCAAGCCGGGAGACAGCCTACCCACCTCCCAGTCCTACTGCCCGCCCACCTACAGCACCACCGGCTACAGCGTGGACCCCGTGGCTGGCTACCAGTACGGCCAGTACGGCCAGAGTGAGTGCCCCTCCCCTCCCCTCCCCTCCTCCCACTGCCGCTTGTGGGGCCTCCATGTGTTTCTAGAGAGGGCAAGATGGTGTTGGGGTGTGGGCACGCATGTCACAGATGGTTGAGTTCAAGTCCAGAAAGGAGACAGGGTTGGCCCAAGGGGACGCTAAGCCGGGCATCAGTCAAGGTTGTCTCCTTGACCTTGTGACCAGGCCCCAGCCCCTCCACCTGGGTTTCTGTGGCCACAGATGTCATTGCATGAGTTTCAGTCGCCACATTTTAAACTGTATAAAGAAACAAGTGGCATCGCTTTTGCTAACGTATTTTATTTAATCCCATATATCCAAAAGAGGATTGTTTCCATGTAAAATAGTGGGAGACTTCATGTTCTTTTTTGTGCTGGATGGGTGAATGAATGAATGAGTGAGTGAATGACTTAGTGTCTGTGACAAGCAGTACGTGTTTTACAGGTACAGCCCCTTTAAATCCAGACACCGCAAGTTTCGCTGGAAATACTCAAACTGTATAAACTTAACAATCAGGAAAGTAGATTTGCACACCCAAGTTGCTCCAAATAGAATTCCAAGTTTCCCAACCACGAAATAGCTAAATTGAAGGCCAGCTTTAAAATTCAAATTAGATCAATGTAAAACAAACACTTGGAGTTTGCTTTCCCAGTTGTGCTCAGTCGCCGAGGGGCCGAGGGGCTGCTCACCCTTCCCGCCCCAGGTGTGGCTGGGAGCCAAGCCTGGAGCTCTTTCCCTCACCTCCATCTCCCTGGACTGTGTGTGCAGTGGCCACTGTCCCCTTGGCACCACGTGCCTGGAGCTAGGACCCGCAGACCCCCAGACCGACGGCTGGAGGAGGCCTCCGTACGGGGCCAGTGGCAAGGCAGGCCCTGGGCCGGGGGCAGGGAGCAGGGTGTCGCCAGGCTCCCCTCCTGCCCCACCTCCCTACAGAGGCCTCACCTGCTGGTGTCAAACTAATCAGAAGGGCCCACGGGGGGAGAGGGCGGGGCCTCTGAGCCCGAGGGACCCTCTGCCCTCGCCCCGGCCCTGGCCTGGCCTCTCTGCCCTCTGCTTCCTGTACCGCCCCCCAGCTCTTCCTCACATGACCTTGGCCTCCATGGCTAAATGAGAGCCAGCTGTGCGGGCCTCCGCCTCCCAGCTGTGTGCGTGGACCCTCCGTGCGTGTGTGCACGCTTGCACATGTGCGTGGAGGTGGCTGTCCCGGATGTGTGATGACTCGTGTGTGGCCGTGCACGCATCCTGTGTGTGGGGTGTGTCTGAGTATTTTAGCATGTGTGTGTGTGTGCGTGCGTCTTGGCATATAGGTGTGTGTGTGTGAGTATGACAGCCATGTGTAGGAATGTGCACAGGGCCATTCCTGTACACACACACAATAGCACACAGCACACATAGGATGCACATGTGTGGTTGTATGTGAATGTGTGTGCACACGTATGGTTACAGTGCATTCCGGCATGTGCATATGGATGTGTGTACACGTGCTTGTGTGTGCGTGAGTACATACATGTGCGTGTGTGTGCAGGCAGGCACATGGTGTGTGTCTGGGGCTGTGTGTGCAAGGTCAGGTGCCCTGTGGGCTGTGGGTCAGTAGGAGTGCAGCACCAGCAGCAGGGGGTGTGAGTGTGCCATGCCTGTGTGCCCCACAGGGCTGTGGGACCGCATGCGTGTCTGAGAGGGTGCACACGTGTGCATGGGCGAGTGTCCAAGGGCCCCGGCGACCCCCTGACCCCGCCCATGCGCCCGAGCGTGGCGCGGGACACACATGCTCTTCATCAGAGCGGCAGCCGGCCTGGGGCGGGCGTTAGTCACACCCGGAGCCCGTGCCCTGCTCCAGAGGCGCCTGCCCGATTCGGAAATAAAATTAACCCCGCAGCCGGCATGGGGCGCTGGGGGAGGGGGATCAAAAAAGGGAAGGGGCCCAGGAGGCGAGAAAGGCGCGTTTGTTCCCACTGCTGGAGGAGCGGGGCGTGGGGAGGCCAGGAGCTCCTCCTGCCTCAACTTTTCCCTCCCCTCGCCCCCCAGCTCCTCCAGGGAGAGCTCAGAGCTGCCCTTGGGCCGCTTTCTCCAGGCCTACCCAAAGGCACTGGGCTGTGGGCTGGGGCTGGCCGGGCCCGGAGGGCAGCCTGCTCTTCTGCCACCTGCTTGTTTGGGTGAGGCACACACTTGCCTCTCTGGGCCTCAGTCTTCCCATCTGTGAAATGGCATTCGGGGACCAGACTCCACCACCTCCAGTTTCCATTGTGCCATCTCCCTGACCTCTGTCATTGGAGGACAGGTGTGTCCCACGGCCGCGGGCCCGGGCTCCCTCAGCATGTGTGCAGGAGCTGTGTGTCCACACTGCCTGGGGCACGCCCAGCCTGGCCGCTCACCTGCTCACTTCTGTCCTGGGCACCAGTTTAGCGTGTTTCTCATTGACATGACTTTCTTATTTATTTATTTGACAGGCAGAGTTAGACAGTGAGAGAGAGAGAGACAGAGAGAAAGCTCTTTCTTTTTCCGTTAGTTCACCCCCCCCTCAAGTGGCCACTACGGCCAGTGTGTTGTGGCAGGTGCGCTGCACCAATCTGAAGCCAGGAACCAGGTGCCTCCTCCTGGTCTCCCACGCGGGTGCAGGGCCCAAGGACCTGGGCCATCCTCCACTGCACTCCCTGGCCACAGCAGAGAGCTGGACTGGAAGAGGGGCAACTGGGACAGAATCTGGCGCCCCAACCGGGACTAGAACCCGGGGTGCCGGCGCCGCAAGGTGGAGGATTAGCCTAGTGAGCCGCAGTGCCGGCCATTGACATGACTTCAAAGTTACTGTTCCCAGATAAGCGTAGCGCAGGTGCAAAGACGACAGGTTAAGGGGAGCCGGGCAGCTTTCCCGGAGTCCGCAGCCAGGGCCGGTGGGCTCCGTGCCCCCTGACTCCAAGTCACAGAGCAGAGTGAGAGACACTCAGGCCAGACGGCGGCACCCGCCCACGCATGGATCGGTGCTCGTAGGTGCACCTGCAGCCGGACCGACGCACACAGAGGTGGATCGGATGGGAGCCCTGGCCCGCGAGAGTGTATGCATAGACACCTAAGTCCTACACACATACACTGTGGGTGAAGGAACCGCTTACCGGCACCTGCTCCGGGTCTGGCGTTCCGCCGTCTCGGCCTCTCCGTGTACGTGGCTGTGCCCATTGCACAGATGAGGAAGTAGAGCCCGAGAGCGGTTGTTTGCCTGACGGCACCCGGCAGCGCGAATCCTTGAACTCAGTGAGCACAGAGCCGCACCTGCAGCCCCGCCCACGCGGGCCCCCTTCCAGGTGTGCCTGGATGGCACAGGCACGTGGGCCAGACGCAAGCCACGGAGGCCTCCCCTCTCCCCGCGCCTCTGCTGCTGCCAGGGGGCACCTTCACACCTTCCTTCCCACCCCGGCCATTGTCCGTCCATCTGTCTGTCACTCCCTGTCCCTGCAGTGGGTGGGGGCAGGGGGCCAGGGCCAGGGGCACCCGGCAGATTAATATGGCCCCGGTGTTCCCAGAGGCCGGGGCTGTGCTAATGATGGGGCTGATAGGACGCAGAAGTGTGAAAAGAATTTTAATAGATCTGACAAGTCTAATAAGAATTTGTGTCTAGAAGGGTCCTCTGGGGCCGCGGGCTGGCGAGGCGTTGACGGCTGAGATTTGTTTACTGGTTGGCATCACCACCGCATCTCCTGCCACCTCCCGGTTAATCTAATTTGAGATGTGTAGAGCTCGGGCGCGGGTGTGAGGCAGAGGAGTGAAGACACGGAGAGACAGAGGCACAGGGAGGGCCCCTGACAGTGGCCATGCTGAGAGTCAGCACAGCCTTGCCCCCGCCAGTCCCTGGGCTCCGCACGGCGCCCTTGACATTGGCAGGGGCACCGGTGACGTTGGGCTTCCCAGCATTTCCTTGGGCACCTGGATGGGGCCGGGGTAAGCGCCTACTGTGTGCTGGTCCGCGGGCTGACTGAGAGAGGCAAAAGAGGGGACACACAGAGTAGCCAGAGGCGCGAGCAGGATCCAGCCCGGCTCCTCCTGCTGATACGCTGTTCCCGTGATCTTTTGGCCCTCAGTTTCCACATCCATACAATGGGAGCAGTCAGACCCAAAGCTCACATGCAGCGCTACTCTGTGCAGGGGGAGTAGTAGCTGGCGTCCGATGGCATCCTGGCTCCGCAGGTCACGAGCCTTGTGGTCTTGCGGGTTGGGCAGCTGCTCACGGCCTCAGTTCTGACCTCTCTACAATGGGGACGTCAGCACTTGGTGCCTCATAGAGCTGTGGTGTGCCCTAAGAGCTTAGAACAAGGCCTGGCTCCAGCGAGCTCTGGGGGTCCCAGGGCCTCCCCTGCCAAAGGCCGCTACCCCACCAAGAGCAGGGCAGGGTGGACTCTGGTGCCCAGGTGAGCCTGGCTTGAGGTGGCAGAGGAGATGTGGCCAGGGACCCAAGGTCTCCCCCAGACCAGAGATGGAAGTGCCTCACCCCCTCCCGGAATTAGGGACAGGCCCCAGGCAAGACTGGCCAGAACCCTCACTGCTGTGCCGTCTGGAGCCTGGAGACCCCGCAAATCAGAGGACGGCAGCCCCTGGGGCTCAGCTCAGCCATACGTGGGCTGTAACTTTGCTCTCATCACCCACCTGGGGGCTTGGCAAGCTCCAGACACCCCCCTCCTCCCTCAGAGAGACCCCAGGGCATTTGCACATGCTTTTGAAATCCAGGTGGTTGTGCCTCTAAGCCTCTGAGGTTACCACCTTGAAGAACATTTTCTCATGAGGGTGTTAGCAGCGGCCTTGGAGGAAGCCGGAACTGGCTCCCCAGGAAACAGACCTAATGAGGCAAAGGGGCTTGCCCGAGGCCACGCAAGCCAGGAGGAGCTGGGACTGCCAGCCTCCCATTTGCCACCCTGTCCTGCCTGTCCTCATCAGGGGTCCCACTGGTCTACCCAGCGCCAGCTCTGGGGTCCCCCTGCGTTTGAGCCCATGGGGCTTGAACTCATCGCCAGTGTGCCAGGCACCTGCCACTGACCTTCACAGGCAGGTTATTGTGGACCCTTGACCACAGCTCTGCAGCCTCCTGCTGGGACCATCCCCACTTTACAGACTAGCACACTGAGGCTTGGCTGGTGGTGTGCTCCAGACTGTAAACCACAGGCGGCAGGCCCGGGTTTGATCGTAGGTCATTCAGACCGCGAGGCAGTAATGCCTTTTGTGGCTCGGTGACCAGCATTGCCCACTTGCCTTTCTCAGCCCCACCCTCGGTGTTTATCACCTGATGGCTCCACCCACCTGCCCTCGGCGGGAGCCTCCCACTTAGGGCAAGCATCTAGAGTGTGGTCCCTCTTGGGCTGGCGGTAGAGCGAGTGGTGGGCTTAGCACGGTGTTGTCTTTGCCTTTGTCTCACTCCTGGTCCTCGAGGCCCTGGGGCGTTGGATTGGCCACAGTACCGGACCCTGGCTTCGGAGGCAGCAACTCTGTCTGACCGCAGAAGCCACAGTTAGGAAAGAAAGACACACGCACTCAAGCGCATGGCATGGCTGTACCAAACAGGCACACATCCCTGGCTCGGGTGGCGCTCGCCTAGATGTGGTGCCAGCGCCCGCCCAGGCATCCCCACTGTCCCACCCTCTCCCGAGGGTGCACAACGCAGACACGGATGTGCTAGAGCAGGTATTGCCCTCAGGTGAAGTTCACGGCCACACTCATCATTACTCCATAGGTCGTCTTGTGCCCGCTGTTCACACACGCACGTGCACACACCCTCACACACTCGTCTGCCCCCTCTGGGTGGCCAGACCTGGCTCCTGCGTGTTGGTGTCTCAGCTCGAGCCTGGCTCTTGCTTCTGCGTGGAGCCCTCAGGCCACTTGCTGAGGCTGCCTTGGCTTTGGAGCGGGAGTCTTGCGTTGTCTCAACCGGGGGGAGCTGAGCTCATGGCCGAGAGAGGGCAGAGGACCTGGCCTCCCGACGGCCTGGACTCAGTGGGACTTGCCGGATGTCCTCCGTAGCAGGGCTTTCTGGAAGAGGGGTGGGCGCCTGAACTTCTTGAGGGACCTGAGCAAATAAGTGTTTGGTGGACGTTTGCTGCATGATTGGAGAGGAGTGGAAGAAAGAGCTTCAGGAAGAGGTGTAAGGATGGATGAATGGGAGGGCGGATGGATGGACAGAAGGACGTATGGGTCGGTGGGCGGGTGGATGGATGGATGGATAGGTGGGTGGGTGGATGGGTGGGTGGATGGGTGGATGGATGGGTGGATGGATGGATAGGTGGGCGGGTGGATGGATGGGTGGATGGATAGCTGGATAGGTGGATGGATGGATAGGTGGGTGGATGGATAGGTGGGTGGATGGATGGGTGGATGGCTGGATAGGTAGGTGGATGGATGGATGGATAGGTGGGTGAGTGCATGGATGGGTGGGTGGATATATGGGTGGGCAGGTGGGTATAGGGATGGAAGGATGAGTAGAGGGATGGTTGGCTGGGTGGATGGACAGAGAGGAGGAAGGAGGAGGAAGATGGAGGGACAAAGAAAGAACACCAGTCTCTACAAGTGTCTCTCTCTCTCCCCAGCTGCTGTTGACTACCTGGCCAAAAACGTGAGTCTGTCCACACAGCGCCGCATGAAGCTGGGGGAGCACTCCGCCGTGCTGGGACTGCTGCCTGTGGAGACCGGCCAAGCCTACTAGGGCCCGGGCAACCTGCCCCCCGCCCAGCCCCGCCCAGCCCCCTCCCCGCTTCAGCCCGCTCCTGCCCCTGGTGTCTCAGGAGGCCACAAGGGGAGCCCAGTCCCTTCTCATCGCCGGCCCCTGGAGGTGCACAGCCCGTGTGTGTTCCCCTGCGCTTCCGGACCCAGAGTGACCCCCTTGGTTTCTCCCTCTCAGCCCCCGCCCTGCACTCTCCCCAGAGGGTGTGGCCAGCCCATGGTGCTCTCGCCGTGCAGCCTGTCCTGGGCTCCGGGCCACCTCTGGCTCACCCTGAACAGGCTCCCAGAGGAGAAGGATGGTGCCTGAGACTCGGGCCGGGGTGCAGGGGGTGCCCTGGCGGACGTGGAGAATAAGGCCCCAGGGCCGCTCTCAGCTGCAGGTGCTGGGGGCCGGCCCTCCCAGGTGGGTCAGTGGCCCAGTGTCGGCAGCACAGCCTTTGCCGCCTCTGCGCACTGGGGCTCCAGCAGAGGGGGTACCCGGCCCTGGGCTCTTCCCGGGGAGTAAGCGAGGCAACAGTCTGGCCTCCACGCAGGGATCAGGAGGGCTTCAGGACCTTCCCCACACACCCCTGCTGGGTAGGGGGAGACACAGCCCAGGCAGGAAGAGGCTCTGTCAGGGAGCGGGGCCACATGGGGTGGGGGCAGGGCTGGTTAGCCCCAAAGCAGACACCTGGAAGCCGAGGACTCTGCCTGAAGCCCCACCTCCAACTTGTCTACTCCACGTGGGGCCTGGACCTGCAGAACCTGCCGGCTTCCTTGGGGAAGGGGGCCCGGGTGAGAGGAGGCTCAGGATGGACCCTGCATACCCAGGACCCCTCTGCTTGGGGGTGCGAGCCTTGGTTGGCTAAGGTGGCAGCTCGCAGCCTTCAGATCCACAGCCCATGGAGCTGAGATTCTGCCCAAAGCCTCCGGCAGAGCCCCCAGCCCCGCCCACACATGCCTGATCTCAGAAGGGGCTCCCTGGGGGCTGCAAAGACCTTTGGAGCTGGGCTCCTGCACCCAGCAGGGGTCCCCCCCCCCACTTACCCACAGATAAGACCTCCCAGTCCCCTCGCATCAGGGCATGTGGCTGTCTTCGCAGAGTGGCACGGTTCAGTGTTGACGCACGCCCAGCCCGTGACGCAGCACAGCTGAGCTGAGGTCCGGTCCGTGTGGCCGCTTTGCAAGGCACCACCCCCTGCAGAGGGAGATACCAAAGGTTCCAGAGACGAGGGAGAAGCACCCTCCTTCACCACTCAAGCTCCATTCTCTTGAAGAGCTGGGCCCTTCGGGGGCCCTCCAAGCCCCTGTTCACTCCTCCCACGAGGCTTCTCGCCACCTTTGTCTAGTTGCCAGCGTCGTGTGCGTCTTCCCTGTCAGCATCGTTGTCTGTTCTGCCCTTGGCTCACCTTTGTCAAGTGCTGCTGGAGGGCAGGGCACCCGCCTTGTGCACCCGGCACCTGTGATGTGCACACGGCACTGAATGCATAAACATTGGACCCGATTGTCCCCACCTGGGCGCGAGAAGCCAGCCCTATGCTCAGTCCATGTCTCTTGTCCCCACCCAGCACAGCGCCCCCCAGAGGGGAGGGCTGTTGCCTCAGTGTCTCCCGAGGTCTCCAGGAAGGCTGGACGGGCAGGACCCGAAGTCGCTTGTCTGCGTGGACATCACCGCTGTGACAAATGCTCACCTGCTTCTCGTCCTCGGCTGTCCTGGGCGTGGCCACAGCAGCTCAGATCTCTGAGAAGAGCCTGGTCAAGTGAGTGGGGGCCGGACAGACTGTGGTCGCAGTGGACACCCAGACGCCTGTGGCCCGTCAGGGTCAGCCGAGGCTTCAGCTGGGGCTCCAGCTCCAGGAACCCCGGTTCTCCAAGCTCCGGACGAGAGAAAAGGCGTGGTGAGCTCCTCCCGACGACCAACCACTTCATCCGCATTCCTGGAATGGTGCATCTGTCCCTGGAGGCCTTCTCAGGACGTGTCTGAGGAGCAGGGATCTCAGGTGACATCAGGACCATGCAGCCCGACCCCTGACTCCCCCCAGAAGGTGGCATTCCAACGCTAGGACCAACGCCGAGTGTCTATCCCCTAGGGAGAAATGGACCCCACACCTGCCTGGGCGTATCCAGACGGCTTCACCCGGCACCTCTGAGCCCGTCCCAGGCCACGGTCTCAGTAGGACTGAGGAGCCCCGCCCTCCTCAGCAGGATGCCCTTGACCCGGACAGGTTGTCCCTAAAACCTTCCGTATTGATGTGTGTGACCGGCTCTGTCCATGAAGCTCCACCTTGAGCCGGCAGTTTCACCAGCGACGACGCTGGACGAGTGGCTCCAGGCCTCCATCTCAGTGGGGGCTGGGGGCCACAGTCGGAAACAGAAGGCCTGGCCACCCCAGAAGCCAGCCTCAGCCACCCCTGTACATAGAGTCCATAGCAGATAAGAGATGTTCCCTTCAACTGATCGCCCGTAGCTGTCGGTCCTGCTCGCGGCGGGGGCGAGGGGGGCGGGGCCTCTGCCGAGTTCATTGTACATTAGTTGGAAATGTGGTGACGTGCTGTTTGTTTATAGGAAGTGGACTTTTTTATACATATATAAATATATATACACACACACGCTACAACAGGAAAGCCTGCGGTGTGTGTCGTGTTAGTGCCAGGGACCACCTGTAGGGACCTCTCTGCGTATCGTGCGTTTCAGAGTATACATTCCTGGCTCGGCCGGGTCCCTCCGGTCTTGTCGCTTTGTGTCTCCATTCGGCGTGTCGCTTCCTCCTGCCGTGACGAAGAGCCTCGGGGTGAGGCGTGGGAGCACTTGCTCTTCTACACCTGGCGGACCGTGGCTGTGCCTTGGCCAGAGGAACGAGCAAGAGAAGAAGAGGGGCGGGGAGGAGGCGAGAGCGAGCGAGGCCCGAGTGGAGCTCAGGTCGGGCTCCTGACTGTGGCCGCCCCGCCCAAATCCAGGCAGCTGGGGAGACCTGGACTGTGGATCCTGGGGCTCCATGAAACTCCACGGTTGTCACTGGGGCCTCTCAGGTCAATGCTGCCACCAAACCCCCCCAATGTGTCCTTCTGAACTGAGTGCTTTTGGGGGCACGCAGGTCTCGCCTCCCTCCCCTTGCAAAATGGGAAGCAGCGAATGGGGTCCACCAGCCGCCATCTCGAGACGCTTCCAGACCCCCACGTATCTGATGCTTCTTCTGTTGATTCGGACGCAGCCCCGCCCTGCCTGGGGAATGGCCACAGAGTTCTCTCTAGATCATTCCTTCCTTGTAACTACCACGTTGCTGCTTCCGCGTTTTCCAGCCATTTTCCTCCCCACGGAAGCGAGTGTGTGTGCGTGTGAGTGGGGTGCGTGCGTGGGTGCGTGCGTGGGTGTGTGTTTAAATATAATCGCACCATAATTTATTCAGCTATATGGAGTAGTACACTAGGAAGAGAAACTGGTATTTGCTTTAACTACCTGCTGCTTGTACGTGCTTCCTCTGTAACTCAGGCGTAACTGTTACACATTAAAAGAAATTAAAAGCATTTGCAAGTTTCTCTGTGCTCAGTGGATTATCGCTATGTGGCTGCCCCACGCGGGATGGGTGGGGGTGGGGGTTCTGACCTGCTTTGGAAGGTCAGGGGAGGAAGTGGGTTTCTCCTGCACCCTGCTGGCTCCCCCAGTGCCGACCGTGCAATGGTTGTCTATTCGGCGTTCGACCAGAGGATGCTGGGACTGAAGAGTCGTTGGGCAGCTGAGAGCAGCGCAGTGCCAGGGGAGGCGGCCATGCTCCGTTCTCTTTGCCGGGACGTGACTGTCCTGTTGCTAAGCTTGGAACCTGGAAGTGGAGACAGCAGGAAGCTTCCACGTTGTCTTAGAAGCAGAGCCGGATGCAGGGTGGATTCTTGGTGGAGCCAAGGGAGTGAAGGGCAGGGGAGAAGCTCAGCCAGGGGACGACCTCCGCCACTGGCTTCAGCCCGGTGCCACAGAGAGCTCGCAGTGTGGGCTGCGGCACCAGTGTTAGCCCCAGCTGGGGGTGGAGGAGGGGCTGGGCATTTTGTACCGTGACACCATTCAGTCGCTGGCTGCTGGCTGTTCCAGGGTGACAAGCAAGTGACTTAGAAGGCACGCCTGCCCAAGCAGCTGTGTTGCTCTAACAGAGTAGCCGATACTAGGCAATTTATGAGGAACAGTGCTTATTCGCCTCATAGGTCTGATGGCTGGAAAGTTCTAGAATGTGACACCAGCATCTACTGAGGGCCTCTTTGCTGCATCGTCATGGGGCTGAGGACACCCCGAGGGGGCACAGCAAGCGCTGACTCTGCTCTCTTATAAAGCCACTCATGCCATGGCAGGGCCCCACCCTCATGACCTCATCTAATGACCTCCCAGAGGTTCCGTCTCCAAATACCGTTCACATCCTCATCCGGGGGTTCAGTGTGCAGCAATGCACTTCCGGGGTCACCTGCAACCCCGCCCTCCTTGCAGCAGGTGGAGAAGGGCGCTGTCCCGAGCACCGCTGGCGCTGGAGCCGGCGGGAAGGAGGGTTCTGGGGACTCCCACTCCAGCTCTTAGGATTCCACCGGAGTCAGGCCACGCCCACTCATACTCGTGGTCCTGCTGCACTTGAGCCCAGAGGGGCTGGCAGGTGGGAAGCAAGACCCAGTGGACGCCGCTAGGGACTGCCCCCCAGAACACATTCACAGCACTACCCTGAGGGTCAGACGCATGGGGGACAGGAGAAGGGACATGGACACGTTCCTGGGGCTCCCCTCTGCTGTGTCCCTGCGGGACCTGGAGGGGACTGCGGGAGGGGTGACCCCTGAGTCCCGTTAGGAACACGCACCAGCGGATTAGGGAGGAGCTTTTACCCCCTCATCACTGTCACAGCCCGAGATGGGGCTTTAACCCCGATGCCCAGGGAAGGAGGTCAAGGGTCAGAAAGGAAAGGTCAGGTCACCTGCCCAAGCCCCATACCCAGCTGGTGGTGGGGACCAAGCTCTTCCACAAAGGTCACCATGTCACATTTTATTAAATATTTTTTATTTGAGAGGCAGAGTTACAGACAGAGGGAGAGAGAGAGACAGAGGTCTTCCATCTGCTGGCTCACTCTCCAAATGGCCACAAAAGCCTGAGCTGGGCCAATCTGAAGCCAGGAACCGGAGTGTCTTCTGGGTCTCCCATGGGAGTGCAGGAGTCCAAGCTCTTGGGCCGTCTTCTACTGCTTTCCCAGGCCACAGCAGAGAGCTGGATCGGAAGTGGAGCAGCCAGGATGTGAACTGGTGCCCATGTGGGATGCTGGTGCCGCAGACGGAAGTTTATCCTACTACGCCACAGTGCCAGCCCCACCTTTTAATACTGCAGGGGTCTGTGAGGGTGGGTGTCCAGGGTCTCTACCCTACAGAAACCAGGCAGGGCTGCCCTCTGCCAACTGGCTCACGCTCCAGAGTCGGCCCAGGGACAGAGCCCTGCAGGTCACCCTGTCATCCGGTGGTGTCACCAGCCAGCAACCCAGGACATCAGCAGTGCAGTGGCCCCTCAAGAATTCATAGTACATTCACCACCGCCCCCACCGCGCCCAGAAAGACGTTCACCACCACGCCCAGAAAGACGTTCACCACCACGCCCAGAAAGACGGGCACGTGGAGCTGGGAGAGGAAATTCGTGTTTGCAATCCGCTTCTGCACATCCGTTGTCAGTCCTCTCAACAACCCGATGAGGGCGCTGTGCTGGGTTTCCTGACCCTGGAGTGAAGTCGCTGGCCACAGCCCCTCGGCTGGAAGGCACGGGAGTCAAGATTCAAACCCAGACCCAACTGATCCTGAATGCCCTATCGCACAATCACCTGACCACACGGTGGACAGGAGTGTGTGAGCGGGAGGGACAGTGCTGCCTGAACAGAACTGTCCCCATCAGCTCCTGTCACAGGGCTGCTGCCCGAGGAGTCCAGGGCTCAGTGACTCACCGCTGCAGAAGCTAAATCTCACGGTCAGGGTGTGTAGGCCAGCCACGATCAGCTAGCGTGGGCTTGGACGGTGGGGGAGGCAAGTGGCTCTCCAGGGTGGCTCCCAAGATTCCTGCCTCTGGCTACGCACACGCCTTGAGGGTCGGTGGAATCTGTGACTGATGGGCCTCGACATGTGATGGCATCGGAAACGCTGATGGGACAGCCGCTGGTGGGCTTGTGTTAGGCCACGTAAGTCAAGCCTGGAGGGAGAGTTGCCTGCTGGCTTGACAGACAGGCACTGCTACTGGGGCCAGCGTTGAGGCGTAGTGGGTAAAGACGCTGCCTGCAGTGCTGGCATCCCATAGGGGCTGCAGTTCAAGTCCCAGCTTCCAATCCAGCTTCCTGCTAATGCACCTGGGAGAGCAGCTGAAGATGGTCCAAGTCCTTGGGCCCCTGCCATGCACATAGGAGACCCAGATGGAGCTCCTGGCTCCAGGTTTGGGCCCAGCCCCAGCTGTTCTGGACATTTGAGGTGTGAACCAGCAGACGGAAGACCTTTCTTTCTCTTTTTCTTTCTCCCTCTCTGTAACTGCCTTTCAAATGAGAATAAATCTTTTTTTAAAAGACTTATTTATTTTGAAAGGCAGAATTAGAGAAAGGCAGAGAGAGAGAGAGAGAGAGAGAGAGATCTTCCATCAGCTGGTTCACTCCCCAAATGGCAACAATGGCCACAGCTAAGCTGAGCCAGGAGCTTCTTCCAGGTCTCCTACGCGGGTGCAGGGGCCCAAGGACTTGGGCCATCTTCTACTGCTTTCCCAGGCCATGGCAGAGACCTGGAATGGAAGTGGAGCAGCCGGGACTAGAACCGGCGACCATATGGGATGCTGGCACTGCTGGCCGTGGCTTTACCCACTACACCATAGCATCAGCCCCAAGAATAAATCTACTTGTCTAAAGAAACACACTGCTGTGACGTGTGAGGGCCACGTAGTTGGGACGTGGAGGCACCTCCAGGAGCTGAGGGTGTCCCTTGTCCCACAGCCAGCAAGGAGTCACTGCTGCCCAGAGCCTGGGTGAACCTGGAAACAGATTCTCCCCTGTCAGGCTTTCGGATGAGAGCACAGCCCCCGCCCAGCCCTGATTTCCTCCCGGTGAGACCCCGCAGCAACTTGGGAGTGATAAGTGGGCGTGGCCTTCACCCATTAATAGAAAACTAGTTCAAATGGGCAGCTCAGCTCCAGGCCAGAGACTTGGGCAGTTTGTTCTGGGGGCCCATGACGGCAGACCGCCCGAGGTCAAACGTGCTATGGGGTCCCCTCCACAGTCTCCACTTCAAGCTTCTTCTCTTGCAAGCCTCTTGGCCAAGCTCAAAGTCAAGGCACGGGTGGGGGAGGGGGAGAATGCCCCAGCCACATCAGGGTCTGGAAAGGGCGGGGCTGTCTATAGGTGGAGGTGGCTGCCTCCCCGAGACCTCGTCAGGGCCAGGCCTCCCTGCCCACAAGTCTCACCCTTTGGTGAAGCCAGGCTTGAGACAAGCGACAGCTGCCCATGCTGTAAGGATTGGCGCTTCTCTCTGTGCTGGGCACTGGGTTTTCAATGGTTTTTGAAATTTTTGTTTAGTTGAGAGATGGAGAGAGAGAGAACGCCCATCTGTTGCTTCACTGTGCTAATGCCTGCAACAGCCGGGGCTGGGCCCAGCAAAAGCCAGGCGCCAGGAACTCAGTCCAGGTCTCCCGTGTGGGTGGCAGGAACCCAAGCACTTGAGCCCTCGCTGCTGCTTCCCGGGAGGCTGGGGGTCGAACCCGGGTACTCCGATCTGGGACCCGAGCATCTGAGTTGGTGTCTTAGTCGCAGGCTGAATGCCCGCCCCACCACGTGCTTCATGTGTGAGATTTGCCAAAAGTTCTTCTTCCTTTTTAGGGGGGGATTTATTTATTTATTTGAAAGGCAGGGTTACAGAGAGGCAGAGAGAGAAAGAGGTCTTCCAACCACTGGTTCACTCCCCAAACGGCAGTAATGACCGGAGCTGGGTCAATCTGAAACCAAGAGCCAGGAGCTTATTCCAGATTTCCCACGTGGGTGCAGGGGCCCAAGGACTTCGGCCACCTTCTACTGCTTTCCCAGGCCGTAGCAGAGAGCCGGATCAGAAGAGGAGCAGCCGGGACTTGAACCAGCACCCATATGGGATGCCGGCAGTGTAGGTGGTGGCTTTACCCTCTATGCCACAGCACTGACTCTGCCACAAGTTCTGAGAGGAGTGTTGGAGGCAAACCTTCTCTCTGGAAGCTGATTGCCCAGTCCTGGATCATCCTGGATAATCACGCACACGCTGTCTGAACTTCAGTGTCGTCCTCTGTCAATCTGCCATAAAGACAGCACCATCTTCCCAGGTGACTGCGAGGACTACATAAGGCAGAGAAAAAGAAACTGACCTAACTGTCCTTAGACCTGTGTGTCCTAACCTTACTAGACCAGTGGGTGTGCTTGTTGGCATTGCTGGGGAGAACCTGAGCTTCCTAGCAGCCAGGGGGAGAGCGGATGAGTTACGAAGATCTGGTGTTGGTGAGAAGACGCACAGCTGGGTAGGGGAAGGACACTGCACGGCGCTTTGCGTTAGTCTGCTTTTCATTACCTTAACTGAAACACCCGAGAGGAACTTCTCCGGGAAAGAAAAGTTTATTTGCGGTGGAGGTTACAGGGTGGGGTGGCCCCAGAACGTGGCGTCTGATGTGGCCTTGTTATGGTAGATAATAGGCACAGTGATTACACGGTGAGCCAGAGAGGAGCAGAGACAACCTAGGCTGAACTGGAACTCGAAACATCAAACCCCATCCAAGAACCTCCCTGCAAGGGCACACCACCCCCCTCCCCCCCAAATCCAGACTTCCCATCAGCCCCATCACTAGAGCAAGTCTCCATCCTTAACCTGTCAATCATGAAGACATCAGAGTTTAAACAACAGGGAAGACAAATCCTGCTCAACCCAAAATGTATACACATTACAACTCAAGAGCAAACAAGGGGCCGGCGCTGTGGCGTAGCGGGTAAAGCTGGCGCCTGCAATGCCGGCATCCCATACGGGTGCTGTTTTGAGTCCTGGATGCTCCACTTCCTACCCGGCTCTCTGCTATGGCCTGGGAAAGCAGTAGAAGACGGCCCAAGTCCTTGGGCCCCTGCACCCAAGTGGGAGACCTGGAGGAAGCTCCTGGCTCCTGGCTTCAGGCTGGCCCAGCACCAGCCATCATGGCCATTTGGGGAGTAACCCAACGGATGGAAGATCAATTGATCTCTCTCTGTAACTCTGCCTTTCAAATAAATCTTGAAAAAAAAAGAAGAACAGACTTGTGAAATACCTGAAGATGTGTGGGGAGGTGTTTTTCACACCCTAGTCTTCAATACAGGTTGAGAGCAATTTGATGCTTTTAATTTTCATTTTATTTGAAAGGCAGAGAGATGGGGAGAGAGAGCGTGGCGCTCCCTCCAGCAGTCCACTCTCCCGAGTGACTGCAGGACTCCAAGCTGGGCCAGACTGAAGCCGGGAGCCCAGAACGCCCAAATGGACGCAGGGACCCAAGTGCTTGAGCCGTCCCTGCTGCCTCCCAGGGTGCACGTTAGCCGGAAGCTGCATCGGAAGTGGAGCAACCAGGACTCAAACCAGGCGTCTGACATGGGCTGTGGGTGCCCCAAGCAGGGACTTCACCCCTGCACCAGAACTCGCCCCATTGGTAGCAACTTAGCCAAAGAAGTCCTGGCGGCAGGTGAGGAGACAACAGGATGTGATCCAGGTGACGAGTTCCTTCGTGGCTTCCTTCTTCCAAGGCTCATTTGGTGATGTCTGGAGGAGGAGAGTAAGCCCTTTAAGAAAGCCACACTTAGCATGACCTTTTCAGGTGGCCACATGGCCCAACCACCGGTGCCAGCCCCACCCCCATCCTAATGGGACTCGCTGCTCTACTTCCCTGCCCGCCCCCGGCAAAGTTTTCAAAGGACCCTGTTCCTGAACACGTGGCTCTCTTTCCATCTCCTGATCTCTCTGTCTCTCTCTGTTTCTTGGTTTCTCTCTCACTCTCTCTCTTACACTCTCCTTCTCTCTCTTTTTCCTTCTTTGCGCCTTCCCTCCAGACTGTCGGGTTTCCCCCAATAAACTCTTTCCCTTAAAAAACAAACAAACACACAAACAAACAAAAAACTGGCCGGTGCTGTGGCATAGCAGGTAAAGCTGCTGCCTGCCGTGCTGGCATACCCTAGGGGCGCCAGTTCGAGTCCTGGCTGCTCCACTTCCGATCCAGCTCTCTGCTGTGGCCTGGGAAAGCAGTAGAAGATGGCCCAAGTGCTTGGACCCCTGCACCCATGTGGGAGACCCAGAAGAAGCTGCTGGCTCCTGGCTTCAGATGAGCACAGCTCTGGCCATTGTAGCCATTTGGGGAGTGAACCAGAGTGAACCAGAGGATGGAAGACCTGCCTCTCTCGCTCTCTCTCTCTCTCTCTCTCTGGCTCTACATCTCTCTGTAACTCTTTCAAATACATAAAATAAATCTTAAAAAAAAAAAACCAGGCTTTTGGTAAGTATGGGATGGCCAAGAGCTGAACAGTATGTATTCTGGAAAAATTTGGAGTATATTATTTACTTAATAATTATTAAATTTATTATTAAAATTATTAAATAAGTATTACATTAATTATCTATGTAGAGACAATAACTATATAATACCTATATATAGCTATTGCACAGAGATAGTTCTAGATGTTTCTTAGAGACAGCATGACCAGGATCTGAGAATCTGTCTTCCAAGTCTACACTGAGACCATTCACGTTGAAGGTAAAGTCAGGTGGCCATATTCAATCCACCACTTCATCTATATCCCATACATCACCTCCTTTTGCTTATCTCTGTTGTTTTCTGTCCACTGGGTTATTTAAACGTGTTTTACTATGTTGTTTTAGTTTCTCTGTTGGCTTTTTTACTGTATCTCTTTGTAGTATTTTGTAGTGATTGGTCCAGGGATTATAATATACATCCCTACCTTTGCATGCATAGTCTGCTTAGGGTACTATCTTACCTATAAATAAAAATAAAATGTAGACATCTTAGAAGCCTTGACGCCACGGTCAGCCTCTGTGTTACACGTACATGCATTACACCTCTCAGACAACTGCATCCTTAACACACTGTAGAGCGCCCGGGGGAGCGTGGCAGCCTGCTGTACCCCCACATCTGCCGTTCCTGTCGCACCCGACCCCCGAGACGCCAGGTCTCCCGCTGGCACCAGCTCTCATCCGGCCAGAACCCCTGGGCTTCTGCTCAGAGCGCACGCGCTGGGCCAGCGTGGTCTTGGTCTTCGTTCACATTGGAAGGCTATCCCGGCTCAGTGTAGAATTCGGGGTTGGTGATCCCTTCCTTTTGGGGAAGATTCCTGTGTCTCCTGGCCTCTCTGGTTTCGGAGGAAGCAGCCACAGACCTTGAACTGCTGCTCCTTATGTGTGGCTACCTTTTCTCCAGGCTCCCTGGGTCTACGCTTGGCAGAAGTGATTACATTGTGTCTGGGCACAGTTTCCTTGGGTTTATCATCCGTGGGGATCAATGAAAGTCTTGAATCTGTATATTTATGTTTTTTCACTGAGTTTGGGAAATTTCCACCATTATTATTATTTTTTTTTGACAGGCAGAGTGGACAGTGAGAGAAAGAGAGACAGAGAGAAAGGTCTTCCTTTTTCCGTTGGTTCACCCCCAAATGGCCGCTGCAGCCGGCGCACCGCGCTGATCCGAAGCCAGGAGCCAGGTGCCTCTCCTGGTCTCCCATGTGGGTGCAGGGCCCAAGCACTTGGGCCATCCTCCACTGACCTCCCGGGCCACAGCAGAGAGCTGGACAGGAAGAGGAGTGACTGGAACAGAATCCGGTGCCCCGACCGGGACTAGAACCCAGGGTGCCGGCGCTGCAGGCGGAGAATTAGCCTAGTGAGCCGCGGCGCTGACCCCATTATTATGTTTTTAAATATGTTTTCTGCGTCTCTCCCTGACTCTTCCTGGTCAGGGATAGAAAAGTCAGATCTTTTATCATGGCCAAGCACGTCTCTGAGAGTCTGTTCCGTTCATTGTATTTCAGGAATTAATTTATTCAAAGAGCAGAGAGACCGAGACACAGAGCTCCCATCTGCTGCTTCCCTCCCCAGATGCCCACGATGCTCAGGGCTGGGCCGGGCCAAAGCAGGAGCAGGGGACGTGGCTCAGGTCTCCGTGTGTAGGGACCCAACTACCCGAGCCGTCCTCTGCTGCTCCCCAGGGTGTACATGTGCAGGAAGCCGGAATCGGGAGCAGAGTCAGGACTTGAACCCAAGCACTCTCCGAGGTATGTGGATGTCCCAAGTGGTATCTTAGCTACTGCACACCCCCCACCACTGTTCTTCAGCTCAGAAAATTTCTCTTGGTGTGGCCTCCAGTTCACTGAACTTTTCCTCTGTTATCTCTAATCTACTGTTACACTCGTCCAATAATTGAAAGATGCTGCTATGGCATGTTTCCACCGGGTTCTTTTTGACAGCCTCCGTTTCCTTGCTGAGATTTCTATCTTTTCATTTGCTTCAAGAACACCCACCTGCATCTCACGGGTGAGGTGCAATACCTGCATGAGAGTCTCTAGTATTTCCAGTATCTGGGTCATCTCAGGGTTAACATCTATTGTCTGTGTTTTCCCTTCAGCGTTGGTTTAGGGCTTAGTTTCCTGGTTTTTAGTATACCAAGGAATTCAGGACTTTTTGGATAGTTTGTTGGGAGGGTCTGGGGCTTGTGAAAATCCTCTGCAGTGTGGACATTCTGCTTGTTCCTTAGTTTTGTCAGGACCCGGCGGGGCAGACCGGCACCTGTTCAAGTTCAAACAGCAAGAGCCGTGTTGCCTTCTGCGAGCAGCGTTGCCGACGTCAGCCCTTTGCTTTGTCCTCGGGGTCTCTCCCTCTCCCCCCAGTGCCACTCGGTACGTGCTGGCCTCTCTGGGGCCCGGGTGGTTGCTTACATCCTCATTCAGTTCTCCAAGCCTTTGCCTTTTGAAAAAAAAAATGCTCATTCCACTGGAGACCAGCTGGTGCCCACGTCAGCTCAGACGCAGAGTTGGCAATTCCTCTTCTCCTCCCTCCTCCACGGCCCGCAGGGGTCTCTCTCTCGTCACGGAGTCCTGAAGAATGCGTTCTCTTAGTGTTTCCGCCTCCGACGCTGTCACACGGTGCCTGAGACTGCGCCTGCCCCCAGGGAGGAGGCACAAAAGGTAAAAGATTAAAAGAGAGAGAAAGAGAGAGAGAGAGAGAGAGAGAGAGCGAGCGAGCTCTGGCCTCTGTCCATGCTCGTCACAAAGTGGGAGCCCCGGGTTCCTCTATGTAGGGGGCCGGTTTTCTTTCTGTCTCGGGGTGCCCGTGTGTGACCACAGTCACCACAGTGGCTCAGGGCAGGGCAGAGGTTTGTGAGGGTTCTCTCACACTTCCCAGCTCAATGGACCTTTTGTCCTGGGCCTGTGACCAGAAAGACAGGCTGTGAAATCTGTCGCACCTGCAGAAAAGTGGGGTTCACAGGACCCCTGGTCCTTGACTGTCCCGGCACTGGGACTCAGACTTGGCGTGAGTGACCCTGGGAAACCTCCATACCCCGTCTGCCACTGGCCCCAGGCGTCTGCACCTGCCACTGGCCCTCCACTGTATCTGGGGACGAAAAGGGGGAGCGAGACAGCCTGGCTCTCAGCTACCAGGTTCTGGAAGTTACATGCCCCTTTCCTCTTGCACCCCATTGGCTGGAATCGGTCATGTGACCCCCATATGTTCCCGCAAGGGAGTCTGGGAAGTGTAGGGGAGCACACGGAGTGTTTGTCGAGCGGAGGTCCTAAAGCAGCCATCCTGGGAGCAGGAGACCATCGCAGCCCTGCCCGTGAGCCCGGGGGAAGTGAACAGGCACCGAGCAGGGCACCTGCCTGGTCCACCCAGCCGGAACTCCTGAGGGCTGCCAACAGTCCGCGCCAGCCCCTGGGAGTCTGGAAATCGCTCCAGCAGCCCGGCCAGCTGCCGAGGGGCCCGGAGAGGCTGGAGGAGGCGGGGGGCCAGGGCTCAGTAGGGGGAGGGCCCTCTCAGCAGTGGCTTTGCCAAGGACCCTGCAGATACCCCTGCCACCAGGCATAGAGGAGGACATGGTCCAGTTGCAGCTGGGGACACTGAGCCCTTCATGGAGACTAGGGGTTTTGTCTCAGGGTCGGTCCTCCAGGGCCACCACAAGGCCGAGGGCTTCCCTGGAAGTTTGTGCCGGAGGAGGGCCGTGGATAGCAGTGGGATGAGGCCACGCGTCCCCTATCCCCAGCAAGCAGTGGGGTCCTTGCCCTGGTGAGAGGGGAGGAGCTGGCCAGGGCCTCTCTGTGCAGGGGCTGCCCCTGGACGATCTCACCTCATCCTCCCAACAGCACCGCAAGCTAGAAATGATTATCCCCACTTTACAGACGGGGAAGCTGAGGTCCAGAGAGGAAGAAACTTACCCCGGAAGCCCAAGGCCGAGCTCAAACAAGAACTCTGTGTCCACACTTGAGACAGCACTGCTGGAGGGCAACTTTCTTTCTTTTTAAGATTTTATTTACTTATGTGAGAGCTGGAGTTACAGAGAGAGAGAGAGAGAGAGAGAGAGAGAGAGAGGTCTTCCATTTGCTGGTTCATTCCCCAAATGACCACAATGGCCATAGCTGAAGCCAGGAGCCAGGAGCTTCTTCTCGGTCTCCCACGTGGGTGCAGGGACCCAAGGACCTGGGCCAACTTCTCCTGCTTTCCCAGGCCACAGCAGGGAGCTGGATCGGAAGAGGAGCAGCTGGGACTCGAACCGGCGCCCATATGGGATGCTGGTGCTGCAGGTGGAGGCTCAGTCTACTATGCCACAGCACCGGCCCTCAGATGACACAAGGAGGGGCAGCCGCCCGGGCTTCAGTAGCCACCAAATCACCCCCAGTCTTGTCTCACCCATCCTCACCCCCCGGCGCCCCTCCACACCCCTGGTTCCTTTAGAGCAAACCCCTGACCTCACATCAGTTCCTCCCTGGGAGTTCCAGCCACGCCCTTAGCCACAGGGCCTGGCCCATCACGGAGGACAATCAAGCGTTTGTTGAACTGCAGAAGCAAACGATCTTAAGGACCCGTCAGGCTGGAAGTATGCGTGTGCGTCTCTCGCAGGCTCTCAGGAGTGGTGGAAAGACGCCAAGCCTTGCCATGAGGTTTGGGCTCCGACCCTGGCTCTGCCATGTGCCGTGGCTCTGGGACCCTGGGTGAGCTCACGGAAACCTCGCAGCCCTGTTGGCCCCTGTAGAATCTGAGCTTCCTAGCTCTGTGATTTGCCAAGCTGTTAGGATTGAATGAGGACAAGAATGTGGGCACGGGAGCAGCAGAGAACCTGGCTAGGGATCATTCATCTGACCCACTTGGGCCTCCGTCGCCCCATCTGTAAAATGGGCTGACAATAGTACCTGCTCCAAAGGGCTGCTGGGATAGATGGGTGCAGTGAGTCGGTCCGTTTTAGGTTGGGCGTCTGCCACGTGGCCCATGCTCAGCGCGAGCTGTTCTTGGTCGTGAGAAGACAGCAGCGAGGACCACCCAGGTTACGTGAGACACGACAGTTCCGTTTCAGGTTGGTTCTCTGCGGAGGACAATTTGCCTGCACAATGTCTAAAGGCGGCTGTGGTTATCACAACCGAGCCAGAGGACTGTCCCTACAGCACAGGGGGATTTGGCCTAAAATGTGAGTGCCGTGGCTGACCAGCTCTGGATTGGAGGGAGGGCCGGGAGGGGGTTGGCGCCATCACACAGAGGCCGGGAGGCTGCGACCTCGGTTCCCCAGGGCTGTGTCCGAGCCACAGAATGAACGTGGTGTTTCCTCCATCTTGATCAGGGTGGCAGTTGACCTGGTTCTTGGCGGAAGCCAGCTGGATGCAGCAGGATGCCCGTTCTCAGCTGGGTACGCTTCGTCCTTTTTCATAAAGCCTGGGAGAGGGTGGGGGTTCTGCCGGTGTAAGCTCAGGTGCGGAGTTGAGTGACGTGATTCGATGTATGTTGGGATAAGATTGTTCCACTGCTGTCAGAGGGCAGGGTGCGGGCAGGTGGGAGGAGAGGCAGGGAAGCTAGGGCACCTGTGACCACGTGGTGGCTGTGGAAGCAGAGGGGAGACTTGCCGGGTGCAGGGCGAGTGTTGGAGGAGGCGTCTCAGGTCCTACCAACACCTGGGATGCAGTGGGAGTTAAGAGAGGGGGCTAGAGGGCTGGGCTTTGAGCCTGGACTACCGGGAGGACCTGGGGGCCATGTATGGGAGGAAGCAGCCACGGCTCCGGGAGATTCTGCAGGTTAGAGCTGAGGGCTCCCAGGGAGACCCCGAGGAAGGGCAGCCCTGCCTGGCAGCCCCATGGCCCAGGGGTGAGGACCATGGTCCACCTGCCAGCCAGCACTGCAGCCCCGCTGAGATCACTAAGGGAGGGAGAGAGGGTGGAGAAGAAAGAGGACCGCGGACGGAGCTTCGCAGGCTTTGGAGTCAGAGAGCAAAGGAGGATCCAGGGCAGGCGGCTGGGAAGCAGGAGCAGGGGCCGAGGGAGCCTCGGAGGATGTCTCCAAGGGCAAAGGGGAGTGGGGGGGCAGCACAGCCGGGCAGAGTGGTTCCCCCGGGGCAGCCTGGCCGAGCGCCTAGGAGCCAGGAGGCTGCAACCATTGTCACATGTCATTATCAACACGCTTGGAAGGAAAGCTCCCCACCTGCTGGCCCCTCCCTGAGCCCTGTCCCTCCTGGGCCGGAGAGGAGCCCCCGGGGCAGGTGGGGAGGTCAGGTCCCCAGCTGATCCTGAAGCTCTCCCGCATCTCCTCACCTGCATCACGGGGCGTGGATGGGCTCTGGGCAGTGTTAGGATCAGGACCCACTTTTGCGAATCCCAGAGACAGCCCCCTCCCGCAGACGCATTCCACGGGGCCAGCATTACCCTGATTCCAAAACCAGACAAGGACATGACGACAACGAAAGCAAACCGCAGGAGAGTGACCCTGATGCGCACAGAAGCTGCAGTTCCCCACGGAAACCCGCAAAGCAGATCCAGCAACACAGCGAAGAGCCCCTTCGCCACAAGCCAGCGGGGTTTATCGCTGGGACGCAAGAGTGGTTCAGCATACACAAACCAGCCCGCGCGACACCACCCTTCACCAGAATGAACTAGAAAAATCCCCATCGTCTCCATAAACACAGAAAATCTATTCCTGGTTAAAAACCCAGAGATTCGGTACGGAAGGAGCATAGCCCAGCGTCACAGAAGCTCTATGTGACAGACCCACAGCGAACATCACACTGGCCGGGGCAAAAGCTAAAAAGAATTGCTCCAAGATCTGGAACCAGGCAAGGGTGTCCACGCTCTCGGCTTGGTTCAACACAGTGCCGGAAGCCTTGGCCAGAGCCGCGTGGCAAGAGAAATACAAGGCTTGCAAACTGGAAAGCAAGAAGTCAAGTGAGGCCTGTTTGCACATGACAGGAGTCTAGGTACAGACAAACCTAAGGACTCCACTGAAAACTGTTTGGATTGGTAAATTCAGTAAAGTTCCAAGAAATGAAAGCAACAGGGGCCGGTGCTGTGGCACAATAGGTTAAGCCTCAGCCTGCCACACCGGCATCCCATAGGAGTGTCGGTTAAAGTCCCAGCTGCTCCTCTTGCAATCCAGCTCTCTGCTATGGCTTGGGAAAGCAGTAGAAGATGGCCCAAGTCCTTGGGCTCCTGTACCCACATGGGAAACCCTGAAGAAACTCCTGGCTCCTGGCTTCAGGTTGGCTCAGTTCCAGCCTTTACCTGCGGCGCTGGCACACCAGGTTCTAGTCCCAGTCGGGGCGCCGGATTCTGTCCCGGTTGCCCCTCTTCCAGGCCAGCTCTCTGCTGTGGCCCAGAAAGGCAGTGGAGGATGGCCCAAGTGCTTGGGCTCTGCACCCACATGGGAGACCAGGAGAAGCACCTGGCTCCTGGCTTCGGATTGGCGCAGCGCTGGCCGTGGTGGCCATTTGGGGGGTGAACCAACGGAAAAAGGAAGTCCTCTCTCTCTGTCTCTCTCTCACTGTCTAACTCTGTCTGTCTATATATATATATATATATATATATGAAAGGAATATCTCTAGCCGTCACAGAAAAGCAAATCGAAATGACGATGGTGTCATCTCATTCCTGTGAGAACGGCTGTTACCAAGAAGATAAAATACCACAAATGCTGGTGAGCATGTGGAAAAAGGGACCCCGAGCACACTGCTGGCGGGGATGCACATTAGCACGGCCATCATGGAGAACAGCATGGAGATTCCTCAAAACACCAAAAGGAGACCTACCCTCTGACCCCGGCTTCTGGGCGTCTCCCCAAGGGAAACCAAGTCAGCTTGTGCAAGGCCCAGCTGCGCGCCCATGCTCATGGCAGCCCGGTCACAGAGGCCAAGACATGGCATCAGCCTAGGTGTCCACTGAATGGAAGAAATGTGGGATGTTGGCCAGCCCTGAAGAAGAACGAGATCCTGGCACTGTTTCCAGATGGCGAAGTGGGCTGGAAGCCACTTCTCCCTTCTCGTAGGCGGGAGTTTAAAACTGTCCGTTTGAACCCAGAACAGACGGTACTGGAGGAGGGTGACTGGGGACTGGAGAGGGGGAGACTGGCTCCGAGGAGCCAAATCAGAGAGAGAAGTCACAGGTCCTGGTGCCCCACAGCACAGTGGGGATCGCAGTGCCTGAGGATCGGGAAGCGACGCGGGGACACGGGGATATGGCCACGCGGGGATGTGGGGACGCGGGGACGGAGACGCCGAGTGCCTGATCTGATCACTTCTCCCTGCACACGTGTGCAGAAGCCTCGCCCTGCGCCCCACAGCCTGGGCAAGTGGCGTGTGTGAATCGACATTACAAATTAATAATTTGTAATAGAAGATAATAGAAGAACCAGAGACAGGAGAGTGCGGAGCACGGTGGGGGAGGGTAAGCCCAGCCAGCGTGCAGCACCCCCACCCCCAGATCTGAACCTCTGGGACCCGGGCCCAGGCGCCGTGATGCACACACACCCGGTACTGACGACCAGTGAGGAAACTGAGGCCCTAGAACCCTGCCCCTCACTCTCCTACCCTGAGCTCCCCCGGCTGCAGTCAGAGGGTGGCGTTCCCGTCCCTCCAGAGAAGGAATCCGGAAAGGAAGCGTGCTGGGCGACTCGGAGCCCGGGCTTCGCATCAGACCCTTCTGGGTCACTTTTCAGCCCTGTGCTCTGGGGACACGTGTCCCCAGCCTGATTCCCGGGAAAGATAAACCACTACACAGCAACTGGGCAGGCGCTGTGACAGCCAGCTAAGTCCCCGAGAAGCCACATCCCGGATCAGAGCTCCGGCTGCTCCACTTTTTTTTTTTTTTTTAATTTATTTCATTTATTTGAAAGGCAGAGTTACAGATTGAGTGAGACAGAGAGCAAGAGAGACAGAGACAGAGAGAGGTCTTCCATCCACTGGTTCACTCCCCAAACAGCCACAATGGCTGGAGCTGAGCCGATCCGAAGCCAGGAGCCCGGAGCTTCTTGCGATCTCCCATGCAGGCGAAGGGGGCCCAAGTGCTTGGGCCATCTTCTACAGCTTTTCACTTCCAAGCCAGCTCCCTGCTAATGCACCTGGGAAGGCAGCAGAGGAGTTCCGGGCTCCTGGCTTCAGCCTGACCCCAGCCAACTGTGGAGGGCATTTGGGGAGTGAACCAACAAATGGAAGCGTGCTCTGTCTCTCCCTCTAATAAATAAACACATCTTTTTAAAGCAACAATTGCATGCTGCGTGTTTTCTCATGCGTGGAGGTGTGGACATGTATACATGCATACACAGAGAGACACACACAGAGGAAGCCGTATTATTTGCCATTCATACGTGCTGTCTGCTGAATTATGCCCCTTCCGTAATCATACACCTTCTTTCCTCATTTTATGACTTTTGTCATGAATCCCACATTATGTGACGTCAACAAATCCACCCTTGCTTTCAAATAGTAGCGTATACGTGTACAAACGTGATGTTCACATGAATCAAACATGTAGCGAATGATAAAAATCGCTACGCCTCTGTGTGCTCATTGAACTCTTCCGTATGCTTTTCTGTGTTACTTGAAATATTTCACAATAAAAGACAAAGTCATCATAATGAAATGAAGCACAGGAATTTCAGAATTACACCTGCCCGGGCTTTGCACTTGACCGGAGCTTTGACCCCTGTGAGGCAGAGGACAATGATTGTTCCCATTTCCTGGCTGGGCAAGCTGAGGCTCAGGGATAGAATCACATACAAGGGTGTGAGTGCCCTGGCCAAAGGGAGCCTGGGATGAAGCCTGAGAGGCTGGCCCGGACATTGCCCGGCCCTTGGGAAAGCTTAGGAATTGCTGAATGAATGAATGAGTTGCAAGGTGAGTAGTAGATGCTTCTAGGGTCCTTCAGTGACCAAGGACCCTGCCCCAGGGCAAGGAGAGGAAGGGACTCACCCTTGCAGGCAGCGCTGGGTGCCAGGAGCGTGGGCGCCACTTGCTGGAAGGGACCCATTTTCCTGGTGAGAAGTTGAGGCCCAGACTCAATGAGGGGACGAGGGCGGGCAGCTCCTGTGCCAGAGCCCCTTCTGTCATCCTAGACTTAAAAAAAAAAAAGCCATAGAATTTTCCAGAAGACTCTGGGAAAGTTCTGGTGTTTGCTCTAAAAAGAAACGCCGTCTTCAGCCAGCGTGCACCTGCTGTGCTGGGCCTGTGTGACAGTCGCGGCCACTAAGGCTGGTGGAGTTGTGGTTTTAGCTTATAAACAAGACATGGGTGCTCCTCAGAGTTCCGGAGGCTGGACATCCAGGAGCAAGGCGGGCACTGGTGAGGGCCACGTTCTGCTGCCCAGATGGTGTCTTCTCGCCCTGACTGCCCACAAGGCCAGGGACAAAGGGTCTCTCTCTCTCTCTCTAACAAGATTTGAAAGGCAGAGTTACAGAGAGGCAGAGGCAGAGAGAGAGAAAGGTCTTTCATCTGCTGGTTCACTCCCCAAATGGCCACAATGGCTGGAGCTGTGCCGATCTGAAGCCAGGAGCCAGGAGCTTCTTCTGGGTCTCCCACATGGCTTGCAAGGGTCCAAGGACTTGGGCCATCTTCTGCTGCTTTCCCAGGCCATCAGCAGAGAGCTGGATCAGAAGTGGAGCAGCCGGGACTCGAACCAGCGCCCATATGGGATGCCGGCACTGCAGGCAGATTAACCCCCTGTGCCACAGCACCACCACCACCCCCCCTTTTTAAGATTTTTTAAATTTATTTATTTGGAAGGCAGAGTTACAGGCAGAGAGAGGGAGAGACAGAGAGGTCTTCTATCCACTGGTTCATTCCCCAAATGGCCGCATTGGCCAGAGCTGGGCTGATCTGAAGCCAGGAGCCAGGAGCTTCTTCAGGGTCTCCCATGTGGGTGCAGGGACCCAAGCAGCTGGACCATCTTCTGCTGCTCTCCCAGGTGCGTTAGCAGGGAGCCAGATCGGAAGTGGAGCAGCTGGGACACGAACCAGCCCCCATATAGGATGCTGGCACCACAGGTGGAGGCCGAGCCTGCTATGCCCCAGCACCGGCCCCCAAAGGTGTCTCTTATAATGCACTAATCCCATTCGTGAGGGCTCGGCCTTTTGATCTAATCACTCCCAGGCCCCGATTCATTGTCCTCATGACACCCAAACTCTCCCACATCTGAAGCCAGGCACCGGGCTCCACGCTTGACTTCCCTTACTCGAGGGCCGGCACCTGCCATGAGGGGCCCGTGGTAAAGCGGGGAAGCTGGGGGCCACGCCGCTTCTGGTGCACCTGCTCCACTCTGAACACCGTGGCATGAGAGCAGCCGTGCGTGGACACACGAGAGTGTGCGTGTTCCAGGAACACTTCAACGGACACTTACATTTGGATTTCAGACACCATCCCCTGTTCTTGTTCTTTTCCATTTTTCTTTTTAATTGACACATAGTATTTATTTTTCTTTTTTTGACAGGCAGAGTGGACAGTGAGAGAGAGACAGAGAGAAAGGTCTTCCTTTTTCCGTTGCTTCACCCCACAATGGCCGCTGCGGCCGGTGCACTGCGCTGATCTGAAGCCAGGAGCCAGGTGCTTCCTCCTGGTCTCCCATGTGGGTGCAGGGGCCCAAGCACTCGGGCCATCCTCCACTGCCCTCCCGGGCCACAGCAGAGAGCTGGCCTGGAAGAGGAGCAACCGGGACAAAACCGGTGCCCCAACAGGGACTAGAACCCAGGGTGCCGGTGCCACAGGTGGAGGATTAGCCTATTGAGCCGCGGTGCCGACCATAGTATATATTTTTAAACCATCAAAAAAGGCAAAAACCTCCCTGCGTCCCCAGGCTGTAAGGGAAGGTGATGGGAAGGTTTGTTGACAACAAGCACACGGCGCAGGTTTTGCTGTTACCCATTTTAAAGATGACAAAACTGAGTCCCAGAGAGATGGAGGAGCCTGTGCAGCACCTCACGGCTTGAAAGCGGAAAACCAGGCGCCTCCGGCAGGCAGTCGGGACCCAGAGCCAGGCTGTTCCTCACCTTCTGGCTGTGTGAGCACAGAACATTTGCTCTTTGCTTGCAGGATGTCTGACGTTCGAGATGGGGGAAATCGAGGCCCAGAGGGGGTCATGGCTGCAGCCCACCCAGGCACACACAGTGGAGGGCGGCAGCACCCCGCCCAGCCCCCTGACTCAGTCCGGGCCGGTTCTTTCCAGCCGTGGAGCTTCCTCATTTATTCCGACTAATTATCATTCGTTAAGTAGGTGTGGAAATGCTGACAGAAGAGTCGCAGGTGGGGAGGGGAGGGGGCGCCGGGAAGGCAGGAGTGAGAGAGGGGCCGGGAGAGCCGCCGCATCCACACGCACCCACACGCGTGCACAAGCACACACACACACACACCACGGCTTCCACTTCCTGAGATGTCCACCTGCTTATGAATATAAGTGGATTTTTGTAACAAGCATTGCAGCTGCATATAAGGCATTCAGACATGCAGACAATTTTACTAGATAATAGACTATCATGCAGGATACAATTTAAATTAAAAAATGCAATTTTCACCTTGAAATGAACAAATGATTACAATTTCTATACAAATTAAGGCATTCAGCCTCTCTTTCAGTAGTGGCACCAGCCCATGAAATATGACATAATTACCATGAAATACATTTTCAAATATTTTGATTTTTGTCCGCCGCTTTTTAAAAAACATAGGCCGCCTTCTAGGTCTCCGAGTGTGTGTTGGCATTTCCCACCTTCTGGGAAAAACACATTAAAAAGAAAAGCCCAAGTCCCCGAAGATGGAGCCGGCCCCCCTCCCGGCCTCCCCGCCTCCCCTCTCCTCACCCCTTGGAGTTCGTGGCCCTCCCCTCCCCCTCCCCTGGCTCAGAGATAAAATTGAAAAAAAGCAGACGGAGGAGAGGGGACGCAGGCGACCAGCTCCAAAGCCTGGATTTATCTAAGTTGCTACGCTTATCTGTGCCATCGCATCTGTTGGCTATCTCCACGCCAGCCGCTCCAACTCTCCAGCCCGCTCCCCTCTGGAAATGCGCCCCCCATCCAGGCATCCCCCCCTGCTCTTATTTTTTAATTATTTTTCCATTCTTGTCCCTTGGAGGCTGGAGATGAAACCACGAACAGCCCTTGCCTGAGGCTTGATCGGGTCCCCTAGAACTTTGGGGCTGGAAGGCAGTGGGCGGGGGAGGCAGGTGCGGGGTCCTGGGCTCCCAGGTGAGGTTCTCTGTCCGCTGCCCAAGCTGGTGACATCGATGAAGGTCACTCCCACCCTAAGCCGTCTCTTCCTGGGTCTGGGAGACCCCCAAGCCCATCCCCTGGGCCGAGCTTGGGCACTTGGGTCTGCACTCAGAGCCTCGACGAGCAGACCTGGCCTCTCTCTCCCTGGGGTCTCAGTCTGGGTTCTGATGCCGGGCTGGGGGACGGCTTCAGCGCCCCCGTGGCCGCCATGTGGACTTGGCACCATCTGTGGTGTGGTCTCTGTCCCCGTCTGAGCCAGCTTTGTGGTGCTTCCTCAGGCCCGTCCCGGAGTAGCCCTCCTGTCTCCTCTGAGATGGAAGAACAGCCCGAGGAGAGACCCTGCCCCCATCACGCAGGGCATAGCGCCCGCTTGCTTTTCTTTAGCACAGTGGCCCCTGTTTTCCAAGCATTTCGCCTGCTTCAGCCCGGCCCCACCTCTACCTGCGCTGTCGGGGGACCGGCCCGCAGAGGAGGGGGTCGGGTCCCCAGACCTCCTGCTGCTGGGTCCTAAGGTACTCCATGTGACCACAGCCTCCTCCTCGGCTCCTACCCCACCCCCCCCGGCCCCAGGGGAAGAAGGTCTCGCATGCACCGACCCGGGAAGCAGAACGGGGCATCTTAGTGGAAAAAGAATTTTAGGGTCAAACCTTCAGAGTTGCAGAATCCAGCCACCATCTTCTCCATCTGAGCGTGGTCTCTGTGCCTCAGTGTTCTCATCTGCAAGATGGAGGTGACGATACTTCCCCCACCTGGAGGCTGAGATAAACGGTGAGCGTGTGGCAGGGCTTCGGCAGGTGCCACCCTCGCCGCCTGTGCTCCGGCTCCCAGCTTGCTATGGGATTTCGAGGCATTAAAAAGAAATTCTGGGGCAGCCACGTGACCTATGGCTAAGGAACTGGTTAAGGGGCCCTCATGCCGTATGGGAGTGCCTGGGTGTGAAATCCCAGCTCCACTCAGGTTCCAGCTTCCTGGAAAGAAGTGGCGATGGCTCAGTGGTGGGTCCCTGCCCCTCACTCCGGAGACTTGGATTGAGTTCCTGATTCCTGGCTTCCCCTGGCCGTGGAACCCTGGCTGTTGAAGGGCATCTGGGCAGTGAACCAGTGGACAGGAGTCTTTTCTCTTTCACTCTCTCTCTATCTCGCTGTCTTTCAAATCAATAAATCTTTAGGAAGCTTCTTCTGGCTCATCGGGAAAGGCCTATGTGCTGAGGTGCTTGGCCCTTAAACTTGTTGGCAGTGGGAGCTGAGTCGGGTTCCTGCGCCTGAAACAGACACCGGTGCCTGGAGAGATGCGCGTGGGCCTCCAGGGAGGGCGCGGCGGGTGAGGGAAGGCAGGAAGAGACCAGAGGACTGGGGTGACGTTTACTAAACACCCACTCCCCGGCACAGTCACCGTGCTAAGGCGCTCTCGCTCTCTCACTTGCTCGCTCTCCCTCTCTCTAATTCTCATGTCAGTGTTATGAGGTTAACATCAACCCATTTTACCAATGGCAAACAAAAGCACAGAGAGGTTATGTCATCTGCCCAAGATCACACTATAGGGCTGGTGTTGTGGCCTAACAGGTTAAGCAGGCACCTGCAGCACCGGCATCCCAAATGGGTGCCGGTTCGAATCCCAGCTGCTCCACTTCTGATCCAACTCCCTGCTAATGCTCCTGGTAAAGCAGTGGAAGATGGCCCAAGTGCTTGGGCCCCTGCATCTGCGTGGGAGACCCAGAGGAGGCTCCTGGCTCCTGGGCTTCAGTCTGGCCCAGCTCTAGTCCTTGTGGACGTCTGGGGAGTGAACCAGCAGATGGAAGACCTTTTTCTCTGTAACTCAGCCTTTCAAATAAATAAAGTAAATCTTAAGAAAAAAATAGAAGCTGAGCCAGGGTCTGAATCTAGGTTTCCTGACTCAAAATCTGCAACGTGCAGGTGCCCTAGGTAGACCAGATGACTGCTTTGTTCCCAGCCAGTATTCTAGTGAAAATATATAATTAAATAATATGAGGTCTAGGGACGAAAAGCACATCACCAGCCCCAGGCTGGGTACGGCAAGTACACGATTAGAAGGATTCACTGGTGCCAAGCTCAGGAAGCCAAGTGCTGTGACCCAGGGGCAGCTGAGCAGTTGAGTGGGGAGGGGGTAGCAGGTGCACTGGAGTGAGGAGGGGGAGTCGGGGGTCAGACTCCACCCTGTTTCTGCAAAGCCGCCGGAACGCGGCCAGATCACTTCCTGTCTCTGCAAATTTACCTGCAGAACAAAGGGGCTGATTCGGAATCGGAGAATCATGACCACGTGTGCTGGGAAAAAACGAGCTGTGGATTTCACAATTTTTCCACACCGAGATCAACTTCCTCCTTACACTCCATTTCCAAGAACAGACAGTCACCCCGTATCTCCACCAACCTCCCACGGGCAGGGGACTTCCCGAGAGGAGAGGAACTTCCCACGTCCATGGCCAGCCCACTCCAACCCGAGCCCCAGCTAAATGGCCGCATTTTCGTAATCTTAAAAATGCATGCACATTTCACATTCTGTCCCCAAATGCAGGCTATTTCATAAAAATGGGGCTGGTTCCGGTCTGCATTTTCCCCTCCAAATTCTATCTAAAGCCAGGACTACAATCCCCAGCAGGGTCGGACCAGGTGTTTTCTGTGGCGTTCTCTGTGAACGCACTCAGCAAAAGGCCACATTCTCTTCAACAGTTCCTACGAGCCGAAGTTCTTCCAGTATAACGCTCCAACCTCACACAGAGAGCCATTTCAACTCTTCTTTTTTTAAGAGTTTTTTATTTGAAAGGTAGAGTGAGAGAGAGAGAGAGAGAGAGAAAGAGAGAGAAAGAGAATCTTCCATCCACTGGTTCATTCCCCAAATGACCACAAATGCCGGAGCTGAGCTGATCCAAAGCCAGGAGCTTCTGGGTCTCCCACACAGGTGCAGGGGCCCAAGGACTTGGGCCATCTTCTGCTGCTTTCTCAGGCTACAGCAGGGAGCTGGATCAGAAGTAGAGCAGCCAGGACTCAGACCAGCGCCCATATGGGATGCCGGCATCGCAGGTGGCGGCTTTACCTGCTATGCCACAGCGCCGCCCCGGGGTGAGGATTTTTAACCCTCCTGAATGCGCAATTACTGTGACAACTGCAGGTTCAGGGGCCAGAGCGAGGCAGACTGAAAACCAGGAGGAGGAGGACTAGAAGGAAAACGCTCTCTTCTCGGCTGTCCCCTCTTCCTAACGACAGCTCCCCAACGAAAGCAGAAGGAGGACCGGTGCCGCGGCTCACTCGGCTAATCCTCCGCTTGCGGCGTCAGCACCCCGGGTTCTAGTCCTGGTCGGGGCGCCGGATTCTGTCCCGGTTGCCCCTCTTCCAGGCCAGCTCTCTGCTGTGGCCCGGAAGTGCAGTGGAGGATGGCCCAAGTGCTTGGGCCCTGCACCCGTGTGGGAGACCAGGAGGAAGCACCTGGCTCCTGGCTTTGGATCAGCACAGCTCCAGCCATGGCGGCCATTTAGGGGGTGATCCAAAGGAAGGAAGACCTTTCTCTCTGTTTCTCTCTCTCATTGTCTAATTCTATCTGTCAAATTAAAAAAAAAAAAAAAAAAGCAGATGGTGCCCCTCCCGGAAGAAAACCAGTGGCTGAAGGGACATCATGAGACCCCGAGATGGAGCCAGGGCCACTCTCTCCATGATGCCCAGGAAGGACCCTGGGACTACTGTGTGGCCCCACGCCTCTCCCCATCCTCACAGGACAAAGAGGGGTGGCTCCCCTCGGAGGACCCTTCCTGCCCCAAGGGGCCAAGGCCACCATGGGTGAGCAATTGGCACAAGTGTTCAGAAATAGACAATCCCTGTTTCAATAGGGCCTGCATCTCAGCCTCCAGGATCCCACAGCCTGGCGCGGCACTGGGCAACGATGCCACATTCTTAGAATGAGAAATATCGTAACAGCAGCCGCCACGTGCTGAGAGCCTCCTGTGTGCTGGGCACCGACGACCTCATCTCCTCCGATCAGCGCTCACCAGGCAGGTGCCGGAAGGGCCCCTGCAGAGACGCGCACGCCGGGTTCCTCCAGTTCAGTGGCTCGTCCCCAGCACCAGGGTGGAGCTGGGATTCAAACCGTGGTCTCTGTGGCCTTCAGCGGGCACAGCGGGCACAGCCCCCTAGGCAGGAACCCTGGAAACATCAACCAGACCCCCGCGTGCAAGAAAGCATAGCTCCTCTCTCTGCTGCCCCCAGCGAGAATGTGGGTGCTCACCCCTGATCAACCACGGAGAGATCCCCAGCTAGGATAAGGAAAGGATGGAGGGCGAACCGTGTGCCTGGTCTGCCAGCGCGTGTGTGGGAAGGCAGAGAAGGACTGTGCGTGTGGGGGCGACGCCGCTGTCCTCGGGATTCTGACTCCTAGGACACAGAATAATGAAATGCACAAATTTTAAACGCATTGCCCTTTTTTAAAAAAAGTTAAATTCCTGGGTTTTTTAAAAAATATTTTATTTATTTGAGAGGCAGAGTTACAGAGAGGCAGAGGCAGAGAGAGAGAGAGAGAGAGAGGTCTTTCATCTGCTGGTTCACTCCCCAAATGGCCACAACAGCTGCAGCTGAGCCGATCCAAAGCCAGGAGCCAGGAGCTTCTTCCGGGTCCCCCACGTGGGTGCAGGGGCTCAAGCACTTGGACCGTCTTCTACTGGTTCCCCAGGCCATAGCAGAGAGCTGGATCGAAGAGGAGCAGCTGGGACTTGAACTGGTGCCCATATGGGATTCCAGTGCCACAGATAGAGGCTTAGCCCACTACGCCACAGCGCCGGCCTGGCACTGGGTACAGCTGGCTCTGACCCACCTCTCTGGCACCTCTGGTTGCCCAGCATCAGCCAGCTTTCTCCTCTGTCAGCGCCGGCAAAGCTAATTTATGCATCAGAGTCATCCAGGGAAGTTGGCTTTATCGAGGGTGCAAGGGCGGGGATGTATCTGATGGCTGAAATTTGAACTAGGAATCTAAAAAGGATAGAGACAAAACAGTCCAAGACCATTTTTAAAAAAGACTCATTTTATTTCTTTGAAAGAGTTACAGAGAGACAGAGGTCTTCCATCAGCTGGTTCACTCCCCAAATGGCCACAGTGGTCCTGCTGGGCCAGATGGAAGCCAGGAGCTTTATCCAGGTCTCCCACATGGGTGCAGGGGACCCAGCACCTGGGCCATCCTCTGCTGCTTTCCCAGGCACCTTAGCAGGGAGCCGGATCAGAAGTGGAACAGCCTGGACTCGAACCGGCGCCCACAGGAGATGCCAGCGCTGCAGAGGCGACACCAGCCCCACTTCAGGAACATTTAACTGAGGAAAGCAATGGTTACGGAGGAGTCCGTTCCGTTCATTTCAACAGGTCGCGCAGGAGCCCTCCTCCACTGCAGGGCCGTGCAGGATGCTGGGGTGCCACAGAGCATCAGTCAGGCTGCTGACCGCAGGGAGCGCCTGGTCTAACAGGTGGAGACGGACAGTCGGTAACTGAACAATAAAAAAGCTGAGGCCAGCAGTTGCAGCTGGCGCTAAGCCCGTGGAGGAGCCGAGGGTGCAGAGGGGACCACGGGGCCACACTCAGTGTCACGGAGGAGCCTGCATCCGCGCGGCAGCCTGGGTGGTGACGCACAGTGGGTAGAAGGGACAGCCAGTGCAAAGGGCCTGTGGTGCAATCTCCCAGGGGAAGATTCTGAGCTCTGGGAGGAGGGTGCTCTGACAGTGGTGGTGATGGGAGGAGGGGCGGGTCTCAGCGAGTCCCTCAGCTTCTCCGAACTTTGAGAGTTTGTTGGGAGGTTCCAACAGGGCAGCCCAGCTACCCGTATACCCTTGACCGAAGACGGGTCCTCCTCTCGCGGGGAAGGTTGTTCTCTTCCACCAAGCACGCGGCTTTGGGAGGGATGCTATGCAGGGAGGGAGGGGACGCCTGTCCAGCAGCCGGCTCAGCCGTATCAGCCCTGGCAATCAGTCACAGCCACATCGCCCTCACACCCCTCCTCCCTGGAGGCAGGGTAACAGCAGCGGCCACATCCTGAGGCTTGCTGGGGGCCAATGCAGTGCTGAGCCCTCCCGGGGCTGGCCTGTTCTCTTCCGCTCGCTCCCGCGGCAACTCTCAGAGCCCTCCCTGGCAGCAGCATTGCCTGGGGAAGGGTGGGAAACGCAGGTTTTCCCAGGTCCGCGCTGGGCTCTCCCAGTCTGTGTTTCACAGCCCTCCCGCAGGCACCTGTTACAAATCACAGGTGGGAACCACAGATCTGCTTCGATGGCGCCATCACACGTGTCCTCGCTGTCGCCACGCTCCTCCTCCTCACCCAAGCCTGGTTCACGGTCTCCTCTGATGCCATCCCACAGGCCACAAGGGGCTCTTCCCCGCCACTCCCCAGGGTCTCCAGAACTAAGGGTCCAGAATCCGGAGCATCTGCCACACCCCTGAGAGGTGGCTGCAGGCAGATGCCCTGCCCCCGCCCCGGGGCAGCCCCAGCTGCACCTGCCCCTCGGGGCCTTAGGACCATCCTGGGGGCGGCTCAGCTGCCAGCAGCACCTTTGTGAGGGGATGAATGGCCCTTAGCCCTCACCCCGCAATCTGGTGAACCGAGGGATCAAAGCTCAGGCAGCCTGGGTCTGTGTCCCGGCTCCTCCACTCGCCAGCTGCGGGTCCTCGGATGAGTCTCTGAACCCCTCTGCGTCTCGGCTTCTCACCTTCAAAGCACAGATGATAATACCCATTTCTTTAAAAAAAAAACTCACTTTTTAAAAAATTAATTTATTTGAGAAACAGAGTTACAGAGAGAGAGGGAGAGACAGAGAGAGGTCTTCCATCCACTGGTTCACTCCCCAGATGGCAGGTCCTGGCTGCTCCTCTTCCGATCCAGCTCTGCTGTGGCCTGGCAAAGCAGCGGAAGACGACCCGGGGGCTCGGGTCCCTGCATCCATGTGGGAGACCCAGAAGAAGCTCCTGGCTCCTGACTTCGGCCCGGCCCAGCCCCTGGCTCTTGAAGGCGTTGAGGGAGCGAACCAGCGGGTCTCTGGGATCTGTCTCTCCCTTTCTGTCGCTCTGCCTTTCAGATAAGTAAAACAAAAGAAAAGAACGGAAACAACCACTCTCCTCGCTCCTCCCACCCTGGCTCCTAGCCTTCCCCGCTCCTCACTCCTCCCACGTACCCCACGCCCCAGCCACACAGGGCGCCTGTGAGCCCCTGCACCTGCCCACGCTGGGACGGCTCTGGAGTGCCAGTGCCCTTCACCCGGGCAACGCCTTCTTGCCCACCCTTTCCCTCGGTCCTGCCTGGCTGCCTTGGCTCCGCCCTCCCCCGCCCCACCCCTGCAAATAGGCTGCCCTCTCCCTCCCGCCCCCAGGCCCCGACCGCCTGAGCCCGGTGTGAGGTCTGGCTCCCCAGCCAGCGAGTGTCTCTGAAAGCAGAGCCCAGGTCTTCCTCGTGTCCAACTCCGGGTCTGGATCTTGGTGTTTCACAAATGTCTGTGGAGTAAAACTTAGGAGTGAATTTTCCAAAGTGAGTTAGAGGAGCTGGCACTGGGGTAAAGTTGGCACCCATGTGGGCACCAGAGACTGGGAGCTCTTTCTCTCTGTCTCCCTGCCTCTCAGGTAAATAACCACAATTTTAAAAAAATGAACTGGAGTTACAGGGACTGGCAAATAATGATCAAGAGATAATGACAGCGTTTCTAAAGGGCGCTGGCGTGCACTCCTTCCCCGTCTCTGCTCCAGACCCAAACTGCGCCTGCCCAGTGCCCAGGCCCCGTCCCTCTGCCCCAAGCGTTGGGAGCGGCTGAGCAGGGCGGAGGCGCCTGGGGGAAGAGCGGTCGCCCTCCGAGTGCTGCGGCCACCGGCCACTCGGGGCAGCAAGGGAGGGAGGGAGGGAGGGATGGGGGTGGGGGAAGAGAGGAAGGGGTGAAGGCTTCATGGGCGTCATGGAGCAGACAGATCCTGAGCGGCTACTGTGTTCTGCGAGCTTGGAAGGAACCCGAAAGATGTCGTATCTGATGGGGAAACTGAGGCCAGGACAGGGGCGGGGGTCGCCTAGCAGCAGACCCGGGACGAGAATCTGACCTCTGTGCCCTGAATTCTCCCCGAGACGCGAGCTCCCCAAGCCAGTCCAGGCCCCCCACGGACTCCGGGGCAGACTGCCCTCCCGCTGCCAGGTGGGCGCCACCTCGCCCTGCTGGTGGGCAAGAGCAAAGCCTCTGCCAGCCATGGGGCGCTGTGGATTCTCCCTGAATTCCTGGCTGCTGGGCACCACCGTCTCCACTTCACAGATGAGGAAACTGAGGATCCAGGGCATGAGATGACTTGCCCACGCCTTTCCAGCAAAGATGACCGTGTGCCAAGCTCCCGTGCCGAATTAGCCCGAAGCCTCGTGGCGCGGGAGCCGAGTGGTGAGCGCGTAGCTGGTTCAGCAGGTGAAGAAGAGGAGGCTCAGAGAGTCGCCCGCTCACTGCACATCACGCAGCTGGCACGCGTGGGAGGCAGAGATGAGGGCTTCCTGGAGGAGGAGGGCGCACGCGACAGGCAGAGGGTGCTGGGCTGGGGCGGGTCCCTATCCCTCTGCTGACCCTGGACACTGCACCTCTTACTCCATGCTGTCCTCCGTCCCAGTAGCCCCTGCAGCTGTGCCTGCCCCCGCTGGCCTCCGACGGTCACGCATTATCCCAGGGACCCTGGGGACAGGGGAGGGAACATCTGGATTCAGTTACAAGGCCTAGCTGGGGGATGGGGGCGGGGGCATTGTGCCAGCAGAGCAAGGGACCTAAATGAGTTTCAGGACCTCAGCAGGGCCCTAGCATGGGCGGGCAGGAACGTGGGATCAGAGCAGACCCCAGGACCCATCCTGAGCTCCGGGGCCGGCAGGAGGAGGGATTATGGGATTCGTTCAGGAACTGGCAAGGGTGGCTCCAGGCGGTGGCCCAGCCACGATCCATCCCTGTGTCCCAGGGGGGCATTGGCACCAGGAGCTCAGCAGGAATGTGGTTTGGTTTAGGGGCGGGCTTGCAGAACAGGTCAAATCTAATTCAGCTTGAAATTCCAAGCTGGTCACGGCAGCCCAGGTGAGGGCAGCAGAGGGGCCAGGAGGGGTCGTGCGGGATGGGGGTCCTCACATGGGGCAGACGAGGGGCTCCCCCATGCTCAGGCTGCACCCCCTGTGCCACGATCTATACTGGGAACTGAGAGGATCGGGAGACGAACCCCACAGGGACCACGTTTTCAAAGCACTTCCTGGGGCTGGCACTGTGGCACCTGAAGTGCAGGCATCCCATATGGGCGCTGGTTTGAGACCCGGCTGCTCCACTTCCAATCCAGCTCTTTGCTGTGGCCTGGGAAAGCAGTGGAGGATGGCCCAAGTCCTTGGGCCCCTGCACCCGTGTGGGAAATCCGGAAGAAGCTCCAGTCTCCTGTCTTCAGATGGGCCCAGCTCCGGCCGTTGTGGCCAATTGGGGAGTGAACCATCGGATGGAAGACCTCTCTCTCTCTCTCTCTGCCTCTCTCTGCCTCTCTTTCTGTTTAACTCTGACTTTCAAATAAATAAATAAATCTTTAAAAATAAAAAAGCACTGCCTGTGCTGGGAGAACATTCGGTTCTCATAAAAACGCCACAAAGTAGGCAGGCATGGTGAGTGCCCATTTGCCAGATGAGCAAACAAAGGCTCAGAGAGGTCAGGTGGAGGAAGAGCTTCCCGGGGAGGATGGAGAACTCGAGCTGGGAAAGGCAGAGACGCAGCCAGGCAGGGGCTCGGGGCGGGGGCGGGGGCGCCCAAGAATTCGGACTGCACAGGGAGATGGAGGGCCGCTGTGAAGGGCTTTGGGTGCCAGGTGAGAGGCTTGGACGGGGTTTCAGGTTCTGGCCCTGGCTTCTGCCTGGCCCAGCCCTGCTGTCGTGGTCATTTGGGGAGTGAACCAGAGGATGGAAGATCTCTCTCTTCCTCTCCGTCACTCAGCCTTTCAAATAAATAAATACATCTTTAAAAAAAAAAAAAAGGAAGCTATTTTGTGTTAAGGTGCACAGAGCTGTGTCGTCGGCGCAGTACTCACAAAACGGCTGAAGGGAAGAAAGCGCAGCGCGGGGGCGGCCGAGGCCCCAGGACAGGCGCGTGGTGAGGACAGGACAGACAGGCGGCCTCTCCTGACGACGGCAGCCCAGCGCTCGCCGAGAGCGTCCAGTGAGCTCTTCTGCGTTACCATCCCGGGGGTAAAAAGCAGACCGAGGCACAGGCGGCCCCCCGCAGGAAGGGCTGGGAGCTAGGTGAGCGTCCAGGCCTTTCCATTCCCCCGACGGTGAGACCCCAGACTGCGCTGCCTCCCAACAGATGCACGGGGCAGGAGGCCAAGGCCAAGGCCAAGGGCAGCGGTACCGGAACGGGCAGGGCTGGGCGCGGAGGCACCAGCACTCAGCTGCCCTCCTCACCCAGCCTCCCCCGGCCACCTGCTCTCCAGACGGTGGGCTCTGGGGCACGGCCCTTGGGGGCACTGCCGTGGGACAAGCCTTGCACAAAGTCTGGGCAAGACAGGCCTCCTACCCAGGAGCAAGTAGCTACAGACGGCGGTGGGAGGCCGGGGGACACTAATTCCCCCTCTGTCTTTGATCTAGGGAGACTCCTGGGCTGGGGTGAAATCTCAGAGCCAAGGAGCGGACCTGGGTGCCGAGACGAAAGGCAGTGTTGCCAAGTGGTTAAGGTCATGGGCTTTGGAGTCGAACTGACCCGGTCTTGTACTTGTACCCAGGTTTCAATCCAGGCTTGTACCTGCTGTGTGGCCTTGGGAAAGCGACTCAACATCTCTGAGCCCCAGTTTCTTTGTACACTAGGGCTAGGATGTTTTCCCCTCGGGGTTCTGGAGAGGTGATGGTGGGCACAGAGCAAGTTTTCAGAACACAATCACCCGCCAGAGCCTGCACACTGGCCTCGGCGACTGTGTCCCTCCACAGGGGAACCCTGGGCAGATCTGAGGTCTCCGGGGACCCCGGCAGTCCCCCACATGCAGCGGTGTCGCGCTCCCCAGGGCTCCGCCGGTGGGAGGTGGGGGTTCACATGCGGCTGCAGGTGTTCTCAGCATTTGCATCTGGGCCCAAGCTAGGGGCTTCCTGGGCCAGGGTGAGGACTGAGGTGATGATGGGGGTAGCAGGGGTGTGAAGGAAGGGTGGTGGAGGTGTGGAGGACGGAGGGGAACCGTGTGAGGAGGCCACGGGGGCCCATCGCTCAGAGACGTATGTGTCTCGGCACGCTGGCTTCCCCGAGTCCTTATAAGACAGCAGTGTATCACCCATTTTATGGATGAGAAAGCTGAGGCATGGAGCGGCAAAGGGGCTTGCCCTGGATTTCACACCTGTAAAAAGTAGCAGGACCAAGATTCGAACTCAGCTCTGTGTGGCTCCAGAGTCCACACACCTAATCTCCCCAAGCCGCCCCCCAGGCCGCTGGAGTCCACACACACACACTGTGGTGGTTTCAAGAGCCCGTTTAGCAGTGTGCAGAGGGAACCCACAATACTGCCTGCCTTTTGGGGAAGCCCATCACCAAGGCAGGCTGGTCCAGGTGGTTTTTTGTTTGTTTTTAAGATTTATTTGTTCATTTGAAAGGCAGAGTTACAGAGAGAGAGACACACACACACCAAGAGAGATCATCCATCCACTGGTTCACTCCCCAAATGGCCACAACAGCCAGGACTGGGCCAGGCTGAAGCCAGGAGCCCAGAATTCCGTCCAGGTCTCCCACGTGGCTGCAGGGGCCCGAGCACGCAGCCATCTGCTGCTGCTTCCCCCGCGCACATCAGCAGGAAGCTGGATCGGAAGTGGAGCAGCCGGGACCTGAACCGTGCAGATGTGAGACGCTGGATCTCAGGCAGCAGCGGAACCTGCTGCACCGGCACGCGGGCCCCGCGGCCTAAGTTTTTGTGTCTGAGGCTCTTCTTTGGTTTGGTTCGGTTTGATTGACAGGGAGACAGAGACAGAGTGGTGGGGCCGGGGTGGGGAGGGACTTCCATCCACTGATTCCTTCCCTAAGTACAACAGGAATCAGCATCAGCAGCAAGCTGGAATTGGACATGGAGCCAGGACTGAGACCCAGGTACTCCAGTGAGGAACGCCCGCGTCCCAGCCGGCATCACAACCGCTGTGCCTGATGCCTGCCCCGGGCTGATTTCCGAGAACTTACCTGCCAAAGCCACACGGTCCGGGTTCAAATCCTCCCTGTGCGTTCACCGCTGGGTGCTCCAGTGACTCGTCTCCTGTCTCCGTGCCGCTGGCTCCCGACCTGGGGCCCCGGGGTTGGTGACAGCACCCGCCTCTCCGCAGCGTCTGGCATCTGCCCTGTGCTGTGGCGGTACCAGGCAGCAAGGAGGCCCAGAGCCAGGCCCCAGCATCAGACCGGCCCTCGGCTCTCAGGACCGTGGTGCTGGAAGGTGGCGGCCGCCCGGCCAGGGCAGCCTCAGACAACACGGGGACCAGGCCTCGCTGTCTCTAACCTGTGCCCCTCCCAGCAGCCTCGCTCGTGCCCCCTCCTCCCCACCCTCAGCCCGGATGGGCCTGAGGGTCCTGGAGACCCCGTGAGCAAGGACCAGACGAGCACCTGGAACACCGCTCACTGGTCCTCCCACCTGCAGCCGGGGCAGCCCCGCTGCAAGGGCTTGCTGAGCGCCTACTGTATACCACCCCCCATCCTGGTGCAGCTGCAGAGTCCACACCCCAGCGAGGAAGAGGGGAACAAGCATAACCCAGGGGGAGCTCCATGAGGGACCAGAGAGAGAACGGGCGAGGCAGTGGGGGGACAGGAGAGCCACAGCTTTGGGCAAAGACAGCTGTGGGATCCAGGAAAAATTTTTTTTTTAAACGAGCCCTTTTGTTCTTCCACTAAGCGTTTGCTCAGTAAAATGAGAGCAGAGCAGATGCGGGGTGAAGGCAGAAACAGAACCCCTGCTTCGCGTCCGGGCCGGCCCGCTCCGGATCCGGCTCCCTGCTGCTGCACCTGGGAGGGAAGCGGAGGGTGGCCTGAGAGCTTGGGCCCTGCACCCACGTGGGAGACCCGGCTGGAGCTCCTTGCTCCTGGCTCAAGCTGGCTCAGCCCCGGCTGTTGCAGCATTTGGGGGTGTGAACCGGTGGGTAGAAGGTCTCTCACTATCACTCTACCTTTCAAATAAATAAAACAAATCCTAAAAAGGAGGGGGGTCATTTGCTCAAATGCGCTTTCTTGGGAGCTGCTTAAGTGACGACCTGTCGGCCCGCCTTGCTAAGCCTACGACGAAGCCCTCACCTTTGCAAGCCTCAGTTTCTTGAGCTATAAAATGGAATCACAAAAAGCTCCAAGCTCAGCAAGACAGGCAGTGTGGTGCCCTCACAGGGCTCCCGGCCCCGGTGTGGGTGGTCCCCGCCCGCTGAGCCCCACTGCTGGGTGCCCTCCGGATGCCCTGTGGGGCCAGATGTGGGGACCCCTCCCATCCCTGCCTATGCCTCCCCTACACGCCCCGGATCTCAGGGATGTCCCGGAGTCCCCAGCAGGAAAGGGCAGCGGCTCCTTTAAGGCAGGCCCCAGCTGGGCCGCCTGGATATTGGGGCAGGGACAGATTAGGTGGCGCGAGGCACGGGGCCGGCCGGGCCAGATGCGCCAGAGCTGGGCCTCGTTAGGTATTCATGAGCTGTGAGGAAAAGAAATAAAAGGATTCATTATCGCCCAAAGTGTTACTAATGACATGTACCTGGAGCCCGAGCACCTCTGGAAATCGAATGCGACACACTCAGGGAGAAAATGCATTCCGGGCCGCCCGCCGCCACGGCCCCGCCCCGCCCGCCCGCCCTCATTGCCATTCACCGGGGCGACAGGCACAATTCTTCTGCCATTATGTCCGACCAGGGCCTCTGAGCCTCTGTCACGACCTGCACATTAGCTGAAAATTGGAAATTCCACAGCGTGGCTGTGGCCGTGGCCATGGCCGCGGTGGGCTGGGGACCGGTGGCGCCCTGGGCCCAGCGCCGGTGCTGGTACCAGGGGCTGGGCGCGGCTGCAAGAGGAGGGATGGTGCTGTCGGCTCTCCTGCCGGCCCTGCTGTGTCCCTGTCCCGTGTGTCCACCCCACCGAGGCCAGCCCTGGGTGCCCAGGGTGCCGGTCCCTCCCTCCCAGCATTGCCTTGGCCCCCCCCACCCCGTTCCGGCCCCACCCCACGCTGAGTCTTCCCCTCCTGCACCACAGCCCCAGTCGCCCTTTGTTCCCCTCCAGGCCCAGGGAAAACACCGCCAACCCCATGGAACACGGCCCGGGTCTTACCTGGCATGGTGCTGAGGGGCAGGTGCGTCAGGCCTCAATCCTCACCGCCACCCCCAAGCGGCTGGTTCTGGTTCTAACTGCATTTTTCAGAGGGGGAATGCCCAGGCTTGCGGAGGTGCAGGGACTCGGCCAAGGTCACACAGCAGGGAAGAACGGGAGCTGGGGTCTGACCTGCAGCCCGATGCCGTCTGACCTGGGCCTTGCCCCGGAACCTCACAGAAGCCCCCAGCCCAAGGGCAGCTCCTCCAAGCAGCCTTCTGGGGCTGGCTTCTGCCCACCGAGCACAGACCCTGGCCCAGGCGTGGGCTGCTGCTTCGCACGCCTTCCAGGGAGAGGCGTGGCTGCGGCCCAGGTGGTGCAGCCTCCCGGTGCTAGGTGCCCAGGGCGCGCCCGGGGAGACAGAGCTGGGAGGACAGGAGGACAGGGAGGCCTGGTGTGGGCCCTGACCAAGGGAGAGCTTAGAACAGCGATGACGTAAATCACAGCGTTTCAAAGAGACGATGAGAGATGCGCAAATACGACCTAAATGGCACCGTGGAGCTGGAATCGAAGCAGCTGGTGTCCTGTCTCCTTGTTTGCTACATCCAGTGGTCTGAGCTTTTCTTGGAGCAGGACTGATTGATTGAAAGGCAGAGTTACAGCGAGAGAGGGAGGGAAAATCTTCCATCTGCTGGCCAACTCCATAAATGGCCACAATGGCCAGGGCTGGGGCCCGGCTGAAGCCAGGAGCCAGGAGCCCCGTCCGGGTCTCCCACGTGGGTGGCAGGGCCCAAGCACTCGAGTCCCCTGTGCTGCTTTCCCGGGCGCATTGGCAGGGAGCTGCAGCAGAAGTGGAGCAGCCGGGATTCAAACCGGCGCCCACATGGGATGCCCATCATAGGCTGTGGCTTAATCCACTGTGCCACAGTGCCAACCTCTCGTAGCCCAAGCTACCGGCAGTGAGCCCAGCTCCCTCAGGGGGTGTTGGGTTAGTGTCCCAGACTGCTAGTTCCCAGCTCTTAGAAACTGCGTCTGCAGATTCGAATCCTCAGTGGTGGCTAGAGGTGGCCACAGGCCTACGTTCTGCTCAATGGGAGGTAGGAAAATGTGACATCAGAGACTTCTGAGGCCTGCCTTGCAGAGAAAGAACACTTCTCTGGCCTTTTCCCACTTCCTGCTGGCTGGGTTGCAGACGAGGTGGCAGGAGCTCCAGCAGCCACACTGAACTTGGAGATAGAAGCTACAGGTCAAGGATGGCGCAGTCACTCAAGATAAAAACAAACAGAAAACGCCTCCGTCATTTCAGCCATCAGATTCTGTCTGTTCTAGAAGCTTAGACTGCACGCTGACTAATGCACACGTCCCCTCCCTGAAGATGGGGACTTGGTGCTATTCCCTGCTCCACGCGGGCCTCAGTAAACACCTGCTGAGCGAGTGAATGAATGAATGACCTCAGTGACCTGAGGGTCAAGTGAACAGGGCCGGTCAGTTAGCGCAGGTGTCAGCACGCGTGGCCCTCGCTCACCTGGGTTGCTACAATTAACTCCTGTGATCCTCACGACCTGGGACACGGGAACCCTTCCTGTCCCCTCCTGACGGATGAGGACGCTGAAGCAAGTCAGCCGCATCCGGGGAGCAGGCAGGAGGCGGAGCCCCGGCACCTGTGACCTGGTCCCTGTCGCCTCCTGCCTCCCAGCGACGGGGACGCCCCAGACCCTCTGTATTTGTCTGTTCTGCAGGTATTCGGCCAGGTCTGTGTCGGCCCCTGTTCTGCAGGCGTGGGGCGGGCGGGGGGAGCTCAGCCGTGAACAGAGGAGCCGCCCCTGCAGCGCGAAAGGCTCTGGCTGGAGACGGGCGACCAGCAGGAGGCGTCAGACAAGGGTTCGGTGTTACCGAGGGGGCCCATGAGGGCCAAGGACAGGCTAAGCCGATCCGCGCTGATGGAGATCTGAGCAGTGGCTGCCTCTGCAGGAAGGCGGGGCTGTGTGGGCAGGAGGAGGCCTGGGGGTGCTGGGTGGCACGGGGTCCTCTCGGCTGGCAGGGGCTGGGAGGGGCAGCCTGGACCTGGACACTCGTGGGGACGCACCCAACCGTGCGTGTGCGACCTGGGCTCCCTCGTGGATTTCAAGTCGGCCTCGGGAGAGAGGAGGTGAAATCTGCATGGATGGAACATAGACAGGGCCAGACAGCTCCAACCCCTATGGGGAGGCCAGGGCGGGGCTGGGATTTTACTTGGGGGGTCTTGGGGAGGGGGAGGGAGAAGGAGTGAATAAGTGAGTGAGGAAGTGGGAGGATGAGGGGTCAAGGCTGTGTCTGGGCCAGAGGACGTGCTCCCAGCAAGAGGTGCGCATTCGCCTGGAGCTCCCGCACCTGTGGGGGGAGGGGGGACAGCGGCAGAGTCCAGCAGAGATCAGCCCTGCGGGGGCCCCGGCAGAAGGTGGTCCAAGGGCAAAGCCGGTGTCCAGCCCTCGGAGGTGGGAGGTGTGAGACAGACGGCCCGAGGTGCCGCTCTGCTAGCGAGAGGAAGATGATCGGAGTCCCCGACACGGCGGCGGCACAAGTGGAACCCAGCCGAGAACGCGAATCCAAACCCACATATGGCACATGGCACGCAGCACATGGCACACGGCACCCGGAAGCCGCTCCAGCCAGAGTGCGTATCCGAAGGGGCAGAGGTAAAATGGTGCAACTTCAAGTAGGACATCTTCGTGTCCAAAGCAGGCAAGAATTTCTTCAACAGCTCACAGAAAGCACCGCACATCCAAGAAGACAACTCTAAATTCAATTCTGTTAGAAGGAAGAACTAGGGCTGCTTCTGTGGTGCAGTAGGTTAACCCTCCGCCTGCGTCCCCAGCATCCCCTGTGGACGCCGGTTCGAGTCCTGTCTGCTCCTCTTCCAATCCAGCTCTCTGCTGTGGCCTGGGAAAGCAGTAGAAGATGGCCCACGTGCTTGGGCCCCTGCACCCACGTGGGAGACCCGGAAGAAGCTCCTGGCTTCGGCTCAGCCCAGCTCTGGCTGTTGCGGCCATCTGGGGAGTGAACCAGAAGGTGGAGGACTTCTCTCTCTGTCTCTCTCTCACTGTCTATAACTCTACCTCTCAAATAGATAAATAAAATCTAAGAAGGAGAAGGAGAAGAAAGAACTGCCGGTGTTGTGCCGTGGTGGGTTCAGCTGCCATTTGCAATGCTGGCATCCAGCTCCCTGCTAATGCACCTGGAAAGCAGTGGAGGACAACCTACGTGCCTGGGCCCCTGCACCCACAGGGGAGACCCGGATGGAGCTCCTGGCTCCTGGCTTTGGCCTGGCCCAGTCCTGGCTGTTGCAGCCATCTGGGGAGTGAACCAGCAGATGGAAGTTCCCTCCCACTCTCTCAAGTTTCTCTCTCTCTCTCTCTCTCTCTCTCTCTCTCTCTCCCCTCTAAGTAAATCTTAACAACTTTAAAACCAACTTGGAAGTGAACACTTAGCCGCTCCCTTCAGCGCTTGGCTCAGCGGCCCCTTGGTGTCCCACAGCGACCCCTGCTGGTGGGCTTTCGGGAACCGCTGCCTTTCCCTGTGCGTGTTTTGCCGTGATGTCTGCGAAAGAGAGAGAACCAGGGACCTCAGGCTGTGGGAATCACCCGGCTGCTCGATTTTCGGTCCCACGTTGCTCCTCCCACCACCACGATTTAGAGATGCCCAGGACGTGGACAGGTGCAGGTCAGGATCAATGTCTGAGTGAAGGGCTCTGGGCATCCCCGATCTGAGTTACACGCCCCCAGCAACGGGGAGCTCCTCCCTCTGGAGGAAGCCAGACCAGCCGGCAGAGCCCTGGGCGGCACAAGACTGCCCGCGGGTGCAGCCTCATCCCCTCCTCCCACTCCCCATAAAACTCCCCCAGGGGCCTGGGTCCCAGCCACAACCCCTGACTCCACACTCACAGGGACCCAGGAAGAGGGGTGGCCAGATCACACCTGTGAGCAGAGGGAAGTAAAGCTGAGCCCACCCTGTGTACCCATTCACTCACTCACTCACTCACCTGCTTGGCACAGCTCCTCTGGGCTCCCATCGCTAGGGCTGACCCTGAGCTAGACATGAACAACACAGACGAATAAGAAAACACAGTGGGGGCTGGCACTGCAGCGTGGTCGGCTGAGCTTCCGCCTGCAGCACCGATGTCCCATGCAGGCACCGGTTCGAGTCCCGGCTGCTCCACTTCCAATCCAGCTCTCTGCTATGGCCTGGGAAAGCAGTAGAAGATGGCCCAAGTCTGTGGGCCCCTGCACCCACGTGGGAGACCCAGCAAAAGCTCCTGGCTCCTGGCTTCAGATGGGTGCAGCTCCAGCTGTTGCGGCCATCTGGGGAGTGAACCAGCAGATGGAAGACCTCTCTCTCTGTTTCTCCCTCTCTCTGTCTGTAATTCTACCTCTCAAATAAATAAATAAAGTCTTTTAAAAAAAGAAAAATTGTCCTTGCTTTCAAGAGGCTCCCAGTTTAATGGGGGTCAGGTTGACAGGTGCGTGGATGAGGAGGGGGAGGGCCTGGAGCTGACGTTACCTAACCACCCCACAAAGGAGAAGCTTACTTTAAAAAAAATGATTTTGGGGGGCCAGCGCTGAGGCACAGTGGTTAAAGCCCCAGCCTGCAGTGCCGGCATCCCATATGGGTGCCGGTTCAAGCTCCGGCTGCTCCACTTCCGATCCAGCTCTCTGCTATGGGCCAGGAAAGCAGTAGCAGATGGCCCAAGTCCCTGGGCCCCTGCACCCATGTTGGAGACCTGGAAGACGCTCCTGTCTCCTGGCTTCGGATCAGCTCAGCTCTGGCCATTGTGGTTATTTGGGGAGTGAACCAGAGGAATGGAAGACCTTTCTCTCTCTTTGGCTCTACCTCTCTCTGTAACTCTTTCATATAAATAAAATGATTTTTTTAAATTATTTTTCTTTATGTAAAAGGCAGAGTTACACACACACACTCACACACACACACACAGAGAGAGAGAGAGAGAGAGAGAGAGAGAGAGAGATCTTCCATCCACTGGTTCATTCCTCAAATGGCTATAACGGCTGGAGCTGGCCTGATCTGAAGCCAGGAGCCAGGAGCTTCTTCCTGGTCTCCCACGTGGGTACAGGGGCCCAAGGACTTGGGCCATCTTCTACTGCTTTCCCAGGCCATAGCAGAGAGCTGGATCGGAAGTGGAGCAGCCGAGACTTGAACCAGCGCCCATATGGGATGCCGGTGTCTCCGGCAGCAATCTTATATCCACTGCACCACAGCGCCGGCCACGAAGGAGATTCTTAAACGGTAGTCCCCACCCGCTGGTGCTTCCCGGAGTAGAGGCGATGCCAGCATAGTCCTACGCACTGTGTGTGTGCATTGCTTATCTCAGCTGCTCTCACCATAGTCCCATCGTCTCTCCATCTCACAGGAGAGGAAGCCGGCTCGAGACACAACCTGCCAATCCACGGGGACGTGGCAGTGAGCCCTGACCATTCCACAGAAAATCCACGTGGGAGCCAGGGCGGGCGACCCGGCTCCGGGGTCCAGGGCAGGCGTGCGGCAGGAGGGGCCCTGGTCTTGCTCTGGAAGGGCGTAGACAGCCTGCACACCCAGCGGACCGTGGCCAGGGCAATGTAGAAACACAGACCCCGATCCACACCCCTCCGCCCCCGCTCCGGTGGGAGAGCAGCTCTGTGTTCTGCATACACAGCCCGGGCGGGCGCGCCTGCGGCAAGCTCCGTGACACCCCAGGGGGCTGAAATGACTTCCACAGTGGCCAGGACTTCATTCGCTATCATCAGCTCCCCGCATTTCCTGCTTCCAACTTAGCACCAACCAGAGAAAGCCACACATGCCCCCCCCAACCAATCACCTGCAGCCTCCAATCTGGGCACAGCGGAGCCTTCCCTGGGGTCCCCGCCAAAGCTCCTCCTGTCCTCGCCTGCCCTCGAGTCCCTGCGAGACGCGGATCACAATAAGCAGCCTTTCGCCTAGCGGCGCCGGCACACCGGGTTCTAGTCCCGGTCGGGGCGCCGGATTCTGTCCCGGTTGCCCCTCTTCCAGGCCAGCTCTCTGCTGTGGCCCGGGAGTGCAGTGGAGGATGGCCCAGGTGCTTGGGCCCTGCACCCCATGGGAGACCAGGAAAAGCACCTGGCTCCTGGCTCCTGCCATCGGATCAGTGCGGTGCGCCGGCCGCAGCGCGCCGGCCGCGGCGGCCATTGGAGGGTGAACCAACGGCAAAGGAAGACCTTTCTCTCTGTCTCTCTCTCTCACTGTCCACTCTGCCTGTCAAAAAAAAAAAAAAAAAAAAAAACCAATAAGCAGCCTTTCTCTCTCTCTTGGCTGCTTTTGTCATTGCCACAAGGGCAGGTGTTTGCCAGGTGGCCTAGTAGGGGCAGGAAGAAAGCAGAGCGAACAGCACCTGCCCAGGCACATAGGTGTCAGCCAGCCAGCGACAGGGGGCGGGGTGGGGGTGACAAGGCCCATGGGAGTGAGCCCAGAATCTCCTACTCAGCAGGCAATGCCCGGTTCAAGAAGCCCCCTCTCCACACACAAAATAAGGGATGCTTTTGGGGTCTGCAAAGACTACGTGAGTGTGTTCAGCAGGGCTCATCTGGAAGCAGCTCGCACCACCAGGTTCCTGAGAGCAGTCGGGGTTGGGGGAGCCGCCCAGAGCCCCCGCCTCACCGTGCACCCACACCTGTCAGCTCCGTCGTCTCCGCTTTCGCTGCCCGCCCTGCCTGGGCTCATGGGCAGCGACTGGCCGCTTGCTGTGATTTACCCAGGGCTGAGCCAGCTCCCCCCCCCAGCCCCGCCCCCGCTGCCTCGGCTTGTACCGCCCCCGGCCTAGGACGCTCAGACTGATCCACGGGACGTCACAGACCCTCTTCTGCTGCATTTGTTGTCTTCCCGGCCAGATACGAGGTTTGCAGAGACCTTGGATGGGCCCCCGGTCCACGCCCATCACACAAACCTGCCTGGCTTAGGAACAGAGAGGACAGCCCTGGCGCAGGGCCCCGTCCGGAAGTCTGCCTATGGGGTGGGCAGGGCGGGGCAGGCAGACGATGTCTGGGTCAGAGTCTCCGCTCCAGCCCAGGGGACAGTGCAGTGTCCTGAGTGCCCTGCTGCCTCCAGCCCCATTCCTGCCTCCTCTCATCGCCCATTCCACGGCTGTTGCCTGATGGAAACCCGCGTGCTGAGGAGGCCGCGGTGAGCAGGATGTGCCGCCTGCCTTTAGGTCGTCCAGGTTCTCTGGGCCTCAGTCTCCCCGTCTGCATAATGGGCACCAACCCCTCCTTGGATGGCTTAATCGAAGTCCCACAACTGCTCATGTTACAGACAAAAGAAATTGAAACACAAGAGGCCAGATAACCCGCTCAAGGTCACACCGCCGTAGATGCTGGAGCCAGGTGTGAAGCCACGCAGCCTGGCCTTGGAACCGGCTCCCTGTACCCCTTGCTCCACCGCTGGCAGCCCCCAGGTTCACGAGCCCCTCCCACCCAAACACACAGGTGCCTGTGCCGCCACCAAATTCATGCCAAGCAAAGCCTGTGCCGCGCTGCCCCAGAGCCCCAGCGAACAAGTCCCATTTTGTTCATGAACTCCTTGGTGTTTGCAAGTTTGTTGCTTTAGTTTCTGAAATCAGACAGGAAGCTCTCCCAGGGCAACGGCCAAGCCTCCTCCATCAGACAGTGAGACCCTCAAGCAGGGGCCAATGCTCCCCGCCATTCTGAGTGTTCCCGGGGTGAGGACAGGAGGGGGAGCCCCGAGTCTCACTGCAGCTTTGCACCTGCCTGTCCTTAATCCCCCCAATTCCCATCTGAGGCAAGGCTCTTCCTGGAGCCATCTGGTCTACCTCCTCAGGGGTAGCACCTGCAGGATGACTCTGTCCAGCCACGGTGGAGAAATGAAATCACACCTTTTTCTAAATTACCGCCGCACTTGGCTGAATGTGAGAAGCCTTGAGCTTGGGGGCCTGAGCTGCAGAAGTGCTAAGAGTTAATTCAATTAGCCCGGCTGTGTGAAACCTGGGCCTGCTGCCCGTCTGCAGCTCGGCCCAGCAGGCTTCCGGCTGGACTTTGCACGCCCCTGCCAGAGCTGCCCCAGACGAAACCTCAGCCTTGCTCTGCACAGCCGCGTGGCCCTCCCAGTTTCCACCTGCACAGCAGCTAAGGCTTGGGAGCGTGAGTGAGTCTGACTCCATCCCGAGAGCAACAGGGCCCCAAGAGGAAAAGGCCCTTACTTGGGGCTACCCGGTGACTCCTGACTCCCGGCTCCAAGTCCTGGTCTTGCAACTGCAGGAATGCTCTCCTCCCAGATCTCTGCTTGGCCCCTCCTTCTCCACGTCCTTAGTCGCGTCAGCTCAAGCACAGGTCCACCTCCTGGCCGGGAGTCCCCATGCCCTTCCCTGCTTTCGTCTCCAGGTGCGCCGCGCCCCGCACTGAGATGGTCTTGCCCCACTCCTGCCCCTGGCCCTGCACCCAGGTTGTCCAGCCCAGGAACGCAGGATTAGGACCCTCAGGTTCACCTCCGTCTCCGTCACAGCTGTATTGTCAACTCCTGGCTGGGGTCACCTCCATAAATCCTTATGGAACACGTACATGAGGGCCCATGGAGACCCCCACCGTCTGGAGCTTGGGCCCCTTCTTCTGTGGCAGGGGCAGGCGGGGTACTGGGGGCACGGGCGCCATGGGCTGCAGCCATCCACGGCCCAGCTGTGGCTGCAGCCGCCTCTGATTAGATCCCAATTAACAGAGCGGCCCTTTGGCCATCAGCTTCCATTAGTCGCTCCGAGTTTAGCTGCCAAGTCTGGCTGGTGGCCAGCGAGGTGGTCTCCAGAGAGGCCAGTGCGGGAGGAAGCTCAGGAGAGGCTTGGGCCAGCCTTGGGGATGTGACTGTCTGAGTGTGCTGGGCAGGCTTCGGGGTGTGGGGGGTGGGACTAGGTAACGGAAGCCGGGGGCTGGGGGAAATCCTGGGGAAGGGGGTCGTCTGTCGGGGGGCCAGGAGCTCGTTCAACGTCTCCCTTCTTCACCCAAACCCTGGCTTTGCCACCTCCGCTCTGTGTGACTGCCCACCGGTCAGAGCCTTGTGGGGGTCCCACTTCCACAATGTCGGATGGGGGTCTCCCAGCCCCTGAGGTCCCGGCTGCCTGCGTTTCCACGTTGCCTGGCCCCTGCCGGGCCCGCCACTCTCCCTCTGCCTCTTTTCCCACCCACTCTGGCCCACTAGGGCCGGAGTGGTCTTTCTAACACAAATCCACCCACGTCCTGTTCCCCAGACTCTCTTTCTGCTGCCTCCTCTCTTGCCATCTGCCCCTAGTCTGCAGTTTCTTAAAAAGCTGAAACCTGCTCTGACCACGCGAGGTGCAAAGTGGTGGCCACAGGAAGCCCTGGACACGAACGCTAGGAGCAGCTTCCTTTGTAGCGGTCCGGTGTTGGAAGGAGCCCAGGTGTCCACTGCGGGCGAACGGGGCAGCTCATGGTGGTGCCACAGTACCACGGACCGCCACTCAGAGATCCGACGGAACAGGCTCTTGGTGCCTCTCTGGACAATCATGCTGACTTTTCGACAGCCAACTTCACAAGGCCATATTCTGGGCTGGCGCTGTGCCTCCGCCTATGGTGCCGGCATCCCACATGGGCGCCAGTTCATGTCCCGGCTGCTCCTCTTCCGATCCAGTTCCCTGCTAATGTGCCTGGGAAAGCAACAGAAGATGGCCCAAGTGCTTAGGCCCCTGCACCCAGGTGGACAACCTGGAAGAAGCTCCTGGCTTTGGATCATCCCAGCTCCGGCTGTTGTGGCCATCTGGGGAGTGAACCAGCAGATGGAAGACCTCTCTCTTTATCTTTCCCTCTCTCTGTCTGTAACTCTACCTCTCAAATAAATAAATAAAATCTTCTTTGTTTAAGTCATGTGCGAGGGTGGGCATTTGGCACAGCAGTTCCGCTGCTGCCTTGGATCCTCCCTCCCGTGTCAGAGTCCCGCGTCCAGCTCCTGCCTCCAGCTTCCTGTTAGCACACACTCGGCTGGGTGGGGAGGGGGCAATGATGACTCCAGGGGAGGGCAGCAGGCAATGACTCAAGTAGCCGACACCTCACCACCCTCGTGGGAGACCCAGATGGAGTTCCTGGCTCTGGCCTGGCCCAGCCCTGGCTGTTACAGGCATTTGGGGGTGAATCAGCAGACGGGAACTCTCTCTCTCTCTCTCTCTGTCTCTGTCTCTCTCTCTCTCTCTGCCTTTCAAATAAAGAAAATAAAATGAATAAAAGTTTTAAAAAATATTTTCATTAAAAAGGAGGTTTTTTTTTTAAGGGAAAAAGAGGCCGTATGCCACACAGCTCTCCCAAAACCATGAAAACACTGAGATGCAGAAGAGTCAGCGGTTGCCAGGGGTAAGGAGGATGGATGGGGGGGGTCTCTGCCCGCTGTGTGCCAGCTGTCATGCGAATCTCACATGTGATGAAATGGCAGAGACCTGCACCACACATGGGTCCAAGGTCAACCTGGCTTTGCTGTTGAACTTGGAGCTACGGAGGACGTAACTCTAGGGGAAAAGGCTCAAAGTCCCCTCAGCAGGAGCCTAAGGCAGGAGCGGCCGGGCAGTCACAGGGAAGCAGGGAGCCACCCCGCCCGGCCACACTGCAAGAAGTCGCCGGCTGCAGCCCCCAGCCCCGACTCTCGGCCAGCGCCTCCTTGTTGTACCCCCGCACCCTCCACGATGTCCACGGGGTCATTCATCTCCCCACCTTGCAAAGCAGGAATCTGCGTTTCAGGGGATTTGAGCAGAACGGGGGTCTGCCCCCCCCCCCCCCGCCGCAGCTCCCGCCGTCGGGCGGGGCTGTTTATTTTCGTCTTTCTCCGTGACTGTCTTTTCCATAATGAGCTTGCCCGACTGTGACCATCAGAAGGAAAAACAAGCAAACTCTAGAAAGTGTTCCTTGGTGGTTTGCCTGTTTGTTCTGGAGCCGATGGCACTGCAAGTCTGCAGTTTCTCAGGCTCGGCGACTCCCTCTCCTGGCCGCTGGCTCCGTGGGCCCTGCCTGCAGGGCGCTCTGCCACCTACTCCCCCACTGCAGGCCGTGGCCTCTGCCTTCAAAGCCCCATGCCCGCTGCATGCCAGCTGGGAGCCCTTGGGTAAAGCTCCAGCCCCAGAGCCTCAGTTTCCTCGTCTGCAAAATGGGAGTGCGTAACACCTTCCTGTTTGTGGCACTCCCACCAGGTAAGAGTGAGTGCACCCCATCATTGCGAACCGGAATACAAGTGTGACGGGCAGGCGGCTCAGGTCCCGCCCCGGAACACAGCGCAGAGAAGCTGCGAGGTAAACAGCGTCACGGTTGATACGGCTGCTGCCGCCCGCCCTTGTCTAACTGGCCGCAGACTTGCTTGTTCAGACGGGCGGCGGTTCCTTGGAACCTGACGGCACTGGGGGAGCCCAGCCTCCCTGGGAACGGCAGCCCCACAGGGCTGAGCCCACAAGCTCGGGCAGACCCCAAGGGACCTCGCTAAGCCCGCCTGTTGGCTCTGCACCCGGAGAATCGGTTTTCAGGGGCGTCGCCCAGAAGTGGCCTGGCCTCTTTCGCGTCGTGCCATGACCGCCCCTCCCTGGCCGGGTGCCACCCCCAAGTCAGACCCTCTCCCCTCCATCACCTCTCGCAGCTGGGACCTCTGTTGCGACCGAGATGGAGAAAGGGGGTGACAGGGACAGGAGTGGGCTCCTGTGACCCTTCCCCCACCCTGAGGCTCTGGTGCCAGCCCCTCCTGTCCTCACCGTCCCAGCTGAGGCCTTTGGCAAAGCTGGTCCTGGAATGCCACACTGGGGCCAGGGGGCCTTTCCCAGGCTGGGGCTTAGAGGAGAGGGATCCGGGCCAAGTGGCCAGGGCTGGGGAGGGGGGGACTTCCTGCCACAGCCCCAGGGGCGGGAGCGAGGAGGCGAGGCCGCTGCCAGCTTCCCATGCCCACCCCAGCTTGCAGATGGCCCAGGGAGCACTCAGAGGAAGGCGAGGATTAGGGCAGAGGGTGGGGACCGGGCGCAGGAGAGGCAGAGAAGGGCCTGGGCCTGGGGACACAGCAGCAGCCTCTGTCACGGACCCTCTGTGGCCCCCCGGGTGGTCCCAGCCCTCTCTGGGCCTCGGCTCCTCCGTCCATAACCCAAGAGTGCTGGGCCCCAGGGACACAGTAGCGAAGGGGCACGGGCCTTCTCCGTGGCCCATCGAGGCAGGAGCCACGGGCAGGCACCAGTGCCTGGACCTGAACCACAGGACGAGGCCTCACAGCCCTAGATGTGCGCGGATCTGCTGGGTGTCCCAGCCTCGGGGAGCAGGAGGGTGCCTGTGGCGGGATCACGAGGCGCAGGGGCCGGCAGGGGTGGGCAGGGGCTGGCCATGTCAGCCCCGTGGGCCACAGCAGGGAGTTTGATCATGACTGGAGGAAGACTCACCAGTAGCCGCCTGCTGGGGGTGAAGCTGAGACAGCCCCGCCTTTTGAAAACTTCCTCCCAGGCCCAGCCGAGCAGATGCAGGGGAGAGGCGTGGCTGTGCCTGGGGCAGGGCCCCTCAGGCCTCTTCTCCTCCCCAAAGAGGCCTCAGTGGAAGCCCCAGGCCCCCGAGGAGCCACTAAACCGGACGGCCTCTGGGAGTGTTGTAGGACAGGCCCAAGCGGCCCCCCGACCCCCCACAGAAGGCAGTGGCCGAGTCCCACCACATCCCCTGCTACAGAGCGGCTCTGCAGGGCCTTGGCCCCAACTCAGCCACCGTCTCAGGCAGGGGAGGCCGGGAGGTGAGGCCGCTGGCCCGAGGGGAGGCCACTGCTTCAGCTCCAGGCGTGTCCCCACCTCCAGCCTCCCAGTGATGTTGTCCTAAGGTGCGCATTATTTGTCACCTACTTTTTTTTTTTTTAACTTAGAGAGAGAGAGAGAGAGAGAGAGAGAGAGGTCTTCCATTTGCTAGTTCACTCCCCAAATGGCTGCAACGGTCAGCACTGGGCCAGGCTGAAGCCAGGAGCTTCATCTGGGTCTCCCACATGGGTGGCAGGGGCCCAAGCACTTGGTCCATCTTCTGCTGTTTTTCCCAGGCCATTAGCAGGGAGCTGAATCAGAAGCGGAGCAGCCAGGACTCGAACCGGTGCCCATATAGGATGCCAACATCACATAGGTGGTGGCTTTACCCACTGCACCACAACACCGGCTCCCATTTGTCACCTCTTTAGGAAGCCTCCTGCGGGCCCCCTGGGCAGAGGTGACCCCTCTCCCTTTCCCCCAGAGCTCTGAGTGCCACTTCTTTGCACCCACTGGTCATGTTGCCAGTCGGTGGCAGCCTGAGAAAGGGCTGGCACTGCTGTGTCTGAGCCTTCATTCATTCATTCATTCATTCACCAGCTGCTGGGACCACGGGTCCTGCTCTCAAGGAACCCCAGTCTAAAGTCGCACTGCCGTCCTCAGCTCAGCCTGCGCCGAGGGTCCCCGGGGAGTCTTGCTGCCTGCGTGCCCTGGAAGAGTGTGGCAGAAAGGGGGGTGGGAGAGCTTGAGGGACTGGGTGTGAGGGAGGGGGGGGAGAGCCAGCGGGACAGGCTCTGGGACCCGCCTTCCCAAGTCTCGCCTCCATCCCAAGTTGGCTCCAATTCCTCGGCCCACGGAGGAACTTTCTGGATGGCCTGGCCGGACGCTCTGATCCCCCTGTCACCCAGCAGAACTGTGGCCACGTGCTTTTCCAGCCCAGGCTGGAATCTTCAGAAGGAAAACAGGGAAAGCGAGATGTTAAAGCACATGGTCAGACCCCTTAGGGGAAGTGCGGCGGGACAGAGGGAGGGGCCTGGGCCCCCGGGCTGCTCCGGCAAGGCTGGCAGGTGCCGGGCCACGCGAGCCAGTCATCACCCCCACCACCTGTAACAGCACCGGCACCCACATCAGCACGCCCCTCAGGTGACCCAACAGGAATCTCAGCACCAACACCGATATCTCCAACAGCGCCAACAGCACCGGCAGCACTGCCGTGGACAGCGGCGTGAGCGCCAACACCAGCAGTGCTGACCTCACCATTGCCATCTACGGCCCCTCCACCCGTGCCCAGCCAATCCCCACTACCCACACTACCAGCACCCCGAAGCCAACCCCACACCCATCACCACCAAAGCATCAGCAGTAACGCCACTGCGTTAGCATACACTCACTCCTTCCACAGCTGGCGTGAGCCCGGGGACCCCCCAGACTCCGCCCACAGCACAGGTGGGGTCCCCCGGGCACAGAGGGCCTGGCAGAAGAGGCAGCTGCCCCTGGCTTCAGCCTGGCCCAGCCCTGGCCACTAGGAAGTGAGCTGCAGATGGAGGATCTCTCTCTCTCTCTCTCTCTCTCTCTCTCTCTCTGCCTTTCAAATAGATAAATAAATCTTTATACTTTAAAAAAGTTTCTCATTCCACAGATTGGGCCAACAGTGTTGGTTAACACGGTGTTGGTAGCAGCAATCATAACACGGCCAGCCCGGGCCCACTGAGAGCTCACAGCCTTTCTGGCCACACCCAGGGGGTGGCCCTCAAAGAAATGGAGGTGCAGGCATGCGAATTAATGGACCCAGCCGGGCAGTGGCTGAGGGGTCGTTGGAACCCAGGCATCTGGACTCCGCTGTCCTAAGTGTTCATCTCTGGCCTCTCCAGCAATGTCTTTAATATAAATGAGCACCTACTTTGTGTTGGATAATATCGGCCCTGAGATGAACTTGAACTTGGCAATGGAGGGCGGGGTCTGCCAAGGTCCAGAGTGTGGCTCTCACTGTGCCACAGGGCCCCCACCTCCCTGCCTCCTAGGGCGTGGCCCCTGGATGTCCAGGAGAAACCTCAGTACCCTAGGTCAAGTCCTCAGACGCCCCCCACCCCACCCGCCCAGGGCAGGTCTGTGCCGAAGGCTGTCCAGGCACAGCGGGTGGCCGCTCCCAGGCAGAGCCCTCCTGGCTCCTAGGCCTATGGGGCTCCAAGCGCCTCCTGCAAACGGCCCGCGTCCCCGGGGGAGCCCAGGGCCAGGCTGACTGGGGCTCTGCCTCCCCACAAGCAGCTGCCTGGCAGAAGGATTTCATCTTTCCAGGCTGGGGGGGGGGGGTCCTGCCCCCTCCTGAGCGCTTGTTCCCAGCCAAGGACCTGGCAGGACCCCTGATCCCCCCTCCTTGCCTGGGACGGATGGCTTCCAGCTGCCGCCGCCCCAGCCTGGGAAAACTCCTCCCAGCTCTGCAGGTCCCAATCGGCTCTGAAACCTGAGTGCCCCTCCCCCCCAGGGAGGGTCCTAAGATGTGCCAAGCCCTCTTGGGCTCCCAGCAACCCCCAGTTGGAGCAATCACAGCAGTGGGGTGACCTCCACTGGGGAGGGGCTTGAGACAGAGGACATTCTCCATCACTGACCACTTCCTGTGGGCTGAGTCCTGTCTCGGGCCCCCTCCGAATGGCACGCCGATGCTCACGACGCCCTCAGGAGTTGAGCATTGTATAACAAGGGAAACTGAGGCTCAGAGAGGTTCCCACCGCTGATAAATGCCAGAGCTGGGCGGTGACTTGGGGTGGTCTGAGGGCTGCCACCACCTGCCCGTCCAGCTCCCTCGTTACAAGGAAGAGAAACTGAGGCCGGAGAGGGCAGGCGCCTTCCCGGTGGATGCTGCTGGCAGTGCGGGGCTGGGCATAGCCCAGGGGGGTCCGCTCCCGAGCCTGCTCTCTGCACCCACCATGCTTCCAGCCTCACTCAGCACTCCCTGCCCTGCCGCCCACCCCCGTCAGTGCCCCCTCCGTCTGAGAGTGCAGACTCTGCTGAGCACAGATTGGACCGTGTCCCTGTCCTGGAGTGACCCCCGTCACTGCCATCCAGCCCCCGTCTTGCACCCCACCAGTGCCCCCAGTCAGCCCTGCCCTGCCGCGCCCCTGCACCTGCACACACGCTGTTCCCTCAGCCCAGCTTGCCCCTCCCCTCCTTGCCTGTGCCGCCCTCTGCACAGTAACCGCCCGCCGACTCTCCCTTGCTCTCGCTCCTCTCTGACCCCCACGCCGGGGCCTGGTGCCTCTTCCGGAAGTGGGGAGACACCATGTGGCGTTGGAGCAGAAACGCTCTCCCAGCAGGCTTGTCACCCTGGCAATGTCAGGAGTCCTCGAGTCGGTGACTGACAGAGAGCCCCCCCCACACACACGCACGCGTGCACACACACACACACACACACACTGGAACGGCTTTCGCCGTGAGCTTCGGGAGAGCGAGAGCAACAGGTGCCAGCCCCTGCCAGCGCGCCTTTCCCACATCAGCCGCCAGCTGGGGGAGATGGATGGGCCTCCCCAGCGGCGGCCGGGCTGCCGCTCATGTCCCCGGGCTCTGTGTCCCTGCCCGAAGGGGCCATAGAGGCGTTGCAAGGCCAGATGCGGGATTTGGGCCATTTTTCCAATCTGTGGGATCTGTTCCTTTGTGTGTGTGTGTGTGGGAGTGTGTGTGTTTTCAAGGAAGAATGAGAGAGAGAGAGAGAGAGAGAGAGAGAGAGAGGAAAAGCCTTCCAGCAGCTCCCCAGAGACTGCCAGGTTGCACCTGTGGCTCTCCGGGCCTCTGGCCGGCTGTCAGCCGTGGGCCCTGGGCCCTGCTCCCTCTGGCAGGGGCGGGGGGGTCTGAGGACTTGTCGCTGGGAGCATGGGCGACAAGCCTTCAGGACGGGCCCCTCTGGCTGTAGTTTTCCAAGCCTGGGAGGTGGAGAGCAGAGACAGGATTCCTGCAGGGTCCTAAGAAGCTGTGCCTGAAAGTAGGAGAAAGTAGGTAACATTGAGGGGTAAAGGCGAGAACAGTTGGACATCTTCAGGGGGACCGTAGGCGGGCACGTGGTTGAAGGCTTGGTCCATGTGGGACCCCCGGCTCCGGGTCTCGCTTCTCCATGCTGGGGTGTGGGTGTGGATGTTCTTTTGAACTCCTGAGTGCCGCCCGTGTGCCGGGCACGATGATCCCAGGGGTCCGCCGTGACAGCCCCCACTGCCTGCAGCTGCTGGGCCCCCTGCCGCACAGGGCTGGGAAGGAGCCATCGCTCGCCCAGGGCCACGGGAGGGAGTCTGTTGTGTGGACCCCGGCAGCACTGCCCTACCTGGCAGCCGCGGGGCAGGAAGGGCTGCTGCTCTGATCCAGGAGAAGGAGCCCCCGGGCAGCGGCGGGCAGTGGGGCGGGGGCAGCAGCAAGCCAGCTCCCAGGGCTGGGCTCCCACGTGGCCACGACAGGGCCCGCATTCTGCGCACAGCCACCCAGCCCCGCTCCGTGCCTTTCCTGCTCTCGGACCTTCTGAGTTCGTGTGGGACCACCTTCAGTGTCCCCCAAGCTTTTAGCCCCTGAGGACAGGGGCTCTGTTTGTTTGTTTGTTTTTAACATTTATTTGAGAGAGAAGGAGAGACAGAGAGAGAGATCTTCCATCCGCTGGTTCACTCCCCAGATGCCCTCAACGCCTGGAGCTGAGCTGATCCGAAGTCAGGAGCCAGGAGCTTTTTCCGGGTCTCCCACGCGGGTGCAGGGGCCCAAGGACTTGGGCCATCTTCTACTGCTTTCCCAGGCCACAGCAGAGAGCTGGATCAGAAGTGGAGCAGCCGGGACTCGAACTACCACCCTTGTGGGATGCTGGGACTGCAGGCAGAAGCTTTACCCACGATGCCACAGCACCAGCCTCCGTATTTTTTTTTTAAGATTTATTTATTTATTTGAAAGGCAGAGTTATATAGAGAGGTACACACACACACACACGCACACACAGGGGTCTTCCATCCACTGGTTCACTCTTTAAATGGCCACAGTAGCCAGAGCTGGGCTGATCCGAAGCCAGGATCCTGGAGATTATTCTGGGTCTCCCACGTGGTGCAGGGGCCCAAGGACTTAGGCCGTCTTTGTTGCTTTCCCAGGCCATAGCAGGAAGCTGGAGCAGCCAGGACTCAAACTGGCAACGGGCTGTAAGGGCCCAAGGACTTAGGCCGTCTTCCTTGCTTTCCCAGGCCACAGCAGGAAGCTGGAGCAGCCAGGACTCGAACTGGCAACGGGCTGTAAGGGCCCAAGGACTTAGGCCGTCTTCGTTGCTTTCCCAGGCCAGAGCAGGAAGCTGGAGCAGCCAGGACTCGAACTGGCAACGGGCTGTGTTTTGGACCTCCAGGATTCCTAGCAAAGGCCCGCCCTTCGTCCGTTCAGTGAGCGTTGATTGAGGACCTACTAGGTGCGGGGCCTGAGCAAGCCCGAGAGCTCCCACAGTGAGTACCAAGCCTCTGGCTGCCCCTTGCAGAAGCTGAGCGTCCAGCTGGAGGGACAGGTGCAGACGGAGTCACTGGGGACAGGGCTGAGTGTCGGGGCAAGTGTGCAGAGAGCCACGGGGAGGCTGGAGCAGGGCGGGAGGGGAATGCCGCGGGCACCTGGGCAGCAGGCAGGGGCCGGCTGCCTTACTGTTGCCCAGAGACCGAGGGAATTAGAGCCAACTCCTTACAGACAGGTAAACTGAGGCCCAGAGGGGTCACACGACCAGTTAGAAGCTTGACCGCCATCGCAGGGCTTGGGTTCTGCCCCTCCCCCTGCAGGAGCCCAGGAGGAGGGTCCCTGAGCCTGAGGCTCAGCCTGTGCCGAGGCAGTGGGCGTGGCGGGGGGGTGCATCCCACCTGCCGGGCACACAGCTCCTCCCCACCGCAGCCTGAGGTCCCCAGGGCCTGCCCACTAACTGGGCTTCAGAAAATTGATTTTCTAACAGTCATCCATCAGCCCGGCACCTCCAGCTGTTGGTGTGACACCCGCGTCCCCAGGGCCTCAGCCACCTGATGAAGCTGCTCCTGGAGCCGCTGACCCCACACCCAAAATGACCTCCGCCACTCCAAGGGCGGGGAAGGGGCTCCCAGACAGCACCTCCTCCCCCCTCCACTCCCCCACCCCGCTCCTCCCATCCACCCCTCCCTCAGGAGGCCCTCACCAGCCTCACAACGCCGGGGCTGCTTGCATAGACCTCGGTGATGGGGTGCTCAGCCCCTTTCCAGCCACTGCGGTGAAAACTTGGCCCCTGCTGGTGGGGCACCCACGAGAGGTCGCCACAGCACTGAAGTCCACGGACAACCAGGCCAGCTGGTGCTTTCCGCCCCATTCGAGAGATGATCACGTGGAGGCTGCAGGCTCGGGGCGCTCCCCAGGGCTGGCTCACCCCAAGCGGGGGGCGTCACCCCTGCAGCCCCACACCCCCTTCTGGGGAGGAGGGTGGTAGACGAGTCCTTGGCTCCCCTGCAGGCCCTTGGGCTCCTCCCCCAGGTCACCCCTGCAGGGAGCAGAGCTGGGGCAGGGGCTCCAAGGCCACTGTGGGTTCCCCAGACTTTGCTGACCGTGAGGCGGGACAGCCGTCGGCTGCCCTGCGCCCTGACTCATGGGGACAGGATGCTCTCAGCTCCTTCTCCAGCGACAGAGGCCGGGAGGGACGTGGGCAGCTGGGCAGCCCCGGGCGAGGGGGAGGGGGCACAGGAAACCCACCCCCAGCTAATTCTAGGCAACTTCCTGTGTGACCTTTTTTATTTTGATCATTATTATTATTTTTTTTTTTTTGGAAAGGCAGAGAGAGACAGATGGAGATATAGAGAGAGATCGTCCATCCACTGGTTCACTCCCCATATGGACTGTCCAGGTTGGATCAGGCCGAAGCCAGGAGCCAGGAACTCCCTCTTGGTTCCCCGTGTGGGTGGCAGGGGCCCAGGGATCACCTGCCGCCGGCCAGGGGTGCTCGTCCGCAGGAAGCTGGAGGAGAAGTGGAGGAGCCAGGACTTGAACCGGGCACCTGATACGGGATGCGGGCTGCCCGAGCACCCACCCTGGGCTGTGACCTGGAGTACTGGAAATTCCGGTCTGGGCTGCAGGTTCCAAGATGGAACCAACAATTCCTAGAAGACACTGGAGTCTCACTGGACTCTCCATTGCCGGGATGGGACCCACAGCCAAGAGTCGAGCTCTTGCCATGTTGAACACAGTAGGACCTTGGTAGTGAGAGACGTAGGTGTGACCCCAGAGAGGGGAAGCCACCTGCCCGAGGTCACACAGCCACGGGGGGCAGATCTGGAGCCAGACACAGCTTGGCCAAGAAGCATCCTCTGAGCCACTGGCCTCCCTGTGGATCCCCGGTGCAGTCAGGATCCCAGAGGCCCTGCTCACCTTCCTGTATGAACCACCCCCATCACCCTAAGGGACCTGCTGGGGCAAGGCTGGTGGCAGAGAGCAGCTGCACCCGTGGCTGGTAGGGACAAGACCACAAAGGGTTAAGGCTCTGCCCAGGGTCTGCCTTGATCCCCTCTCAGGCAGGACCCCAGGCAGAGCGGGGCTTGGGTTTCATGCCACCCCCACCCCAGCCCGGCTATAAAATACGATCGTGTCTCGCTGCTGATGGATGGGCTGGGGGAGATCGGATTTTCAAGGGCTCAGCCACTGACATTCTATCCAGGGCCGGGTCCATCTCCACGAAGCCTGGGGGGCACGGGGGAGGCTGGGCGGTGGACACCCAAGGCCAAGCTGCAAGGCGGGGTCCCCTCCCAAAACCCCAGGAGACTTGGTCTGAGCTGCTCCTCCGTCTCCGAGGGCCTACTGTGCGCCAGGTGGAGGAGCGCCAGAGGTGAGTGCGGAAGCCGACACATCTCTGACCTCACGGAGCCTTCAGTGCAGCCGGCCGGGAGAGGAGAATTCTGAGATCCGTTCCCGCTCACCGTCTGCAGGCTCAGGGCCGAGTCTGGGACTTGGGCTGAGCCGGATTCAACGCCCAGCTCTGGCGCTCGGGAATTAGGTGACCGCGGACGTGCTGCGGAGCCTCTCCATTCTCATCTATAAAATGGGCGTGATGACAGCGCCCGCTGCTTGGGTTCTGGTGTGGAGCAAATGAGAGTGAATCAAGTTTTCTACACGGGGCTGGCATTGAGTAATTCATAACTGATGTTGCCCATTGGCCGGCCCCACGGCTCACTGGGCTAATCCTCCGCCTGCGGTGCTGGCACCCCAGGTTCTAGTCCCAGTTGGGGCGCCAGATTCTGTCCTGGTTGCCCCTCTTCCAGTTCAGCTCTCTGCTGTGGCCCAGGAAGGCAGTGGAGGATGGCCCAAGTGTTTGGGCCCTGCATGGGAGACCAGGAGAAGCACCTGGCTCTTGGCTTTGGATCGGCGCAGTGTGCCAGCTGCAACGCACCAGCCATAGCGGCCATTTGGGGGGGTGAAGCAACGGAAAAAGGAAGACCTTTCTCTCTGTCTCTCTCTCTCTGTCTCTGTCTCTGTCTCTCTCTCTCTCACTGTCTCACTCTGCCTGTCAAAAAAATTAAATTAAATTAAATTAAAAAAATTCATAATTGATGTTGCCCATTATGACTTGGAATTCTGGAAGGGTGCCTGGCCCTCTGCTTGTGGATTAATGAATGAATGAACGAATGGATAAAGCTAGTGTGCCAGGCAGCATTAGGTACCTTTTTTTAGGTGTATTTATTTGAAAGTCAGAGTTACAGAGAGAGATGGAGAGAGAACTTCCCAGATGATCACAACCAGCCAACACCGGGCCAGGCCAAAGCCAGGATGAGCCAGGAGCCTCATCTGGGTCTCCTACATGGGTGGCAGGGGCCCAAACACTTGGCCACCTGCCGCCACTCTTCCCAGGCCGTCAGCAAGGAGCTGGATCAGAAGTGGAGCAGTCAGGACACAAGTCAGCGCCCGTATGGGACACCGGCCTCATAGGAGGTGGGTGGCTTTGCCCCCACTCCACAGTGCCAGCCCCTGCATCCGGCACTTTCTATGGGATGTCACGTTTCACTCTCACTATGATGGGGCAACACGGGGAAACCGAGTCTTTTTTTTTTTTTAAGATTTATTGATTTATTTGAAAAGCAGAGCTGCAGAGAGGCAGAGAGAGAGAGAGAGAGAGAGAGAGAGAGAGAGAGAGAAATCATCCATCTGCTGATTCACTCCCCAAGCGGCTGCAATGGCCAGAGCTGGGCCAATCCAAAGCCAGGAGCCAGGAGCTTTTTCTGGGTCTCCCACGTGAGTGCAGGGGCCCAAGGACTTGGGCCATCTTCTACCGCTTTCCTAGGGTGCATTACAGAGAGCTGGGTCAGAAGTGGAGCAGCCAGGACTCGAACCAGCACCCATATGGTATGCCGGTAATGCAGGAGGTGGCTTTACCTGCTACGCCACAGCGCTAGCCCCGAATACTGAGTCCTAGAACACATCCCTTGCTCCACTGGAGACTTGGCTGTGACCTTGGAGGGAGACTTGGCCTCGTCTTCGCCCTCCCAGTCAACAGCGAAGCTTCTCGGGGCACATCGGTCTCAGATCGCCTCTCACTGATTAGCTCCCAGCACGCAGGAGGCATGAGAGGAGAGGGGGCAGGAAAGAGAGAGGGGCAGGGGTCCCAGCCGGCCCCGGACCCCACTCCAGGGGCAGCTCAAGGAGCAGCATCTCCCAGGGCCTGTCCAGGTTCCTCTCCCGGCCACCAGGCAGCTCAGAGTCCCTGGAACAAGCACGGAGCACGGGGCCGGCCCCTGGAAAAGCAGGATGTGCCCAGGTCGCTAGGAAGGCAGGGTCCCGGGTCTGCCTGCCAGGGGCCACACTGGCCGTGCAACACGGGCACCCCCCACTCCTTGCCCCAGCTCAGCAGGATGCCACTCCCAGCCCCCGGGGGGCCCTCCCCGGCCACACCGACCACCCCCACCTCGCACCCTCAAAACCCCGGGGCCACCACACTTCGGTGGCCTCCGTCATCCTTGTATGCTGTCCTCTGTGTCGGGCCACGCGGCAGCAGGGGAGGGACCGAGCAGGCCCGAGAGCCATCACCAGGCTGAAAACCTCTCCCCTGCCCTCCGTGACCCAGGAACCACGTGAGCTCGGGCAGCCAGCTCCCCTCCCCGGGGGCCCGGTTCCCCCTGTTGAGTGGGGGGCAGCACTGTTCTTTCCAGCTCCCCGCCCCCAGCCTGTCGTGGGGCCTCGGTTAGCACCTGTCCCCTGCCCCCCGGCCTGAGCAGCCAGGGGACTTCGGGGGAAGAAGAGCCCCGCCCGGCAGCTGGCCCCGGCCCTGCCCTCGTCTCCCCTCTTCTCAGCACCCCCGATCCCCCGGCCCTGGGGTCCTTAATCCACCCCAGAGTGACACGAAGCAAGTGCTCCCGCCGAGCGCCCGCCTGCTGTGCCGCCCAAGGATCACACAGGGGGGGAGAAACCCAAGCCCGGCCTGCGGCCTTGGGAGCCAGCGGAATGTCAACAGCAGATTAGGCGCTTACGGTTCCCAGGATCTGAGACGGGCGCACGGGCGGGGCTCTCCCTGCCGAGTCTACCGCTCCCCCCCACCCCCAACTTCTGCTCTGGGGCGAGAGGCTCAGCCCTATGCCCCTAGAGCCCAGAAAGCCAGGACTGTTGACAGAGCTCATCTGCTTGTCCTTGAGGCTCAGAGAGGGCGAGGGGCTTGTCCAGGGTCACACAGCAGTTCGGTCCAGACCGAGGCCAGATCCCGGCTTCTCTACTCCCAGGCCCCCCACCCTGCATCCTGCACCGTCTCGTCATCTTTCACCGTGACCTTGACCAGACACTGCTCGGCCAACAGTGCATGCTGCCTCCAGGGCCCAGGATTGACCCTTCTCCCCCACCCCGTCCTCTCCAGCAGGTGCCCAGGGGAAGGGGTTCCAAGCTGGCAGGCTCTGGGCGTGCAGGCATTTAGTTTGGGGTGGGTGGGGGTAGGGTGGTGATCTGTGGGAGCCTTCACAATAAAATCAGGATTTTAGCTTCCCCTGAAGCTAACAGGTGGCCTGGCTCCCGGGAGGCCCCGCAGGACATTGAAACCCTGCACCGCCGTGGTTCCGGGCACCCGTCGTTGAAGACCTTGCACACTCACAGTGAAGGGAAGTCCCAAGCCAGACCCAGAGGGTGATCGGCCCTGCACACACCAGAGCCACAGGCTGGGGATGGCAGAACTGAGCTCAGACCCAGGTCCAGCCCCTGCAACACCCCGAGCTCCGGCGGCTTCTTGTCCAAAGGGATGCCCGCCTGGCCCATCTCCGCAGTCTGTGCAGCGACCTCCCCACAGCTCCTGGAAGCTTGGAGAAGCTTCCTGCCCGGCCTCGCTCCCGGGGCCCGACTCACTGGCAGCTTTTGTCCCGCTGTGTCAGCCCCTGACTCTGGCCCCAGGGGCCGGCGCTACTGAGATACACTCCAAGGGCCTGGTATTCTGGGCACCCCTGTGGCTGGCCCAGCCCTCGGCCCCCTCTCGCTGTCACCCTGTGCTCCCGGGGAGTGGCCAGCCTGTGCGGTCCTGCCTCCCCTGCCAGAGTCCCCCCCCCCCGTTTCCCCTGGGGCCAGCGCTTTCAGGTTCAGCTCCGCTGCGGGAGCCCGCGACCTCCCTCTATCTCTTAGGCTTGCACTTTGGAGTCAGACCGACCGGGATTCGAACCTGGCTCTGCCGCATGGCAGCTGCGTGGCTTGAGCGAGCCGCTCACCTTCCCCACCTGTGAAATGGAGAGCCGGGAGCAGGTGCCCCCTGAGCCACCTCATGGCTGCTGACTCAGCAAGGGCTCCGTGTCATCGCGTGGCCAGGGCCCCTCCCACACAGCAGGTGCCCGGTAGGCGCCGCCCGGCCTGTGTCGGCACCTGCTGCTTCTCCTGCTTATCTCTGCTCTACATCTTAAGCTCCCTCAAAGTAGCATCTTATTTTAGTTCAATTTTTAAAAAACACTTAAGTCTTTGAAAGGCAGAGTGACACAGAGAGAGGGAAAGACACAGACAGAGAAAGAGAGAGAGAGAGAGAGAGAGAGAGAGAGAGAGAGAATGAATCTTCCATTTGCTGGTTCATTACCCAAAATGCCCCCAACAGCCAGAGCTGGTCCAGGTTGAAGCCAGGAGCCAGGAACTCCGCCCTGGTCTCCCACGTGGGTGCAGGGGCCCAAGCACTTGGGCCATCTTCTGCTGCCTTCCCAGGTGTGTTAACCGGAAGCTGAATTGGAAGTGGAGCAGCCGGGACTCAAACCGGTGCCGCACTATGGGATGCGGGCGTCCGAAGTGTGGATTCAGCCCTTGGCGGCGCGACGCCAGCCCCAGGCCTAGACGGCAAGGAGCCTGCATTTTGGACGTTAAAGGAAGAAGCACGCGTGGCCGTGCACCAGGGTTTGGGTCCTGGGTGTCCTTTGCCCCCGGGGGAGGGGCCGCCGTCTGGGACTTGGCGGTGGAGTGCAGGAAGCTGGCGGCCAGGAAAGGCAGCTCACCGCACGCTCGGTCACTCGGTCGTGCGACCGGTCACTCGCTCACCTCCTGAGCGCCCACTACGCAGCGGCAGGGTCCCATCGTGACAGCACGCACACAACAGGTGAAGGCCCTGTTCTCAGAACAGCCACACTTTAGGCTGGGGAGACAGACCATAAACTCACAACCAAGAGAAACCAGAGACGCTGTCAGGTGCCGGGCAGTGCTGAGAAGTCAAGTCCAGTGTCGGGACTGGAGACCAACGTCAGCCATGCTGGCAGGCGAAGGCTGGGCTGGACTGACAGGGAGACAGCACACCAGCAGCAGGAGAGTACATGCAAAGGCCCTGGGCGGGAGCAAGACTGGCAGGTTGAAGCAACCAGAGAGTGACGGGCAGGAGAAGGTGGCCACGGGAGCCCCGTGGAGGGAGGCAGGGCCGGGCGGGGTCAGCAGGAAGCCTGGAGCTCCTGGGAAGCATAGCGGAGCCACCGAGGGGCTGCGAGGTGCGAGACGCAGTCTGACTCCACTATGGGGGTGGCAGGGGTGCGGCCGACGGGCCAGGAGGCTGTGCAGCCGGCGGGGGCGGGGGCCATGCTTGGTGCAGCTAAGACCCCACGGAGTCCACGTTTCCATTCCTTTCAGGGGTGGGGGGCGTCCACCCCGGGGAACAGCAGGGGAGGCTCTGGCTCTGGGTCTGCTCCCACGGCAGCCCCTGGCCCTGGGTGGCCTCCAGCTGGTTGCTCGCCCCCTCTGGGCCTCAGTTTCCCCTTGTGTAAGCTGGCCCTGCTGGTTGTGACGGTTAAACGCACCCTCTCGGTGCCTCCCCAGGAGGCCCAGCTGGCCACGCGTGGAGACAGCTGCGTGGACCCGAGGCCTTCAGCCTCAGGCCTGTCTCCGACCCCGCCAGCCCCTGGCCGCCCTGAGCTGCCTCTGCCCGTCTTCCTCCCATGAGCCCCCGCCTCTCGGCTCCAGCCCTGCCAGGGTTAACTGGCCCGCAGCCCCCAGCCCTGCAGGAACAGCAGAGAAAAGGCGGGGGGGTGGGGGGCCGCTTCCCGGAGGCTCCCCCAGGCCGCGCACAGCTGTCTCCCCGCATCCAGAGTTACCAGGCTCGCGGGGGCCCAGGAGGAAGCCATCACATTCTTGAGGGCCTATGTCAGGCTGGCGGCTTCCCACTCCCTCCCCGGCCCCCACCCCCACCCCCTCCCTCTGCCCCTGCCAAGGCGGCTCAGCGGGCAGGAAGCCAGCCCAGCCCGGGCACAAATCCCGCCCGACGACCTTCCACGCCCCTCCTCAGTTTTCCACCCCGCCAAGTGGGCTGATCCCTATTCCCAGGAGGGACAGAGCCAGTGAGGCAGGTCTGATGGAGGAGGCAGAGGCACTTGCTAGTAGCTGATCCGATGGTGGCAGCCTGGGCCACAGGCCGAGTCCTACAAGAAGCCCCGGAGGCAGTGGAGTCCTGTTCCGGTTCTCTCCATTCTGCAGGAGAGGAAGCTGAGTGAGGCACAGAGAGGGCGACTGGCTGGTCTGAGGTCACACAGCTGCCGCGTGGCAGAGCTGGGGCGCCGGCCTTTCTGGTTCCAAACACTACATGTCTGCTGCACCCCTGCTCCCCATGCCCTCCCTTACACCTGCTCTTGGTGCCCCGGCGTGGGGAGAGCCTTGGGCAAGGCTTTCCCCTGCTCCGTGAGCTGCTGCTGTGTCTCTCTGAGCCGTGCGGCCTTGGCCACATCAGGACACTGGCACCGCGGCAGGAGGGTGGCAGTGCGGGTGCTTTTCCGGGCTCCTCTGAGTGCCAGCAGCTGAGCTCCCAGCAGCGGGTGCAGGGGTGAGACCCATGACCTGCAAATGCATCGTTAAATTTTTTTTATTTAGTGAAAGGCAGAGGTACAGAGGGAATTTCTCATCCTCTGGTTCATTCCCCCGATGGCTGCATCAGGTGGGGCTGGGTTGGGCCCGGCCAAAGCCAGGAGCCAGGAGCTTCTTCCAGGTCTCCCACGTGGGTGCAGGAGCCCAAGCACTTGGGCCATCTTCTGCTGCTTTCCCAGGCCACAGCAGAGAGCTGGATCGGAAGAGGAGCAGCTGGGACTTGAACCGGAGCCCATACGGGACGCCAGTGTCGCAGGCAGTGGCCTAAGCAGCTGCTCCACAGCGCCAGCCCCAGCAGGTGCATCTTAAAGACACAGCGAGAAGAAAGAAGGAAGCTCCAGCAGCCCAGGGGGTGACGGCTCAGACGTGGGTCCCACCTGGTGCTTCTACCACTGCTTGCTTTTTTTTTTTTTTAAGATTTATTTGTTTGAAAGTCAGAGTTACACAGAGAGAGAAGAGGCAGAGAGAGAGAGAGAGAGAGAGAGAGAGGTCTTCCATCTGATGGTTCACTCCCCAGATGACCGCAATGGCCAGAGCTGCACTGATCTGAAACAAGGAGCCTGAAGCTTCTTCCTGGTCTCCCATGCGGGTGCAGGGGCCCAAGGACTTGGGCCATCTTCTACTGCTTTCCCAGGCCACAGCAGAGAGCTGGATCAGAAGTGGAGCAGCCGGGTCTCCAACCGGCGCCCATATGGGATGCCGGCGCTTCAGGCCAGGGCATTAACCTGCTGTGCCACAGCGCCAGCCCCCTCTACCACTGCTTTCTTCAAGGAGCTGCTCTCAAAGTGAGGCGCCTTCCAGCCCCTCCTCCCTGAGCCTGCAGACTGTATTGTGCCCTCCCCTGCCCGCCCCTGGAACGCCCAGTCCTGGGACCACCATCCCTCAGCCCCGCCCTGATCCTCCAAGCCCTGCACCGTGTCGGGTACAAAACATCACCTGACACCTGGGCGTGTGCCACCTGGTCCTTTCCGTGAGGTGTGTGCGTGTACATGCGTGTGTGTGTGTGCACGCACATGAGCGTGTGGATTTTCTATTATTCATGGTTCCCCCAAATCAAGGATTCTATATTTTCCCCCTAAATTGTGCTGGCTTGAGACACCTGCTCGTTGCTTGAATTCTAAATCACGATCGCTCTGTCACCGTCACCATCGCTAACACGGCCGCCATCGCCATCGCCAGCCACTCCTGCACCGGAAAGGCACCAACGTCACCGTGTCCGTCGCCCTCACCCCAAACGCAGCCCCGAGTCCTCCTCACCAGTGACGCCGAGGCCACAGGAGGCCTGGCCGGAAGTTGTCCACTCATCCTGTCTTGTTCCCAGCTGTGCCCTAGGCGTGGGGCCTCGGTGAGTCCACTGGACAGCTAAGGGACTGGAGGCATTCTCCACCGTACAGAGGGGCAGAGCCTGTGCCAAGGCCCTGAGGCAGGGAAGGCACTCCTCTTAGGGAACAGTGAGGCAGGTGCAAGATGGCATGGTGGGGGGGTAAGAGACCAGAGCAGCTCTACCAGCCCGCGCAGAGCGGAAGGGACTTGGACAGAGACGAGAGGGCGCAGGCAGCCCAGGGTGCAGAACGGAGGAGGCAGCCGAAGGGCGAGGGGCTGAGGAGACGCCATGGCCAGCGGTGCTTAGCGACTATGCGGGGAGGATCGACTGCTCGGGCTGGCACAGAGACACAGACGCCCAACTGTCAGGCCGCGGCGTGAAAGCGTCACCCACCCCGCAGAGCCAGCGCAGCCCCACCGGGCCAGGAGTGGAAACCCACATCCCCGACGCAACGGCCGTGCTGGCCAGGCTGAGGCCGTGGGGCTGGGGCAGGGGACTGGGGCAGGGGGCAGGGGCAGGGGGTGAGCTTCCCCGGGCTCTTGTGCGCACAGCTGGCGCAGCTCCCGGAGAAGGGAGGCTGGACCAAGAGGCGCTGCTTCTGCACACAGACCCTAGGTGGGCCAACCGGCGAGGAGAGGAGGGGAGACTTCGGGGGCTGGGGAGCACAGTGGGGGGCAGACTGAGGAGGGGCAGGGGCCCGTGCTCACCCTGACACCCTCCTGGCCGCACCCCTTCCCCCCCGGGAGCCACCCGTCTGCAGGGCTGGCACAGGTTCTGCGTCCCAAAGACTCAGGGGCGGGACGCGGCGGGACACCAGCGCTCAGTTAGGTGACTTGCCAGGCCTGATGGGTAGCTTTGCAGTACCTGTGAGTGTGCAACGCGCGCCCAGGGCAGGGCCCGGCACCGTCCAGAGCCCCGTGTGCGCCTGTCCTGTTCCGTCCTCACCACCCCCGCTGCTGCCCCCAGAGGCGTCACTGTTCCCAGTGCACAGATAGGAAAACGGAGGCTATTGGAGGCGTGACCAAAATGGTCGCACCGGTCAGAAACGAGTGAGGGCTTGAGCCCCGAGCCCCGAGCCAGGAGGGAGTGTACACCTGGAGACCTCACGCCCAGGACCCCGGCAGGGGAGAAGCACCCCAGGGAAGCAGCCACAGCCGAGGGGAAGGAGGAGGCTGAGCCAGGACCCAGCATTCGGGCCTCAGCTGCCCGGGCTCCAGCGCCTGCCCCGCTGCCCCGCCTGGCTTTTTACCGGAAACCCGGGGCCAGCTGGGCCCACGCCGCGGAACCTCCTTCCCCTCACACCTGCATCGTTAAAGCACAAAACAGGTCAGGCCCCCTCCCCCCACCTCCTGAGGCTCCGGCAGCTCCTGCCCCTGCCCAGAAAGTGACCCCCGGGCCCCCTGCTGTGCCCTCCCCTACACCCCCAGGCTCAGCTGCGTGGCTGCTCTGAGGGGGACACCCCTGTGCCCCCTGTGCAAGAGCCCTGGCCGCGGCTGTCACGCACCCTCTCCGTGCACCGCTCACTTCTGCTTCTCCCACGCTCAGGACTTCGCCTTCCTGAGGTTCCCGCGCTGCCTCGCGCTGTCCCCACTGGGCCCCGGCACCTCGGAGTCAGTGCTCAGGGTGCACGCGCTGAATGGGCAGGGCGGGCAGCGCCCAGCAAGCTTTCCTGCCCAACGGCCTGCACTGACCCCTTGTCTGCAGACAGGGAAACTGAGGCACTGGGGCCAGGGCACGGCTCTGGGGAGCTTCTGCAGCCCAAGCCCAGGTTTTCCCGACCCCTGGAGTCGCCGGGCGGCTCCCTCCCCACGCCTGTCCTGGCGCCTCGTACCTTCTGCCCCACTTCGGCCTCTGCCTGGTGCTCACCAGTGCCCACCCCGGCACACCCTAGGCAGGCTGGGGGCCAAGGGCTTAGGACTGGACTGGCATTCAGAACCCAGCACCGCCCCCTCCTGGCTGCCCGGCCACTAGCAGGCTCCTCTGCCGCCCCAGACCTCACCTGTAAAGCCACGGCATTGGGGACACGTCACACAGAGCGGTCACCCATTTAACCGCAGCCCAGTGCCCCTCTGCGGCCAGCTCTCCATGCCCGCTGAGCCCCCGCCCGGGCTGGGCCGGGGTCTCTGAGAACCAGGCCCACCTGCCTCAGCCCCCACTCTCTGCACAAGGAGAAGGGTCTTTCTCCGGTCCACCCCCAGCCCCCTGGCTCCTTGAACCACGCCTCGTCCCTCCTGCTCTGGTCCATCAGCCCAGCCAGGAGGCTGCTGGGAGTCTGTGAACATGGCACCGGCACACGCACGCACCCACACACCCGTCCAGGCTTGTGCGTGAGCCACCGTAGACACACTGAAGGCTCTGCCCAGCGGGACACGCACGAGCGTGCCCACCCACCCCCACTTGCACACCGCGTGCTCTCAGGCGTGCACCTGCGGACAGGGCCGGGGCCCAGACACAGGCCCCGCCGAGGACTCCCGGGTGCTGTAACCCAGGGCAGTCACTCAGCCGCCCCTTGCTAGGAACGGGGCCAACAGCACCATCTGCTGTCGGCTTCTGGAACTGCCCTTCAGAGAGCCCATGCCAGGCCCTCGGGTTGGCTTTCCCTTTGTAGAAGGCCCCAGGCCAAAGCCGTGAACCTGAGACCAAGCCCGGGCCACGGGACACCCCAGTCCCACGGTCTGCAAGGAGCGGGGTGGCCATCAGGACCACGTGCCCTTTGTGGGCCAGGAGACGGAGGCTGGAACTGGGGGTGCCGAGACCCAGGGGTGGCCCCAGGAAGAGTGCTCTTCTCCAAGTCCTCAGCTGGTTTCAGGCGGCGCTCACCTGTGCCCACCTGTGCTCACCTGTGCCCACTGACCGACATGCAGGCACCCAAGGGCGGTAGCAGGGGCCCTGTCCATGCCTTGGGGGACAGGAAGGCCCCAGGGATCTCATCTCCCTCCAAGGGTGCCCCCTTACAGAGGGGTTGAAACCACGTGGGGGCCGAGGCCCCACTGTGCTGAGCGCAGAGGACAGCAGCCTTAGCACAGACATGTCCTGGCCTGGCGCTCGTGTGGCACACGGGGAGACTGAGGCCCAGAGAGGGCCCCAGGGCACAGGAGCCAGAAGCCAGTGGGGAATGGGACCAGGTCCCCTGGCCGCCAGCCCGGAGCATCCCCCACGCATGGGGTCAGCTGCACCTTTCCGGCAGGAGGGGCCTCCCCACCAGACAGGGCAAGCCGAGGAGGCACCGAGGCCTGGGGGTGAGGCTCCTAAGCCCAAGCCCAGCCAAACCCGCTGCGCCTCCCCCTGCCACCTCCCCCTCAGGTGACTCCCAGGGACTGCGGGGCTCAGGGCAGTGGTGTCAAGCTGCTGCGGCTGGACATCTGTGTCCCTTCCCCCACCCACACTCCCGGCCCCCACCTGATGGGATCAGGAGGGGGCACAAGAGGGGAGCACCCTGAAGAGCGGCCCCGGACAGCTCCTGCGCCCTCTTCCTGCCACCGAGGGAACAGCAGGAAGCCAGCAGTGTGTGGCCAGGAGGGCCCTCCCCTGGTCAGCCAGAGCCGACTAACACCATGGTCCCCCAGGCAGTGTGTGTGTGTGTGTTTTTGACAGGCAGAGTGGACAGTGAGAGAGAGAGACAGAGAGAAAGGTCTTCCTTTTTGCCATTGGTTCACCCTCCAATGGCCACCGCAGCCGGTGCACCGCGCTGATCTGAAGCCAGGAGCCAGGTGCTTCTCCTGGTCTTCCATGCGGGTGCAGGGCCCAAGCACTTGGGCCATCCTCCACTGCACTCCCTGGCCACAGCAGAGAGCTGGCCTGGAAGAGGGGCAACCGGGACAGAATCTGGCACCCCGACCGGGACTAGAACCCGGTGTGCCGGCGCCGCAAGGTGGAGGATTAGCCTAGTGAGCTGCGGCACCGGCCGCAGTGTGTTTTTATAAATGATTTATTGTTTATTTGAAAAGCAGAGCCATAGAGAGAGAGCAAAGAGAGCGAGAGAGCGAGAGCAAGAGAGAGAGAGCCGGATCTTCCATCCACTGGTTCGCTCCCCAGTGGCCGCAACAGCCAGGGCTGGGCGGGAGCTTCATCCAGCAGGGGCCCAAGCTCTCGGGCCTCGGGCGACCCCCCCCCCAAGCACATCAGCAGAGAGCTGGGGCAGATGTGGAGCAGCTGGGACACGGCCCAGTGCCCGTATGCGATGCGGGTGTTGCAGGCGGCGGCTTCACCACCACGTCACCGCGCCGGCCCCGCGGCTGCTGCTGCCTGGAGGCTGCTCGTGCAGGGTGGGGCGTTCTCACCCACTGAGGCTCACGCCGCGGGGGGCCTCGGCCAGCTCTCCGGCAGTGGCCGCGCGTCGGAGGCCCTCACCACCGCCCCACGGTACAGAGCAGGGCGGTGTTCGTGGCCCTGCACCTGCTCAGCGTGTGGGTGCCCACCTGCAATGCAAATACAAAGCACACGGAAGTTCATCCGTGGGTGCTTCCCGAGCACCTACCGTGTGCCACGTTCGGTCCCCAGTGCTGAGGGACACAAGCGGGTGACGATAGCCAGGAGGCTTCTGAAATTATCACTGAGAAGGGAGCGTGGGAGGTGAGGGACCAGCCCCATGCGTGCGGCTTCCTGGTAGAGGAGACAGCCTGTGCAAAGGGCCTGCGGCGGGAGCACGGTTTACGTCTCGGAGAAGCAGGAAGGAAGCCAGAGGGCACAGCATGGGGAGAGACATTGGGGGTAGCAGGGAGTGCGCACAGGCTCTTGGGAGCTGCTGTAGGGGTGGAGCTCCGCTCTGCAGAAACGGGAGCCACTTGGAGCGGGGAAGTAACAGAATCTACTTTTATAAAAAATTCTTTAAAGATGTATTTGAAAGGTAGATGACAGAGAGAGAGAGAGAGAGAGAGAGAGAGAGAGAGAGAAGGAAAAGCCAAAAAGAGAGAGAGAGAAAGAGATCTTCCACCCACTGGTCCACTTCCCATGTGGCCAACACCACAACACCACAGCCGACACTGTAACCATAAGCGCTACCATCACCACCACCGTCAACACAAACCCCATCACCAGCAAAAGCACCATCGCCAGCATGAACCCTGCCGCCAGCCTCATCCTTGGCAATGCCACCACCGCCATCATCACCGCCGACGTCATCACCGCCGACATCTCCACCACCCAGGCTGAGCCAGATCAGAACTGGGTTGAACCGGAGACCAACACTGAACCCAGAAAGCTCCCCGGAGAGAGGGAGAGAGGCCAGGCAGCAGCGCCCCGGCAGCGCCAGGGGGCCCGCTGGTCAGCAGGGAGGCGGACTGGAGGGCAGGAGACAGGCCGGCTCGGGCCTGGATGTGAGGGACTGCAGGAAGGAGCCCCGCCCCCACCCCCCAGGCAGGCTTGGAGAAGGAAGGATCAGGCTCTCTGCTAACGCGCTTCTTCCGGGTCTCCCACATGGGTGCAGGAGCCCAAGGACTTGGGTCATCTTCTACTGCCTTCCCAGGCCACAGCAGAGAGCTGGATCAGAAGAGGAGCAGCCAGGACTCACACCAGCACCCATATGGGATGCTGGCACTGCAGACGGCAGCTTTACCCCCTACGCCACGGCGCCGGCCCCAACACCTGACTGTTGGTTGGGGGGAAGACGCACAGCTCCCCACAGACGTCCTCCAGGCTGGGCTGTCATGGGGGAGACACCCAGCCCGTCTCATTTCAGAGATTTCCTCCTGGCTCCGGGTGGTCGGAGTCCCTGCCGCTGACAAACGTGCAGCCACCATGGCACAAATACTCGATGGCGTGGGAAAACGGCACCCGGTTGTATGTCCCCTCCCTCCTCCCTGCCTGCCTGCAATGTCAACTTTACTCCCTTCAACGCAGACCCCTGCCTGGACCCAACCCCCGAGATGTCACCGGTGTGACAGGATCAGGGACCTGACGGTGGCACCAGGGAGACAGCGGCCCGCCGAGGAGCGACGCTTCCTTCTCTGCACTGCGGCTCTTCCGATGATGGGTCGCTAGTCGCTCGGCCGCTCCATTTCCGGGGAAGTCCTTAAACCTGGGCTGTGAGATGTGCACGCTCACCGGAAGTGGCCCGCTGGGTGCAGCCTACGATGACGACGGCGTCACTGGGTTTTAGGGTGGCTTCTGATCTGGGTGGCCCACGGAAGTCACAGTGCCCTGCTAACCACGGCCTGCCTGAAATACCCCGGCCGCCCGCGAGAAGAATCAGCACTGACGCTGGATAAAATAAGTCGGCTTGGACACCTGCTCTGTGGCACTGCGACAGGCTGATGGCTGAGACGGCCGCTGAGTGGCTCATGGGCGGGCGGTGTCCCCGGCGTAGAGACGCCGGACAGGGGGCTCATTCACATCCTGGGCGGGACGGGGCTGGATGGAGCAAGATTCCATCAGACCACTCGGAACAGCGTGCAAATGAAAACGTGTCTGTTGTGTGTGCCTGGAACGTCCCATGGAGTATTTTCAGGCTGGTTGACTGTGGGTTACTTAAAACACTGGAAGTGGTGCTGGATCGACAGGGCTTCCCGCACACAACCCTGCCTCACAGATGGGGTTGGTGAGTACTGGTGGGTTAAGGACTGAGCCCAGGGCCTGGCGCTGTGGCGCAGCAGGTGAGGCCAGGTGACACTGGTGGCCCGTGTCAGAGCACTGGTTCCAGTCCTGGCTGCTCCACTTCCCATCCAGCTCCTTGCTAATGCACCCGGGAAGGCAGTGGAGGGTGGCCCAAGTGCCCGAGCACCCCTATGGGAGAACAAGATGGAGTTCCTGGCCCAGACCTGGCTGCTGTGGCCTTCTGGGGATGGATGCTCTCTCTCACTCGCTCACTCACTCGCTCTCTGTCTCTCCTCTCTCTGCCTTTCAGATAAATACATAAATCTAAAAAAAAAAAAAAAATGACAAGGAAAAAGACCCGTGCCCAGCGTCGTCCCTGGCAGCAAAGCCGGGTCCTGCCCACCTCTGTCCCCTTGAGTGGGGCAGGCAGGACTCTCCTGCGCCTTACGGGTGGGGAAGTAGAGGCTCCAGGAGGCGGAGCCGCACGGCGTCAGCTCCTGCGTGGCTGTGACCCGCAGCGATCCCACCGGAAGTGGAGCCCTGTTCTCACCTGCGTCTCCCTCCCGCACAGGAGCTGTGGGCTCCAGGACATCCCAGCCACGGCTGGCACCAGAAAACCACCTTCTGGGGACCCCTCCCTGCTCGTAACCTCCAAGTGTAAGTTTCGGGGGCCTGCACCCGGGGCGCCCGAGTCGGCATCACAGCCTCCTGCCTCCTGCTCCTGGGCGGGGCCTCTGGGCGTGGGGGGCCTGGACCGCATCCGTGCCCCAGCCCCCGCAGCGCTCACGGTGAGGTCTGGGCTCCGTTCAGAAGCGCCAGGCTCCATGGGACGGACCTCACTGCTCGTCCTGCACGGAACGTCGGGCGGTTCCTCCACCCAGGAACCCCTGGGAGCTGCTCGCTGGAAGCAGGTGGGCCTCTGCTCCCTGCCCCCACGCCCCCAGGGGGCAGCGGCTCGGAGGCCTGCTCTGGGAGAATTGTTCTCAGGGGATTCCAGGAATCTGGCGCTTCTATGACAGCGCGGCCTGGGTGGGACTCCGTCGGGCGGTCCCAAGTCCAGGGAAGGGCTGCAAGCAACCACAAACGGCCAGACCTGAGTAACACTTGCTGAGGGATGTGTGAGTGACTGAGCAAGTGAGTGAATGAATGAATGTGTGAGTGAGTGGGTGGGTGAATGGGTGAGGGAATGAGTGAGTGGGTGGGTAAGGGAATGGGTGGGTAAGTGAATGAGTGGGTGAGGGAATGAACGGGTGGGTGAGGGAATGAGTGGGTGAGGGAATGAGTGGGTGGGTGAGGGAATGAGTGGGTGGGTGAGTGAATGGGTTGGTGGGTGAGGGAATGAATGGGTGGGTGAGGGAATGAGTGAGTGAGTGAGGGCATGAGTGAGTGAATGAATGAATGGGTGGGTAGATGAATGGGTGGGTGGGTGGATGAATGGGTGGGTAAGGGAATGAATGGGTGGGTGAGGGAATGAATGGGTGGGTGAGGGAATGAATGAGTGGGTGAGGGAATGAATGAGTGGGTGAGTGGATAAATGGGTGAGTGAGGGAATGAGTGGGTGAGTGAGTGAATGAGTGGGTGAGTGAGTGAATGAGTGGGTGGGTGAGGGAATGAATGAGTGGGTGAGGGAATGAATGGGTGGGTGAGGGAATGAGTGGGTAGGTGAGGGAATGAGTGGGTGGGTGAGGGAATGAGTGGGTGGGTGAGTGGATGAGTGGGTGGGTGAGGGAATGAATGAGTGGGTGAGGGAATGAATGAGTGGGTGAGGGAATGAATGAGTGGGTGAGTGGATAAATGGGTGAGTGAGGGAATGTGTGGGTGAGTGAGGGAATGAGTGGGTGGGTGAGGGAATGAGTGGGTGGGTGAGTGGATGAATGGGTGGGTGAGGGGATGAGTAGATGGGTGAGTGGATGAATGGGTGGGTGAGGGAATGAATGAGTGGGTGAGGGAATGAATGGGTGGGTGAGGGAATGAGTAGATGGGTGAGTGGATGAATGGGTGGGTGAGGGAATGAGTGGGTGGGTGAGTGGATGAGTGGGTGAGTGGATAAATGGGTGAGTGAGGGAATGAGTGGGTGGGTGAGTGGATGAATGGGTGGGTGAGGGAATGAGTGGGTGGGTGAGGGAATGAGTGGGTGGGTGAGTGGATGAATGGGTGAGTGCTGCCTCCCAGAGCCGCTCCCTGCTCAGGCCCCAGCCCTGAGCCACTCCCCCTGGCCGTGCCCTCCACGCTCTCCTGCCCGCTGCTGGCTGTTCCCGCCTCTGAGCACCTCTGTGCCGGGGGCCTTCCCCGGTGCTCGAGACACATCCATGAGCAAAGCAGACGCGACCCCTGCCTTCATGGCGCGCGGCCGACCGGGCAGATCAGCAAGACAAGGAGGTGGAAGGCATGGCGTGACGGACAGGGACGCGTGGGAAGAAGCCGGTGAGGCCGCAGCTGTGCCACCGTCTGGGGAAGAGATTTCCAGGAGAGAGACAGCCAGTGCCAAGGCCCTGGGGCAGAACGTGGCATGTGTGTGGAATCGCGAGGATGGCGAGCTGCAGAGCAGTGTGGGGGAAGAGGAGGCCAGGACAAGGTCACAGAGGTGGGAGCTGAGCGGGCCCCGCCCCACCGAGAACCGCCCCCAGGGCCTCCGGGAGGACTCTGTCCCAGCACAGGCCCTGAGCCGACTTCTACTTGCACCGACCAAGCCCATAGCAAGGAAGGGCGCGTGCTGATTGGCCTGGGCTGGGCCATCTGCTCCACCCCGCTGGCCCCGGGACACAGCGTCAGCTGGCCTAGGCCACCAGCTCTGCCTCTGAGAACAGGATGGAGGCGGGGACCCTGGCGCTCGGGGCACAGGGTCACTGTGGGGCTGGGGGTGCCCAGCATGCAGTAGGCGCTCCTGGAGAGGCGACCCTCGCACGGGGAGGTGGAGCTCCTCTGTGGTCCCAAAGGATAGATTGGTGTCCGTGAGTGGAAACGCCAGGCAGGTGGGTTCTGAGTTTTCTCCTCGCTGTGCGCTGTGCCATCCTCAGTGAGCCTCCCGTCGCCAGGAGGGAACAAGAAAGCCATCAAGAACTCTGGGCATGTGGTCAAGAGGGCAGCTGCCAAAGGGGGTGGGGAGCAGGTGTCCTGGGAGGGCTGTGGGATGCGGGGACTCTTTCCTCTAATGGTGGCCCACGAGGCAGAACCAAGAAATAAGGTCATTAACTCTTTTCCGTTAAAAAAAATTAAACCTTCAGAAATGGGCAAGAAAAGAGAATTAAGAGCTTAAAACTTCTTGAGCCTCTGGCAATCTGGTCCCGAGGGCCAGGGGGACGGGGCGCAGCCACAGCCAGGCTCAGACCGGGCAGGGTGGTCCCATGGACGCTCAGGGCCTGAGCGAGGCAGAGCTGTGGGCTCCCCTGGACCCGGTGGAGGGGACGGAGAAGGAGGTTTTGGAAAGATCCTGCCCACCAAGCAGACTCCAGGGCACTAGGTCAGGCCCACGTGTGCCACACAGAGACACTTGTCCTTGTCACGAGTCCCCAAACATCAGGGATACAACAAACCATTTGCCCAGCACCTCCACTGAATCAGGGGACGGAAGGCTGCAGGCGGGTGTGTTCAGGGAATATGCAAATGTGAGCCCGTTTTTAAAAAATAATACTTGCTTTTAAAAATATATATATATTGGGGCCAGCGCTGTGGCGCAGTGGGTTAACGCCCTGGCCTGAAGCACCAGCATCCCATATGAGCGCCGGTTCTAGTCCTGGCTGCTCCTCTTCTGATCCAGCTCTCTGCTATAGCCTGGGAAAGCAGTAGAGGATGGCCCAAAGTCCTTGGGACCCTGCACCTGTGTGGGAGACCCGGAAGAAGCTCGTGGCTCCTGGCTTCGGATTGGCGCAGCTCTGGTCATTGTGGCCAGTTGGGGAGAGAACCATCAGATGGAAGACCTCTCTCTCTCTCTCTGCCTCTCCTCTCTCTGTGTAATTCTGACTTTCAAATTTTATATATATATAATATATATATATATATATATAATTACTTGAAAGGCAAAGAGACAGAGAGAGGGCTCCCATCCTCTGGCTGTAACACCCGGGGCCCAGGGCCAGGCTCCAGCTGAGAGCTGGGGAGCCCGTCCAGGCCTCCCGAGTGAGTGGCAGGAACGCAATGGCCTGAGCCGTCACTGCCGCCTCCTGGGGTCCACATGAGCCAGAAGCTGCAGTCAGGAGGTGGAGGTGGGCGTGGCCCCGTCCTGGCTGGCCAGCCGCCTGCCCGCCCCCACTCTGCCCTGTTATGTAAGGCACTGGAGCATTCCTGGAGCTCGTATCCTCAGGGCATCCTGGAACCAGTCCCTCACGTTCCCAGGTGTCAATCTGCATTTGTTGTGAATTTTAGGATCTGTCTATTTATCTGAAAGGCACAGAGACAGAGACAGAGGAGACAAGAGACAGAGAGCTCCTCCCTTCTGGTTCACTCCCCAAATGCCCGCAAGAGCCAGGGCTGGGCCAGGCTCAAGCCACGAGCCTGGAAACTCCCACGTGGACAGCAGGGACCCAAGCACTTGAGCCGTCACCTCCCGCCTCCCAGGCTGTGTCTTAGCAGGAAACTGGATCGGAAGCCGAGGAGCTCAAACCCAGAGGCTCCGAGACAGGATGTCGGTGCCCCGAGCGGCGACTTAACCCCTGCCTCAGATCCCTGCCCCCCCGTGTCGTTCCCGCCGCTCGGGACCCCGCGCCCCAGCTCCGAGAAGCCCTGAATCAGTGAGGCAGTGGCTTGCGAGGACGGCCGGTGGGGGGACGGGGCTGATGGCGACGTAGCCTGAAGGTGACTCACGTGCACCTGCCACATGCCAGGCTCTGGGAGGAAACAGCCCCCTGCCCTGCCAGTAGAGACAAGTGGCCCCAGCCGTGCCCCCAAAGCCAGAGATTCAAGCCCAGTTCCTTCCAGCTCTGACCTTGAACTGGGAGAGAGGGAAACCAAGGGCAAAGGAGAGGCAGCCGCCTGCCTGGCCGCCCGTGTGCTTGTGGAAGTTGCTCCTGCCAGGGTCGGTGCTGAGCAAACCGTAAATCACCCCCAGAGGGGTCCCGGGCTGCCCCAGCATTGCTGCAGTGACGACCCCTCAAGGGCCCCTGGGTCCCGCCTGGGCCCGGGGGACAGCGGAGGAGGCTCTGAGCTTGGCTCTCCCACCCGCGAGGGGGTGCCCCTGAGCCAGGCAAGCCACTTCTCTGTGGCACCCTGAGGCCTCTGCACTGGTGAGCGGACAGGCCAGGCCTGGCCCCCCAACACTGAGAAGTTAGGGAGCCCTCCGAGGGGGCTTGGTGGGGGGAGGGGGTTGCACAGGCACAGCCATGCCCAGCAGCACGGTGCTCCACAGGGGCCCTGGGAGGTCCCCGAGGCTTGAGCGCCCCAGACCACCCGGAATTTGCCGGATAACAAGGGGAACAGGCCAGCTCCTGGATGCGCCACGGAATCCGAGGACTGGAAACAAGGCAAGCCTGATGTTCCTCAGGGTTCTGGGGACTCGTGGGTTTTCCGTGGCTGGCACTTATTGAGCACCTACTGTATACACTCTACACATATTGTCTTTGCTCCTTTAAGATCCCCGTGAAGCTGTTGGAGGTGGGGACGTGGAGGCTCAGGGCAGTAGGAATTGGCCTCAGGACACACAGCTTGGAAGTGGCGATGCGGGGATTTAAACCGAGCTCTCTCTGACCCCCCATGTCCTTTCTCAGGGCCCCTCTGAAGGCAAGACGCTCACTCATTTCACCCAAGGGAGTTTATTCATAGGTATTCAACTAAGCACACGCTGTGCCCAGCCATCACCGAGGGATACACAAAGGCCTGGGTCTGAGCCTTTAGGGAATCGGAAAATGAAACACGAGAGACAGGTGGGGAGCGATGCCCAGGCTGCATTCCTAGAGCTCACACTGGACCCCCCTCCCTCCCGCCCAAGCCACCAGCAGGGCTGCCCCCACCTTGAACGTGAGTGAAGGAAATGGCCCGGGACGACAGGTGCTTGCTGTGGCCACCAGATGGCGCTGTAAGCTGGCAGCGCAGCCTGCCCTTGGCGACCAACAGGTCACCTTGGGTCCTTTTTTCTAGAGGAGATGACCGCACTTGGCAAGCGAAACAGCCCACAGGAGTGGAACAGAGGACACCTGCTGATAAGCGGGTAAAGACAGCCAGGATGCAGAGACTGGCGGAGAAATAATGCCCAGCTGCAGTCCCGGTGGGGAGGAGTCCCGGGGGTGGCCGCCCAGCATCCTCCAGGCAGTGCCCAAGCACACCCTCCCCCGGCCCGCTCTGCTGCCGAGCCCAGGCCCTCCCCCTCCGGGTGGCTCTAGTCCCTCCTCATGGTGTAGCCCTGGATCACGCTGTTGAAGTAGCTGGGTGTGTTGCGCTCGGGGAAGAAGAGGATCAGGTAGCACTTGGGGCCGAAGTAGCCCAGGCTGATGGCCAGCAGGTTGAGCACGGTGACCAAGAGGTCCATGATGGTGACCAGCACCCCTTCGTAGATGGACATGAAGGTGCAGAGGGAGACGGTGGAGGTGAAGGAGAAGGTCATGCTGAGGGTGATGAACTTGGCCTCGTTGTAGTTGGTGGGCAGCTCCTTGCCCATGTAGGCGAAGGTGAAGCCCCCCATGGACAGCAGCAGGTCCAGGCTGGCGTTGAAGAGCAGCGTTTTGCGGTAGTTGGGGTGGCAGGAGAGGATCATGATGGTGGGGTCCTCGGGGTCCGCGCGGTGTGTGGGGTTGGTGGTCGTGGCCAACACGTTGCCCAGCACCATGGCCAGCTTGAGGGCCGTGAGGAGCAGCACGGAGACGTAGGCGCCGTGGTAGCGCACCCAGTAGCCGTAGGCGCGCGGGAGGCGGCGCGCCATCTTGAAGATGCACGCGATCTGGAAGGAGCGCACGGTGATGCAGGCGATGCAGACGGTGAAGCAGAGGGTGAAGAGGGCCTGGCGGCAGAGACACGTGAGCACCGTGGGCGGCCCCACGTACACCGGCACCACGGCGAAGGCCAGCAGCAGCAGCGCCAGCATCAGGAAGCACATGGGGCCCCCGGCCGAGCGGACCACGGGCGTCGAGGAGTGTCTCCAGAACACGACCAGGGTGCTGAGGGTGCTGAGGAAGCCCAGGGCGGCCAGCAGGGCCACCATGATGGTGGGGACCTCGTGCCACTCCAGGAAGGCCAGCCGCCGCTTGAAGCAGGAGGTGTCGTTCCTGTGCGACCACGCGTAACTCGGGCAGGGCTGGCAGTCAAGCTCATCTGCAGAGACCCACAGCCGCCGCCGTCAGCCAGGCACCCGCGCCCTCGGAGCCCCGCGCCCACAGCCCACCCTCACGGAGCCTCCTAACGTGCTGGTCAGATCCACACGGCAGCCCGTGTCACAGGTGAGGAAGCAGAGGCCAGCAAGGGGGAATACTTTGCCCCAACTCACAAAGCCAATGTGTCACAGAGGCAGGATTGGAATCCGGGTCTCCTACCAGCTAGGACCCCTCCCTTCCACGTTCCTCCTCCTCCGACCCGGTGGGGGAGACGTTCAACCACTGGGATGGACTCTGGAGGCCACGGGAGGGAGGCCAAGGAACTCACTAGCCAGCTTTTGCCTAGCACCTGCTGCGCGCCCTGGCCTCTGCCAGGCACAGACACACAGTAGGTGCTTTTACGGGAGATGAAAGCGTTCGCTTGATCTACTAATCAGTGAGGTCGGGAGAAGGAATTTGTTTTGAGCCCCGGTTCTGCTCTGTGCGGACAGAGATGTTGGCGTCCACCCTGCCAAGAGCTGTCGGTTCTTGTCACGGAAGTCACCCGCCCCCCGTCTCGCTGAGCAGCCACTGGGTGCTAGGACCCTGCTGGGCCCTGGGGAGACCAGGACACGAGCGGACGTCTAAGGTTCGTGGAAAACAGAATTAAGAGACAGGCTTCTTTGGTGCAAAGTCTTTGAAATCTTTGGGCGCAGTGGATTAAGCTGTTTTGACGCCAGGTTCCCATATGGGCGCCGGTTCAAATCCCAGCTGCTCCACTTCCGGTCCAGCTCCCTGCTAATGCACCTGGGAAAGCAGTGGAAGATGGCCCAAGTGCTTGGGCCCCTGCACCCACTTGGGAGACCCGGATGGAGCTCCTGACTCCTGGCTTCAGCCTGGCCCAGCCCCAGCCAGCTGTGGCCATCTGGGGGAGTGAACCAGTGGATGGAAGTCTTCTTTCTCTCTGTCTCTCCTCCTCTCTCTGTAACTCTGACTCCCAAATAAACAAACCTTTTAAAAAATTCATTTTGGAATCCACACATATGCGGGGCCTTCCAGAAGTTTGTGAGAAACGCGTGTGGTGAATAAACTGTATCAGAAATGTTTTGCACCACAATCACTTTCTCTCAAGTTCATTCATAAAAGATTGATTCACTTGAAGGCAGAGTGACTGAGAGAGGGGGAGACATGGGGCATTTGCTGGTTCACACGGCTGCACAGCCAGGGCTGGGCCAGGCCGTAGCCAGGAGCCAGGAGCCCCATCCGGGTCTCCCACGTGGGTGCAGGGGCCCAGGCACTCAGGCCATCATCCGCTGCTTTCCCAGCACATCAGCAGGGACTGGATCGGAAGTGGAGCAGCCGGGACCAGAACCGGCGCTCTGAAATGCGATGCTGACATTGCAGGCGGCAGCTTACCCTGCTGCACTACGACGCCGGCCCCATCTTTTAATCCCGTTTCTCATGAACCTTCCAGGTTCCCTCCTAAATCAGACACTGGCCTGCCTGCCAGAGAGCGTCCTGCAGGGAGATCTATCCACTCATTCATTCATTCATTCATTCATTGTCCAGTGGGCCCTGGACAGACATGGCCGCTGGTCCTCAGACACCTACAGCCCCCGGGGAGACCCCAGAGACCCTGCCAGAGGGAGGTGCCCCAGAGACCACAGGGGCGGTTGCGGGCAGGGGAGGGGCGTGCGAGCTGTACCTGCAGTTTGGTTGAGGAAGGTGCCGGGAAGGCAGTCGAGGCACTCGAAGCAGCAGGGGTGCATGCCCACGGGCTTTTTCCTCTGCCCGGGCCGGCAGCTCTTGGAACACATGGACACCGGCACCTGGGGCAGGTGTGTAGGACACCCTGAGGCTCCGCCTCTCGCACTCCGGCTCCCTGGCAGGATGCCCAGCCCCTCCCAGGAGGACTTGGATGCCTGATCGCCATCAGAGCTGAGTGAGACCCAGGCAGGGGCCTGGCCTGCAGCCTCCTGGTCTACCTTGAGCATTTTCAGTGATCCGGGCAATCCATGACCTGTGCTTGTGTCACTCTCTGCCGCTTGCAGCCCAGGCTCCTAGCTAACACGGCTCTGCAGGTGGACGAGAGCAGGCGGGCAGCGGCCGCGCCTATGGTCTTCCCTGCTCTATTTCCAGAGCCTAAAGCATACACACGTGTCTGATCGTTGGGCCCTAAAGGAGTGAATGAATGACACACAGAGGGGGAGGGTGCAGAGGAAGGAGACCCAAGGGCTGGGGCTTTGCATCCACATGGGGAAAGAGAACGGGGCTCCTGGCTGCAGCCTGGTCCAGCTCCGGGTGTTGTGGCCACCTGGGGAGTGAACCAGAGGATGGAGGAGCCCTTCCCCTGCCCCGCCCAGTAACTCTGCCTTTCAATAAATAAGACAAGTGTTAGAGGGAGAGAGAGAGAGAGAGAGAGAGCGCGCGCAATGGAGCAGATGCAGGGAGGAGGAAGGCAGAGTGGGTGGGGCAGGCGGGAATTGGGGTGCACAGTGGAGGGAGGGGAAGGTGGGGGTAGGGGAGCCCCATTCCAAGGCTGCTCATGGGTGCCCTGAGACGGGGCCAGCAGGAGGTCAGTGAGGTTCTTGAATGGGGAGTGAGCTGGGTTGTGTGAAAACCACACTGATGGGGGCCAGGGCCGTGGCGCAGTAGGTTAAACAGCCACCTGCAGCGCCAGCATCCCACATGGGCACCGGTTCGAGTCCTGGCTGCTCCACTTCCTTTTTTTTTTTAAAGATGTATTTATTTATTTGAATGTCAGAGTTACACAGAGAGAGAAGAGAGGCAGAGAGAGAGAGAGAGAGAGAGAGAGAGAGGTCTTCCATCCTCAGGTTCATTCTCCAGATGGCTGCAACAGCTGGGGCTGGGCCAGGCTGAAGTCAGGAACCAGGAGACCTTGCATCTGGGACTCCCACGCGGGTGCCGGGGCTCAAGTACTTAGGCCATTTCTGCTGCTTTCCCCAGGCCTGTTAGCAGGGAGCTGGATTGGAAGTGGAGCAGCTGGCACACAATCCGGCACCCACATAGGATCCCAACATCGCGGGCAGTGGCTTTGCCAGCCACGCCCGGCGCCGGCCCCTCCATCTTGAGAACTGTGGTGTGAGAGCAGAGGAAGAATAAAGCAGGCCGCTCTTCCTGCACTCACTGAGGCGCTGGAAAAGGAGACGCGGGGAGGGGAGTTGCGGGCATACAAGAACCGAGAGAATGATCCGGAAGCCGAATAAAAACAGCGCCCGAAGAGATGAGCTTGACTGTGTCACGTGGCAGTCACGGGTCCACTGCGACGGTCACCACTGGCTGAGCCACACGCAGACAGCATCCATCTAGACAGAAGCAAGCTCAGACGAGTGGCGTGGGTGATGGCCTCACCGGGGTGGGTGTGGGAGCCACTGGGGGCCACGTGCACGGATCCGGGGAGCCCTGACTCCGGGGCTCACAAGCGGAAACCTGAGTTCTTGTCGGTTCCATCAGAGACGGGGCTCCCAGGGCAACCCGCAGCCTCAGACGCTGGAGCCACGCGCCTTGGAGGACAGCGGGGTCCAGCGTCCCACAGCGGAAGCTGCCTCTGAGATAGCGAGTGGCAAACAAACCTGAAAAATAAGGCGCTCAGCACGGGGGCTGCATGCGGGCCGGCCGGAGGTGAGGACTGCTGGCCGGCCGGAGGTGAGGACGTGTGGCCACTTTCGTGAGCTCACCCAGCAGCCCCCCAGCTCTCCGGGGTGGAACTGGAGACTCATAGCCCCCCATGGGTTCCAGCGGGAGGAGGGGAGGAGTCACCATCCTGAGCCACAGCTCGGGCTGAATCTTCGAGCAGAGCTGTTTCACCATAGCCCAGCAAACGCGGGTTTTCCCAGAGCTTACCCGACACGGAGGAGGGGCGATTCGGGTGGGCAAGGGCAACAGCCTTAGATCCAGGCTGGTCCCTTGCCTGCGTGACCAAGAGCAGACCCCAGACCCTGCGTTCTTCCTCGACCAGCTGGACCCTGCCCTGACTGTTAGCCAACTCTCCCAAGTGCTCCCCGCTCTCTGAAGAGCTCAGCCCCGAGTCCCCCAGCCTGCCTACGCCATCAGCCTGCAGCTTGTATGAGAGCCTGCTCTCTGCTGGGGGACCGCAGGGGCCCTCTGCTGTGTCTCACTGGCCCTGAGCCCCTCTCGGGCTCGTTCCCGGAGAGACTGGTGCGGCTGTGGGTCTGGTCCTGCCTCCTCTGTGTCTTGCTCTTCTTTCCTTACAGGTTCCCAGTTCCAGCTCCTCCTGAGCCTTCCGGTCTTGTCCAAGGGTGGAGGGGGAGGGGCACTGAGAAAGGCTAGCCCAGGGGCACGGACTCCCTGAAAGCCAGGGTTAGAGGACACTCCCCCGCCCCGCCTTTCCACCACAGCCATCAGACCCTGCACAAAGGTTGGCAAAGCTCAGACTTTGTCGGAAGGCGTCTAGGGAAACCCAGAGGTGACAGCAGGGAGATCACAGCTACAGGAAACGGGACCTGTGGTCGGTCTCCCACCCAAGTCAACAGAAGCCCTCCCTCTCAAGTTCCTCAGTTCTCTTTGCCCAAACGCACCCCGTTTAGACTTTCAACCCCAAATCCCGAGGCAGGACAGCAGCCAAAAAACACCGTCGGAAGAGGCGAAGCACGCTTCTGCAGCAAACTCACGCGTGGCCTCTCCTTGGGAACCATCACGTGGAGAAGTTATGGCAAGTGATTCATTTGCCAAGGACCCCAGTTGTAAAAGCAGAAACCATGAAAGAAAGCATGCGTCATGCAAATTCTAAACACTAGCGCCAGCTGTAAAACCAGGGCCACAAACACGCTAGTAGGGATGAGCAATGCCGGTCCAACAGAGGCCAGACGTGGCTGAGGGAAGAATCGGTGCATTGGAAGCCGTGTTGGCAGAAATCCCCACAGTAGGGGGCAGAGAGAAAAAGTGGAGGAAAAAGAATAGGATATCCAGGGGTTATGGGACAATTACAAAAGCTATAAATACTCGCAATGAGAATAGAAAAAGAAGAAGCAAGAAGAGGAAGAGAAACAGAATGAGAGAGAGAAGAGATTTGACCTAATAATGGCAGTCAGTTTTCCAACGTTAATGACCACACCAGACCATAGACCCAGGGAGCGCGGAGGACCCCGACTAGAAAAAATACCAAGTAAGTGACGCCTGCAGCGTCATGGTCAGGCGCGAACAGTGAAGGCTCAGGGAAAGCTCAGAAGAGGTGGGGAGGGAGGAAAAGAGACGTCTGTAGCGACGGAAAAGTCCATCCACCAGATCCATACAGCCCCAGCAGGAGAGCCCCAAAATCCGAGAAGCAGAGATCCCGAGTGAAGGAGGAATGGATAAGTTAGCAGTAGTCAGTGCACTCTCCAATGTCCCACTTGCAGCACTGAATCGAACGACACAGAGACGGATAAGGACAGCACATATATAAACCAGTTAAGGCTGACCCCCACAGACCGCCGTCGCTCCCAGCAGCCGGAGGCACAGCCTTCTCCAGGGCCCTCGGAACGCTGTCCAGCATGAACTCTACTAACGTAGAAACGGCCAGAAAACAAGGTTTAGGGGCCGGCACTGTGGCGTAGCCGGTACAGCCGCTACCTGTGAAGCCAGCGTCCCATGTGGGCTCCGGTTCAAGTCCTGGCTGCTCCACTTTTGATCCAGCTCCCTGCTAATGCACCTGGGAAACCATGTGGGCTCCTGCACCCACATAGGAGACCTGGAAGAAGCTCCTGGCTCCTGGCTTTGGCTTGGCCCATCCTGGCTGTTGCAGCCATTTGTGGGATGAACCAGTAGATGGAGGACCTCTCCTCTCTCTCTTCCTGTCTCTTCCTCTCTCTCCCTGTAACTCTGCCTTTCAAATAACTAAATCTTTAAAAAAGAAAAAAAAAGAGGTTTAACCGATGTAAAAGGATTGAAACCATGCTCTCCAACCACAGCACAACGGAGTCAGAATTCAGCGATGGAAAGATATGTGGGGCGCCGGCGCCATGGCTCACTTGGTTAATCCTCCACCTGTGGCGCTGGCATCCCATATGGGCACCGAGTTCTAGTCCCGGTTGCTCCTCTTCCAGTCCAGCTCTCTGCTGTGGCCCGGGAAGGCAGTGGAGGATAGACCAAGTGCTCGGGCCCCTGCACCCGCATGGGAGACCAGGAGGAAGTACCTGGCTCCTGGCTTCGGATCAGCACAGCGCCAGCAGTACTGGCCATTTGGGGAGTGAACCAATGGAAGGAAGACCTTTCTCTCTCTCTCTCTGTCTATAACTCTACCTGTTAAATAAATAATATTAAAAAAATTTAAAAAAAGAAAGATACGTGGGGCATCCACACGGCTGTGCAACGAAGCCCACTGTTAAATAACGGGGCGGAGAGGGGTTCACAAGGGAAAGCAGAGATTACAGAAGCCACAAAGCTAGAAACACAAGACGCCTTCGCACCTACTGCACGACTCCAGCCACGCGCCGTCTAAGCTGTCAAACTCGCAGAAGCAAGGAGTGAGGCTGTGGGAAGGGACACCGAGAGCAGGTGTCAGGGGTGCGGAGGGGCGGGGACCTTCTTCCTGCCCAGGGCCACTCGGAGAGTTGGAGACTCAGGACATCGACATTTCCAGGCCATACAAATGCTCAGCTTAGAGATGCACCTGCTACAGATTTACGGGGTCTGGAGTCCCGCCTGCGACTGCCTTGGCAGCGCCGGACCCAGTGATTCCGTGGGCCGGGCTCGGTGTGGAACAGCTCGGGGTTCTGGCCAGAAAGGAGAGGCGGCAGAAGGCTTTGCCGTCCGCATTGCAGGCAGTTGAGAAGGGTCTGGTTAGCGCCAGGGACCTCGACAAAAGGGAGGAAACGGGGAGGGGGGGAGGAAGGGGAGGAGGGGAGGAGGGGAGGTGCAACGCGTCCTTTAGGCTGACTGTCCCCCAGCCCAGAGTGTCAGGTTTAGGGACGAAAACTCCCTGAGCGCTGCGGTGCCACAGTCCGAATGCTAAGCTAAGGTGGCGAATTCCACGCACCGTGCTTCTGCCACAGTTAACGATAAAGCCACTTTGAAAAACAATGCAAAACATGTGGGGTACTGTGCACATAGTACCCAGAGGGAAGCTGACGGCTGTAGATATCACCGGCACAGGCAGTGGAAGGCACAGCCGCTAGTCCCAAGGCAGGAGCTATAGACAGCAGGTGACAGCGTGAATGCTGTACGTAGGGAAACTCCACTGCGGCCAAGCTGTGCGGCCCAGAGCAGGTCCCGCAACCTCTCTGTGCCCTGTTTCCTGATCGGTAAAATGGACAGACTGGTGGCAGTTTACCAACCCTGAGCTTCCACCGAACCAACAGGAAAGACAGGGCCTGTGCCGTGGCTCACTAGGCTAATCCTCTGCCTGCAGCGCTGGTACCCCAGGTTCTAGTCCCGGTCGGGGCGCCGGATTCTGTCCTGGTTGCCCCTCTTCCAGGCCAGCTCTCTGCTGTGGCCAGGGAGTGCAGTGGAGGATGGCCCAGGTCCTTGGGCCCTGCACCCGCATGGGAGACCAGGAGAAGCACCTGGCTCCTGCCATCGGATCAGCGTGGTGCGCCAGCCGCAGTGCGCTGGCCGCAGTGGCCATTGGAGGGTGAACCAACGGTAAAGGAAGACCTTTCTCTCTGTTTCTTTCTCTCACTGTCCACTCTGCCTGTAAAAAAGGAAAAAAAAAAAAACAAAACAAAACAAAACAAAACAAAAAAAAACACAGGAAAGACAGGACCAGAGACTGTGCAGGTGCAGATGGTGACCCTACCAGCTACTGATCCTGAATCTACGGCTACTGATCCTGAACCTCCAGCTACTGGTCCTGAATCTCCAGCTACTGGTCCTGAATCTCTGGCTATCAGTCCTGAACCTCCGGCTACCGATCCCGAATCTGTGGCTACTGATCCTGACTCTGCAGCTACTGGTCCTGAATCTGCGGCTACTGATCCTAACTCTGCGGCTACTGATCCTGACTCTGCGGTTACTGATCCTGACTCTGCAGCTACTGGTCCTGAATCTCTGGGCATCCTCCTGGATGACAAGGGCCCTTGGCACCCCAGCATGAGCCCCAAGCCCCGCCCCTGCCCCCCCCACGCCACCCCCCGCTGACCGTGTTGTCCGGGGTGTGCCAGGAGACGCTGTGGGTGACTGTCAGGTGCTTCAGCATGGGGTAGTAGGAGGCAATGCTCTGGAAGGGGTTCTGGCTCTGGTCCCACTTCCACTGGATGATTTCCAAGCTCATGGGCACGTCCCCTTGCTGGTCGAAGAAGATCTTCTGCCCCTGGAGGGTGAAGCTGACGTTCCAGAGCTCCTTGAGTAGCTGGGAGGGTGGCAGGGGAGGGAGGCAGAGCTGGCATCAGAGCCCGGCCCCTCCCGCTAGCCTTGGTTGCACCACTGTCAAATGGGGCGGAAGCATTCGGGAAGGAGCGAGCCCGGGGGGCAGCGGCTGCCGCGCACTCTGCTCTGGGGTCCAACGCACTGAGTCTGGGTCTCTGCTCCACCCTTGCTGTGCGGCCTTGGACCTGCTGCTCAGCCTCTCTGAACCCCTGACCTCTTCTGCAAAATGAGGGCAGGAAGGAGCCCATCTCCTGGGCTCCGAAGCAACATGGGCTCATCTCAGGGGCTGAGAACCCTGCCCCAGCTCAGGCCAGCGGGAGCTCACCCCCTCCCGGGGACTGTCCCTGCACCTGCTCCTGCTCCTGGGCCCCTCCTGCTTCCCTGCACCTTAGGGTCAGCTCTCCCTCCAGTCTCGCCCCAGCCCACCCCAGCCCTGTCGGGGCAGAAGCTGGTATGCACTAGAACACACTTGCAACAGGGCATCCTGCAGCCTGAATTTCAGTCCTAGCCCTGCTCTGTTTCCTGTGTGACTCCGGGCAGCCCACTCAGCCTCTCTGAGCTAACCTCCAAAAGGCTTCCAGCTCAGATGACACATCGTTCTGGACTCCAGAGCCCACGTCACCTGGGGGGATGACGCACAGACAGGCAGGCAGCCCGCCCCAGCAGCGGGGCCCTCGCCTCCTCCCTTCCCTGCCCGGGGGAGAGGCGCTGGCTGAGGAGCCTCTCCGGAACCCGCACAGGCTGCCAGGCAGTGGTTTCGGGGCTGCAGGGGCGAAGGCGCTCTGACCAGGAGGGCAGCCTGCTGGTGGACATCAGCATGGCGGAAGCCTCTCGGGGCTCAGACCCTGGGTGTCCACGTCACCGCCCTGCAGGGGCCGGGCCAAGCAGAGCTGAGCAACCCGGGACTGGAGGGATGTAATAAATGACTCCTCCCCCCAAAGGGGTGGGGAAGCACTGTCCCTGTATTCACCCAAGTGGGCAGGGGCCTGGGCACCTGGGGGCTCCCCAGTTGGGTGTGAGCCCCGTTTCCCTTCCTTCACCCAGCCCCACACCCATGTGCAGCACTGGCTCCTCATCCCAGGCAGAGTCAGGTCCACCTCTCCAGCCGTGCCCTGCGAGGCCAGGCCTTGGAGTCAGAAGTGAGGGGGGAGGGGGAGGGGGAGGAAGTGCACTGTCAGCAGACAAGATGCATTCCTTATTGCCTGCTCAATAACCCCCCTCTGCACCACACATAGGACGAGTGAGGCTCTGAGACATCACATCGCTTGCCCAAGTTTGCACAGGAGTGCCCAGGGTTTGCGTCTGGGCCTCCCATCCAGCTTCCTGCTAATGCGCACCCTGGGAGGCGGCAGGGGATGGCCTGAATACTCGGGTCCCTGCCGCCCACATGGGAGGCCCAGACTGAGTTCTGAGCGCCTGGCTTAGGGCTGGCCCTGCCCTGGCTGTTGAGGGCTATTGGGGTGTGAGCAAGGAGAGAAGAGCTCTTGCTATCTCGCTCCTGCTCTTTCAAATGAACAAAAACCCCAACCACCACAGGCCCGGACCACGTGACAGTAAAGTTCCGCTCAGTTCGTCCCCACCTGCCTGTCACCACGTGGACAGAGGGCCCACGAGGGCGACACGCGGGAGAAGCGCCAGCAGTGGCGGCAGACAGGTAAGGAGAAGCGCCGACGATGGAGGCGAGCAGGCGAACCCAGCTGCAGATCCTGGCTCCCGTTGAAGGCCCGGAGGCCCAGTTGGGTTTAAAGGGATTCTGAGAGGACCTCGAACCTTGACCCTTGGTTCAGCACCCTGCTGGGCGTTCTCACCTGGACAATCACGGCCCCTCCAGACTGCCCTCCAGGATTGTCCCCGTAGCACGGGGAGCAGCACACGCAGCCAGCCGCCACCCTAAGTCCCCTCGTCACCCCCTCAGCTTTGCCTCTCATAGCTGCCGCCCTGCACCTGCCACTGTCCCTTCTTTGATTGACAGTCTCATCTGTGCGTTGGAAAGCAAGCACCTAGGGAGAGCGTCAACTCCCGGGGGAGCACGGCACAGACACGTGGACAGTGCCCATTCCTTCCCCCATCCTGAGAGTCAGCTGTGAGCCAGGCCAGTGCTGCCAGCCAGAGACACAGCCCTGGGTAAGGCTGATAGGGCTCTGTTTTTCCAGGCTTAGGCTGGGAGTTGGGGTGGGAGACAGAACGCACATAGGCAAATCAACACATTGGCAACCAGCTGAGCCCATGAGGACTAGAGATGGCATGGCCCAACGCCGGGCAGTGTGTGAGTGCTACATACAGTCGCACAGGTTGTGTCCTGCACAAGGGGATGCGGTTAGTGCCGTGCAGAGATGCCACATGTGGTTCACCAAGTGGGGTGCCCTCCCAGGGCCGTGTCCGCCTCCGGGACAAAGCCCTGCTTCTCCCTCTAGCGTCACCTGCAGCTCCCCACGATGCTGGCCTGACCTGGGGGCCAGGCTACTGCTCTCCCACTCTCCTCCAGGAAGAGCCAGTGCCCGCCCTCCCGTCTACTCCAGTCCTGCCTTCCCTGACACCCTCCGCCCCGCGACGGCCTCTGCCCTCCCTGTCCGGCAGCGGCTCTGACTTCCTGCTGCACTTGGCAGAGACGGACATAGTAACCATCCTCACCTCCTCCTGGCCTGGCACCCAGTAGGTGCTCAGGAAATCAGGACATCCTGACTGCTGTGCCGTGTGCCCTTTGGTCTGGGCTGCTGTAGAGGAAGGCACAGTCCTGCCAGTTGTGGCTGGGAGAACCATGGCACAGTGGGCCAGGCCCAAGTTCAAGGTCATGGTCACTCACCACTGGGCCAACACAGGCAGGTCACTTCGGCTCCCTGCCCCTCGGGTCCCTATCTGTAGGTTCCCGGCTGCCTGACAGTCCAGCCAGAGACACACTGTGTGCTGGACACAGTCAAGCCCCCGTGATAATCACGTGTTCTCCCCAGGCGGCAGGACACGTGGCCACAGGTAGCTTTCCCTGCTGGCACAAGGATTCCTTTCCAAAAGTAGCTGTGTACTTTTAGAGATAAGAGCATAGTTCCAGGTTGGGCCCTGAGATTACAGGGTAGAAACGGCAATTAAAATAGGAGCAAGGGGCCAGCGCTGTGGCGTAGTGGGTAAAGTCGCCGCCTGCAGTGCTGGCATCCCATATGGGCGCTGGTTCAAGTCCCCGCTGTTCCACTTCTGATCCAGCTCTCTGCTATGGCCTGGGAGAGCAGTGGAAGGTGGCCCAAATCCTTGGGCCCCTGCACCTCCATGGGAGGCCTGGAAGAAGCTCCTGGCCCCTGGCTTCAAATCAGCACAGCTTCAGCTGTTGGGGCCATCTGAGGAGTAAACCAGTGGATGGAAGACCTCTCTCTCTCTCTCTCTCTCTCTCTCCACCTCTGTCTCTCTGTAACTCTGCCTTTCAAATAAATAAATCTTAAAAAAAAAATAGGAGAGAGAATTCTTCAGTGCTAATGAAGTGCTCTGTTAAGGAAGTGGACAGCTATTTGGGGAGCAGAGAGGGGGCTGGAAAGAGGGGAGAAGGGGGAGGTGGCTGAGGGCTAGCGTAGGAAGCCAGTCCCAAACTGTGACAAAGCCATGGCACTCGCTCAGAGAAGAGACACGAGCGGCAAAGTCTGAAGTGTGCATCGCTCACGGACCCCTGTGCCCCTGTGCCGCCCAAGTCTTCATGGTCAGGTGCATGCACGTGTGTGTAAGTACCTGCACGTATGTGTGCGTGCACCTGTGCATTGTGTACATGCGTGCATGTGTGTGCATACGTGTGCGTATGTGTGGTCAGGAAGATACAGATGCAAACTCCAGATCTGACTCCAGAGGAAGCAGAACCGGGCAGTGCGGAGTCCACAGCCTGATGCTGGCCCAGGAGAGAACACAGGCCCATCCCCCACAGCGGGAGCCATCGGACTTCTTCTAGAGAGTCCCAGCTGAATCTCCAAGGACGCACTCTCCTGGACTCACTGTAGAGGGAATTTGGGGTTGGCACTAGGAAGGACCTCTGGCTCCGTGTGACGTGGGCAGGGACGCCCCCATCACCTCTCCACCCCTGTGTCCAGAAACCACCCCGCCCCCATAGTGAGAGGGTGCCCTGCCGTTTCCATGGCAACCGTGGAGCCTGCACCTGTCAGCCTGTGGGGGCCCTCACCTGCCACGGGTAGACCACGACCTTGGCACAGCCGGTCTGGTTGCAGCGGAGGAAGCGGTGCAGGGCGTGGGCCACAGCGTAGACGGCCGTGTACACGCTGTAGACCACGCGCTCTCCCGACTGTGTGAGGATGGTGCTGTAGGTCGCAGTGGTGTTCAGGCAGTTGTCACAGTCCTGGTTGCAGGTGGTCCTGTTGGGTGGCGGTGGCCTGGTCTTGGTGCGGCGCACGCGGAACTCGCTGAAGCCCGGGATGGGCACTGCCTGGACGGTGAGGCCCAGGAAGGTGCCGGCGCCTCTCAGCTTTTTGTGCAAGACGGGGTCGATGGCCCAGGACTCGGAGGCGATCCACACGATGTCGCTGAATTTCCAGAGCTGCACCTCGCGGAAGAAGTTGTGCAGGGACAGCTCGGGCGAGAAGATGACCACCACGTGCGCCGTGCTCTGCCGCAGCTTCTGCAGGATGCTGGCCAGGCGCTCGCGCTCCGCCGGGGTCTGGGACTGGTTGGGCTCCGGCGTGGGCAGCACCTCCTGGAAGGCGATGCAGATGTCGCTGCGGGCCAGGCGGGTGCTGAGCGCCTGGCTGTTGTCGCGGCCGTAGTCATCGTTGCTTATGAGCACAATGATCCAGTTCCAGTGGAAGTGCAGCATCAGCTGCACCATGGCCTCCACGTGGTGGCTGGCGCTGGGCACGGTGCGCAGCATGGCCGGGAAGCGCTCCTTGTTACGCAGCTGGTCGCTGATGGCGCTGTAGGTGATCTGCCGACAGGAGGGCCCGGCGTTAGCAAGGGCGCCACAGGACTCCACCCGCCGTCACCTTCCTGGCAGGCATTCAGTTTACGCCACCATTACCACGGCCATCGGGCAGTGACCTGTGACAGGAAGCCACCGTGGGCCAGACTCTAGGCTGGGTGCACCACATCGGCACGGTCAACGCGTGGGGAGCACCTACAGTATGCCACACCCTGGGCGAGGTGGCATACATCATTCTCATTCCCATCGTCTAGAAACACTTATTGAGCGCCTACTGTGTGCATCTCTGAGCAGAGCAGCTCCTCCTCACCTTCACCATCACCATCAGCCCAGCACTCACCACATTTCTCCCCTTGGCCTCCCAGCCCCCTGCCAGGGTCTCCTCTCCCCCTTGTCCACCCGCTCTCCCTCTGTGGCCGTCCCATCCAGTCTCCTGGCTGGAAGTACCAGCTCCGTGCCACTGCCCCTGGTGGCCTCGGCCTGGGGCCTCTCTCCAGGACTTCAGGGTGGTGTTCACGGCTGCCTGACACACGTCTCACAGGAACACATCCCAGCCTGAGGTCCTGCTCTCCTCTGAACCCAGCTCGGCGGACAGCAAACCCTCCCTTCCAGTCACTCGGACCAAAACTTTCGGTGTCACCCTTGGATCTTCTCTCTCACGCCAGCCACGTTCCATCCGCCAGCAAATCCTTCTGGATCCACCTTCTGTGCGTGTCCCTCCCGAGCCTGCCCCCTCCCCACCCCATCCTGGCCTGGAGGTGAGAGGATCCCTGCGCCTCGTGCCCCACAATCTGCATTTCACGGGGCAGCTGCGTTGACCCTGCTCACGCCCACGTCCCATCACGGTGCTCCTCTCGGGTTACCCAGGAAAAGCCAGAGTCCCGCGGTGGTCCCTGAGGGGCTTCCTCACATGCCAGCCCTCCCCCCTCAGGCTGCCTGGCCTCCTAGCCCCCCTCTCCCCTCCACCGCCTGGGTTGCTCACCTGGCTTCATGCACACACCAGGCACCTCTCATCCCCTCGCACTGGTGACACCCCTTTCTGGAAGGCTCTTCCCTGAGACACCTGCCAGCTCCCTCTCTCGCTCTCCCGTCCTTGTCCCGTTCATTGTCAGTGAGCCCCACCTGCCGCTCGGCTGCAAACTGCTCCTTCCCTATAGCCGTTCCAGTCCTCTTTCCAGCACCCAGCAGCCCCAACTCTGTCCTCCATCTCCTGCCTGACCCACCTTCCAACACCCTGGGCCACTGATGTATTCAGGCTGGCGAGGCTGTCTCTCCCCACCCGCGGGGGCGCTCCTTGATGCTGGCTGGTTTTGTCCCCAGCACCTAAAACAGTACTTGGCATGCAGTAGGCACTCAGTAAATATTTGCTACAGGAACAAAAGAGTGAACTCAGCCCTGGTCTGGATGCTTCAGATAAAAATGTCAGCGCTGGGGCAGGCAGTGGGCACAGCAGCTCAGACATCATCTGAGGCTCCTGCATCCCTTATCCGAGTCCTGATTCGAGTCCTGGCTCCTCCGCTTCCAATCCCGCTTCCTGCAATAGCTGCTGGTTCAAATACTTGGGTCCTTGCCATCCACATGGGAGACTCGGATGAAACTCCAGGATCCTGGCTTTGACCCGACCCAGGCATGGCTGTTGTGGGCATTTGGGGAGTGAATCAGCAGATGGAAGATGCGTGTGTATATGTATGTGTGTGTGTGTGTGTGTGTGTGTGTTACCTTGAAAATAAACAAAAGTCAAGAAATACTTTACAATATTCATTGAGCACCCACTGTGTGTGAGAGCTTTGGCAGCAGTAACTCCAGCAGTGGTCAGGACCTACTGTGTGCCAAGTCTATGCTGGCCACGCTCTAGTGGACAGATGCTCTCCACCGGTGCTAGATGAGGCACTTTCAATCAGGCTGATGGTGGCAGTTAGAAAAGCCGGAGTAACCCTAACAGCACTTCCTGGAGGACCTCCTATGAGGCAGCTCTTGGGCTGAGCCAGTGTACGGACAACGTGGAATACTCTCTGAGTTTTCACTCACGGGCAAGACGCTTTACATAATAACAACAGCCTACTGCGTGCCAGGAACTCTTTCAAGTTGAACACCTCCTTCTTCCGACCGTCCTGGGATGCAGCTCTCAGGCTCCCACTTTACAAGTAGGGAAACTGAGGCCCAATGGAGTTGAGAGATTTGCCAAAGGTCTGTAAACCCCCAAAGCCTGAACTGACCCACAGGCTGGGCTGCCTTCCCAAGGTTGCGATGGATGTCCTGACCCTGCACAGTCCCTAGCCCCTCCCCCATGACTGACAGGGGGAAGCGGCTCTGAACCCTGCGCACAAGCACCATCCTGTCCCTGCCCATCCTCTTTGCCTGAGCCCCGGGGCCTCACCTGGGGGAGAAGAAGGAGAGAGAGGAAGTTGGCCACATTGATGGTGGACTCAGAGTTGTCAGGGCCAATGACGGCCACCACGCGGGGCACGTAGGAGCTGTAGTCGTCCAGGATGGGCAGGAAGTAGTCGTCTCCGGCCAGGAAGTAGAGCACAGGCTGCACGTTGTTGGAGATGTAGCAGACGTCCACCATCTCGTAGCCCAGCCGCACGCCCGGCAGCAGGCCGCTCTGGTTGTTGATCTCCTCCACGGCAAAGCGCATGGCTTGCATGAGGTTGTAGCCGAGCACTTTCACCTCGTACCTGTCGGTGCCACAGCGAGGGTGGGGTGGGAGCAGGTGCAGGGTGAGGGGGGCAGGGATGGGACAGCCAGCCTGCTCCCCCCCGCCCAGCACAGGAAAGCCACGGAGAAAGAGCCGCTCCAGAAGATCCCGGCATTTTCTCCGCATAATTGTCACCATACCACCTCTCTAGGGTCGCCATCACCCCTGTGACCATCACTGGTGCCAGGATCCCTGTGGCCACCATCGCAGCCACCCCTATGATTCCTGCCACCTCTCCTGAGGTCTGCTAATGTGACTACTATTACTCCAAATAAGCTCTACGATCAACCACTACCCCTATTGCCAATATCACCACCACCATCATCATGTCACCACATTCTTGTGACCACCATCACCACAATCACCATGGTTACTGTCATCACCATGATCACCATGGTCACACCATCATTACCACCAGCATAGCTTCCACTATCACCACCGTCACACTACCACCATCATCAGGACCACCATCATCACCATCAACACTACAATCATTACCATCACAACCACCACCATTACTACCACCATCCCCACCATCATACCCACCACCATCATCACCACCATCATCACCATCATCACCACCACAATCATTACCATCACCACCATCACCATCCCCACCATCATACCCACAACCATCATCACCACCATCACCATCACCACCATCATCACCATCAACACTACAATCATTACCATCACAACCACCACCATTACCACCATCATCACCACCATCATACCCACCACCATCATCACCACCATCATCACCATCATCACCATCCCCACCATCATACCCACAACCATCATCACCACCATCATTATCACCATCACCACCATCACCATACCCACCACAATCATCATCACCATCATCACCATCATCACCACAATCATTACCACCATCACCATCACCACCATCATACCTACCACCATCATCACCACCATCACTATCACCACCACCACCATCACCATCACCACCATCATTATCACCATCACTACCATCGCCATCACCACCATCACCACCATCATCACCACAATCATTACCATCACAACCCAACACCTTCACCATCACCATCAACATCACCACCATCACAACCACCACCACGGCCATCACCACCACCAGCATCACCACCACCACCACCAGCACAATTACCATCATTACCATCATCACCACCCCATCGCTATCCTCTTCACCATTTCGTTATCACCAGTACTACTGCTATCAACAGTGTCAACATCAGCACCACCATCACCCCATCACCACTGTTACCTTCCTTAGACTCCCCGCCATTACGCCACGTGTCAGGAGATGCCATGTCATGTTCGGCACCATCTCTGGCACTACCACCCTCGCCACCCCCGACGCCACACAGATGGTGCAGCAAGCGCTTCTGGTCTTTTACACGTTCCTTCCTTTCTGTCTGTCTCCCAGAATGCTCCATCTTCTCTGAACGGACAGATACTGCATAAGCCCAGGCTGGCTCTAGCGTGCCACCCAGTCTCCAAGTTGCTGCCATCCCAAGAGTCCTACAGAAAAGTGGGGGGAGAGGAGACCCCCCTCCAAGTCCTGGGAGCACCCCTACTCCCCACCAGGACTTTAAAAATACAAACCTTCCCCCCACCCCAGTCTGCAGAAAATCACGCTCTTCCTCCCAAAGCCTTGGCACCCGCATTCTAGAGCCCCTGGGCCGTGGGCTCACAGGAGCCCCCAGTTGCCAGAGCGGGTGCAGGTGGATTAGACCTAAAACCTTTCCAGGCTCAAACGTCTCGCCACGTTATAAACAGACACGCCCTCGGGAACACCAGGTCTCCGTGTTTCAGAACTTGATCGCCAAAGTTGTGGTGCCATGGATCGTGGGGGGCCTCCCCGGGGACCAGCAGGGTGGCTCCAGCACACAGGGTTGGGAGGGATGAGGAGCAGTGTTCTGAGCGAGGCGTCTCCCCCCACCCCACCCTCACTCCGGACACTCACTCCTCGCACTTGGGCACATGCAGTTGGTTTTGGCCAGTGGTCTTCACGTTGGCATGAAGTGTAAAAAGGCCACCCAGGAGGTAGTCCCCACCCAGGTAGAAGTCCGAGTTCTCAGCCGGCTCAGCCAGGACCTGCAGCAGGAGGAAGAAGGAGCAGGCTCTCCTGGCCTGGGGCCCCATGGCTGGCCAGTGGCAGTCTCAGGAGGGACTCTGCCTCGCTGGAGACCAGGCAGCTGGACACCAGGGCATTTGCACAGACATTTACATAGTGACGGTCCGGGTGAAGGTTCCGGGGCAGGGGAGAGGGGTGGAGAGGAGGCCAGCGGTGGGATGATCCTCTGCTGGCACACACTGAGGCCTGGGTGTCCTGCTGAGGGGCCACACCCCAGCCACCTGCCACTCAGCTGAGAACAGGGCCTGTGCCCCTGTTGCTTCAAGCATTTGCGAAAAAGGCACAGGTGCTCAACCTAAGTAGCCAACAGAGACAGAGTCTCCCAGGACTGCTGGATTCATTGCGGAGAAGCACTGCATGGGCTCATGCAGGCCACTGCGAACCCTGGGCGTGCTCACCGCTACAATCAGTCATTTCAAGAAATAAGACAAAGCCAAAATAAGAAGGATTGCATAAGTTATTTTGAAGCAATTATCTTTGGTGACAACGATCCATAGCCAAGGTGGCGTCAGCCGGGCGCACGGCCCGGCTGGGGCTTCGCTGTGTGAGCTCACGGGAGAAAGACCTGGGCACCAGGCTGTGGTCCCAGCAGGGTCTCTGGGGACTGTGAGGCCCCCAGCTTCACAACCCCCTGGATTCTATTTATTTTTGTTTTGCTAAGGCTTGGCTCGAGCGACTCCATTTTGGGCTTGGCACGTGGCAACGTGCAGATGCTCAGAAAGCAGAAACCGTGTTCAGCAAGAAGCAGGCCTCCTGCGAGGGCTCTCGTGTGAGGCTCACAGTAGCTGGGACCGTCCCCAACCCCATTTCACGGGGAGCAGGCAGAGGCCCCGAGAAGCCAGAAACACCCAGGCTGCACCACTGGCAGAGCCGGGATTCAAACCAAACAGTCTGACCCCAGGGCTGGCACTTAATTGCCATGCCATGTGACACCTCCAGGTCATTGCTTTGACTAAAAAGCAACAGCAGGGGGGCCGGTGCCGTGGCACAGCAGGTAGGGCTACTGCCTTCAATGCTGGCATCCCGTATGGGCACCTGTTTCCAGTCCAGTCCTGGCCACTCCACTTCCAATCTAGCTCCCTGCTAATGCACCTGGGAAAGCAATGGAAGATGGCTCAAGCGCTTGGGCCCCTGCACCCACGTGGGAGACCCGAATAAAGCTTCCGGCTCCAATCAGGCCCAGCCCCATATTTGCGGCCACTTGGGAGTGAACCAGCAGAAGGAAGATCTCTCTCTCTCTGTTTCTCCCTCTCTCTCTGTAACTCTGCCTTTTCAAATAAATAAAATAAATATATATTTTAAAAAAGTTCAGCCCAATCCATTAACTGTTTAAAAATTAAAAAAAAAAAAAAAGGCAATAGGAGCAAGAGTATGGGAGAATGGGTGGTGGCCAGGAGGGAGGGCTGGCCTTGCTCCCTCTCACGGCTGCCATCTGTGAGCCCACGGGGACCGAGCCCCTCTGGGTGTCCCCCTTGGACCTCATGACAAGGGACAGAGATGGGGCAGAGGCAGAAAGGAAAGTTAGAAACTCCTACAGGCAAGGATGACCACCCCCAGGGAGTCGGATGGACAGAGACGGCTCCACGCAGACTTGTGTCAGCCCGTGTGGCACAGGAGGCAGAGCGGGGGCCAGGTTTGTGTCTGGAGCAGAACTTGGGGCTCCGGGGAGGGCAGTGCACACTGGAAGGTGCTGAGTGTGGCTGACGAGAGGGTCTGCAGAGATCCCCAACCCTCCCATCGCAGAGAGGGAAACTGAGGCCCACACAGGGGCAGCCTCCTGTCTGGACTTCAGGTGGCTGCCCCCCAGCCCCAGCTAAGTCGATCAAAAGTATGTGAGGCCAGCCCCAAGGTGTCACCGAGACAGGGTAAGGAGGAAGCCGGGCAGGGCCAGCCTAGGGGAAGCAGGAGATAAATGGCGCCCGTGAGCACGTGCAGTGGGCTCCACCATCCTGTGTAACTCTGCCTCGAAAAAAACTGCTTTAGTGGAGAGATAGAAACCGAGGCAGGGAGAGAGAGAGAGAGCCCCCAGCCACTGATGCCCGCAACAGCCAGGACTGTGTCAGGCCAAAGCCAGGAGCCAGAAACTCAATTTGAGTCTCCCCCGTGGGTGGCAGGGACCCAGGGACTTGAGCCGTCCCCTGCTGCCTCCCAGGGTGCTCTTTAGCAGGAAGCTGGGACCAGAGCAGAGCTGGGGCTCACTCCCAGGCCCTCCCATCTGGGATGCGGGCGGCCCGAGCTGCGTCGTACCTCCCAGGCCAGACACCTGCCCCCGTTCTGCCTGATTGCTTCTGCGATCTCCCCGTCCTGCAGGAGAGGTGCAGAGAGCAGCAGTGACTCCTTCGAAGCCCCAAATCGAGTGTGCGGACTGGAGCAAGCTAAGACCCTCATGGGGTCCTCCTGGGAGTGGTGAGGGCAGGAGTGGGGCATCCCACTGGTGCAGAGCCGCTTCCTGTGGCTGTGGATGGACAATGTCTCTGAGGGCACAGCTCTGGAAGGAGCTTCGAGGACCTGGCTTCTGGTCCAGCTCTGCCCCAGTGTGCAGACAAGTCACTTCCATTCTCCCAACCTCAGTGTCCCCATCTGTAAAATGGACTCGGTGCTTCTGAACACGCTGAGAGTGAGGACCCTTCTGGGATCCCAAGGAAAGCCTTGCACACAAACACACCACCCCCTAAACACGGCTGTGGATCCTAGTGCAGGGTGCTGCCAGCCCACGGGGCGTGTCCACGGACTGTGGGCTCAGGTGACCTCTAGGCCACTCCAGCCTTGACATCAACCAGGAGGGGCGAGTGGATGCATCCTATGTGTTAAAGGACCCGGAGTGCCACGTCACTGTCATCTTCCTTCAGTGCTACACACAGACCATGAGCCCCAGTGTGGCCCCACACAGCTGTCCCCCTCGGGGTCCAGTCCAGGGCTGAGGTCCCTATGTACACATCTGTGTGGCTGCCGGCTGCAGAGAGAGCAGACAGCCGTGGCAGCCCTATGCAAAGCACGTGGCCTAGGCAGAGGGGCCGCTCCGGCAGGGCAGGCCCGGGAGCTGCCCATTTTCCTTGGCAAATGCTTGCCCGGTGCTCCCAGACAGGAAGGGGCTCAAGACCCAGAGGGGCTTCCCCGACCGCTTGCCTCCCCCCGCCCTGCCGGCTGGACCAGGGCAGGGGCACAGGAGTGGGGCTGGGGGCTGCATGAGCTCCACCCCCACAACCTGTCCCTGCCCTCTGTTCTCTGGCCACCGCCAGCCCCTGCTCCTAGCAGCACAGCCGCAGCTCCAGCGCAGCTGAGGGTGGGGACAGCGGGCTGTGAGACAGTTCTGAGACAGCCCCAGCCCCTCGCTTTGCAGGAGGAAGACTGGAAGTCCAAAGAGCCAGCGTTCTGGGGGTCCCCAGGGTCAGCTAAGGTCATGTGGGGGGGGGGGACTCTGCTGTGGTGGGGACACCTCCTGGGCCCAGGACCCACCAACACCTCCTCGCCAAACTCTTGGCTGCTGTCCTGGAGCAGGCGGCATCTCAGCCAGGAAGAGATCTGGAGGTTTCGAATGACCACAAGTTCAACTAACGCCAAAAGGGCGGTGGAGGCTCCGGCCTACAGGAAAGGGAGCGACCCTGGGGAGCCTTGGCAAGGCGGGCTCCAGCGGCCCCGCACCTGCCCATCAGAGTTGTGGGAGGCTTGCCGTCCCCACTGTCCAGGCAAGGAAGCCAAGTGGGGCGGCGGAATGGCCCAGGGTCACTGGGACTTGAACACAGGGCTGGTGGCACTCCAGGGCTCACACGCTCTCCATTGCACCAAGTCGAAGGCTGGATTAAAAGGAACAGACGAGGGCCGGCGCCGCAGCTCACTTGGCTAATCCTCTGCCTGCGGCGCCAGCACCCCGGGTTCTAGTCCGGGTTGGGGCGCTGGATTCTGTCCCGGTTGCCCCTCTTCCAGGCCAGCTCTCTGCTGTGGCCCAGAAGTGCAGTGGAGGATGGCCCAAGTGCTTGGGCCCTGCACCCACATGGGAGACCAGGAGGAAGCACCTGGCTCCTGGCTTCGGATCTGTGCAGTGCGCCGGCCACACGCGCCGGCCGTAGTGGCCACTTGGGGGGTGAACCAACAGAAAAAAGGAAGACCTTTCTCTCTCTCTCTCTCTAACTCTGCCTGTCCAGAAAAAAAAAAAAAAAAAAGGAGCAGACGTGGGAGGAGCTGACCCCCTATGTGGCGAGGTCATCAGCCCTCCCGTGAGTGGATGATCGTACAAGTAACAGCTCACGGTGACTGAGCCCTTCCAGGGTGAAGCTGGTTTTCACCTTTAGCCGGCTCCACTGTAGGAAAGAGCACGGTCAGCACTCTATCCCCATTCTATACCCGGAGAGACTGAGGCTCAGAGAAGTAAGTCATGTGACTCGGCCAAGGTCACCCAGCCAGGATCCCGATTCAGGAGGACTCCAGGCTGCTGTCCTTGGCACCCCGACAGGAGGTCACTGGACAGAAAGCACTCAGACACTGCCCCTGACGGAGCTGGGGACGTCCAGCCTGGGGGGGGAGGGGCAGGAAGCTTGTGGCAGGGGCCTGAAGGGCTGGGATGGGGACAAGGGGGTGGGCACGTTGTGTGGGGCTCTAGAGGGCCCAGCCTGGTCAGGGGCCGGCCAGCAGGCTTTGACTCCTCCCAGCTTCTTCACAGCCACCCCCAAACAATGAGACATGAGCCCCTGCTGGATAAATGATGGCAGGTATCACACCACAGTGTTGGAGGCTTCCTGCCTGGCACAGGTCCCTCAGTTTTAGCTCCAATGAGAGGCTGGGTGACTCTGTGACGCTAAGATCTGACCACCCGGGATCCCAGTCCTGGCTCTGCCACTTGCTGGCCTCCCCCAGGCATCTGTCTCCTTGAGCCACACTCGCCTCCCGACCATGCCCCGCCCCCCGCAGTGCACTCCAGCCATGCTGGGCCAAACGAGGGACTGAGGCCCACTGCCTGGGCACTTGGGGCTGAAGGCAGGCACGGCAGAGGCCTGGACAGAATTCTGATGTGCCCGGCAGGGACCAGGACAAGCAGCGCAGGTGCAGCCATTGGCACAAGATCTGTTTCTGCCCCTGCCTCAGTTTTTCATCTGTGAAATGGGGCTACCACAAGACCTCCTCCCTCCCAGGCTGGTGGGGAAGCTCCAGGTTAGTTGGTGGGGGCACCTGGCCAGTTAGCAGGACCTCTCCTCCTTCCTGGGCACGCACGTGTCGAGGTCCAAACTAAGAAGTCTCCGTTACTGAGCACCTCACTGGGCCAGCACTTTGAGTATTTCATTTGATCCCCAGCTCCAGGAGGAAGGTCAAGTCTGAGGCTGGAGCGGGAAAGGTGCAGGAAGAGACGTGAAGACTGGGACTTGAGCCCAGGCCTGTCTGGCCATCGGAGATGTGGGACCGCAACTCAGCTGGGTCATTTCCTGCCCAGGGACCAGTTACTCAGCCTGTGCCTCATTTTCCTCACCTGTGAAAGGGGAGTGGCTGGACGAACGCCACGGGGCTGCTTAGGATCCGAGGAGCATCCTACACAACACCCGGCACACAGCCCAAGTTCAAGGAGCAGCGCCTGTTACCTGTTACCATTCGCCCCCAGCAGAACAAGAGTGGGGACGATCGCGACGGAGATGTGGCTCTGCACCTGCTGCTTCCTCCAGCCCCCCAGGAGTTCCAGGCCGGCCTGGTGGCCAGCAGCCAGCACAGGTGCCCTCTCATTTCCTTAGAGTGCACGCTCAACTGGTGGCCTGTGGGACAGCGGTGACGGCGGCATCCGGCCTCAGTCAAATGGTTCACGCTCCAGGCCCAGGGCTGGGTCCCTGGCCACAGCAGGGAAATGAGGGGCTCCTTGGGCCACCGCACACACGGGGACTTACTGTGGTAACCATGCAAAGAAGCCGCAGGTTCTGAGCAGGAAGGGGGCCTATGAGGGCCTGAGTCTGGGCCCGAGGGAGGGCGGAGAGAACAGAGCCCAACAGCTTTGCAGCAAAGGTGGGGGCTGGGGGAGGGCGCGATAAGAAGACAGTGGTAGAGGAGGGGCTTGGAGGTCGGGGACCTGATGGAGCAGCTGGGTCCAACAGCGCTGGGTCCCAACCCGCCTCCTAGTCACCGCCGTGGGGCTCTACCCACCCCTCCATCAGCCCCGACACAGGCTGCCATGTTAGGTCACTGTCAAGGTGAGAGGAGACCAGGCGGGTCAGCTCTCGGCCAGCAATCCCCCCGCGTGACCTTGGCCAACTGCACTACTTCCTCAGCATGACCTTGAGCCAGCCCCACCCGCTTCCATTGACAGAGCCTACATGTCGCCGCCCTCCCCTCCCTCAAGCTCAGGCCTGGGCACAGTCACCCATGGGCTCCCTGCTGGAGCCCAGCTCCCTCTTACATAAACCCCTGGCAGCTGCTGAGAGAGCCGGGGGAGGAGCGGCTCTGCCAAGGGGCGGAGTGTCCCCCTGCCTGCCTCTGGACGGAGACCCTTCATGCCCACAGCCCTGATGGAGGGGCCCCGGGACAGGGAGGTGTCTCAGGAAACAGCCCCTCTTCTGTGACCCACAGGTGGCGAGAGGCCCAAACACCCATCTCCCCCAGCCCCAACAGTCAGCTCCTGCACGGGCTCCCACCCAGAGATTCTGGGCTCAACAGGCTGGTCCCCACCACCACCACCACCAAGTCGTCACTTAGCCAGCCGAGCAGGAACTTCCAAGGCCATCTGCACGGTGTGTGGCCATGGGGTGAAGGAGACGGGGTTTGGAAGCAGAGACTCGGGTTTGTGTCGCAGCGATACTTCCCCCGGAACTCAGCCTCCTCTGGGACCGCTGTGAGTGAGGACACAGGCAGAGTCCGTGGCGCCTGAGTTAGGGCTCCCGAGACAGAAATAACAGGATGCGCACACAGCTGTGTGCACACACACACTGCAGTCCAAGGCCAAGGGCAGTCTGGGTGCCCTCTCTCCTGCTTGGGGGAGCTCCGTCTTTGTCCTGTACTGGTGGCCCAGCTGGGCTGACACAGGAAACCAGCCCCCTGGAGTGGCTGGGCCAGCTGTGGCCGAGGGGTCACCTGTGAGCCAGGACAGAGCCTGCTGCCTTCCTCAGCACCGACATGAATGAACCCAGCGTGTATGCATGTGACAGGATCAGCCCTGAATCACGGATGAAGACAGAAGTTCGGGGGGGCTGCAGAGCCCCTGGCTGGGAGGCAGTGAGCCCGGATGTAAACCCAGGGCATCCGGGTCCTGCGTTCCCCCCTTCACCCCTGTCAGGCTCCACTCTTTCTCCGGACACACTGAGGGTGCCACGCCCCCCCACCCCCCCCCACATCATCGATGCCATCAGACTTGGAAGGAGTCGCTGGCGGCCGCCCACCGCACCATGAAGACACCGCTTGGGTTCCGCGACAGGATTTTACTGGGTGGCATTGGCTGTGTCCTACCGCCCCCTCACAGTGCAGCCCACACCCTCCCCGGCACAGACCCCAGCACACAGCAGAGTCCACGGGGCCCGGGCGGCACTGGCACCCACTCCTGGCTGCAGCCCACGGCGTGAAATGGGTACACTTGGGGACAGCACACCTGGGGCTCACGGTGGTCTGACAGTCATCTTGAAAGTCATGTCTGAGAGACTGCTGACCGCCCGGAACACAACCAGCAGGAGGGGCCCCCGGCCACCAGCTGGCCACGTCCAGCAGACGGCGCCCCGGCCACACAGCATGGCCCACAAGGCGGGGAGGGGCCGTCCTGCAGGCACGGCTTGGTGCCTCCTGCCGGGGTGCGTCCCACCACAGCACCTGGAAAGCAGGCCCTGACAAGGGCTCTGAGGGGACGCCTCTCGAGGGAGGACGGGCGAACTCCTGGCAAAAGGAAGCCCACCCTTGGTTTTCCCAAATCACAGCTCCAGCAGGAAGGGCTGCCGCAGCCCGCAGCCCGGCAGGTGGCCTCTGGCGGCCCCAGCCCTGCCGTGTGGGGCAGAAGGCACCGGGGTTCTGTAAGGCTCGCGGTTGGGCGCGGGTCCCTGGTTCAGGGTCTGGGCAGGGGTACAGTGAGTGAGGTGGGCAGCCCAGGCCACACAGGGCAAGGCCAGCAGGTGCAGCCCACACCCTGCAGCCACACCACAGCCTGGACACCTGGCACTGGAGCCCAGGCCAGCAGCCTCCCTGAGTGCCGAGGTTTGCCGGGGCCCAGAGCTGCCTCCTTCTTCTCTCCTGGGCCCTCGCCACTCCCCAGGCCCCTGAGCCAGGAGCCCCAGTGCTGGGGAGAGGCAGACGGAGAGACAGAGAGCCTGCAGGCACCAGGGCTGCCCCCTGGGGAATTTCTAAGGTAAGGGGGGCGTGGGCCTGACCTGCTCTGAAGCCACAGCCGGGCACCTGACACCAGGGTGGGGCAGGCCAGGGGCAAGGAGGGGGTCACCGTGGTTCCAGAAAGGGGCCGCCCATGAGGAGCCGGCGGAGGGGCTGGCGGGGCCGGTGCAGGGACATCGGTGGCCTGGACAGATGGACGGGGGCCGGGTGGCGGGTGGCGGCAGCACCGAGCAGGGCTCACTGCATGTACGCATAGCGCCAGTCCCCCAGCGGCTTGTGCGTCTCCTTGATGACCTGGGGTGACGTCCAGCGCAGGATGTAGTGGGGGCCCCCTGGCTTGTCATTGGTTCCTGTGGAAGACAGTCCTGTTGAGCTAGGAGACCGAGATTCTGGGCTGCAGGGGAAGGAGGAGGGGGGAGCTGCCCGACAGAGGGACCTGGTACAGCAGCAAGGCCAGGCTCATTCTGCAGACGGACCCGGCCTGGGGCTGAGGAGAGTCAGAGGGACAGGGGAGCCCGCCTCGAGGCTGCAGGGTGCCAGGGGCCCTGAGAGCTCCAGCACACGCACGAGGGGCCGTCTACAAGTTCATGGAAAACAGACTTAAAAGATAAGTTTGGGACTGGCATCCTGGCACAGCGGGCAAGGCTGCCGCCTGTGACACCATCATCCCACGTGGACACTGGTTCACATCCTGGCTGCTCCATTTCCAACCCAGCTCCCTGCTAATGGCCTGGGAAAGCAGCAGCAGATGGCCCACGTGCGTGGGCCCCTGCCATCCACCTGGGAGACCCAGGTGAAGCTCCTGGCTCTGGCTTCAGCCTGGCCCAGCCCCAACCATTGCGGCCATTTGGGGACTGACCCCGCATATGGAAGACCTCTCTCTCTCTCTCTGCCTCTCCCTCTCTCTGTAACTCTGCCTTTCAAATAAAGAATAAGTTCATTTTGGTGAATAAAATTCTTGCAGTCCATGTTGGTTTTCCCGATACGCATTTCCCATGAACTGCAGGAAGTGCAGAGCCCACCTGTGCCGAGAACGCAGCACTGGGGCGCCAGCAGCAAGGGCGTCTGGGAGACCGGGAGCACTCGGGAAGAGGCTGGGGTCTGGGCTGCAGCTGCAGTGGGAAGCGTCCTGTGCCCCCGCCAGAGCCCCTGCAGCCCTCGGGATGCGCCGGCAGTTGCGGAGCGGCTGCCAGGGGTCCGACTGCTCGGCTCCCGGGCCCTCCCCGTCCCAGGGGACTGCAGCGGCTGGAGATGCCCTCATCCCTGATGCTCGTGTCAGCCACGCCTACATCATGAAACCACCACCAAACCCCAAAGAAGAGGGTTCTGGGAGCTTCCGGGCTGGTAAAACACCTCCACGTGCCAGGAGGGTGCTGGGCCCCAAATCACACAGGGACAGAGGCCCGGGGACTCTGAACAGACTCGCCTGACAGCGGCAGAGTGAAAGCTCGGGTTGACCCACCGCCCTCAGACCTTCCCAAGAGTTCTCCCAGCCAGCCCTGCGCCTGCCGACGCCGAGGCTCTGAGCTCGCCCAACGCCAGGGCTCTACCCGCCCTTGGAGACCTGCGTTCTGCCACTCAGAGGCCCCTCCCATGCAGATCCGTGAGAATTCCGCCCTCGGTTTCCCCAGTGTGTCGTGTGAATTACAATGTGGGACTTCCCCCTGCATAATAAAATCCTTACTGGAACCAACACCCTCGGTGCCCCCACTACACTCGCGAGTGTCCTCTCTGAAGTGGGGAGGGGGTGTGGCACCTTCTCCCAGGAGCCTGTGGAAGCCCAGGGTGCACAGACCCAGTTACTCTCCGTGCCCTCGAGGTGATGAAGGGTCAAGAGTCCCCCACAGGAATCAGGAAAGGGGGACCCACTCACCAGAGGCCCGGGACCCCCCGAAGGGCTGCTGGCCCACCACAGAGCCGGTGGACTTGTCGTTGATGTAGAAGTTGCCGGCGGCGTGTCTCAGCATCTCCGTGGCCTCCTGGATGACATCCCTGCAGGCAGGGGAGCAGTGGGAGGGCAGTTAGCCCATCCCCCTCCAGCACCCCTGCCCGGCCCACACTGGCTTTCCAGGTCAGGGGCGGAGCCAAGCTGGGACAGAAGACTGGAGTGGCTGCCAGTGGTGGCCTTGAGCCCGGCTGCTCCTCCAGGTAGGGGCTTGGCGTACCGCCTCACTAGGCTGAGGTCTGCACGGGAGGTTCTATCCAGGCCCAATTTTCCTGTCCCCAGGAGTGGGGGACCCTGACTCTGGGTCCCTCTCAGGTTCCAGCCCCACCGCCCTTCTCTCTCTCAGAGGCAGACACAGGTAGCAACCAGCGCCATGGAGGAAGGAAAAGGCAAAGCCCCAGGGTTAGCACCGTGGGGCCTGGCTTGAGCCTGGCCTCTGCGGGACAGCAGGTGCCCCCGGCCCGGGCCTCCTTTCTCCTAGACTCCAATTCTGAGGTCAGCAAGAGGGCCCCGGCATCTGAACATTCAACAAACAGTTTGGCTGCCGGTGTGCGCCTGAGCTGGGTCAGACACTCACTTATCCTGGGCAAACACTGCCCCCGTGAGGCCGTAGCTGGTAGTGCTGTCCACTAGCTGCAGCGTCTCCTTGTACTTGTTGTCTGGGTAGACATACACAGTCAGCACTGGCCCAAAGATCTCCTGGGAGAGAGAGAGAGAGAGAGAGAGGCCCTGGGGTCAGTCTCTCCTCCTGGCCAGAGCCCTCCCAGTCTCCTCACTCTGTCTTCCCTCTCCCCAGTGCTCAGTCCCCCACCTCAGCCCTCGCACGAAGGGCCAGGGACTGGCTCTTCCTGGCTCCCTCCGACACAGTCACGTGTCCAGCTCCTCACCCCGCCCACCCTGCTCCAACCTGGCAAAGACCCAAGAACCCTCCGGTGCTCCCTGCCAAACTCCAGGAAACGGGGCTTCTGGCAGTAGCTGGTGACCACCCCACTCCTGGTGCCCCGCGGTAGCCCCGCCCTGCCCTGCCTCCCTGGACAGGCGCCTTGGCCTCTGGGAACCTGATTCCCATCTGTAAAATGGGAATGATGGCCTGCCTCTCAGCTCAGGCTAGTGCCCAGCTGTGGCCAGTCCACGCGGGGGTCGGCAAAGGCTAGCTGTTCCAGCCTCTGTGCTGGTACCGATGCTGGCTGTTGTGGGCAGTGGAAGTGCTAGGACCCCAGCCAGGGTTAGGGGCGTCAAGGACAGAGCCCCGGCTTTGGGGTCAGGAGGCCTGAGCTTGCGACCCGGCTCTCTGCTCTCTCCAGGTGTGAGATGCTCTTTCCGGGCCTCGCCTTCCTCATCTGAGAAATGGGGTCACGTCTCGAGAAGTTAACAGTGCCCAGTGTGCACATGCGTGTAGGCCAGGCGAGGCCACGCCCCCGTCACCTCCTTCATGATGGGATCTTGCGGGTCCTTGCTCTCCACGATGCAGGGCTCCACGAAGTAGCCCACCGAGTCGTCACACTTGCCCCCGGCCAGGATGGTGAGGCTGGGCGAGGAGCGCGCATGCTCCAGCCACTTCTTGATGCGGCCAAAGGACTGGGTGGGTGGAGAGGAAGGCGGGAGGTCACTCCCTGCAGCGGTGGCCCCAACGCGCTCACCCCTAAACACCTGTGCCCGAGGGACCCCTGTCCTGCAGTGGGGGCGGGGGCAAAAGCCAGTGTCCGGCAGAGCCGTGACAGACGTGCACACTCGTGTGTGTGTGTGTGCGTGTGCATGTGGTACAACTGTAGGTGCACATACAGACACACACAGACAGGCAAAGTACACAGCCACAGGACTTCACGTGCGAGCAAGCCGGTACCGGCAGGTCTGTGGTGTGCGTGTGTGTGCTGGGTGCACACGGACGTGGCTGTGTGTGTGTGCACAGACCTGCATGTACGGCCACACCGAGACCCACGTGAACATGCTCTCGGATAGGCACATCGCATGCGCGTGCACACACACACACACACACACACACAGGCACCTGCACGCACACACAGGCCCGCTCCTCTGCGCACGCCTGTGTGTGGTGCGCCTGCCTCTCTGGTTCTGGATGACTCTGCCCATTCCAAAGCTACGGGGGGCACTGTGGCTCCTCACGGGCCTCGCTCCACACAGCGGGGCCGGGGTCTTCCCCCAGTCAGGGCTCCCCATCTCTTCCCGCCCCCACCAAGGCCAGGGCTCAGCGCCCCCCTCCCCAGCACACACACACACACACACACACAGGAAGCGCTCTGCTTCCTGGCCCTTACCTTGGCGTCAATCACAGCAGAGAAGAAGGTCCCAAAATCCTCTGCAGGCTGGAGGCCAGGGCGGGAGGCACCAGGAGAGAGGATGGCCGCAGGCCCGAGACAAAGGGAGCCCCTCCCCGCGCTCCCCACCCCCACCCGGAGAGGCAGGCTCGCTCAATCCCATCAGCCACCCGCTGGGCCGCGGCGGGGGACGCGGGCGCCACTCACGTCGCCCACTTTGATCCTGCTGTGCTCCTCCAGCAGCCGCCCTTTGATCTGCGGCCACAGCGAGCTGGGCACGTAGAGGCGCGAGCAGGCTGAGCACTTCTGGCCGCCGTACTCGAAGGCTGAGCGCAGAGTCCCGCTCACCACGCTGTCCACGTCGGCCGAGCGGTGCACCAAGTGGAAGTTCTTCCCTCCACACTCTACAGGGCCGGGGAGGGGGGAGAGTGACCTGGGGAAGGGGGCTCCCCAGGCCGCCCAGGGCCCCAGCGCCAGGCCCCCAGCAGTGCACAGAGCAGAGCTAGGGCTGAGCACCCTCCCAGAAGCGGCCCGGCGAGGCCTGTTCCCCGGCTCTACACAACAGGAAGCAGGCCAGAGAAGGCTGAAGGGTACAAGGTGGTCAGGTCCAACACCCCCATTACACAGATGGCAAAACTGAGACTGTGCAACACAAAGTCAGAGGAAGGACCAGGATCCAGGGCTCCTAGGGGCTGGGCTGGTCCCAGACACAAGCACAGGTTTGAGTCTCCCCAGGTGCCCCCAGCCAGCAAGGGAGAGGGGAGTCCACACCACATCAGCAAGACCCCAGCCCCACTTTCCTCACTTGTGGGAACCATCAGCCAACGGCAGCGGGAAGCCCCCTCTGAAGCCCACCAGAGCCTCCCACTAGCACGCCTACTTCTTTATTTAAATGTTGTTTAGTTTTCATTTATTTGAAAGAGCCGCAGAGTGAGGAGAGAGAGACAGAGAGAAATCTTCCACCTGCTAGTTCACTCCCAAAATGCCCGTAGCAGTCAGGGCTGGGCACTCCAAAGCCAGGAGCCCAGAACTCCATCAGGGTCTCCCATGAGGGCGGCAGGAATCCAAGCACTTGAGCCATCACCTGCCAACTTCCCAGGTGCATTAGCAGGAAGCTGGATTGGATGCGGAGGCAGGACTCGAACCCAGGCACTCCGCTACGGGATGTGGGTGTCCCGAGCAGCGGCGTAACCTGCCGCACCACAATGCTCACTCCATAGTCCCATTTTAAAGACAAGAAAAGAGAGGCACAGGGAGATGGAGCCACGTGCCCCAGGCTGGGATGCTGCCCAGTGGTCTCTGCCCACCAGGGAGGTGGCAGGTAGGAGGCTGCACGCAAGGGCTCGGCGCTCGCCAGCTCACAGGGGATGCACTGGCTGTGCGGGGCTGGCCCTGAGGAGGGGGCTCCCTCCCTGACTCATCCATCCAAGCTCCCACCAGCTCAGGAGTGGGGTCCAGATGCCCACCGTGGCCTCCTCAGACCCCCTGCCCTGCGCCCGGGGCAGCCCCTCCCCTCTCTAGGGCGGGGCACTTATAAGCCGTGTGAGCCCGAACCCTTGCTCCATGGGGCTCCGGCAGGATCAGACCCTGGACGTTGCCACACCTCTCAGAGCAGAAGCCCTGAGGACCACACTGTGCTCTGTTTAACACGGCACCTGCCACACTTCCCGGACCACGACACCTGCCACACTTCCCAGACCACAACGCCTGCCACATTTCCCGGACCACGGGACGGCTTCTCTGTGGGAAGATTGTGGCTACAAGACCTGGCCCTGCCCCCTCCTCCACCCACCCCCACTCTAGCTAACTGGCCTGGTTTCACATCTTCAAATTCAAGTTCACTCCCACTGACGGCCTCTGCACAGCCAGCCACACGTGGGTGTCCCTATTGGAATTTAACTCGTGATGAAACAAAAGCTCGAGTCTCTAGTTGCCCTTGCCCCGTTTCAAGTGCGTGATGGCCCCATGGGGCTGGCGGCTGCTGTGCTGGACAGAGTGGACACCGACAGAAAGTTCTGGCAGATGGTGCTGGGGTCCAAGACGCTTTGAGCCCCCTCACCCAGGACTGCATGCCTCCCCCTCCTCCTCTTCTGTGACAGCCAGGGGAAGGGGGGGGTCCTTGAGGCCACAGAGGGGGAGGGGTGGGAAAGGGGGCTCTCACCTCCAGCCAGGCGTGGGAAGGTGCGGAACCGGTCCAGGTTCTGGGCCACCTGCTTCCACAGGTGTCTGAAGGTGCTGGAACCAGAGGACAGGGAGGGAATCAGGGAGCTGGGCTCAGGCACCCAGGTGGGTGAATGTCAGGGCCAGGGGAGGGGCGGGGAGCAGACCCTACCGGAAGGGGTCCAGAAACCCTGGGGCGGGAGGCTGGGGTCAGCAGCCCAGCAGGGGGTGGGCTGGGGCCGGCAGTGAGGAGCTGGCGGAGGGTGGGGCACCAAGCAGGTGGTAGCTGGTGGGGAGGGGCTGCAGCAGAGGGAGGTGGGGCAGCAACGCAATGCAGAGACGGCCCAGGCTTTGGAGGCGGCGGGTACTAGGTTCCAGTTCTGACTCAAGACCTATAGGGCTCTGTGACCGTGGGCTCATGACTCAACCACTCTGCACCCCGAGTTCTGCGTCTCATCTGGGAACGGGAGCAAGCAATGCCCACCTGGCCGGGCAGGGTCCCGATGACCTCTACCGTGAACCGAGTGTCCAGGGCCACGCTGGGCACGCCACAGGCACCTGCCGGCACACTGACGCCGCCGGGCTCTGCGATGGGCACCCTAGGCCCAACCGAGGAGGGGAACTCAGGCGCCTGCCCCGGGCTGCCGCCCCGGAGGTCCGCGCCTCCTCCCCAGGCTCTGAGTGTGACCAACCTCGGCACCACAAAACAATAAAAATGCTAATCACCCGGGAGCCGGCGCCACAGTAGCTAATACTAATTTATGACTTTCCTACCTTTAAGCCCGCTGCTCATCAGAGCGTGGCAAATGGGGCCAGGCCCGCTCCGCCCGCTAATAGGCAGGGCCCCGTGGGGCCCGCGGCTGGCAGAGCGGGCCTTTCGGAAATGGCCCTGCTCAGCAATTCTAACGCGGCCACTGTCACCAGCAAACCTGGGCGGGAAGGCGGCTGGCGGAGCCTGAGGCCAGTGGAGGGGAGAAGCCACTGCCCGTGTCCCACCCGGAGGGACCGAAGCTGCAGACCTTGGCCCTCTGGCCACCTCAGACATCACCCCGAGATGATCGGGGGGCACCCCACTGGCCAAGGGACCCACGCGTGCCTGCCTTCCACTGACCCCTCCTCTCCTCCTCATCCTGACCTCACAGTCGGGTGGGCACCGGCCACGGGCCCCCCTGCCATGCTGTCACCTCACTCTGCCCAGCCCAGGGTCATCACCTGCCCCAGACCCCAGCGCATCACCCCAGGCACCTGCCCTGGCCACAGGGGCTTCTCCTGCATCAGTGAGGGTGCAGGGTGAGGCCTGCGAGGGGAAGCACACAGTGCAGCCCAGACGCACAGCCCCAGGGCTGGTGGGGACAGTGGGGGACTGGACAGTGCCTGCCCCTAGCCAGCCAAAGGGGGCATGGGGGAAGGTAGCCCCCAGGGTGCCTGGAGCGTCCCTGTTCCCAGGGGAACCAACACTTGAATTTCTATATGAAGTTGCTTCAACTACACAGGTCAGGCCATCACTATTAGGAGTCAAAGAACAGAGCCACCTGCCAGCTGACACCAGGGCCACCATGTGCCGTGGCCACTCGAAGCAGGCCTCAATGATTGAGCCACTCCCTGTTCAAACTTTCTGTGGTCGGGGTCGGCGCTGTGGCACAGCAGGTTAAACCCCCAGCCTGCAGCGCCAGCATCTCATATGGGCGCCTGTTCAAGTCCCAGCTGCTCCACTTCCAATCCAGCTCTCTGCTAATGCACCTGGGAAAGCATAGAAGATGGCCCAAGTGCTTGGGCCCCTGCACCCATGCGGAAGACCCAGAAGAAGCTCCTGGCTCCTGGCTTCGGATCGGCGCAGCTCCTGCCATTGAGGCCATCTGGGGAGTGAACCAGTGGAGGAAGGCCTCCCGGCCTCCCTCCCTCCCTCTTTCTCTCTCTCTCTCTCTCCCTCCCTCCCTCTCTCTCTCTCTCCACCTCTTTTTCTCTGTCTCTCTCCACCTCTCTCTCTCTCTCTTTCTCTCTCTCTGTAACTCTTTCAAGTAAATAAAATGAATCTTAAAAAGAAAAAAAAATCTTTCGGAGGCTCCCATCACCTTCAGGTTCAAGTCTGGACACCTGTGCAGACTCTTAAGGGGCTCTCGTCCCCCGAAGCCGGGACTTTGACCGTGGCGCTCCCTCACCACAGAGCACGCAGGGGCACAGCCGAGCACAGCAGGGCCTCGGCAAACCCTGGACGGGCAGTGAGTGAGTGAGTAAACAGATGACTGCCAGGATCCGGCAGCTGCCGCCTGCCCTGCCTCGTATCCCACCAAGCCCTGCCCCACCCTCGGGCCCTGTAGCCCCTCACGCCACACTCAGCCACGTGGGACCTGGCCACGCCACAGAGCACATGTGCTTCTGCCTTGGGGTCTCTGCCGGGGCCCGTGGTTCCTCCACCCTCTCCCCTCTGCCTCGCCTGCTCTCCCGCTTGGGTACCACCTCCTCCAAGAAGAAACCCTGACTCCTGCCCCCTCATGCCTTTTCCAGGTGGCACTGGATTCAAGATGGCCCAGCACCTGCAGGCCCCCCCACTCGGCCCCCACTCAGCTCCTTCCTGTCTGTCCACTCTCTCGTTCCTCTATGGGGGACACCATGCCCATTGTTCAGATGAAAGAATGGAGGCTCAGAGAGGTGCATGGCTCACCCATGGCCACACAGCATCAGGGTTCCCAGCCCCAGCCCGAAAGCAGCTGGCCGAGGGGTGGCCTGGGGCACTTGCCGGGGACTTACGGCACGCTGCCTGTGAAGTTAATGCCGCAGAGGTGCTCTGAGCTGGTGACAGTGTCCCCAAACACTGGCCCGTCAGCTGGCACAAACTGGATGATGTTGGGGGGCAGGCCGGCCTCGCGGAGGACACAGTAGACAGCGTAGCTGGCCAGCATGGCGGTGTCACTGGGCTTCCACAAGACCACGTTGCCCTGCCCGGAAGGGAGATGACGACTCATGAGGTCAGGAGCCTCCTGCTCCGATCTCCACCCCGCTCCGCAGCCTGGTGGTCCCTCACCTGCAACCAGCAGGCCCTGTGCTGCCCTGGATGTCCCCTACCCAACCCCACCCCTCCGAGTGGCCGGCACTGAACCCCAAAGCCCGGTCTGGCTGCCCACCCCACTCTCTAGCCAAGGACCCCGTTCTCTGGAAGCCACCCCCCCGCTGAGTCACCGTTTCTGGGCACAGCTGGGCACGTGCCCGCGGGTTCTCTGCACCTGTGCTGGGTCAGGGGCACGGGCACTTTGGAGGACACCCCCGTGCAGGCACGTGGTACATAGCTGGGCATCCGTGTCCACCTGCCCCGTCTGAGGCTCGGGCCTCCCAGTCAATGACTGTGTCAGCTGTCCTCCTACCCAGCCTGTCTGAGGGCAGGCCTACGTCTCCCCCATCAGACTGGCAGCTCATTCAGGGACAGCCACCTTCACTCTGACAATGGCAGAGACTCCAAACCCCCGTGTCTGCTCCACCATTTACTAAGCCATTCAACCTTGACAAATGTCCCCCCAGTGACAGCTCGGTCACCTGGCCAGGGGGTGTCATCACAGCCTCCGGCTGGGGAGCACAGGTGGGATCACCGGCAAGCAGGTCTTAGCAGGAGCAGGCAGACAGTGAGCACTCACGGGGAGCGACCGCCTTCAGCCCAGACAGAGCCGCCTCCTCGGCCCGCTGCAGTGGATCCCGCAGGAGCACAGCTTTGCTCGGGGCCTCGCCCAGGGTCTCCCAGACACAGACGGACAAAGCTGGGACCCAGACCAGGGGTAACCTAACCGCGGCCCTGCGCTGCCTCCAGTTTTCACGCTGCTCCCCACAACCAAGAGCTGGGGCTCCAGGGGCTCAGGACGGCCTTTGTTGGTTGGGACGAGGACCACGGCCAGCCCCCGCTGGGCCCCCCGCACCCACATCTCACCATCAAAGCAGGCGCCCCCGCCAGGTTGCCGCCGATCGCGGTGAAGTTGAAGGGCGAGATGGCCGCCACGAAGCCCTGGGGAAGGAAGCCACGGTGAGTCCCGGCTCCTGCGGTCTGGCAAACCCCGCCCACCTGGCGCCCCGGGGTACCTCCAGCCCCCGGTACACCACGCTGTTGGTGCTGGGCGGCAGGCTGATGGGCTGCTGTCCTGCCAGCTCCATGGCAAACTTGGCATTGAAGCGGAAGAAGTCGATGAGCTCAGCCGCAGCGTCGATCTCCGCCTGGATCACCGTCTTACCCTGCGGGGGCGGGGGGCGGGATCAGCAGCGAGCAGGCTCGGTGTCCCCGGTGAGCCCCCTTCCCACATCTGAACCCACAGCCACAGCAAGTGCCTGGCAGGGACTAGAACCTCCAGGGAGCTGACCAGGTCCCCTCTCGGGGGCTAAGGAGGGAGAGGACCTCGCTTCTCAAGCCGCTGAGCCCTGCCTCGCTCAGCCAGGCCCCCACCCCCCGGGCTGCGGCAGGATCCACAGCGTTTACTGCTGCCGCGTGGGGGCAGGCGTCTCACACTTGCTGCCTTGGTTTCATGGCGACTCTGAACGGGGGGGACACAGCCACAGGAATGAGATCCTCAAGCCAAACTCGGGGTCAGAACCTTCCAGACACCAAGACACACGGGCATGAACGGGGAAGCCGGCCGCTGGGAGAGCAGGGCAGAGACGCGGTGGGCAGGATGCGGACGGCTCCCTCCTCCGGGATGCGTATGGCGCAGCCTTGCCGGTTTGGGCTGAGAACCTGGAGGCCGGTGGCTGATTTCCCTTCTCCCCGACGACCGTGGGGAGCCACACGCAAGGACTCTGGACACTAGGTACGGGCTTCTCCAGATGACAGTGCCACCCAGGTGCATAGCAGGTGCACATCCCGCGGGTCAGGGAAGCTGAGCTGAGGTGTAGCTGCTGCTTGGAAGCTTCTGAATCTTAAGCCAAATAATGAGAACCAGAGATGATCTTACAGGGTGCATGAGTGTGTATGTCCACGGGTCTGTCTTCCCGCTGACGTGTGAGGCTGCTGAGCCCATCAGAGGCCTTGAACAGGTGGGAGCTGTCATTCCAGCTCTGTGCAGCAGAGGGAGCTCTCACCACAAGGATGAGGGAGCAGACGCTGGTCTACCAGGGCTCAGCCTCTTGTCATTTGCCCTTGGGAGCCCAGCTTAGCCAACATCCTACGGCTCAGTGCCTGGAGGTGGTGAAACTGGCCCTTCCTCCCTGGCCTCCTTTCCCTTGCACACTCTGGACTGCTGGTACAAGACACGACTACTGCACCCAAAAAGCGTGCAAAGGGAGAGCAACGCACAGGAACTCAGTGCCCCCAGGGCGCTCTGAGCTGTGGCCGAGACCACACATTCTGGGAAAACAGGGGCCAGACGAGCTCTCTGCGTGGCTAAGGTTCAGGGAACCTCACGGAGGAGGGAAGAGCCGCGTTAGAGCAGGTGGTGAGGCGTTCACCGGGCAGAGAGAGGCAAGCAGCATCCCAGGCAGCCGGCCCAGGGCAGAGAGGCCAAGGGAACACCTGCGGCTCCCAGGGCATCCCCAGGGGCTGGATGGCCTTGGTGGCTGGGGCGCTGGACACAGAGTGGACAGAAGGGCCCTGGAGGCAGGGGTCAGGACGAGGACCAGCCTCTCGGTGATGCCGAGATCATGGTGGCTCATGAGCCACTGGAGGTGGCAGCAAGGGCACTCAGAAGGGGTCTGACCAAGCCAGGAAGCAAGATGGCGGCATCAGACCATGGCCAGTCCAAGCAAAGCCTAAGGCCCAGGGACAAGGGACATGGAGGGGAGGGAACGCATCCACGGCAGGACAAGGGCTGAGCGGCATCTGCTTTGTCTGATGATTTAAGAATGTCTGTCCCCTTGAGGACATCTCTGGTCTCCAACAGGACCGCTGGCGCCCGGGCAGCCTGGCTCTGCTGAAGCGGGTAGGGTCTCCCTGCCCCTCCGCCGCCGCCGCCGCCATGGCCGGGCCCTCAGGCTGCTCACCTGCCCCACCATGGTCTTGGCCAGGATGTCTGCCCTGCGCGGCCCGCTCAGCATATCCGCTGCCTTCAGGAAGATCTGGGCGCGGTCTGCCACAGGCTTCAGGTCCCACTCCTTCCTAGCAGCCAAGGAGGCCTCAATGGCCTTGTTGAGCAGGGCCTGACGGGAGAGCAAAGACTCAGGGCTGCTTCCTGCAGCAAGGAGAGCCCAGAGGGGCACCCCTGCTCCCACGGCTCTCAGCACCCCTGCCCCTCAGCTGTTCCAATCAGGTTCGCGGGGGCCTGCCAGGTGGGTCAGCAGGCCGGGGACTCAGCTGGCCCCAGCCCTTGGCTGTTAACCCTGCTCCCCTCTCCTTTCATGGTCTAATCAAGGCCTCACGTTGGGGCTGGCTTTGGGGCACAGTGGCTTAAGCCACAGCCTGAGACGCTGGTACCCATAGGAGCACCGGGTCAAGTCCTGGCTGCTCCACAACTGATCCAGCTTCCTGTTGAGGTGGCTGGCAAGTCAGGGGAGGAGGGCTGGGCCCCTCCTGCACCCATGTGGGAGGCCCGGATGGAGCTCCAGGCTGCTGGCTTGAGCCTGGCCCAGCCTGGGTCACGGCAGCCAATTGGCGAATGAACCAGCAGATGGAAGATTCTCTCTCTCTCTCTCTCTCTCTGTCCCTCTGTCTCTCCATCTCACTTCATAACTCTGCCTTTCAAATAAATAGAAGGCAGAGTTGAAAGGCAGAGTTACAGAGAGGCAGAGGCAGAGAGGGAGAGAGGGCTTCTACCCACTGGCTCACTCCCCAAATGGCCGCAACGGCTGGAGCTGTGCCAATCAGAAGCCAGGAGCCAGGAGCTTCTCCCACATGGATGCAGGGGCCCAAGGACTTGAGCCATCTTCTACTGCTTTCCCAGGTCATAGCAGAGAGCTGGATTAGAAGTAGAGCAGCCGGGACTCGAACCAGAGTACATATGGGATGCAGGTACTGTCAGTGACAACTTTACCCGCTAGGCTACAGCACAGGCCCCAATAAATAAAATCTTAAAAAAAAAAAGCCTCATGTTAATTCTTGGGACCTGGTGCCCCGAGCCCACCCTGAGGTCAGCAGGCAGCCTGAGACGCACACGTGCTGCCACATCCCAGACGCCAAGGGCCCCTGCCGTAGGTCGCCCCATCCCTGCCCACTAACCCCAATGCCTGCCAACGCCTCGCCTGGCCTTCCAGCCACGATGGCTCCAACTGTTCTGACTCAGCCTTCTAGAATCTTCTGTCTCCACACCAGGTCGGCCCCAGCACCATGGGCATGTCCAGGAACGTACCAGCCCCTGGCCAAGGCAACTCGCACTTGGCTCAAAATAACGACGGCGGCACGCCTGGTCCTGGCAGGACACTGCCTGGGCACGCCCTCCCCCCTCCTCCGCTCCCCCTACCTACCCACTATGGCCGGAGGGAGAAGCAAGGCCCGGGGTCCCCATCAGCAGCTAGCAGGGCAGGGCAGGGCAAGGCAGGGACGCACTCACCTTGTCTGCGTAACAGAACTTGGCCACCTTGTGCCTGTGGTTAAAGGGCTGAAAGGAGAGAAGGGCGGGATCACTGCCCAGAAGGGAGGTGCGGGCACACAGGGAACAGGACTTGTCTTCCAGGAACACGGGACGTGCTCGCCCCCTACCCCAGCCCACACCCATTCCGCACTCTTGTGGGTGGGGTAGGGGCACCCACTGCACAATGCACGCCGTTCCTGCCCTGGAAGGGTCAGGGTCCAGGAAAAACACGTGTACTTTGTGGTCAGGCAGGCAGGGGTTCGAATCCCAGCTCACTTCCCTTCTCCAGGTCCCATCAGGAAAATGGGGTGTGTGCTCCCCACCTTACAGCACGCAAAGGAGGCCCAGACGGGGTGACGGACTGTGCCATCGCCGGCAACACTTCTATCATCTGCTAATCCACCAACAGGTTGTCTGGGAGCCACGAGCCTGTGCCTAATATCCACACGTGGCTGGTGGCTGCTTGGTGGACAGCGTGGCCACAGTGTCTCATCACCATTGCACAAAGTTTGACCGCAAGGCCAGCGTCGTGGCACAAGCAGGGTAAGCGACCGCTACATGATGCTGGCATCCCACCCTGGAGCAGCCGCTCCACCTCGAACCCAGCTCCCTGCTCATGAGTCTGGGACACAGCACAAGAGGGAAGGGCTTGGAAGGGCCTGGAAGAGCCAGGTGGGAGTTCTGGGATCTGCCTTGCCCCAACCATTACACTCATTTAGGGAGTGAACCAGCAGGTGGAAGACCTCTCCCTCCCTCCCTCCCTCCTTTCCTCCCTCTCTCTCTCTCCCACTCTCCCACTCTGCCTTTCAAGTAGATTAAAAGTAAATTTTTTAAAAAGAAAGAGAAAGTTCTACTGGACAGCACAGGGCTTGGCTGGAGTAGCAAGCGGCCTGTTCCCATCATGCTAACCCCTGGCACAGGCACCTGTGTCCTGCCCGTACCTGAGCCTGGTTTTTAACACTCAGAGGCCAAGAAGGTGTGGAGGACTTGGGGCCTTCAAGCAGGCCACGCCCACGTCACACACAGATCCACCCTCGCACCCACCGCCGCCCACGTGGCTGGTGTGGCAAAGAGGAAAACGGGAAGCAGACAGCTCACCAAGGGCTGGTGACCAAACCCCAAACCCCGAGTCTCACTGTCAAGAAGCCCAGCGGCCTCGGACTCCCGGGAGCTGCCTGGGCCAGGCCATCGCAGAGCCCAGACAGCAGGCTGTGGGCGCTGCTCTCGGCTGGCCCCTGGGCACATGCCTGGTGCAGGCTGAGGACCCTGCAGGCCCCGGCCACGTTCTGTGAGCTCGAGGGAGCAGCTTCTGCCCCAGGCTGCTGCTGGAACCCTTGGGGCACAGGACCGGGCTCCTCTCTCAGGCACGGACCCCACCCCCCACCCTACAAGCACCTGCCGAGGGTTCCACCGGGACAGAGCCAGAATGTGGTGACCTGGCGTGCAGAGGGGCCAACCTTTACTCTCCCCCGAATGACTGTCCCCCGAGCTCCCTGGAGCATCTGCATAAGGCTTGTGCCACCTCCTGGATGGATAAACTCTGAGCAGGTGGGCCCTTGGCTGCCGGCCACCTTGCAGGGGGTACCCATCAGGACTAATGGAGGAGGCTGGCTGGGGCCTCCACATGGCCCCTCCCACCTGTGGACAGGACCCAGTTAGCAGCTGGCACGGAGAGGCCCAGCACTTTGCTTGGGGAAGTTTACCCCTGGCCTTCACAACCTAGGAGTGCCTAGAGGGAGACCACCTGGGACATGCCTGCAAGCTGTCAGTGAGAGAGACCGAGAGCGAGAGCCCCCAGATGCAGGAAGGGCCGGGCCTGCCCCGCGCCGGACTCACCGACAGCTGGTACCGAATGTCCGACGTCCACACTTCCTCATGCCCCACCACACACGGGATGGCTTCCGTCTGGTTCTTGAGGGCTGTCAAGGCCTGGGGAGAGGGGCAGGTGCATAGCTGGGCCCTTCCTGCCTCCTTCTTCCCCCGGAGACCCTGACATGGGTCTGCAGGGGGGACCAGGCCAGGTCTGGGGACATCAGAAGGCATGTGCTGTCCCCTGGGGACAGAAGGCAAGTGCTTCCCCAGCGGTTATCACCCCAGGGGAAGCGGAGGCCGATGTGGCCAGGTCTTCCCATCGCAAAAAGATCAACAATTGCATCTGAAATTGATGTGAAATCTCACAGTTTTCTGTATACTGGCAACAAATCGGAGACTGTTAAGTGTAAAGATTCTGGGGTTATGACCTCTGACCTGGCCTAAGAGGCCGCAAGCGACCCCCGCTGCCACCCCACTGGTCCTGCGACTCCCCCACTCCAGATCCCCCCAGCCCAGCCCTCCCCCAGCCACCTCCAGAGGCAGGGGAAGTGGGGACCGTCTCCACTCGCGCCCTGCACCCCCTTACCTTCTGCAGCGCCTCGCGCTCGGGGCTGCCCCTGGTGAATGCCAGGATGGGCTCATTGGCCACGTGCAGCGAGGACGCGTGCTTCCACCACAGCCTGGACACGGGGGCGGGGACAGAGGCACAGTCAGGCCCGTGGCAGCCCCTCTGCTTCCCACCTGGGGCCCTGGGTTTGCGCCGGGGATTAGAGGAGGAAAGCCGCCTTGTGGTCCCTGGGCCTGCTCAGTGAGACCAACCCCGCCAGCCTCACGAGGCCGTGCGAAGTCTGCACGCACGGATGCAAAGCCACGGAGCCGTATCCTGCACAGGGAGAGGCTGACTTCCGCACGGGGCGGCCTTTACCCCAAACTGACCCCCGGGGAACCCTTCTCTAAGCTGAAAAGGCCACACGCAGCAGAGGAGAGCCTGCTCCGAACGTGAACCAGCCTGGGACTCCCCGGACACAGAGGGCTGAGTCGCAACATCCAAGATGCAGACCATGAACTTGGAGCTCAGTCCACAGCAACAGGGAGGGCTGGGGGGGGGGGCTCTGTGTCGGACTCCAGAGTGTTGGGCCTCAAGAACACCTCGCTGGAATCCCACGACCTTGCCGGCAAGGGACCCCCACCCCTACCAGGCAGGGGGACAGCAGGGCCAGAGCTGAGACCCCCCGGGTCAGTCCCCAGCACTGGGATGTCCCCTTCCAGGCCTCAGTTTCCTACTCTGTAAATGAGGATGACAGTAACGACATAGCACATGGATACTGACAACGCCCCCGGCACCAGGCGGGCATTGGGCGGGCGGCACCAGCAGCCTCTGTCTAGGGAAATGAGGGTGTTTCCTAAGAGGAAACCGACTAGTTCAAGACCAAGATTAGGAGGCACCGGATCTGAGTCTGGAAGAAGCCCCGTGGCCTCCCTCTGGTTTAGATGCGGCCCCAGGGAGACCCGGAGAAGCCTGGGACGGATTCAGGCACTGGCTGGGAGATCCAGAGGAGGGGTTTGCTCAGCATCAGATGCACTCAGATGGGGGTCAATCCTACGGCTGCCTGGAAAAGCAGTGGTCCTTCATCGCGCAAGAGGGGGTGCCCGCACTTCGCAAGATGCACAGAGACCTCGCTTTCTGTCTACACTGAGACAAAACTACGAAGCGGCCCCATCGCGGGCCACAGGTGACACCGCCAGGGGTGTCTGTGTCCAGCCAGAGAACCAAGTGGCCTGGCTGTGACAGTCAAAGAACCCAGGACAGTGCAGACGCGTCCCGGGCGCACTGCACAGGCTTACGACAGGTCTCCTACAGGGGGCGCCATTCTAGACCCTGGAGGCACCTCGGTGCCAGGCCTCGGGCTGCTCCCAGCCAAGCGCAGCTGGTGACGCACTCGGGAGATGGACACAACTGCAGGGGGCCGACACTGGCACAGCATTTGGTACGCCACTTGGCGCACCTGCGGCCCATGGCGGAGTGCCTGGGTTCAAGTTCCTGGCTCCGCTTCCATTTCCAGCTTCCTATTAACGTGGACCCTGGGAGGCAGCAGTGATGGCTCAAGTACTTGGGTCCCTGCCACCCACTTGGGAGACCTGATGGAGTTCCGGGCTTCTGGCTTCAGCCTGGCCCGGCCCGGGCTGTTGCAGGCAACCGAGGAGGGAACCAGAGGATGGGAGATCTCACTTGCCATCTCTCTTTGTTTATCTGTCTCCTTGCCTTTCACATAAATAAAACCTTTTGAAGATGATAATCCCATAGGGTGAACAGGAAACAGGAAATCAGGAGGCAGTGGGGCTACTTCACCAGGGTGGTCAAGGGGGGCCTCCCGGGGAAGGTAACCTGGGACCAAGACCTGGAGGTCGTTTGAGCAGAGCTGGCGAGAGCATTGTAGGCAGGGGAAGAGCAGGTGCCAAGACCCAGGGCAGGGAGCAAGGAGAGGAACAGCAGAAGGGGCCTGTGGGGAGCAGCGGAGGAGAGAGAGGCCAGGGCACCCAAGGGCCCCAAGAGCAAAGGGCGCACTGGGGCCTTCTCCTTCCACCCCCAGCCCCCACCCCACCCCCACACACTTAAAGGAGCCAGGGCACATTCCTCGGCCCCACCCTTCCCTTAACAAAAGAAAGGAAAGGAGGACCAACGCCAAGTGACCCTGGGCAAGTCACCTGTTCCCGGTTGTTAGGGAGACAATGCTGCAAAGCTCTGCGTGTGCTCAGGGAGTTACAGTCCGTGCGGCACCTTCCGCCCATTGTCCTGGAGGACGGAGAGGCAGCCGCAGGTCTCCCAGCCTCCCAGCTGGGGCCATCTGGAAGGTTCTGCCAGGACTTGAGCTTGGCTGCTGATGGCAGCGCATTCCTGCAGCTCACACGCAGGCAAAGAGCCAGGCAGGACTCCGGGAAACTGAGTCCGCCCAGCCCCCTCCTGGAGCCCAGATCCTGGCAGAGGGGGAACACAGAGGCCTGGAAGCAAATCTGAGATCAAAGCCACACCTGCTGGTCTCGGCCAGCCTCTGCAGAACGGGTGGCGCTGTGTCCCCGCTGTGTCCCCCGCGGGGCACCAGCAGCACACACACGGCTCCGGTCCCTCCGCTGGGAAGCCTCCAAAGGCGAACAGGCGCCCAGGTGCTCAGTCCCAGTTCCACCTGCAGTTTAAAAATGCAGAGGCCACCAGCTCCCCGCCCCTGCATCCCCCCAGGGAGTGTCAGAGAGGGAATTTCTCCACCTGAGGCCACCGTGGCCCCGGGGCTCACAAGCCCTTGTGGCTTTCTCTGTGCTTGGGAAGGCCTCCAGGCCCTGGCCCGGCACTGCATGGACCCTCACACTGTCCCCGGCCCAGCCAGGCCATGTGCGGCTTTGGGGCACGGAGACCTGTTAGCACTCAGCCTGAGTCAGCTGCGGCTGGTGGGCCACCCAGGACGAGAGCCGCGCCCTGGAGAGGGGTCGCTCCCAGCACTGCAGTCCTCCAGGGGGAGCGCCTTCCTCATTCATTCACCCAGGGCAGGCAGCACAGTTACTCTGCTTCGTGCTGATACTGGGGTTCCCTCCCCAAATAGCCCCAGTGGCCAGGGCTGGGCTGATCTGAAGCCAGGAGCCAGGAGCTTCTTCCAGGTCTCCCACGTGGGTGCAGGGACCCAAGGACTGGGGCCATCTTCTTTGCTTTCCCAGAGATTAGCAGGGAGCTGGATCAGAAGTGGATCAGCTGGGACTTGAACTGGAGCCCCTATGGTGCCGGTGCCCGCAAACACGGCTTTACCCGCTACGCCACAGCGCCGGCCCCCAGCCTGGCTTTTTCTTACCCCCTCTCTGCATGGACCCTCGCACCGCCCTTTGCCCCAAGCATTGGCAATAACCCTCACTGCAGTGCCTCTGCCGGCCACAAGCTCCGCGCAACAGCCTTTGTCCACGGCCCACGTCCACTCCCCTCCCTGCTGGACACCCGGAGTCTCACCCCTTCCTTCCTGACCGACCTATCAAGCCCACAGCAAGCATCCTCTGGAAACAAGCAAGGGGCACACGATGGTTGGAGCCAACCCCAGGCCCGAGGACAGGACTCAGGCCACTGCTCCTCTGCCAACACCTGGAGCCGGGCACAGGCCCCTGGGGTCCCCCAACAGCAGGGTCAGGGACGGCCAACCCCAAGACAGGAGAAATGAGAGGGAAACCTTGCTCTCACCTCTTGCTTTCCCCGCCTTATCTGGGGCCTGATAAGACCAATCCCCCTTATCAGCGAGATAAGGAGGCCAGAGAGAAGGTGTGCAGGGCCCAGGAGGGGCCGGCAGGAGACAGTAAGGAGCGCTTATTAAGCACTTACTGTGTGTGTGCCAAGGACTAACTGAGATAGCTGGATTATCTCAGATCACGGCTCATGGGACAGCCCATTAAGTGATAGAGCAGGACCTGACCCCAGGCCCTGCTCACTGTGCAGACGCGCTGTGGCCTGAGACCCGGGGCAGCAGGGACCGGTGAGACAGGTCAGTCCTCCTCGCATACAGCCAGAGCCTCCTCTTTCCCGCCCCAGAAAGGCGGCGGCTTGCCCAAGGTCACTCGGCTGTCCGCAGGCCCAGGGCTCTGTCCACTCCAGGATGCAGCTTCTGCAGGAAGGGGAGTCTGGGGGGTAGGGAGCCCCGAGAGCAGCAGGTATCTCCCCTCCCCGGGGGCAAGCACGGTCAACCCCAACAGAAGGAGTTTTGGATCTGGGGTAGCTGATAGGAACAGGGGAAGGGACCAGGACACCTGGGCTCCACTCCCGGTGCCAGTCCTTAGCATTCCTATCAGAAGCGGCCCCAGGGGACCGCGCAGGGTGGGAGAGGAGACACAGCGTCGCCCACTGAGCTCTCCGGCTCCCCTACAGGAGATCATTTAATCCCCAAGATAACGCCACGAGGTGCTCACCAGGGGCATCTTTGTTCCACGGGACAACCGCAGGCAGCAGACACGTTGGTCCACAGAGCTGCTAGAAGGTCCGGCCAGGACCCAGGCCATGCTCTGTCCAGTGGTAACAAAGCCAGGGGCCGGGCACAGGAAGCTCGGCGCTGGGGCCGACGCCTGCTGGTCACGGGCCTGAGCAAGTCCAGCACGCCATCGCGTAGGTCCCATCGATGGCTCAAATATTTACAGGGCACACACGAGGGACCAGGCACTCCGCAAGCCCCTGGTCCCCGCAGCCCCTACCCTGGCAATCACGGCACCGTGGCTAACGGCATCCTCCCCGTGGGCAGAAGGGACTGGGTAAGGTGAGGCGGCCCAGGCTACAGGCCCTGCCCTCTTGACCCCTTCTTTGAGGAGAGAACGGAATACGGATGGGAAGGGAAGAAAATGGCCAGGCAAAGGATGGGCAGGCAGGAGAAGCTTCAGGTGGTTTTGAGATTCCAAAAAGTAAGTAGCCAGGTGGGCTGAGAGGGGTCCCCTGTCACCCAGGATAACCTCCAGGCAGAGGGCAGTGCCGGTCCAGCCCGTGCGTCCCTTCTCTGGGTTTGGCACTAGGGCAGAAAGGGAAAATTAGCATCGACTTGGGGTCTGCTAAGTGCCCGGTTAGTGCTCCTATGCCCTGCCCACTTTGAAAGAGAATGTGCAGATGTATAACAAGGGACACGGACGAGAGTGGAGAGAGGAGAGAGCAGGCAGCCAGCGGGAGGCCCCGTCTGCTAGTGGAGGCCTCGGACAAGTCGTCCTATGTCCCCAGGCCTCAGCTGTCCCATCTGTGAAATGAGGACAGGGAGCTGACTAAAACCACGCACATCACAGGTCACCGTGTCACCTGCTGCCATCCCTGGGCCATCGCTAAAGGCCACGTGGTGATGGTGACTGTGTGGGGACTGGTTGCAACAAATTCCTATGAACAAGGAAGGGCTGGCATGGTGAATTCATTCATTCACCTAACATTTGCCAGGGGCTTAGCACGTACCAGACACAGCTCTGGGCCCCCGGCACATTCAGTGAGGGATGACAAGTCTACAAAGGGGGCACAAAAAGGTTCCATTAAAACTCCAGGCTGGGGCCGGTGCTGTGGCATAGCGGGTAAAGCCGCCACCTGCAGTGCCTGCATCCCAAATGGGTGCCAGTTTGAGTCCCAGCTGCTCCACTTCTGATCCAGCTCTCTGCTATGGCCTGGGAAAGCAGTGGAAGATGGTCCAGGTCCTTGGGCCCCTGCACCCATGTGGGAGACCTGGAAGAAGCTCCTGGCTCCTGGCTTTGGATCTGCCCAGTTCCAGCCAGTGTGGCCATTTGGGGAGTGAACTAGCAGATGGAAGACCTCTCTCTCTCTCTCTCTTTCTCCAAACTCTTTCAAATAAATTAATTAAAAAAAAAAAAGCCCAGGCTGAGTGCCCTTATCTGAAATGCTTGGGCCCACACATGCTTTGGGGCCAGGGCATTGTGGCGTGGCAGTGAGGCGCAGATGGTCACATCCGGACTGGATGGCCCGAGTCAGAATCCCGCCTCCACTCTGATCCCAGCTGCCTGCCGATGCACACCCAGGGAGCCCCATCAGTTCGGTCCCTCCCACCCACAGGGAGACCTCGAGGGCATTGCTGGCTCTTGACTGAGGCTGGCTAAGATGTTCGTGGAAAGGTCAAAGGCTACGAATGGATCACAAAGACGACCACGCTTGCCTCCATGTGTTGAGACAACAGGTGATTTTTTTTTTTATGCTTCTATGCTCTCTCTGTACTTTCTAGAAGTAAACATTGACCAAGGCTGAGATTCCTGGCACTCAGCAGCAAAGATCAACACCAAAGCCTGTCGCCCGCCCTCCCTGGCTGCTGCTTCCCCATCAAGAAAGCCGCGCACGCGCACACCGCAGCTGTGCCCCGAATACTTGTTGAGCAAACGAACCAGTGTTATCTGGGAGCTAGGGACCTCGACCGTGGCGGGGAGTGGGGGGGGTCCTGCCCCCCAGGTGGCCTCTGACAGCGCATGCCTGGGGGTGTCACTGCTGTCCAGCCTCAGATACCGGGGACGCAGCTCAACACTCTACGGGGACAGGCATTCATGCTGCTTGGGACGTCCGCATCCCATACTGGAGGGCCTGGGCTTGAATCCCAGCTCTGCTTCCAACTCCAGTCTCCTGCTCATGCACACCATGGAAGGCAGCAGGCCATGGCTTGGATACTTGGGTCCCTGCCACGCACATGGAAGACCTGGAGAGAGTTCCTGGCTCCTGGCTTCAGCCGGGCCCAGTCCCACCTGTCAGGGGAATCTGGGAAGTGAACGAGTAGACTGGGGAGATCTGTCTCTCTCTCAAAAAAATTAAAATAAAAATAAAAATTCTACAATGCACAGGTGAGCCCCACAACAGGACTATCTGGCCCCAAGTGTGGAGGTTGAGAACCCGTGTCCAGGGCACCAGGCCAGCGGCTCCACTGGAAGGGGGAATCTGAGCTGTGGGATTGGTTGCAAAATACTCTCCGCCCTCCCGGCTCGGGCGGCCTCCTAATGAGGAGCTTGGGTCTGGAGTCAGGGCAAATGGGGCATTAGTCCCACGTGGACCCCACCTGGCAGATGGGGCCCTGCAGGGGAGCTTCAGAAAGTTCCCGGGGGTGTGCATTGCGCAAAGCTCTGCAGGGGCTGCAAACATTTCTCGCACCACGATGGAGTCGCCTTTTATTCCGTTTTCCAGGAGCCCCGAGGTGCAGGAACAGCCGCTAGTGCACAGTACTGGGCCCACGGAATTGACCACTTGATACATGTTATTGTTAGGGATTTTTCTTTTAGAATATGGACTGCTTTTCAGCAGGTTTTGGCATGTTTTCATGTCTAAGCCTGCCTCCCCAACTCGGCTGAAGGCTCCTGGCAGGCCCGGGTACCTCTGGCCCCCAGTGTGTTCAGAAGAGCACATAGCAGGTCCTGGGTAAACATGAGAATCTAGAACACCCCGCCTCCCTGGGCTTCCACCTGGGGCCCGAGAGGGGTGAGCTCGGTGCAGGAGACAGGCAAGCGCGCCCCCTCCCCGCAGAGGGCACACAGCCGAACTGAAACTCAGCCCTGTCACTGCGGGGGCAGGCAGAGGGACACTGATTAACTCAGAGCGGGCACAGAGGCAGCCGGGAGACGGCAGGCTGGTCTTGGCCCTAGGGGTCAGGCAAACAACTCAAATGCGAAACAGGCGGGAGGCACCCAACTCTGGGAGGGAGGCAGACAGGGCCAGGAGCCCACCAGGTGAGCTTTCGCCACAGAAGGGACAGCAGTCCAAGAACCCAACAGCATCGGGCTTTGCAAATCTGAGTTTAAAGTAGAGCTGCACCCAGCTGCTCCCGGTGTCCCCGTTACTGCGGTGGAATTAAAAGGCCAGGTTATTTTGGGTACAAAAAAAATGTTTAAATCCAAGCATATGCAGACTCTTCCAAAACTCCATGGGAAGCATGTATTTTGATAAAAACCGTGTGGATGTTCAAAAAAAAAAAAAAGTTTGTACACACTTAATTCCCCTTTTCGGCGAACTTTTTCAAGTCCCCTTGTACGAACTCGTTCAGCGCTGAGACACCCACCACGTGCCTGGGGCAGTGTGGTGCCTCACGAGCGCTCCCTGAGCGCCACCAGCCACCTACCGGGGCCCTCTTTCGGCAGGGAGAACACGGGGGAGAGGACCAGAGAGAAGCGAGACCCCCGGGGTCGGGGTGGGGGGTGTGGGGGAAAGGAGGAGGAAGAGGAGGAGGAGGAGGAGGAAGGCTCAGGAATCCCAGGGAAGGTCCAGGGCGTGAGAAGACCATGCGGAGGCGCAAAGCGTGATGTGCTAAAAATAGAAGCGCCCTGCCTGCCGCAGGCCAGCGAGGCCGGAGGAAGAGGCGTGAGCACCGAGGGCAGTCCCCAGTGTGGCTAGCAGGGGGCCCCCGAGGCACAACTCCCGCGGCACGACCCCCGCCACAGATTCGGGAAGACGACCGCCTGAGGCCGAGGGGGAAGGGGGCTAAGCGATCTCAGAAGGCCAGGGCCAGGGGTCACGAGAGGCAGCTCCGACCCCAGGCGGAGAGACGCCCCTGGGCAGGGAACCCAGTGGGCGCTGGGGGTGCCCAGCGACTGTTGGGGCCGCGGGTCAGCAGGTGCGCTCTCGGGCCGCCCAGCCGCGGGCTCACTCACCCGGCCCCCCTCCAGGGGCGGGCCAGCAGGGCGCGGCGGAGCGCGGGCGGCGGCGGCAGCAGCATCTCCAGCTCCCGGCACGGCTTTCCCCGGAGCGTCCGCCTGGGAGCTGCCAGACCACGCGGCCCCGCCCGGAACGCACCACCCCGGCGAGAAGGGGGGACAGGATCCCCGAGATCGCGGCCCCTCTCCATGTAGTCGCCTCATGTTAGTCCCAGCCTCTCTGTGTTGGCATTTTAGGGGGCATTATGTGACGTGGGGCAAGGGAACTCCAAAGGAAAGTCCAAAAACATAGGCGGTTCCCCTTCCTCGCTTTATGGTATGACCTAGGGGCGGGGAGGGCGTGGTCGTCGCCGACCAATCAGAGTAGCACATTGAAGCTCCTGGACCAATCAGCGGGGCCGTCTTGTTGCAGCCTGCAAAAGCCAATAAGAGGGCGGGAATGGGACACGTGCTGAGGCTGGCGGAAGGCCCTGCTGCGCCCGGGCCTGGGTGAAGCTGGGTCCGGGCCATGGGCAGGTGGAATGCTGGACACTTGTCCGCCCCAGTCTCCCGGCCGCGCAGGGCCTCTGCCCCGGGGACTGCAGCCCCGGGGACTGCTCCGCCTGCCTGCCTGCAGCTTCCTGGCCAGGGCCCAGCCGCCCTACGCCACCCGGCCTGGCGCGGGGCCAGCCAGCCTCCAGTTTGCAGGTTGCAGCAATGCAAACTAATACTTGAGCAAGCCCACGCTTAGCTTTTCCTTCGAAGGTGTGGCCACGCGACCAGTTGTTCCTGCACCACCTCTTCCCCGCTGCTAGAGAAAAATTCGGGTTTCTCATGCAAAGTTTTTTGAACACTCAAAGGCTCCTAAACGTCGGGTTCCTAAGTCTTCCCTGATCATAGGTCCTGAAGACCCACTCTGTTCCTGAAGTTCTGCTGTGGTCTTTCTCGCCGGCTAGCTGGTCAGCTCTGCCTCTGGGTCCTTGACAGAAGGCTGGGTGAGTCCCATAGCCTCTGTGAGCCTCAGTTTTCTAGTCTGTAAAATGGGGTGGCGATGCCCATCTCAGACCACCCCTTTTCCTCCAGGTAACACCATCTCATTACACTTTGGGGAGCTGAAGTGTTCAGAGTGCAGAGGAAGGAAAGACAGCTACATAAAGAGACAGCAAAGGCAACTTGGAATGGGCAGTGGCCATTTCTCTTCTCGGTTGAAGGCCCTGGTCAGGTGGACCCATTCACACGGGAGCCATAGTGCCCTGAATGTGGCCATGGACAGTCAGGAATGGGAACGCTGGGCCCCAGCAGCTCCAGAGTCCTAGGGCGCTCTGGGGGAAGCTTGAGAAATGGGGACTCTGAGGTGAACAGGACCCCACTTCCGAACCTGGCTGTGCTCCTTCTCAGTCACCACCTCTCTGGCCGCTCTTCTCCTGTTTGTAACAATGTAACAACTCCTGCTTTGTCTCTTCCCAAATAGATTATCTGAGATGTGAATGTAACAAGTGATGTGAAATTTCCCCATTTACATTTTTTAAATTCTCATTTGCTTGCTTTTAAAAAAAGATTTATTTAGGGGCCTGTGCTGTAGTGTAGCAGGTAAAGCTGCGACCTGCAGTGCCGGCATCCCATGTGGGTTCAAGTCCTGGCTGCTCCACTCCTGATCCAGTTCTCTGCTATGGCCTGGGAAAGCAGTGGAAGATGGCCCAAGTGCTTGGGCCCCTGCACCCATGTGGGAGACCTGGAAGAAGCTCCTGGCTCCTGACTTCAGGTTGGCCCAGCTCCAGCCATTGCAGCCATCTGGGGAGTGAACCAGCAGATGGAAGACCCCTCTCTCTGTCTCTCTGCCCCTGCCTCTCTGTAACTCTGCCTTTCATTTGAAAGGCAGAGTAAGAGAGAGAGGAGACACAGGGAGAGAGCTTTTCACTCTCCAAATGACTGCAACAGGCAGGGCTGGGTCAGGCTGAAGCCAGGGGCTCCATCCGGGTCTCCCACATGGGTGACAGGGACACAGGCACTTGAGCCACCATCTGCCACCTGCCGGGTGATTCACAGGGTGCAGGACTCCTCCGAGGCACTCCGATACGGGATGCAGGGGCCTCGAGCAGCAGCTTCACCCAGTGCACCTCGACGCCTGCTCAGATTTTCATTGTATTTGGAACACAGACAGAAACAGACACAGTGGGAGAGACTTCCATCTGCTGGTTCACTCCCCACATGCCGGCAACAGCCGGGGCTGGGCCAGGCCCCAAGCCAGGAGTCCAGAAGCCAGCTGGGGGTTCTGATTTCCCTCGTGTCTCCCCGTTTGTTTTTGGTGCACCTGCCCCTCCTCCACCCACCACCGTCGCCCTCAATTAACAATGAGGACTTCGGGACAGCGGGCTAATGCCCTGGCATGATGCGCCAGCATCCCATATGGGCACCAGTTCGAGATCCGGCTGCTCTACTTCTCATCCCGCTCTCTGCTATGGCCTGGGAAAGCAGTAGAGAATGGTCCAAGTCCTTGGGCCCCTGCACCCATGTGGGAGACCTGGAAGAAGCTCCTGGCTCCTGGCTTCGGATCGTCGCAGCTCCAGCCATTGCGGCCAATTGGGGAATGAACCAGTGGATGGAAGACCTCTCTCTCTCTGTCTCTCCTCTCTCTGTGTAATTCTTTCAAATAAATAAATCTTAAAAAACAAACAAAAAAAATGAAGACTGTCAATTCGAAGACATTTCACTTTATTTAAAAGAAGCCAATATACAGGATATAAAGGCATGATATTTACAACAGTACAGTAAACGGGGGGCTTCCGGTAGGATCAGTAGTCTTTCCAGCAGTGGAGACCCCTCCCCGCGATGTTAGACCCAGCGGGCAGACAACAGCAACAGGTGTTGGAGGGGTGTGGGTTACAAATCAGGCAGATGCTGAAGTGTCCACAAGGAAGTGGGGGGAGCGTGGCCGGGGGCCTCTTTGAGGGCTTGGGAGGGAGAGGGAATGGTGAGGGGTTTCCCCAATACCCACACCCGGCTCACCCCAGCCTGGAAACCTACTCGTGGAAAAGCCCCACTGCACAGAATCTGGTTCTACTCAGACCACCCCCACCTGCCGGCGCCCCAGACCCCCAGTCTAGGAGGGTGCCCTCGCCACCAGAGGCCGGGGTCTCAGGGGACGAGCCCAGGTCTGAGGAATGCCCCTCGTCCCCAGTCCAGGCAAGAGGAAATGGGGTACTCCGCCGAAGCCGCTCCCGCGTGTGCATGAGCAGGGGTGAGGCGGGGAGAGGGGCGCTGGCGGTGTCCACGCCGGCGGCTACATGCACAGTTGCTCTGTCCACAGGAAAGCGCTGGGCTGCACAACTGCCTACCCTGGATTAAAAACCCCTTCCTTTCATAAAAATAGACGAGTCTCTTGCTTTATAAATAGATTACTTTTCACTTAAGTTACACCCTCGATGGCCCCTACCCCAGCACCCTCCCCCCCATCCCAAGCCCAGGTGGTGTGACTCCCCCCGCGGGGCACCTGCGCTCCACCCGCGCAGGCCTCCAGACACCTGGCCACGAGGCAGCAAAATGCATTTGCTTGCTGATACGTTTTCTTCCGAGGTCAGAGGCTCAGAGGACACTGTGAGTGTGAGTGAGTGTGAGTGAGTGTGTTTCACAACCAGAGAGCACAACGGACGCCCCTCTCTGTGCTCCTCTGTAATCCTCTGCTTGTCTAACACCCCCCACCCCCAGGATAGGAGCGGGGGAGCCTGCGTGAGCGCAGTCCGGAAATACCAATGTCAATATGACACCGGGCTGAGAAGTAGAAAACCAAAACCAAGTATTTACAGCCTTACAAAGGATGGGCCGGGTCTGTCCCAGCGGGGCCGGGGGCTGCCCCAGCGAGCGCTCGGGTCTTTCTTGGCAAGTTGTGGGCTCATGGTGAGGGGACAAGCGGGGCCATCTGGCATTTAACTTAAAAAGAACTCAGCGGGACGGGAGGCGGCCAGGGGGAGACCCAGGAGCCAGCCCGGGAGGCAGGAGATGGCCACACCTGGCTCTTCCCTCTTCCTCCTCCACCTGCTCCAAGTCCTCGCTCCCCAGGGGAGAGCGGATGTGCAAAGCCTGCAAGGAAGGAACCCTCTGGCCAGGCCTCTCCCAGGCCATTTCCACACTCCATGGACGGATTTGGAACACCCTGGTCCCCACAGACGGATGAGCTACGAATGCAAGGGAGACGGGGAAGGCGCCGCCGGCGGCCCCACACCTCCGCACGCACACAGCCCCCTGACTCTCTTCACACTACCGATGCACCTGTCACCCCCCTGGCTGACTTGCACCCACCCCCACCCCGTGCACCTGCCGCCCTCGGCCCTGGTCCGAGGAGACCCTGGTGACAGCCGCTTCCCTGCCCTCATTTAAACGGAAAATCTTTTCAGCAGCTGAGGTCCAGGCCCAACTGGCTCTGATAACCTTTGGTTCAAATAAAAAGAAAACAAGGAGAACAACGGTCAGTATCACGTGTGTCGGAACCCTGTAACCTTGACAACAAGGGCTGGGGAGGGGGAGGGGGAGGAAGGGCCCCTTCCAAGCCCAGGGTCCCTCCACGGACCTACCCACCCAAGGGGCCTGCCTGGCAAACACGAGAGGCCCGACCACCCCCCAGCAGAACAAAACAAAGGGGAAAACTCATGATAAAGGCCACCAAATTCTGATAAATATTACATCGCATGCGGCCCCCGACACATTCTCTCTACACATGAAACAGTATGTACAACGGGTTGAAGACTGCAGACACGTGGGCGACACGGAGGAAAGAGAAGGCCCTTAAAGGCTGAGGGTGCCCTGCAAGGGACAGATGGAGGGGGGGAGCGGGGCCCCCTCCTCTGCCTCCAGACAAGACAGTGGGGAGTCAGTCCTGGTCCTACGGCACATGTAGCTCCTCTCATCTCCAGAGGGCGCTCCTGGGCCAACGAAAACAAAAACTGGCCGTTACACCTCTGCAGTGGGCACAAAAAAAAAAAAAAAAAAAAGGCGAAGCCGGCTGGGCTGGTTTCCAGCAGTGATCTGGGGCTGGGGGATGGGGACGGTCTCATCACAGTGCCCTTGAACTTAGGACCACTCGAGTCCGGGGGAGACACTGGCTCAGATGATCTCCCCGTGCAGAGGTCCAAGCGGGCACAGCAGGGGTGGGTCTGACTCCCGGCTGCTGCTCTGCCAGGAGCCCTCACTGCCTCCCCCTGCCTCTCTGCTGCCAGCGGCCACCAGGGGCCGGCCGGGACCGGAGCTCGGCCGCAGGAGGGAGACGGTGCCAGGCCTGGCCCCTTCAGACTTTCTCACAGAGAACATCAAGTCATCAGGGCAATAAAAGAGCCCTCCCCACCCCCACCCCAACCCACTGAGGTCCCAAAGCAAGCAGCTGAGCGGGCCGGGCCTCGCAGCAACCTTGGCCCTGGCCCCTCCGCAGCCAGTGCTCACCCCTGGAGGCTGGGAGAGAGGTCCCCTTGACCCCGGCTGCCTGCCCAGCTCCAGGGGGACCCCAGGAGCCTGGGAGAGGGCCTGCCTTCCACCGTGAGATAAGGCAAGCTGCTTGTTGTGTTAGTTTTGTTTTGTTTTGTTTTTGTTTTTGTTTTTTTTTGCATAGTAGTTTGAACACAGTGAGGCTCCACCTGCTCCCACTGTGCCTTGTCCCTCCACTTGGCCACTGCATCCAAAAAGAACATCAAAATTTGTCTTCCCTCCCTTTCTGCCACTTTTCTCTGTGTCCACTGAGAACATCTGGGAGACCCCCCCACTCCAGGCCTGGAAAGGTTGCGGGGCGGGGGGCTCACGGCTGCACAGGGCAAGGGAGGGTACCGCTCAGGCCGAGCAGAGGAGCGGGCAGCCGTGGGCGGGGGAGGGGGCAGCCGCCCACCCCATGCCACCCCCTCCCGGCCCCGCCCTCCCCTTGAGTTTCGTATAAAAACCCCTGCTAGGAATAATTCTTTGGAGCTCAAAGTGGCTCAGCTTAAGGGAGAAGGCACAGTTCACACTGCATCTGGACAGAAGTCTGCGTTTGTCGTGTGGAGAACGATAGAAATTGACAGCACCATTCCTCGGGTGGTGACGGAGAAGGGCTCCGGGGGTGGTGGTGGGGGTGCTGGAAGGAAGCAGCGGTCCCTCGGGGCTTCCGGAGAAGGGGGGGCGGGGCCCCATCTCCAGGACCACCAGGCACGCTCGGGTCCTCGGTCATCAGCTGACCATGGGCTCCACGTCCGCCTCCCGCTCGAAGTCCTCCTGGATTTCGTCCGTGCTCCCAGAGTCGCTGCTGGCTACCGAGCTGGGCGATGGCGAGTTCCTGGGAAGCACAAGATGTGGGGGGGCGTTCAGAGAGCAGCCAGGGCCCCCCCCCCCGGGCGTTCAGGCGTGGGAAGGCTGAGCACCTGGGAGGGGTGCCACCCAGAGAGCTTGTCCCAGCTCCGCGGACCCCAGCACCGCCAGCCCCAGCCGGGCCCAGGTGCTCTGGCTTCCCAGGAGCAGGGGCCATGGATCACGCCTGGTTCTTACCCCGGGATGACCTCGCCCAGGTCTGGGAGCAGAGTAGGCTCAGTCAATGACTCGCAGCCCAGAGGGAGGCCACACAGGGGCGTGGCCGGCAGCACCCTGTGGAGAGTCCGGCTCCACCTGCCTGAGGGTCTGCTCCTGCATAAGAGTTGACCCCGAGGGCTCTGGGCCCCGGAGCCGAAGGCGGGCCAGGCTAAGCCCAGCCGCTCACACGGAATCACAGCAAGAGGAGACGGCACAGGCAGGGGGCGCTCGTGCCTTGCGGCCGGCCTTGTGCGTGCGTGAGCTCATGCGGTTGTCAGTGTGTCTGTGCCCCCGGCAAGGCTGGGTGTCCCGGGCGGGGGCTCTGTCTTGCTGAGCTGCGCTCAGTGCACGCCAGGCTTCCGGGGCCAGACCCATCCAGCCCAGGCTTGGGGGATGGAAAAGGAAGGGAAGTGGCTTCCTGCGGACACACAGGAGCCTGATCGGCCAGGATGCGGGAGTGCCTCACCCGCCCCCGCCACCCCCCAACTCGGCAAAAAAGGGTTAAAGCCACAAGGGCAGGGAATCTGGCTGTTCTGCTCATTGCTGAATTCCCATGACCTTGTACATAGTAGGCACTTAATGGGTATCTGTTGAATCCATGGAGGGCGCAACGGTTGCTGTAGGAGTTACATGGGGTTAGCTATGCAAGTCATCTAGCACATAGTTGGTGTGCTGATATCCTTTGGATGGATGAGTGAATAGGTGGGTGGATGGGTGGATGGGTGGATGGGTGAATGGGTGGATAGATAGGTGCATGGATGGAGAGATGGGCAGATGGATGGATAGATGATGGGTGGGTGGATGAATGGATGGATGGGTGCATGGATGGATGGGTGCATGGGTGCATGGGTGGATGGGTGGGTAGGTGGATGGGTAGATGGGTGCATGGATGGATGGGTGGATGGGTGAATGGGGGATGGGTGGATGGGTGCATGGATGGATGGGTGGATGGGTGGGTGGGTGGGTGGGTGGGTAGATGGGTGCATGGATGGATGGGTGGATGGGTGAATGGGGGATGGGTGGATGGGTGCATGGATGGATGGGTAGATGTGTGGGTGGATAGAGGGATGGGTAGGTGGCTGGATAGATGGGTTAGTTACAGCCCCAGAAATTTGCCACAGGGACTCTACCCCCGCACCCCCAGGGAGCACAGGCCAGTACCTGTCTGCGGAGCCCTTGATGAGCCGGCGGCAGGTCTCCATCTGCACGTCCAGGCCCCGCTTCATGCTGCACATCTCCATGTACTCATGCAGGTGCCGGTTCATGTCGCTCTTGGCTGTGGCCAGCTCCAGCTGCGGGGAAGCGACAGGGAGTAAGGGGGAGGGCACCCTCCCTCCTCACTTCCTCCAGGGGGGCCCGCACGTGGCCCTCAGGACCCTGCCTCCCAGACATCCGCCTCCCTCAGCCTCTGCTCTGCTCACTGGTCCCTACCCGCCTCCAGCACCGGTGTGGTCAAAGGGGAATGGTCGCTGGGCAACCCCAGAGGCAGCGGCTCTGATAAGCCCCACCCATTCTGGTCACTGCACCACACCCAGTCCCCAGGCTCCACAGATGTGATCAGAAGCATCCTCGGGTCTCTGGCATGTCTCTGTCCCTTCTCCCTGGCCCGATGACTTCCGTCAGGGAAGGCCTGGGCTTCCTTCTCCAGCATGAACTCAGCAGTAACCCTCAGCAGGTGCAGAGTTCCCGGAGCCAGGGGCAGCTGGCTAGCAGGCTGCTTCCTGTCTGAGGCTTTGGGCCAGTTACCTGTTCTCTTAGAACATCTCCTCCTCTGGACAGCGAAGGGGGCGGTCAGGATGTGAGGAAGGGACACTCACCATGGCCTAAGCACAGCTGCTACCCCCACCACTCACGGGGACTCAGACGTCCCAGGGCGGGCAGGAATCGCCACTCCCATTGTACAGCTTAGGAAACTGAGGCTCGGGGAAGGACGGGACTTGGCCAGCACCATGCAGGGAGCTGGCAGGGCCTCCCAGCTCCCCAGTCCCGGGCTCACTGCACTCGGCTCACCCCTGCACACACAGGGAGCCCTGGATGGGCAGGGGTCTTTCTGTGCGGACTCAGCGGGTTCCCCCACCGGACCTCACCTCGATCTGGCCTATGGTCTCCTGGTACTCCTTGTCTCGTGTCTTGAAGAAGGATTCCGTCTCATGAATCAGGTTGCCCAAGTTTTCCTCTTGCTGGGGAAACAGAACAAAGAGGACGGTTTAGCCTCAAGTCGGGGGGGGGGGGGGAGGAGGGAGCCGAGGGGTCACTGGAAGTCCCGGCCAGCGGTGGGCGGGCGGGCGCCGCGGGCTCACCTCCCCCTGCAGGTCGATGGACGGATTGCAGTTGGTGAAATCCTCCCACAGCAGCAGCGTGTCTTCATTCTCCTCCCACGTCAGGCTGTCACAGTCGTCATCAAAATCAAAGGTCTCCCGCCTGCGAGGTGACACGGAGGCCATCACGGACCCGAAGGGTCAAACGAACAATATGGGGGCGGTGGCCACAGGGGACATCTGTCTCATCCACAGAGCTTAACTCCTCTCAAGTGCTTGGGTGTTACTTATACAATTTTCCATGTACATCTTTAAAGACAGCAGGTTTTAATTCATGGGGACTAAAGTTCCCAAGTCCAATGTCATGATTTTTTTTCACTCCTTGAGCCCCTACGTGGAGCAAAGCCGTGGGCAGCCCCTTCTCTGGCACCGCACTCCAGTTCACAGAGGAGGAGCACTGAAGCTCGGCGGGAGTAACTCACACGTCCACGGCCCATGGCCGGCTTGCAGCACAAGGTGGGGCTGCGAGCCCCCTCTTCTGTTTCCAGACACCGCCCCCCATCCCAATGCCACCGAGCACAGATGTGCTGGGCTCTGGACCGGCCACAAGGCATGTGTAGAACTGCGGCGCTGCCACCCTTAAGACCAGCCTTGCAGTGCGCAGTTTCTGCACCCATTGTACAGGTGAGGGAACTGAGGCTGTGGGGGCCCTTCTGCGTGAATCCAAGCCGGAAACTGGGTGTGAACTCACAGCCTGCATGGTTTCAGCCCCTCCCCCGCCCCTGCCATGGGCTAGACCTGGAACCATCCAGGTTGGCCTGGGTTTCCCAGGAGGCCCTGGTTACCCTCACTGGAGGGGACCTTTGCACTCATTCCATCCAGAACACCCGCTATCAAGGGAAGGCTGAGGTTGAAGGGGTTAATGGCCTGACCCCCGCCCCCCCGCCCCCCCGCCCCAGGAAGCAGCGGCACAGGAGGGTGTGGCTCCACCTCCAGACTCCCATCCAAGGGCCTCCCCTCAACTCCCTCCCAGACTTCCTGGGCACTGTTCCCAAGCATCAGACAATGGTCTGGGTTGGGGACCCCTGGGCAGGACCCAAGGAAGAAGGAACTTCGGTAAGACGCTGTCTAGAGCGCCCCCTGGAGCCAGGTCGGGCCGGTTCCCCACCCAACAGCAGTTCCTGTGGGCGCCTGTAGGTGGCTCTGGCACTCCACAGATGGGAACCAGGGCTGGGGGAGTTTGGAGGGGGAGGCCTGGCCACTGCCCCTGAGGTGACCCTGTTCCTTGCATCCCATACTGGACTCGTGACTTCATTTCCTTCCCAGCTCAGGGACAGAGAGCCAGAGAGGACAGGGAGGCAGTCAAGAGAGGGTCTTGGGAGCAGAGCTCCCAACCCAGGGTGGGGCTGGCCCCAGAAGCAGCAAAGTAGGGAATTGCTCCTCTTGGCCTCGGTCTGAAGCCCAAGCAATGGACTGGGATCGAAACTAACCTGCCCTGACATGGACACATCATTCCAGGGCTTCCCTGGAACTGGTGGGGGGAGAGGCCAGGGCCCCACCTAGCATGGTCAGGGCAGCCCTGCCGAGGAAGGGGATGGGGGGGGGGGTGTCTCCAGATAATCAGAGCATTTTACTTTCTAACGTGGGCAGCTTTACACCCAGGCAAATCCAATCAGACACTGAACCCGACTCGACCCTCGGCACTCAGGTACCCACTGCCGCGGCACCTGCTCTCGCTGGCTCTGATCACAATGCTCTTTCTACACGAGGGGGCCATGGCCAGTGCAGCCCCTAAACTCGCCTCTCAGCTGTGCTCCGCCGCAGCTCAGCCCACCCCTGGTCAGCTTAATAAGCCTCTGGGGTCATGGTGAGAACAGGGGTGACGATGTCCTCAGAGAAGCCGTGAACCCAGCTGGCCTGGGGTCTCCTGGGCGTCCGCCCCGTCTCAGGCAGAGGCAGGCCCCAGGCAAGCTCCAGAAAGCCTGGACTCAGCCAGTGGTCATTCTCAAAAGCCCCTCTCGGCCGGCGCCGTGGCACACTAGGCTAATCCTCCGCCTTGCGGCGCCAGCACACCAGGTTCTAGTCCCGGTTGGGGCACTGGATTCTGTCCCAGTTGCCCCTCTTCCAGGCCAGCTCTCTGCTGTGGCCAGGGAGTGCAGTGGAGGATGGCCCAAGTGCTTGGGCCCTGCACCCATGGGAGACCAGGAGAAGCACCTGGCTCCTGCCATTGGATCAGCACGGTGCGCCGGCCACAGCACGCCAGTGGCAGCCATTGGAGGGTGAACCAACGGCAAAGGAAGACCTTTCTCTCTGTCTCTCTCTCTTACTGTCCACTCTGCCTGTCAAAAAAAAACAAAAAAAACAATGGCCCGGTATGCCTGATTTCTCGGGCTTCCAAGCGAAGCTAAAAACACAAACCCTCCCCTGTGGTTGAAATGTTGAAAACACAACCCAATTCTTCCAGAACATTCTGCCGGCCTAACCAGACACAAGTGCAGCCACGCGGGGCACTCACAGCTGGTTAAACATGCGCTTCATCTCGTCCGTGATGTTCATGGAGCCGACCTCGTCGTCCGAGAAGCGGTTCACCTCCCCGTCCTGCTCCGAGAGGTCGTCATCCGAAGCCACCTTCCGCTCTTTCTTTTTGGGGACCACCTGAACCAGAAAGGGAAAGACGGAGGTTGGTGGGGGGCTTGGCTGGGTGGGAGGGCGAGGGTGGGCCAGGAAGGGGGCCGGCAGCCTACGGAATGGATGGAGCGTGGCTGGGCCAGCCACTGCCAGGAGAGACGTGCGGTCCTCTACGAAGCAGGCGGCGTTAGCGGGAAGCGTGAGGCGGGAGACATGCAGCGTGGGGGACGCGGACGGCCCGGACCCTTCACCCCGGGAGGCCTGGCGCCTGGGCTGCGCAGCCCACCCCTTCCCCAGAGAAGCAGAACCGCTGACCAGACCAGGACACAGAGACAGCAGCTGGACGGCCAGAGAGCGCCCCGGGTGCGGCGGCCCGATCACCAAGCGTCCACTCCGAGCAGCCACGACACGAGCGAATGCAGGTGGCGTCCACCCCCTGGCCCCGCCCCCGCCGCCACCTCCTGGCAGGCGTGCAGTGAGAAGGGCAGGGGACGCCTCGGTCTCGCCCAGCTCTGCCCAGTCACACACGGAAAGCACTGACACCGTCCGGCCCTTCTGCTCAAGCCAAAGCCACACCACAACGCGGAAGTCAGGAGGCGGCCTCTGGAGGCCGACACAGCCCTGGGGCCAGCACCCGCGGGGGACCACCTCGCCGGCGCACCCAGCCCCTTTCTCTCAGAGGCACCCACACTCGCAAGTGCCTGGGGCGCTCAGTAGACCAGGGGATGAGAACCAGCCGAAGGCAAACAGCGCCTCCATCAGCCCCTGAGGTCCAGCTGCCAGGGCTCAGGCCAGCTCCTTCAGCTCAAACCCCTAGCCTGGCCAGGGTCCCCCTGCATGGGGACGCCGCCCAGTCCTGGCACTCGTAGGAACAGACAGGAAGTGGGGCAGCGGACGCAGCGTGGGCCAGAGCACAGGCCCTGGAGGCTGGGGAGACCTGACCTAGCCTGGCTCTGCCTCTGCCTTCCAGGGGCACAGCACAGCACCCCGGGGGTCCATGTCCTCGGCCACAGGACAAAGCAGTCAGACTGGACAGGGCAGGTCCAGGACCTAGACTTCCCTGCGGAGGCGCTGCCTCTGGGGGCGGAGGCGGGGCAGTGAACAGGGCGTGGAGGGAGCGGCGGGGGGAGGGGGGGCGGCCTGGGCTGTCCTGGGAGGGCTGTCCTGGGAGGGAGGGCGGCTGGCGGCTGGTGAGCGGGGCGGCCTGGTCACCTGGAAAATCTTGGACACGTCTTCCGAGTTCCGCTGCTGTGCGACATCGCACAGCTTGGCCGTGATATCGATGCGGCGGCAGATGTCCATGTCCACCTTCATGGCCTTTTCTTGGATCTTTGTGTCCAGGTCTGTCATGGGCTGCAGGGAGGACAGCAGGGGTTACGTGAGCAGGGGCGGGGAGGGGAGCAGGAGGTGGGTGGGCTGGGGGGAGGCCGAGAGCTCTGGAGCCTTCCGTAGGGGCGTGCGTGCGGGGTTGGATCTGTGCTGCTCGGGATGGGGGGTCTTGAGAGTGACACAGTGGGAGCGTGGGAGCTGGACTCCCTGCAGCCCGGAGGCACCCTGCCTCAGCACACGCAGGCCAGTGTCCGTCGCCGTTAGAGCAAAGAGAAAGACAACGCAGCGCCTCCCTGCCTGCCGTGTCCTACCTGTCCCCATGGCGGCGGCGGCCAAGGCAGCTCTCTCCTGGACTCCACCCCCGGCTGCCAGCGGTGGGGGGGTCTCCTCCCCTGGCCCCCAGAGGCTTCTGCCATCCATGCCCACCACACCCCTGAGCACCAGCCGCCGCACAGACTGTCACCGCAGTGCCCGTGGCTCCTTCTCCGGGGGCTGTCCCCAGGGACCGCCCACTGGCTGAAGGTCCCCATAGCTCCCTACCCCATCATTACCCTGGAGGCCTCCAACTGCCCCAGGGACACACGCAATGGCCTCCCCTGGTTTTCCAAAGGCTTCTGTGGCAGGCAGCTGGCCCTGGGGCGGAGGGCCCCAGGCCAGCACTGACCAGACGGCGCCCAGCCCCCAAGCCCCCGCCCCCCATCACGGCCCAGCCCCGCTCGGCCCCTGGGAGCGAGGCGGATCCAGTCGGAGCGAGCGAGCGCACGCACATCGGAGGGCCCAGGCGGACGGGCAGGATGGGTTAAGCGCAGATTAATGCATCTCTACTCAGACCCAGACGGGGAAGCGGACACGGGCGGGGGCGGGGAGGGCGCCTGGTCTGGATGCATCCGTGTCATCGTTGCGGTCAAACGCAGCCAGCCAGGACTCTAACTAGAAGCCGAGCTCCTCGAGTGAATGAAGCATTTTGCATGATGGGCGTGAGGGGAGGGGTGACGCCCGGCGGCGGCACTTACGTCACTCATGAGCCCCTTAAACACCACCAGCTCGGCCTTGAGCCGCTCGATCTTCTCGTTCATCTCCTCCTGGATGGCGTCGGCCTCCTGCGCCGCCTGTGGGGATGGAGATGGGGACGCTTTAGAGAAGCCGGGCAGCCCGGGGGGCGGGGGCTCCGGACGGCCGCGACCAGAGCCCTGGGCACTGATGTCCAACCAGGTGGGGCGGCTGCGGGCCGCCAAGGGCCTTGTCCCAGCCTGGCTCCCCACGGAGCCCTACTGACTGCCTAAAACACTTTTCAAAGGCTCATTTATTGCAAGGAAAATGTCATGCTGTTTTTAAGAGAAAAGCGTGACTAAGTGGTCAGGGTGCAGTCGGGCCTCCACGGCTGAGCCTTCCGCACCCACAGGGCCAACCCACCCTGGACCAAAAATGTTCCAACCCAGGGCGAGCGCTTGGTGCAGTGGTAACGGTGCTGTTGGGGACGCCACACCCCACATTTGCGTGGCTGGGTTCACGTCCTGGCTCCATTTCCGATCCCAGCCGCCTGCGAATGTGCGCCCTGGGCAGCGGCAGGTGGTGGCTTCAGCACCTGGGCCCCTGCCACCCATGTGGGAGACACGGATGGAGCTCCAGGCTCCAGGCTTTGGCCAGGCCCGGCTCTGGCTGTTACGTTTGGGGGAAGGAACCAGCAGATGGGACATGACTCCCTCTGTCTCTCTCTGCCTTTGAAGTGAAAAAAAATTTTTTTTGTAAAAAATTACATCTGTATTGAGTACGTACATTTTGCTCTTGTTATTCGCTAAACAGTGCAACACTATTTGTACAATGTCCACGTTGTATTAATGTTGGGAACAATGGAGAGATGATGTATTCAGGAGGATGCGAAGGTTATATGCAAATACATTTTACATAATGGACTTGAACACTGCTGATTTCGGTATCGCCGGGGTCCTGGAATCACGCCCTCGTGGATACCAAAGAAGGGTGGTTGTTAAAATATTAGGCTCCACGTAACACTGCCCAAACGCAACATGGTGCCCATCAACCTAATGTACACATCTGAGTGTACATCAGGGGCTATGGAGGGCAGGGGGCTGCACAGAAAAGTCTAGAAGGACCCACGCCAATTCATCCACCGTGGAGGGGTAGAGCCGGAGGTGGAGTTTTAGCGTCTACCTTGCACTTTTCTGAATTTTCCAAATATCCCGCCACAAGCATGCAAGGTTTGTAGACGGAAAAGGATTTTCGTTGTAATAAAAAGGGGACGTCATCCTTCGCTTTCCCCACACGCATCTCCATTTTAATCCACCTCTAACCTGCTTAGGCGACACAAGCTCTCAATCTCAGAAGCACGTTTTAAAGATTTTTCTGTGAAAAACCCGTTCCCGCCTCCTCGTGGGGCTCCCCTCTGACTGAGAGAGCAGAGGCTGTGCCGGCGGCACAGCAGGTGCTGAGAGAGTAGCAGGGCGGCGCCTCCAGACGGAGCTGCGGAGGGGGCGCCCTCCACGGCAGCCGGCAGCCGTGAGCTCTGCTCCAGCTGGGTGCCCCCCAGGGGACCCGCGAGCTGAGGGGACCGCTTAGTCCAACCCCAGGGAGGGAGCCAGAGCCAGAGAGGGGGTGGCCGGCCCCAGGTCAGCCAGCAAGCCAGGGGCAGCCGCAGGATCGGAACCCCGGCTCTCCCTCTCTGAGCTTGTCTACAGCCCTGGAGCAGGGGCCTCCGCAAGACAGAGTGCACAGCAGGTCACCCGAGCAGAGGCTGCGCCAGAAACCCCTCCCGCCTCGGAGCCCCTCCGGCCGGCCCCTCCTAGGGCTCTTACCTCCTGCAGCGTCTCCACCATGGCCTGCAGGTTCATGCGCTTGGCCAGCTCCTCCTCCCACCTGCAAAAGCCAAGGACAGATGCTCAGATGGCGACTTCCCCACACCAGCCCAGCCCTCAGACACGACCCCAGCACCCACCCTGGGCCTGTGCTGGGTGAACCCATCCCTGCGTCCCCCCGGGGCTCCCAGCTAGGGGTGGTGGTGCCAGAAGACAGGCAGACTGATGCGTAACACCAGAGGGCGACAGTGCCACCTTCCATGAACATGGTATGGGAAGACAAAGGCAGGAGGGACCACTCCCCACCCCCACCACACGGGCGGCCCATGGCTGTGCAAGGGCAGCACCAGGCGCGGAGCTGGCCCCCGGGGGCCAGGCTGCAGTCAGTTGCGCTTTCGGGCTCGGCTTTGCAGCCATGGAAGCAAACTTCCATTCTGCCCAACACTCCAAGCTTGGAGTCTATTTGTCCTGCAGCCCACCCCAACCAACTCAGAAATCTCCTACACAGGTGCTGTTATCCCATTTCACAGATGGGGAAGCCAAGGCTCAGGGAGACTCAATGTCTCGCCCAAAGGCACATGGCCAGTCAGCGTGTTGGGCTGGGATTCAAGCCCAGGCCTGTTTTATTCCATCAAAACAAAGTCCAGTAAAACAGCTTCCATTTCTTTCAAGTTTGCGACAGGCCGGGCCCTGGTCCAAGGGTCATTCCATGCAGGCACAGTGGCTGAGCGTGAGCAGGGAAGGGCGGAGGGGAGAGGGCACGAGAGGATTCACAGGGTACCCCCAGCGTGAACCGCAGGACAGGCGGCTGCGTGACAGTGACAGTGACGACACCAGCCCCTCTGTACTGAGATGTCCTCTGCACCAGGCACCTTTCTCCCCCAGGCAATCCAGTCCTCCCACCAGCCCCACGCACGGATGCAAACGTTGACCGAGGCATAGAACCCTGCCCTGGGTCGGGGTGGGGTGGAAGGTGGAGCCAGGACTCAGCCCCCGATGGGCAGGCTCCAGGCCAACAGCTAGGAGTCCCCTTGCGGGCTCCCAAGAGACCCAGGAGCCATGGAGCCCCGCTCTCCTCCCCCCCCACCCCCGCCCGTCCTGGGACAGACAGCGCAGCTTCTGTCTCCTCACCGCGCGCAGCCCTCCCTACATGGCCGCGGAGCAGGAAGGTCTGGAAGCCTCTTAGGATGCAGTCGGGGCCAGCTAAAAATAGGCCAGAGGGGAGGAATGGATGCAGAGTCGGTGATGTCACCAGCTTTGGGAAATGAGAGAAAACGGATACTGTTTGCACACACAGGGGAAAGGTCCTTCCCTCCCCCACACGTGATGGCCGGCCCTGGCGGGGGCTCCTGAATTACACCCACGCTCCCTCTCCCGTTCTCTTCGGCCGTTGCCAGCCCTGACTATCGCAGTTAGGCCTGGGTCCGCCATGGGCTCTGGGGTCTGGACCTAGGGACCCAAGAGGCTGTGGCTAGAGCTGCCGCCAGGGCTGAAAGACACAGAGGAGGCTAAGGAGGGGCAGGGAGGGAGTCTCAGGGCCTGTCCCGGGCTGGCCCACCCTCCTGGGTGCCTGTCGTCATACAGAAGGAGACATTGAAGCCCAGAGTGTAGTCATTTGTCCAAGGTCACCCTATACATCAAGGCTCAGAGTCCAGCCCCAGGCTTCCTCTCACCAAGGCCAGGCCTAAAGGGGTGGGGACAGGAAGGCGAAGTGGGGAGAAGTTCCCAGGCCATGCCCCCCGCCCAACCCTGGGGGCACCTGGACTTCCCTCAGGGAGCCTAGGGGCCCAGAACACGCCTTCCCATGCTGAGTCATCTCCTGGCCTCGCTGGCAGCAAGAGGGGCTGGGGGCTCGGTGCCCACGCCGCTGAGCGGGCGCGAGGGAGAGCTGGAGGAGTGCTGGCCGCAGCCTGGCTGCCGGGGCAGGCTCCATGCTGTGTCCTGCGGCAGGGAAGGGGCAGCTGGCACGGACGCAAGCGCCCGGCTCAGCTCACCGACACGCACGCCCCCATCCCTGAGATGCGCCTTGTGCACGAGGCACAGCATCGCCTCGCCTTCCCTTTGAGCAAATGGCGCAGACAGACCCACTGCACAGATGGAGAAAAGGAGGCCCAAAGAAGGAAGGAGACCTGCACGGCATCAGCCCAGGGCGCAAACACGAGCACGTGTGTTGGATCTCCAGACACGGCAACAGCGACGGGTTCCTGGCGGACACAGTCTGGGACCTTGTACGGGGCTCAGTGCCTTGTACGGACACATCATCTGCTGGAATGTGAACTATTAACCCTCTCAGGCCAAGGTGCTTACCCAAACCCATGCAGCAGACGAGGGAGCTGGGGTTCGGGGGAAGGCACTCGTCTGAGGGCACACAGCCAGCAAGCAGGGAGCCGGGACGCAAACCTCGCCCCCGTTCCAAGGCAGCGATTCTGCAAGGTACACGGAATGGCCCGGCCGTCTGGTCACCGTGCACACCCTGACGCTGCAGGTCTGGGGTGCAGCGCACGGCTCCCTGGCGAGCAATTCGGGAAGCCAGGCCCTGCACTCCCCTCTCCACCTATGTTTCCCGAGCTGTACCCAGGGATGAGCGTACACAGATGGTTTCCCTTCGTGGACGTTTTATGTCCAAAGCTGAGCAGGCTCACCTACTTTGCTGCTCCCAGGGGTTTGAGAACAGCAGCCAGGCGGGGAAAACCTGGCTCAGCCGGCTCCTGTGTTGACAGCACGGAAGAGCTCTGCCCTTCAGCAGCTCCGGGCGACAGGACGGAGAGCCAGATGGGTGATGCATTTCTCAAGGTGTTCTAGACACCCCACACTCACTGCGATTCAGCCCAGAGCCAGGGAGCGCCCAGCTTCACCGAAAACTGGTCAGCCGAGGTGCTGGCTGTGAGATTTCAACACCTGCTTCCCAGACACCGTCTGTCCCTGACCTGGGTCCACCCATACAGTAAGGTTTCGGAGGGATCAGCTTCAACAAGGCCCCGGGCAGCTCTCCCACCAAGAGGGCACGCACCCGCTGGGGGTCAGGGGCTGTGGCTTCTCCATCCCCCCTTTCAGCACCAGCCCACGGCTGAGCCAACGACTTGTCCAAAGCCACCACAGCCAGGTGTGGCAGAGTGAGTCCCAGCCCAGGTCTGGCCAAATCTAACCTCTGGGCCCCCTAGGGCTGAAAGAGCTGCCGGGCTCACAGGGGCCGGCAAGGACAGAAGGTGGTGGGGGGGATCACCTTGGGGGCAGGAGCGTGGGTTTCCTCAGCAGTTTCCAGAAGCTGTTCTGTCAGGTGGGGAGGGAGGGGCCCATCCGGTCTCTGCAGGGTGCCTTCAAGCAGGACACCCATCCCCCAGGCACTGAGCTGGAAAGCCCCAGAGAAAGCTCCACCCCCATTTTACAGATGGAATAATGAAGGCCCTGAGCACAGCCATCGTGGCCTGAATCCTCCAGGCTGCCCCTGCCCACCCTCAACCAACAGCTGCCAACACGAGCAAGTTCCCCAGTGCTGGGGGGGGGGGGAGCGGAGGGGCACCCGCGGATGACCTGCAGGCTGCTGTCCACCACGTTAGGCACTCACACACCTTTGCACGTATAAAACGTTCCGTAGTCCCCCCCAAGGGCCTGGCTCCGTGTGCAGGTCCGGAAACAGAGGCTGGGCCTCCTGAAACCCCCGCCCTCCTCCCGGCCTGTCTCAGGGGTCACCTCTCCCCAAGCCTCTGCAACTGTGCCCACTGTGCAGGCTGGAGGCCCCAGGGTCTCAGGTCTCACCCTCCCAGGTGGCCTGGCGCTGGAGCCGCCTCCACCTCTGTCTCCCGGATGCCAGGGTCTGCAGGCACCGACCTCAGGAGGTCTTGGGCCCCCTGTGCCCTGGTCAGACAGGGCAAGGAGGAAGCAAGGGGCCTAGCTGGGAAGAGAGGCACAGGGGAGCAGCCGGGTCGGGGCGGAGCACTGGCTCCCCACCGGGCACGTGGTAAGAGTCAGGCATGTGGCTAAGGGATCTGTGGAATGAATGAATGAGTCCAAGCTGCACACAGCCCTGGGCCCCCTCCCCCACAGCATCCCAAGCCTTCCCTTCCTAGGCTGGGGGGCTCCGGGAGCCAAGTTCCCAGCACTGCCTCTCCGGGGAGAGGCCAGGCCAGGGGGAGGGGCGGCCGGCAGGAAGCAGGCAGGGAGAGGGAGAGACAGCTTCCCAGCCCGCAGCCCGCAGCCCTGGGGCCAGGGAGCAGAGGCTGGGATGTCAGGACAAAGAGCGCAGGGAGAGGAAATGACTCCACACAGCAGCTGAGATCTGGGGCCGCCACCGTCTTGGCAGAACCAGTGGGGGCACTTGGGGACAGCAGGGGGAGACAGGAGCGGGCAGCCACCGACCCAACCCGATGTGGTCCCCCCGCATTCCTGAGGTGCCTCAGCTGGGACCACGTGTGGGAGGAGCCGGCCCAGCTGGCTGCTGGGAGGAGGGGTGGGCGGCTTTGACGCCAGCCCCCGCCCCCACCCGGCACTCAGGTCAGTGCTCCCCCTCCCCCGTCAGCTCTAGGGGACACTCAGGCCCGCAGAGAAAGGGCCCACAAAGCCAGGCCTACAGAGGGGCGGAAATGCACGCTGAAGTCACTGGCAGAGGGGCTGACTCACAGACCTCTCACTTCCTGTGCCGGCCGCAGGAGGCGCAGAAGGCTCTGTTGGGGCTCCAGCGCCAGGCTTGGGCTCGGGCAGGATTAGGGCCCCAGGAACAGCCTGGGGCCAGAGTCCTGAGACTCCTGGGCAGGAAGAGACCCGGCCTTTGCCAGCTGTGCAACCTTGGGCAAGTCAGTGACCCTCTCTGGGCCTCGGTCCCATCTGTGAGGTGGGACACACATCAGCTCCTTTTGAGAACTACAGTGTGGGTGACAACACCCAGTCCTGTCCCAGGCACCCAGCAGACAACCGAGGCTGGGCAGCTCCCAGGGAATCGCAGAGCCAGAGAGAAAGAGAGCTGGGAGGGGGTCACAGGAGTGTCCCCAGCTAGCCCAGGAAGGCCAGCAGCTGGCACGCCCAGGCTGACTCACTCAGGTGAGGCTGGACTGGAGCCATCAGTGGACAACTTCATTCCGGGCCAAGCGTGGGCCTGGCCCCTGGCAGAAGGCAGGTGCTGGGGGCAGAAACCTGCTTCCTGGCAGGTTGACAGCTCGTGCCCTTCCTGCTCCACCCTGGCCCCAGGGAGCTCACCCCCACTGCAGCAGGGCCGGCCAGCAGTGGGCTGGAGCCTGTGGCTCTGACCACAGGACACGTGGCCAGGCCGCTGCTCCTCAGCTCTGTGTGCCCACCTGCAGGTGCACGGAGGTGCCGCCCTGGCCTTGCCCAAGACCTCTGAGCAGAGCGTTGTCTGGAAGTGTCTGGAAGAGGCTGGGCACACAGGCATGGCCAGGAAGACAGGAGGACCCGGCACCACCAGCGCTGACACCAGGCCCGCTGCAAAGCTCTGCCTCCTGGATTTCTCCTGCTTGCCGAGCTGGGAGCCTCCCTTCCCCCCGCCAAGATGTCAGCTCCGGGAAGGCCCAAGCAGGCGGCGAGCAGGCGAGGCTCCCGCGGACCCTGCCCACCCAGCCCCAGCTCCCTGCGGGGATCACCGGGGATCATCCCCAGCCTCCCGCCTGCCGGCACCTTGCCATCTGATCCCGGGCAGGTGCGCATCTCGCCCATGCCCCCCAGAGCCCAGCTGCCCAGCGCACTCCGCAGCTCGCAGGAGGAAACACAAATTAAATGCCAACTGATTGTCTCCGCAGAGGAGGTATTAATTTAATGTGCACACTTAACCAGGGCAGCTGAGTCCATTACAGGCGGGCGGTAATGGCCAGGGCGGCCGGAGCACAGGCTGCGAGCCGGTGATGGGCACCGCGCGAGTGTGCCCCCACCCACCACACTGCCACCTGCCCAGATGGACACCCAGGCCTCCTCTCCACCTGCAACAGCAGCCTCAGCCAGGGGCCCCAGCGGGCCAGGTCTGTGCGAGCTGTCCAGCGGGCAGGCTGGGGTCCAGGGTGCTCGGGGAAGTACAGAGTGGGAGAGGGCCTTGGGGCTGTGGCAGTGACCCCAGAGAAGTCCTCCCAAGGGCCCTGGCCTCAGTTTCCTCACCTGCAACATGATCTCCTAGAACCCCTCTGGCCAGGACATTTGCCATCCATAGACCCTGGGCATTGTCCCCACTGGAGCCCAGGACCAGGCGACAGCCCCAGGGTCACCAGCTCCAGCCCCGCTCTCCTGGGTACACCAGGCCTCTGCCCCCTGGGTTGGCTCCAGCCACTCCCTCATTCCTCTCACAAACAGCTCCTGAGGGCTTGCCCCAAGCCGCACAGTGATGCAGAATCAAAGGTTACAGGCAGTGGGAAAGCTGTGGAGGATGGCCCAGGTCTGTGGGCCCCTGCACCCGTGTGGGAGACCCAGGAGAAGCTCCTGGCTCCTGGCTTTGACCCAGCCCAGCCCTGGCATTGCAGCCATTTGGGGAGTGAACCAGCAAATGAAAATTCTCTCTCTCTCTCTCTCTCTCTCCCTCTTTCTCTCTAACTCTGCCTTTCAATTTTTTTTTTATTTAAAAAAAAAAAGATACAAGCAGGAGGTCTGCTAGCCCCGGTCCGCTTCAGAGTGCCGGAATTCGATTCGCAGCTCCTGATTCCAGATTCCCATCACGAAGATCTTGGGAAGCAGGAAGGATGGCCCAAGTGATTGGGTCCCTGCCACCCACAAGGGAGACCTGGGTTGCATTCCCAGCCCGTGTGTCCTGAGCCCAGCCCCAGCCCTGGCCATGGTGGGCATTCAGGGAGTGCACCATTAGATGGGGGCTCTCTCTTTCCTTCTCTCTCACTCAAAGTACAAATTTAAACACACACACACACACACACACACACAGAGGTTACAGGCATCTCTGCCAACCCCACTAGGAAGGGCAGGCAAACGGAGAAGCCGTCTGCCGCGCGGTGGTCCCGGAGGGCCTGCTCTCTCGAGGTAGGATCTCAGCTCCCACCTCTGTCTGCTGGGGTAGCAACCCTCCCCTGCAGGACTCACGACGGACCAGACAAGCAGGCTCAGAAGAGGCACAGGGCGCCCTGAGTGGACACCGGCTGTCCTCTCCCTGGCTGTCCACGCTTACGGGAAGGAAGCAGAGGCAGCTGGGCAGGCCAAGGTCCCCAGCACCAAGGCAGGGACACGGCTGCACCCTGCCCTGACCCTCTGGGGGATCCGGAAGCAACCGAGCGGTGGCAATGAAATCAGCTGCTGGGTAATTCCCCCAGCGGGGAGGTGCGAGCAGGGGCAGCGGATGGGCAGTGAGGAGGAGCCGCAGGGAGTCACCCTCGTGCCCCCGCCTATTTCCTCGTGCCCCCTGCAGTGCAGCCGGGTGGTCTTGCGGCTCCCCCTGGGGAACCACCAGGCCCTGAGAGAGGCAGGAGAGAGACTGGCAAGCCCCCAGGCCGCCCCAGCCCCCCAGACCTCCGAGGAACAAGGCGGCCAGTGTTGAGGGCTGCTTCTGCCCCTAACTGGCTGTGTGACCCCAGCTAAGTCCCTTCCGCTCTGCTAGCCCCACTGTCCCAGGAAGAATGCAGTGGTGTCGAACGATGGATGCCCAGGACCCACTCAGCCGAGCCAGGGGAGCACGGTCCCTGGACAAACGCCGCGCGCTGACGACAATGCCAGCTCAGGCAGTGCAGGTCGGCCCTGGGTTCAGCAGCAGGTGCAATGCAAAGGGGCGGGGTGGGGGTGGGGGCTCTGGAGCCGAGGTCCCAGGATCAAACCCCAGCAAGTTCCCCACCGTCTCCGAGCCTCGCTCCTGACGCCCACTCGTCGGGTGTTCTGCAAATATTCCCTGGAATCCCAGTGCCGGGCACACCGTGAGCATGCAGCCAGCGTCATCCCCCTCATCCTCGTGACCCCAGAGAGGTCGGGAGAGACCGCCTGAGGGCTCCAGGGCCACACTATCAACGCCCCGGGCAGAGCGGGAGAAGCAGACGCTAATGCCACCAACTCCCCCTTCCAGCAAACCCCTGCTCAGCCCCCCCATGCCCCTCAGTGTACCCCGAGAACTAATGGGCACACGCTGAGCCCTTGGAGCCCTGTACAGCCAGGGGCCACCATGGCAGGACAGCCCAGCTGGTCTCATGCCACCAGCCAACGGGCACAAGGCACCAACAGGCCTTGTGGGCAACACGGGGTCCAGAGAAGCCCTGATTGCTCGCCCCAGAGCCAAGGTGAGGTTTCAGCTGTTTTGTGAGCCACCTGTTCCAAATACCCAGTGTCCTATTTGCCCAGGGCTCTGGTGTCACTCCCACCGGGTGTCATTTACTGAAAACACCCTCAGCAGTTCTGTGGACGCTCATAACCTGGCTGGACATCACACCTGAGCGGGCGCTGCCCCACAGGTGACACTGGCAGGGTCGGACACGCACATGCGAACTCGTTGGGTCACAGACACTGGCTTGGAGGAAGAGCCACTGAGCCAGAGGACTTGGTTTGCCCTTGACCTCACTTCTGAGGGTGCTCGGACCAGGCGATGCAGACCTTAGCAAGCTGCCGCCTCCGCTGGCCCAGGCAATCAGCCGAGGTTGGCACAGGACGAGCATAACAAATACCAGCTTTGGCGCCAGCATTGTGGTGCAGCGGGCTAAGCCCAAATCAGAGCACCGGTTTGAGTCCCAGCTGCTCCACTTCCGATCCAGCTTCCTGCTAGTGCACCTGGGAAGGCAGCGACTGATGATGACCCAAGTACTCAGGCCCCTGCCACCCATATGAGAGATCTGGGTGGAGTTCTGTCTCCTGGCTTCAGCCTGGCCCAGCCTTGACTGCTGCAGGCATCTGGGGAGTGAACCAGCAGATGGAAGATCTCTCCTTCCCTCCATCTCTACCACTCTCTCTGACACTCTGCCTTTCAAAAAAAAAAAACAGCTCTGGAGTCGGATGGAACGGGGTTCAAATCCCAGCATTCCTGGCCAAATGCTCCTGGGCGAACGATTATCTCTGAGTCTCCCCACGTAACCTCCCACGGAAGGCAGAGGGTGGGGGTTGTAAAGGGCCCTGGAGGCTGCTACAGTTTGTAAGAGAGATGGCAGGTGCAGGCTACAACAAAAGGAGGGCCCGGTGCCTTCCCTGTCCCCAGCTGGCTCTGGGGTCCGCCATAACGCCCTTGTTCTCTGTCCTCGCTGGCTTGCTGCACCATGGAACCGCTGGGTGGCGTGGTGGCTGCTGTCTGTCCTCAGCACCCCCGGCGCTGATGGCACTGACAGTGGGGGTCTCGATCCTACTCCTGCTCCCACCACACAGGGATGCTGTCACTTCCCTCGGCCTGACGTCCTCACGGCTGGGACGCGTCACGCCATCTGTCAGGTACCCCTCTCTGCTATGGTTTAGGTGTGGGTGCGGTGTGCTCCCCAGAGGTTCCTGTGCCGTCCGCCTGGCTCCCAGTGTGGCCATGTGGGAGGTGGTGGGATCTTCCCTGGGGGAAGCCCTGCAAGGGACTGAGCTAGTTTTCCGGGAACTTCCCCTGAGCCGCTGCGGGCTTCCTGTCTTGCCCTCTCTCCTGCACACGCCCCACCATGGTGCCATCCTCTGGGATGGGTCACAGCCAGCACCACCCTATTCCCAAACCCTGCGCTAAAGCAACCTCTTTTCTTTATGAAGTGCCCAGCCTCGGACACTTTGTCTCAGCAGCAGAAAACAGACCGGTACCCCCCTGTGTGCATATCTTTCTAATTTTGCGTGTGATGGATCAAGGACAGGAGCCTCAGCCACCGTAGCCTCTGTTGCCTGCCCTTCTTCCCAGAGACCAGTTCAGTCTCACACCCTCCCATTCCCCACCCCAGCCCCTGCCTTCTTCCCCAGGCTTGGGAGCAGGTGCGCCGAACTTGAAGAACCCGTATGAAGAGCTCGCCTCCCCCACCCCAGCCCACCTACGATATGCAAAGGCCCAGCCTGCTGGGGTCGGGGCCTCTGCCATGTGTTCGGTCCGTGTGCACACCGGCAGTCGGTCGAGCTCTGCGAGTTTATTTTCTTTGAATAAATTCGGTCTGCCGGTGAGTTCGTGCCCTGTCTCCTCCCTGTTTCTGAGCCCTTTTCCTTACAGAATGATGTCATGCACAACTAACCAAAGAGTGAAAACCACTTACATTTAAAAATTTAAACTTTCTTTAAACAGATATATTTTATTTATTTGAAAGGTCGAGTTAGAGAGAGAGAGAGAGAGAGAGAGAGAGAGAGAGAGAGAGAGATCTTCTATCTGCTGGTTTACTCCCCAAATGGCTGCAGCAGCCAGGGGTGGGCCAGGATGAAGCCTGGAGCCAGGAGCTTCTTCCAGGTCTCCCAGGTGGGTGCAGGAGCCCAAGGACTTGTGCCACCTTCCGCTGCTTTCTCGAACACATCAGCAGAGAGCTAAATAGAAGTAGAACAGCCGGGTCTCGAACCAGCACCCATATGGGACGCTGGCACTGCAGGCAGTGGCTTTACCCGATACACCACAGCACTGGCCCCTAAATTTAAAAGTTTAAGAAGACAGTTGTAGGGCCACTTCTGTGGCATCGAGGGTTAAGCTGCCGCCTGCAACACCAGCATCCCATATGGGCGCTGGTTGGAGACCCGGCTGCTCCATTTCCAATCCAGCTCTCTGCTGTGGCCTGGGAAAGCAGTAGAAGATGGCCCAAGTCCTTGGGCCCCTGTACCTACGTGGGAGACCCAGAAGAAGCTCCTGGCTCCCGGCTTCAGATCGGCCCAGCAGCTCCGGCGTTGTGGCCATTTGGGGAGTGAATCAGCAGATGGAAGACCTCTCTCTGCCTCTCTCTCTCTCTGTAATTCTGCCTTTCACATAAATAAATAAATCCTTTTTTGTGTGTGTTTAAAAAAAGACAATTGCTTCTCAGTCTTTTGGCTAAGATCAGGTGTGAATTTTAAGAAAATATCACTCATTTTTCCCTTGTTTTAAGTTGCATGAATATTTTACATGAAAGAACAGCAAACAAACAAACAAAAAAGTCAAGTCAACCAAACAAAAAGAATTTAACACCCACCCAATGCCCCTTCCTGAACGAGCCCTGAAGGCACTGTCTCTCCTTCCCTAGCTCTTTGCGATTTTTCATTTATTTTTTTAATGAGACTCTCCGAAGTAAAAGCGGGTGGTTTTCAAGCCTGCGTTTCCCACGTCTACGGCAGCATCCTCCCAGGCAGGTGACACGCAGGAGGCTGCGATGCACCTGTCCCTGTCCGTCCCGAGTCCCAGCAGCCAGCACTGCCGGGGACATTTGGTACACTTCGTGCACGTTCGTCCAGTCAATCCCTGGGGGAGGGGCTGCTGGCCCAAGGGCACGGGCTCAGGGCAGGCTCGTGTGCCCCTCCAAAGGGCTGCGGGTGACAAAGCTGCTGGTGCCCGGAGCAGCTCTGCCCGGGAGCCCAAGAGAAGCCGGCTGGGTCCCCAGGCCCTCACCCCAGCCCCTGAGCAACACTGCTCTGTGCCTCAGTTTCCCTCTTAAACACTGCTTCTCCCCTGAGTGGAGGAAGACCCCACCTCCACCCACCCTTTCCCAAGGAGCAAGGAGAGCAGGCTCCCCTGAGAAAGGGAGCGACGCCCCCCCCCCCCGAAAGAGCAGGGCTCTGTCCCAGCCGGGCGGCCACAGGCTCTGGGGCAGGCAGCCGCGTGTGGGGCGGGGCAGGCTGAGCCAGCACCTCCCGCCCAAGCGTGCGCCAAGCTGCAGCCTTGGCAGCGCCTCCTTCCCTTTGTCACTGCTCCCTCGCCCCCGTGTCTCCCCTGGGCGTCACATCCCAGCGTAAACGCTCTCCCCCAGGAGGCCCTGAGCCCTCGGTCAGAGTCAATGCCCCTCTTCTGACTGCACAGGCTGAGGCCGCCTGGCACTGAGGTTCCTCCTACCTGCCGGTCCCCCCGCTCCACCCAGCTCTTCACAAGGTCAGGCCCATCTCGGGGTCACAGCTGCCACTCCAGTGCCAGCCCGGAGCCCGGTACACAGCAGGCGCCAAATGAATGCTCAATGGATGCAACGACTCATCCACCTCCAGGTCTGCAGCGGGCGCAGCGCTGACCCACTGTGGCCTTGGAGATGGCCCCCTCCTTGCCCCTCCCTGCCAGCCTCAGTTTCCCCAGACAAGCTCCAGGGCAGGCCAGCTCTCAGTGTCCCCCTGGACGTCGGGGCGCACAGTGGGAAGGCTGGCGCCACGCTCTCTGTCCCTGGGAGCCCACCGCTCTGCCCAAGCTGCCAGGGAGCCTCCCCCTCTGCCCCTTCACCAGCGTCAGCCAGCTCTCAGCCGCCAGGGCGCCAGCTCTTGTGAGACCCAGAGGGCGGCAGAGGGTCCCGCGCCCAGGCCCACGTGCCCAGGCCCGAGGGGTCTGTGCCCAGGAGGGGTGGGGCCCCGCCCAGAGCTGTGTTTACAGCTCTGAGGAAAACAGCAGCTCCCCGGGCTATTTTGGAAAACTAATATGCACTTGGGTCTCTCTGTTTATTCCTGGCCATGGGCGGCCCTGCAGGTAAACGCAGGGCACTGTGGCCGCGGCTCAGGGCGATCTCCCAGCCAGGCCACGTGCATCCGTCTGTCCGTCCATCTGTCCGTCTGTCACCATGACCAAGCCTGGGGGCCGACTGCCATGCATTTCAAATGTCCCTCAACAGATGAGGGGGTCAAGCAGCCAGGCAGAGCCCACCAGGCAAGACCTGGGACACCCCCCGCCCTGCCCTGGTTCAAAACTGCAGCCTTGAGCCAAGTCATCTCCTAGGGCTCAGTCTTCTCATCTGTGAAATGGGGGAGAAATGAGCTGGACAACATGCCCACGCTGGTGCCTACAGGCACAGACCCCGGGATCCCAGCCCACGGGGAGACGCTCAGAAGTCCGGGCCATCTGCAGATGAGGAGTCCGAGGGGCCCAGGGAGTGCCCAAGGTCACCCACCCCACCAGGCGCAGCGGGGTAGGGGAGGGAGCACCCCTGAGCAGTCGCCAGGGGCACGGAGGAAGGAGTGACCCGGACCCAGCGCGAGGTCGGTGCGGCTGTGAGCGGTCCCGGGGCAGCCCCAACGTTAGCCTACCCGGCTTCGAAGGACTCGCACGGCAGTGTGATTAGCCACTGAACACGGCCCCGGGGTAGGACTCTCAGCTTGGCACCAGCCCCCACCGGTGTTCACCGGGCACCCCCCACCCCAACACACATCCGCTCTGCCTGTCACCGGGCTACTCAGGGGAGACAGAGGCCAGTCCCCTCGACTCTGGGGAGGGGCCGCGAGAGCACAGAGACCCCAGAGGCCCCTCTGTGAGGGGGAAGCCACCGGCAGCTCCTGTTTCCTCGTCCCCATTCTGCAGATGGGGAGAGCGAGGCTCGCGGAGCTGCGGTGACGGGTCCAGGGCCACCTAACCGTGCCAGGTCACGTTATGAACTGACAGCACGCACAGGCTCCAGTAACTCATTTAGTCCTCACGACAAGTGTGAGGTAGCACTACCATGATGCCCGTTGTAAAGATGAGAAAACTGAGGCCGAGGGCACAGAGCCAGGACTTGAGTGCCGGGAGTCTAGCTCTGCAGAGACCCCCCTGCTTCCGCTCCCCCAACAAAGGGGTGGGCGCTGGAGTAGGACCTCGTCTGTGCGATGGCCTAGGCTGCACTCGTTTCTGGGAAGAATTCTGGGGGCCGCGGCTGAAGGGACCCCGGGGGCCCGGGTGTGAGTCCTGCTCTGACGCCTGGTGACCCGGAAGCCACCCCTACAGGAAGCTCCAACTCTGCTTCCTCCTGTCACGGGGAGACGGGGCCACCCCAGGGCAGCGGGGACAGCGGGTCAGAGGACCGGCTGGCCCGGCCTAGCCCACCCTGGCAGGCCCACAAAGGCACAAGCTGGGGACTTTGCCTTGGGACAGATGGGTCAGAGAGGGGCGGCTGTCAGGCCAGATGGCCTGGGGGACACCAGCTGGGAGTGCAGCCCTGGCAGACAGAACGGCTTAACCCCTTCCTGTCCTTGGCAAGCCAGGCCCCCAGCCTCCAGCCTTGTCCCCGGGGCTACAGGGGGAGGGGAGAGCGACCTCAGGCCAATGGGGAGTGGAGGAGGTAAGGGCAGCCCTGAGCCGCCAGGAATCCACACGGCCATGGGCTGTGGACCAGGAAGCCCTGTGGTGCCACCCGGGGCTGGGGCTTTGCTTCCAGGACACCTGACCAGGGTGGACACCACCAGGCTAGGAGGCCGGAGCTGTTAGCCCGGGGCCCAGGCCACGGAAACAGCCAGGCCCGTGAAGGAGGCCCCCAACCTCCGGGGGCCAGGGAGGCCACCACACGCTGTCAGCCCCTGGGGGCCTCAGTCTCCCCACCAGGAAAGTAGGGGGCTGGACCGATCCTTGGGACCCAGGGCCACTTCCGGCTCAGAGGGCCCAGGACAAGGAACCTGCTTCCTTTCCCGGCACGTGCCGGGTCCTTCAGGGACCGCTCGATCCTTTCTCTGTGGGGCGCGAGCCTCGACTCGTGTCTGAGTCAAGATCCGGGCCTCTCAGGAGGAAGAAAGAGGGATTTTAGGGGGCAGAGGGAGTGCTTCTGGGGCTGGAGAACAGCCAGGCTGTTCCACGCTCCATGGACGGCTAAACGAGAAGGTGCAGCCGTCGGGATCGTGGCTAGACATCAGGAAGCACTTCCCAATGGGACAGGCCACGAACACACTGCCAGTCGCGTCCAGAGGAGGCTCTGGAATGTTCTTTGCTGGCAGTGAGGCCTCCAAGCAGGCTCTGTAATAGCCCCAGGCTGAAGGCCAGGGAGGAGGAGGTGAGGGCCACAGACAGCAAAGCAGCGTCTGGCCAGGGCACGTGCGCCAAGGGCTCGGCCGGCCCGGGGTTCTAGGTGGGCAGAGCACGGCCAGGCTCAGTCCCTGCCTGGGGCCTGCGCGCTGCTCCTCCAGGCGTCTCTGGATGTCTCCGGACAGAGGCTCCCGAAAAGTCCAAGAGCGCGAGCAGGGAAGGGCTTGGGGGCGGGGGCTGCCGCCCAGGAGCAAGGCCGGATGCACAGCCCCCCTGCTTGCTGTGCAGCCTCAGGTGAGTCACCAGCCCTCTCTGATTAATGGGGCCAGGAGAGCCCCCGGGCTCCACGGACCGGCAAGTCCTGGGTTCCTAAGTGTTGCCCCCAAAGCCCACACAGGGGCCTGAGCACAGGGGCCCAGGAAGTGTGGCGTGAATGACCAAGCAGCTGACCCGGGGAGAGACAGGGTCCAGGCTCCGCGGGACAGCTCCTCCCACCTGCCACAAGGCCTCTCCGGCTCCACTCGTGCACCCACGCATGCACACACCCACCCACACAGACACACGTGTGCAGCACGTGCTCCGAGCACGGAGACCCAGCTCTGACTCCTGCGGAGAGAAGGGTCTAAGCCATGGCGCCCAGCCTCGCCCTGGGGTCTCTGGGCGTTTGAGGTGCCCTCCCCTGGCTGGGTGGGAAATGAGTCACCAGGAGTGAACTCAGTGCTGACTTTTGAAGCCACAGAGGCCCGCGCTCCCATCCAGCCCCGCCACGGGTCATGTGACCTGCTGAGACTCAGTCTTCCTATCCACACAATGGGTATGGTCACAGCTGCCTTGCAGGGGCACTGCGGGGGGACATGGGACGCTCCTGCCGTGGCAGCGCCTCGGATGTGAGATCCCGTCTGCCTTCCTGGAGGAGCCGAGCAAAGCCTGGTCCCTGTAGTCCCTTCCACCTCGTTCCCCCCGTGGGGGGTGAAGTGCCCGGATGCAACAGAAGCTACAAAGCAGCCTTTGTCTCACCGAGGAAACCCTAAACCAGCCGCCCTGACGTCAGCCGTGGAGAGACAATGCCAGGCCAGCCCTCAGCGGCACCCCTCTGCCCGGTGAGCCTGGCACCCACTCTGAGAACTGGAGCTGCTTCGCTGCTTACTGCTGGGGGCAGGGCAGGCTTGGACCCCCGACTTCCAACTCCTGGGTCTCAGGCCCAGGAAGACACAGGCCACTTTGCAGCCGGCAGATGGAGTCCACGACCAGGGGGAAAACACTCTGGGTGAACACTGTTGGCGGCGGGTTCGAATCCCGGCTCTGCTCCTGCCTTTAAGAGGGACCTCCTGGGACGGACACCACACAGCAGGAGACTCACGACCCGGACATCGAGGCGGCTCGGCCGCTCTCTGACCCCCAGGAGGGCAGGGACAAGGACAGAGGCACCGTCTCACCACCTGGGCTCCGCCAAGCCCACCTGGGAGCTGCAGGCTCCAGGCGACCCCTGTGCGGGACACAGCCTCCAAGGCTCCTCGCTGGACGCTGTGCCCAGAGCACAACAGGCCACTCTGCAGCTGGACGCGGGAGGTGGGTCTCATCGCATTGGAGCCTGGGGGCCTGGGAGGCCCGGGGCAGAGGGCACAGGGCAGGGACAGCTAAGGTGACCGCACCACACTTGGCACCCAGCAGCCTCTGTCTCCCCGAGTTGTTGTCACAACTTCAGGTTGTCGTGTGCCCGTTTCACAGGTGGGCACGGCCACAGGCTGCGGACTGCCCTGACACAGCTGCCTTGCAGCCAGGCCCCGCACAAGCTCCTCCCTCTGCTGGGAGCACCCAGCCCCCTTCTTTCCACTCTCATTGGCCTTCAAAACACAACAAAGATAACGTCTTCTCCAGGAAGCCCTCCTTGCCTAGCCCTGAACTGGATCCGGTGTCTTCCAGAACCCTGGGTCTTGGGGCACCCGGGGTCTCACCGAGCTCTGGTCCTGACTGCAAGAAGCTCCCCCACCCCTCCCCAAGGCTATTCCACCGCCTGCCCCCACGATGGCCTTCTGCCCATTACAACAGGGGCTGGGGCGAAACGGGGGTGTCCGGCCCCGGCCCGGAGAGGAGCTGTGTGCCGGGGAATCACAAGGTGCACTTAGCCCAGCGGCTCTGCCCCTCCCCCCGGCAGCAAACCAGGGCAGCGAGCCAAGAACTGTCTTAAACACCCTGAGTAATAAAAATGGCCAATTAAGAGGGCGGAAGGCAGTGTCTCGGCTGCAGGGGCCTCTCTCCATGGAGAGCAGAAGAGTGGGGGGCCGTGCGAACCTGCACATCCTGAAGTCGAGGCACGCAGGCCGGGAACAGTGCAGAGCCAGCCCCTGTCCCAGCGGCCACCCCATGCCCACTCTTCGCCCCTACCCCGGTCCCCCAGAAGCCCAGCCCTGTTTCACAGCACAGAGCAGCTGCCGGTGTCTGAGCACCGACACTTCATCTGCTTCCTCACACAGTCCAGGCAGCACGACTGTCCCATTCTCCAGATAAGGAAACTGAGGCTCGGAAAGGCAAAGTGCGTGTCCCAAGGTCTCAGAGCTGAAAAGAAGCAGAAGCGCCCTGTGGCATCCTCGCTCCCCAATTTCCGAGTGCCACACGGATGCTCTGCCCCAAGCTAAGTTAGTGAGCAGGCTTCTGTCCACCGCCCCACCCCGGCTGGCCCCGGGCGTTCCATGGGGCTTTGGGTAGCTGCAGTGTGGGTGAGGCCTGGGCTTCCTGAGAGGCAGTCCCCACGGGCAGCACCCTCAGTTCACAAAGCGTCTCCACCGGCATCGGTTCCTTTCTAGCCTCGTGAGGTCAGCGTAGCCCCATTTCACAGAAGCAAACTTCGAGGCTCGGCTACTTGCACCGACTATGCTCCCTTCCAGCCCCTGCACGGGGAGACTGGATCTGGGGCCTGACTTCCTGGGTTCGAATCGGGACTTGCCTCTTTGGAGCTGTGATGCAACCCCATTCCCTCGGGGTCTCCGGGGCTCAGTTTCAGGATTTCCACGGTGGGCTAAGGAGACGCTGGGGCTCACGCACTGACAGCCGGGCTCCCTGAATTAAACATCTGTAAGCTGCTTTGGATGGAGCCGGTATAACTACTTTTATTAATCAACTACTACATGTTTATTGTGCTCCTGGAATGAGCACAGCACTGTTGCGGCAGGCACCTGTCACGGCAGGGTGCATTTGCCCATGTGCCCGGACTCTGGGCTCCAGAGGACCGGGACTCTGTGTGCCGCCCTGCGGGGCCCAGCAGGGGGACCTGGCACAGGGAGAGGCGGGGGAACCCTGGTCTCCTCTTCCCCACACCAGAGGCACAACACAACAGCATTGAGTTCCCTGTGCCCAGGCACAGTTCACAGCGCCGACCGAAAGCAAAAGTGGGGGCGACCTGGCCCAGGGCGGAGCCAGCCTCCGCCCTGTCCCCGGCTTGCCCCATGCTCTCCGCTGCTGTTACGACGATGGCGACCTCCGGGCACGCCCTGGGCAGCATCAAAGGACCATTTCCTGGAGTTCAAGACCCACAGCTAGCCCCGGCTTCGCCACAGGGTTCCAGAGACCACCAGGAAAGCTCTGGGCGGGCACCAATCCGCCTTCCCGGTTCCCCATGCGCTCCTGCCGGTCCCGCCGGCCCCCACCTGGGATCTTCTCTGGGGCACAGCTGTGCAGAGCTGCCCCGGTGGCCCGGAGCCTCATCTGCCTGTGCTGCCGCTGAATCATTTGCCTCTCAAGAAATAATTACCACAGCATGACAGCAGCAAGTCTCCTGTCCTGCCACCCGCCGTGGCAATATGGTGACACACACCGGGGAGACCCCGCACTCGGCCTGCCTGCCTCCTCACCCGTGGTCAGCTGTCGGGTGGCATGGGACAAGGCCACCCCTGCACGTGGGGTCTGGAGACCCCAACGGGGCCCACTGCGCGCTCTGGGACACACTGTTTCCCCTGTGAACCTCTGCTTTGTGAGATGAGCGGAATCAAGTCTTACTTCTTGGGGCTCTTAAACAATTATCACTTCCTTAAAGATGGCAGTCGAGCCTGGCGCATAGTAGGTGCTTAATGATCGCTGCTGCTACACGGCATTGACTTCTTTTTAAACCCTTTTCCCGAAGCTCTTCATCCCATGTTTCAAAAACTTAGTTACTTGAAAGGCAGAGACAGACAGACAGAGATCTCCATCCACAGGCTCCTTCCCCCAGTGCTACAGCTGGGGCTGAGCCAGGGGCTGGGAACTCAACCCAGGTCTCCCACGTGGGTGGCAGAGACCCAGCTCCTGGAGCCCTCACCTGCTGCCTCCCAGCATGCACCGTTATCGGCAGGAAGCTGGCAGCGGGGGCAGAGGCGGGACCTGAACCCAGGCATTCTGATACGGGATGCGTGTGCTTGAAGCAGCGTCTTCACTGCTGGCTCTCAGCTACATTCTATCAACTGATTGAACTCATAAGAAACGTTACACCCATTTTACAGACCAATAAACTGAGGTGTGAGATCAAATGGCATGCCCAGAATCCAACCACTCCAGGAAAGCCACAGAGCGAAGTCTTCACAGGGCACGGGCAAGTCCACCCCGCCAAGCTCCCCTTCCCAAGGGGGCAAAGTGGAGCTCCACCTGGGCAAGGGTGGGGATTCGGCCAGGCTCCCGCACTCCTGTGCCACCACCCACGGGGGTCAGCAACTGCACAGCCACTGAGGGAGCCGGAGGCATTCGCTGGGGTTACTGCTGGGTGACAGCCACCTTGTCTGTCCCAGGGAAGGGACTGGGCGACCACGTCGTGCCCAGCGAGGGCGGAGGCCACGCCCCAGGTGGGCGGGCAGAAGCATCACAAGTCTCCACCAGCCTCTCACACTCTGACCACGCCCAGACGGCCCCATGACCTTGGCCTCCAGCCAAGGGCAGCGACCACCTTCCCCGGACCCCTGCCGGCCCCCCCCACCCCCGCCCCGTCTCTGCCTGCCTTCGGGAGGTGGCCGGGCTCACACCCTGGGCCCCCAGAGACTTTCCAGGCAGCTCCCCTAGAATTTCACGCTTGTGCTGTTCCTGTGTCCGCCCATCTACCCCTCCCACAACCCTATTTTGCAGGCGAGGAGACTGAGACTCAGAGAGACAAAGGGGTCAGTCCAAGCTCATCCCGCTTTTTGCCCCAACAAAAGCATTTACAATTTTATCAAAATTTTTGGCTTAGTGAACTAGAAATTTTAATTCCGGGCCCGAGTCTTCAGCACGAAGTCCTCCGATGTCAGGTCCAGCCCCTTCCCTCCACACACAGACGGTTCCCTGGAAACAGGGCGGGGGGGGTGGTCAGTGTCAGTGCCATCAACGTCATCTGTTGTATAGCCCCAGCCCCCTGGGCGGCCAGAGTACCCCCCCCCCCTTGCACAAAGTTCACACAGCCTGGACTCTGGCAGGCCCGGGCTGGACTGTGCAGGCACCAGACAAAGCCAGCCCCAGAGCCGCCCCCAGAGAGCTCCGTCAACCCCAGGCAATTTCCCACTCAGGGCGTGGGAGGCTGGGGTAGGGAGGCAGTGGGCGCTCAGGGAACAGCCACACATCAGCAGCCCCAAGCACAAGGGGCCAGCGGGGCTGTACCCTGTACCCTTCCCCATCCCGGGCCTTCTGCCATCCAGACGTGGGGAATAAAGGGCACGGTGGCCAGGCTCCCACCTCCCCAGAGCCAGCCAAAGCCGGGGCTCCAGCACCGCGGACACATCAGTTCTCCCAGCAGATGCATCTCATTGCGGCAAAGGGCGTGTTCAAATTCTGGGTTTACCCTTGGGCGGCCTTCAAACCCGGACACGTGGGGATGCAGGCTGTGAGCCTGGACGGGGAGCCGGGGTGCGCGCGCATCTGAGTGTGCATGCGCGTGCCGTGCACGTGTGTGTGTGTGTGTGTGTGTGTGTGTGTGTGTGTGTGTATACACGCTGGGGGGCATCCGGTGGGCCCGGGCAAAGCCCCGCCCCGCATTCCTCGGAGAAGGAATTTCCCAAGCAGGCGTCAGCTGTCTCCCTGCTTCCTTTTCTTTTCTGGGACCTCACTCCCCTCCCTCCCTCTTGAGGCTCTGAGAACCTCCCCCAAGCCTGTCCCCAGTGAGAACCCAGCCAGGCCCAGGACTGCTGATCCGGTTCTCCAGGGAACCCAGGACCCGGCTGGGGGTGGCGGGGAGGGGGCTTTCTTTTGAAGGCGGCTGGGGTGGCAGGAGACTTCCGCAGGCACAAATCACCCGCTCAGGGCGGCTCAAACCCGCCTCGCAGATGCCGGACAAAGAAGCCGTGTTTCTCCCTCCGCCCCCAGTGCCATCCCTGGCACCTTCCACGGGACAGAGGGAGCCGCAACGTGTCCCGAAATGGATTTGTTGGGCAGTCCAGGGCTGCGCCTGCAAATCCTCGAGAATGAAGGGATCAGATGTGGGGGGAAGGGCGCCGGCCAGCCCAGGTGCCTCGCTGGTTCCTGCCCCATCCCTGGGAGGGCGACCTTCCTGTCCCTCTCTCACCAAGGAGGAAGAGGGGGCTCGGCAGCCCAGAAGGGCTCGGCACGCTGCCCCCAGCCCCAGAGACCGGCAGAGCCAGGATCCGAACCCTTTTCCCACCATCCTGGGCTGCCTGCTCGGGAGTCAGAAACAAAGAGTCCCCGTGATTGGCCGCTTCAGGAACCACAGAAGTGTCCGTCGCCTGGGCCAGCTCTCAGGGGCCAGCGCCCACCTGCCCCAGGCCTCCACTGGGTGTGACCGGAAAAGGCAGGGGACACTCCAGCTGACCGCCCCCACCCCCCACCATCCCTTTTGGGAGACCTCCATGTCGCCGCCAGCCCAGCCCCTTCCGGCTCCCGGTCAGAAACAGCTGTGGCAAAATCCCTCCCATCCCAGAAGTGGCTTTTTAGAAAATGCTTAAAACAGACACAAAGAGGTGGCGAGAACTTTGCCAAGCGCCGGCTGCAGGCAGACGGTGCGAGCACCACGCTGGGGCGGGCAGGATGAAGGTCTGCCCAGCTCAGCTTTGTGGATCCGCCCCTCTGGGCCTCAGTTTCCCCATCTCTGAAATGAACGCACTATGCCAAATCAGCAGTTCTTTGTTCCTTTCTTTCTAATCCCCTTAAGAATCTCAATCTGGGGGCTCGGCAGAAACGGAGCTGCCCGCAATAGCTGGGTTTGGGTGGGGGCTGGGCCGGGACAGGCACGGGACAAATCCCAGGTGCTCAGTCTCCCACGGTCCCCAAATGGCCCCAAGGCAGCCAGCCATGGGTTCCAGGATGAAGAACTCACTTGAAAACCACCAGGCTGACCGATCGTGGTGGTCCCGCCACACTCTCAAAGGACCCCCGGGGGGCGGCACTGTGGTGCAGCCTGTGGGGGCCGCATCCTGTATCAGTGCTGGCTGCTTGGCTTCAGACCCAGCTCCCTGCTAACGCGCCTGGGAAAGCAGCAGAAGATGACCCAAGTGCTGGGGCCCCTGCACCCACGTGGGAGACCCGGATGGAGCTCCTGGCTCTGGCCTGGACCAGCCCTGGCTGCTGCAGCCATCTGGGGAGTAAACCAGCAGATGGACTGACTCTCTCTCTCTCTCTCTCTCACACACACACACACACACCCCTTGCCTTTCAAATAAATAAATAAATCTTTAAAAAAAAAAAAAAGAGAGAGAGACCCTCCCGTCAGCTGGGTACCAGGTGACTAACCAGGAGTGCCAGCAGCTCATAGCACACTGGACCTGCGGGGACCAAGAGGGGCTGCTGCACCCAGGGCACCACCCCGTGCCCCCGGCAGCCAGGCCGGCACAGCCAGCATGGGGTAACTTCCTCCACCAACCACGGCAGCTTCCTCCCAGGCACCAAGCTACGGGACCTCACGCCTGCCAAGCTCAATGCGTCCCTGCTTCCTTTGGGGCCAATGAAGAGAGAAGAAAGTCCTGACATAGTCCTGCCTGGGGATGGCAGGGAAGCCCTGCCCGACCCTGAGCCGTCTGAGGCAGAGGCCCGAGGGCCCCAGGACAGAGGCAGGCCACTGTGGTCTCGGGAGGCAGAAAGGTCGGCTGTGCCCCAAGCCCCTTCCGGTCCCAGACCTGAAGTGTGGAGCGAGCTGGGAGGAATCTCCCAGGAAGCCCCTCAGGTGAAGGTGGAGGTCCCGAGGCCCAGAGAAGGCAGGGGACGGCTGGAGGCTGCACAGCGCTTGACAGCGGAGCTAAACCTGCAGCCAGGCCGCCCGACGCAGAGAACCCTGCAGGTGTGTAAAGTCCGGGGGTTCGGCAGGAATGCCCCGGGGAAGAGCCCCCGCTTGCACACTCAGAACAAGACGCTTCGGTGGCACTGGGTGGTGACAGAGAAGAGCTGTTTGTTTTGGTTTCCAAATCAACGCTTGACAACCTTGCCTTTGGAGGGTTTCAGTAACCACAATGGCCACGTGGTGAAGAGTGGGCTCGGCGGAGGGGAGAGCGAAGCCGTGGTGGGCGGGGCCGGGGCCTGGGCACCCCAGCCAGGGGCTCCACGCGGGGTCTGTCCGGGTCCCACTGACAGCACAGGAGGCCGTGGTAGGCAGGGCACACCGGGGACACACGGGCTACGACACAGAGCAGCCTCAAAGACGAGCAAAGTGAAAGCAGCCAGGCACCTAAGACGGGGTGCCGTGGGTCCCGTTGACAGGAAGTGCCCAGAGAAAGCCAGTGTACGGAGTTGGAGAACAGACCAGATGTGAGACAGCGCCCGCACCTGGGCACATGTTGGGGGAGGGGATGTGTGGCTCTAAAACCGCACAGTGGTGACAGTTGTGCAACTCTGTGAATGACCAAAAATCACTGAGACACCAAAACGAGTGGCTTGCATGGCACGGAAGCTACACCTCAAGGAAGCTGTGAGAGTTTTACATAGGGAATAGTGCAGGGGTGCATGGATACGGCCCCAAATCATGGAGGCAGGACCCCGAAGCCTCCAGCTGGAAGGACACAGAGCCACCACAGCCCAGGTTGCCCCTGGGGGTGCACACAGGGGGTCTCTCAGGCTGGGAGCGCATCCAGGTGGACCAGGGGAAACCCTGGGAGTTTCCTTCCCTGGCCAGGCCCCGTCCATTGCTCAATGCCCGGGGTGCCAGCGAGACGTCCTGCAAGGATCAGGCTTCAGGAGCCCGGGCACACGCTCTCAGGCCTGACAGGCTCACAGGTGGGGTCAGAGGGGAGCCGGGCTGGGGAGTCCCCTTAAGCTCACAGAGCAGCTGGCCGGTGGTGGTTCTCAGGTTTATTGTATTTATTTATTTATTTATTTGAAAGGCAGAGAAAGAGGGGGAGAGAGAGAGACAAAGAGAGAGAGAGAGAGAGAGAGACAAAGAGAAAGAGAGATCTTCTATCTGCTGGTTTATTCCCCAAATGGCCACAGCAGCCAGGAGCCAGGAACTCCGTCAGGGTGGCTGGGTGGAAAGTGGAGCGGCCAGACCTGGAAGCAGGCTCCAGATATGCGATGCTGGCGGCCCTGGCTTACCCCGCTGCGCCACAACCCTCGCCTCACCGGCAGTTTTTAAACACTTTTCAAAGTTGTCTGCGCACTCTCCTCGCCCAAAACAGTTCTTCTAAGAAGCCCAAATGCACAACAAACAAAAAGAGAATGGGACTCTTATAACCGTACCGTGGGCTCCCACCACCTATCCCACCTATCCAACTCCAATCAGCGAGACGGATGCGGCCACTCTGACGACAGAGCCACATCCCGGTTAAATTTATCTCCAGACCCGGCTCCAGGACATCAAGGAGGGCCTGACGCGCACAGCTAAGCAGCTACAAATGGGAGCCGTTGCAGGAGCTTGCTCGGTAACCCAGAACCCTCTTCAGACAAAGGAGAGGAGGGGGCTGTCACTGGAGGCCGGCTGCTAACCAGGTAGCCTGGTAGTGAGATCCGGGGGGTCCGTACTCAGAACCGAGCACGTTTTTAGGAGCCCGCCGGCCCAATGTATTTCTAAATTATAACTTTTGCTAAGTGTTCACGGAACCCCACGGCATCTCCGAGGAAGCCTTGGTCTTTCAGGAGCACGGTTCTGGCCCAGGCGCCTCATTCCACAGAGAGGGAGGGAGACTGAGACCCAGGAAACCGTACGCTCAATTTAGAAAAATCCAGCATGTGCCTGCCCTGAACCAACTTTGGAAAAGACAGGCCCCTCCAGTGCACGCACAGAACCAACAACTGAAGGGGAAAGAAGGTGCGTGTGCACCCCAGAGGGCGGGCAGAGAGACACCTGCCCCCCACCTGCCTCAGCAGCACCAGCTCAGGCCGGGCCAGCACCAGAAGCTGACATCACACCCCACGCCCGGGTGCAGCGTGGACAGACCATTGCGCAAGGCCAGCCCGTCTCCCATTAAGACTGGGCACGGTTTTTTCATCTGCTTAGCAGCCAGGTCCAGAAAGCACACACACAATAAAATAAACACAGAACAAACGCCTGCGGCATGACGACACGGTCAACGGCGGCGGAGAGGGGAGGCCCAGTCCAGGCCAAAACAAATGCCCATTTCCCTCACCCGCACCAATGAGGCTGACCACGAGGGGCAGACGGGTGGTCTCCCCACGGCAAGGCTCCAGGCCACTCTCAAGTCCTCCGGTGGGGCAGGTGCCCCAGGAGAGGCAGGCAGGACCCGCCCCAGAAGGCCACACTCCAGCCTTTCTGCTCCCAGCTGTTCCACACGGTAACCTCGGCTGAGGACCTGAACCCTTCCCCCAGGCACCACCCTCCCAAGCGTCTCCTTCTTCCCTGGGGTGGGACTGAACTGAAGTGCCCATCACCAATGCGACTGCACTTGGAGACAAAGTCCTCAAGGAGATAACTAATCCTCCCCTCCAGCAACTGTGGGCAAACACACGTGCCAGGGCCTCCAACAATCCCCCCGCCCCCAGCAAGTGACGGAGCGGACACTTGAACCCACCTGCCCCGTGCGAGACGGAGGGAGGAGACCCACGCTCCCTGGGCAGGCGGTGCAGGATGGGAGCCAAGGCCCCTCTCAGTTCAGAACCACGTCTCCAAAGGCACGGACGGGTGCCTGTGCCTGGAACGGCAGCCGCCAGGGCCTGGGGTCCCTCCCTCACTCGGGCCAGAGATGCCACAGACAGACCCCTGTCCCCTTATCAGAGATCCCCTGCAGCCAGGACTGTCCACCAGGCCGCACAGCAGCATGTAGCCAGGCCTGTGGGTGATCTGCCGCCCTGCCAGACACGGTGGTCTGCGTCCACTCAATGTCCAGTCCCCTAGCCCCACACGGTGGGCTGGGGGCTCAGGGCTCCCTTTGATGGGGCTCAATAAACCATGAACTCGCGCAGAGTGGGGAGCAGAGGGGCGCAGGGAGGCCGTGGCCAGGCTGAAGCAGGCAGCTGGACCACAGAGCCATAGCAAGACGCAGACCCTGGCTCCAGGGGGTGACGCCAGGGCCATGCATCTTCAAACACAGGACCTCAGGGATTCAAGGGGGCTGGCTCAGAGTCCCGACTTCTCGGCTGGGAGACAGCCAGCCAGGAGTGGCTGCAAGGCCGGTTCAGATCCCAGCTTCACCAGCGAGCGGCCCGGCAGCCCCAGGCAAGTCACTGGGCTCCGTGCCCCACAATGTGTTCATCTGCAGGCCAGGGATGGGCCTGTCGCACACCCCGCATCAGCGGACTCCGGGGCCAGGCCCAGGGTCGCGCAGCACCCACCCCCAGCCCCGGGCCCATCTGCCCGCAGCAGCTGCCGCCGGCGCCACCCGCCCGCCCCTCCCGGGGAGCGCTCACCTCCGCTTGTACTCGTCGCGCTCCCGCTTCACCTTGGCCAGCACGTTGTAGAGCGCGCGGATCTCGGGCGTGATGGTGTCGATCTGCACGCCCACGCCGTCGGGGTGCACCCACGACACGCCGGGGCCCTGCACCGTCTCCACGCCGCCGCCGCCCGTGCGCCGCACCTGCGTGTAGCTCCAGATGGTCCCGGGCAGGCGGCCGTAGTGCTGCGGGTGCGAGCCGCCGCCGGGGGCCACCGGGGCCGCGGCGTTGGCGTTGGCGCCCGGCGCCGCGCAGCCGACCCCCGGCCCGCCGCCCGGCGCGGGAGGCCGCAGCAGCTCGGGCCCGGTCTGCACGGCCTGCTCGCGGGAGAAGGTCTTGTAGCGCAGCCGCCGCTCGCGCTCGCTCTGCTGCTGCTCCAGCTGCTTCTCCAGCAGCCGGTTGCGCCGCTCCAGCTCGTGCACTTTGGCCAGGAAGCAGCGGAAGCGCACGTTGAGTCCTTTCAGAAGGTGGATGTTGGAGCCCAAGTCGTCCCGCAGCGCCGCCGTTACGGGCGACGGCCCGGGCCCGGCTCCGCCGCCGCCGCCGCCGCCCCCGCCGGGGCAGCCGCCGCCGCCGCCGCCGCCCGGCGGGCAGCCGAAGGCCAAGGCCATCTCCCCGAACAGCAGCGAGTTGACCATGCGCCGGCTGCGCGGCTCAGGGCCCCGGGCCCGCGGCTCCAGGTGCGGCTCCAGCTCCGGGCAGGGATCCCGGCGCGGCCGGGCCAGGGCGGGCGCGGGCTCCAGCGCGGCCGGCCGGGCGGCCCCAGATGCGCGCCAGATGCGGCCTTCGCGGCGGCGGGCCGACTGCCCCCCGGATGCGGGCGCCCAGGCGAGGGAGGGGTCCGGCCGCTCCGGGACGCGGTGGAGGCCGAGGCGGCCGCGCGAGGACGCTGAGGGTCGCGAGTCCGGGCGCCGGGGCTGTCAGAGGCGCTGTGGAGGGGCCGCGGCAGCCGCACGCAGGGGACTCTCCGCCGGCACTGCCCCTTCTGCGGTGGCCCCGCCCACTGCAGACACGCGCCCCGCCCCCTCCGGGCCCCGCCCCCTCCTCCTCCCTCTGCGGCGATCCCGGCGCCCGAGGCCCCGCCCCGAAGCCCGCAGCGCCGGGCCACGCCCACGGGCCCTTGGCTCCGCCCTCCCAGGGGGGGCCTCCGCTCTCTGCGCCGCGCTGACTGGCCGCGGCAGCTCTGACCCCGCCCAGATCCCCGGCGGGGCCACGCCCTCCCCTGCGCTGGGTCCCGCCGCTACGCGGGGCTCGGATTCTCTGCGTGGGGACGCGGACCGCAGAGCAGTACCAGGGTTCTGCGGGAACCGCCGCAGAGCCGGCCCGGCCTCTTAAAGGGACCGTCGGGCTCGGCAGCGGGGTCGCCCCCTCTCCCACGTGGTCTGCGGAGGAGGCTCGGCTGCTCTGTCCTCCCTCAACCCCGGACCCTTCCCCCTGCCCCAGATTCCGAGGGATGCGGCCGACAGCGTCCTGGAAGGGCTGGGGGACCACGGCGTCCGCAGGTGCAGCGGCACCCCACTCCCCACCCCCCAGAAGCGGCCTGGATCGACCTTCGCGGGCTAAGGCCGCGCTTCCGCCAGCACGTCCCCCACGCGGCCGAGCGGGCGCTGCTCGCGGTCCCCTCCACCGCCAGGCCGCGCGTCCCCGCCTCCAGCCGAGGGCTCGCTGCCCAGAGACCGGGCACTGCCCAGCCCGCTGGTCTACCGCGAGGGTGGGGCGTGACACCTGCGCGCTCTGCCCGGCCGCCTGCGTCCAGCGGCTGTAGGGGGCAGCATCGGGCGGACGGTCTGCAGGATGCTTGCGTGCTCTGCTTGGTTCTTTCAAACGCGTTTTCACAGCTGCCCCCCTAGAGGCCCAGCTGCGCCCCTCCTGGTGCAGACACTGGTGTATGCGCCGTGTCCTGCTCGCTTGTTACCCCCATTTCACAGAGCAAGTCCCCGAGACCTAGGTAGCCGCCAGGGTTCCAAAGCGCCTGCTCTAAGCGGCCTCTGACACTGCCCCTGCCCGTGAACCTGGGAGGGGAGGTGACCGCGACCTTTGAGCAACTGTGGCTTGTCCAGATATTGTGGCCTGGTGCAGGTTCTTCCAGCCACATTGTTTGAATTGCAGTTTAATTTCTGACTTGTTAGCAACGTTTGTGTTTGTTTTGTCTCTGTGCAGAAGCTTAAGGGCAGGTACCCTGTCTTCCAGGGACAATGCCCCGGTGCTCTGAGTGACAAAGGAAACCCGAGGAGATGGGCTTCCTGTGGGGTGACATGGCTGTGACGGTAGTCTGTGTGCTGTTGAGGCAGGGACAAGAACAAAGCCTCCCGGGAGTTCCTGACCTCAGCCCCAGCCCCTTGCTCCCTGGCGTGGGACAGCCAGCTCCGAAACTCACCTGCCCTGGATCCCTCCTCTGCCCCACGAGCCAATCTGGCCACCGGCTGGCTTCCCTAACCCACAGGATCAAATCCCCTTGAAGCAGGGATTGGCGGAGGATAGGACGCTGCCCGTGACATTGGAGTGGACAGAAGTTCAATCTTTATTTGCACTTTGTTCTAAAATGGTGTTTAGCCTCTCCTTTGAGGGTGAGCGTAGGCTGCGTGTGGAAGTCCTTGTGGTTTGTCCCTATTGGAATCTCGGGTGGGTGTTGTGGCGCGGCAGGTGAAGCCACCACTGGGGTCACAGTGCCTGGGGTCAAGTGCTGCTCCCCCTTACAGCTCCACTTCCTGCTAATGTGCACCCAGGGGGATCACAAGTACCTGGGTCCCTGCCACCCACAGAGACCCAGGCTCCTGGCTTCAGCCTGACCCAACCCAACTACTGCAGGCATTTGGGGAGTGAAACAATTAAAAATATCTCTCTCTACGTCTTTTGCCATCTGTCACCCTCTCTGTGTGTCACTCTGCCTTGCAAATAAATAAATGAAATGTATCTTTAAAAATAAATCAGATTTTTCATATCACACCACAATTATTAAAGATATCTCAGGATAACAAGTAAGCTGCCACAATTCTGAAATCAAAGTCATATTAGACCCACCAGTGAATATTATTTAATGTATTAAGAAAGGACATACATTACTACATCACAAATTTGTCCTTAATCCTTTGATATTTGTATTTTAGTAAAATTGTTGTCATTATAATCCTAAAGCATTTTTAAAAATTATTCTGAGATGAGGTCCACAGGCTTCCCCAGATTCCCAAGGGGCCTGTGGAACACAAAGGGTTGAGGATCCACACCTGGGGATTGGGCTCCCCACAACCTCTCCCAGGAAGGCTCTGTCCTGCCAGCACCAGTGCGGGGCCAGGGTGTGAAACCCTCCCGTGGTGGGATGGGGGCCAGGGCAGGCGGTCCTGTTCAAGCTTAGACACTACAGGCTGAGGGCGGTGCTTCCACAGCTGTGGCGACAGCCAGGAAAACCACCCAGAGGGTGCGCAGGAGACGGAGGAGCCCCGGGAACGGCTGGGAGTGGGCCTGGACTGCAGGGGTCTTCAGCTGAGCGTGATACGTGCCAAGGAGTTGGCGTACACGCTGCCCCATGGCCACAAAGGCCTGGCAGCGAGACGCTATGTGTCTCTGCTCTTTGCAGCTGTCCAGTCCGGTGGACCAACTGTTCCCATCTGCCAGGGACTGGGGCGGGGGGTCTCCCTTGATGCAGGACTTTGACTGCTAAAACCCAGAAAAATTCCAAGCAAGCCAGAACACCTTGTTCACCCTTGAGCCTGTCCATAAAGACATCCTGGCTGGCGGAGTCGGCCAGACAGGGCTGGGAATTTTAGGGGAGCAAGAACCGAGACCCAGAGACAGGGGGTCTCACCCCAGGTCACCTAGAGAAGGGGCAGCAAAACTCGGTCTGGAATTCTGCTCCCATGCCTGGGCTATGGCTCAGCCATACCCGAGCCCGAGAGTTCAGCGATCCATTTCCCTCGGCCCTGAACACCTGCAGGCTGCCTCCCCCAGGCGAGGTCCACAGGGAGCTAGAGGCGGGTCCTCACCAGATGGGCATGATCAAAATAAATAAACAACCCCAGGGGATGCCAGCTTCCACTTGCTGCCTAGAAAGATGGAGGTTCTGTTTGTTTGTTTAGTAGGGCACCTCTTAGGTCCTCAGTCACAGCCGTATGTCTAACCCAGAGGCAAGAGGGGAGAGTGGAAAGAGGCAGGCTGGCTTCCGAGACAGGAGACTGGCTAACGCTTGTGCATCTGTTCCAGCCATGCAACTTGGCAAGTCACTTCATCTTAAGAAAAAAAAAAAAGATTTTATTTATTTATCTGAGAGTAGAGTTACAGAGACAGAAAGGTCTTCCATCTGCTAGTTCACTCCCCACATGGGTGCAAAGGCTGGAGCTGAGCTGATCCAAAGCCAGGAGCCAGGAGCTTCTTCTGGGTCTGCCACGCAGGTGCCGGGGTCCAAGCATTGGGCCATCTTCCAATGCTTTCCCAGGCCATAGCAGAGAGCTGGATCAGAAGAGGAGCAGCTGGATGCGAACAGGTGCCCATATGGGATGCCCGCTTAGCCCACTACGCCACAGCACCCGCTCCAGCACTTTGTCTCCCTAAGGCTCCATTTGCTCATCAGGAAATGGGCATAGCTTTACCCACAAAGGCTCTTACGACACTCTTGCCTCACGTCTGCCCTGCCTGGACACTGAACAGCTGCTGAGTTGTTGAATAAATGGAGCAATGAATGAATGAACACATGGCCTTCGTCCTCTGCACTCCCCTGCCGTTTCGCCTGGTGGCTGACTACCCCTCATCCCTTGGGCCTCAGCCCCACGCACAAAGCCATGCTCTGCCAGCACCCTGCAGGCCTGGGCTGGAGGTCAGCACCATTCCACCTGGAGGCAGTCCCAGCCACCTGCAGCCACATCTCCACCCCTCCCACCTCTAACCTTCCAATCCTCGCTGGTCCAGGGTCTCCATTAGGACAGGAATCTCAGACCAGAAGCAGGTCTCACTCATCGCTGTAACCCAACCCTGACGTGGCGCCTGGCCCATAGTAGTTGCTCAACAAAGATGCGTTCAGAGGAAAAAAATGCATGAGCCATTGGTACTGGCAAAATTCCTACACAATGCATAATGAGTGCTTGATAAATGTCTTTGCAAATTCAGTTACATTTATTTGCTTTACAATGTCCTTGAGGAATAGCTGACCTATCGTGAAACTCACCCATTTTGTTGGTTTTTGGGAAGCTTAGCAACTTGTGCAACCACCCGTCTCAGTCATTGGTAGAACATTCTCCATCTCTCAGAATCACTGTGTCCACTTACAGCTGGTTCCCATCTCCACTCCCTGCCCCAGACAACCCCTGGTCCACTCGCATCAGATTTGCCCTTCCCAGAGCCGCTGTCTGAGCGGCATCCTATGGTGGACGGCTGTGTGCCTGGCCTCTTTGTTCATTCCTTTTGACAGAGGATCCCTTTTTAACTGTTAGCAGTGTGAATGCTCCACCGCCTTTCTTAGTTTCTTTCTCTGAACTTCAATTTCTTGTCCAGAAAGAGGACTCAGACGAATGCGTACTTCCTAGATGGTGGGCAGGATTCACGCGTCCATACCTGGGAAGTTAGCCTGTTCAAGACTTGCTCAAGGCATGTCAGTGGGTTTTGATTTTTTTAGTTTTGAGTGTTTTTTTGTTTTTGTTTTAGATTTATTTCATTTATTTGAGAGGTAGAGTGACAGACAGAGGGAGAGACAGAAAGAGCGAGAGATCTTCCATCTGCTGGTGCACTCCCCAAATGGCTGCTATGTCTGCAGCTGGGCCAGGCTGAAGCCAGGCGCCAGGAACTCCATCCGGGGCCCAGCACGTGGGCCATCATCCACTGCTTCCCCTGGTCCGTCAGCAGGAAGCTGGATCAGAAGCAGAGCAGCCAGGCCCAGAACTGGCTCATACCGGATGGCGGCGTGGCAAGTGGCAACCCGAGCTGCTGCACCACCACACCGGCCTCTCAGTAAGTGCTAACTGTCATCACCATAATTTTTAGTTTTTATTTTTTAATTTTTATTTACTGAATGCATTTTTATATAGACACAGCTTTAGGAATATAGTGGTTCTTTACCCCATACCCCTCACCCCACTCTCATCCCACCTCCCATTCCCTCTCCCATCTCCTTCATTATGGATCATTTTTAGTATGACTTTATATATAGAGGCCCAACTCTATGCTAATCATAGATTTCAACAATTGGCCCACACACAACATACAGAGTGCAGTTTGGGGAGAGAATTTGCAGTTGATTCTCATATTACAATTCAATAGGGACAGAGGTCCTACCTGGGAAGCAAGTGCACAGTGGCTACTGCTGTTCCTTTAACAATTAACACTCTTTTTTATGATGTCAGTGATCATCCGAGGCTCTTGTCGTGGGCTGCCAGGGCTGTGGAGGCCTTTTGTGACCGCAGATCCATCGGTATTTGGACCCGGCCACAAGCAGAGTGGATGTTCTCTCCTCCCTTCAGAGAAGAGTGTCTCCTTTTTTGACGACACTTTCTTTCCTCTGAGGTCTCGCAGAGATCCTCCGTGTAGCATGTTTTTTGTCATAGAGTCTTATCTTTCCATGTTTGAAAATCACCATAATTTTTCTCCTCGGTTTTTTTTTTTTTTGTATTTTTGCTTAAGCAAATGTAAACAGTCTATAAATGTAGAAAAAAAACAGGTTGGGTAAAAAAGCATCCCACACCCAGGACTCCTTTCCAGGAACCTTGAGTGTATCCCCCATCCTCAGCCTGGGGCTGGAGTTTCTAGAACATTCCATCAGGTTTCTGCATGGTGAACAGAATGAGATCAGTGAAACATGGTGGTACAGAGGAAGGGAGTGGCTGCAAGTCCACGGCTGCTGCGGCTGCAGATTAATCCCCTGCCTCCTCCCTACCAAAAAAAACAATGATGCCAGTACCAGCCAGAAAAGCCCTGGCAAAGGTGACGCGTGCACGTGGCAGGGCCTCATCCTCCACGGACACCTCTGGGCTTACGAGCCGCCTAAGCCGCCGGTTGGCACTGCAATTATCCTGGGTGGGTTCACCTTCCTTGAAAAGGGCGTGGATTCCAGCGAAGCCGAGGCGCCAGCCTGTCCCACTGGCTGCCCTGACGGCGCCGATCTCGGTCAGCAGCCCTGGAAGAGCCCCAATTGCTTCCAGCACCTTCTCTAGGTCTCCCAGTGGAGGAAGCTCCAGGAAGGCCAGCCTGGGCAGCACCGTGGACTCTGGCTGTAGGGCAGGTGCGGTTAGGAACAGGGAAGCCACAGCCAGGCTCCGTCAGTGATTGTGAACCACGTGACCTGCTCACTCAATCTCTGTGCCTCAGTCTCTCTCACTGTAAAATGGGAGGTAGTAGTTGGCAGGGTCACACGGGGGTGAGGGGTGAGCTTGGCATGGAGCAAGTGCTGAGCGCCACGAGCCAACATCCCTGGGACTCCAGGTATGTGCCAGGCACTGTGGGCGTGGTGGCTCGAACTCCACGTGGCAGGTGAGCAGACCCCCAGTGGGGCCCTGCTGGGTGGCTTTGAAGGGCCGCAGGTTCTGGGCGGCCCTGGCCTTCAGACCTTCACCCCAACTCTGAACTAAAACCCCATAGACGAGAGACCCCTCTGCCAGAAGAGGAAGCTGAGGGACAGGAGGGAGAAGGGGCTTAGCTAAGCACACGCGGGTGCTGGCGCAGCTGAGCTCTGAGTGCAGATTCCATCCCCCTCTGGGCCGTAGCTCCTCCAGCGACAGCTCACAGGCAGGGCGTTCAAACACAGGCTGACGACACAGCTGCTGAAACGACTCTAGCATCCTGTCCCAAGGCCTTCGTGGAAACCCACAAATGCATGGGAAGAGGCCAGGAGAATCCTGGTTTGGGGCACCATCAGAGGAGACCAGAGCCTAGAGGAGAGGCAGCACCCCCGCCTCAGGGCCTTTGCACCTGCCGGCTCCGCCTCCAGGCTGCCTTCCCCCTCCTCACAGGCCGGCTCTCGCTTATCCTGCAGATAGAGGCTTTGGCAGCACGTCTCCGTCTTGACCTTTGTCTGGGCTTTGCGTAGAGGTGTAACTTATGTTCGGTCACGTGCACGAATAGGAAGGGCTCAGTTCAGTGCATTTCTGCAGATGCGCACCAGGAGGTCACAGCAGGAGGCTCCCGCCTGCCCCCTCTCAGCCGAAAACTCCCGAAGGTGCTCGGGTGCTGACTTCTCCCGCCCTGGCTCCCGTCTCAGCTTCCAGGACTTCATGTCCAAAAAATCATGCAATACGAAGATGCCTCAAAAAATTCATGGGCAATGGAATTAAAATATAAGTTTATGTTAGTGCAAAAAATTTTGAAATCTATGCATAATTTTTTACATAACAAGCATTTTGATGAACTTTTTGAATTTTTGGAGACCCCTTGTGTGGATAGATTTCAAAAATCTTTCCACTAAAATAAACTTAACTTTTTTTAAAAAAAAAGATTTATTTATTTATTTGAAAGGCAGAGTTATAGAGAGAGGGAGAGACAGAGAGAGGGAGAGAGATTTTCCATCCACTGGTTCACTCCCTAAATGGCTATAATGGCCAGGACTGGGCGAGGCTGAAGCCAGGAGCCAGGAACTTCATACAGGTCTCCCATGTGGGTGCAGGGGACCAAGCACTTGGACCATCCTTTGCTGCTTTCCCAGCCAGATTAGCAGGGAGCTGGATCGGAAGTAGAGCAGCCAGGACTCAGACTGGCACCCATACAGGATGCCAGCATTGCAGGTATTGGCTTAACCTGCTGCACCACAATGCCAGCCCCTAAACTTAACTTTTAATTCCTTTTTTAACAAACTTAGAGCAGGCAGACAAAGAGAGCTTCCATCCACTGGTCCATTCCCCAAATGCCTGCAACAGTCGGAGCTAGGCCAGGTCAGAGTCGGGAGCGGAGAGCTCAGTGTGGGCCTTCTACACAATGCAAGGACCCAAGTACCAGGGTCCACCTACTGCCTGCAGGGTGGGCTTTGCCAGGAAGCTGCAATCAGACTCCACTTTCGGGGCTCCTTTTACTCAACCTTGTGTGTAAGAGGCTCCTCCCCACAGCTCTGTGTAGCAGTGTCTTGCTACATAGTATTCCAGGGGTTGATTTATCCCATTCTGCTGCAGGAGAGCATTTGGGGCTGTTAGGAGTGAAGCCTCCACGGAGCCCTGGGGGCAGGACTGCTGTGTGGCAGCACGTGTGGTACATGTGTGTGCAGTGTTGGCACACACTGCCGCAGCCCAGCCACCCAGGTTGTGCACAGTCGTACACCCCCTGAGCCGTCCTTGATGGCCTCACTTCCCGGCTGTGGCTTATTCTCATCCGCCCTCTCTGTTGCAGACTTTCTGGTGAGGGTGGAGACAGCAACTCCCCCTAGAAGCACAGGAGCCTCCCGTTCGTCCCCATCAGGGCACCGACTTCTCCCACACCTGTCCTCCTTGTGCTGTAAGGGGAGGGAGAGACCCCAGCTCTGACCCTGACCCAGAGCTCCCTCAGGAAGGAGAAGCCAGCCTGTCTCCCCAGCTCCAGGCAACCCCTCCCCTGCTAAGCTGTCATCTCGGCCTGAGGACCCAGGGCCCCTCTCTGTGCTGTGCCCAAGTCAGTTCAAAGCTGGTGCCTCTCTGAGCCGTGGTTGCACCATCTACAAAAGAACAAGGATGCTCTGGTCCCACGGGAGGGGTGGGAGCTGATGAAGTCCTGGCAGAGGGGACGCCGCGTGAGGGTGGCTCCATGAGCCCACCCGGAGCCCGCAGCCTCCCTGGGAGGAGATGGCCCCTTGCTGCCTCCTGGCTCTCAGCAGCAGCGGCATCACAGAGCGGCCAAGGGCCTGAAGCACCACGGGCGAGACGGATCCCTGCCCCAGGAGGCCCCATCTCGCTCACCCTCCCTTACCCCACTCATCCGTCCTCACAGCGATGGCTGACAGAGCACTGGGTGTGGCGGGCATCGCGCTGTTACAGGTGCATCGTCTCCGCAGCCTCAGCCATTTGAGGGAAGAGTCATCGTTCCCATGTCACCGATGGAGCGACTGAGGCTTGCAGAAGAGGAGGTAGGCAGAGAGAGAGCCTCTCCTCATTCCAGGGCCTGGAGATCACAGGGCCAAAACCTCGAGTCATTGGTCATTGTCTGGTGTCACCGTGAACATGGCCATGTGCCCAGGAACCTCAGGGATTGGGAGGGAGGACTGAGTGGCTATCCAGGTACCTTGGTGAGTGACCGGTCACCAGGGAGCCCCAGGGAGTTCCAGAAAGCACAGGAGGGGCCGGCAGGGCCTCCTTGCCATGTGGGGCTCCCCTGGTCTTCCCATCGGAGGGCGAGCTGGGGCCACGCCCCCGCCCTATCACCACGCCTTCTGATTGCTGCTGTGCAAATGGCTTTCTCATGTGTCAGCGAAAGCCCTCGGAACAGGGCAGGGCAGGTCCTCTGCGGCCTCATCGTCCCATTTCTGCTGAAACAGATGTCCCAGCAATGGGGACAGCTCCTAGGAGGGGCCTGCAAGAAAGGAGTGAGTCAAAAAGCCTCCTTCCGGGAGCACGCCCCATCCACCACCGCCTTGGACAGGAGCGAGGTGAGCTCACCCCAGCCTGCTGACTGAGAGGCTCCCTCGTTGTCCCTAAGCAACCTGGAAATTCCTCTCCATCCATGGTCGTGGCGTCCGCAGTCTACACCAGCCCCCTCACAACAGATCATGGGGGCCGGCCCTGTGGCGTTAGGGTCAAGCTGCCACGTGCAATGCCAGCATCCATATGAGCACAGGTTTGAGTCCTGGCTGCCCCACTTCTGATGCAGCTCCCTGCAGATGCACCTGGGAAAGCAGTGGAAGAGGCCAAGGGCTTGGGCCCCCGCACTCACGTGGATGCCACCCAGATGGGGTTCCAGGCTCCTGGCTTCGTTCAGCCTGGACCAGCCCCAGCCATGGTGGCTATTTGGGTAGTGAACCAGTGAATACAAGATCTCTGTTTCTCTCTCTCTCTGTCTTTCCCTCTTTCTCTGTAACTCTGACTTTCAAATATATATATATATATATATATACACACATATATATATTTGGGGTATATATATGGTAATATATATATGGTGATATATATATATGGTGATGGTGATATATATATATGGTGATGGTGATATATATGGTGATATATATCAAAGCAACAGATAGGATAGCTTGCTCCAGGATAGGCAAGCTTTTCTGCCTGTGGTTAAAGGTGACATCACAGGATAAAAGGCAGCCCCATTTTGAAAAGCGCACTTACGTGTCTGTGGGGTTGTCCGTGTGTCCACACACAGAATACAAGCCGGTACAGGTGTCCCGAAGGTCAGCAGATGACTTTCGCTGCTGGAAGCACCTGCATGTGAGGCTGTGGCCCAGCGGGTTGTGGCGCCGCTTGGGACAGCCGCATCCTGGATCAGAGTGCCTGCGGTTGAGTCTCGCTACCGCTTCCAAACCAGCTCCCTATTGCTGCACCTGGGACATAGCAGAAGGTGACGCAAGTGCTTGGGCCCCTGCCACCCACGTGGGAGACCTGGATGGAGTTTCTGGCACCTGGCTTAAGCCTGGCCCAGTCCTGGCCACTGTGGCTATTTGGGGAGTGAACCAGTGGATGGAAGATGTCTCTGTCTCCCTCTCTCTGTGTAACTTGGTCTTCCAAATAAATAAAATAAATCATTTTTTAAAAAGACATTAAATTAAACTACAGCTAATTTTTTAAAAGATTTATTTATTTGAAAGGCAGAGTTAGGGGCCAGCGCTGTGGCAAAGTGGGTAAAGTTGCCTGAAGTGCCGGCTTCCCATATGGGCGCCAGTTTGAGACCCAGCTGCTCCACTTCCAATCCAGCTCTCTGCTGTGACCTGGGAAAGCAGTAGAGGACGGCCCGGGTCCTTGGGCCCGTGCACCCACATGGGAAGACCCGGAGGAGGCTCCTGGCTCCTGGCTTCAGAATGGAGCAGCTCCAGCTGTTGCAGCCAATTGGGGAGTGAACCATCGGATGGAAGACCTCTCTCTCTCTCTCTCTCTCTCTCTCTCTCTCTGCCTCTCCCCTATCTGTGTAACTCTGACTTTCAGATAAATAAATAAATCTTTTAAAAAAAATGAAAGCAGAGTTACAAAGAAATAGAGGCAGGAAGAGAGAGGTCTTCCATCCGCTGGTTCACTCCCCAGATGGCTGCAATGGCTGGAGCTGTCCTGATCCGAAGCCAGGAGCCAGGAGCTTCCTCCGGGTCTCCCACACAGGTGCAGGGCCCAAGCACTTGGACCATCCTCTACTGCTTTCCCAGGTGCATCAGCAGGAAGATGGTTTGGGCCATCTCCTACTGTTTCCCCAGGCCATAGCAGAGAGCTGGATCGGAAGTGAAGCAGCTGGGATTCAGATCAGTGTCCATATTATGGGATGCCTGCATGTCAAGCAGCCAGTACAGGTTGGGTACTGTGCTTAGCACTATTTGCCTAAACAATCATGTCATCCTCTCAGCAGCACCACGAGGATGTGCTCACACACCCATTTTACAGAGGAGGAAACCGAGGCTAGTTGCAAATGCCACCCAGTCAGTTGGGTGATGCAACAGGGGCTGCACAAACAAAAAGCCCCGGTTCTCTCTCCGCCCCACACTGTGTCCCTCCACTCCACGCCCTCCTTGCTGAGACAGGAGGAACTGCACCTGCCTTCACCCAAAGCCCAGGTCAGGCAGCACCCCCTCCTGGGACAAAGCCCCCGCTTGTGTTGGGGAAGGAGCCGGTCTCTCTCTGCCCTCCTCTTCGGGGCCCCTCCGAGGCTGGCCCCATCCCCTTCTGTCAAGGAAGCCTCTATCCCCCCACCCCCTGGCCCTCAGGCAGGATGGAGCTGACCACTTGGGAGAGGAGGCCCTGGGGAGGGGTCGGCAGAGTCCACACGGGCGGCCCTGGGTCACAGGAGCAGGCAGCGCATAGCCGGAGCGGGGTGCTTCCGGGAGAGCCAGTGGACACAGGGACATTCGTCCTGAGGTTCACGTTACTCCCCCGGCCGCAGCCTCCCCAGCTGAGCCCAAAAGGTGGAGCCCAACAAGCTCCAGGGCCCCTCGGGCTCCCCCAGACCCAGTGGTTCTAGACAGAGCCCCCCTCCCTCTTGGTGTCCACGAAGGAGCAGAGTCCCTGCCGCCCAGGACTCGCAGTGGGGGAGGCTGGCAGCTTTGGGGCCACAGGGATCTGGGATCAAATCCCAGCTCTGAGCCTGTGACCGCCTCAAGTCTGTAAAATGAGCCGTCACACCTCTCCTGAAAACCAGGGGGCAGAGAACCCCACGAGACACCACTTCCCACCCACGGGGACAGCGCTCCCCAAAAAACGAAGAGCAGGCGTAGGCTGGGATGTGGAGACATCGCGGCCCTCGTGCCCTGCCAGCCGGGACAGACCCTGGAGCCCTGCGTGGAAACAGCTCTGTGGTGCCTTCAAGAGTCAGAATCGTCAGCTCTGCCACTCCTGGGGCAAACCCGGGACCCAGACAGGCGCTTGCACACTGACGTCTGCAGCGGCTGATTCCCCATGGCCCGAAGGAGGAAGCGCCGCAAAGCATCGGCATGCATGGAGAAACACGTGTCACTCCGCGCACAGTGGAGTATCTCTGCCGCACGGACGGGCCTGGAGGAGGACCTTGTGTGAAACACTGCAGCCAGCCGGGAACACCAGACGGTTCCACCTCTACGAGGAGCCTGGGGTGGGCGACGTCACAGGGACCGAATTGGAGGCCGCCGGGGCTGGGGCGGGCGGGGGGGACCGGCCCCTTGCTGCTTACAGGGCACAGAGTGCCAGCCTGGGGCACCGGAAGCTCTGCAAACCCATCGTGGTGAAGGTCGCGCCACTATAGTGTGAGTTTACCTTCTGCTGCTGGATTGTACACTTAAAAATGGGGGAAATGGCGGTAGGCGCTGTGGCGTAGTGGGTAAAACCTATGATGCCAACACCCCATATGGCACAGGTTCGAGTCCCATCTGCTCCATTTCCAACCCAGCTCTGTGCTAACGGCCTGGGAAAAGCGGCGGAAGATGGCCAAGTCCATGGGCCCCTGTGCCCAGATGGGAGACCCGGATGAAGCCCCTGGCTTCAGATTGGCCCAGCACTGGCCGTTGTGGCCATCTGGGGAGTGAATCAATGGATGGAAGACCTCTCAGAGCTCTCCCTCTCTGTTACTCTGATTTTCAAATAAATAGGTAAATCATTTTTTAAAAACCGGTGGAAATGGTTGATTTTACATTATGTACACTTGAACGCAATAACAAAAACATTTTATTTTTTTTTTTTAAGATTTGAAAGGCAGAGTTAGTGAGAGAGATGGAGAGACAGAGAGATTTTTTTTTTTTTTTTTGACAGGCAGAGTGAACAGTGAGAGAGAGAGACAGAGAGAAAGGTCTTCCTTTGCCGTTGGTTCACCCTCCAATGGCCGCCACAGCCAGCGCGCTGTGGCCGGCGCATCGCACTGATCCGAAGCCAGGAGCCAGGTGCTTCTCCTGGTCTCCCATGGGGTGCAGGGCCCAAGCACTTGGGCCATCCTCCACTGCACTCCCGGGCCACAGCAGAGAGCTGGCCTGGAAGAGGGGCAACCGGGACAGAATCCGGCGCCCTGACCAGGACTAGAACCCGGTGTGCCGGCGCCGCAAGGCGGAGGATTAGCCTAGTGAGCCGCAGCGCCGGCCAAAACATTTTATTTTTTAAATTACTTTATAGATGTATGAATTTATTTGAAAGGCAGAGTTACAGAGAGGGGAGAGAGACAGAGACAGAGAGAGAGAGGCAGAGAGAGAGGTCTTCCATCCACTGGTTCACTCCCCAAATGGCCACAATCGCCAGAGCTGGGCTGATCTGAAGCCAGGAGCCAGGAGCTTCTTCTGGGTCTCCCACGTGGTCCCAGGGGCCCACGGACTTGGGCCATCTGCTGGATTGGAAGTGGAGCAGCAGATACTCAAACCAGGGCCCGTGTGGGATGCCGGCACCGCAGGTGGTGGCTTTTCCTGCTACACCACAGCGCTGGCCCCGTAAAAACATTTTAGTTCACGAGGGGTCAAGAACTTCATAGAAATGTGCATCACGAAGGAACTGTGCGTAGAGCTCAGTTTTTTGTGCCAAAAACACATTAGACTTTTGCTATCACAAACTCTTGGAAGTCCTTCCTGTCATTTGGAAAAGTCCCAGAAGCATGCAGCGACAGCAGGCGGGTCCCCCCCTCCCCCGCAGGAGGAGCGGCCCCACCCTGTCACTCTGTGGTCCCACGCTGACTGCCCCTCCCCCGCGGGACTTCCTGCCCACCTCTGCCCGGGGCCGTGACATCAGAGCCTCGCCCACAGGAGACACCTGCCCACTGTTCTACACAGAGAGCCCATTCCTGTTCTCAGAGACCTCCCAGATGGAGGCCCCCCTGCCCCTGCCGCCCCCATCCCGGCCTCCGGGGCAGTTCTGCCCACACCCCTCCCGCTGTCTCAGACCTCTGTCCCCTGGGGCTGGCACCTGAGGATTTCCCAGGACAGGCTGGGGGGGGGGGGCTGGAGGAGCTGCACGGAACCTTCTGGAAGGAGTGAGCTCTCAGCTGAGGGAGCCGCTGCCCACCTCCCTGCTGCTGGCTGCTCCCCCCTCGCTCTCTCCCAAGCATCCTGCAGGAGGCGTTAACTGGGGTGATGCCACCCTGAGGTCTCCTGGGGCCTCACGTCTGAGTGGCCAAAGGGTGCCACCCCACCCCTTCCGTGGGCAGAGGGCGTGCTTTCTGAGAGCAGGGGTGGGCGTGGCTTCCCAACACCCTGGTCCCCACTCACAGTGAGAGACGCACTTCAGTGGCCCAGGTGGTAGCATCGCAGGTTGGGCCACCGCCTACAGCGCCAGCCTTCCATATGGACACTGGTTCAAGTCCCCACTGCTCCACTTCCAGTCCAGCTCCCTGCTAATGCGCCTGGGAAAGCAGCAGAGGATGGACCAAGTCTTTGGACCCCTGCACCCAAGATGGAGTTCAAGGATCCTAGCTTCAGCCTGACCCAGCCCCAGCCATTTGGGACATGAGCCAGTGAAAGAAGGTCTCTCTCTCTCTCTCTCTCTCTCTCTCTCTCTCTCTCTCATTGTAGCTCTTTCAGATAAATACATCTTTAAAACGTGGGTCACCACTTATTCTTCCCACAGTGTTATCATGGTGACTACCACTCAGCCCTCTTTCCCCTGCGCACTGGGAGCTGTTCTGTCACTGACATCAAGATCTTAGAGAGGCTGAGCAGAAACACAAACCTATGAACCAGGCAGAGCTGAGCTACAGGGAGTGGTGGGGTCTGTGGCAAACTGGAGTGTGTCTGTCCACCGTGTAATAAATCAGTATTGGATCTTTGTCCCAAGTTCCTGGTTCCAGGCTCAGAGCACCCAAAACTCCTGCAACACAGTCTTTCTTTTAAAAAAGGAGAGATTTGGGGCCGGCACTGTGGCGCAGCAGGTTGAAGCCCTGGCCTGAAGTGCCGGCATCCCATATGGGCATGGGTTCTAGTCCTGGCTGCTCCTCTTCGGATCCAGCTCTCTACGATGACCTGGGATAGCAGTAGAAGATGGCCCAAGGGAGGTGGGCAGCGCCTCCCTCTGCTGAGAGCTCACTCCTTCCAGAAGGTTCCGTGCAGCTCCTCCAGTGCCCTGACATCCAGCCTGTCCTGGGGAAATCCTCAGGTGCCAGCCCCAGGGGACAGAGGCCTGAGACAGCGGGAGGGGTGTGGGCGGGACAGCCCCGCAGGCTGGGATGGGGGGCGGCAGGGGCAGGGGGGCCTCCATCTGGGAGGTCTCTGAGAACAGGAATGGGCTCTCTGTGTAGAACAGTGGGCAGGTGTCTCCCTCGGGCCCCTGCACCTGTGTGGGAGACCCGGAAGAAGCTCCTGGCTCCTTGCTTCGGATTGGCGCAGGTCCGGCCATGCAGCCAATTGGAGAGTGAACCAGCGAATGGAACTCTGTAACTCTTTCAAATAAATAAAATAAATCTTTTAAAAAAAGAGAAAGATGTATTTATTTGAGAGGGAGAGAGAGAGAGAGAGAGAGAGAGAGAATCTTCCATCTTCTGGTTTACTCCTCGGATGACCATGGCCAGGGCTGGGCCCGGCAGAAGCCAGAAGACTGGAGCTCCATCCAAGTCTCCCATGCTGGTGCAGGGACCCAAGCACTTGGGCCATCTTCTACTGCTTTCCCAGGCCACAGCAGAGAGCTGGATGGGAAGAGGAGCAGCCGGGACTCGAACCGGTGCTCACGGGGACTGCCTGGTCAGAGGTGGCCTGAACTGCTACAACCCCGAGTTAGGCGTCTGTCTGCTCCCGGACAGGGGATGCCTGGCACATGGTGACGGCCGGGCTGCCAGTATTCACGGCTCTCGTCAGGTGAGAGCTGGCAGGCCCGGCGCAGGCCCTCTCACTGCCTTTTGTGTGCAAAGGAGATGACTCCTGGGTCCTCAGAGAGCTTCAGGACAGAGGCTGTGGTTAGACGGGAACTTCCCGGGCGCCCCCGCTCCCCTCTCTGGGAAGGGAGAGGGACCAAAGACCAATTTTAATCACCGATGGCCAGTGGTTTCTCACCCACACCTATGGGATGAAGCCTCCATGCACCCCCAAAGGACAAGATTTGCCGGGCTCCTGGGTTGTTGATGACGGGAGGGTTCGGGGACCGTGGGCTTAGAAGCTCCGTGCCCTTGCCCTCTGCACCTGTCCCCTTAGCTGTTCTTGAGTGGCAGCCTTTGTAATTAATGGCCAATGTCAGCCGTGTCTCCCGGAGCTCTCTGAGTCAGGCCCCTGAATTATTAAACCTGCAGAGGCAGTTAGGGGAATCCCTGACTTAGAAGCCAGGTAGTGGCCTCCCCGGACTCTGGGCTGCTGCCTGAAGTGGGGACAGTTTTGTGGGCTGAGCCTCTGACTTGTGGGGTCTGCAGTGATTCCAAGAAGTTAGTGTCAGCACTGACTGAGACCCCAGCTGATGTCGGAGGATGGCAGAATTGGTGTGGGAAAGAAACCACCAGGGCCGGCGCTGCTCCGGTTCCAATCCAGCTCCCAGCTAATGCGCCTGGGAAAGCAGCGAGGACGGCCTGAGTGCTTGGGCTCCTCGCTCACGGGGGAGACCTGGAAGAAGCTCCTGGCTCCTGGCTTTGAACCTTCCCAGCTCCAGCTGTTGCAGCCATTTGGGGAGTGAACCAGCAGATGGGAGATTTCTCTAGCTCTCTCTCGCTCTCTCTGCAACTCTTTCAAATAAATCAATAAATCTAAAAAAAGAAAGAGAAAAGGAAAAACACCCGATTTGATGTCAGAAGTGCTGTTAGAAGCAAGCACAGTACCTGGTCAAACCAGAAACCGAAGAAAAATCGAGTGCGATGTGGTCAGAGGAGGAGCTGGGGGTCCTGGGAGGGCCTGTGTGCCGCACCCCCTCGCCTGTCCTGCCCTGGGTGGCCCAGCCGTCTGCAAGGCGACAGCTCACTGAGCTCCTTGCGTCTGTACTGCGCGTGTTTTCCTGTCGCTGCTTCACAGTGTTTATGACGGCACTTCTAGAAGCTTGTGGAGGGGCCGGTGCTGTGGCGCAGCGGGGCAACCTCCACCTGCAGGGCCGGCAGCCCATGTGGGATGGGATTAGAGTCCCGGCTGCTCCACTTCCCATCCAGCTCCCTGCTGTGGCCTGGGAAAGCAATAGAGGATGGCCAAGTGCTTGGGCCCCTGCACCCACGTGGGAGACCTGGAAGAAGCTCCTGGCTCCTGGCCTTGGATTGGTGCGGCTCCAGACATTGCTGGGGAGTGAACCAGTGGATGGAAGACCTCTCTCTCTCCCTCTCTCTCCCTCTCTCCCTCTTCCTCTCTGTAACTATACTTTTCAAATAAAATAAACAAATCTTAAAAAGAAAGAAAGATCCTGAACTGCTATGCAATCACAGAAAGGTTAAAAAAAAAAGGAGGGGGGAGAGGGGAGTTCATGGAAATGAATTCAAAGATAATTTGCAGGCCAGCGCCGCAGCTCACTTGGCTAATCTTCCGCCTGCGGCGCCGGCACCCCATGTTCTAGTCCCGGTTGCTGCTCTTCTAGTCCAGCTCTCTACTGTGGCCCGGGAGGGCAGTGGAGGATGGCCCAAGTGCTTGGGTCCCTGCACCCGCGAGGGAGACCGGGAGGAAGCACCCAGCTCCTGGCTTCGGATCGGCGCAGCACCTGCCGTAGCGGCCATTTGGGGAGTGAACCAACGGAAGGAAGACCTTCCTTTCTGTCTCTCTCTCACTGTCTATAACTCTACCTGTCAAATAAAAAAAAAAAAGATAATTTGCAATCCTTACACACAGGGATTTCTAAAAGCTCCTGATAAATTAATTTCATTTTTCTATGAACTTTTTGAAGTATTTTCTATATAATAAACCCCTCAAATTGTTTTCTATTTTATTTTTTAAAGCCTTCTTTCTTTGATGCTTTTTATTTGAAAGGCAGAGTGACAGTGAGAGAGGGAGAGACAGGGGAGGATCTTCCATCCGCTGGTTCACTCCCCGGATGCCTGTCACAGCCAGGTCTGGGCCAGACCGAAGCCAGGAGCCAGGAGCTCCACTCGGGGTCTCCCAGATGATAGCAGGGTCACCCAGGTCCTTGGCCATCTTCTGCTACCTGCTGGCATGCGCATCAGCAGGAAGCCGGTTCCGAAGCAGAGTGATCCCAGGCACTGACGTGGGATGAGGGTGTCCCAAGCCGTAGCTGAGCCCACTGGGCCAAAATGCCCGGAATCTTAACTATACCAGTCCAAAAATGCAGCCCCAGGCAGCAAGGCTGCAACCCCGAGCTAGGTGTCTGTCTTCTCCCGGACAGGGGACACCTGGCACATTGTGCCAGGATTCACGACTCGTCAGGTCAGAGCTGGCAGGCCCGGCACAGGCTCAGGGAGCCCATCCAGCCCAGCCCTTTCCCTCTGCACATAAAGTATCTTTATTCCCATTTCTCAGATGAAGCCACTGAGGCCTGGCAAGTCGGAAGGCCTCATCCCACTCAGAAACTTACAGTTCCCGACCACCTGAGTCGTTTTGTCTTCTGAAGATCCCGGGTAAGCCGGCCATGGTCAGCCAGGGCGGCCGGGGTCGTGGGGCCCTCAGCTGACCTCTCCACCAGGCCTTTGCCGCCTCTACGCCCTTGGCTTGGCCTTGTTGGGATTTTCATTATTGTCTTCGCGATGCTTCTCCAAGGTGCTCTGAGCCTTCGGGCGCTCACATCTCATCACTCCGGAGCCACGAGTCTTGTGATTAGGGTTTTATTAGCAATCATAATTCTCTGCACCGGCCATCAACTCGTTCACAGGCGCCCTCAAAACCCTTAGCAAACGCTGACTCGCTCGCCGCGGGCTGGCCAGGGACAGCGTCCTCTCCCTAGGTATTCAGGGATCTTGATTGGACGTGGGGACAACACGCCACCACCAGCAGTCGCAGTCACACGGCAGGCGTGGTGCCGTCCGCACGGCGGGGCCAGGCTGGGTTAAGGCCGCGCAAGGCACAGCATTGAAAAATCAGTTTACATGGTGCACTAACCCCCCTAGGTGTTTTGCTTTCTGAATTTGACAGAGAGAGGGAGGCGGCCTTGTGCTGCTCTGTCTGTGACCCCCGCTCTCCCCCCAGGACCCGGAGCAGGCCGGCCTCCGCACCTGTCGGGAACTTTAGCCATGCCGGTTTGCTGGAGTCGTGGTTATTATACACTCGCCTCCTGCTGAGGTGAAGTGATGTTGGTGAGATAGGAAGTTCCCGTTTCAAGTCAGGCAAAGGTGAATCTAAACAAAGGAGCAAAGAAATGATAGGTTTGGGCAGAGGTTGGCCAACAGTGGCCCATGCCTGTCTCGGTGCATGGTTGTTGCCTGGGAGACAGACAGCACCCATCTACCAGCGACTGGCAACTCAACCCAGTCTCCCACGTGGGACTCGGGGCGTCTTAACCGGCACCTTCGTTGCCAGGTCAACCGCCCGCCTCCCTGCCCGTTTCTGTACAGTCTACAGATTAAGCATGGTTTTCACATCTTTTAATGGCTGGGAAAAAATCAAAAGAAGAAGAATATTTGGTGACGAGTGACAAATGTATGAAATTTCCCCATCAGTGCCCTTACATAAAGTTGAGTTGACACGCACCCAGGCCCCTCCTGTCTCAGGCTGCAGCAGCCAAGCGACGTCCCTGCAACACAGACCAAGTGGCCCCCAAAGTCCAAAATGTTTATTACTCAACGCTCCATGGGAAACGCTCGCCAGGGCCAGCACTGTGGCACGGAGGGTTAAGCTGCCTCCTGCGACACCAGCACCCCTTATGAGCGCCGGTCTGAGTCCCGGCTGCTCCACTTCCAATCCAGCTCCCTGCTAATGTGACTGGGAAAGCAGCGGAGGACGGTCCAAGTGCTTGGGGCCCTGTATCCATGTGGGAGACCCGGATGGAGTTCCAGGCTCCTGGCTTCTGCCTGGCTGTCGGGGTCATTTGGGGAGTGGGTCAGCAGATGAAAGATCTCTCTCTCTCTCTCTCTCTCTCTCTGCCTCTCAAATAAATAAATCTTAAGAAGAAGAAAAAGAAAGAGAGAGGAAGGAAGGAGGGGGGAGAGGGAGGGAGGGAGGAGCAGGACGGCCCCTCCTCCAGGAAGTCTCCCCCAAGCCCCCATCTCTCCCAGTCCCAGGGCGGCCCCAGGTCCTCTGCTCTCTGCTGCCAGCAGGGGCTACGCCCACAGGGCTGTGGGTTACTCACCGTTGTTTCCTCTGCCAGGCCTCCCCTCCCAGTGCCTGGAGGGTGAGGCAGTGCCTTATCCACAGTCCCAGGGCCTCAGCAGGACAGGAGAGGCCTCCGTGCCTTGTGTTGGTCTCTAGCGTCAGCTCATCACTCTTCTGCTTGGGCCTGAAGCTCCCCCAGTACTCCCTGTCACTCCCCAAACCCACCACGCCAGCTCGGGGCCCTGTCCTTAACCACGCTGGCTCAGGACCCTGTCCTTAAGCGGGCTACTCCTGCCAAAAACTCCCTCCCCACCCTTTCTGCACCGAACTCCTATTCATCCCGCAAAGCCTCAAGCAGGCATCAGTATGAAGACCACCGTGTGCCCCGTTTTCCCCCACCCCAGCAGAGAAGATTCTCCCCGACCTGGGCTGCCTCCCGGCCCCTCGCTGTGGATGAGGCTGTGGAATGGGTGGCTCAGCTGATGAGACGCTGGGGCTCCAGTCTGGCAGTGTGCCCCTGGGCGGCAGTGACGGTGGGTTGTCCCCAGGGCCACGTAGGACTGGATGGGACAACCCCCAGGGAGCCCCCGCGCGTACTAAGTGCTCAGTGACTGTCACAGTGTCTCTGCCCTGGGTCTGTAGCCGCCAGTTCTTTATCCCGTTGTCCCCCAGTCAATCAGGGGCTCCGTGGGGCTGGGGGCTGGCTCCTTCCACGTGGGGCAGCTCCCCAGAGCCTTGGGCAGAGCCAGCTCCAGGTTAGGAACTCGGGGCAGGGGCGTTTCCCTCCTAACTTCTTTCCTCTGCACCTCCTCCCTACCCTGACCCCAGATGAACCAAGCAGACCGACCTGGGTGGGGTGGGAGGGCGGGGAGACTCCTCCTGCGAGTGCCCCTTCCCACGGGGGTCCCTGGGCAGCTCTTCCAGCCCCTTGCAGATCTGATCCTGGTAGCCCATCCATGTAGTTCATAGGCCTGGAAATAGACTAAGAGCCTGGCCTTGTCCCTGAGTCCGTGAGGCCTCAAAGGAGCCACAGCGGTGCTCCCGTCCAGCCCCTGGGCTGTCTCCTGTGCACAGGCGCCCACCAAACCATAAAAAAGCAACCCAGGCCTGGACGGTGTCCTACGGCTGTCAGGGGCCCAGGCCGCAGCATGCAGTGCAGGGTGGAGCCTCCCTTGTAAAACCAGGGTTCCCAGTAGTCCGGGTGGGAAGGAGCGGGCTCAGCTGTGAGACGCGTCCCCACGAGAGGCCGGCACATGCAGTGACACAGAACGCTGGCCCTGGGTTTGGACTCAGATTTCACAGCATCAAAGCTGTGTGACCTTGGGCAAGTCACTTTCCCTCTCTGAGCCACGGTGTGCAACTCGGTAACATAGGGATCGTAGCTCCCCTCGAACAGAGCTGTTGTGAGGACAAATGAATACTGGAGAAGTGCTTTGCAAACCGTGTCAGGCACACGGCAAACCTTCAGTTCGCCCAGCTCTTGCGTCATTGCAGGCACTGCCTCTGGCTCCCGGAGAGTGCTTGGCTCGCTCCCTCTGGGCCCCAGCTCCGTCCAGCTAAGTCACCCCCCACCCCTGCCTCTGTAAAGAACGGGGAGCCCGGGTTGCACAGCGCAATGGGAGCTGGATGCAGGTGGACCCGCTGAGGGCCTGAGACACGATTGGCCCCCTTGGGACCAATCACAGCCCGGGCTTGGAGCTCTGCCCCAGATGGGCTCCCCTGAAGCTCACTGGACACAAGGGTTCCCGCACCTGAGCTTCGCCCGCTGGGGACGTGATGTCGGGGACCCGCAGGAGGGCAGCAGGGAAGAGAGACAGAAAAGGGAAGGCAGCTGCTACCACTGAGCGGGGAGAGCTCAGTCTCACCGGGAGGGGGTACTAGGGGGGCGCCCCTGCCTCTGCTACAGGTGCCTACTGGGCTCCCGGCATGCAGGGGCCACACACAAGGTTCTGCACTCAGTCCCCCCATCGCCTCGCCAGATGGATAACACTGCCTCCCCCTTTCATTTTGTAAAAAAAAAAGATGTGTTTATTTGCAAGGCAGAGAGAGAGAGAGAGAGACTCTTCTGTCCACTGGCTGGGTCACTTCCCAAATGGCTGCAAAGGCCAGGGCTGGTCCAGGCTGAAGCCAGGAACCAGCAACTCCATCCTGGTCTCCCCCATGGGTGGCAGGGGCCCAAGCACTGAGCCGTCATCTGCTCTCTTCCCAGGCACATCAGCAGGAAGCTGGATTGGAAGCAGAGCAGCCTGGACTTGAACTGGTGCTCCGGTATGGGATGCCGGCGTCACAGGTGGTAGCTTAGCCAACTCGGCCAGCAGTGCCCCACTGCCCCGTTTTAAAGCAGCTTTACTGAGGCATGAGTTACATACCACGGAATTCGCACGTTAAGTGTACAATTCGATGTTCTTAGTACAGTGAGGGTAGGCCACCATCTAACGTTAGAATTCTGCCCCCACATAGCACTTCCCACCCACCGCCTGCAGCCCGCACCAGCCCCGGGCACTGGCTGGGTGCTCAGTTCACTGCTCTCTGTCTCTGCAGAGTTGCCTGCTTGGGACATTCCCTATAAATGGAATCACCCATGACACGGGCCTTTGTGTCTGGCTTCTCACTGAGCACCACTTGTTAGGGCTTCATCCCCACCATAGACATTCCATGCTTCCGTCTCTCTGCATTGCCAAGTAACACTTCCTCACGTGGGCACACCCCTGCCGCCGAGCCGCTCGCCACGCCAGCGATGGCACCTGTTAGCGTTCGGCTTCTCTGGACGGCCGTGCTGGGGGCACGGAGCAGCGTCTCGCCGTGTGTGTCCCTGATGACAAAGGACAGGGAGCAGCTTCTGTGTGCTTGTCAGATGTTTGTCCTTTTTGGAGATGTCTGTGCAAATCTCTTGTCCACTTTTATTTTATTGTTTTTAAGATTTTGTTGATTTATTTGACAGGTAGAGTTACAGAGAGAGAGAGAGGGAGAGACAGAGAGAAAGGTCTTCCATCCGCTGGGTTCACTCCATACATGGCTACAACAGCTGGAGCTGAGCCGATCTGAAGCCAGAAGCCAGGAGCTTCTTCCAGGTCCCCCATGCAGGTGCAGGGGCCCAAGCACTTGTGCCATCCTCCACTGCTTTCCCAGGCCATAGCAGAGAGGTGGATCAGAAGTGGAGCAGCCAGGACTCGAACCAGCGCCCATATGGGATGCTGGCACTGCAGACTGGGGCTTTACCCTCTACACCACAGTGCCACTCCCCCACATTCCCCAGGTGCAGAGTCACAGCAGGTGCCCACAGCACCACAGCCTGTCTGTCTCCAGATCCCATTTGAGTCTACTCCTTGTGGTTCTTTAGAGATGAGAGGCTTCTTGTCCTCGAACCTCAGAGAGTCCTGGGGTTGGCAGAAACCCCCATGGAGAGCGCTTCGCTGCAGCCCGCTCTGCACACCCCGGGAGCCTGTGTGCTTGCCCAGCACCAAGGGCCAGAGCCCTGCATAGGACCCTCCCGCCAGGTGCTTCGAGCTCCACCTCGCCCGCTCCCTCCCCCTCCCCCAGCCTCAGCTGCCTCCCTCTGTCCTCACGGATGGTGCTACCCCTGGGAGCGAGGCCTGTTTCCTCCTGCCCTCCGGCCTTGGCCCAGCTTCCTGGCTACCGCTCTTGTCTCCTCTCTACAGTCCAGTGAACATTCCCCGGGGATACCCCTGATGGCCTGACCCAGCGCTCCTCCGGAAGTCTTGGCCCACTCTCTCTGCACCTGCTGCTGGGTGCAGGACGCTGGGGACACAGAGGATCGGATGCAGTCTGCGCCCCCAGCAAGGCCACAGGCTGGTGGAAGAGACAGGACCGTTGGGGGACTGAGGGCCATGGAGTTTAATGGGAGCTATAACAGACGAGAAGAGGCTGCACCAGGAATGGTGCGTGAGTGCAGGAGGCTGAAGTGAAGCCAGCTTCGGCGCAGGCTTGCTGCTGGGGGCGGGGACGCGGAAGGGCGCTCTGGGAAGTGCGAACAGCAGGTGCAGGGCAGACCAGTGCAAAGGGCACTGCGACAGCTCTGGCTTGTTGGGGAGTAGAGGACAGGATCGGGACTTAGGAGAGCTGAGCTCGCGGGGGAACTTGAATGCCGTACACAGGAGTCCAGAGCGGGGAAGAGAATGAGGGTTCTAGCGAGGAGGCGGTGAAATCTGCACTTTGGGCAAAGCACAGCCCCGCTGCTCAGCCGCTCAAGTCCAGCCCTCTAAGCTCCCCTGGGCCTTGCGTGCTCCCAGGCAGGCCCGTCACACCGCCCGACCCACTCATGCACCCACCCACCTCCCCGTCTCCCAGCTGGAACCTCCTCCCTCCCAGCCAGTGCCCATCTCTCCGATTTCCTGGGGCAGCAGAAGCAACCAGAAGAGAGAGCACACACCCATACATCACCTCCTTCCCAAACCAGGTGGCCCCACACTCCGCCGTCCCCCAATGCTGTGCGTGGACCCCCAGCTCTTACCTCCCTGTGGGCGCAGAACCCCCCTGCCAGCCAGGACCTTGCTCTGTCGGCTGGAGCATTCCCTTCACCCTAGAAATCTCTCTGTCTTGCCTTACGGTGATTGTTTTCATTTTTAATTATTTGTTTTCACTTTATTTGAAAGAGACAGAGCACTTCCATCCATTGGCTCACTTCCCAAATACCCACACGAATTCCACCCAGGACTCCCAGATCAGCGGCAGGAGCCGTCACTCTGCCTCCTGGGACGTGCATTAGCAAGAAGCTGACTTGAAAGTGGTGGAGGGGAAAAAAATAAATAAATAAATAAAAATAAAGGCCGGCGCCGCAGCTCACTAGGCTAATCCTCTGCCTTGTGGCGCCAGCACACCAGGTTCTAGTCCCGGTTGGGGCGCCGGATTCTGTCCCGGTTGCCCCTCTTCCAGGCCAGCTATCTGCTGTGGCCAGGGAGTGCAGTGGAGGATGGCCCAGGTGCTTGGGCCCTGCACCCCATGGGAGACCAGGAGAAGCATCGGATCAGCGCGGTGCGCCGGCCGCAGTGCATCAGCCGCGGCGGCCATTGGAGGGTGAACCAACGGCAAAGGAAGACCTTTCTCTCTGTCTCTCTCTCTCACTGTCCACTCTGCCTGTCAAAAAAAAAAAAATTAAATTAAATTAAAATTAAAAAAAAATAAAAAAAAAGAAAGTGGTGGAGGGGGCTGGTGCTGCAGCTCACTAGGCTAATCCTCCGCCTGCGGCGCTGGCACCCTGGGTTCTAGTCCCAGTTGGGGCGCCGGATTCTGTCCTGGTTACCCCTCTTCCAGTCCAGCTCTCTGCTGTGGCCCGGGAGGGCAGTGGAAGATGGCTCAAGTCCTTGGGCCCTGCACCCGCGTGGGAGACCTGGCTCCTGGCTTCGGATTGGCGCAGCATGCAGCCATAGCAGCCATTTGGGGGGTGAACCAATGGAAGGAAGACCTTTCTCTCTGTCTCTCTCTCTCTCACTTTCTTTTTTTTTTTTATTTGCTATTCTTTATTGTGTCACTTAAAATCATTTTTCTTGGTGGAACATACTAATCCATTCATTTGTATATATTCATCTTGTATTCAATATCTCTCTCACTTTCTAACTCTGCCTGTCCAAAAAAAAAAAAAAAAAATGGTGGAGTGTCGCTCCCCGTCTTCGTGGAGGAACGACACAGGACCCTGAGCTGTTCTTCTGTCTGCTCGGCCCTCCCCGGGTTTGCTGCTGGTTCTTCCCGGGTTGGCTACCGACCCTTCCACCTCCGTGGAAGGGCGGTTCCCCCTGCCACATTCCCCACTTCCACGGGGGAGCGGCACACCGCCGGCCGGCTCTCTCGGGGGCTGCACAGGTGTTCCCCTTAGATGTTCCTGGTGCATGTTGTCTCTCTCCTCCTTTATAGTCCTCCTCCGCCAATCCTAACTCGGCTGCCCACACGCCGAGTACGCTGCTCTCCTCCAATCAGGAGCAGGTCCTGCAGCTTGTCAAGTTGGTGAGAGGCAGCTGGGTAGAAGCTGTTGCCTCCTCTCCCAGCGCCATATTGTGGGAGAGCAGATGCATAGAATAAGTCTTAATTCCAGTAACTCAGTCCAGTCCGGGTTGCTCCCAACAGTGGAGGGACCGGTGCTGTGCCATAACGGGTAAAGCCGCCGCCTGCTGTGCTGGCATCTCATATGGGCGCTGGTGTAGGGCCGGGAAAAGAAAAGAAGGACAGGAAGTTACGTTCAGGGCCAGGCTTCTGGCTCAGGGTGAAGACCCCGCTTGGGATGCCTGTGTCCCACATCAGAGTTGAGACCAGGTTGAGTTCAGGTTCCACTTTTTTTTTTTTTTTTTTTTTGAAAGATTTATTTATTTGAAAGGCAGAGGCAGAGAGACAGAGAGAGAGGTCTTCCATCTGCTGGTTCACTTCCCAGATGGCCACAATGGCTGGAGCTGCACCAATCAGAAGCCAGGAGCCAGGAGCTTCTTCCGGGTCACCCACACAGGTGCAAGGGCCCAAGCTCTCTGCTTTCCCAAGCCATAGCAGAGAGCTGGATCGGAAGTAGAGCAGCCAGGACTCAAACTGATGCCCATATTGGGTGTAGCTTTACCAGCTACACCACAGCGCCAGCCCCCAAAATTCAATTTAAAGAACCGATTCAACTGAAAAGAGGTTCAAACTGAACGTGGAACAGGAGACTATAAAAGAGCCATGAAGATTTGGAAAAGAACTCAGCAGAACAGTGTAGGAATGAGCAAACACAGCTGGTTCTCAGCTTCCGGTGGCTCAACCGCCGCAATGGCGCTCGGCGTTCATGGAAGCCACACTTCCGGGTGTGAAGTTTGGGGCTTTTCCTGGACTCACAATGAGTAGTATGATCCTGTCTCACCCGAGATCCGGGGGGAAACCCCGATACTAAAGAAGGGTTTGCTCTGCCAGGTATTCCGACACACCCGAACAGTGGGATTGAGGTTTGCCTTACAGGGCCGGCTTCGTGGCACAGGGGGTCTTAAACCATTGCTCTCGAGGCCAGCATTCCACATCAGACTGCAGGTTCGATTCCCGGCTGCTCTGTTTCTGACGCAGCTTCCTGCCAATGCACCTGGGAAGGCAGCAGACAATGGCCCAAGTGCCTGCCACCCACGTGGGAGTCCAGGACGGAGTTCCCGGCCCCTGTTTCGGCCAGGCCCAGCCTCAGCTCTGCAGGCATGTGAGGAAGATCCCTGTCTCTCCCTCTCTTTCTATCACTCTGCCTGCCAAATAAATAAATAAATCTTAAAATAAAAAAAGGTTAGTTTTGCAGTGTGAGTAATTGGGACGGCGTGGAGCTGGCTCGGGGACCAGACCAGGGGGTCCAGAGGCAGTCTGGGCGTGTGTGGAAATGCGATCAGTAGAGAAGTCATGGCTTGCGTAACCGCATGGAAGACGAGCTCCCAAGTAAACAGGGCTCCAGCACTTGCTCATCCACACGGAAAAAATGAAATTAGATCTTTATCTATGCAAAATCAATTCCAGGTGGATTAGGCCTAGATGTACCAGGCAAGACGCTTAGAAGAAAATATAAAAGACTGTTTCCAGGACCTCAGGGGAGGGAGCGATTTCTCTAAAAAGACACCAAAAGCACATCCCAGCCAGGAAAACATCCACAACTTCGACTACACGTAATATAAGAGCTCGGGCTCCCAGAACACTCTGCCTGAACAATAAACAGGCCAGCCACAGATTGCAAATGACAGAGCAGGTATAATTTTAAAATTTTATGTAATTTTTTCAAAAATTTATTTATTTTAAAAGGAGAATGACAAAGAGAAAGGGAGAGACAGAAATCTTCTATCCGCTGGTTCATTCCCCAAATGGCTGCAATGGGGAGGGCCGAGCCAGGCGGAAGCCATGAGCCCAGAACTCCATCCACCAAGCACCTGAGCCATCTTCCGCTGCTTTCCCAGACGCATTAGCGGGGAGCTGGATCTAAAATGGAGCGGCTGGGACTGGAACCAACACACACAGGGGATGCTGGTGTCATGAACGGTGGCTTCACCTGCTGCACCACAATGCCAAGCTCAAGTGCACTTGATTCATGAAGGATTAGGATCTGAGTCTATGGAGTGCTCCCGAAGCATCAATAAGAAAAAGGCAATGCGCTAGAAAAAGCACTAAAAACATAAGCAGACAGTGCACAGACGCGGAAGCAAGTGCTGCCAATAAACATGGAAAGATGTCCAAACTCATCTGCTAGCAGGGAAATGCGAGTTTAGAACCTGCGCCACATGCCAGTTCACACCCACCCGGTTGGCAAAGTGTGGAAGTCTTACGACACCGAGTGTCTGCTGGGCTGGGAAACAATGCGAGCTCTTATCCACTCCGTGGGGCGGGCGAACATTCACACAACCCTGCTGGAAAGCAGCTCGGCATTGTCTGGCCAAGTCCAGGCACACAGCCCTGACTCCCCAGCATTTCCCTACCTGGTGCCTCACCCGGAGACTCTCACGCTGAGAAAGGCAATCAACCTTTTTTTTAATTTAAGATTGAGTTATTTATTTGAAAGGCAGAGTTACAGAGAGAGAGAGAGGCAGAGATGGGGAGAGAGAGACAGAGAGACAGAGACAGGGTGAGGGGGAGAGAAAGAGGGAGCGAGAGAGTCTTCCATCCACTAATTCATTGCCCAAATGATCCCAACCAATGGGGCTGGGCCAGGCCAAAACCAGGAACCAGGAGCTTCTTCCAGGTCACCCACATGGATGCAGGGGCCCAAGCACTTGGGCCATCTTCCACTGCTCTCCCAGGCGCATTAGCAGGGAGCTGGATTGGAAGTGGAGCAGCTGAGACTCAAACCGGCGTCCATGCGGGATGCTGGCGCTGCAGGCGGTGGCTTTAACCAGCTGTGACACGGTGACAGCCCCAAGACACAATAAATGCCCATCAAGAAGAGAAAGGATTGGGGTGTGTGATTGACTTACACAGCGCAGTCCCCCCCGGCAGTGAAGGTGAGTGAATTACAGGCGTGCTCAACAACACGGGTGCTGGGCTGTGAGTGTCCCCTCCAAAATGCGCGTGGAATTGAATGGCTGTGATGACAGGCGTGGAGGCAGGACCCATGAGAGCTGATCAGGCCGTGGGGGCTCTGCCCTGAGGGACCCGCAGAAGGGAGTTCAGGGGAGTGGGCTGTTGAGCTCCTCTCCCGCTGTCACACGCCCTGCTCTCCCCGCTCTCTCGGTGTCGCAGGCTCCGACGGCGCTCACCGCGTGGCCCCTCCGCACTGGGCCGGATCCCTCCCCTTGTTTCCAAGTCACCTGGTCTGTGCTGTGCTCCCCCGCCCCGCGGCAGAAGACACACTAGGTCGGGGCTGGCATCTGGCACACCAGGGAAGCCGCGGCTTGCCATGCTGGCGTCTCCTCTCAGAGTCCCGGCTGCGCTGCTTCCAATCCAGCTCCCTGCTCATGTGCCTGGGAGAGCAGCAGAGGAGGGCCCGCTTTCCTGGGCCCCTGCACCCACGTGGGAGACTCAGATGGAGTTCTGGGCTCCTGCCTTGGCCTGGCCCAGCCCTGGCCATGGTGGCCATTTGTGCAATGAATCAGCAGATGAAAGATTGATAACGCTCTCTCTCTTTCTCTCTCTCTCTGGCATTCTGCCTTTCAAATAAATCAATATATAAACCTTAAAAAAAAGAAAGAAAGAAAATGGTCTAAGACGCTGGGTGACTCTCACAGGCATACTTGCACTGTGGAGCAGAAACACCCCAGCTGTAGGGAAACACTGCACGAGGCAGTGCACAGAACTGCACCCACCGTGTGGAAACACTAGGGAAAAGGCACAGGAATAACAGTGCAGGGTTCGGGCAGAGAAGACCTGAGGAGGGGTGCAGGCACCTCCTGGAATTTGCAACATCAGCTCTCCACGGTTGGGTGCTGGGTCCATGGGTTTGTTAGTATTATTAATGCCATTGCTATTATTTATGTCTCACACACAAGACACATTTTACATGGAAGAATGTTCTTAATTTTTTAAACATTTTTTTACTATTCTTTTTTTTTTTTTTTTTTTGACAGGCAGAGTGGACAGTGAGAGAGAGAGACAGAGAGAAAGGTCTTCCTTTGCCGTTGGTTCACCCTCCAATGGCCGCCACGGCCGGTGCACCGCGCTGATCCGATGGCAGGAGCCAGGTACTTCTCCTGGTCTCCCATGGGGTGCAGGGCACTTGGGCCATCCTCCACTGCACTCCGGGGCCATAGCAGAGAGCTGGCCTGGAAGAGGGGCAACCGGGACAGAATCCGGCGCCCCGACCGGGGACTAGAACCCGGTGTGTCGGCGCCGCAAGGCAGAGGATTAGCCTAGTGAGCCATGGCACCGTCCTTTATTATTCATTTTCAATTTGAAAGCCAGAGAGACTGAGAGAGGCAGACAGAAAGACAGGCAGAGCCATCTTCCATCCTCTGGTTCATCCCCCAAATGCCTGCAACGACCAGGACTGGGCCAGGCTGAAGTCAGGAGCCTGGAGCTGCTTCCTATCTCCCATGTGGGTGCAGGGGCCCAAGGACTTGGGCCATCTTCCACTGCTTTCCCAGGCACATCAGCAGGGAGCTGGATCTGAAGTGGAGCAGCCGGGACTTGAACTTGCACTCTGATATAGGATGCTGGTGTTGCAAGCAGCAGCATGACCCCCTGCGCTACAACACCTACCCCGATTCCATCTTCCCACCAGATTCACCATCTGAAACTTCAGAGGAAAGAAATTCTAGAGCAACATAGAAAGAACACAAAGAATGGGCGGCCCCTTGCTCTCAGGAGGACAGGCCGAGAGGGAGCTGGGGCTCTGGGCCGAGATGCGTTTTGGGTTTGAGACCAGATCCTTCTCTGTGGCTTCGTGTCCTCATAGGCGAAGCGGGCCTGACAGCGTGGCTTCCGTCGGGGATTGGCGGAGGGCGTGAGCTGGCACCCTCACAGCGGCGGTGAGCAGGGAAGGCATAGCCAGCGCCAGCAGTGGGGGCCTCGTGTGTCCGTGTGTGTGCAGAGCCAGCTTCCTGGGCACGGGACCTGTGCTCAGACGCTCCTGCGCTGGGTTGAATACTCTGCTGTCACCATCTTGAAATTCAAGGGCAATGACACCCCAGCCAGTACACGCCCCAAATCCTGAGCCAACCCCACACACCAGCAAGCCAAGACTTCACCCAACAATGGCCCCTCTCAGTTCCAAACAGCGAGACAAACAGCCCCTCCTAGCCTTGGGGCTGTGACCCAAACACCCCCACCCCAACCGGCCACGCCCGGCACCCAGCAGTCCCAGGTGTGGGCTCCCCACGGATTTCCCAAGGTCCCATCCAGCCCTGGGAGCGGACTCAGCCCTGGAGAGGCTGCCTGCTGCTGTCTCTGCTCCCAGGGCTTGTGACCTGCTCGCCCTACAGGGCTCTCCGGCGGCTCTGCAGGGCACCACGCCACCCAGCGCACACCCTGGTCGTGTGTCACAGTCCTCCCTGGGCAGAGGGGTGTCCCCGAGGACAGGAGCGGGGCCTTCTTCATCTCTGCGCCCCCCACCCCCCGCAAGGCCAGGTGCTGTGCTGAAAACCCAGCAGGTGCTCAGTGGGTGCCTACTTAAGGCACTGCCTCCTCGCGCACTCATTCTGCAGCAGTGAACACGGTTACAGATCCACGCTGCGAGGTCACAGCCCGAGGAGGAATCTGAGCGCCCAGAGACAGGGAGCTCCCTGGGGAGGCCGTGCCTGCTGCAGGCTCGGGCGCTCTTGGCCGGGAAGTGGACCAGGGACGTGGGAGCCTCGCTCTACTTTTCAGAAACGCTGACCTCAGCTACTGAAAATAGGACAGGCAGTGAAGCAGAGCGGAAGGGCCCTGCGACAGCCAGAGGGGCCCCGGGCCGCTCCCGCTCAGCGCAGGGACCTCGGGCGCTGGGCGCTCCCCCGCCCCTGGTCAGGAGTCCCCGCTGGGGCAGGGCTGCGCTGTCCAATGTGGCGGCCACACACTTCCACGGGGTCAGTGGGATGCAGCCACTGGATCTGAAACCTTATTGAGTTTTAATTCACCTGAGTTTAAAAATTAGGGCTACTCAAGTCAGTCACTGGAGGATTTGTAAGTACCTCTGGAACAACTAGCTACTTTTCTCGATTGTAAATTGATAAGATCTGAACACACACCAAGTACTCCCTGGGAATGAGGTGCGGTGTAGATTATAAAACACAGGTCTTGAAAACTTAATGGAGGCCGGCGCCGCAGCTCACTAGGCTAATCCTCCGCCTTGCGGAGGCACACCGGGTTCTAGTCCCGGTCGGGGTGCCGGATTCTGTCCCGGTTGCCCCTCTTCCAGGCCAGCTCTCTGCTGTGGCCCGGGAGTGCAGTGGAGGATGGCCCAGGTGCTTGGGCCCTGCACCCCATGGGAGACCAGGAGAAGCACCTGGCTCCTGCCAGCAGATCGGCGCGGTGCGCCGGCCACAGCACGCCATCTGCGGCAGCCATTGGAGGGTGAACCAACGGCAAGAGGAAGACCTTTCTCTCTGTCTCTCTCTCACTGTCCACTCTGCCTGATAACTATATTAGTGCTTTTTATGTTGAATCCCTGTTGAGGTGATCGCACTTTTGATTTAACGGGCTAAATCCAATGATTATCTGAGCTTATTTGACCTGTTTCTCTTTCTCGTGTGTAGTGTGGGTCCCAGAACTCTTGAAGCTGCACGGGCAATGGACACTTTTATTGGACAGCACTGAGTCGGGGGGCCTCTTAAAGTAGTTCTTTTGTTTGTTTTAAGATTTATTTATTTATTTATTTATTTGAAAGTCAGAGTCACACAGAGAGAGGAAAGGCAGACAGAGAGAGAGAGAGGTCTTCCATCCGCTGGTTCACTCCCCCAAATGGCTGCAATGGCCGGAACTAGGCTGATCTGAAGCCATAGGCCAGGAGCTTCTTCCAGGTCCCCATGCAGGAGCAGGGACCCAAGGACTTGGGCCATAGCAGGGAGCTGGACAGGAAGTGGAGCAGCTGGGACTTGTGTCGCTCCCCCTCTTTGTGGAGGAACGACACAGGACCCTGCACTGTTCTTTCGTCTGCTCGGCCCTTCCCGGGTTTGCTGCTGGTTCTTCCCGGGTTGGCTGCTATCCCTTCCACCTCCATGGAAGGGCGGTTCCCCCTGCCACTTTCCCCACTTCCGCGGGGGAGCGGCACACCGCCGGCCGGCTCTCTCGGGGGCTGCACAGGTGTTCCTCTTAGATGTTCCTGGTGCATGCTGTCTCTCTCCTCCTTTATAGTCCTCCTCTGCCAATCCCAACTCGGCTACCCACACGCCGAGTACGCTGCTCTCCTCCAATCAGGAGCAGGTCCTGCTGTTTATTGGTTGAACTGGAGGCAGCTGGGTAGAAGCTGTTTCCTCCTCTCCCAGCGCCATATTGTGGGAGAGCAGATGCATAGAATAAGTCTTAATTCCAGTAACTCAGTCCAGTCCGGGCTGCTCCCCACAGATCCCCCTTTCTTTTTATTTTTTGGCGTTGATACGCGCCTGTCTTCGGTGTCCCGCGGTACACACTCTGCTCTACTTGCTAGAGTTGCCACAGGTTCTTACAAGTCCTATCAATCAGGCAAACCGAATCCGGGTCCTCTCTTCGCCATGTTGTGAGGAGGTTTTTAGGCGCTGATGCGTGCCTGTGTTCGGTGCCCTGCGGCTCATACTCTGGTCGAGCCGTCTGCTGGTGCTTACCGCCTTACTAATCAGGCAGACCGAATCCAAGCTCTCTCATTGCCATGTTGTGGGGTGACTTATTGGTGTTGATAACGTGCCTGTCTTCGGTGACCTGCGGCGCATAAGCTGCTAGCCGCCTGCAGGTGCTCATCGCCTCACTAATCAGGCAGACCGAATCCAAGCCTTCTCATTGCAGTATTGTGGGGAGGCCTTTCTATTTCTCTATTCCTCTATCTCCGGGCATTCCTATTTCTCCCATTTTACTTCTATCTTCCAGCATTCCTATTTCTCTCATTTTACTTCTAAACTTCCAGCATTCCTATTTCTCTCATTTTACTTCTAAACTTCTGTTTCTCTTATCCCTGCGGCTTCCCGGCGCCCGCCCCGAGGCTGCTTCTAGGCGGCTTTCCGGCTCTGAGCCGCTTCAGCCCGCGCCTCTCTCATCTGCGCAGCTCGGCTTTGCGCGCACACTCCGCGGTCTCGCACTTAGCCCAGCGTTCCCTATCTACTTGTGCCCCGCACGCTCTCTCTGCGCACGGCAGCCTCCACGAGTCACACAGCGTAGCTTACGTCTCCGCCACTAGCATTCAATCTAAGTTCCCCGGGCTAGCCTGGCGAATTCAACCCAGCTCACGTCTCCGCCCCACGATTTGGCTTCCCGTCCTTTGCTCCCCGGGCTAATCAGACGGATCCCAATCTGGCTTATGTTTCCGCTTCTGGTTTCAACTTTTCGCCCCCCATTCCCGGGCTAACTTGAGAATCCCAAAGTGGCTTTCGTCTCTGCCTCGGCCTGCCCCCCGCGGCTTCAATTTCCCTAACATTTTTCTCTACCCGGTATGTTTCCCCAAGCTTTCCTCCAACAATACTCCTCCCTCATTTCTCCTGGCTTCTCCCCACAGTCCGCATCCGAATCTGTTTGTTCTAGCTTTCACTTTCGCTTTCGCCCTTAGAGATTTCTCCCAGCTTCCCCCCGTAGTCCGTATCCGAGTCTATGCCTAGGCTTTCAATAGCTTCTTCCGGCACCTTTTTGTCCAGCTTTTCCCTAGGCTGTCTGCTAGTCTCTCTCTCCGATATTTTCCCAGTTCTTCCCGTTTCTTCCCTCCTAAGTTTCATATCCGTCCTAGGTTTCCTATCCGAGTCACAGCACCATTATGTCGCTCCCCCTCTTCGTGGAGGAACGACACAGAACCCTGCGCTGTTCTTTCGTCTGCTCGGCCCTCCCCGGGTTTGCTGCTGGTTCTTCCCGGGTTGGCTGCTATCCCTTCCACCTCCGTGGAAGGGCGGTTCCCCCTGCCACATTCCCCACTTCCGCGGGGGAGCGGCACACCGCCGGCCGGCTCTCTCGGGGGCTGCACAGGTGTTCCCCTTAGATGTTCCCCTTAGATGTTCCTCGTGCATGCTGTCTCTCTCCTCCTTTATAGTCCTCCTCTGCCAATCCCAACTCGGCTACCCACACGCCGAGTACGCTGCTCTCCTCCAATCAGGAGCAGGTCCTGCTGTTTATTGGTTGAACTGGAGGCAGCTGGGTAGAAGCTGTTTCCTCCTCTCCCAGCGCCATATTGTGGGAGAGCAGATGCATAGAATAAGTCTTAATTCCAGTAACTCAGTCCAGTCCGGGCTGCTCCCCACAACTTGAACCGGCTTCTGTATGGGATGCTGGCACTGCAGGCGGTGGCTACACCATGGCACCAGCCCCTAAAGCAGTTCTTTTATTCTACAAATCTACAGGTAGTCAGGCCCTACGGGCTCGCCTGTCTGCCGCTGCACCTCTCCTCACCTCGTTTTCCTGTGGGCACCTTGCTCTTCAGGAAGACTGTTTCAAATAGAACCTTCACTCTGGGCACAGGGATGGATGTGCAATCCAGGCCTGGCCAATCAGAGCAGAGTTTTCTCCTTTAGCCGCTGTGATTGGTTCAGGAATGACACATGACCGGCAGCAGAGCCAATGGGACTCTGTGTGCTTGGAAGCTGGGAAATGAGCTTGCCTTTTCTGCTGGGGCTGTTCTGGGATTGGGGTGGGAGCTTAGACCTGCCTCTGAGCGAGGAGAGCCCACCGAGAAGGAAGCCGGGCACAGGAGAGGAGAACTGGCGTGAAGGGGGCCCAAGGCTTACCCCAGCTTTCCAGTTCCATCGGGGGAAAATCCTTTCTCTTAAGACAGTTTAAACTGGAATTCTGAACCCTAAAATTTGAATGACACCCAGACCCACCCACCTGCCCCCTTAGCCTCAGCTCAAGTGACCACAGTCAGAAGCCACCAGGCTGCTCTCCGCCCTCAGCTCCCTGTGCACCTGGCCCTTCCTCGGCCTTGCCCGTGGCCTTGAAACCCACCCTTCCCCTGGCCCCAGCCCCCTCTCTCACGGCTGTCATCATTCCCACCCTGTCACCGGCTGGAGCGACTTGCAGGGCGCAAGCCAGCCCCGCGCTCTCGTCTTCCGGCATTTTCCCACGCCGTTCTCCCCCATCAGCCCCGCCCCCCGCTCCACGTCACAGGACCTGGCAAACTCCTCATCTTCACAGTCTCCACTGCTCTTGCCGAGGTCACCAGTGACCTCCGTGTTGCCAGATGCAGGGGTCACTTCTCGGTCCAGCTCCTGCATAGCTTCCCGACAACATTCAACACAACCGACCGTCCCACTGTCTTGGAAATTCTCTTTCTCTTTCTTTTGGCTTCCACAGGCCTCACTCTCCTCCTCAGCCTCTTCTTCCCTCACTGGTTCTTCCACGTGTTCTCTCAGCAAACGTGCGCGTGTTCTCTCAGCGAACGTTTGCGGGGAGCCTCTGTGTGCCAAGCCTCGGGCTATGCAGTCGGTGGTAATGAAGTCCGGGCTCGTGGCGTGCGGCTGCAGGACAGGCTTCGCTGATTCTCTACCTCTGCTCACCATCTAGCAGGCCCGGGGGATGCCGGGCCCACAGACCATAGAAGACCCTTGAGGGGTCGGCACTGAGGCATAGCGGGTAAAGCCGCCGCCTGCAATGCCAGCATCCCATATGGGCGCCGGTTCATGTCCCAGCTACTCCACTTCCAATCCAGCTTTCTGCTATGGTCTGGGAAAGCAGTGGAAGATGGCCCAAGTCCTTGGGCCCCAGCACCCAGTGGGAGACCCAGAAGAAGCTTCAGGCTCCTGGCTTCGGAAAAGAGCAGCTCCAGCCATTGCGGCCAACTGGGGAGTGAACCAGCAGATGGAAGACCTCTCTCTCTCTCTCTCTCTCTCTGACTCTCCTCTCTCTGTGTAACTCTGACTTTCAAATAAATAAGTAAATATTTTTTAAAAAGAAGAAGAAGAATGGGGCCGGCGCTGTGGCAAAGTGGGTTAATGCCCTGGCCTGAAGCACCGTCATCCCATATGGACACCGGTTCGAGACCCGGCTGCTCCACTTCCTGTCCAGCTCTCTGCTACGGCCCGGGATAGCAGTAGAAGATGCCCCAAGTGCTTGGGCCCCTGCACCCACGTGGGAGACCCGGAAAAAGCTCCTGGCTCCTGGCTTTGGATCGGCACAGCTCTGGCCGTTGCGGCCATCTGGAGAGTGAACCATCAGATGGAAGACCTCTCTCTCTCTCTCTCTCTGCCTCTCTTCTCTCTGTGTAACTCTGACTTTCAAATAAATAAATAAATCTTTTAAAAAAAGAAGAAGAAGAAGACCCTTGAAATCATTGTGTCTGTCCCTGCCAGACAGCCACAGGTGGGACTTGAAATCCAATACCTCTATAGCAGGCTAATTTTTAATCTGATAATTTTGTATGGTCTGATAAATGCCCCAATGGCGCTTGGCTGGAGAAAGGCTCCCTACCCCTGTGTTGACAAGTGCCGAGGCTCAACCACGAACTCCTTGTCTTTTCCATCTTATCCCGTCTCACGGTAAATTCCGTGCACGGGTTGGTGACTCCCAAGTGTCAAGCCCCAGCCTCGGCCGAGCCTCCCGCGCTCCAGGCTCTTAGATCCAACTGCTTAGCTGACATTCCCGCTCGGATACCTATGGGCCACTTCAGACTTCGTGTGTTGGAAGTAGAAATCCTGATCCCTAAATCTGCAGCCTAGACCAGTTTCTCCACTTGTCGTCCTCCATCCCAGCCAACGGCACCACCATCCGCCCCGTCGCGCAGCCAAAAACCTGGAGTCACCCCGATCCTTATCTTTTCTTCTCACCCCACTACCAGCCCATCAGCAAGTTCTGTCGTCTGTACCTCCAGAACCTGCCCTAGAACCGTCTGCCTCTCCCTGTCTCCCCTCCCACCACCCTGGCCCAATGGGGCAGCTTCCCTCCCTGGACCACCAGAGTGACCCGGCTGGTTTGCCCACTTCCGTCCTGTCCATCACCATCCATGCGTCAACCCATAGCCAGAGCCATCAATCAAAGCCACCAATCAGATCAAGCCCCTCCTGTCCCTAAAACCTACTGTTCAACAGTGTGGGCGAGGACATTTGTGACATTGCTAAAAGACGGTGGGGTCGTAACTCAAGTGCAGAAACAGCTCCCGCAGGTCAAGTAGAAGGAGAGTCTTGTAGAGAACATGGGCACGGGATATGAGCAGACAACGCACACAGGGGAGGAAATCCTAACAGCCAATAAATATAAAATTACACATTAACTTCACGAGTCATCGTGGAAGCACACATTAAAGCGAGTTACCATTTTACACCCAAAGCATTGTCAAAAGTTTAAAAAGCCAACGTGACCAACTGTTGGCAAGGATATAAAGACATCGGAACCTTCAGATGCGGCCAGAGCGAGTCAGCATCAGCTTGCCGACTCCGGGGAGCCCGCAGGCAATTTCTCACCGGGCTGGAGATGTGCGCAGCCTGTGGCCGCGTTCCCCACTTCTGAACGAGTTGTAAGAGTGAAAAACAGTGGGCGACCTAATGTCCTTCAACAGCAGGATTTAAGAATAACATACGATGTGTGTGTGCCATGGGATGCTGGACAGAAGGGGCCGGCGCTGTGGCGTGATGAGCTAAGCCTCCACCTACAGCACCAGCATCCCATATGGGCTCCGGTTCAAGTCCCAGCTGCTCCTCTTCTGATCCAGCTCTCTGCTATGGCCTGGGAAAGCAGTGGAAGATGGCCCAAGTCCTTGGGCCCCTGCACCCATGTGGGAGACCTGGAAGAAGCTCCTGGCTCCTGGGTTTGGATCAGCCCAGCTCTGACCAGTGCAGCCATTTGGGAAGTGAACCAGCAGATGAAGACCTTTCTCTCTGTCTCTATCTCTGTAGCTCTACCTCTCAAATAAATAAATAAATCTTTAAAACAAAACAATGCTAGATGGAAGTTAAAACAAAATGAACTGATTTAAACCTGCATCTATCAGGGGGTTGTGAGTTAAATCATTGCCGGCAACGTCAACATCCCGTACGGGAGCTGGTTGCGACCCTGGCTGCTCCACTTTCGATTCAGCTCCCTGCTGAGACGCCCGGGAAGGCGGGGCAAGAGGGCCCAAGTGCTTGGCCTCCTGCCACCCATGTGGGAGACCTGGGTGGATTACTGGGCTCCTGGCTCCTGGCTGTGGGCTGGCCCAGCCCTGGCCATTGCAGACATTTGGGGAGTGAACCAGAGGATAAAAGTGCTCTGTCTCTCTCTCTCTCTCTCTCTGCCTTACAAAGGAATAAAAGAAGTCTTTTTTGGAAATCTATGCCTATCAAACATCATATGAAAGGAGGCAGACACCATGCACCTGCTACTTGCAGTTGGGCAAATTTAAAACCCAAACTTAAGATGAAACCTGGCTTCCTGTGACCCGCAGGGGGCATTCCCGACCTCCTCCTGCTGCCCACAAGGCCTCTGTGATCTGGCCTTTGCCTGTGTCTCTGCCTCCAGCTCACCCACCCACGAAGGGTGTTCATGGTACAACCCCAACAGATGGCATTGAGTTGGTGCTCGAGAAATGTCCCCAAATCCTCGATGAAGAAGCACTCTCTAAGGCCGCTCTCCCACAGGCTCCCGGCTCGAATCTCAGCAGGGCCTCCACGGTGACTCTGGAACTCTTTTTGTTAGACTTTTTTTTTTTTTTTCATCGGAAAGGCAGAGTGGGGAGAGAGCGGAAGAGACAGAGAGAACTTCCATCCACTGCTTCATTCCCCAAATGACCACAATGGCAGGGACTGCACGAGGCTGAAGCCGGGAGCCAGGAGCCAGGCACTTTTGCTTTCCCAGGCGCCTTAGCAGGGAGCTGGATTGGAAGTGGAGTGGCCAGGACTCGAACCAGCGCCTTTATGGGATGTTGGTGCTGCAGGCGGCAGCTTTACCTGCTGTGCCACAGTGCCTGCCCTGGCTCTGGAACTCCTGATCTGGGGTTCACAGGAGGATGAGAGGGAAGCGCACGAACACGTGCACAGAACGCCCACGTGTGGCCTTGTGACGTTTCCGGGGACGAGGGCTCATCCTGCTCTGACACTAACACACACACAGCGCTTTGTGCCACTGCGGCCGTTCATTTGGGTGATAACTTGACCAGGTCCTCTGACTGTGGGCTGCTTGAGCGCTGTGAGCTCCCCAGCCCCCCAGTTTCCCAAGTGCTGGTGGGGGGCCCAGCATGTAATGGGCGGATCTCAGCGACATCTTGAATGAGTGAATGAACGAACGACTGCTCTCGGAGCCCCTATTCACTCTCAGACCCCTTGGGAGCCCACTGCATCAGAAGCAGGAACACACAGGGAGCAGAAAGCTGGCCTCGGAGCGAGGAAGGCCAAGCACTCTGCTCCTGACACCGGCAGGGCCCTGGCCTGGCTCTCCTGGGCCGCGCCCTGTGGATCAGACCCGTTACAGGGTTTTACTCCCGGCTCAGTGATGCTGCACCGGGCAGGGACAGGTCTGCCTCCACCCCGCCCCGGAAGGAAGGTGGCTGCAGGCGTGGCCTCCCTGGACGCCTGGACGGTTTGGTTTTGATAGTGGGGTGTTGCAGCCGAGATCCGTGCGATCACCAAGCCCAGGCAGCCCCATGGAAACCCAAAACAAGGCTCCAAAACAGAGACCAAACCCTTCCCAGGAAATGCGAGAGGTGAGGAGGGGCGCTCCTTCACCAATGGCTTAGGAATCCAGAAATTCCGGTGCGGCCAACTGGGTCAGGGGTGCCAGATGAGCAGCCTCTTTCCATATAAAGAAATCCCAAGCTCCACCACGAATCCCCATTGTGGCCAGAGCCTCTGTCGGAGGCCACAGAGCCCAGCCACAGCCGCCCTGGTGTGGGGTGGGGAAGGAGGCTCTCCTCTACCCAGAGGCCTGTAGTTCCCCAACCTATCTGTCCACTCTCAAAATGCAGAGCTTTTTATTATTTATTTCATTTATTTATTTTTATTTTTATTTATTTCTGAAAGAGAGAGAGAAATCTTCTATCTGCTGATTCACTCCCCAAAAGTCTGCAACAGCCCAGGCTGGGCCAGGCCAAAACCAAGAGATATCAATATACAGAATACGAACTGTAGAAGAGCGGCTGTGTTAAATAGATAAGCAGTATAAGCAGACACTCACGCCTGCACAGCCCCCAGCACCCCCGAGACGGTCACAAGTGAAGCCCACGCAGGCTGGGCCATCAGGTATCATGACCCAGCCTTGGTGCTCCATGATCTACATTTTAAAAAATTTAATCCTGGGGGCTGGTGGCACAGGAGGTTAAGTCTCTGCCTGTAGTGCCAGCATCCCATATGGGCACTGGTTCGAGTCCCAGTCCCAGCTGCTCCACTTCCGATCCAGCTCTCTGCTGTGGCCTGGGAAAGCAGTAGAAGAGGGCCCAAGTGCTTAGGCCCCTGTACCTGTGTAGGAGACCTGGAAGAAGCTCCTGGCTCCTGGCTTCAGCCTGGTCCAGCCATGGCCATAGTGGTCACTTAGGAAATGAACCAGCGGATGGAAGATTCTCTCTCTCTCTCTCTCTCTCTCTCTCTCTCTCTCTCTCTTCCGCTCTCTGTCTGTAACTCTACATCTCAAATAAATAAATCTTTTTTAAAAAAGTTAATCCTCACTTTACCCAAGAGCCCCATTTGACAGAATAGAAAATCGAGGCAGGAAAGGCCATGGGGCTTCCTCGAGGCCAACAAGTAGCAGAGCTGAGGTTCCGGCGCAGTTCATCCGGTGCCAATGACCTTGACCTCCGCCCTGGAGTGGCTGTTTCCGGCACCTGCGCCTGGTTATGCAGGGCTGCAACTGCTAGCTTTCGGTTGTCACGGTTACTCGAGCGAGAAGATCATTACTTGGATGACCGGAGACTCAGAGAGGCTGAGGCATCTGGCCAAGGCTGTTGAGCAAGGCCAGTAATGGCAGACCCACGCCTGGCCAACCCCAGCACGCCTGCTCTGAGCCCAGGCCGGGAGCTCTTTTCCCCACGAGGGCTGAGGGGAGGCTGGCTGGCCCCTCCACACCCTTGTACCCCGAGTCCAGAGCGCAGTGGAGCCTTCCTTCAGCTGAATTTCTGAGAACAAACCCATGCCTCAAACAAGAACTGACAAGCAGGCTGAGCTTGGTGAATGGATGTGTGCAGGAGTGAGTGAGCGGATAAATGAACCAGTCACTCTACAGATGAATGAATGAATGAATGAATAGGTGGATATCTCCCCATGACACGCTCCCCTCAGAGGCTGCAGCTCCCGCTGGAAGGCACAGAGCTGGGCCTGCGAACCCACCTGTGGGGTGGCACGGGGAACCAAGCCTCCCATTTGCCCACGAACCCTTTGTCCACAGAACACACACCACACATGTGTTTCCGTGGCAGTGGTGAGGTTGGTACCACTGTCCCATTTTACAGGTGCAGCACACAGAGGGGACGTGAGTTGATCAGGGTCACACAGGAAATAGGGAGCAGACTGGGTGTCTTGTCTGCTGGCCTCATCTCCTGCTCCCGCCCCCCGGCCATCCCCATGTGTTGGGATCTGACCCCAAGCAGCCACACAGTTCAAGAATGGGTTGCTAGGAGTTTGTCCCAGATCCGTGGGCCAGCAAGTCAGGAAGCAGCATCCTTGTCCTCCTTTAGAGGGAGATGAAATGGAAGCAAAGACATCCCAAGGAGAGAACCCCAGAGAACTGCGTGGCGTGGCATGGCGTGGCGTGGTGTGGCGTGGCGTGGCGTGCCCCAGACAGGGCCAGTCAGGAATCAGGCAGGTCAGCAGTGGGCCCCCATCCTGCCCTCCAGCTCACTGCTCCCGCTGCGGCTCTGGGTCATCAGGACAGCCAGGTGTAGGAGAGTGGGCCGCGAGAGCAGACACGCTCTCCAGCTAGGGCCCAGGGCCGCGGGGCCGCCCCCGCTCTCGGCGCAGCCAGCCCGGCCCTCACCGAGCAGCCCAGCACAAAGGCCCTCTCAGGCAGCAGACAATTCGGCCCTTTCAGGCCCAGGGCAGCCGCGCTGGCTCTGCCCGCACCTCTGCTCCTCTCTGGCTCCCGCAGTGAATCACTGGGCATGAATGACCCTGGGAACAGCGACGGGGAGCAGATAAAGAGCAGGCTCGGGTTCTCCCAGGCAGACACAGGGCTGGCTCCCAGGGGACACCCATCCCATGGCTGCTGATGGAGACGGGCGCAGTGGATGCACCAGGTCCCAAATCACCCCAGCAGAGTGCCCCAGAGTCATCACAGATTGTGGCCATCAGAACCACAGGTGGCTGGGACCAGGGCACCAGGCCAGCATCCCATGTGAGCACCAGTTCAAGCCCCAGCTGCTCCATTTCTGACCCAGTTTCCTGCTAACATCCCTGGAAAGACAAGGGGAAGCTGGCTCGAGTGCTTGGACCCCTGCCACCCATGTGGGAGACCCGGATGGAGCTCCTGGCTCCTTGGCTTCAGGCTGGCCCAGCCTGCCCTGGCTTTTATGGCCATTTGGGGAGCAAACCAGCAGTTGGAGATTTCTCTCTCTCTCTCTCTCTCTCTCTCTCTCTCTCTCTCTCTCTCTCACCCTGCTTTTTAAACTAAGGGAATCCTTAAATAAATAAATAAATCTTTAAACAAATAGATAACTCTTAGAATCCCCAGCTCAAGAAACAAGACCACCAAGCATCAACTGCCAGAACTGGAAAGTCCATCTGTCTGAGATGCCACTGTGCAGTTGGGGAAACTGAGTCACAGAGCGAGGGCTGGTACCCCTGCCTCTCCACTGCCTGTCCTCGCTCCACTTCCAGAGGACCTGTGCCAGGCTACGGGATCCTGGGCCCAGGGACCCACCCTTGGGAGCGGTCTGGCCCCCTGGGGAGGACGGTCTGCCACGGTCAGGGTGCCTGTGGTCAAGGCCTTCCCCTGTGTCAGGACCGGCGGCTTTGCGAGCTCTGATGTCAGCCTGATGTGCTTGGCGGGTCTGGGCAGGCTCGGATTCTTTCAGCCAATCTCCCCATTGGTTTCCTGCCCTAATAAGGGAGGATTGTGCAGCCCTGTGATTTTTACCTGGGAGTCTGCCTGCTGGTGACCGCACCAGGGAGAGAGCCAGTCCTCCTGGGTGCCAGCCGGGGACACCCAGTGCCTCATCAGGGTCACTTCAGTTCACTGCCAAGCCATGCAAGGAAATCCAACCTCACTTTCCAAGCGCCTCTCACCGGCCCAGCTCGGGGAAGTTTCGCTGTGCCCAACCTCACAGCCCTATGGTCCACTGACAGTCACATAGGCGTGTGATGGCAAGTCAAGGTGGAGGGTGACAGTCACACAGAAGAGAAGAAGCTGGGAAGGCTGTACGGTGGAGGGGCACAGGTGGCGTCTAAACCAGGTCCTGACTTCTGCCTCCGGATGTGATGAGCGGCATCAGTGAGCAAAAATAAAGCAAACTACTGTTTGCAAATATTAAAGCCCGGGGATGGGACGATGTGAGCCCAATGAGAAGAGAAATCAAAAGGGAGACTAGGAATCACCTTGGATCTCTGCCTGGAGTCAAAGTTCCAGACCATCACGGGGAGGAAGCATGCTAAGCAGAAGACTGGGGTCTTGCTGGGTGCAGGAACCGGAGACTGCAATCATGGGGGCAGCTAGACACGTGGGACACAATTCCGTGCAGCTGAGGACATGTGCTGGGGCCTGCTTGGCTTGGTGCTGAGTTCTAAGTCACACACACTTGGGGCGAAATCCCGAGACTCAGCAAAGAACAGCTGGAAAGTTGACAGTTCCCAGAGCTCCAGCAGGTCAGGAGATGGTTGGGTTGCAAACCTCCGAGTGCTGGGAACTCACTGAAAACACATTCCGTGGGCTCTGCAGAGCTCATGCCTGAGCAGCCGGCTGAGCTGCCCCAGGGTGTGGACTTAGTCCACACCAGCTTAAAAACAGGCTTCAAACACACCACACTGATTTGCAAGTAACCCAAGTGCCTGTTAGAACAAAGCCCAGTGTTCTTTAAGGAAAACCAAAAACCTGGTGTCACTCGACAGTGTACCGTCCGTCATGGCCAGCAGCTGGTCAGAAATGACCGAAAATGCCAACAAGCAGGCAGCGGGGCCCAGAACCAGGAGCAAAACCAGTCAATAGAAGCAGACCCAGAAGAGACATGATGCAAGTGGCACCCAAAGAGGTCAGCTTTTACAGTGTTCTGGAGTTTGTTTTTATATAGCTTCATAGTCTTATAACTGCACTGAAGTATTTACAGGAAAAGCTAATCAGGGAAGAGAGAAATAGAAAATGTAAAAAAGAACCAATTGGAACTTCTAAAGATGAAAATACCTAATATTTTAAATGCAAGATGTATTGGCTGGAATTAAGAGCAGGTTATACACCACAGAAGATAATACTACTGGCCCCAAAGGAGACAGAATTTATCTCCACTGAAGCACTGGGGTGGGTGTTTGGCCTAATGATTAACATATGTCCCATATGCAAGTGCCTGGGTTTGAGTCTCAGCTCTGTCTCCCAGTCTCAGTGTCCTGCTAATGCAGATACTGGGAGACAGCAGGTGCTGACCCCAGTGGTTGGGTCCCTGTCACCCACGCGGGAGACCTGTATTGAGTTCCTGGCTCCTCGCTTCATCCTGGACCAGCCCCGGGTCCAGACATTTGGGGAGTGAACTAGCACATGGGATCTCTCTGTGTATGTCTGTCTTTGTCTCTTTGACTCTCAAATCAAAAATAAAACTGGGTGAATAAAAAAAAGTTCGTGGAAAATGCACATTATAAAATGATAAATAAATAAATAAATAAATAAATAATAACTGAAACAGAGAAGAGGCAAGCCTGGAGAAAAATGAATAGTGCCTGAGATAAGACATCAGATTGTCTAAAATACGTACAACTGAAGGTAAGGAAAGGAAAGGGGAAGGGAGGGGCACAGAAGATATGTTTGAAGAAATAATGTCTAGAAGTTTTCTAAATCTGATAAAACTATAAATCCATAGAACCCCAAGCAGGACAAACTTGAAACCCCACATCAACGCACATTATAATCAAATTCTAAAATCAGTGACAACAAGATCGTTAAAGCAAAGACTTGCTACACACAGATTCTCAGAGACTTCTCATCAGAAGCTATGCAAGCTGAGGGATAATGGAACTTTCCTGGAACAAGAAAGAAAACTGCTGACTTTGAATTTTATACCCAGCCCTTTAAGCAGTGATGGCAAAAGTAAAGCTTTTTGTCACCAGCAAATCTGCACCACAGGACTAGTAAAGGAAGTTCTTCAAGTGAGAGCCAAATGAGATGGACTGGAAACAGCTGAGTTCATACAGAGGGGTTCCCCTCACTTTTCAATTTCTCTTAAAGATGACTGACTGCTTAATGCAAAAAAAAATATGATGACAGTGGGAGTGGAGCAGCATGAGTGTCAAAGCAAGCTGTATTCCATGGGCACACAAGGAAAGGGGTGCTGTTCTGGGTTCTCCTAGTGGGTCCACCTCATGCTGGAGCCGTGGTTCCTTTCCAAGGATGCCTTTCCCCACGTGGTCTTGAATTAGCCGGGTCACAGGAGACATTTTGCATGACATTTGGAGAATGCAGTAGAATAGCAGCTGTTTGCCATTTTTTCCCTGTCACTCAGAAAGCTGATGCAGGGACAGCAGGTGCTGCCGGGCACACACACTGGCCCTTCACCGCTGGGTCACCTCATTGTCTGGAGCCAGCAGGGAGTTCCCCAGCTCCTGCTCCAGCTGGACACCCCTCAGTCTCTCTGTGCCCTGGCCCAGATGTGTGTTTGTTTATTTGTTTAGTTTTAAAGATTTTTTTTGAAAGGCAGAGTTACAGAGAGAGGAGGAGACACACACACACACACACACACATATACAGAGCGATCTTCCATCTGCTGGTTCACTCCCCAAATGGCTGCAACAGGAAGGCTGGGCCAGGCCAAAGCCAGGGGCGAGGAACTTTTTCGGGTCTCCCACATGAGTGCAGGGGCCCCCAAGCACTTGGGCCATCTTCTGCTGCTTTCCCAGACCATAGCAGGGAGCTGGATCAGAAGTGGGGCAGCTGGAACTCAAGCCCATGTCCATATGGGATGCCAGCATCACAGGTGGAGGCGTAACTTGCTACGCCACAATGCCAGCACCAGGTGTGGGACACCAGGTGTGCCGTACAGGTTCTAGATTGTTCCTGCTCTCCCTCCTGCTCCCCCCACTTTCAATCCACTTCCTTCTGCCAAACTGCACTGTCAGTGCGCCAGCACCAGACACACAGAGCCGTGTTTTGCTGACTCTTCAGCCAACCCCACGAAATTGTATAAGATCCCTTGCTTTGTATCACTCTCAATGTTCTGTTTCTTTGAACACGAATATGAGAAGTCTTCAAGTTCATGGGAAATGTGCATTAAGACAAAACTACATGAACTGAAAACTTCTTTTGTACCAAAATAACCTCATCTTTTTATTTTCTGCTTTTCCATAGGCTGAAAGTGCTCACATACGTAAAGCGGCACAAGATTACGGGACTGGGAGGTGAAAGGTCAAAGACCCATATCATTCACCCTAAAGCAACTATTCACAAAAACGCTCAGAATAAGATGGAATAATTTTCTTAAAATAATCAACCCAAAAGAAATCCAGGAAAGGGAAATTAAGGGACAACACGGTGGCGTAGCTAGTAAACCACCTCCTGGGGTGCCGGCAGCCCCTTTGGGTGCTGGTTTGTGTCCCGGCTGCTCCACTTCTGATCCAGCTCTCTGCTATGGCCTGGGAAAGCAGTAGAAGATGGTCCAAGTCCTTGGGCCCCTGCACCCATGTGGGAGACCCGGAAGAAGCTCCTGGCTCCTGGCTTCTGATCAGTTCAGCTCCGGCCATTGCAGCCACTTGGGGATGAACTATTGGATGGAAGACCTTTCTCTCTCTCTCTCTAACTCTGCCTTTTTTTTTTTAAAGATGTATTTATTTATTTGAAAGGCAGAATTACAGAGATGCAGAGGCAGAGAGAGACAGATAAAGAGGTCTTCCATCCGCTGGTTCACTCCCCAGATAGCTGCAACAGCCAGAACTGTGCTGATCTGAAGCCAGGAGCAAGGAGCTTCTTCCAGGTCTCCCACATGGGTGCAGGGGCCCGAGCCCCTGGGTCGTCTTCCACTGCTTTCCCAGGCCATAGCAGAGAGCTGGATCAGAAATGGAGCAGCCGGGACTCAAACTGGTGCCCACATGGGATGCTGGCACTGCAGGCGGCGGCTTGACCCACTATACCATAACGCCGGCTCCATCTGCCTTTCAAATAAATAAATAAACCTTTTTAAAAAACCACATTCATCCGTGAGAAAGGGATCTGTCAACCAAGAGGCGAGAACTCTCCCAAACACACCTGTGTCTCATAACAGAGCAGCAAAATACCTGGAGCCGACATGGACACACCTGCAAGGAGAAAATGACAAATCCCTAATTAGAGCCGGCAGTGCCGACACCTCTGTAATGCACGGGGCAGGAGACGGAAAGCCAGCGGGGATCAAGGCGGCTTGGGCACCAGCAGCTGACTTGGCCTAATTGCCTTTATTGTCCTCCCCACCCGAGAGTAGAGCACACAGCACTCCCAGGCCACATGGCACCCGCTCCCGGGTGCGTGGACAGCTTCGGCATGAAGTGAGTCTCCATGCACTCCCAGGGACTGACACGCCAGCGTGCTGGGGAGGGGAAAGATAAGGTGGGGCGCAGGCTCCTTCAGCCGAAAGACACAAAGAGAAACATTGGTATGAGAATTGTGCGTGTTTTTACTGTTTTTTGTTTGTTTGTTTGTTTGTTTGTTTGTTTTATTTGAGAAGCAGAGTTACAGAGAGAGAGAGAGAGAGGGCGGGCAGGCGGGAGAGGTCTTCTATCCACTGGTGTACTCCCCAAATGGCCGCGATGGCCAGGCTGAAGCCAGGAGCCCCTCTGGGTCTTAAGACCTAGCTCCTGGGGCTGGCATTGTGGTGTAGTGGGTAAAGCCGCCGCCTGCAGTGCTGGCACCCCATATGGGCACCGGTTCAAGTCCGGTCTGTTCCACTTACGTTCCAGCTCTCTGCTGGGAAAGCAGTGGAGGATGGCCAAGTCCCTGGGCCCCTGCACCTGCATGGGGGACCTGGAAGAAGCTCCTGGCTCCTGGCTCTGGATCGGTGCAGCTCTGGCCGTTGCAGCCATTTGGGGAGTGAACCAGCGTATGGAAGACCTCTTTCTCTCTCTGCCTCTCCTTGTCTCTCTGTGTAACTCTGACTTTCAAATAAAATAAATAAATCTTAAAAAAAAAAAAAAAAAGACCTAGCTGCTGTCCACCCAGGCTGTGCATCAGGAGGGACGTCCAGGCCCGTGGTGGGTCCGGGAGGCTGAGGGTCTGCAGAGAAGCTGGTAGAGTCAGCATCTGTGGTGCCGCCTCCACCCCTGGGCTCCGGGATGGGTCCCCCGGCCGTTCCCTTCCTGGGGATTCCAGACACCGCCGCCTCCAAGCCGACAGGGCATCAGCTCTGCGTTCCTCCCTTCCTCCCCTCCTCAAGACGCTGCTTTCCTCCAGTGATTGCCTTAGCTGATGGCACCATCCAGAAACTCGGAAGTCGCCTCCCCCCGCACCCCCTGCCCGCCTGTTCCCACAGTTAATGGCCCAAGCCCCGTGGGGTCTCTTTCATTGCTCTCGCAGCCCGCTTTTCCCTCCCCATTGCCACCTCCAAGCTCAAGGCTCTGCATCCCCTGATCGGCCCAGGCCTCGGCCGCCTCCTATCTGCTCCGCCCTGCGCACTCCCAGGCTCCGCAGGCTTAAAGGCCACACAAGACACATTTCCTGTGTGAAAATATTTACTACGGGCCAGCACAACCCAAAGAAAGGAATTAATGAGCCAATAAATAGAAGTGAGAAGGAGCTCCCCTTGAGCCCCCTGCCCCATTTGGAGCACATTAACATGGTGGGGAGGGCGGCGCTGTGGTGTAGTGGGTAAAGCTGCCGCCTGCAACACCGGCATCCCATATTGGCAGCGGTTCAAGTCCCGGCTGCTCCACTTCTGACCCAGCTCTCTGCTGTGGCCTGGGAAAGCAGTAGAAGATGGCCCAAGTGCTTGGGCCCCTGCACCCACGTGGGAAGACCCAGAGGGGGCTCCTGACTCCTGGCTTTGAATCGGCATAGCTCTGGCCGTTGTGGACAACTGGGGAATGAGCCAGTGGATGGAAGACTTCTCTCTCTCTCTCCTCTCTCTGTGTAACTCTGACTTTCAAATAAATAAATAAATATTTTAAAAAATTGGGGGAACAGCCTTCCAATCCTCTTCTACACCTTCAGTGCTTTATGCATTTATTTAGGCAAGTTGGACTGTTCTAGGCAGCCTGCGAGGATGACCCTGACCACGGGGGGCTGTCTCGGGTTTTGCACGGAAGTTCCTGCATCCGGGTAGATGTGGGCTTGGTCCCCTGCTTTGCTGACTAAGGGACTCGCCCCTTGCATTGAGAATAACACAGCAGCTGAGCTTCACAGGGCCACGGCGGGGGGTGGGCAGGGGAAGCGACGCCCAGGCGGGCTCCTGCTCGCCTCCTTCCCCTCTTTGGGGCGCCCCGCGGTACACAGCAATGAGCTCGGAGTGGGTGTGGGGTGCAATCCTGGGAGTGCGAGAGAAGAGCCGTTGGCTCAAGGTCGACCAAGCGCAGAATGTCTTTTCCTGTGTCTCGAGCTAGGGTTTCAGTTCTCCTGTCTGTGTGTGTCTATAACACACACGCTGTGTCTGTGTGAGTGCATGTGAATCATTTAGCCATGAAGAAGTCTCACGCCAGGAAGGGGGCTTGTTGTGGTTTATTTTGAGCGTGATCCTCAGAGCGGGAGACACTCGCCCAGCTGATCCAGTGTTGACTTCCCCGCAGTCCGGGAACCTCCAGTGGCCCCGACGCCCCGCCTGCCACACCCAAGCAGGCCTGTTGTTCAACACCTGCGTTCTCCCTTCCAAGCCTCTCCCCGAGCTGCCGTCCGCTCACCCACTCCACTTCCAGACTGATGAGACCCAGAGCTAGAGCCACCTCTGCCGTGAAGCCCTCCCAGACACACACACACACACACACACACACACACACACACACACTCATCTGCAGCCCAGCCCGTCCAGCCCGGGTGCCCCGCCTCTGTGTTTCCATGGTGCCCTGTGCTTACCTGCTCCATAACACTGACTTCATAGCTTGATAATTGCCTGTTTCGCCCTCTGCGACTTCCTCAAGGTCAGGGATCGCCCTTCAGGTCTGAATCCCTGGTAGCTGCCCAACCCAGGGCCCGCCGTGGCACCGTCTCTTAGGAAATGACAAAAGAATAAACAAACAACAGCAGCAGATGTGTATACAACCCTTGGTACGCTCCAGGCAGGGCTCCGGCATTTGCACACACTCCCTCCCTTAGCACGAAACCCCCACCAGGCGGGCACTTCTCGTGCCTGCGCTTAGCAGATGAGGACACGGAAGCGCAAAGAAGTCGCGGCACAGCCAGGAATCGGCAGAGCCGGGATTCGAACCCAGGCAGACTGGCCTCTCACTCAGTGTGCTATGATGCCTCTCAGTGAACCACTGACTTGACTGAACAAATGAATGAACGAATGAAGGGGGTGTGAAGGAGCCGCTGAGTGAGGAACCGGCTGCCAGGACAAGGCACCAGGAGACCAGCTGCCCACGCCAGCTGGCTGCGCTCGCTCTAAGATGCCCTTGTCAGTTTCCAGCTGATGCCGGGTTTTGGTTGGTGCTTAGGGCGAGCGAGTTTGGCTCCTCACCCTCCACCGTTGTTGTCCCCCTGAACGGGCCTGGGCAGCGACCATCAGCACAGCGGGGTGCCGAGTGCTGCAGCTGGAGGTCCACCTGGGGCCCCCCTGTTCACCCTTCCATTCTGCTCGTGGGAAGACTGAGGCCCAGAGAGGCAGAGCAACTTGCCCCAGGTCACACAGCAGATTGGTGCAGAGCGGAGACCGGGCCCGGCCTCCTGGTTTCCCGTCTGCCTCACTTTACTAACCGGCCGTGTTCATTGCTTCAAGTTTGTCAATCAAAAGACATCAGGCAGTAGCAGAACAGGCAGGTGTGATGATTTCTCAGTTGCAGACCCGCTTGTGGTTGGTTTGCAGAGGTCCTGGGCGCAGGGAGGTGAGGAATTCAGGGTTGAAGCCCTGCGCTCCCTCCAGGCGGAGCGAACTTGCTGAGGGCTCCCCGCGGGCAAGCGGCGGTCCTGGGCTGTGCCCTTGGCGCCTCCGACACACGGCGGCCCTCTCTGCTTTATTCCTCTTTAGCGATGGGTTTACGTATGTGAAAGCAGAGTAGAGTGATGGACAGAGAGGGAGAGAGAGAGAAAGAGAGAGAGAGAGAGAGAGAGAGAGGTCTTCCACCTGCTGATTCATTCCTCAAAATGGCTGCAATGGCTTGGGCTGGGCCAGGTTGAAGCCAGGAGCCAGGGGCTCCATCTGGGTCTCCCATGTGGGTGGGTGCAGGGGCCCAAGCACTTGGGCCGTTATCCCCTGCTTTCCCAGGCACATTAGCAGGGAGCTGGATTGGAAGTGGAGCAGCCGGGACTCAACCCAGCGCTCACAGTGATGCCGGCATCCTGACCCAGCCTAACCCACTGCATCCCAATTCTGGCCTTCAGTCTCATCTTAGAGATGAGTGAGTTGAGGCTCACGGGGATGAGCAGAGAGGCCAGCCCCTGCGGATTTCCTGGGACTGCTTCTGCGCTGAAACTGAGTCCCCTGTCCCAGGAAGCGCCTCCCAGGGGCGGGCTCCGGGAGCAGATCTGCTGGCAGGTCTCACACCCTCTTCCTCCCCACCTGCTGCCTGCTCTGCATAAACAAACAGTGTGCAGGCAGGTGCGGGCGGGCAGGGTCTGGAAGGGGGCGAGACCCAGGGGCAGCTCTGAAGCCAGGTCTGGGTGGGGGGAGGAATGCCACCAGGTGTCAGCCGGGGCAGGACAGTGGCCTCTGCTCCGACTCTCCTCCCTCTGGCCCAGGAGGGCTCTGTGTGCCCAGAACCTGTTATCCTGGCCAGAAGCCGGGTTCTTGCCAGGCGGGGACAACCAAGCCCTGGGACCCTTGCCCGGAGGCCTGGTTGGGGGCTGCGGGAAGGTGTGTGGAGCACAGCGCAGGGCTCCCCGCCCACCATGAAGGCCCCTGGGAGACAGAGCCTCCTGCTGGGACAGGACTGTCCCCATTGCCAGAGTGGCCAGCCACCTCCCCAGAGCACTCAGAGTGGGAACCATCGCCTGCTGGCTACAGAAGAGGAAACCAAGGCCCTGAAGGGGGCTGTCCCTTGGTGACATCACGCAGCACGAATGATACAGAGCTGTGACCCCTCCCTCCCCGCCTGGCACCTTCCTCCACGGGAGGCCGTGACATGGGGACACAGAGACAGATTCTGTCCACTGTGCACATCCGTGTAACCGCTGTCCCCATACCTGCTGGACACCCAGCTAGATGGCCCCTACCTTCTGCTGGCGTCCCCTGACCCCTGACCCTTGACCCCTGAACTGGGGCGAGGGCCCTGTCTTAGACCCTGAGCAGCCACAGTTTCTCTGGTTTGAGGTGCAAAGACCCTGGCCAGTCTCCCCGTGCAGGAACTGACGCCCCCACCCCTTTCACCGAGGCGTTTCCTGGTCGAACAATAAAACAATAGGTTCATTCATTCCTATCTGCTACGGCAGCCCGATGGCGCCCACTTCCCGGTCCTCCCGCAGGCACTTCTGTGGCTCCTGCTCCCCATCCCAGCCTGCATCTCGCAGCTCACGACTCACAGTGTGGTCCCAGCTCTGGGCATCGGTGCCTCCGAGAGCTCGCTGCAAAGGCAGGCACTCGGGCCCCGCTCCAGACCTCTGGCTCTTGGATCACGGCTCGGAAACCGTTGGACGTCATTGCGTCATCGTGCACCGCCTTGCTGGAGACTTGCTACAAATCCTACCATGTGGCTGACGTCAGACCCCTGGCTACGGGTGACCCTGGGCTCCAGAGAGGAGAGACGACTCTCTCAGGCTCAACAGGTGGGGGTCAGCCCCGGGGTCTGCCCCCAGACAGGACAGGGGCACTGATGTTGCTCGTAGAGCAGGCTGCTGGGAGAAGCTGGCCCGGTCAGAACACCAGGGCCCTTCGCCAGCTCAGCCCAGACGCAGAAGCCCAGGACCTTGCGGTGTCACTCCTCAGCCTGCTCCAGGCCTGCAGAGCGGGTGCTGCCACTGGCGGCAGAGACAGCGCCAGGTGCCGGCTCCCTGAGCGGGGGCGGCTGGGTCCCTGCTCTGCTCACACCTGGCCTCTCTCCTTGCGCCACAACCCACCCTCCTTATCTCCCCCTCCCAACACTTGGCTTAATCATTACCCTGCTCTGGCACAGCACAAACACCTGGAGGATCAGCAGCAAGGGCTCCCACAAATTCCTGAGATGCCTCCGGGCCCCTTCCTGCTCCCAGGGTTTTGCCGACCCCTCCCCACCTGACCTTGCAGGTGAAGGCCATGGACGGATGCCTTCACCTCACGGGCCTCAGCCTCTCCAGCTCTGAAATGGATGGGTTATAACGTGGCCTGCCACGTGGTTGCAAGAAGCATCAGGGGTACGTGGAGGCGGCTGCCAGGACCCTAACACAGCCTGGGCCCGCGTGCGAGAAGAGGACGGAACACAACCAGGGCAGGGAGCCAGGTGTGTGTGCCCGGGAGGACGTGGCCCCCAGCAGATCCAAGCAGCGCAGGCAGGCTGGGAACTCAGCACAGGGGCGCAGGGAGGCGGGGAGCCCCAGTGCACAGCCCCTGGGCGTCCCTGCAGGAGACTTCGGCTCCTGGGGTCAGAGCCAATCGGGGACTTCAAGGGCACATGGCCTTCCAGAGGAGGGCGGTGGCCAAGAAGCCAGGCTGACTGGCAGGGGCGGTGGCTGTGAGCACCTGAGACTCGGGGACACACTCGACCCCCAGACCTGATTAGGCGAGGTTGGCAGGAGCCGGGTGCTCCTGAAATCTGGGGGAGTTATTAGCGCAACCGGGATTGCAGGCGCGGGCTGGGGCCACCTGGGGAGACGGGCTGGGCGCAAGGAGGGGCAGGGCCAGGACACGCAGCGGCAGAGCCCGGGGTCCAGCCAGGGCTGCGAGCGCTCAGCCTGGGCTCACGTCACCCAGCCTCTCCCACACCGGGACACAGGGCACGAGGCACACCCGGGGCAGGGGCGGGAGGCCCGCTCACGTCCTTATAAAGTGAAAACCCTGGGTGAGTCAGGCCGCGGGCCGGCCAGCTCATTCACTGTGAAAGTATTCTCTCCTCAGCTCTTTTCTGCTAAGCCTTTCACCGCGGCCCAGGTGAGGTCAGCGGCTGCGGAGCGCGCGCAAAACTCTGGGCTTTTTGCTTCTGTCGAACCCGCCAAACCGCCAGGGGAGCTGGCGGCCTGGGGCAGTGCCAAGGCCGCCACCGGGCTGAGCCCTGGCCCGCGCGCAGGTCCCACTCTGTCCCCTTCGAGCTTCTGGACCTTGACCGAGGCAAGTCTCAGCTCTGGGCCTCAGTTTCTCTGTTTGTAAAATGAAGTCACCACGATGGAGGTGACTCTAAAGAAACGTACAGCAGGGCCGGCCCTGTGGCGCGGCGGGTAAAGCCGCTGCCTAGGAAGCCGGCATCCCATGTGGGCGCCAGTTCAAGTCCCGGCTGCTCCTCTTCTGATCCAGCTCTCTGCTAATGCACCTGGGAAAGCTGCAAGAGGACCCAAGTCCTTGGCCCTTGCACCCACATGGGAGACCTGGAAGAGGCTCCTGCCTCCTGGCTCCTGGCTTTGGTCTGGCTCAGCCCCACCATTGTGGCCATTAGGAGAGTGAACCAGTGGATGGAAGATTTCTCTATCTCTGTAACTCTGATTTTCAAATAAAATCTTAAAAAAAAAACAGAGGGACCAGTGTTGTGGCATAGCAGGTAAAGCTGCCTCCTGCAGTGCCAGCATCCCAATATGGGTGCCAATTCGAGTCCCGGCTGATCCTCTTCCAGTCCAGCTCTCTGCTGTGGCCTGGGAAAGCAGGACTGGGGCCAGGTGCCACCACCAGGACAGGGCTGCTCTGTGGACAGCAGGAGGGAGGGAGTCAGGACCAGGCTCGCAGCCACCTGGGGCAGTTTCCCACTGCAATCAGCTGCCTTCCCAGGGGACTTTGGTGAATGTGGGTGAAACTTAATTTGGGGCCAAAGCAGACATCATCATAGACTCAGTGACAGCACAGAACGGAGGCGGTAAGTACTGGACAAGCGGCAGCTGACGGTATTCTAGCCACTCATTGTACTTTTCTGTGATTTGAAAAGCCCCTGCTATGATCTGGTGTTCACGAACTGCAGCGAAACTTCAGCCCAGCAGTCGTTCCCGGGAGGCGAGTCTGCGGCTGAACTCAGCATTCGCCTGCCCAGGACGCAGGATCCTCGGGGACACCAGGCTGTGCCCGGGGGTGGGGGCCCCGGGACCCCTGGGCTGCTGCCCTGTTGCTGTGGATTCATTCTGAGAGGAGGAGCACAATGGGGGCAAGAGGCATGGAGTCACGACACAGACCCCAGGAGCCGGGTGAAAGTGGGCTAAGGTGAGCAGCCCGCAAACTCGTTTATTTCAGTTGGAGCAGCAGCTTATATAGCTGAGGCAGCCAATCCAGTCAAGGGGCGGTCTATGCCCTAACCAGTCACAGCCTGTCGCCAGGCAGGCTCCTTTGCCAAGTGGGTTCTGAAGCCATTCCTGAGTAACTGACGCTCGCTTGCCAGTGCCATCTTGGCATGGCCTCCTCATTCCCCCACAGTGCCTGAGAGTAAATCACACCCTGTCCGAGGTCCGCTTCCTTCTGTTTCAGGAGGGGAGAAAACGCAGGTGCCGGCCCAGGCACTACTCCTGTCTTACAAAGGGCACACAGGCCGATCGAGGGGCAGCCCGTCACCCGGACCCAGCGGTGCACACCCGGGGAGCTGAGGCTGCCGAGGCACCTCCCTGGCCTCAGCTCAGGGTTCAGCACAGGGAGGCCGCTCAGAAAACACCGAGGGAGAGGAGAAAGAAGGGAGAGGAGGGACTGCTGCTTGCCACACGAGACTCTAGGCGTGTCGGGTCGCAGCTTCAACGGTGGCGTCAATTGCAGGAACACTAAATACTCAACAACCCAGAATTCTCGCTGCTTTCTTTAGGGTTGTAATGGGTATAGGCCACAGGTGTGGGAAACATCCAGCCCGTGGGCAGCATCACTGGGTTGGGCCCTGGCAAGGCGACCGTGGGCAAGACTCCAATTCCAATAAATGGAGAGCAGGCTAAGTATTTTATTTTTTTGTTTAAAGGTTTATTTTATTTATTTGAAATACAGAGTTACAGAGAGAGGTAGAGGCAGAGAGAGAGAGAGAGGTCTTCCATCTTCTGATTCACTCCCCAGATGGCCACGATGGCCGGAGCTATGCCGATCCAAAGCTAGGAGCCAGGAGCTTCTACCAGGTCTCCCACACAGGTGCAGGGGCCCAAGCACTTGGGCCATCTTCTACTGCTTTCCCAGGCCATAGCAGAGAGCTGGATCGGAAGAGGAGCAGCCGGGACTAGAACCGGCGCCCATATGGGATGCTGGCGCTTCAGGCCAGCGCTTTAACCTGCTACACCACAGTACCGGCTCCAGGCTAAGTATTTTCTAAAAAGTATTTACTTATTTATTTGAAAGGCAGAATTACAGAGAGGGAGGAACAGACAGAGAGAGATCTTCCATTCACTGGTTCTCTCCCCAAATGGCTACAAAGACATGGGCTGGGCCAGGCTGAAGCCAGGAGCCTGGATCTTCATCAGGGTCTCCCATGTGGATGGCAGGGACCCAAGGACTTGGGCCAACTTCTGCTGCTTTCCCAGGCGCATTAGCAGGGAGGCGGATTGGAAGAGGAGCAGCCAGGACTTGAACCGGCGCCTGTAGGGGATGCTGGCATTGCAGACGCTGCCTTAACCCGCTGTGCTACAACGCTAACCCAGCAGGCTAATCTTGAAGCTGTTGATTTTGTATGGCCCACAAACGATGTTATAAAGATCCGAACGGCCCTTGGCGGAGAAAGGCTTCCGCAGCCCTGGGCGGGGAGGGTGGTTCAGATGACGCGGGTCTCTGTACAGAGTGGACGCACAGGGTGGGAGTGGGGACACTTCCTCCTCCTCAGGATAGTTTTTTGTGACAACTGCGCTCACCAAGTCAGTACTTCTGGGAAGAGAGGAGCGGAGGCAAAGGGAGAGGGGGGACCTGAAGCAACTCTGAGCGCCTGCTGTGTGCCTGGCCTGTGCTGAGCCCAGGCTCCCCAGAGAAGGGCAAGTGAGGCACCCCCGACGCTGGCGAATAAACAAGACAGAGCAGGGCTTGGTGCACAGGGCTGCAAACACAAGGTGGGCCCCGGGCAGCAGGAAGGCTCTGGCTGGGCAGGTGACCCACAGTCGGCCCCGGGGGCTGCGATGGGGCAGTCAGCACCCTGGGGACCGGGCCCTGACTTCCAGCCTCAGTGCCACCGCTTTCTTGCTTGGGCGAGTCCCCCCTGCTCAGAGGCTCAGTTTTCTTGGCTGTGGAATGGGGCCACCAGGTGCTTGCCGGGCTGGGTGTGTATTAAGTGTGACGGAGTGCATCAGGAATTCAGCCCCCAGCACGGCTCTCAGCGGAGGGCAGATTGCTGCGGGCTGGGAGCGTCTGCGATTGGCACAAGGCTGTGCAGCCAGGGCAGGTGGCGGCACAGGCAGGGGGTGCCCCAGACACAGGTCAGGTTTGTCATTGGTGATGGCGGCGGAAGCGGCGGCTCTGTTTGAAAGGTGATCCATTTTTCAGTGTGGACATAGGAGAACCACCTGCCTGGGTGATGGAGCCGCAGCCAAGCCAGGGTCAGGTGCCGGTCACCAGGAAATGCCTGCCTCACACGTCCTTGGAAATCCATAAAGCAATGCACGTGTCATTAGGGACAGAGTAAAGGAAGCTGAAAGAGGGCCGCGGGCTCTCTCAGACCAGGGAAGAAAAGGGAGCATCAGAGAGGGCGGTGGACAGGGAGGAGGTGGGGGCGGGGGGTTGGCCCGCGCTGCGCGTGCGTGCACTGCCCAGGAGCCTTCGCCTGGGGCGAGGATCGGGAAGTCCGGGAATTCTACGGAAAGGAGTCAGGGTTTTCATCCAGAAGTTTTCGCCGCTCAGTTTCTGTTCCAAGAGGGAGAGAAACTCGGTGAGAGCTGTCGGGGTTGGGGTCATCTGGAACTTCACGCCCTTGGGCCGTCACCTCCCTACGCAGGCTCCCTCCTAAAGTCCTCGGTGGTTCTGCTCAATAGGGCTTTTTTAAGAGTGAGTGAGTGAGTGAGTTGAAATGTTGAATGACGAGAGAGAGAGACAGAGAGACAGACATCGATCTTCCTCTGCTGGTTCACTCCCCAGATGGCCTTCACAGCCAGCATTGAGCCAGGCCAAAGCCAGGGGCCAGGAATCCCAGCCGGGCCTCCCCTGGGAGTGGCAGGGGCCTAAATATTTGGGCCATCTTCTGCTACTTTCCCAGGCACATTAGCAGGGAGTAGGATTGGAAGCAGAGCAGCCAGGACTCGAACCCGCAACCAAATACGGGTGCCAGCGGTGCAGCCAGAACTCAAACCAGTGCTCATATGGGATGTCCCACTGTTGCAGGAGGTGGCTTACCCGCCGTGCCACGCCGGCCCCCGGGGCCCGTGATGTTAGAGGACAAAGTCCTCTGGGGAGGCAGCAGGAGTCTCTGGAAGAAGTGGGTTGCTGGGAGGCTGGTCAGCCAGTGTCGTGAACGCCACTTGTCACGCAGCTCGAAAAGGCTAATGCGACATTCAGAGAACGGGGAGGAATCACACAGAATTGGATAGCCTTTTCAATAGACTTTATTGTTCAATCCCACTCAATATATATATTCAATGCACACATCTAAAGCTCAATACCACTCAGTATGTCATTAGTCCACACATCTAGGAGTAAGACAATCTCTAAAATTATCCAGCACTAGTAATAAGTGTAACACATGCAAAGCATAAAAGCATAACCGGTCTAAGCACTCATGGCTAAGGATGCAATACGAATGCTGCGTTCTCAGGGTTCGTACCATGGCCACGAAAAGTCAAAGTCCAGAGTCCAAAGTCTCCGTTACCACTCGGAGAGACGGATCTCAGAACAGTCACTTACGGGCAGGAGTCGTGGGATGACTGGCGCTCTGGGCAGTAGGCTCGACGTTCCCAGACGTACGGCGAGGTGAAGGGGTGGACCGGTCACCTGATGAGAGGTCCGGTGAGGCTCCGACGCCTGGGACGCCCAGGCGAGGTGGGCTCCAGCGGAGAGGCGAGCAGAGCTTCCGTCCCTTGCACTGAGCCCCGGTCCCCGAGGGGAAGCAGAGCAGTTGTGCAGCTTGGCTTTTCATCCCCCCGCCCCCCCCCCCGCTGGGGTAGGTGGGCGGTGAAGGTGCCCTGGGGTGTCACCAACCATAAGCTCATCCTTTGGGGTGTCACCAACATCACAATCCTTTGGGGTGTCTGGGTGTGACCAGTGGTGTTTTAGGGGTCTCCTGGGTGTGGCCAATCATGGTGCAGTGGTGTGGGTGAAGCAATGCAGTAGCCAGCTGGTTGGCTGCTTCTTACGATGTGACGTCACCCAGTCCTTACCTCGCCACCTGTGTCTGTTCTGACAGATGGTCTGGGCAGTTCCTGGTGCTTAGTGGCCTTAGCTTAAGTAGCTCCATTTTGGCTTTGCTTTATATCTTTCTTTTTGGGTTAGCGTGTTCCGTAACTCTTTTGGGACTCCTGTGGGATTCCCCACACACGGCTGTCCCTGTCTCCTGGTCACTCTGCGGCGGGCTTTATCCTCCTCTGTCGTCCCTGACTGACCGATCACCAGCCTGGCTTGCGCCTTCCCAGCCCACGCTGATTTTTGCTTTCTCAGCTAGAAGGCGTTGAGTGCATTAACACTCGCCAAGTGGGTAGTTTATGCTGTACAGAATAGAGCTCCCTTACACAAAACACACTAGACCACACAGTGTTACATGGCTACTATAGATCTTCCTTAGTGAAGGAGGAAGGGCTGTGCTGAGCTAAAAGGAGGAGGAAGATTTTCCTTTCCCTTCCCTCCAAGCGAGACTAAGGAATTGGAGGACGCCCCAGGCTTCTGGCTGCAGTAATGGGGAAATTAGGTTCAGAAAGACCCTGAGCTGGAGTTTCAGCGGCACTAGGGAGGAGAAGGAGGAGCTGCCCGTCTCACATCTTCCACATGAGCCCCGAGCTCACGGAGCAGGCGGAAGCCCCAGCTCATCCCTCTGACCAGTGTTCGAACCCAGCCCCAGCTGAGTGTGGGACCGTCTACAAATCACCTGCCCTCAGGGCACCGTTTGTGCTCCGTTTGCAAAACAGAGGAAATACAGCAGAAATCTTGGAAAGTTCCTTCTCCACCCCTTTTCTCTCTATAATTAGGCTTGTTAATGAAACTCCCCCTCCCTCATCAAAAAAGCCAGGGAATGAAGGCTAATGGCCCAAGAATAGACATCTCACATTTTCCGTATCAAGAAGCCAGGAGCCAGGCGATAGAACACACTTAAGTTACAATGTTTCCACTAGGCAGCCTTTACAAGTGACACGGAAGTGCATCATGAACATGAAGGACGTTCAGGATACGTTTATCACGTGTGTGTAATACCTTGTGAAACAAGAGGTGGTTAAAAGCAGTGTGTAAGGGCAGGTGTCACGGTGCAGCTGGGATGCCCACAGCCCATAGCAGAGTGCCTGGGGCCAAGCCTGGCTCTGTTTCCAATCCAGCTTCCCGCTAATGTGCCTCGGAGGCAGCAAGCACTTGGCCCAAGCACTTGGATTCCTGCCACCAGTGTGGGAGACCTATAGGGAGTTCCAGGCTCCTGGCTTCAGCCTGGCCCAGCCTTGGCTGTTGTGGGCACTGGGGTGGGAACCAATAAATGGAGGATCTCTCTCTTTCTCTCTTTCTCTCTTACTCTCTCTCTCTCTGCCACTACCTTTCTTTTTTCAAATATTTATTTATTTATTTATTTGAAAGCCAGAGAGTTAGAGAGAGAGAGAGAGAGAGAGAGGCAGAGAGAGAAAGAGTCTTCCATCTGCTGGTTCACTCCCCAAATGGCCACAACAGCCAGAGCTGGACCAATACGAAGCCAGGAGCCAGGAGCTTCTTCTGGGTCTCCCACATGGGTGCAGGGGCCCAAGCACTTGGGCCATCTTCCACTGCTTTCCCAGGACATAGCAGAGCTGGATTGGAAGTGGAGCAGCCGGGACATGAACCAGCACCCATATGGGATGCCAGTACCATAGGCGGCGGCTCCACCCACTATACCACAGTGCCAGCCCCCTATCACTTCCTTACAAATAAATAAGTAAATCTTGTAAAAAAAAAAAAAAAAACCACGGTGTATATCATCTCCATTTTTTGCAGAAACAGAAAAATCCATCTTAAAACTCACATGGAAACCTGACACTAAGTAATCAAACCAATCTCGAGGAAGAACAAAGTTGAAGTCTCCTGCTTCCGGATTGCAAAACTCACGGCAAGGCTGCTAATGAGAACAGAGAGGCACTGGCACACAAGTCCCTCAGCGGGAAGTGGCCGCAGGCAGGGGACAACTTGCTGAGTGTTTACGCAGGGAACACTGCCGCCAGCCGGGGCTGGGGACGGTGACGTCGGCTTTTACTCCCGGAAGGGTTCCTGTGTGTCCATATAAGGGCGGTAAAAGCCTACAGCCTCGCTGGCCAAAGGTGGTGGCCACACTTCAGAGGCGGCACCTTGAACAAGGAGGTGCCTATGGACAGCCGAGGAAATGGGCTGTCCACGTGGATTCGACTACCCGGTCACTAAGCATCCGTGCAGGCGAGCCCAGCGGACAGGCACAGTCTTCCGACACCTGCACGCCCCCTCCCTCTCCTTCTCAGCCTGAAACCAGGCTCCGAACGCGCTCAGCCCGCCCCAAGCTTTTAGGTGGCGGAGGGTTGAGTCCTTCTCAGAGCTCTGCGCAGTCCCTGGCTGACCCTGGGTGCTGGGACACAGAGGAGACCCCAGGAGCCACAGCAACTTCGCCCTGCAGCAGAGAGCCGGCTGTCCCCGTGAATGCATCGGCTGGAGAGCAAACACTCCAGCAGCCTCAGAGAAACGAAACAGCCGGAGTTGCCGCCATGCGTGTCCTGCAATACCCAGTTTTCAAGCAAAAACTGTGGTTCACACAGAGAGGGAGAGGACGCTGCGTACCGGGGGAGAAACCGTCAATAGACACTGACCCTGACAGAAGCTGTCATAAACGCGTCAAAGAGTGAAATGAACACGTGAGTGAATAACTAGAATTTCCCAACAGAGGAATGAAAATTATGTAAAAGTCAAACAGAAATCCTAGAGCGAAAAGGTGTAATAATTGATTATTTTTAAAAAATGCACCAGATAGTCTCAATAGAAGATGAGTTAGCAGAAAAGATAAATGTTACATCTGAAAAGAAATCAATAGAAATTCTCCAAACTGAAAAGCAGGGGGAAATTAAGAATAAAAAACAGCCTCGGAAATCGAAAGGGTAAAGTGAGCATCCCAGCATCCGTGTAACGCAGCCCCGGAAGAGAGAAGGCGGGAAGGAAACGCAAGCACCGCGGCCACGTCGCCCCAGACTTGGTGGAAAGCCTTGGCCAGTAAATCCAGGAAGCCCAACGAGAAGGCTCGGCACAGACAGCCGCGCCCGGGGTCTCGGCCAAACCGCAGGAAAGAAGACACAGCGAATCTCTTGGAGGCAGGAACAGGAAGACGAGGAACAGGGACACGATGCAGCTGAGGTCTCACCGTGATGTTGGAGGCGGGGACACCGGGGTGACACCACGTGCAGAACGAGAACCTCGCCCATAGACTCTGCACAGCAACACTGGTCTTCAACGGGGAGCCACGCCTCGTACAGGTGCACAAAACCATAAAAGCTGCGCGTCTATGCAAGTTCTGTTTTACAAGGAAAACTGAATCAAAGCTTTCAACCAAAGGCAACCGGGACCGGCGGTCATGCAGAGCCGAGGGAGGAAGGAAGAACCCTGGCGTTGTTAAGGGCTGGCGATTTTTTTTTTTTCATTTTCTTAATTTCTTTAAAAGATATATGATGATTAAGGCAAAAACTGTAGCACTGTAGCACAAACACATTGACATCACAACAATAGGGCAAAGAAAGGTGGCTGACTGAACCATGCTGGGGCAAACTGGCTGGAAACTGATCCTTCGGACTTTGAAGTTGATTGTAGTAACGTGGAGATGCACTGTCTGTCACTCTGCTTTTCAAATAAATCCTTTTAAATTTTTTTTTTTTTACAAAAAGGCAGTATAGAAAGAAACAGAGGAATAACAGAGAGATGAGGCAAGTAGAAAGCAAATAGCAAGAGCCGGTGTTGTGGCGCAGTGGGTTAAGCCATAGCCTGTGACTCCAGCATCCCGTATAAGCACTGGTTCAAATCCCGGCTGCTCCACTTCCAATCCAGTTGCCAGCTAGTGTGCCTGGTCAAGCAGCAGAGGTGACCCAACAGCGCGGGCCCCTGCCACCCACATGGGAGACCTGGATAGAGTCTGGCTCCAGCTTGGCCCAACCTCAGCCATTGCAGCCATGTTCCAGCAGATGATGGAAGACTCTCTCTCTCTCTCTCTCTCTCTCTCTCTCTCTCTCTCTCTTCCCCTGTAACTCTACCTTTCAAATAAATAAATCTTTTTTTAAAAATAGCAAATTCTAAGACCAATTCTAATTAGGCCAATAGCTATATTAAATGGGCTATGGGGCCAACGCTATGGCGAAGCGGGTGAAGCTGCCACCTGCAGTGCTGGCATCCCACATAAGCCGGGCTCGAGTCCTGGCTTCCCCACTTTCTATCCAGCTCTCTGCAATGGCCTGGGAAAGTAGTAGAAGATGGTCCAAGTCCTTGGGTCTCTGCAGCCACGTGGAAGACCCAGAAGAAGCTCCTGGCTCCTGGCTTCAGCTTGGCTCAGCTCTGATCATTGCGGCCATCTGGGGAGTGAACCAGCAGATGAAACCCCACCCCCTGCCTCTCTGTAACTGCCTTTCAAATAAATAAATAAATCTTTAAAAAAAAAAAGTGAATGGACTAAACCTTCCATCAAAAGGCAGATACTTCAGACTAGATTTAAAGGCGAGATCTAACTATGTGCTAAGAAGGAGAGAGGTTGAAGAAAAAAATAATGTGCAAATAGAAGCCCGAGAGGGTTCCATGGGTCGTATTCATAACAAAAATAGATGTTGACAAGGTGTGTTATTGTAAACAGCAGGGAACACTTTGTAATGATAAAAGTACATGTGGCCTAATTATATAGCAATTATAGGTGTATACCCATAAATACTTCAGGGAGGGAGTGGGGGGGGAGAGAAAGAGAAATTGAGTTGGCAGTTAAAAACCTAGCCACAAAGAAAACGTCAGCCACGCCTCGCTGGCTTCACTGGTGACTCCCATCAATCCTCCAGAAACTTGGAGACTACAGGGGGAAGCACTCCCCGGCTGGGGAACTAGGGGTCAAGATTCCTCATGAGCCTGGGTACAGAATTAATTATTTTTAAGATTTATTTTATTTATTTGAAAGAGTTACAGAGCGAGGTAGAGCCAGAGAGAGAGAGAAGTCTTCCATCCACTGGTTCACTCCCGAGATGGCTGTAATGGCCAGAGCTGGGCTGATCTGCAGCCAGGAGCCAGGAGCTTTTTCCAGGTCTCCCATGCAGGTGCAAGGGCCCAAGCACTTGGTCCATCTTCTACTGCTTTCCCAGGCCATAGCAGAGGGCTGGATCGGAAGTGGAGCAGCCGGGACTCGAACTGGCGCCCATTTGGGATGCTGGCACTGCAGGCTGGGGCTTTAACCCACTTTGCCACACAGCGCCAGCCCTGATACAGAATTCTTTAACCAACCCAGCTGAGCGCCAACCTCACGGCCAAGGAAGAGCTGTCCTGGGAAACCCCACGTCATTCTGCACACGCCACCCGATTATCACGTGAGGGAGATGATCACAGCCCTCGCAACAGAGGCGGGCAAAACCCAATGCCCATTCAGGGTGAAAAAGAGGAGCCGCTTCACGCACGCTAGGGGAAGGGCACGCCGCCACCTGCTAATGCATCCGTGAGGCCCACAGCTGGCGCCCCATCCCGTGGGGACAGACCGGATGTCCAGCTGGAAATCAGCAGCGGAGGTCTGCTCTCACCACTGCTACTCCACGTGGTGCACAGACGCCCATCAGGCTCAGATGGAAACAAAATGAAACAAGCGACTCTACAGAGCGCTGGTGCAGTTAGAGGCACTCTGCCTTAGGCGTGACTGATGGGAATGTGAAATGATAAACCCTCTGGGAAACGCAGCTTGGGGGTCGGTGCTGTGGCGTAGTGGGTACAGGTTCTGCCTGCAATGCTGGCATCTCATAGGGGCGTTAGTTCGAGTCCCAGCTGCTCCACTTCCGATCCAGCTCTCTGCTATGGCCTGGGAAAGCAGTAGAAGATGGACCAAGTCCTTGGGCTGCACCTGTGTGGGAGACCAGGAAGAAGTGCCTGCCCCCTGGATTCGGATAGGCTCAGCTCCAGCCATTGTGGCCAACTGGGGAGTGAACCGGTGAATGGAAGACCTCTCTCTCTCTCTACCTCTCCTGTTTCTGTGTAACTCTGAGTTTCAAATAAATAAATAATTATTTAAAAAAGAAAAAGAAAAACAGCTTGACAGGATTTATATTTTAAATATTTCTTTATTTAAAAGGCAGAGTTCTGGGGGCGGGGTGCTGAGGGACACGGAGAGGGAGAGAGATTTTCCATCCACTGTTCACTCTCCAAATGACTGCCGTGGCTGGGGCTGGGCCAGGCTGAAGCCAGGAACCAGGAACTCAGTCCGAGTCTCCCACCTGGGTGCAGGGGTCCGAGCACTGGGCTATCCTCTGCTGCTTTCCCAGGCACATTAGCAGAAGCTGGGTCAGAAGTAGAATAGCCAGCCAGGGCCAGGTGCTGTGGCGTAGTGGGTAAAGCCACCGCCTGCAGTGCCAGCATCCCATTTGGGTGTCGGTTCGAGTCCCAGCTGCTCCACTTCCAATCCAGCTCTCTGCTATGGCCTGGGAAAGCAGTAGAAGATGGGCCAGGTTCTTGGGCCCCTGGACCCACGTGGGAGATCCAGAAGAAGCTCTGGGCTCCAGGCTTCAGATCAGATCAGCTCTGGCCATTGTGGCCATTTGGGGAGTGAACAAGTGGATGGAGGACCTTTCTCCCTATCTGTCCCTCTCTCTATAACTCTGCCTCTCAAATAAATAAATAAATAAATCTTTTTTTAAAGCACTTTATCTTATGATCCAGTAATTCTTTGCCTAAGTATAGACTGAGTATTTCTTATCCAAATACTCGGGACCGGAAGTGTTTTAGGTGTTTGGAGTATTGGTATATGTGTGTAGACATACCTTGAGGATGGAACTCAAGTCTAAACATGAAATTTATGCATGTGTCATGTGCACCCAATACGCATAGCCTGAAGATAGAATTACACAAAATCTTTAATGCAGCTGCAGTTTGCCTGCAACGTGGCCCATGAGTTCAGGCGCGGAATTTTCCACTGTGGCGTCGGGCCGGTCCTCCACAAGTCGGCTGTTGGAGCATTTTGGACTCTTAGATCGTTGGAGTTGAATGTTCAACCTCTATCTACCTGAGGGAATTAAAAGCACACGTCTACACAAAGATGCATACACAAAGGATCGCGTCAGCATTATTCAGACCACAACAAAAATTGATGCAACCCAACATGCTTCAGCAAGAGAACATGGAACAAACGGTGACACATCCACCCGTGGAATGCCGCTGAGCAGAAGGGCTGAGCCCTCTCCCTGCCCGCAGCGGCTGACCCCAAAGCCAGCTCGCCCCGTGAGGACAGCCAGGCAGGGGCTGGGGTTTTACAGGAAACTCTGGGCACAGCAAAATGACAGAAACCGGCCTGGCGGTTATCTGGGGCAGGAGACAGATGGCAAAGGGACAGGAGTTGTTTCGGGCGCTGGAAGAAGGCTCAGCCAGGCCGTGAGTGTGACTGCGTGGCCGTGCACGTTCCCCGAGACTCGGCGGAGGCTCCCGTGGGTGGGAACGCACCTCGGCAGGCCTGCAGAGGAAAACGGGGCAGGCAACCGCTGCGGGGCAGGCAAGTGCGGGACCAAGACTGCAGGCGCTGACCCACATTAACGTCTGCTTTGACCTCCGCGTGCTACAAGCTTGAGACTGAGCTGCCTGGTCCAGGGGGACAGAAAGGCCTGCGACCCCATCATTGCAGAGCAATGTGGCAAGGCGTCCCCCGAGTCCCAAGGGCTGGGGGCACAGAGGAGGGAGCCGTCACCCCCTTCCAGAACACAAGGGCCCAGAGCCGCCTCCTCCCAGGCGCCCAGATCGTGGGGCCGCCCGGCTGTAGGCTTCACTTCCCGCCCACCCCCAAGTGCCAGGTGGCTGTCATTTCATTTTTAATTAAAGTGAATCAAATCCAATCTTGCCTGGAGAGTTTCCTGACATTCCTTGGAATAACTGGAGTCTCCCCAGGGTGTTGCAGAAACTGGGTTGGGCCTCTCTGTTCTAAGCTCTGAGAACAGCCCTGGAGGCCACTTCCTGGATGCTGATTGGCTGTCAGTGGGGCGAGGACCCAGGCAGGCGGCAAGAAGGATGGTGATGTAAGTGGAAAGAATGGCCCGTGCAAAGGCCCTGCTTGGGGGCCCAGCGTGCTCGGGGCACTGTCTGGAGCCCCGATGAGCAGGTGGAGTTGGCCATGGCCTTGAGGAGCCTGGAGTGTGGGTGTGAACGGCGCTGCATAGCCTTGGAGGATGCTTGGGCTCTGCGCAGGTGTCTAAATGTCTTAGGTGGGTGGCTTGGTCCCAGCTACACGGGAGACCCATGGAGGGCAGAACGCAGCCTCCCGGGGTCTCCTTATAAGCCTGGGAAGGAGGCTGACGAGGGGGAGGTCCAGAGAGGGGAAGTGACCCGCCCCAGTCCCCCAGAGGCAGAGCTGGGATTCGAACCATGATCTGCGTCGCCAAAGCCTCAGCTCAGAAACCCCATGGCTGGGTCTGGCCGGCCCATTCAAGCTGTCCCCTAGGTCCCAGCTCCCAGGAGACCAGGCAGCAGGTGGGCGGCCTCCAGGGAGCGCCTCCCTGGCAACCTGGGCCCTGCCTCAGTTGTCCCAGGTGCTAGGGAAGTCACCACCAGCTCAGGCATGACTAACGCTGGAAAGATGTGCTGAAAGTTAGCGCCGGTGACTAAGAGGAAGCAAAGGTGTCCCTCGGCTCCCCGCCCCCACCCCACGCAGCCGTTGCCCAATTCCTTCTATTGGGAAGGAGGTGTGGGCCCGTGTGATTGCCGCAGCCCGGCTGCCTCCAGCCGGCCGCCTTGCCCACCCCACCCGGGCCGTGGCAGGATGCCCGCGTGTCCGTCATCGCCCCCGGGCCCTGGCACAGAGCTGGCCGTCATCCCCATCAACCGAGCGGAAGCCACTCCTCGGCCTGGCACGCGATGCCCTGTCCGCCAGGCTCAGCCCGCGAGTCCCCACGTTCCAAACTTCTGCCCCCGTCGTTTTTGCCATTTGGGCTTCAGCCACGCCAGGCCCCCGCCAACCCGACACCACACTGGGTTTTCCATGTGTTGACTCCAACTCTTATAGCCCCTGCTTGGTCACCAAGCCACTCCTGGTCACCCTAGTCCTGGAGACTCCAAGCACTGCCCACTGGGGCCCAGCCTGGGTCACCTGGAGATGGGAGTCACCTGCCCAGGGGTCTGTCCTGGTTCCCACGTGATTTCAGGAGACCCCATGCTAAGTCCTCCTTGGAGCACCCTGCACGGACACCCAGGCCAAGCCAGTACTCCCACCATGGCGCCCTGCTCCCAAACAGGTGGCTGTAGCCCTTGGGACGAGGGGTCATGGCGACTTCTTCCTGCGCCTGTCTTCCCATAAGGCTATGAGCCTTCGGCGCCTAGAACCCCAACTCAGAGGTTGGACATGGGAGACAGGGAGGATGGAAAGAAAGGAGGGAGGGAGAGAGGGCACCAGGCAGTCTCGTCTTGCTAAGGGGAACTTATTACCTTCAAAGAGAGGGCAATGTCAGGGCCAGTGCTGTGGCTTAGCAGGTAAAGCTGCTGCCTGCAACACCAGCATCCCCTATGGACTCCGGTTCGAGTCCTGGCTGCTCCACTTCTGGTCCAGCTCCCTGCTAATGTGCCTAAGAAAGCAGCAGAGGATGGTCCAGGTGCTTGGGCCTCTGCCACCCATGTAGTAGACCCAGAAGAAGCTCCTGGCTCCTGGCTTTGGCCTGGCTCAGCCCCAGCCATTGTGGCCATTTGGGAATGAACCCTCGGATGGAAGATCTTTCTCTCTGTGTCTCTCCCTCTCCCTCTCTCTCTCTATGTAACTCTGCCTTTCAAATAAAATAAAGGTTTTAAGAAAACAAAGGGACAGTGTGGCTGCTCGCACTGTTGGAACAGTGCTACTCGCCAGTGCATCTCTGTCCTAGACGGAGGATCAGTATGCGTGTGTGTGTACATGTGTTCACGTGTGTGTGCACGTGTGTGTGTACCTGTGGGTGTGGGTATGCACACACGCACGTGTGTGTGTGTGTGTGTGTGTGGAGGGCTTACATATTTTAGGCTCTGTGTGTCCTCTCTGCTCATCTTGGTACATTCTTCTGTTGTTTGTTTTCACAACCCTTTAAAAACACAAAAGCTGCTCTTACTAACTGGCTGCACAAACACAGGCCAGGGCAGCATTCGGGCACCAGCCTGGACTCTACACACCCAGAGACGTCAGTAAGGAGAGAAAGGTCGGGGCTGCTGGGTGGCGCAGGGCTTGCGCTGCACGCGACGCTGGCCTCTCTCGCTGGAGCACTTGGTTTGATTCCCAGCGGCTCTGCGTCTGTTGCAGCCCCTGCGAATGCAGGTGGCCCAAGCGCTTGGGCCCCTTGTACCCCCGTGGGAGGCCTGGGTAGGGTTCCTGGGCCTGGCTTCGGCTTGGCCCAGCCCTGGATATGGAGACCTTTTGGAGAGTGAACCGGCAGGTGGAAGAGCTCATTCGTGCGTGCTGTCTCTCTCTCTCTCTCTCTCTCTCCCTCTCTCTCTCTGCCCACGCCCCCCCCCCACCAGTCACTCTGCCTTTCAAATAAATGCATCTTAGAAAGGGAGGAGCATTGTAAACCCCCCTCCAGGAATCGGCACTGTCGACATTTCGGCCGGTTTCTCTAGGCTCTTGCATAATCTACATTTTACAATGGAGAGTTAAACCCTCCTACTGTTCACTCACTGGCCATGTACAGTCAACAGCCAGGGGTGGCCCAGCTTCATGCCACTGATGGTGGAGCCAGGATGCTGGCTTTGGGGTGTTCTTTTTTTTTTTTTTTAAGATGTATTTATTTGAAAGGCGGAGTTACAGAGAAAAAGAGGCAGAGGCAGAAAGAGAGAGATTTTCCATTCGCTCGTTCACTCCCCAAATGGCCGCAATGGCCAAGGCTGGGCCAGGCCAAACCAGAAGCCAGGAGCCTCATCTGGGTCTCCCACAGGGGTGCAGGGGCCAAACACTTGGGCCATCCTCCACTGCTTTCCAAGGAGCACTAGCAGGGAGCTGGATCAGAAATGGAGCAGGTGGGTCTCAAACTGGCACCCATATGGGTTGCAGGCACTACAGACAGAGGCTTAACCCGCTACACCGCAGCGCCAGCCCCCAGGACAGGCAGTGCTGCGTGGCATGGGCCTCGCCGTGTCCTTGACTTCGTCTCTGTTGGGTGTAGTCAGAGAGACCGGAATGGGTGGAGTTGCTGGACTGTGTCCCCCGCAGGACCCCCGCAGTGGACACAAGGAAGTGCTTCTTGCTGGCTATTTTGTTTTATTGTTTATATTCCTTCTCTCGTGGCTTTCCAGCCTCGGTGCAGAGGAGCAAATGGCGCTGGTGGACACAGAAGCAGAGGCGCCGGCCGGCACCTGCTCCGACCCCCAGAGCAGATGAAGCCCCGCCGTGCAGCGGGCCCAGATGATCAGGGCCTGGCCAGGCGATGGAGCCGCCAGCCCTGAGCCCTGAGCCCCGGAGCTCTCTCTCAGGCCAGGCGACACGGAAGTGGCCCCTGCCACAGATGTCTGTGAGGGCAGCTGACGTGTGCAGACTCCAGGAGACCCACTCCTCGCCTTCCAGGGAGAGTGGGGAAGACGCCCTGCAAAGCCAGCCCTGGCGGTCAGGAGCCCCTGGGCCCGTCCTGGGACAGCCAGGTGATTGACAGGCATGGGGTTGGGGGGGCAGCAGCCCCGTGCAGGATGAAAGCCCAGAATGCATAGTGGACCCCGTCCAGGCGCATACGGACTCGTCCAAGTCTCCCACCCTTACAGGGACGAAACCAATAGCGCAGCGGGGGTGGCGAACTCGCCCGGGCACACCGTGGGCAGTGGGAACCCTGCGCCAGGCTCTCTGCCTGCCTTCAACACCGGTGCTCGGGGCCTGGATCCCGCTGCGGGTGGGGGTACACCCCCACCCTCTAGAACGGGTGCACCTGCAGGAGTCCCCAGGCCGACGGGAGCTGTGCCCTCCTCTGAGCAATGGGCGCCTCACACCGCCCCACACAGCCCACAGGAGGGCTGGCAGGGGGCGGACACGAGAGGGAGGACTGGAGGGGGTGACCCCGGGCTGAGGCAGCCTGCAGGGAGCCGTCCTGGAGAAGCGGCCCCTGTGTGCCTCTCACAGCCGGGGGCCCTGGGCTTTCCAAACCTTTCCCTGCCCCACCCGGTCCAGAGTTCCTCCCCACCTCCCCTGGGTGTTGTGACAGCGTCTGCCTGGGCTTCCTGCCACCTGTCTCCACCTTGTGTCCACCCTCCCCACCCTGTCGCAGGCGCCACTGCCCTTGAAACAGAACCTGGCCTTGTCACTGTCTGGCCCCAAACCCCTCTGCGGCCCCCAGCGTCCTGGTGGTTTCCTCCCTGGATCTCGGGGTAGGGGGTACCCCCTCCTCAGTGCCCCATGTGGCTCTGGGTAAGTCTGAAACCTCCGTGGGGGGCTGAACATTTGGCACAGTGGTTAACGCGCCCCATGGGACATCCACGAGCGGGGTTCAAGTCCCCGCTCCACTGCTGATCCCAGCTTCCTGTGATCCACACCGTGGGAGGCGGCAGGTGATGGCTCAAATGCTTGGGCCCCTGCCACGCACCTGGGAGGACCAAGTTGAGTGTGGGCACTTGGCTTCAGTCTGGCCAGTGTGGCTGCTGCAGGCATTTGGAGCATGAACCAATGAATGGAAGATGGATCTGTCCATCTGTCTGTCTATCATCTATTGATCTAGCTACCATCTGTCGTCTATCATCTCACCCTTCCACATATATAACAATAAGAAAGAGATCTCCGTGTGTTCCCTTCCCCGGGGCCCAGCAGGAGCTGGGAAGACCCTCACCTTCACACCCCAGTGCCCACGCCCAGAGTCAGCCCGCAGCCCCAGGTCCAGGACCCAGCGACGGCAGGGGAGCAATGGGCCCGGGGCCACGCTCCGCGCACTGACTACCTGTCCGGGGCTCCGGCCCACGTGCCAGCCCGGGTGGAGCTGGGGTGCCAGTGAGAACCCAGCAGGCCAGGCAAGAAGGTGCTTGTCTGAGAAGCCAGGCAAGGGTGACCTCACCGCTGAGTCAGCCTCCCCGCGGGCTCCCCCCTCCCTGGAGGGGCAGCGCCTGGGACAGTTTCAACAGGCAAGGTGCATGGTGGGGGCCAACAAGCGAGGCGGGTGAGTCAGGGAGGGGGGACGCCTTGCCCTTCAAAGGGAGCCGCCTCCCTCGCACCTGTCCCTCCGCACACGTCACTCCCACGCAGGAAAGGGGAGAGGGTGGCCACGGGAGGCAGGAGGCCCAACTAGCATTCATCCGGGAATCAGGGAGGACAGCAGCCGGGCCCGATTCCCGCTTCCTGCTACTGTGCACCCTGCGAGGCAAACGCGAGAGGCCTGGATGGAGTATTTGGCTCCCGGCTTTAGCCTGGTCCAACCCCAGCCACTGCGGGCATTTGGGGAATGACACAGTGAAGGATGGGAGATTGATCTCTCTCTTTCTCTCTCTTTCAAAAAAATAATTGTTTTTCTTGCATCCCACAGGAGTAAGTATTCCCCGGAAAAGCCTGGAGCCTGACTTTGGAGGCCCAGCGCAGTCGACAAAAACCCCAAAGTGAAGCCCCCGTGCTCCTCACTCGCGCAGTGGAACACCGGCCAAATCCACGCCGCGACAGGACCGCCACGTGGCCACGTACGCGCCGGCAGCCACACCCAAGAGGAAAGGTCTCCAGCGAAACGCATTTCAACCCGGCGTCTCCGTAACCCCGACAGGCGCGGCACACAGGAAGTGGTGACGGGCTCCCGACAGCCTCGTCCGCGTCTGGGTCTTCCCAAGCCAGCGTGTGTTGTACGCCTGCGACTTCCTGCATTTTGACTGTGTAGGTCTCCTTCAGGGCGCAGGGGTCTTGTGCACGGTGGCCACCTAGAGCCTTGCCAGTTCTGTGACTCGGAGGGCGTTGGGCGTGGCGGCCTCGATGTGCCTGGGACCCCCGCATCCCACACAGAACGCGCTGGGCTCCATCCTAGCTCTGTTCCCTGTTCCAGTTCCCGTGCACCCTGGGAGTGAGCAGCTGACGGGTCCTGGCCACCCCCTTGCAAGGCCTGGGCTTTCTGGCTCCTGGCTTTGGGTTGGCCCAGCCCCAGCCACTGTGAGCCTTTGGGGAACGAAACAGCTCTCTATATACTGTCTCTGTGCCCTTCGAAATAATAAATTTTTTAAAATTTTTATTTATTTATGTGAGAGGTAGAGTACAGAGAGAGAGAGGTCTTCCATCCGATGGGTCACTCCCCAATTGGCTGCAAAGGCTGGAGCTGTGCCAATCCAAAGCCAGGAGCCAGGAGCTTCTTCTGGGTCTCCCATGTGGGTGCAGGAGCCCAAAGACTTGGGCCATCATCCACTGCTTTCCCAGGCCGTAGCAGAGACCTGGATCGGAAGAGGAGCAGCCGGGACTCGAACTGGTGCCCATATGGGATGCCAGCACTGCAGGCAGCAGCTTTACCCGCTACACCACAGCGCCAGCCCCCAAATAAACTTTTAACTCCACTTTCCACAAATTTTTTCAAGTCCCTTCAGACATGGCTGGGCTGGGGTTCAGCTCCTGGCCACCTGGCTCCTGGGCCCCTATGCTGGTGCCCGGGTCTACACTGCTGGCCCCCGGGGACTGAGCGGAGACGCCTGGCTCAGCGTCTGGCCTGCAGGAGACCCTGCATCAAACCGTCACTGCTGCTACCACCCTCAACCGAAGCCAGCGCCAGCGTGGGAAGCGCCCCTGGGTGACCTCCCAGCACCAGGCCACAGCTGGGTCACAAGCTTCCCCTGCACCGAGGGGAATTCGGCTCAGAGGCAGCTTCCTCATGGCTCAGGTGTGGAGGCCTCCGAGGGAGGATGATTCAGGAGCTGAAGAGCCTGGGGCTTGTGGCTCTGGGGACCGGGGGCGGGCAGGGAGGGGCCTGGTGGGAAAGGCAGCCCCGACAGCGGCCCCAGGGCCAGAAGTCAGGTGTGGGCGACTCGTCTGGGTCCCACGGCCAGGCTCTTTGGAGTGGGCAGGGTTCAGGGCACTGTGAAGGTGGGGCTCAGAGGTCAAAGGCTCAGGAGCCTGGACGCGCCCTTGGCCAAGATGCTTGCCCGCCCGGGCCTGGGAAGGAAGGACGGACCTGCTTTAGGACAGGGTCAGCCACAGCCAACTCAAGGAAGTCTGATTCCACCTGGTCCCAACGACTTCCAGCTTCGGGTGAGGCAGGCAACAGCTGCTCTAAAAATCACCCAGGCGCCTACTTTTTCCCACCATCCCCCTGCAACGGCCGCAGAGTCCGTGCCACTCATGGCTGGACCATCTCAGACCAAGATGGCTCCCCACAAGCCGCCCGATGGCCTGCAGCAGGAAACAGAAGCATCCCTGTCCCAGCATCCCCCCCCATCCTGAGACTCACTCTGATTGGTCCTGCTTTGATCACGTGTCAACCCATGAGCCAATCCCTGAAGCCAAAGCATTGGTGTATACCCATTGGCCGAATTCAGGTCACATGCTCCAGCTGGGTCTGCACCTGGCAACGGGGACGTTCAGAAGGGGGGAATTGGTTCTCTCCGAGCCGGTGAGCCCCACTGGCCCCGCTTCCGTGGGTGCTGCTGCCTGACTGAGTGTCACAGGCGAGCTGCTCCCCTCTCTAGCTCAGGGCACTACCGCAAGCGTTTCTAACTCTATTCTAAAGGACATTTTTTTTTTGCGAGATGTTCCTGTCCCTGCCTGCAGGGGGCGCCAGCACAGTGGCGGGTACACAATCCCAGCTGAACTGACCAATGTCCAGAGAGCCCCGACACCAGGGAGTAACCGGGGATCCCGTCTGCAGAGGAGAGGGACCCTCTGCCCCCTCAGCCCTCTCAGAGAAACCCAGCTGGGGCAGACCTTTAGGACCCCCACGTCCACATCTGGGTGCCAGGATTCAGGTCCTGGCTCAGGCGCCTGACTCCAGCTCCCTGCTGAGCGCCCCCTGGGAGGCAGCCGTGGTGGCTTGGGCAGCTGGGTCCCTGCCACCCTCATGGAAGACATGGTTTGAGCTCCTCCCTCCTGGCTTCATCCTGGAATTTGGGGAGTGAACCAGCGGGTGAGAGTGCTGTCTCTCTCGGCCTCCCTCTTAAGTACATAAACAAATTTTTAATTAATTAAAAAAAGAAAGAAAGAAAGAAAGACCTTCAGGCCGGTGTTGTAGCTTAGCCGATAGAGCCACTGCCTGTGATGCCAACATCCCATCTGGGCGCCGGTTCATCCTGGTCCCTCCAGCTCCCTGCTGATGCGCCTGGGAAAGCAGCAGAGGACGCCCCAAATGCTTGGGCTCTGCACCCACATGGGAGACCTGGATGAAGCCAGGCTACGGGGAGAGGATGACAGCCACGCACAGAGCTGCCTTGGACTCGGGAGGACGATGCCTGCCCAGTGTCCCTGCAGCCTAGGCTAATGCCAACCTGGTTCAGTAAAATCACAAGGGCTGGCACTGTGGCGTAGTGGGTAAAGCTGCCACCTGCTTCACTTCCGATCTAGCTCTCTGCTGTGGCCAGGGAAAGCAGGGAAGATGGCCTAAGTCCTTGGGCCTCTGCACCCACGTGGGAGACCCGGAGGAAGTTCCTGGCTTCGGATCGGCGCAGCTCTGGCCTTTATGGCCATCTGGGGAGTGAACCAGTGGATGGAAGACCTCTCTCTCTCTCTCTCTGTCTCTACCTCTAGCCCAGGGCCTGATTGCGGCTGGTCCCGAGAAGGGACTTCACGACGCCCGGAGCCAGGGGACCCAGGCCAGGGCAGCGTGGTGGGGTGGCCTGAGCGCCTGTCACTCGAGCAGCCCGGCAGAAGCTGGATGGGCAAGGGACGCAGCGGGGTGAGGACCCCTGCTCTGCAGGGGACGTCCTGGGGCTCGCACTCGGATCACTCCTGGGGCTTCCAACTCCAAGTTTGGTTTGTCTGTCTAGCATGCGGCCGCCCCTCCAATGCGGGCTTTCCCAAGCACCCCTCCTGCCGTGTCGCGCCTGTGGCGGCTCCAGTTGCTGCTGCTGACCCCACGAGGGCCGAGGAGGGCTGGACACAGATCCCAGTCCTCCCGACTTCCAGGAAGTCCGCTCTGACCACCGCCCAGCCTGGCTGAGCTGGGCGCCCTCTCGTCCACCAACTCGGTCATCTCTGTCGCCCTGGTGACTTCTCTCCCCACTGGTCTCCAGCTGACTGGATGGTGTCTATTCATTCTACTCATTGCATCCTGAGTGCCTGGCTCAACTCCAGCCCCCTTCTGGGTCCTGGCAGAGCCACCTCCCCCAGCAAGTCTTCCCAGGTTGCCCCAGAGAGCATTAGGTGTCGCCTGCTCTCCCACAGCTCTCAGCAGATGTCTGGGGACGCCAGAGGTGCGGAGAGAGCTCCTTCCACCCTCCCCGCCCGCCAGAGCTGTTACTGCAATGGAAGAAGCAACAAATTAGCAGCGGGCTGGGAGGGTAATGATTAAAACAAGGGCATTGTTGTCAGGGCTGCTAATTGCATACCTAAGGGCTGAGCCACTGTGCCTGCAGCCTGTTAACCCAAACCTCGCCTGCCCGCAGTGCCAGCCCAGCCCGGAAGGGCCCCAGAAACAGAGCTTACGGGGCAGGCGGAGGTGCCCCAAAACAGTGAGTCCCAAGAGGGTGATGCCCCTGCCGTATCTGGAGACACCTTTGAAACGACAGCTCCCCAAGGTCCTGGCCCTGACCCACGAACTCCGTGTCTGGGCGCTGAGCACCCGGGAATAAGCATTCTTGACAAACTCCCGGGGTGATTCTGAAGCCCAGCCTCGACGTGGGGTTTCCAGCCCCCCTCTGCACCCCAAAACCAGACAGAGCCCCTCCCACATCTGGCGCAGGGGCGTGGCAGGATTCAGGAAGCCGCTCTCACCTCGGGCAGGGGCCTGGGGGGCGCAGAGGACGGGTCGGGCTCACCCAGGAAATGGGGCCAAGTCTTCCTCGGGAGCGGAAGGACCCAGGGCAGCCTACTCTGCGGCTCTGGGCCCAGCAAATCTCCCAGGAAGTAGTGGGGCTTCAACCGAGGCCTCTCCAGAGTCCCGGGTGGTAATGGCGGGGGGTGGGGGGCAGTAAGGAGAGGCAGCAACAGGCCCACCTGCATGGATGCATCCACACAGCTGGCAAAGGTGAGATATTTGTGCATTGGTTTTCTTTCAATTTACCTTAATTTTTATTTACTTGATCAGGCAGAGAGAAAGAGACCTTCCATCGGCTGGTTCATTCCCCAAAATGTGCGCCACAGCCAGGGCTGAGTCAGGCTGAAGTCGGCTGCAGTCAGGAGCCTGGAGCTCCATCCAGGTCTCTCTGGGCGGCAGGGACCCGTCACCTGCTGCCTCCTGGGGTGCACGTTAGCAGGGAGCTGGGTGGGAAGCGGAGCTGGGACTTGAACTCCAGCCCTCACTCCTGAGACGCGGGCGTCCCAAGTGGCAGCGGAGCGCCCTGCACCGCAACGCCCGCCCCTGCCTTACTTTTCTCCCAGGCTTCCTCCTCCACCCGAATTGTGTAGGCGTCAGGCCCCTAAAAATGGCAAAACCGGAGTCCTTGAAGCGGTACTCCTGGCTACTGCGTCTGCGAAGGCAGCCCAAATATTTGGGCCCTTACCACCCATGTGGGAAACCCGGATGGAGTTCTCTGCTCCTGGCTTTGGCCTGGCCCAGCCCTGGAGGTTGTGGCCATTTGGGGAGTGCGCCAGCAGATGGAAGGTTTATCTCTCCCCCACCCTCTGCCTTTAAATAAATAAAACTTTTCTGAGACTGCCCCGTCCAGGTAAGTTACCTCCTCCAGGAACTCCTCCATAAAAGTGTCTTGGTGACTCCAGTCCCCAGCATTCTTGGCGCCCTGACTTCGGCTTTGTTTTGATTCACCGTTGGCGGTAGCACAGGAAGCCAAGGAGAGGATAACCAGGGACACCCCGACCCAGCCCGCACACTGCTCTAACCCCCACAGTGCCCTCGCTGGGGCTTCCTCCAATCTGACCATCCTCGACCTCCTTGGAGCAGGTGCCGTCTCAGAAACCACAGCCAAGGTCAAGTCCCAGGGTCACCGTGGGTGTGGCCCACAGGTCCATTTCTTGGCTGAGTTGCTGTTAAGCTGGCTTGGGACATGGACCTTAGCTGCATCCTGCATTTCCAGGGAACACGGAGCCGAAGCCTGCACCGCCTCGCCACGCAGTCCTGGGGGCCGGGCTGCCACGCGGTCCTGGGGGCCAGGCTGCCACGCGGTCCCGGGGGCCCGGCTGCCTCGGCTGGCACCTGGGCTGACACCTGGGCCCTGTCACGCTCACCAGCTGCTCGCTCTCACCTGCGTCCATAGCTGGTCCCTGCTGGGAGCTGGGGCCCCGCGGCCAGTGAGGGGGGGGCAGGCAGCGAGACCGCAGCACCTGCCCTGGCCCTGGCCCGAGCTGGTGCGCTGCCCCTTCCCCCGTCCCCTGCACCCCAGGCAGAAGGGGGTGGTGCATGTGGGCATTTTGTCAACACACGCCACACACACTCATACCTGCATTTATGTGTTTCTCTCTGTGTGTCAGACCATCGGCTCGCGGCCAGTGCTGTGGCATAGAGGGTTGGGCCTCTGCCTGTGGCACCAGCACCCATCTGGGCTCTGGGTCGAGTTCTGGCTGCTGCACTTCCCATCCAGCTCCCTGCAGATGTGCCTGGGAAAGCAGCAGCAGGTGGCCCAAGTCCTCCCACACGGGAGACCGGGAAGAAGCTCCTGGCTCCCGGCGTGGGCCTGGCCAGTGCAGCCATTTGGGGAGTGAACCAGCAGATGGAGGATCTCTCCTCTGACTGTTTCTATGTGTCTCTCTGTGTGTGTGACCCTCTCCGTCTTATTTCTGCCTTTGAAATAAATAAATAAATCTTAAAAAAAAAGTCTTTCCAATTTTATCTTCAACCTTTAAAAAAACCCGTCAGCTCACACAGATGGCCCAAACTCCAGTGTAAAACCACAGGGCTCCGGTTCGCTTCCCCCTCGGGGCTGTCAGTCCCTTCTCTGGGGTGGAAGTCCCGCCTTCCTTTATCTTTAACACATGGACCAGTCCCATCAGCCCCAGTGCCCTCTCTCCAACCGGCCCCCTCCCCGCCACCCTCCATGCAGGAGGCACTCAGCCGCCCAGGATAGAAACCGGCTCTGCGGGGTCCGGATCCCGGGGTTCCCCAGCGCCTGAGAGCGAGCCCAGCCAGAGCATAGGGGCTCGGGCAGGGGCGGGACCGGCCCCGCCGTGGGAGGGCACACCCCTGCCGGGCCGTCCCAAGCTACAGAGCAAGCCCCACTCCCACTGGTGGGCAGCCTCCCGGGGAACGCAGGAGTCGGGGCGAGTTGTGCGTCTGCACCCTGCGGTTCCCACGGCCCGCGATCAAGCGGCTGGACTCCTCAGTAGCCCCACCGGGGAGGAGCGGTCAACCCAGAAGGTGGGGGACTCGACTGAGACCCTTGACCCCAAGTGCACCTCACACAGCTGGGGGTGTCAGAGGAGGGATCCCACTCGGGGCTGGCTGCCCTAGCCTGCTCAGCCACCCCCCACCACTATGCTCCCCTCCGGGGGGCTCACAGCTCCCCCACCCCAGCTGAGGGCTAAAGAGGTGACCCCCTGACCCAGCCCCCACACTGCTCTCACCTCCCTGTGGCACCCTCGGCCTCCCTGGAGCAGGTGCCGTCTCAGAAACCACAGCCAAGGTCAAGTCCATTCCCGTCGCCCCGTCCCAGGGTCATAGTGGGTCTGGCCCACAGGTCTGGGCGGGTAGGAGAGGCATCCGCCGAAAGTCAGCCCCAAGCTGAGCTCAGCTCTAAGCGCCTCGCCTGGCCCTGCCAGGGCCACCGCTCCCTGTGGCTTGGCCCCCCTCACCTTCACGGAGGTGGTCCTGGGCACGGGTCACAGGCAGCCGAGGGCTGCTGGGGCAGGATTGTGGCCCCAGGGACCCTCCATGGCCCTAGTAAAGGATGTGCCTTGTGCAAAATGCTGTCCCCAGGACGTGGAGTAGGGGGGGACAGGACGCAGATTAACCAAGGCCACGGAATGAACCGGGGGCGGGGGCTTCTGGGAGGGTCCCTGGGGGGCGCAGGCTGGCTCAGCACCATGCACTCCCCAGTGGGGCCTCAGCTTGCCCACTGTTTCCCATCAGTGGTTGCCTGACGATTTCCCAGGGAGCTGCCCGGGCGGGCGGGGTGAGAGGCTGGCCCAGTGCTGGAGCCTGGCCACCTCTTCCCAGGTCAGGGCGGGGAATGGCGGCTCCGGCTGAGGCTTGGCTGTGAAACAGCAGGACGTGAGACCGGGAGGAGCCCAGAGCCCTCGGGCAGCCGTTCCCAGCCTCCTTGCCGGCACCCACGCCGCCCAGACCGGCGGTGCCCAAGTAGGAGCGGGCCCAGGTCTGGGGATGAGGCTGGGGACAGAGCAGACTTGAGGGCCGCCTCAGCTCCCCCAAGAACTTAGCTTCGAAACGGCAAAGATGAAACCAGCTGGGAGGCTGGACACTTGCCCCAGGATCCTACTTCAAGGTCAGGGGCGTGTTCCTGTCCTTGCAGGGGGTAGGGGGGCTCAGAGTGCCAGGACGCACCTGCGAGACGACAATCCTTCGAAGGTTAAAAGTCGAACCCGCAGGCCCAGCCATCCCACTTTGGGAAATACGGCCCAAGGAAAGGCAGCCAGCCCAGGAAAGGGGCACCGGCACGCGTGCTCTCTGCAGCCTGAACCCAACAGCCCAGGGGCGGGCTCAGCCTGGGTCCTGCCACAGACGACTGGAGACAGAAAGTGTGGCATTGCCACACCACGGAGCATTACACGGCCATAAAAAGGAGGAAGCGTGGATGAGCCTGTGGACGCACCAGTCCATGACGTACGTCAGAAAGGGACACGCCGTGTGCTGTCTCCTTGGGGACGCTCACACAGCTGGGTTCACAACCGCAGAGGTCAGAGGTGCGCACCAGGGAGGGGCTGAGCAAAGGAGACCCACCTGCCACTGGCCGGGAAGGACGCGCTCACGGGATGCGACACCTTGGTGACCATGGTGGCGTCAAGGTATACCGTGCACCTGCAGGTCGCTGAGAGAGCAAAGTCCACGTGTGCTGGCCACCGAAACGCACCAAGGGGCACACGGCCAGGCACGTGGCAATCACCCTGACACAGAGTCCAGGACACCGTGTTGTACCCCCTAAGCAGACCCCTGTGTGTCCACAGAGAGAGGCGACTGCGCCCCGCCAGGGAGGCTCCCACGGAGCCGGGCTGGTGGGCAGGGAGAGACGGGCAGTAAGATCAGAGTGTGGCGAAACGATAGACAGGGCCAGGGGGCGGAGTGAGGGGCGTGGCGGGGGGCCTGCTCGGGAAGGGCCCTTCTGGGGAGGAACTGAGAGCCACACAACGCCAGGAGCCCTGGAAGCCCGCGGGAAGAGCCTTCCAGGCACAGGCGCAGCACAAGCAAAGGCCCTGGGGTGGAAGGGGCCAGTGTGAGTAGAGCAAATTCCTCACATGCCAGGAGGCCTCCTCGGCTTTTGGGGACACTGCCCAGCCCCCCAGACCAATGCTGGCACCTTGAGACAGCCGCGCAATGGATTCCCTGCCTCCCCCATCTCTGGCAGCTCAGCCCATCCCGGCGTCACATTTGGACCCAGAGTTGCAAGAGGAGAAGAATTCCTGTCTCCACGGAGACCAGACCCCAGGCCGCCAGGGCAGGCTGAGAAAACCCCCAAGAGACAGGGACTCTGGTCCCCTCCCAGGCTGCGTGGGCTCAGGTGCCCTGACACGTGCCAGGCTCTGCTTGGTGGCGCCCCGCCCTGGCAGACAGCGCTTGCCCAAGAGGAGGTGACCCTGGGCCTCCTGGCCTGGGGACCAGCCCTGCCAGGGGTGACGAGACAGTGACAGCAGGGCGGGGAGAGCAGGGGGAGGGCAGGCCGTCCCCTGACTGCACCCCTGGACCCCAGCCCTCCCTGGAGGACAGGTGCGGAGGGTGTAGAGCCGGGGTGGGGGAGGGGCGCGTGCGAGCAGGTTTTCCCACCACTGAGGGCTGGGCTGGCTGATGTTCCAGATTGAAGTGTCAGGCAGGGACAGGCAGACAGGGTGGAGGGAGGCAGCAGACAGGTCCCCACCCCGCGGTGGCTCGGCTGGCGGCTCAGCGCAGCAGCCCCACACCGTGGCCGGCAGCCCCTCGCAGATGCTGAGGTCTCGGGGCCCCCGCCTTCGGTAGCACTCCCCTCTCAGGGACACCCCCAGCTCCTGTCACCCTCTCAGTGCCCCGGGGACTCCATGCTGCCCCTGGCCTCGCACCCTGCCCTGCACTGTCCTCTCGCTGCCCTTGACATCCTGTCTCTGCCCAAGTCCCGCCCCCTACCAGGCTCCTTACGGCCTCACCGCCCCTCCTGTCCACAGCACACCCCAGAGGGACACCCCTAACTCTGCCTGGCTAGAAGACAGCAGATGACAGGAAGCCAGCTGTGGGTCTGCAGCCCCACCGAACCACACTTCAGCACCGGCCTGGTCAGCCCGCCAGGGCCGGCCTCCTGCTTATGGAAAACACCACAGGCAGAGAAGACAGCAGCCACACTGCCGGGGCAGGGGTGGGGTGGGGGTGGGGTGGACGTCTCTAGAACCAAAGAGAATAGAAGACAGCTAGAGGCCGGCGTTGCGGCGCCGTGGGCTAAGCTGCTGCTTGCAGCGTTCACATCCCGGCTGCGCCACTTCCAATCCAGCTCCCTGCTAATGCGCCTGGGTAAGCAGGGGAAGATGGCCCAGGGGCTCGGGGCCCTGCCACCCACGTGGGAGACCCAGATGGAGTTCCAGGCTCCTGGCTCGGCCTGGTCAATCCCTGGCCACAAAGGCCAAGATGGCCATTTGGGGAGTGAATCAGTGGATGGGAGATTTCTCTCTTTCTTCCTCTCTCTCTCTGTCTCCCTCCCTTTCTCACTCTGCCTTTCAAATAAAATAAATAAATAAACAAACAGAAAAAAAAAAGAAGACAGCTAAATGCTATGCATGAAGAAAAGCAGATCCCTGTCTCGAAGCCACTCACGGACCCCGGCCCTGCGAGGTCCCCGTTGTCCCAAGCCCAGCCTCCAGTCTGCCTATCTGTAAAATGGGAGGGTAAGACACAGTGGGGGAGATGGAAAGTTCCAGAAGCAAGAAGCTGGAGCCCCGTGCTCAGGGCAGCAGCGGCGGAGGGAGGAGGTGGGCGTGGCTGAGCCCGGTGCAGGACAGGGACAGGGATCCCATGGGGGATGGGGTCCGAGTTTGGGACAGGCCTCAAAGGTGAGGGACAGGGCAACCTGCAGTCCCTGGTGGTGGCAGGATGGCCTGCGCCACACGCCCAGCATGCTGCCGAGCTGGACCCGGGGCCGGACCTGGCCTCCCCATGCAGCCACAGAGCGGCAGCCCCTCCCCAGGAGGACTGACCCTGCGCTGGGTGCCTCTCCCCGCTCACCCAGTGACCTGCGACCTTGTTGAGGGCTGTGGCTTGGGTGGGGGCAGGTGTTACTAACAGGCTCTGCCTCCCCCGCCACAAGGGGGCGCCCTCTCATAGCCTGGGAGGACCGAGGACGGAGTCTCCGGCTCTCCTGCTCCTAACAAGCTCCAAACGGGCTCGTCTGGGAGACGATGACACCTGATCCCAGCCGTGTTTCTGCGCCCTGGCTCCAAGGGTGGCCTTAACTCTAAGCCCAGAGCTGACCCAGGGCTGGGGTCACCAAGTCCTCCTACTCCCTGCCCACACAGTTCCCTGCACAGCGGGCTCCTGTCTGAAGGTGGGCCACCTGCTTCTGCCTCGGTGCTACGGACAAATCCATCCTGAGCAGCCCCTCCAAGACTGCTGGGTGGGGGCTCTGCCGGGGGCTGCCAGGGCCAGGGGAGCAGAACAGGGCAGGGGCCAGGCTGGGAGCCAGGACTCCGGGCTCTGTCCACACTCGGGAACGAACCATTCACAAGGGCAGCCCAGCCCGCAGGCTCCGGAGTGCGTCACAGCCGGGTTACGTCCCTGCTCCGCCGCGCCCCTCCCAGGAGACCTCAGGGGAAGCACTCGCCTCCTCTGAGCCTCTGTTTTCCTCTCTGTGAAATGGGGATGATCCGACGTCTGCTCTGAGTTGATGCCCGACAGATGTCACCGCCCCCGCCGCCCCCACCGAGACGCCCACAGAGGCAGGGCAGAGCTCCTTGGGGGAAAGAACCCTCCAGGCTGCCCACCTGCTGGTGCCTCGCCCGTCTCTGACTCCCGGGACTGGGCACGCAGGAAGCGCTCCGCGAGTGGGGTGGAACTGGTGTCATTGCAGGCACCAACAGAAGGAGGCGCCTTAGTGGGCACTGGTGCTGTGCACAGTGCTCGTGCCCACATCCGGCAGGCAGGCCCAGATCTGCTTCACATCCTCTCGGGGCTGGCGAGAAGCTTCCAGAAGCGGAGGAGGGCTGCTCTCTTGTGAGCCTCTTGTGTTAGGCCTGGGCACACGGGCTGGTGCCACCGCCCGTCCACTGCGGCCAGGCCGCCCTCTCTCCTGCCTCCCAGCCTCCCCGTGAGCAGCTCGCACTAAGAGCTGCGTGGGTTAGTGACGGGACCCCTCGCTTGTCCAGCCTCAGGCTAAGTGCCTGGTGCTCCTGCAGTGTTCTCTTTGGGGCTGAGAAAGCAGAGGCCCAGAGAGGCTGAGCCATTTGCCCAAGGTGCACAGCACGGTGAGTGCAAGGCGTCCCTGTAAAATACCACTTGTGTGTGGCCTTCTGGGTGGCCCAGGGGTGGGCTGGCGCCTGCCACAGAGGGCAAAGTCCTTGGTCTGGGCCTGTCCAGCCAGCAGCTGAGCACACATCCTAAGCTGGGGGCTCCTGAGTTGTGGAGGCCACACTGGGGACGATGCTATCCAAGGTCATGTCCGGCTCTGAGGCCTGGGTAGCAGGTGGGGAGCGCCGCAGTGCTGGGGCCGAATTCTGGCTGTGTGACCCTGGACAGCGGCCCTGCCCGGCCTCCCTGGATAAACGGGACCACAGATGCCAGAGCCACATCGGGCAGCCGCTTCTTCGAGCCCACAGCCCACAGCCTTCCCTGGGCTGGCTCCGCGCTGCTGGTCAGCCCTGGTGGGGATGGCGAGAAAGGAGTCCCAAGGGGACCCAGGGAAGGTGTTGGCTGAGAGCGCCCCCTGCAGGATGGGCAGTGTGGGCTCACGTCTGGGACCTGGGGCTTTCTCCTGGCCAGGGCAGCGGAGGTGCCCGAGCTAGTCCGAGGAGACGCCAGCCTGGGGAGCAGTGGGCACCGGGCAGCTTTATTACCTCCTGGGGGTGGGCGGGCCCTTGGTGAGATGGTCCAATCAACTTTTTGAGACAGGAAAACTGAGACCCGAAGAGGGGCAGGGACTTGCCCACGCTGGTGGGTCCCAGACATGGCTGGGCTCACAGCTGTGTCGGGCACCGCCCGGAGGAAGTGCCCGTGCCAGGACGGGTGGCCAGGAGCTCCCCACACGTGGCTCGCACCAGATTCCATGTTGACTTGACTACTTTGAATCCACACTAAGCCCAACACGTGCCTTGCTCAGGTAGGGTGCTTACTCCTCACCACCAACCTAGGAGGTCCCATTTTACAGATGAGAAAACTGAGGCCTCCCTGTCAGAAGTGACAGAGCGCTTTGCCACTGGGATGTGCAAAACTGCAAGGATTTAAACACGTTTTGCACCGAAGTCAGCGTCTCTCTCAACTTCATTCCCAGCAGAGTTTGCAACACCCTTGGACTCACCGGCTCTGTACAGAGAAAGTCGGCCAAACCCAGGGTTCAGACAAAGCCTGGATGTGGGGAGAGACGGGACACCACCGAGCCCCCAGCGGCTGCTCTACAGGCCTCCTGCCCCTTCCGTAGGGAGGAGGAGCCCGCCGTTGGGAGTCCAACAGATGGGGGTTCGGAGTTCTGCCTCTTGCAGCCTGTGCAGTGTTGGGTGAGTGAATCCACCTCTCTGAACCTCTGTCTCACGTACCCCCTGAGAACTGTGAGCACAGAACATGGCAGCCACCGGACGTGCTGACGCACCTACACCTTGCACACGGCCCCATCCTGCAGGTGAGGATCCTGACCCCTCCAGGGCTTGTCCAAGGTCGCCGAGTCGCAGGGCCTCTTGCTGAGGCAGGGTCCAGTTGCCGACCCAGGCGGCCCTGGTGCCAGTGTTGTCGGGTGGAGGGGCAGTGGAGGGCCTGCAGCATACCCCAGCCTGCACAGCGCTGCCGCCCTCTCTGGCAGGTGCGGAGGGAGGGTGGACACAGGAGTGGCTGGGGCCCAGGTCTCAGAGCAAGAGTGTGGGCTCCGCTGCCAGGCCAGCTTCCTCCTCCCTCCCCAAGCGGCTGCCCCCACCTGAGCACATCAGAGGAGACAGGGCATGCAGGTCCCTGCACCAGCTGCTCAGGGAACCCCTCTTGGATACCCTCATGGTCAAAAACCAGTCCCTCTGGGGAGACACAGGAAGCCTACAGCTGGGTCACACGTGCTCCCTGCCAGGGTGGGCCAGGCGCAGACCCTGATCCCCACTGGGAAGGGGCGGGGGCAGCAATGTGGCAGGCAGGCAGCCCTGGGCAGCAGTTGTGTCTGCCTGTCCATCCTTTGGGCCGCCCAGCGGCCTCCCTGCCCTCATTCTTGCTAACAGAACTGGTCAACGTAGGCCTCCTCAACCTGCCCCCCTTCGTGCATCCCCAGCTCTGGGTTCAGAGTCTGGACAGGGGCATCCGATGGGCCAAGTCCCATCTGGACCACATCCCAGCTGCAAGGGAGGCTGCCAAGGCCATCAGAGGAGATTGTGGGCGTGGCCTCCACATGATGCCTCCTCCCAGACCAGGAGGCGGGCTCAGGTGTCCACTAAAGACAGATGTCTGGCTGGCGCCGCGGCTCACTAGGCTAATCCTCCGCCTTGCGGCGCCGGCACACCGGGTTCTAGTCCCGGTCGGGGCGCCGGATTCTGTCCCGGTTGCCCCTCTTCCAGGCCAGCTCTCTGCTGTGGCCAGGGAGTGCAGTGGAGGATGGCCCAAGTGCTTGGGCCCTGCACCCCATGGGAGACCAGGGGAGGCACCTGGCTCCTGGCTCCTGCCATCGGATCAGCGTGGTGCGCCGGCCGCGGCGGCCATTGGAGGCTGAACCAACGGCAAAGGAAGACCTTTCTCTCTGTCTCTCTCTCTCTCACTGTCCACTCTGCCTGTCAAAAAAAAAAAAAAAAAAAAAAAAAAGACAGATGTCTGAGGGCTAGTGAGTGGGGTAAGCCGCCGCTTACAACACCGACATCCCATATCTGAACACTGGTTCCAGTCCCACCTGCTCCTGCTCCACTTCCGGTCCAGCTCCCTGCATATGCACCTGGGAAAGCAGTGGAAGATGGCCCAAGCACACTCACATGGGAGTCCTAGATGGAGTTCGGGGCTCTTGGCTTTGGCCTGGCCCAGCCTTGGCCACTGCAGCCATTTGGAGAGTGAACCAGTGGCTGGAAGATCTTTAGCTCTCTGTCACTGTGCCTTTCAAATAAATAAATTAAAAGAAAAAAAAGGACAGGTGCCTGGCTTGCCCTGGGGTCACCCAGGAGGACAGAGTTGGTCCTGGCATTTTATAGGGACGCTCTGGTGTCAGACGACAATGTGGGAAGCTGACACACGGCACGGACACCTCCAATGACTGAAGTCTCCCTCACCCTAAACAGCCCAGTAGGAGCCCTGCTGCCAGCCGGGGGACCCAGGCCCTGCTGGGGCTCAGTCATTCACACCTGAAGCACTTCCGTCCCCCAGGCCTCCCCTGGGTAGGCACCAGGCGGGCCTGAGGCTTGTTCCATTTACACACCAAGGAACGGAGGCCAGGAGAGCTGAAGGGCTTTGTCCCAGGCAACACAGCCAGCCCTCAACCCAAATCTGACCCCTGCCACCCTGCTGAGTCGTCCGATCAGAGTTGAGTGGCTGTGATGGGCACAGCAGGCTGGAGGGGCTGTGGAGGTCCTGTGCTGGCCCATGCATGGGGTCTCAGCACAGTCCCATGTAGGGGAAGCCGCTGCACAAAGATCAAAGCCAAGGTTTCTGGGACCTGCTCCCCTGGGGGCCCTGTCATGCTGCCACCCCCGACACTCCAGGCCTGGGAAGCTGCAAGTCCCCCAGGCGCCCCAGCTCTCCTGGGCAGAGGCCCCAGTGGGATCTCTGTCTTGGTCTCACCTCTGCCGCTAAGAGCAGGGGCTTCCTCCAGGTCAGGAATCAGTGCGCTTGGCAAGCAACAGAGCCAGGGTCACCAAAACTTGACAACAAAAATACAGGATGCCAAGTCTGAATTTCAGAGAAATAACCAGGATGTTTGTTACTGAAGTCTGTCCCAACTGTTGCATGGGATATATATTTTTTTAATTTGACAGGTAGAGTTAGACAGTGAGAGAGAGAGACAGAGAGAAAGGTCTTCCTTCCGCTGGTTCACCCCCCAAATGGATGCTATAGCCAGAGCTACGCTGATCCAAAGTCAGGAGCCAGGCGCTTCCTCCTGGTCGCCCATGCAGGTGTAGGGCCCAAGTACCTGGGCCATCCTCCACTGTCTTCCTGGGCCACAGCAGAGAGCTGGACTGGAAGAGGAGCAGCTGGGACTAGAACCCGGTGCCCATATGGGATGCTAGTGCTGCAGGTGGAGGATTAGCCAAGTGAGCCATGGCGCCGGCCCCGCAAGGGATATTCTTATACCAGCCACGCCTACCTCAGCAAGCATGGGTGAGAGTGCGGTCAGGCACTGGACACAGCCCCTGTATGAGCAGGGGCTGAGGTAGGGGTGCCGAGGCCAAAGCCAGGAAAATGGGCAGGGCAGTGGGCCGTTAGCCACGGCCTGGGACACTCCATGGGTTCCCTTTGGAGGTGCTCAGAGTCCCCTTCGGCAACGGGAGCAGGAGCAGGCAGGGTAGGTGACCCAAGGCAAACTAAGCTGGGAGGCTCAGCCCCCGCTTGTCACTTCGGGAGCCGGGAGAGAAGACAAGAGTGGCATTGTCTGGCTGTCTGCAGGCTGCTGGGCAGGGCCAGGACCCCGTCCCCATGAATGGGCAGGTATCTGCCCCATGGAGGGACCAGGGCTGGGATACCTGCAGCCTCCCCCAACATAAGCCCCCCTGTAATCGCCCTGTGGCCCTGACATTAGGGCCAAGTGGAGCCCATGTGCCTGTCCTGCCATCCCAATGCAGAGTTGGTTCCCAGGGCCTTGCCCCTCACCCTCACCAGCCCTAAGCAGAGTTCCCTGTGAACAGCCCATTAACCCATAGCTGTGGCTGCCCCACCCACTGGGACCTGGCCAAGCCCTGGCCAAGCCCTGGCTCCCGGAGCTGTGCTCTCCTGCTGGGAGCTGGGATGAGTTAACCAAGCCCATACCCAGACCAGAGGGAGAGCAAGATCAGGCAAATGAGCAGGGCTCAGGCCGCCCAGGCAGACGGGCTGCATCCTGCTTACAGGCTGAACAGCCTTGGGCAAGTGAGTTTATCTCTCTGAGCCTATGGTTCCCTATCTTTAAATCAGGGCCAACACAGGGCCACTGCTGTGACCAGGTTAAGCCACTGTCTATAGTGCCAGCATCCCACATGGGTGCCAGTTCAAGTCCCAGCTGCTTCACTTCCAATCCAGTTCCCTGCTAGTGTGCCTGGGAAAGCAGTAGGGCATGGCCCAAATGCTTGGGCCCCTGCACCCATGTGAGACCTGGAGGAAGCTCCTGACTTTGGCCTGGCCCAGCCCTGGCCAAGCAGCCATTTGGGGAGTGAACCAGCAGATGGAAGATCTTTCTCTGTAATTCTGACTTATAAATAAAATAAATCTAAAACAGAGAGACAAAAAACGGGACTGAGGATTAGTGACATAGCAGGAGTCCGGGGAGGGGGGCCCCCCAAGTTTCTAAAACCATCAACAGCCTGCAGGGGTCTGGCAAGGGCCCCTTGTGGCAATCGGGGACGGCTGGGGTAGATGGAGTGACAGAGTCACAGGAACCTGGAAGACACAGCAGCAAGCCGTCACTCCTGCTACAGAACACTCACGCCCGAGCCCACACTGCCCTGATGGGTGAGACCAGGCTCTCACTGGTTTCCCCCATACCCGGGCTCCCCAGGAAAGCCAGCTCCTGCTGTTCCTGCCCAGCCCCATTTCCTCACCCAGGGGTGCCCCAGGAAATCAGCTCCCTGCACCCTGGAGGCCTGGCCGATCTCTGACACTGACGTTGACTGTGGCCCAGGACCTGCATGGGATGGGGGTGGGGGCAGCTGGAGCCCAGGGTGGATGGAGGAGCGAGCCGGGGGTGCTCCTCACTGTCACTTTCTCTCCTTCCTCCTCACCTCGGAGCCTGGCGCCTCTTCTCCCACTTTGTGACCGGGCAGCTGCCAGGCCTGAAGCCAGGGCCCTGAGCAGTCCTTCCCTGTCTGTGTCCTGGGTCAGAGCAGAGGGGCCCAGGGTGAGATGTGGAGAACGGCTGGCCAGGGCGGCGTCCCCTCCCAGGCTGGACCCAGTCCCCTGAGTGACAGGAGACTCTGCAGCTGCTTCTCCTGGCTCATCAGGAGGCCAAAGGGGACAAGCCGGCAGCACCCAGACATGGGCCAGGCTCTGAGACGAGGCAACAGACAAGGAAGGGGAGGAAGGGAGCAGCCTCCTGAGGCAGGAAACAGACACCACAGAGCAACGGGACTTGTGCTGAGGCGTGTGCACATGCATGAGCACACACGTGCGCACACACATGTGCATGTGCGTCAGGCTGGATGTCGATCCTGACACCCAGAGAAAGCAAGGGCGATGAGATTCCTGTGCCCCAGGGCGGCGCTGGGCACAGCCAGGGCAGGCTATGCTGGGTGGGGCCCGCTTCTAGGACCCTCTCCTGAACTCATGCCCAGAGCCCTCATGCAGACAGGCTGGGAGCCCCGTAGAGCTCACTCTCGCCACTGCTCCCGGGCCCCAGCCCCCGGCCTCCCGTCTTGGTGGGGGCAGCACGGGGGTCAGAGCTGGCGCAGCAGCGCTGGCGCAGTCCCGGGAAACGCACTCTGGCCAGCCTCGTCTTTCGGCACAGGCCCAAGGCTGCCTCCCTGGCACCGTGCACCACACTCCCCAAACCCCCTTCCCTACTGTGTTCCTCCCCCCCCCAGCATTAAGCACAACCAGTTCCCACCAGGTCAGCAAGGGCCTGAGAAGGGGTTTCAGAGCCCAAGAGACCTGGACTGCGAGTTCACTATTAATAAGCTACCATTCACTGACCTCACGCAGACCTCGCCACACCCGACCTGTGCAGACTGACGCCCCCATTTTACAGGCGAGGCCTGACCACAACCTGACGCTGCTCCCGCATGCCAGGGCCAAGCTGCTCCCACAGGAGCCCGTGTCCCCACATGAACATGAGGGCAGTCGTGCACGAGGGCACACATGCTCCGGGCTGCCAGGGCTGCCAGCGGGACCTGGCAACAAACCGCCTTTGTCTGTTCGCGGCTGCACGGTTGGGGCACTGAGGAGCGGCGGGCAGCTTGGCTGTGGATCTCTCTGCTCCCAGAGGAGCCCCGTCCCAGATGGTCTGGCCTGAGGGGTCAGCCGCATGAACCACTCGGCAGAGGGGGAGGCTCATGCCACACAGAGCGGCCGCAGGGAACAAAAGGAGACAGACGCATGCAAGCACTTCCTCTCGGGGCCACATCGGGTCAGCCTGCTCTGGTTTTGCCGCCTCACTAGAGCCTCACCAGAGTGCCACAGAGGCTCCCGGAGGGCCCAGTGGCTTCCAGCAAGCGTGGCTGGTTCCTGCCGGGGCTGTCAGACTAGAAACAAGAGCCCACTGGGTGCCTGCAAGCAGAGGCAGCCCCTCAGCATTCTCACCCCACGCCTGCTCCCGGCCTTTCCTTAACACGACAACCCCGGAGAGCGTCAGCATGGGAATGGCAAGTGCTCCCCAGGCCTGTGGTCGCCAACAAAGACCACAGCCTGCTCCACCGCGCCTGCCTTCACTGCGAAAGCCAACGTGCTCCATGTTGGGTTCCAGCTCCCAGAGCCACAAAATGAAGAGCAAGACCAAGGGCTCTGTGCTGGGGAAAAAAAATCACAACCATCGAACACCCCAGCTCGCTGGCCGAGACTGGACCGGCTCCACTGGGTGCTGACGGGAGGCCCGGTGATCTTGGTACAGCGGTCTCCCAGGCAGGCACTAGAAAGGCGACGCAGTTAAGCAAAGCGTGTGGCCTGCACCACCAGGACGGGTTCGGCAGAGCTTTCTATGTGTATTCAGTCATTCATTTATTTCTCAAGATGTGCACACTCAAGTATTACGCTGGCCAGGACAAGCCATGGTTCCCAGGTATGTACAGGTCCTTCTATGGCTGGGGTCACAGACAACTTCAGCGCTAGTGCACCACACGCACAGACAAACAGGAAGCCTAAAACTCCAAGCCACTCCAGGAAAAAACCAGGGATGGGGGGAGGCAATGATGCAGCACCCCATGGGGAGTCGGCGCGCGGGAAGGGACAGAGGGCGGGAAGCAAGCTCGCTTCAGTCTTCGTCAACAGTGGTGTCCGCGTGGCGGTCAGGGGACTGAATTGAACAGGTCCTTCAGGAAGCTCTCCGGGTCAGTGATTTCTGAGAGGAGACCTGGAAAACACAGGGCCCAGGCTGGTTAGGAGCGTCGCGCACAGCCCCACTGAGTCACGGCTGGTGCACCCACACAGAGAGCACGCTGCGCCCCGACAAGCTCGGAGCAGCCACTCGCTGACACCAGCAGTGCCTGGAGAGGCAGTCGCTGGGCACACGCCCTGTTCTGCTGCAGGGGAAGTGCTGAGGCCAGCCCGAGCCTGGAGTGGAGGATGTGAACCTGGCTCAGGCAGAGGAGCTGCCAACGACAGGAACCGAATATTCTGAAGGGAGCATGTGCCAGCCTCTCCCATCTTCTCAGCAAGTTCTGGGACCAACGAGAGGCTGATGCACTGCACTGGAGGGCGGGGAGGGGCAGAGCAGGCAGGGGGCCTGGGTTCTCCTGAGCTCTGAGCCCACCACAGTCCTGAGTTCCTGTGCATGCGATCCAAGCACAGGAGCTCCACTTGTCAATCATCAGACAGAGACCGTGCGCAGCCATCATGATGCCTCAGGGCGGGCATGAAATGAGACCAATCGTGTGATTGTGCACAAAGGTGCTAGGTCCCTACAGAGCCCCTGGAGCCCACCCCTCCTCACCAGGCAGGGCACAGGAGACACTGGGGCCCCAGGTTACATAGATGTGGAGTGGTTAACCCTGCTGGCCTGGCCACAGGCAAACCAAAGTCACTTCCCAAGTCCCTGCATTAACCGAGGCAGCAGTGTTTGGAGCTGGCACTGGAAGGTGCTGTGAATTGCAGCAGGGTGTGTCTGCGGCAATGACACTAACAGCTGAAACTGGGTAAGAAGCTGACTGAGGAGGGGCAGGCCAGCGGCTTCTGCCTGGCGGGGGCCATGGCTCTCCCCACCATCACTAGCTCAGGGCTGATGCGGAGCCCTGGCGTTCACAGCCACACTGGCAGGGTCCCCTGTGACAGGCACAGGGCTCCGCACCAAGGGCAAAGAAAATTAAGCAGGTGATCTGCTCCGAGTCAGGGCCAACTTTCGGGGGAGAAAGCACGGCGTGTGCTCACGTTCAGGCTGAAAAGAGACCAGAGAGGGGCAAGCAATTATCAAAGACACAGAGGTGGGCAGGGCCATGCATGGCTGATACCACCCAGTGCTTCCAAGATAGATGGCTCAGTCAGCGCTGAGCTGGGAAGATGAACCCACTGAGCAGTACCGAGGCCTTCCGCAGGCCTTGTTCCCGGGGAGGGAAGCAGACAACATGCTAACAGAGATGTCCTCCTGACACTGGCTCTTTGGGGAGTTCCCGCCTGCTTCTGCACAGTGTAAAATTTCTACAACGACCATCAGGAAACAGCGACGCAAGCTATGAAGACAGCACCCAGATCTGGTGCCCTCTGCTTTGGCTGAGTGGCTGAACTGACGGGTTACGTCAAAGTGCCCACAACCCAAGAGGAAGGGAGCTTTCAATCCTAGGTGGACTTTCCAAGCACAAGTCACCTCTCCTCGCTGTCATCTGATGTCTCTTATGGAATCCAAACACATTTTCATGTGTCTGTAGTTAGTGTGACAATCTGTCATACAAAAACTGTACACAGGAGAGAAGGATGGCCTTGCATCTCGCTAGCTGTGGGGTGAGGCCTCCACTGTGTCTCACAGGATGTCACCCGGAAGGCTCAGGAGTGCTCTGCTCTGACATTCATCATCTGTTTCAGAATCTCCCGGGGGCAGCTGCGACCCCGGAGGTCTCAGTCCCCAAAAGGCAGAGGAAGAAAGGCACACTCCTATTTGCATTTTAATCCTGTAAACTGTTATTAACAGCCAGAACCAAAAAGTTTCTCCAGCTAAGATCCTGTGGGCAGCAAGTTAACCTTCAAAGCCTCAGTTACCTGCTCTGTAAAATGGAGGTAACCGAAGTTCCCACCTTACCCAGGGTGGCCTCAACTGGGCTCACGGACAGTAAGCAGCCCAGTGCTGGGTGGCACACGTTCGAGCCGCTGCTCCCACCAGTGGCAGCTCACAGGCTGTGCTGCCCGTGGTTGCCTCTGCTACGTGAAGACCAAGCCCTGGGCCTCCCCACAGAGGATGGGTGGAGGAGGCCACCTTGACACTGACCGGCCACATCAAGGAACTCTGAGAAAGTCTCCACTGGCACGAACTCCTCCTGGAAGGTCTCCAGAGCTTTGTCGGCAGCCTCGTAGACAGGCATGTCGTTGTGGCGGATGTACTCGGCCAGAGAGCAGGACCAGCCTCCCTCCGTGTTACTGGTAGGCACCTTCTGCAAAAGCCAACAGGAGACAGGGCTGGGCAAGCGAATGACTCCAGGCAGCCAGTCCCCAGCCCAGCCAACCGCACACATCCGAGCTCTCCCTGGGGCGTGCCACCCCTTCAGGAGCGGCAGTGTCATTCCTCTCCTTACAGACCCTTTACTCGCACCGCGGCTCTTGCACCTACAGCTCCAACGAGCGACTACATTCCTTCCTCCCTACAATCACGTCTGCGTGTGCAAACCGAAGGGACTGTCGACAGCCCCCAGGATGAGCTGCCTCCTTCAGAGGGTGAACGGATCTCTCTCCAGGCACGGGGAGCGGCCTGTTACTGGACAGTCTGCAGTGAGTCTGTCCCACGGGGCCACGGGGGCTCACGAGCAACTAAGGCAGAGGTGGGAGGGTAGACTTTCCTGTAGAAGTGGGCTTACGGTAAGGCTGAAAACAATGCCTCCCCCCTCCACGGGAGAGCCAACTGCGTCTCAGGAGCAGAGCACCCCCAGGCCGAGAGGAGAGCCACCTGGATGCCGTGTCCTTACCTTAAACATGTTGTAAATGAGATCGACGAGGGCCCAAAACAGAAGGGAAGAACGGTAGGTGGAATAGTCCTTCACAGCCTTGTCTGCCAGCCTGGAAAAGAAAATCAAGTCCCATCCCATGAAGTCCCCTGGAGACTCATAGGACAGAGCAGAGCACTGGGGTGCCAGGCAAGAGTCCCTGTAAGCGACACATCACGTGGTCCCAGCTACTTGCCAAACCTCTTGGAGAAAAGCAGCTACAGGCAAGAAATTCTGAAGACCTGGGACCCAGCGGCTTATTTATTAAGAGAAGGTTCCATGAAATGCATCTGACTGGCTTAGTACTCAACTTCCAAATCTGAGGAAAATGAGAACAGGACAATGGCAATCAAAAGCCCTCTTGGGGCTGGAGTTGGGGCACAGCATATTAAGCCACCACTTGAGACAAATGGCATCCATATCATAGTGCCAGTTTGAGTCCCAGCTGCTCTGCTTCTGATCCAGTTTCCTGCTAATGCTCCTGGGAAGGCAGTGGAAGATGGCTCAAGTAGTAGGGGCCCTGACACCCATGTGGGTGGTTCCTGGCTCCTAGCTCCAGCCTGGCCCAGACCTCGCTACTTGGAGAATGAACCAGCAGATGAAGACCTGTCTCTTCCTTTCTCTGTTGCTCTGCCTTTTAAACAAATATAAAGACAAATAAATAAATGTCTTTTTCAAATAAAGGTTCCTGGCGTAAATGTGAAGGAGCCCCAAGTTTCCTTATGTAGCCCCACACAAGCTCACGCACTCAGTGGACCTAACTGATTAAGTAGAAAGCAAGGCTCTGTACTTCAGTCGTTCCATTCCCATCAGGAAAGATTTATTATCAGTCAGAAGACCCAAACCAGCCAAACATGGGGGTTTTCAAATGCGTGTTCTGTGACAAAACAGCCGGCTAGTAGAAACTGGTGTTGAACAACAGCAGGGTCTCGGGTGGGATGTGCAGCCACCTGACACCTCTGAGCCCTGGGATGATCCCAGAACTGTTCACCACACTCCTTGGTTTCCAGTGTTACCGTCTCTACTTCACCGAGTGGTTCAGTTCAGGATTAAAGACGGTGCCTTGGAGCACAGGGGTGCTCGCACAATGTTCACGGCCTTCTCAGCAGACACTCTCGGTTTAAGGAAACAGTAGAGCGGCTAGAGCCACCATGAAACAGAGAAAGACCAGACTTCTCAGGGCAGAGCAAGTGAAATACCAGGGTCAGGGTTAGGTTTCCATCATCTAACACTCCATGAGAAACTTCATTTACAAACTGCCACCACATCTATCCCAAGTCAAGGGTAGACCAACTCTTGTCCCAGAGTACCCTAAATCTTAGAAAATATCCCACGACTAAAGGGACACGTATCAGAATGTTTGGTAACAACATGCATGTGCAAGTATAAGAATCGTGAAGACGAGCTGGTGTGGTGGCGAAGCGGGTAAAGCTGCCACCTACAACACCAGCATCTCATTTGGATGCTGGTTCGAGTCCCAGACGCTCTGCTTCCGAAATCCAGCTCCCTGCTAATGGCTTGAGAAAAGCAGTGGAAGTTGGCCCAAGTCCTTGGGCTCCTGCACCCACATGGGAGACCCATTGGCGGCCATCTAGGCCATCTAGGGAGTGAACTAGTGGATAGAAGATACCTCTGACTTACAAATAAAAAAATCTTAAAAGAAGAACTGTGAAAATGGGACAAGTATAGATGGTGTTTAGTTCAGACACTAAAACTACCTGGCCTCAAGTGCAGGAACCACCTAGCATGGGACAGCCACTCACACCTGCACTCACTGCTTAATTAACTCCCAAGACATAAAGTAATGACACAGTCCTCGTGTGTTGAATTGTGCTTCCCCTCCAGCATCCTCCACTCACTCTCTGCTCTGCCTATGACGCCTGCAGATGCTGCAGCCTGAAGTGAAAATGAAAGAAAGTGGCCCTTGCATGAGGACGACAGTCAGTTCCAGACGGTCACGGGCGAGGCCGTGAGGGAAGCTTATGCAACCCCAGGTTTCAATGCCGGCAAGTTCCTGGAAGAGGAGGACCATTTTTTCCTGACTGTAAAACATGCAGGTCAGCTTCTCTTGCTTTGCATTTTTGTGTCTGCTACTGCACCCACCCCATCAACAAACATACAAGGCCTGCTTGCCAGTGACACTGCCAGCAGCAGGAGACACCCTCCTAATGCCTTTCCAGCCACGGCTGCTCCTGTCAGGATTCTCTTCCTGTGCACCAGGCTCACGGCCCTAGCCCCTGGCCAGGTTTGGTCCTTCTCTGGAACTGTTCTGCTTTGGTGAGCAGGCATCCTGAGTGATCCAGCCCAACTCAACCACTGAGAGAATGGCAACTCACAAGCGTAGCTCGTACTGCATTTTCCTACGTAAGCTGGGGCAAGCTGCTGCTTAACTGCTGGGACGGTTGCTAAAAGCAGAGCGGCTCTGGTGGGTTCGGATTTCACAGCATTTGCCATGGATGCAGGCCGGGTCTGCCCTATCAGCTCCCTGGCATCCTCCTGTGCTGAATGTTGATTTCTGGCAGCTGGTTAACTAGCAATGCTCTTGGGAAACAGTGGAATGTGACACCTGGGGGGGGGGGGGGGCGGAGTCACACAGGACTCTAACAAGATTCGCCCCCTCCTATTGTGCACGTGGGGTGCCCACAGACAAGCTCCCAGCAGTATTTCACTTGGTTTGCCATTATCCTGGGCCTAGGAGTTCCCTCTCTGCTTCCATGTTGACCTGCAGACTTGGAAAGACCCTCTGGGACACAGACTTAAGGATCCCAGGGGAGCAGCAGCAGCACAGGGACGGACTTTCCAGAAACGGAGACTTGCGAGCCCACTCCCCACTCTGCAGCTCCCTAGCCCAGACAGACAGTTCCGGGCAGTATCAGCAGAGCCGCGCCCATGGGTCCACGCTGCACAGCCATCAATGGAGTCACCTCAAAGAAATGGTGGTGCTTGCTGTTTGCAGACACCTCCCAACTGACGGAAAGCACAGCCCAGGTCACAAACACAAGGCCACTTCCTTGCTGAGAGGCACCCTCTTCTTTGGGAGATGAGCACATCAGCAGGAGAGTGGGTCCAGAGGTAAAAGGTGCACGGAGGTGGTGCAGGTGGGATGGGAACAGAATGGGCAGGGGGTGAGGGTCTGTGAGTTTCTGATCAGAAACTCCCAACTGTGGCTCCACTGAAACATTCCTACGTATGCCCAAACCACAAGAATCTATCTGGCCCAGTCTTAGTCCCCTGATGGCTTCATCTTCTCCTCATTAGCTGTATCACTTGTGCCTGGCAGCCATCCTCTGAAATTTCCTATAGCAGGTGAGCCTGGCTCCACCGTGCCAGTGGCTAGACACAAAACCCCGAGACCTGGGCTGTCGCTGCGCCTGTGCAGTGCTGGCATCCCATATGGGCACCGGTTTGAGTCCCAGCTGCTCCACTTCTGATCTAGCTCCCTGATGATGTGCCTGGGAAAGCAGCAGAAGATGGCCAAGTCCTTGGGCCCCTGCACTCACGTGGGAGATCCAGAAGATCCTGGCTCCTGGCTTTGGATTGGCACAGCTTCAGCTGTTGTGCCCATTTGGGGAGTTTAAAAACAGGAACAAAAACCCAGAGACCAGGCAATTGCCAGCCACTGGCCTAGCCTCTTGGCCTGACAGACCGAAGTCAGTGCCAACTGCTGAGTCAAAAGAGCAAGCCTCTGCGTAGCACACAAGTCTTGAAACACCAGGCAAACAGCAGCTCTCTGAAGCAAGTACTGACCTGGTGGCACCCCCTGGAGCCACTGCCCGGGCCTGTGAGGTCACCAGCAGCCTCCGCAGGATCTCCAGGCGAACGGCTCTCCACTGCTCAGGGGGCAGGACGTGCAGTGCTAGCGCTGTGAAGTAGTGGGGCCCGTCCACCTCGAAGGCGCTTTCCACCCACTTCTCCTTGGGCTGCTCCAAGAAGCCTTGGAGGTTCTTTTCTTCTCGGGAAGTTGCTCGGGTCCTGGAAGGAAAGGGGTATGGGAGCAGGGCTGGGGAGGCGGCAGCAGCCAGGAGGGGAGCAGGACAGGCTTGATGTCTGTCTGTCTCTGCAGTTTCTGACCCCAACCGCGAGGCCTCCCTCCTTCCTCCCGGACAATCCAAGCACCTTCTTCCTCCCAGGCCCTCCTCTGTGACACCTATCCCGACCCCTCTGTGGTTCCCACACAATTCCAAACAACTAGTGACTCCTGAAAGTCAGCTGCAGGCACACTGACACTCCACATGGGACTGTCCTAACCACTGGGAAGCCCAAAGTCACCAGGCTCGTGAGTGAGAGAGCAAAGCTGCTTCCCTAACTTGCATTCACCACCTCAATTCTCCTGCACTCCAGCAGTCTTTCGACATCCCAGGGGCTTGCGTCAAGTACGTGTCTGGTCCCGTCCTAGGCTCCCCACTGGGGTCAGCTTCCCTACGGCCTGTGTCCCCTCGCTCCTGAGAATCGTTTCTGCCAGGTGAACGCTGCTTCTTGTCCTCACTCTCACCAGAGCTGCAATGATGATCACAACAAACCAACGCAGGCACCATTCCACGTGCTCCGTGTGGATCCTCTCGTTTGAGCCTCACCAGAACAACAGACGGGCACCAGCACTGCCCCACCCTTCCAGAGGAGGAAGCTAGTACAGAGCCGGCAGCTCTCGTGTCCAGAGTCACGCTGGGGCAGGATGCAGTGCTGCACCCAGGCAGCCTGGCCCGAGCCTTCCATGCTGGCGCTCTACTGCCCTCCTCAGGAGAAGTCTGACAACAGCTCGTGGAGCGGGCACCAAGAAGTCACTGAGGTCCTTCCTGATGCTGTGCTTCCGGCTCCACTCTCCTTAAGGTACTTGCATGCCAGGCACGCTTGATGCCCTCGCCTACGTCCACAGGGAGACGACAAGCATGACCCCAGCAGTCACCAGGATCCCTGTCTCCAGGGCTGCATGTGGCACTGCCAGATGGGGCTGTGGGCAAGGAGGGCAGGGTGCGAGGCACCAGCAGAATGCGCGTGACACAATGCAGGGGTATCCTGGATGCATCTCTGAACCCACAGGTCAGGTGATGTTCGGCCACTACAGGACCTACTCAGGCCCCACTCTGGCTCATGGTAGCCAGGGTGTGACACACTTGTCTTCACACGCAAAAGTTTCACCATCGGCACCCAGATGCCCTGAGACCAAGCACACCGACGTCAAGTGGCTGGCTAGGGAGACAGCCTGTAGCAGAGAAAACAGTGCCCCTCGACAAAGCTTCTGGCTCAGCCACTGACTGACCAAGGCCACTGTGACAGAGCCAACTCCCTGTCCAACGAAGGGACACAAGCAGGAGTTAAAAATGCCTGGCATGGGGCTGGCACTGTGAGGCAGCAGGTTAAAGCCCCGGCCTGTGGCACCGGCATCCCACATGGGTCCCGGCTGCTCCACTTCCAATACACCTCTCCGCTATAGCCTGGGAAAGCAGTAGAAGATGGCCCAAGTGCTTGGGTCCCTGCATCCATGTGGGAGACCAGGAGGAAGCTCCTGGCTCTTGGCTTTGGATCAGCTCAGCTCTGGCCGTTGTAGCCATTTGGGGAGTGAACCAGCATATGGAAGATCTCTTTCTCTCTGACTCTACCTAACTCTTTCAAATTATTAAAAAAAAAAAAAAAAAGCCTGGCACGTGAGAAACATGGAACACCTGAAGTCTGTAGAAATTGTTTCCCTAGCTGAGTCTGTTCTCTCCATGCAGAAGGGAACAGTCCAGTCCACCTTAAGGCTGCCAAGAGACATGTCTCTGCAAAAAACAAGGGCTGGCGGCGGCCCCAGGAGTACTGGCAATCAGCCCTGCTCAGGCCTGCTGCATGGCTTGCACAGTGGGAATGTCTGTGAAGCCAGGTGTTTCTTCCGACAGCCCCTGCGGCTTAGCAGGTGATGTAATGTGCTGATGGAGACCTGCCTTGTGTTTTTAACAATGAGGCCTGCAGTCTCAAGGAAAGGGGAGGGAAGGAGAAAATAACACTGTTGAAGAGGGAGGATCAGAAAGAACAAGAGACAGGCTGTCCTGCTGTCTGAACTGCATGCCGGCCACACAGGTGGGCAGTCCACAGCTTTGCCATAGGTGCCAGGCCCTGCCCAACAGGCCTGTGAGACTGCAGCAAATGGGGCTTACAAGTACAAACCCATTTAAACGAAATGAACGTGCTAAGGCGTAATAAACCTCTTAGTCTACTTTTAAATTCTTGAGTGGAATGAAAGGATATTCCCTACCCCCTCCAAGTGCTTCTTTAAAATCACACTTTCAGGTATCAACCTAATGTTGGACAAAAATACCATCTGCGGTCGCTGGCTGCCTCCTTGGCTGACCTTCCCAGATAAACCTGCACCAACCCCTCTCCCCTTGCACTTGCACTTGCCAGAAGCATCATGCACTGGAGAGAAAGCAGGGACCACCAACCCAGCTCTGCACTGATGAGACGGGCCCTCAGTTCTGCTGCCCCTCCCTGACGGGAAACTCCCCTGTAACAACTCCTATGTCCTGGACTAAAGATCACAGTGGAGCCCAACCCTTGGCCTCTCTCAACTCACAAGAAGAATCTTCTAAGTAGTAGTAGTGGCTGCATCAAACCAGAGACTTCGATGGCCGGGCTGCCCTCAAGACTGAAGGTCACTTAAGGGATGCAGCTCCTGGCTGCCCATACTGGGAGATGGGACACTGTTGGAAAGGAAGTCACCCTTGCTGCTTTATTCTATGTGACTTCAAAAGACAGATGAACCTCCCCACCTCAACAAAGGCTCCCTGGAACTGGTCAGGGAGGAGACAGGAAGCTGGGGCAGAGGGGTGTGGGGTGTGAGGTGGGTGAGTCCAGAGTCGCCTGCAGGGGATGGGATACTGACGTGTTCAGGACATAAAGCACAGTGTGAATGATGTATGGGATCAGGTGGATGTTGCTCTCCCGGCCGCCCCCGCCGGTGTCCGCACTGAACGACTGCTCCATGGCGAAGCGCAGGAACAGCAGCTTGATGTCGTGGATGTTGAGCTGGTACGTGGGCTCCCGCTGGCCCGTGCATTCCTGGAGGTAAGTATTGTGCCTGCAGAAAGCGGAACATATGCTGGAAGTGAGATTCCAGGTGAAAGCCCAGACTGGAAAACAGAGCCCCACCCTGGGTGCCCCTAGCCTGATGGCCTCAAAGGTGAATAAATGGACAAGATCAAGGGGATGCCCACGATGGGGCTGGGCCTGCAGGACACGGTCATTGCTGCCCATTCCTTGGCAGACTTCACAGGACACAGGGAGGCTATCTATGAAAGCACATTTTGTAGGAAAAACAGCAGAAGTTATCTGGTCTGGCTCACAAGGTCCTCTCTCCATAAAAACAAGCTCTTCAACCTCTGAATCAAAGGCTTTCCCTAAGTCAGTACTCACTCCCATTCATCTGGGCCCTGCTTAGGTAACTGGTGACCCTGCGTTAAGTCACCTCAATCTCTTTCATCTGCAGAATGGGTACAACAACAACACAGAGCAAGCACTCAACTCTATCGCTCATTTTTATTGTCCCCGCTGCCAGGGGCCCATTTCACGGTGAGGACCTCTTCATCCTGAGCTTTACAACAGGGCATCAATACGACACGAGGCCCCTGGGGAAGCTTTAGCTACTCTTGTCTGGAATTTTACAACCACAGCGGCTTCACAAGGAGCCCAATATCCCCCTCCGACACTGAGCCACTTTCATTACTTAAACATCAGAGCCACCTACCCACTGTACAAAAGAACTCTGGGAAATCCTGGCCTCAAGGACCAAGTCAGAGGTTGGAGGCCCCAGGTCTTAGGCCGCAAGATCAACAAAGGAGAGGAGAGCATGACTCACTAGATATTTTACCCCATGCCTCAAATGCTGAGGGTGTTGGCTGCTGTCACCCTGTGGGTGGGCCACATTAGCCACCCCCACAGTAAGCCCTCCTCCCCTATCTGCAACTGCTCTGGACAGCACCCCAGACAACAAGCCAGGAGAGACATGGGTTCCCGTGGAGGAGACAGGAAATGGTGCCATCGGCAGCTGGGCTCATAGCTATCTCCTGGGAATCCCCTCCTTTCTACTAGAAAAATGTGCAATACTCACCTTGCCAAGCAAGTGGCAAAAGCTGATTCAGGGACATGGGGACCCCAGACAGGAAGGAGCCCATTGCACTTGGTGTTGGCATTCTGAAGGGCAGCACTTTCCCACTCTTCCCGGCCACGAGCCAACCTGGACAGGTAGGAGAGCTGGAATTAACTGAGTGAGTGGGACAGGAGAGGAACCATCCGCGCTCCTGCCCCTGTGGAAACAACTACCTGTAACCTCGACAGCAAATGCCGGCTTCCCTGATTCAGGCAAGCAAGACTGCTTTCACCTCCTGCTGCGGAGGGAAAGCTCAGGAACCTACATGGTTTAAGGAGAGCACCCTCAAGGTTGGCAGTGCCACTGCCTCCAGGTCCAGGCCGCGGGAGGAGGCCCACTCGCGCCTGCTGCAGAAGCCTGCTCTCCACGAGCCGGGCCTACCTGACAGCAGCAAGGTGGCAATCGTAGTGCACGATGTTGAAGTGGGACACGGTGCTGTAGCCCTGCTGCTTCCGGGGCTTGTTCTCCATCTCCTCCAAGGCTACCCGCTTCGTGAAGGTATAAATGCCCAGCACCTTGGTAGGCTGCAAAGACGACAACAGGAGGAGGAGGCGAGGTGAGGACATGTCCCAGGGAGGCTTCGGGAGGCAAAGCAGAGCAGGGAACGGAGTGTCTGTCCCCTCTGCGGCAGCGCCGTGGCACTCTGGCTGCTGAGGGTGTGTGTGCTGGAGAGCAGGTGAGGTCAGCCCCTCAGCCGTGGGGTAAGCACTTGGCCAGGCATGGCCTCAAGAAAAGAGGAAGGGGGTGCTATGCAAGCCTAAGCTAAGCTGCCTCACTTGTCTGAAAATGACAAGGGCTGACTGACACGTCACCTGCTCTTCAAAGGCTGCCAGGCGGAGCAGAGGAGCCTGTGCTACCACCGGACCAGCAGGCTGCACGGTGCCGGGTGCCGAGTACTGCATGCGTGCTGGAGACGAAAGGGCCGTTCTGCAGCCTCAGGAGGCAAGGAGGCCCCTCGGCGCTCTGCCCCTTTCAGGGATGATCTGTCAGAATGAGCTCGAGGGGCAGGGTCTGGACTCCCCAGGTGCCCTGAATGGAAGCAGCATGGTATGTTTCTGAAAGCTCAGCTTTGGAGTCCAAGGAGCCTGGGCTGGAATTCTGGCTCTGACTCTGTTTTCTTAACCAGAAGCTGGGGCGTTTTACATGGGCCTAAAGATAAAATTATCCAGTTTACATAAAGCTCTGAGCATGAGGCCTTGTCTACAGACAGAGTCTAAAGGGGCTATTGTGAGCAAGAGCAGGAGGAAGACCAATGTTCCCATCAAGCACAAGTCGCTCTGCAGGAGAGAGGCCACCTGGAACGAGGGCGGGGCTGCGCGTCAGGCCCAGGTAGAGCCCAGCAGCTGTACCTGGAACTTGTAGCCCTCCCTGCAGATGCAGCACGTGAGGCCCGGCTCCTCGATCAGCTCCTCCATCTGCTTCAGGAGCGCCGTCTTGGTCACGACCTGGCCCTTTTCGTTTGTCTGCAGAGGAACCGAGGAGCTGGGTCAGAAGAGGACTGCCACATGCCCTCCTACCCTAGCCAGGAGACGCACGCAGCAGTGTGCCCTTCCACACAGACGGCACGGACTGCTGCAGCACGAGGAGAGGAGAGCCCAGACTCCTCTGCTGTTCTCTCCTTCCGACAGGAGCCGCTGAAGCACAGGAAACCACCCAGTGGGAACCCTGGAAGGCTGCCATTTGCTACAAAAAAAAAGCCCCTTTTTGTGCCAGCAGCACCAAGTCTCAGCTGCCAAGGGCCATTCCAAGATCCATTTCCCACGTGTTAAGCTGCTGACAACTCCACTGGCTGCGAGAACGCTCTCCTGGGATTACTGCTTCCTCTCAGGTGGGACACTGAAAAGGGCAGAGTCCTTGTGTCCAACAGACCCAGGTCCAAAACCCAAAATCCTTTCAACTACATTTTAGTTATAGGCTCAGGCCTACTGAATTCACCTCTCCATCTCAGTTTCATCTGGAAAATGGCTATAATGTCAACTTCACAGAACCATTTATATAAACGTTTCAAGGAAGAAACTGAAGCATACAGCAAATCCTCAATAAACATGGTCACGATCCCCATTTTTACTATTACTGTGAACTTGCTCAGTTCACGTCACTCGTCTCATCTGGAGGCAGAACAATAATGGTCACACCTCTGCGGATGCCCAGCACACCTAGTTCCCACCTCCTCACCTTCCCCATCCTCAGCCCCCGTTCTGTCCTGAAGCACAGATGGCCATGCCACAGCCACCTCCTCATTAACTAGGAGGGCAAGCAAGTAGGGACTGAGGTGGGGCCCTACCGTCATGCCCAGAGTGCCCAGAGCCTTCTGCCGCATCGCCATGGCCATGCGCTTCTTCTCAGCCCGGGTCTCTCTGCGGGCCGCGTCGATCTTCTTGTTTACATCAGGGTGTTCCCGCAGTGCCTCTAACAGGTTCTCTGCCAGGGTCCCAATGCCCTCGTCACTGGACACCTGCTCCAGTTTATGCAGGTTTGTGATGGAGTCAGTTCCGATCAGAACCTGCCAGAAGACCAGAGAGATATACATGCCTCCAATTAGACAACCCTACCAACAGGTGCAGGCAGAGCCTTTGATTCTGAACAGTCATCTCATATGGACACCAGTTCGTGTCTCGGCTGCTCCACTTCTGATCCAGGTCCCTGCTAATGGCCTGAGAAAAGCAGTGGGAGATAGCCCAAGTGCTTAGTCCTCTGCCACCCACATGGGAGACCTGGATGTGGCTCTTGGCTCCTAGCTTTAGCCTGGCTCAGCCCTGGCCATTATGCCACTTGGGAAGTGAACCAGCAGACAGAACACTTCTCTCTCTAACTCATTTAAATAAAGTAAATCTTTGAAAAAGAACTCCTCTTCCCTTTGACCCCTTCCACACTCTACCTCTCACACTGTTGTTCCATTCTGGCTCCCTCCAGACTAAATGCAGTCCAAAGAAAAATGAATGGTCAGGGTGTGACTATCAAATATCTAACTAGATAAAACCTTCTACAGAAAGTAATCCACTTTACTAAGAATAAGCCTGGAAATCAGCTGACTTGTATTTTAAGCTCATCATTTTGCCTCTGGCCAAGTTATAACTCTGCTGCCTAATTTACTCTCATGCAAAATAGGATATGGAAACATGGGAAAAATATTTACCCAAAGATGTACTAATTATGACTATATCCATTGAGGTGAACAACAGTTTAGACTATTAGAGACTTGTGCCAGGTACATGAAATCCAGTCACTAAACTTCTGGACAGATTATCAGAACAGACTATTAAATGAGAAGGGGACCAATATTCAACGAAGAAACTATAAACAGGAAAAGTATCCAACCCCAAGGATTCCCGATACTCAAAGTTAAACCATCCTATTAGAAAATGGGTGAAGGACCGGCACTGTGGCATAGTGGATAAAGCTACCGCCTGCAGTACTGGCATCCCACATAGGCGCTAGTTTGAGTCTCCACTGCTTCACTTCTTATCCAGCTCTCTGCCAAGGCCTGGGAAAGCAGTAGAAGATGGACCAAGTCCCTGGCCTCCCGCACTGCACCTATGTGGGAGACCTGGAAGAAGCTCCTGGTTCTTGCCTTCAGATCGGCACAGCTCTGGCTGTTGTGGCCATCTGGGGAGTGAACCGGTAGATGGGAGATATCTCTCTCTCTCCCTCCCTCTCTCTCTCTCTCTCTCTCTCTGCCTCTCTGTAACTCTGCCTTTCAAATAAATAATACATCTTAAAAAAAAGAAGAGAGAGAAGAGAAGAGGGGTGAGATCTGGACACTGAAGACATTAAGCACAGAATGATGTTCAACATCATTACCCAACATGAGACACACAGCTAAACCCACAATGGACATCACTGCACATCTACCAGAATGGTTATAGATTAAAAAGAGCCACTTGAGCACTGTGGCATAGCAGATTAGGCCACCACCTGCAGAGCACACATCCCATATGTGCACCATTTGAGTCCCAGCTGCTCCACTTCTGATCCAGCTCCCTGCTAATGCACCTGAGAAATCAGTGGAAGACAGTCCATGTCCTTGGGCCTCCACACCCAGATGGGAGACCCAGAAGCTCCTGGCTCCCAGCTTCAGCCTGGCCCAGCTCAGGCCATTGCAACCATTTAGAAAGAGTAAACCAGCAGATGGAAGACCTCATTCTATGCAACAACCCTCCCCTCCCAATTCTGCCTTTCAAATAAATAAAAAGATCTGAAGAAAAAAGAAAAAGAGCCATAAAATACTGGCAAAGACGCAGAAAAACTGGATCCCTCACCTAATGACTGTGAACAACTATAAATGATACAATCACTCTAGAAATCAGTTGAGTACATTTTACAACACTGATGCAAACTGCACTGGCCATTTAGCCCAGAAAAATGAAGACTGATATTTATGCAAAACCTCATCAATGTTCATAATGACTTTATAAGAACAGCCCCAAACTGGAAATAATCCCAATATCCTATAATCAATGAATAGCTAAACAACTGTGATAATCCATACTCTGCAGTAAAAAGGAATAAGTCATCGATGAATGTGCCGACCTAGATGAATGTCCAGAAAATTAGAGTGAAAAAAGCAGCTCTGTATGATTCCACTTGTGTAACATTCTTGAAATGACAGAAGTGGAGACCATGTCAGCGGCCGTCATGTGTTCATCACTGGTACACAGGGTGAGGTGGATGTGGCTATGAAAGGGCAATAGGAAGGTACTTGCGATGAAACTATCCTGTATCTCGACTGTATCAAAATCAACATTCTGGCCATGATGTGTGCTGTTTTGCAAGATACTGGGTAAATCATCCATACATTTTCTGTGTGTGTGTATTTAGTTTTTTTTTTTTCATCTACTTGATAGGGAGCGTGTGTGTGTGTATGTGTGTGTGTGTGTGTATGTATATATATATATATATATAGAGAGAGAGAGAGAGAGAGTTATTTTTTCATCTGCTTGATAGGGAGAAAGAAAAAGAGAAGGGGGGGTGGGCATGGATTGTATCTTCCATCCACTGGTTCACTCCCCAAATGCTCACAACAGCTGGGTCTGGGCCAGGCTGAAGCTAGGAGTTGGGAACTCTACCTGGCACCCCACATGCATAGCAGTGGCCCAAGTACTAGAGCCATCCTTTGCTGTATCACAGGATGCAGAAGCAGAAGTTGAGTAAGCAGAAGCTGAACTGGCACTCAGACATGGGATGCAGGCATCCCCAGTAGTGGCTCAGGCAGCTGCACCACACAGCCTGCCCTCTGAATTACTTCCCAGCCACGATTTCTCTATGAACCTACAATTAACTCAAAACCTGTGACTGAAAGAAAAAAAACAAACCTGGCCCTCGTCCCTCTTGCAGGGCCAGTTCGTGTGGACTAACAGACATCAGTTCACTGCAGTGGGAGAGAGATGAGGAAATGAGCTGCAGAATGACACAGGCAGACCTCCCCCAGAATGAAGCTTTCAGCCGCCTCAGGGACTCTGGCCAGAAATCCAGTCTGCTCACCACCCTCATAGTTCAACTGCCACACAGCTGACTCAGGGGACAGTGAAGCCCCACCTAAGAATGATCTGAATAAGAAATTCAGAAATATGACTTCCTCCCTGCACAGAGGTGAACTAGCTGAGCTCCGAGTCCCTTCAACTCCAGTCTCATTCACTAGGGCAAATCACGTCCCTAGTGAATCAGGCAGCTGTATTTGTTCAGTCAGAGGCAGACAGAAGAGAGGTGCACAGGGCTCTCACCCTGCTAGTCCTGTCTGCAGAGTAAGGTACACGTGCACATTAGCTGCTCACCTGGGTGGCAGGGTGCTGGATGGCCAGCCCCCGGAGAAGCCTCAGGATAAACGGCAGAGCTGGGCGAGACAAAAACTTTTTCCAGATGTCAGCATCCAAACTGCAGAGCAGAGGAAGGCCCGTTAGCAGGTCCAGGAAGCAAAGACTACCCAGAAACCAGTTGTAGTTCTGGCTTCCCTAAAGTTGCAGTGCTTGTTCAAACACAACACCCCCAGAGTGTCATAAAGAATCACAAAGACCACCCAGCTCCACTGTGAAGCCCCCAAGAGGTGAGTAACTGAAGAGAAACCAAAACATGGGCTCCTTCCCCACAGCCCCTAAGGATCTGCAGTGGCTGAGTGGTCACTCTGAGAGCTTCAGAGCAAGCAGGAGGCCTCAAGGAGGGGGAGGAAGCAGGCAGGAAGCGTTCATGCACCAAGAGGCTGCAGGGAGGCGCAGGGGAGGGGAGCAGCCCCTCAGAGGCAGGGGTTCCTACTTCTTGGCACTGGGGATGTGCTTTTTCATGTAGTCAAGGGCATTCTGGGTGATTCCCTTCTGCAGGATCAGATCCTTCAGCTGATGCCCATTGCTGTTGTTCTTGATGCCGGCTGCTATCTTGCAGAAGCAGTCCAGGAAGACTTTGTCATCACCGCTGTGGTCTTCATCGTACCTAGGCAGGAAGAGCAAGTCTGAGGGTGTGACAGGCAGAACACAGCCCATCAGGTCATTCTCTTGGTGAACAACCTTCAACCAGCTACAGACCTGGTCAAAACCCCTTCACACAACATGAAGACCCTTGGACCTGGCTCCTAGCACCCCCCCCACCCCCACTCAACAAGTGTCTCTTGCATTTTCACACCCTCATACCTGACTCTCTCCAATTTGTCAGACCCCTTCCCATTTCACCAACAGCAACACCTCTTTCTGGCCAGTTGCTACTTTAACTATTGACTCCCCAACTAGACTGAGCCCCTTAAAAGCCAGACGTGGTACACAATAATCTATGAGAAATTCAGGTGATTCGTCCTTAGTCCCAGAGGACCAGCTGAGGACTTTTGTGTAGACTCCTACCTAGCTGTAGGAACCCCAGCTACATACTTATCAAAGTTGCAGTATGGTTTGAATCGCTCCACCAGGATCTGCATTTTCTCCACCTCTCCAAAGGAAAGGTATGGGATAATGCGAAGCAGGCCCTGGAGCACACTGGGGTTGGAGCGCACGAAGGTACTGTTGATCTGGTCCAAGAGCATCACAAGTTGATCCTTGTCACCTGTCAGGAGGAGGTTTCCCTGCAACAAAGAGAGGACAAGGCCCTTGGTGAGGTCAGGACTGTGGCTGCAGCCAACAGCTGACCACAAAGGTCAACCCACTTCCATCTAGAGCCACCAGAAGTGGCCCAAGGAGAACTGTGTCCCAGTACCTCCTAGGGAATAAGAAACAGGATTCAGTTTTACTCAAGTTAGTGTCTAAGTTTCTAGGTGGTTCTATTTACAGTCTCATCCATTCAAACATTCAATCTCCTCTTTGCCTAAGAGAGGCTGCTGGACACTGAGCGCTCACAGCTCTAACCAAGTCAGTACCAATTAGATGGGAGAAGTTAGGGGTGGAGAGAAACTGAAGTGGGAGCTGCAGCCAGAGATTCAATGATACGAGCAGACCGTCATCCTCGGTGGAACTCAGCAAGACGCGAGCAGGTCTTCTGCTGGCAATGAGACAGTGTAGGCAGATGCAGGGAGAGGACCCCACTCACCTTGTCTTCACTCAGGGGCTCAGCGTTGGACTCATCTAAAATGATCTCCATGATGCTAAGCACCTGCTCAGCCACAGCTGCTCCCCCACTGTCCTTGCTTTCCTGCTCAGCTACCAGGGCCTGTAGGAGAGGGAGACCCAGTCACTCTCAGAACCAAACTGCAGCTACAGGGGGCAACACTGGCACTGTGGCACAGATTAAGCTGCCATATCAGAGTACTAATTTAAGTCCGGGCTACTCTGCCTCCAATCTAGCTTTCTGCTAATGCATCCTGAGAGGCAGAGTGGATGGCACCACATGAGAATACTGAATAGAATTCCAGGCTGCTGGCTTCAGCCTGGTCCAACCCTGCCTACTGTGGGCATCTGGAAGGTAAGCCAGTAGACAGAAGGTCTTTCTTCCTGTGTCATTAAAACAAACAAAACAACCCTACATCCACTCATCTGCTCAAGAGTGCCCTTCATGGTCTTAATTCCCAGACTGAGTGTGCACCATAGAATCTGGACCACTGCAGGGAGTGCCTTCTCTCATCTCTCACCTGAACTCAGGAGAGGGACAGGGAACCTTCTGATGCCATGGCAACTGCACAAGTGTGAGCCAGGAGAAGGGTCAGCTCAGTGACCCAAGCCTGGCCTCCTCAGAGCCAGACAGCAGAAGGGCTTGAGGTGAAGCTTTGAGGCCACTTTATCTGAGCCCAGAACTGAGATGTCTTCCCCCACCAGGACATGTAAGGCTCCCTCCTCATCACCCACAGCCCACACTCTTTACCAGGTTTAGAGTCCCCAGCATGACGTTCAAAGTGTTCATTTCCAGTTTGACCAGCTGCTGACGGTTGACTTTAACCTTCACACAATAACTGAACAATTTTAGCAGCACCTGACAAGAGAAGACAGTCAAAACCCATGTGGCTGTCTGCAAGTATAGGGTGCAGGGACGAGCAGGAAGGAAATGCCAAGAGGGGCTGGGCACGATCACCAAGTGCACTTTCTGAAATGCAGAGCACAGGGAGGAGCGGTGACCCTCCAGGGGCCACGGCTGGGCTCTCAGATAAGCTTGTGAACAGCAGTGTTTTCCAGGGATGGTGCCCGCAGGCTGGGTACATCTTCCTTCCTCTCTACAGCAAGAATCCAGTTCCTAATGGGACAGGTGCTGTTCTGTTGCCTCGGGGAAATCCCAGCACTAACAGCAGGCAGAATGATCCCAAAGCTCATGGCTTCCATGAGCTCAGAACTGCGTCATTTAAACCACGGGCACAATGACACATGTTCTCAGGCACCCCGAGTGGTGAAAAGGTACCTATGGACGCCTCTAATCGTTATTAATGAGACAATGGTATAAACCCAACAAAATCCTATGATGTGGGAAATGAGCTACATTACAAAATTCCATTTAAAAAGCAATCATAAAATAATAACGATGACTGACACAAGTGCAGTTTTCTGGGTAAAGACAATCAGACACGGGCCCTAGGGGTGATTAAAGAGGTATCAGAGAAAGCCCCGTCACTATGGTTGTAGGGGTGGGAGGATGAGGGAATTGCCAGGTCCTTCACTGGCCTGCCCTGGCCCACAGCACCATGCTGCCCTCTAGGGTGGAGTGGCACAATGGCTGCTGTCAATGCTGGAAGGCTGGCCCCCACCTTGCTAACCCCAACTCACTGTTAGAAGGTGACGCCCCTGCTTGAAATCTCTGATCCCTGCCAGTCTGGTAAGCATGCAGTCCAAGCCCCCACACTGGGCCATCACCCCAGCCATCTTGTACACTTCTTCTTCATCTTCTTCTTCATCTGCAGAGAAGGAAGCCAAGCAGAAACAGAGGCAGGTGAGTGTGGAAACCAGACGGACAGCCCCCTTCCAGGATGGGAGCCAAGAGCCTTTTCCTAATCTCCAATAAAGACACAGCTAATAAAAGGGTCAGAACTGGACAGTAAACTACAGCATCTCACTCTTATGAGCTTAAGGTTTCAATTAAAATTATTTACTCAAATGTGAAAATATGTACTACTACCATCAATGGCAGAAAAAACTAGCTAAAAATAAATCTGAACAAGTCTGTTGCTTACTGCATTTTCCCCTATAAAAGCTAAGTTTTTCTCAACTCCTACAGGTATCTGAAGTAGGCCACAGATGCTGATGGCTTTCCCTTCCACAATTCTGATGCAGAGGTACTGCAGAGTATTTGCTAAGAATACTCAAGTCCTGGGATGTGACCCACTCAGGAGTCCAAAATCTCAAATCCACTTTGCAACACTGTCTAGGGGAAGGACCACTATTACCTGTGGTGGAGTCCAGCGACTCGATGAATTCCTCGGTTGCATCACCCAGCAGCCCCCGCATCCGATAAACAATCCTCATGGGCTCCCCCTGAACACAGAAACTTACTTGTCAACAGGACCAGAAAAACGCAAAGGACTCGACACCTACTCTTGCTTAATGCTTCAGCAATGTGGGAGAACCGCTTAACCACAAAATCTCTCAGAATCCAAACACACTGAAGCCTACTGAGGTGCAAGGAAGTTGATTTTATTCAGTGTCTACTTCAGGCTAGACATTGTATGAAATACTTCACAAACATGATCTCATTCAATCTCATCAAAACACCATGTAATAACTACGATGACTATTTATTGAGTGTTCTACTCCGTGCTAGGCCCTATGCTAACTAAGCATTTTATAACTCCCATTTAAGTAAGGTCAAACAGCTTGTTCAAAGTTACCCACCTTAAGCCCAGGTCTAAACCCAAACCTGCATTCCCCCTGGAGTAGATAATCCGCAATCAACAGAGCCCACTACCCAAAGAATCAGGACAAGTGAATTCCTTTATATCAAAGAGCTTTGATTCAAAACTCAAAAATCAAAAGCAAGAAAAGAGAAGACATCAATCTTTGCGTATGGTGAGTCTCAGGTCTTCACATCGCCATAAGAAAGGAGGCAGTTCATCCATATTTTTTCTATTTAAAATCCATAGCCTGATAGAAATAACTAGAAACAAAGCTTCCTCAAATCAGATCATAGCACTTCTACTGAACTAAATCAGGAGAGTTCACTGTATGCCAGACACTGAGCACAGCACTATCACACGTGATGCTCACTCTGGAGATGAGAAACAGGCTCAGTCACACCACAGGACACTCAGTGGGAGGCAGTTACCACCCTAACTCAAGTTCATACTCAGCTTCAGAAGTGGGACCTGCAGAGAAAGGCCAGTTCCACAAGGGTTTTCAGCCCTGGAAGCCCAATGGGAACTCCTTAGACAGAACCACCACCAACAATACACAGAAAACAAAACAGGCTGTGGCGAGTAGCTAGAGAGACAGGCTGGGGGCTGGCATTCTGGCACAGCAGAAGCTGCCGCCTATGATGCTGGCAACCCACATGAGCTTAGGTTCGAGTCCCAGGGGCTCCACTTCTGATCGAGTTCCCTACTAATGCGCCTGGGAAAGCAGCAGCAGATGGCCCAAGTGCTTGGGCCCCTGCTATTCATGTGACAGACCCAGATGGAGTTCCTGGCTCCTGGCTTCAGCCTAGCCTGGCACCAGCTGTTGTGACCATTTGAGGAGTGAACCAGCAGATGGAAGATCTCTATCAACCTCTCTACAAATAACTCTGCCTTTCAAATAAATAAATAAATCTTTAAGGCTACTATAAACTCTGGACTTGGCAAGAGGACTCCTCTGTGGACAGTGCACACCAATGTGAGGGAGGAAAGATTCTCAACTTCTAACTTGCCTTATGGTTCAAAAGAGGAGATGCCCATGTGTATTCTTTGAGCTCACTACCACTATTTGCAAGGATACTTCAGCACAAGTAGGAGAACAGAAATGAGCAAGGCCAAAATGTATAACTGATTAAAGGTCAAATGTACAAATAATATGCTGTTCAATTTAGTTTCAGAAGAAGAGGGCCGGCCGGTACTGTGGCATAGTGAGTAAAGCTGCTGCCTGCAGTGCCAGTATCCCATATGGACGCTGGTTCGAGTCTTGGTTGCTCCACTTCTGATCCAACTCCCTGCTAATGTACCTTGGAAAGCAGTGGAAGATGGCCCAAGTGATTGGACCCCTGTACCTGCGTGGGAGACCCAGAAGAAGCACCAAGATTCTGGTTTCAGATTGGCTCAGCTCCAGCCACTGTGGCCATTTGGGGAGTGAATCAGTAGACAGAAGATCTCTCTCTCTCTGCCTCTGCCTCTCTGTAACTCTGCCTTTCAAATAAATAAGTCTAAAAACAAAAAGTCTGCTGTGTTTCACTGGCACAGTAGCTTGCTGGAATTAAGTTATATATTTTATTCATTTAAAAGACAAACGGAGATGGAAACGTCACAGGAAGAAAGAAAAGGAATAAAGACACCCCCCCCCCAAAAAAAAAGAAAAAAAGGCGGAGGGGCTGGCATTGTGGCATAGTAGGTGAAGCTGCCACCTGCAGTGCCAGCATCCCATATGGGTACTGGTTCGAGTCCTGGTTGCTCCACTTTCCATCAGCTCTCTGCTATGGCCTGGGAAAGCAGCAGAAAATGGCCCAAGTCTTTGGGTCTCTGCACCCGCGTGGGAGACCAGGAAGAAGCTCCTGGCTCCTGGCTTTGGATCAGCTCAGCTCTGGCCGTTGGAGTCATTTGGGGAGTGAACCAATGGATGGAAGACCTCTCTCTATATAACTCTTTCAAAGAAATAATATAATTCTTTAAAAAAAAACAAAAACAAACAAACAAAAAAAACACGAAACCATAGACGAGACCTTTGACCCAACTATTGGGAAAATGTTCTGAAAAGTGAACAAGCCCATAAAAGTTGAGAATTAATCTAGCTGAGAGGCATTCAAATGAAAAGAGAAGGGTGCAGGCATCAGGCCCTCCCCATTACAGTGTGCCCTCAGGAGCCAGCTGGCCTGAAGGCTCTGGGCTGTGCACAAGCAGGAAAGGCTCAGGCTCTCCTGAGGCCCTTCGACCCTCACGAGTCAGAAACCTCCAGAGGATGACAAGATCACTGGTTTCCTCCACTTGCCCACACACAGCAGAAGGGAAGCTCCAAGTCCTGCAGCAAGCTGGATGAGAAATGATTCACAATGGCTTCTCCTGGTTCAAGTCGGCCCAAGTCAGAAAAGGAAAAGCACACTTGCAAGAAGAACACAGGTACACATACCTCATTTGTGGTACACCAGACTTTCTTGTAAACCTCGGCCACAGGAAGGTCCAAACTGATGATTTTATTGTTCACCAGAAGCTGAACAGAGAAGCAGATAAGGCTGTTAACCCAAACAACTGCAAGGCAAATACATCCCAAGATCACAGGGCACCTTCTACCAGTGGTTCAGGGCTCAGGGACCTCTCAACAGACGCTCCTGCTCTAACCAAATGCACATGTGTGCAGAGTTCCAGGGGTCGCAAAAATCCGTAACTCAACCAAGGTCTCCCACTTAGAAACCCTGCTAAGGACGTTCTCCTGTCCTTTGTCCATCTCGTGTATACAATAATGCCCAATCCTAAAGGTTTTCTGTTGGAAGGTGTCAGATACAGGCCACACACTTGCAAAGGGCTTATAATGCCAGTATTCAGGGAGCTCAATTAACTTGGAATCACTGAGATGCCTCTGTCAGCAGTGACAACAACAGTAAAAATGTACCACCATCACCACTAGGCACTAACCACTTGCTTATTCCATGCCGAGCACCAGGCAGAGCCCTTCACAGGTAGTGAACCTTAACACTAGGGAAGGTGGGAATCATTAACCCCAATTTATGGGTGAGAAACTGGAATCAAGAACTTGCCCAGGCTGGCGCTGGGGCTCAATAGGCTAATCTTCCGCCTGCGGTGCAGCACACCGGGTTCTAGTCCCGGTCGGGGAGCCGAATTCTGTCCCAGTTGCCCCTCTTCCAGTCCAGCTCTCTGCTGTGGCCAGGGAGTGCAGTGGAGGATGGCCCAAGTGCTTGGGCCCTGCACCCGCACAGGAGACCAGGAGAAGCACCTGGCTCCTGGCTTCAGATCAGTGTGGTGCACCGGCCGCAGTGGCCATTGGAGGGTGAACCAACAGTAAAGGAAGACCTTTCTCTCTCTCTCTCTCTCTCTCTCTCTCACTGTCCACTTTGCCTGTCAAAAATAAAAAATAAAAAAATAAAAATAAAAGAACTTGCCCAACGTCAAGTGGTTACTCAGGGAAGCACCTGGGTCCGAATCCTTAACCTACTTCTAATCAAGGGCAATAAGGTTCCAGGTGTGTTACCTCCATCCCACTGTCATCCTCCAGGAGAGCCACCAGGTCGCAGTCCTGGCAAATCTTGTTCTTTATGTCCCTCATGAGCGGCCCGATGCCTGGCTCGTTGCTGCTATATGGGTTCCCGGGCATCCTGCCCTGTAAGAAGTCTTCTTGCTGGGGGTCCTTTTCCAGGGTCACAAAGAACTCAGTGACTTCATTCTCCTCCTACAGGACAGAGTGAAGGGCGCATCAAGGGACAGCAGATGCAGAGTCACACCAGGCTACCTTTCTCTATGGACACTCTGAGGAAGACACCTGACAGCCTCTCGTACATGAAGACAGGAAGCTCGGAGGAAACTCCAAAACACCCAGACACGATTCCCGAAGCCAGAAACACTAAGCATCTGCTCTGAAACTCATAGGAGGATGAGGAGAGAGTCTAACAAAATAAGCAGATGAGAAGTGGCAGGCATGCCTCCTGCGAAGCTATCCACACAGGGGCTGAACAACTTGTCACTGCTGACCCTGAGGTTCATGCAGAGGGCTTCTCTGTAGGACACAACATTGGACAATCTCATTGTGAACTGATGACACAATCAGTGCATCCTTCCTCTACTGTAGCAGGGGTCTCTGATCACACCACGCTTCCACATAGTTCAGGACAGGGGAAACACAAACACGCTACAGGCATGCACAAAACAAGGGTAAGAAAGAAGGAAGAGCATGAAAACGTCTTTACAGGGCTGGCACCGTGCCGCAGCAGGCTAAGCCTCCACCCATGGCACCGGCATCCCATACAGTCACTGGTCTGATCCAGTTTCCTGCTAATGCACCTGGGAAAGCAGTAGGGGATGGCCCAAGTGCTTGGGCCCCTGCACCCACATGGGAGACCCAGATGAAGCTCCTGGCTTCGTATCTGTCCAGCTCTAGCTGATGTGGGCATTTGGGGAATAAACCAGCAGACAGACCTCTCTCTCTCTCTCTCTCTCTCTCTCTCTCTCTTTGCCTTTCAAACAAATAAAAAAATTTTAGGAAAAAAAAAATGTTTTTAAATTCTAGCTCAAAACTGTTATGGTACTGGGTTAAGCTGCCACTTGCAACTCCAGCATCCCATATCAGAGTGCTGATTTGACTCCTGGCTGCTCAGCTCCTGATCCAGCTCCCTGTTAATACACCTGGGAAACTAGCAGATGATGGCCCAAGTACTTGGGTCCCTGCCACCCATGTGGAAGACCTGGACAGAGTTCCTGGCCACTGGCTTCAGTTATGGTCATTTGGGGAGTCAATCAGCAGAGGAAAGATCTGTTTCAGGGGCTAGTGTTGTGGTGCAGCAGGTTAATGCCCTGGCCTAAAGCACTGGCATCCCATACAGGCACCGGTTCGAGTCCCGGCTGCTCCACTTCCAGTCTAGCTCTCTGCTATGGCCTGGGAAATCAGTAGAAGATGGCCCAGGTCCTTGGGCCCCTGCACCCACATGGCAGACCTGGAAGAAGCTCCTGGATCAGCACAGCTCCGGCTGTTGCAGCCAATTGGGGAATGAACCAACGAATGCAAGATCTCTCTCTCTCTTTCTCTCATCTCTCTGTGTATCTCTTTCAAATAAATAAATAAATCTTGGGGCTGGCGCTGTGGCGCAGCAGGTTAAAGCCCTGGCCTGAAGCATTGGCATCCCAGATGGGTGCCGGTTCTAGGTCCGGCTGTTCCTCTTCCAATCCAGCTCTCTGCTATGGCCTGGGAAAGCAGTAGAAGGCCCAAGTCCTTGGGCCCCTGCACCCGCGTGGGAGACCTGGAAGAAGCTCCTGGCTCCTGCCTTCAGATCGGCACAGCTCCGGCCGTTGTGGCCATCTAAGGGAGTGAACCAGCGGATTGGAAGACTTCTTTCTCTGTCTCTACACCTCTCTGTAACTCTTTCAAATAAATAAAATAAATCTTTAAACTAACTAAATAAATAAATCTTTTTTAAAAATATCTCCGTTTCAAATAAATAAATAAATCTTTAAAACAAACAAAAAACCTCTTCCACAACACGGTGGGCTGATTAAGCAATGGGATTTTCCCAGTGGAAGATTAGCTCTAGTTAAAAAAAAAAAAGTTAATCTTGACCTTGAATTTAGGAAATAAGACCAAGGGAGGTCTTGATTTCTCACCAGGAACAGGAAGATTTTTGAGGTTGCTTCTGTTTGTGTTTCATGTCAGTGGATCTTCCTGAAATGCTGACTGGCCCCCAAGTGCTCACAGTGAGATTCCCCATATCTACGATCAATCACCAAGAGGCTTCAGGGACAAATGTCTCATGCTCACATGTGGGCACCCTAAGGAAGGAGCACCCTGCTTACAGGATAGATGATGCTACAGAGCCTCTCAAAGATGAACACAGGAGTTCGGTAGTCATCCAGGTGGTAGCGCTTGGCTGTCTCAATGCACACAGCCATGAAAGCCTTGGTTTCCGACTCTGTACCTGCCAAAAAACCAAAGTGGCCAAGTCAGTCAGGAAACAGCTCACTTGTGTAAACAGATGAGACTTTAAATGACAATACCATCACTGACAGATTCCTGAAGCCCAGTAACTCTATAAATGCCCTACACGGCAGCACCAACAGTTCAACTGGAAACTCGAGACTAATTGCTTTATACCCAGACTACATTCGATTCAATAACCTAATGCCAGGTCAACATGTATTGCCCTGAGTATATTACTCCTTAAGGAAAGGCACAATGTCTTATTCAACTTAGCATCCCCTTGTCCAAAACAAGTACTCAAAAAATGCCAAATAATAATCTTAATTGTACTCTAGTTCAATCAAAGGGAAGTTATAGTTTTTGTCTGCCTTTTTAAAGACTTATTTATTTGAAAGACAGAGTTACAGAGAGAGGTAGAGACAGAGAGAGAGATCTTCCATCTGCTGGTTCACTCCCCAGATTGCAATGGCCGGAGCTGCGCCAATCCGAAGCCAGGCGCTTCTTCCAGGTCTCCCATGTGGGTGCAGGGGCCCAAGGACTTGGGCCATCTTTTACTGCCGGCCCTGGGAAGTTATACTTTTAAGCTCCATTCTAAAGATTAGGTAAATTGCCCTCTATGAATCAAAGAGATAACTTTGCGTTATAAAAAAGGGAGGAGGGGCCAGCGCTGTGACATAGTGGGTAAAGCCACCGCCTGCAGTGCCAGCATCCCATATGGGTGCTGGTTTGAATCCCGGCTGATCCACTTCTGATCGATCTCATCATCTCAGTAGAACACGGCCCAGGGCCTCAGGCCCCTGCACTCACGTGCAACACCCTGAGGAAGCTCCTGGCTCCTGGCTTCGGATCAGCACAGCTCAGGCCATTGGGGCCAACTGGGGAGTGAACCTGCAGACCCCTCTGTCTTTCGTCTCTCTGTGTAACTCTGACTTTCAAATAAATAAATAAATCTTTTTTTTTTAAAAGGGAGGAAGTAAGGTGTTTTTAAGAGTCCCACCAGCCAGCATCATGGTCTAGCAGATTAAGCCTCCACTTGCGACGCTGGCATCCCATATGGGAGCTGGTTCAAGATCTGCTGCTCCGCTTTCAATCCAGCTCCCTGCTAATGTGCCTGGGAAAGCAGTGGAAGATGGCCCAAGTGCTTGAGCCCTTGCACCCATGTGGGAGACCCAGAAAAAACTCCAGGCTCTTTGACTTTGGCCGGTTGTTGCGGCAATTTGGGGAGTGACCCAGTGGATGGAAGATCTGTCTCCCCTTATCTCTCTGCCTTTCAAATAAATAAAAAACAAAAAAAAGTGTCCATTGTGGGCAAAATGGCAGATGAGGTTCCCTGACCTACAACCCACTCCCCACCAGGTAAAAACAATTTAACATGTTGAAGTAAGCGCTGGCACTGTGGCACAGCACGTTAAGCCCCGATCTGCAAGGCTGGCATCCCATACAGGTACCAGTTTGAGTCCTGGCGGCTGCACTTCCGATCCAGCCGCCTATTGGTGTGCCTGGGAAAGAAGTGGAAGATAGCCCAAGTCCCTTGGAATGAATGAGGGGATGGAAGATCTCTCTCTCTCTCTCCCTGTTACTTTGCCTTTAAATAAATAAACAAGTCTTTTAAAAAATTTGAATTAAAAGGTAGTAATGAAGTGCCACATTAGCAAAGGCCGGCACCATGGCTCACTTGGCTAATCCCTGTGGCTTGGGAAGGCAGTGGAGGATGGCCCAAGTCCCTGGGCCCTGCACTCGCATGGGAGACCAGGAGGAAGCACCTGGCTCCTGGCTTTGGATAAGCGCACCGGCTGTAACAGCCATTTGAGGGGTGAACCAACGGAAGGAAGACTTTTCTCTGTCTCTCTCACTGTCTAACTCTGCCTGTCAAAAAAAAAAACAAAAAACCAAGGAAATAAGCAAAACAATGATGCCAGTTTTACTTTGAACCTTGATCTCCACAACCTGCCAGGATTTGAGAATTGGATAAAAAGCCCCAAATCTGGCTGGTGCCGTGGCTCACTGGCCTAATCTTCCGCCAACGGCGCCGGCACTCCAAGTTCTAGTCCCAGTTGGGCGCCGGATTCTGTCCCAGTTGCTCTTCTTCCAGTACAGCTCTCTGCTGTGGCCCAGGAAGGCAGTGGAGGATGGCCCAAGTGCTTGGGCCCTGCACCCGTGTGGGAGACCAGGAGGAAATATCTGGCTCCTGGCTTCGGATCAGCACGGTGCACTGGCCGTAGTGGAAGGTGAACCAACGGAAGGAAGACCTTTCTCTTTGTCTCTCTCTCTCACTCTCACTGTCTAACTCTGCCTGTCAAAAAAAAAAAAAAGCCCCAAATCTGTGGAGGCTATGAGTTCAACAGAACTACATACACTCTCATGCATAAATCTTTGGTGTAAGGGTCAGCTGGAAACAATGCTCCCATTTCCTCCAACTATACAGCCAAAGGGAAATTGTCTTTCCTTAAAATACAGCACTGGGCTGGGGGGGTGGGGAGGGCCAGTTCTGTGGTGACGCAGGTTAAAGCCCCAGCCTGCAGCGCTGGCATCTGATATGGGCGCCAGTTCAAGTCCCGCTACTCCTCTTAGATCCAGCTCTCTGCTATGGCTTGGGAAAGCAGTGGAAGATGGCTCAAGTGCTTGAGCCCCTGCCACCTACATGGGAGACCCAGATGGAGTTCCAGATTCCTGGCTTCAGCCTGGTCATTGCAGAGTGAACCAGTAGATGGAGGATCCCTCTGTCTCTCCCTCTATGTAACTCTTTGAAATAAATAAGTAAATAAATAAATATTTTAAAAAGCAGAGACGTAGCCAAGAGTGAGAATGGAGTTCCACAAGGAAAAGGGAGAGAAACTACAGCAGAGGCAATGAAGAAACAATGGCTGAGAATTTTCCAGACTGGTAAGTGATATCCTCTGAAAACCCTTGATCTCTAAGCTTAACCTAAAATGTCCAAACTGACTGAGCCTAGCTTGGCATCAATAATCCAAGAGCCAACACTCTCTTGAGAGCTGGGTTTCACAGAGAGACGTCTGCCACTCCTGCTCCGGCTCTGTGGGACGAGGGGCACCGCCCCAGGCTCCGGGGAGCTCAGCAGTGCTACCTGTGGTCATGTCCTCCAGCATCTCCAGCAGCATGTCCTGCGTCTCATCAATCAGTTTGGTTCTCTGCACCACCAGCTTCCGCAGGCATAGGTATCCATTCAGCACTGTGCCCACCAAGCGACTTTTAAAGTGCCTTTTGATTGATTCCACCTCAACAAAAGAGGAGAGAAGGCCTGTGGGGACATAAAAAAGGAGCAAGGAAGCTCCGTGTCTTTAAAAGATTGTAAACAAAAAGACAGGGAAAGCCCAGAGCAGGTGCTCAGTGAAGGGAACTGACCAATACCAAACAGAAATGCAAATATATAAACCCATCAACGAGGAGGGAAACAGAGCTTAACTCTCCATCACCCACGCAACTAAGGCTCCGTGCTTCACACAAACCCAGATGCCCTAATGGAAGGCCAGGGAACTCTACCTGTGAGGCTTTTGAGGGCATAGCCTTGCTGCAGATCAGTGCTCAGAGTGGCCTCCTCCAGGGCCAACAAGCGAGCTATTTCCTAAAAGGGACAAGCACAGTTAATGTACGACAGCACTGTCCACGGTCCTGGTCACCACCACCATTGCGGGAGATCGCAGTCCCCAAGGACGCTCTTGCAGAATTCCTTTCTATGACTCTCTTGCAGTGCTAAGAGACTGCGTAAAAACTGGGAAGACTCTACCTACCCCCCAAAGACTGCTGTAGCCAAACAATAAAGCCACAAAATGTATTTTCAGCATTTCTTTTTCTCAGCAAAAAGGAAACCATAAAGTTTGTATCAGTACAATGAATGGAAAGCAAGGGAAAAGGGGGTTTTCTTGGAAGTGAGATGGGATACCTTGGTGATGAGGTTGCCCACATAGGGCAGGACTCCCCGAGCGGCCAGGTAGACTTTCCAGTGAGCTGAAGTGGTGAGCTTCTGGTAGAGAGCCAAGTACTCGGCCGCACACTCCCCAGCTACGCTCAGTTCATCCAGGTAACTGCCACCAGAGAGACAGGGCCCATCAGAGAAGCCCAAAGTACCAATGCTCCTCTTTTTCCTATCTCCTGCTGCCCACCTCTTCCCTCCAGGGTCTAGGTGGTGGCGGGAGGGCATCTGAGAAAAATCCCAAACCCATCCCTTGGGAATAACTCATAGCACAAAACAAGGAATGAATGCCGCACTCTTCAAGCACTCTTATTTTTATCCTTTTTGCTGTGAGTGTTACACAAGATAATGCATACCAAAACATGCACTCCTAAGAGTTGGCTCCTGCTGCTACTACTGCACACTGCAGTCCAGCTTTCTAACACGTCATTGTTTCTGTGGTCTTCCAAATGGGATGAATCAGTCAGAGACCACAGATGTGCCTCCCAAACCCTGACCCATGGACTCCTCAGGAAACAGGCAAAGGTTCTAGGGGAAGTCTCGCCACCTTCCCTGTCCCAGACCCCAGGGGTACCTGGTGAGGAGGTCGAGGACCTGTTGCTTGCGGCTGGGGATGGTGGCCAGAGCTTCCACGATGGTGCAGGCGGCCTGCCGTGCAGCCTGTGTGGCTGGAGTGAAGAGCACCTGCAGGACAAGTGAGGCAGAGCCCAGGTCAGAGGATGCCCTGTCTCCCTAGACCTCAGTGGGCAGTCACCTGCCACCCACCCCTGGGAAGTTCTCTGCGACCCTCTCTAGGAAAAAGTCAAAGGTACAACTCCCCAGCTAAATCAAGATCCAACTGCTGGGAAGGGCACTTCTCTACATCAGCTAAACTGGTGAACACACCCTCAGAAGACGAAGGAGGGAAAAAGCAAGCAGGGACTGTCCCTTAGCAAAGTCTTTGGTAACAGAAGCAAAAGCGGGCAGCACAGACACTGAGGTCCATTCTGTGAAGAGGGCAGGGAGGAGACAAGCGCACAAGCTTGATGGGAAAGGCAGAAGCAGATTCTGTCTGGCCAGTCCCCCATGCTAGTGGCTGCCACCCAAGAGACTCTACCTCCCTACTGCTTGGAAGGATGTTGGAAGAGCAAGCAGACGGTAGAGCAGAGCAGACACATGACATGACAAGGGGCAGACACACACTGCGTGGCGTCCAGGGCGAGGCTCGGGGCTGAGGGACCCAGGAGACGGCCACTCACCTGCCGCAGCCAGTTGTTATGCCCCAGTTTGAGATCTAATGGGGAGGTCCTCTTCCCCCGACGACTCAGGAACTGCTTCCACCTCCACACGTACTTCTCAGTCAAATAGAGATGGCGGAGCTCTGATTTGCTGGGGGCTTTCCCATTGCCATCTATCCCTGAGAAGCCAATGGTGGGAGGGATGGGTAAGTGCAAGAGAGTGGCAGACAGGGACTTGTCAAGACTGAGACAGGAGGGGGCCAATGTACTGCCATGGTAGGTACAGCCACTGCCTGTGACGCCAGCCTCCCATTTCGGTGCTGGTTCATGTCCCAGATGCTCATTTCTGATCCAGCTCCCTGCTAACAGCCTGGGAAAAGCAGCAGCAGATAGCCCGTGTTTGGGCCCTACTACCCATATGGGAGCCCCTGATGAAGCTCCTGGCTCCTGGCTTCAGCCTGGCCCAGCCCTGGCCGCTGCAATCATCTGGGGAGTGTACCAGCAGATGGAAAGATCTCTGTCTTTCACTTTCTCTCTATAACTCAAATTTTCAAATAAATAAAATAAATCTTTAAAAAAAAAAAAAAAAAAAGGCCGAGGCAGGAGTGTCCTGTTCCCCAGGTCTGGGAGAGACAGACGCACCTCTGATAGGAAGACACTTCTTCCAGGCTTCATAGGATGCCTTTGGATCTCTCTTGAGCCACAGCTGAGCCTGGGCATGGATCTCGTTGCAATAAGGCTTCACTGTGGTGAGTGCCTCAACGGGGACATCCTGGAGGGAGCAAGGGGAGAGGTCAAGAGCGCGTCTGAGCCCCAGGCCCCACAGCATGGCAGGCAGCTCAGGAAGGGCAGCGAGCGGACCTTCTGTTCCCATGAAACCACCTGATCCAGCAGCACCTCCGTGCTGAACTTCAGCTCACTGACTGTGTGGGAAAGCCACAGCTAGCTTCCTACACACAGCCCTACAACAGCATACACTGATGCCTACCCCAGACTGATCTGCAGTTTCCCAAAGCACAAAGCTTCAAGGGTCACGAGCAGTCACCAGAATGCAAGGAGCCATTTCTAACCAGAATGAGCCCCAGCCGGCACTGTAAGCGGCTGCTCTGAAGTTTTGACCTCAGGACCTTGCTAATACTTTTCAAAAGGTGCTGAGCGCTCCAAAGAGCTTTTTTCATTTGTGGTTGTATCTACTGATATGGATTACATTAAAAATTAAAACTGAGAGATTTTAAAAATACTTATGAATTGTCAATCTATGTAACATTTTAAACATTTTCCCATGCAAAAATAATCTAAAGGAAGGAATGACACTATTTAATATTTTTGAAAATTGCTTAATGATTGCTTTATGAATAAAGCAGTTAGATTCTCCTATCTGCTTCTGAATTTAAACTGTTGTGATACATTGTGTCAGTTAAGGACATGAAAAATTCTGGCCTCCACAGATAAACTTTTCAAAAAGGGAAGAATATTTTAATAGTTTATTTAATTGAACTTAACACCAAAATTCAACAAATTGAATATTCTTAAAGATTAGCTCTAGGGTCCGGCGCTGTGGCGTAGCACATAAAGCCACCGCCTGCAGTGCTGGCATCCCATGTGGGTGCCAGTTCAAGTCCTGGCTGCTCCACTTCCGATCCAGCTCTGCTGTGGCCTGGGAAAGCAGCAGGAGATGGACCAAGTCCTTGGGCCCCTGCACCCAGGTGGAGACCCAGAGGAAGCTCCTGACCCTGGCTTTGGATCAGCACAGCTCCAGCCGTTGCGGCCAATTGGGGAGTGAACCAGCGGATGGAAGACCTCTCTCTCTCTCTGTCTCTCCTTCTCTCTGTGTGCAACTCTGACTTTCAAGCAAAATAAATAAATCTTAAAAAAAAAAAAAAAAAAGATCAGCTCTAATGTGAACCCTGAAAACACATCAATAACTTTAGTGAGTATTCCAGGATACTAAACTTTATCTTTTACTCACACAGGATACTCTAACATACACTGATCATTTGGAAAAATACTGGCATGTAGAGTTTTGTCAATTCTTCTTAAAGTGACATACTTATTACTTCATTGATGTTTGAAAGAAAACAGCTATCAAATATCCAAGTCTGAACAACCAACACCTGCCTGTGTTAGCCATTCTTTCAAGCACAAGTGGGCTCCGCCTGGCTCAGCTCACGTCTCACACGGTGCTGGCCTTCAGGACAACCACCACCCCTGGGCTGCAGGAGAGGTGCTTCTGGTATACTTCTCATTTCTGCTATACTGGGCCTTAAAAAGACTAGCACTCAAGAGTGGAGACCTAATAAAATTAATCTGTGCTGCTGCCTCAAGGATGTTCTTGATGAAAACAACACACAGTGCAGAACTGCTAGTGCAGCTGGTGAACCTGCTGCTCAGCCTCAGCCAGTGTTAGACTGGCACATGAGCTCAAACATCAAGAGAGTGAAAAGGGCAAGCAGTGTCTTAGGATAATCAGGAAAAGAATTTAGTCCTCACAGACTCCCGGTTGGAAGTCTTGGAACAGCTGGGGTCTGAGAACCCTATCTGGAGAAGTGGTGTTCTCTCCAGGTCAAACCAGAGCACAAAGCAAACACTGGGCTTCCATGCTTAGAGAGTAAGTAATTAGGCGAACATCTCCTTTTCCCTCATGTGGATGAGGTTCTACTTTTCAAAGACCAATTTCACTGCTGCGGAATCAGCTCTGAGGGGCAAAGTTTTTCCTCAAAGGGAAGCCCAACCCTGTCTTTCCTGAAGACTGTCTGGGCAGACCCAGACACAAGAAACAGGCTAGATTCCCCCATGAGCATAAACCCTGGTGCTCTAATCCCCACTGAGGGATGGCCCATTCGGATGAGGAATGTAAGCAGCTTGCTCAAAGTCTCAATGCCAGAAAATGAAAAGAGCTGGGATGTGAACTCAAGAAGTCTGCTTCAGAATCTAGAAGGTCCAATCAATACTGCAAGGGCTAAGACACGGGAGTACGGTTTCTAGAAACTCAAGACATCAGATATGACCACAGAAAGAGGCCATTATTCATAGGACTTCGCTTACGCTTTTGTATCTTCAAGTTCAGGACACATAGGTGACCAGGGAACAAGGTGGGCTGCTGCCCTTCCTGCCCATCCCTCTTAGTCTCCCCCACTTGGCCCAGTACCTTGTTCTTCTTGCTGGTTGGAGCAGGTGGTTTAATCAGCTTCTGCAAGATCCGCAGGCACATGAGGGTAATGTTCTCAACAACCACGGGAGTCTTAATGTTTACAGCCATGAGGAAAAGGCTAAGAGCTAGGGATGGTCAGGAAAAGCAGAGTCACAATCACGACAGACAGGGCAGCTGCACTAGCGGGGCTGCCCAAGTGTCATTTTCCCTCTGCTCTCCCCTTCTAAAGTCAGGACCGCACAGTGAAGCCTCTCTTTGCTTCTAACTAGATGTCCCCAAACTCACCACAGCGTAACCGGAGCTCCCAGCAACTGTCCTCCTTTGAGATGGAATCCGTCAGCAGCAGCATTTCATACTGAAGGCTACTCGCCTAGGAGGCCAAAAGGGAGAGACGTGAGTGGAGACAAGTCTGAAGAGTTAGTTCAAGGACTGGCGTTAGGTCCAAGTTCTGATCCAGAGCCTCAAAACTAAAATGCCTGCTCACTCACGGGTGTCCCCGTGAGAGACAAAGGATCTCGGGTGGAGACCCTGTGTGCACGCTTTCCCCGGGAACGTTCGTCTGGGATGAGCAGCTCTGCTGCTGGTGCCTTTGTCAGTCACCACAAAGGGACTGGAGGGGAGGTTGAGGGAGATATAAGGAACATGAGGGGCGAGACCTAGAGGGCGGCTGTCCTGGTGTCTGCTCACCAGATCAGGGTTGGCCCAGTGGCCTTTGAGGGCAGTGGAGACTTTGCCAATGATCAGGTCATTCATTTGCTGTGTGGCTTCCGGATTATCTCTGGGTGGAGAAAGGCAAAGAAACAGAGTTGTGCTATTGTTGATTGCTTGTGACCCATCATTCTGCCCAAAGAAGCCAAGGGAAAACACACCAATGGCTAGGACCACCTGCCCTGAAATTTTCTACCTCCTCCTCCTCCTCCTCCCAACCCTCACAAAACCCTGGTCTGTAATGAAAAGGGCCCATCGCGGCCACCTTTCCTGGAAACAGATGCCAACTGAATGAAGAGCAGCACCAGCTTACAGGATCTATAACCCAGGCTGCAGAGCCCACAGCTGCTGCCTGGTGCATCATTCTCCAAAACCCAGAAGGCCACTTAGTCTTGTCACAGCTCTTTCCTCCTCTTCTCCATGTACCTCCATGTCCTTTCCCACAAGGCATCTACATTTCCCACTGTGGCCCTTTGCAATAATGTCTCCACTATGAGTAGAAAAGGCATAAACTGTATTATATTGTATGCATATTGCTTCCCAACACACTCTGAATAAAATTCAAAGTCATCACATGGACGGCAAGACCCCACAGGATCTGGTCCTGACGCTCCTGCACATGCTGCCCTGTAGCCTCGGCTCCACTGGCTGCTTCCTTTGCATGCAGCCCTCTGCCGGAGATCTTGGCACGGCTTGTGCCCACTGTCATGCAGCACTTTGCTCAGGTAGTCACCCCCTCCAGGAAGTCCTCCTCAATGGTCTTAGGCAAAATAGCAAGGCCCCCTGCAAAATCAGGGTCACCACTTCTGCTGTATTTTTCTTCACCATCGTACTTCCTAAGATCACACTATGTAATGGTTTCCCTGTAGTTCTCTCAGGCTGGAATGCAGGCCACATGGGGGCAAGAACTTAATCTCCAGGGTCTAGAACAGTGCCTGGGGCCAGCACATGCTCAGTACAAACTTGTTAAATGAGTGAATAAATAATTTAGTAAATAACATTTATCAAACATCTAACCTGTCCCAGAATTTATGACATATACTTAGTAAATAAACCACACAAAACTCTGGGGCAGTCTCTGGTACACATGCTTACTCAGTACTGAATACTCAACAAATGTGAGTTAATAATTAGGAACTACTTCATCCATCCTCACCACAAGTCTTTTGTGCGTTCACTACCATTAGCACTTTTCTGATGAGGAAAATAGTGGCTCGGAGAAATGAAGTAATTTGTCCATGGCACAGACAAAGCAGATGCTGAGCTGGGTCTCTCTGGTCCCAACTCCAAGCTCTTGCTCCCTAAGCCCCAGTGCTCCACCACCTTCTTTCTGTAAGAGTTTCTACAGTCCAAGTGTCCAGTCATTCCCTTCTCCTCCCTCACCAGGACACAACACAAATGCAAGCCAAATAAACCATTTACAAGGAAATCTGAGAGTCAGTGCTCCCTAGGATCACTCATTATACCCTGGATATCTTCCTGTTTTCCTCTTTTTCTACTATCTAGTCCATTTGGCCAGCAGACGCACAATTCTTGGCAGTTTTTAGTGCTCCCAACTTCGCTGCTGCCACTGACCCCAGTGCCAATAACATGGTACAGGCTCTCACCGAGTTAGGAGGCACATAAGCTGGCGGACCTCCTCCCTCATGGCCGCAGCCCCCCGGCGAAGATTATAATCAAACAGTTCCCGAATAAGTCCCTGGGAGACAAGGATGTGCCTCAGGGCTGGATTGGTGGCCAGGGCTCGCAACAGTGTGATACAATGTTCTGTGACAGCTGAGGCACAGCCATAGCACTTGGTGGAGGAGGTGTGGCCGCAGCCCAGGACAGATAAGGCGCGGTACTGGCTGGCAGTGAATGTGGGCTGCACAGAGGTCCGGGACGATTTGGTGGCTGCTTCCCTCTGCTGCAGGTCATATTCCAACAACTCTTTGCGCGAAGCAAAGACTTTCTAAGAATAAAAGACAAAAAGAAAATAGCAATTAAATAAAGAAAAAGAGGAACTAGCTTTGCTTTTGAAAATAAACTTTAAGTGCATTATATAACTGAACATTCTCAATACTCTCTACCAATTAGATATTTTATCTCCATTTTACTAAGGAAGACACTGAAGCTTAGAGAAGCTGGTTGACGAAATAAGGGGCAGAGGCAGAAGTGAACTCTGACCACAGTCAGGCTCCCAACTCCCATGTCAAACTGTCTCTTACAGAACCTAAATGTCAGAATTGTATACACAAGTAGAAAAATGGCATCCCCGCAATTTGAGGGGCAGGTAAACTGGCTGCTCTCCTTATATGAGGTGCCACTGTCAGTGGCCAGCCTCCCCTCCCACAGAGAGCAGGGCTGTAACGTGCCAGTTAATGACTGAACTACTCAGGGTGACTGCAGCTGGAGTGTCCTCACCCATCAAGCCTGTAAACAGCGCACACCAGGAAACAAAAAAGAATGGAAATCTTGGTTTTCCATTTTTGAAAACCAGTAACCCCTCTACTAAAAGATGAGTTGTGAATGGCCAAGAAAAACTGATCTATGCAACCTTCCCATCGCCATTATTCTGTTTCCTAGAGCAAACTCAGCTCTTTGATAAGCAGCAGAACTCACAGTGGGGAAGATGCTGCTCGCTGTGGCTGCTCTGTTGTTCAGCTCGACAGGGCAAGCACAGCACCGGCAACTGAACTGCTCTGGAAACACTGATCACACCCCAACAAAACACACCGAAAGCTGCTCCCATCTCTACCTGGATGATTTTGGAGAGTTCGTCAAAAGAATTCTTGCAGTCTCCGCAGTATTCCTGAGCCAACTGCAAGATGTAGCGATTCACACTGGCTGAAGTAGAGCTGATGCCTCCTGCTGTTCCTGAGTCATCCTGCAACCCCAAGGGTGAAATGTCAGACTTGAGCCCTAGGATGACCTCACCGAGGGGCAGTCTTCTCATCACAACCCATGTCCTTTCTACACGCCCCTTCTTTAGTATGGGATCACCTGGGGCTTTTCTGGGGCTGCCTCATTCACTTTGCAAAGCAGGTTCTCCAGTTGCGGCCGATGTCCCATCAGCTGATGATACACGCGGTCTGCTTTGTCCAGAAGCGTATTGATGTTGGAGACAGCCTAGACAGGAAAAGACCTGTGTGGAGGCTTTTCAGCATAACGACTTTCCCTGATTTTCCTAATTAGGAATAATCCTAATTGTCATCCATTACTGAAACATTTCCTGTAAGTCAGGCACTGTGTTTCACACATTCTCCCTACTCTTCATGACAATCCTGCAAGTTGGGTATGTTTTTTAATTATACACAACTGGGGCAGTTACTGTGGTGTGGTGGGTTTAGCCATTGCTTGGGACATCTGCACCCCATAATAGAGTGCTGGTTCAAGTCCCAGTTACTCTATTTCCAATACAGCTTCCTGCCAATGCATACTGGGAGGCAGTGGATGATGCTACCCACATGGGAGACTCAGACTCCTGGCTTCTGGGTTTGGCCTGACCCAGTCCTGAATATTGAGTGCATCTGGAGAATGAACCAGTGTATGGAAGGTTGCTCTGCCTTTTAAGTGGATGAAGATAATTTTTAATAAAAAGAATATATACTATACACATGACACATAATAAAACACAATATGGAAATAAGTAATTTATGCCAGGTCAAACAAGAATTAAAAAGCAGAGTTGGAATGGGAACTTTGGTTTTTCTGACTCTAAAGCTAAATGTTCTTTTGTCCCAGTGGGTCCCAAAGCTTTCACTGTCCTTTAAATCTCCAGATACCCTCTTCCCCACCTGCCACCACACGATGCTGACTGGGAACTAACCCAGGGAAAACCCAAAACCAAGAAAAGGCCAATAGCCCCAATAAAAAGCAGTCTATGAACAAGTGCAAGGCAAATCATCCAACTACTTTTGGCTTTTCCAAATACTTGAAATACTCAAGTTTCATCACTAACCAACATTTCCCCCAAATCCCAGGCAAACCATGTTCTAATACACCTTACGCCACTATCTGCTCCCACCCAGAAGCTGGGCCTGAAACTGCTGCGTGGAAGAAGACTCGGGCTAGAAGGAAACCATACTTCACTGTGAGCTCAGATCAAGGCCACTGCCCTTACTCTAGGCCAGACGTGGCCTCACCTTCTTCCGGTCTTCTTCATTCTCAATGGGATCCACTGCACAGCAAGGCTTGGCATAGAGCATGAAGTCAAAGCGAGCATATTTACAGAAGCCACAGGCATTGCAGAGGAAGGGATCTTTTTCATCATAGTTGATGGACCTGAAAACCAAAGCATTTGGAGTGAGTAGGACAGCAGATGCTTGGTGGGGTGAGATGACTCTAGGGAGACACATCATACCACATCTATGTTCTGGAAACTACTGCAGGGACAGAGAATGACTTAAGTAACCAAGTAAGAAAGGAAGATCCAGAACTAAACTTATGGGCCTCCCTCCTGGCCCCACAGGCCCACCTTGGGATGGGGAGAGCAAACACATATGCACGCACACCACTCTTCCATCTTCCTCCCTCCTCTCGAGATCCACAGACCTACTGTACATTACAATAATCCTCTAAGTATTCTCTAATTGCCCACAAAGAGAGCTACAGAAAAACACAAGGTGGGGCTAGCATTGTGGTGCAGCAGTTTAAACAGCTGCCTATGACACTGGTTCTAATATGGGCGCCAGCTTGAGTCCTGGCTGCTCCACTTCCAAGCCTGCTCCCTGGGAAATCAATGATACATGGGCCAAGCATTTGGGTCCCTACACCCATGTGGGAGACCCAGATTTCCAGGTTCCTGGCTTTGGCCTGGCCCAGTACCCGCTGGTCATTTCAGCCATCTGCCTTTCAAATAAAGAAGAAAAAAAAAAGAAAGAAAGAAGGAGAAACATGCAAGGAATCTCAATAGCCCTAGCCTGGGAAACAAGTCCTGGCTTACCTGCATTTATGACACTGATAAACATTTTCTCCACAATTGCCACAGACCCCTGGGTTGGCAGGGACTGAGGCACTGCAGCGTGGGCACTGCAGGGTCTCTGTGGAGGCCTGGTAGTTTTCATAGAAGTCTGCAAACTCAATCATCAGATTGGAGGCCACAATGGGCAATGGCAGGTCGATCTTCACCTCTGTCTGCCCAGGGGTCAGCTGGACCTTCTTGGCTTTGTGCCAACGAGCCGGCCTAGGAGAGAGGGGGTCAGGTGGAGTAACAGAGGTTCAGAGAGCCTCTCATTAACTCTCAGTGATGGCAGTCTGATGAATGAAGAGAGAGACTTCTATGTGTTTTTATAAGGCAATCAGTAGTTACTTTCAAGGAAAGGAATCTGGCAAACAGTAAGCTAACTTTAAAAAAAATTATTTTTTTCTCAGTAAATATTTTTTATAATTTAATTTATAATTTCTATAAATTTTATAATTTAATTTATAATATAAGAATTTTTTTCTCAGTAAAAAAGGGATAAAAAATACAAGTGTTTTCAGCTGTTATATACAATCATTTTTGAGAGTCCAGAAAAACAGAAGCACACTAACAAGAGAAGACATCATTTCAAAAGTATGCCACACTGAAGCCTACAACCCCAAGAGTTGCAGTGGTAATGATGGCAACCAAGTTCCCATTCTGACAACCATGTTCAAGGATAGAGCTCAGCTGCTTCAGAGAGCCAGAGGGACATAACCAGGGTCTGGAGCAAGTCCGAAGTAAAGTCATAAAGATAAAGGGCATGTAATTCAGGGGTGATCATACTAACACAACTAGACAACGTACTTACCACGTGCTAAGCCTTGCTGTCAGATTTTATATGTATTTATTCACTTAATTAAGGAATGTAAGATCCTGGAAGTGGAATGGTTATCTCCAGCTTACATTCAAGAAACCAGAGTGAAGTTCCCCCTGGTCACACAGTGAGGGGTAGAGCTAGAATCTGAACCTACACATTTATCAGTAGCTGTCCTGACTTAGAAGAACAGAAAATCAGGGGGTGGGCATTTATTTGGTCTCACGGTTAAGACACTGGTTAGAACACCTATTTTCTACTTCAGAGTACCTGGATTCAATGCCTGGTTCCTGATTTCAGCTTCTTGCTAAGGCAGACCCTGGGAGGCACAACAGTGATGGCTCAAGGGGTTGGATTCCTGCCACCACATGGAAGACCTGGACTGAGTACCTCGTTCCTGGCTTTGAGCCCCCACCTCCCTCTGATCTCCCCACCTCAACTCCAGGCTATATGGACATTTGAGGAGTACACCAGAAGATGGACTGGTTCTCCTAACAGGCAGCTTCTACTTACAGGTTGTCAATGTCAACCTTGCTTTTCAAAGGAAAATTTCCTTTAGGCAGAGCTCCTGGCCATTTGTTGATGTGGTATATACCAGCCTTATTTTGCCTCTTGGAATAATAGCAGTACTTTCACTCTATGTGGAGAACAGCACTGCAAGGCTTACTATGTGAGCAGCATCTCTTATATTCTCTGTCCAGCAGCAACGCCTGAGACTTCAAAGAGATCCATCTCCATCTCTGTGACAGTAAATATAGCAGTGCACACTAATGCCTGTCATGACCTATATGACATGCCCTGATTTAGACACGGGGATTCAGGGGCTAGAAGACCCAACATGGGCAGAAAGAAAAGGAGCACTGGACAGAAATGGAGGAACAAGTGCCAGAGGAGCTTCCAGAGAAATACTTCCTGTTTCACAAGCAAGAGCCTAGCTATCAATCAAGACAAGTGACTACTTTCTAATATGGAAGGTTTTATACCTGACCTAGTTAGGACGGCTATGAGTGGGCCTGGAGGGTCCCGTGCTGTGTTCCCCTCTTCCAGGCAGGCTACTGAGAAACTTCCATAGACCCTGGCACTCCAGTGGACTGATTTTAAAATAATTTTTGGTCAATAACCTTAGGAAATGGTATTTTACTATTGCACCTCAGACACAAATGAGGTGGCTAAGAGGATACACTTGTTTTGCCCCTTTCTTGGACTCAAAGCCAGCACCTGGTGTTGAACCTTATAAACCTGCCACCCTGCCAAATCTGAAAAGCCCATACTTGTTTTTCAGTTCCACGATGGCCTGCACAGTTCGGTTGTTGTAATAGAGGTTGATAGTCCGCACCATCTTGGTCCGTTTCAGGTCCCCAATTTTTACTGTCACTTTGCTGATGGTATGACTGCCAATGAGCTTCACAACTTGCTGGGTGGTGGTATAGCGTGTGTCCACTTTAATGGAAGACAGCTTGATATACTAAATGCAAGAGTACACAAAAACCTGGTTTTAATTCCAGGTGAACAGCTCCTCCTGCCTTCTTCAGAATTCATCAGTACAACCCATCTTCATCCACAGATGAAGCTTCTATTTAAGGTCACAAGTGTGTCGGGTAAGCATCCATACTGTCAGTGCCCAAACATCACAAGGGAATATCCAAATGGCAACAACCAATTTCTGGAAATGAGAAACCAAATACCCGCGGGCCTCAAGACTGTCATGTGAAAGATGCTACTTACACAAAATGGCACTTCTGGATTATTACACACCAAGCAGGGGTCACTCTCCAGGTAGTAGCCATCAAATTCCACTAAGCCGGACAAAGTACTAAGGAAGAAACCAGGCTCAGCATGAGGAAAGTTTCATTTTCGGAAGCACGGAAGCCATGAAAAACCCATGGCAACATCCCCCACGTTAGCCCCACTCCAGTGAAGACACAAGGAAATGTGAGAAATTCCAGTGGGGATTAGAAGTCATAGGAAAGGCCAGCACTGTAGCGCAGCATATAAAGCTGCTGTCTGCAGTGCCAGCATCCCATGTGGCACTGGTTCAAGTCCCAGTTGCTTCACTTCCAATCCAGATCTCTGCTTTGGCAGGGGAAAGCAGTAGAAAAAGGCTCAAGTCCTTGGGCCCCTGCACCCACATGGGAGACCTGGAAGAAGCACTAGGCTCATCCAGCACATCCATCAAAGAAGGAGCTACCTTTATCTGAAGAGAGGAGAGAACTTGCACTTTGCTTATGGCCCTGACTACATACTGTCGGAGTTTGTGGCCTTGGCAGCTCATGACAAGAGCCGTGGGTGATCACTGATATCATAAATAAGAGTGTCAATTGTTAAATCAACAACAAGAGTCACTGTGCACTTATTCCCCATGTAGGATCTCTCTTCTTAATGAGTTGTACTATGAGAATTAATGGTAAAACTTGTCTTCAAACAGTACTTTATACTTTGTGTGTCTGTGTGGGTGCAAACTGTTGAAATCTTCACCTAGTATAGAGTTGGATTTCTGTATATAAAAATAATTAAAAACGAATCTTAATGAAGAATGGAATGGGAGAGGGAGTAGGAGATGGGACGGGAGTGGGTGGGGGGAGGTTGGGGTATGGGGGGAAGGACCACTATATTCCTAAAGCTATACTAATGAAATTTGTATTCATTAAATAAAAGCTTTCTTTAAAAAAAAAAAGGAATTATAAATAAATTTTTTAAAAAAATCACTGAACTGTACATTTATAATTGGTCATCTTGTGATATGGAAATTATACCTCAATAAAGGTTTAACAAAAACAAAGTTACTAATAAACCAAGGAGGAGCTGGCGCTGTGGCATAGTGTATATGGCCACTGCCTGCCGTGCCAGCATCCCATATGGGCGCTGGTTCAAGACCCAGCTGCTCTACTTCCAATCCAGCTCTCTGCTGTGGCCTGGGAAAGCACTGGAAGATGGCCCAAGTCCTTGGGCCCCTACATCCACAGGGGAGGCCTGGAAGAAGCTCCTGGCTCCTGATTGGTGCAGCTCCGGCCATTCTCTCTCTCTCATATTCTCTCTCTCTCTCTCTCTCTCTCCTCTGTATAACTCTTTCAAATAAATAAATCTTTAAAAAAAATTCCCAGAAAAGCATTAAAAAATAAATAAATAAGCCAAGGAAATAATAAATTCTCAATTTAACCAATGTCCTCTTTATAAAGTTTTTTAGGTCGCGGCTCAATCCTCCGCCTGCGGCGCCGGCACACTGGGTTCTAGTCCCGGTCAGAGTGCCAGATTCTATCCCAGTTGCTCCTTTTCCTGTCCAGCTCTCTGCTGTGGCCCGGGAGTGCAGTGGAGGATGGCCCAAGTGCTTGGGCCCTGCACCGCATGGGAGACCAGGAAAAGTACCTGGCTCCTGGCTTCGGATCAGCGCAGTGTGCTGACCATAGCGCGCCGACCATAGCGGCCATTGGAGGGTGAACCAATGGAAAAAAAAGGAAGACCTTTCTCTGTATCTCTCACTGTTCACTCTGCCTGTTAAAAAATAAAGAAAAAAAAGAAGTTTTTTAAAAAACAGGGACTGGGATAAAGCATTACAGTCTGTGACACCAGCGTCCCAGGTGGACACCAGTCCGAGTCCAACTGCTCCATTTCCAATCTGGCTCCCTGCTAATGCACCTGGGAAAGCGGTGAAGTGGCCCAAATGCTTGGGACCCTGCACCCATGTGGGAGACCAGGAAGAAGCTTCTGGCTCCTGGCTTTGGCCTGGCCCAATCCTAGCTGTTGATGCCTTCTGGGGAGGGAAACAGTAGATGGAAGGTATCTGTCTCTCCATCTTTCAAATAATAAATATTTCCAAAAAAAATTTTTTTTAAAGAAAGGAAGATGTTTTCTATAAACTTGTTTTATATTATTTAGACTTAAACTCCTGAAATTAGGATTCTTCTTATGAGTATCACTGTTCACCAAACCCTCAAATCAGCAATTACATTTTGAGCACCTTCTATGTGCAAAATCTGGGCTACGTGGAAGGGATTCCAAGATCACCCAGATAGGCCTCCTGTTGCACAAGGAGCTTATCAATTCATATGTAAGAGCCTATCAACACACAATAGCAAAGACCTACTCATCATGTCAACTGAGCATCAAACAGGCAGAAAGCAAAACAAAGCTCACTTATAAATGTTGGAGTTGGGATGGTTGGTAAGAATATGGTTCTGAGTGCGCAGTATCTCCACTGCCTTCTGAGAATACTCCTTCAGCTGAAACAGAATTCAACAGAGAGAGAGAATCAGTGGAGACAGACTTTGGTATCTGGCTTTTGAGGTGAACACTGCCCTACAAGTACCAGGTGTCTCAGATCCCATTCAGAAAATCACACAAAACTGAGCCTGATTCCCAATCATTAACAGATTCTATCTCTAGTAGAAGTTCCCCAATCTTATTGATAGGTCATTTTGTCACTTTGTGGAAGAAGACATTTTCTATTTTTATGGAAAAGCCATGAAATGCTTGTGTAATTGTAGGGATGTTTTCTGGTATGCATCGAGGCTACCACCAAAACCAAGGGCACTCTGCCTCCCAAACAACTTCAGTGAGCTGCATTTCTTCCCCTACTTGACCTACTACTTCCGACTAAGTTAAATTCATACTGCATTTATGTATTATCTACATGATGTATACATCCTGGGAACAGTTAATATGAGACACAAAATTAAACTAGCCTCTCTGACCATAAGCAACTATTACCTTCTTCTCAGTCTGTGGTGTTTTCAAGGAGAAATATCCTAGAAGGTCTACAAACTGGGCCGCCTTCCGACCATAGGCAGGGAGTTCTGGCCATATGGACCACATCAGATCTAGCAGGAGCTCCTGTTGGGACTTGTTGGAGTTTCTGTAGGTAAACAACAGCTCATATTAACAAGCAGCAGAAAGCCGTGAGGCACCTTTATTTACCACAAGGCCCAGGTATGTTTGTAGATGTATCGATTTCCCCACAATGCCCACAATGCAGAGGTAAGCTCAAGTGGTTCTGTTGTTCTGTGGGTGGTCAAGCTCAGAAGACACAGCATCGTCACTGACTATCTTCAGTAAGTGGTCCATTCCCACCATCCAACATTACTTCAGAGCAGAAACTCAACTATTTTAGCCCAAAGAGTCAAGCCTGGTCATTTTACAAACTCTTAAACATAGCCTTCTAAGTGGAAAACCAAACTCTTGCCTACATCTGTTCAACAGCTAGAAAAAGACAGGTTAATGAAGGAGGATTCAGGCTGGTCTAAATAGTGACAATTATGGACTGAGTACATGACATACAACTGGACAGAAACATGCTGTGCTCCTCGGTTCTGGACCAGGGCAGATCTGCCAAACCAAGGCCTGGCCTTACCTATAGATATGGAGCGTCAGGCAGTGGGCCTGCCAGCGCACTGAGGAAGAATTGGACTCTAACAGGAAGCAACGCAGAAACTGGATCAGGGTTTCCTTATCGGCAAACTTATTCAGTTGGTTCACCAAAGCAGTGCATAGCTGGTCCTCCTGGCTGCCTGAGCTCTCACCTGCAAGATCAGGGCAAGATTGAGGGCTGAGGAACAGGACAGTACCACTCGAGGTTCCAAGGCTTGTGCTGTCAGGTGAAGAGAGAGAACACTCTGTCCCTTCCTGAAAGTTTCTGTTACATGGTTCTAATTCCCAAACAATTCTCACTTGCCTACTGGGGGACAAATAAGTCAGCCTCAAATGAAACATAATAATAAAGCCTCCCAAAAAGGCACAGGTTATTTTGCCTACATGCCTGGCACTGCCCAAATAGAGTTACACTGGAAGAATTTCCATTCAGAAGTGTGCTAGCAAAGAGCTGACACTAACCCACGCCCACACAGAGACATCTGAGTACTGCGGGGATGATGGTCCTCGCTGTTGCTCCCATGTCCTGATCATGTCTCAGGGCTGCAAGACTATGGAAAGCAGTGAAACTGATGAGGGTGTGCAAAAGGAACTTAATTCACCAAGCAATGAGCCGTCCACTAGGCATCACTTCACTTCACTTGGACAACCACGCCACAGAGCAAGTGTTCCCAGGAAAAAGAAACTTGGCCTGCTAAAAATGTTCCATGTACTTTGATCCTCCTACGACTTTCACTTGGTATGGGAAGTCACACTGTTTGGGGGTCACCTTCAGCACAACACGAGACCAGAGCAGACTCTAAACTGCTTCTGTATTTTAGGTCCCCCACCTTCCAGAAGAACAGAACAAATCCTGTGCTCCAAAAGAAAATTTATACCATCGCCTTGGTCACTAAGACAAGAGGGTGTTCTTACCGTCCTTCTCCTTTTCCTTGTCTTCCTTCTTACTCTTTTTAGTAGAAGACTTGGACTGTGCTGTGGCCTGTCCGGAACTGGAGGCCGCAGGGGCTGAGGCGGAAGCTGTGCTGGAGGACCCTGCAGAGGCTGCCAGGGCAGCGAGCACTTTGCTGCCACACAAAGCACAGGACAGCAGCTGCAGCAGCACAGGGGACACCCCCTCGTCCACCAGGAAACTCACTTGGAGAAGGAAATACAGGACGGCTGAAAGCAGAACAAGGGTCAGCTCTGAGATGACCACCACTACTTACGTGAACAGGATCAGCTGCCACAAAGCCGAGACCCCTCTGCTCCCACCCTGGCCTGAAAGGGATTCTATAGACCCCTCTGCTCCCCTTCAGCTTTACTGCCACAACTAGGAGTTAGAGTCTCCTACTAGGTGCCCCTAGAACACCCTGAATTTTGACTACCAGCCCTTATCACTCTTCATTCATCTTTACTTGGCAGAGTTCTACCTATCTCGTTCATGGCTGTATGTCCAGCACACACAGACCTCAACATACAGCTCTGGAAGAAACACATGAGCAGCGTGCTTACAGTCATCTTTGATGCAGAATTTCTGCCAGTTGATGGTTCTCTGGGCAGCAATCTCCGCACAGGCTTTCAGGTGCTCCATCTGCAATGGAAGCGGCCACAGGAAATGAGTGCCTCCAGCAGGCAGACCACAGAGCACCACACTTGCTGCCTGGAGTGGTCCCAGTCCTGCAAGGCACTCTTCTCAGGGCTGTCTGCTGACCCTGGGCCCAAGGCAGCTCTTACAGGCCTGCCTCTGCTCTATTCTATCACTAATGCCTTTTGTTTTCAGGAACCTACAGACCATCAATAAGGCAGCAACAAAGGTAAGCCAAAAACCAAGAAACTGCATTCCAGCTTGCTTTTGCTGTTGTTGTTGTTGTTGTTACTACAAACACAACAGCCAAGAACACCAGACAAGCAGCCCAGGAGTCATTAATATTGAAGAAGTTCTTACCAGATGTTCATATGAAAAATATACAATTTACTCCCAATATCCAGTTTTCCTTTAGGTAGAAATATACTTTCACATGACACCCCCCAGTTTCTTAATTATTCAAGGACAGAAACCAAAGTTGCACAAATTTCAAGTTGGTCTTCTCCATGATATGTGCAAATCACACTGGTGATCCCACCTCATAATGGAAGAAATACTCTTGGGGTGGGAACAGGAGTGGTGAGAGAGACATCCCAGACCCTGAAGCCAACTGATGCAGCACTCACTTGGCTGTTACAGATTTACGTAGATCTCAACTCTAGGGCCCACATTCTCTAACTCTGTAACAGCCCTGTTCCATCCTATTTCCGGCTTGGCTGAGCCTCACCACACGCCGTGCGCCTGCCCTCCCATTTCCCAGCCCTCTTACCAGGCTGATGAGTGTGTCGTACTGCAAAGCAGAGCCTGAGCTGGCTGTCACCACACTGGCCCTGAGGAATATTCCCTGTTCCTCCAGCAGCTTCTTGATCCCACGCACGTGGGAGTCCAGGGTGTGCAAATCCCGGAGCTGGCGGTACTTCTCCTTCGATCCACAGATGAACAGCAAAAGTTTGCGGACTTGACGACGCACAAATGGTGTCTGCTGGATCATCAGGTACTTGGGAGAACAAGCAAAACGAAGCGTGACTTGTGGCCTGTATCTGTACCAACAGTGACTCTAGCACCCTGGTTTTTAGTGAATTTTACTAAAAACAAGTAAGAAACCCAAAACAAACTATCTCCTCCCAGCCAAATCAGATTCTGGTGAAGTTAAGTATTCCTTAAAGGGACCAGGGGAAAAGAAGAGACAGAAAAAAGCCAAAGAGAAAGTAGGACCCTTCATGCTCCTCTTCTTCAAGTTCCTAGGGATCTAGAGGGAAGCTGCCCTCTGTTCCAGCCCACCCAGAGTGAAACTAGACTGCAAAGCGTTTTGAATCACTGTTCAGGTCAAAGAGCCAGGGAAGGGGCAGAACTGATCTAGTGCACACCAACTCCAAAGTCATCTGAGGTTTGCCAACAGATGATTCTTTCCAGCTTGCTGTGCTGATTGAGCTCGTGGCTCTGGGCTCTCAAACTGTGCTACGATACCCAGTCCAGAATGGGTTTACTGCAATGCTTCTCGGCCAGCAGGCTCTCAGTTTCTGCCCAAGGGGCATGAGCAGGAAGCGGGAGGCAGGAGGAAGAAAGGGCTCGCTCCTTCCCATTTGCTGGCTGCGCCAACAGCAGCCTTTCCCCAGCAGTCAGTTCTCATCACCAGCTTCTCCACTCAGAGCTCCTGAGGGTCCAGCAGCAGTGCCCTTCTGCAGAGAGCTATGTCCCAGATCCACTGCTCCTTGTTTCTTCACACTCACGGCTACTGGGAGGTATCTGTTACTTTAATGTTCACTTTATTTTTCTGGCTCTCAAACAGCTGTTTAACCAACCCCCCACACTGTAATCTCTGGTAAGACAGCTAGTTGACCGTTCTCCTGGCGGCATCTGAATTATTGGCTTGCACCTATATCCATGTGGAGGAAGCCAAACACAGAATCAGAAACTACAGCAGATGGCTTGCTTTGACATGCATCTGCCAAAGTTTCACTACAGAGCAAGTCCTGGAGGGGCAAGACCAGGACCTGGAAGAGTAGGAAGCACTCTGCAGGGGGAAATGCCCAATGAGGATCAGGGAGCTGAGGCCACGCAGCCAGATGCAGGTGTGTCCCTTCCCTGAGAGACACACCGCATGGCACGTGCACTTACCTCTGAGAGGAAGTAAAACCATGAGTGGTCAAAGACAGGAGGTGGGATTCGAGAGTTGGTGTCCGCGATCTTTTTGATTTGGTATGGAAGCCTCAGAACCATTTCTGTCAGAAGCTGAGTATAGGCCTCAAACACATCAGCAGCATGACCCTAGGAGAAGAACATTTGTATGAGAACCTGTGATTGCCAGTTTTCTATAATGACAACTGGAAAGCAGGCTGGCTTCCTGCTCACTGGGCATACTAAATGTTGGAGTTGAGAAAGGCGCCTTTCAAAGCTGGGGCCATCCCTGACTGAAAATTCACTTTACAAATCCATAAGGCCCCAGGCCCTTTGGGGCAATTTAACTTAAGCAGAGTTTACAGTGGAAACAGTCTTCACTGCTCTTAAACGTTCTAACATTTCACTTTGTGGTTTTTAACATGGGATTGATTATTCTCTGCTTCTAGAAAAACTAGAGCTAGAACAGCTAGAATGGCAAAGAAATAAAAACAGAGTAGTGGGATTTCTCATTTTCCATAAGAAATGCATTCCATTTCCTAGAAACCAAAACTTCCCACAAGAAATACTTGAAATAAACCATGTGTGCCAGCAACAATAACTCAGCCAGGATCCTGGGTTCACATCACACCAACAGGCAGGGGCACTCAAAGGTTGGGGACGTAAGCTGTGTGATCAACAGAAGACTGTGCAAAGCTGAGGAGCACTGAGCTGCAGCTCTGCTTCTCTCCTGTGACTGAAGCATAACTGAGACAGCCTCTGCTGACAGTCTGGACGAGAAGCAGCAGGGTGCTCTGGAGGGCAGGGAAGGGCTCTCTCTTTTTTTCTCCCTAGATTATTTTTTTGAGATAACATAGTTTGAATTTATATTACAATCAAAGATTTAATGCTCCACTAACTACAGAGTTCAACAAACAAAAAGTAAAAAGACCACAGTTAAGCAGGAAAATAGGCAAGGGCTATGAACAATAGTCAAACGAAGAGATATTCAATTTCATTCAAATGAAGTAAATTTTAAATAGTCCCCAAATCATTAAAACTACAGTATATAATTTTAAACAATTTGACAAAGATTTAAAACAAAGTTTGACAAAACATTATTTGCAGCAAAACTGATATAGGCATTTCTACCTTTTTTCTTTCTTTTAAATTTTAGTGCACATTTGAGAGAGAACATGCAGTATTTCTTTCTGTGTCTGGCTTATTTCACTCAACATCATGTCCTCTAGTTCCAGTCATTTTGATGCAATGACATAATTTATTCTTTTTATATAGCTGAATAATATTCTATTGTATATATTTACCACATTTTCTTTATCCACTCATCTGATGATGGACACCATGGCTGGTTGCGTATTTTGGCTATTGTGAACAGGGCTACTATAAACATGGTGGTGAGGGGAAAGGCTCTCTCGATCAGACTTGACAGTAGGGAAGGTGTGTTAGGGGAGGTTTCCCAAAGATGCTAATGCTTGAGCTGGGTCTTGAAGGACTAGCAATTACAGAGAGGAAGAAAGGGGTACAGACGGAGAGGAAAGGATTTCCAAGGAAACAGTAAATACAAACACAATCTAGTGTACATGGAGAAATACACAGACTGGCAGGACCGCATATGGAGGAGTTGGAGGTGATAAGGCAGGTGGGTTAAGTAGGTAGCTGGATCCTCAAATTTTTGGCTTAGAAGTTACAGAAATCTACAAAGGGGTTATGAAAAACAAGAGGGACAGATCAAGTTCACATCTTATGCCTACTCCATCTCTACCTATTCAAGCCATTCTGAGAAGGCAGTAGGAGGCACAGCTGATTCAACCCATTCAGCTCCACTCCTTAGATTCAGAGGGAGTAGAAGCTGTAACAATGATGAACGTTTATGGAGCACTGGTGTGCGCTGGGCACTATGCTGAGTCCTTCTTTTGCAGAGAGAGGGGACAGGTCCTCCATCCACTGGTTCACCGCTCAAATGGCCACAATGGCTGGAGCTGGGCAGATCCAAAACCAGGAGTCAGGAGCTTCCTCCAGGCATCCCATGTGGGTGCAGGAGCCCAAGGATTTGGGCCATCTTCTACTGTTTCCCCAGGCTATAGCAGAGAGCTAGATCGCAAGTGGGGCAGCCGGGACTCAAACCGGTGCCCACCTGGGATGCCAGTACTTCAGGTGGCAGCTTCACCTGCTACACCACAGCGCTGGCCCCTGTGCTGAGTCTTTTATAAACATCACCTAATTCCGTGCTCATAACAATTCTATGAGGCAGACACTGTTTGTAACCTTGTTTCTCAAGTGTAGAAACAGGCTTATTGAGGCTACATAGAATTTCTCCCTACTTCCTGGCTAGTAAGTAAGCTCACTGGGTGAGATGTGTTCATGAATTCATCTGATCAAAAAGCCCTCCTCTCAACTAGCTGGTAAAAGAGCCTCTTACGACAGGGGGAATATCTGACACACACAGGAGCACACAACCCACAGCTTTTACATTCTCATCTTTTTCTAAGGAGCTTAACGTGAAATGAGACACCCAATTGCATTCAATTCCTCAGGTTTACAAAGCAGCAGAAATCAGAATCCCAGTAGAAAAGGCTGGGAGAAGCGGTTACTTATTAAATCACACGGAGATTAAAACCCACCAAGGAACCCAACCCTTCCTGCGGCTCCTCCTCTTAGCTCCTCCAGCTTTGTTCACTGAGAGCAAAGAGCAGCGTTCTGCACGGGGGACAAGAGCGTTTCTTTGCCAGAGAAAAGACCTCACCTTCACATACTGGCGGAGAAAGAAGGGGCTCATGTCAGGTGGGGACGACGTGGCGTGTGGCTTCAGTAGCTGGCTGGCAGCTACAGGTTCCTCATCACTCTGCTGGCTCTTCCAATGCTCCAACAGGGCTTTAAGCACATGCAGGCAGTAGTCAACAGCCCCAGAGCTTAGCAGGGCTGCTGCTGTGGCACTGGAGAGGAGGGAAGACGACTGGAAGGGAAAACAAATACACAGAGAGGGTAAGCATGCCTTGTAAAAACTGGAGGCCAAGTTGGTGTTAAGGAGTAGGGAACAGTCACAACAGTCTTAGGATTAGCTGTTACGAAAGTGAGTTAATCAGCCTCTTGTGTTGGTAAACTTTACCAACTAGCTCAAACATTTGCTCAACTCTTTTGAACAGCTGCATGGTAAGAGAAAACTAAGAAATACCATGCTCCACTCTTAACACGTAAGTGCCAGGGGTACAGGGAAACAAGGATTAGAGAACCTCTTCCCCTGGAGGGGCTGGGTTTTCTCCTTCCCCTTGGGCAACTAGAAGGAAGCTCTTGTCAACGAGAGAGAAAACTTTCTCCTATAGGTACTTCATCACCCCCACCCTCCTGCAGGAGCTCTTCCACAACACCAGCTTCCAAAGGAGATGGGGGTGAGAGATCACATGCATAGAAAAGTAGGAGTAAAGCTACTGTAAATAAGACCATTAGGAGAGCCTTGCAAATCCCAGCAAACCCCACAGCTCATAAGCTCATTAAGATTGGATGCAGTTCAGCCTCAATTTCTACCTTCTCTGCTTTGTGCTAATCTCCTTTCACCACACACACATTGCTTTCTCTCTGCTTTATTACCATACCTTATAGCAACAGACACTCAGAGAATCCTCTTAGGCACTCTGTGCCTTGCAGAACAGGCCCTTGCTTTTCAATAATGGAACTTCCAAACCCTTTAACCCCTCCAATGGAGGGATTGTTGGCAAAGACCAGGGCTTGGAAAGGATTCTGCCAAAGGTAGAGGTTCTGCTCTTGAAGAGGTGACAGCTTAGACGCCTCCTCCCCTTAGGTACAAACAGTCTATTTCAACAGGGAACTATCACCTCTGCCCTCGGCCCTAGCCCAACAAGACAGTCCTGTTACCTTTCCCCAAACCCACATTCTCAAAGCAAAAATACCTCACAGACAGAAGACTTGGACCCAGATTTTGTGCGGGACATGAAGACACTCAGGAGTCTCATTACCACCAGATGGACTTCATTCAGGGCACTGCGCTCATTCTTCTTGGACACATCCTGCAGGTAGAAGCAGAGGCCCAGAAGCCTACGCTTACTTTACACTTGAAGTATTTTTCTTTTTTTAAAGATTTATTTATTTATTTGAAAGGCAGAGTCACAAAGAGAGAGACAGAGAGAGATCTCGCATCCAATGTTCATTCCCCAAATGGTTGCAACAGCCAGAGCCAAGCTGGTCCAAAGCCAGGAGCTTTCTCCAGGTCTCCCACAAGGGTGCAGGGGCCCAAGGGACTTGGGCTATCTTCCACTGCTTTCCCAGGCTGAGGCATCTTTTGAATAAGATTTCCTCAACCCTGTAAGTCCTGATGTTGCTCAGACTGAATCAGAGAACAGCAGCTCCAAATGTATCAAGGCCTACACCCAGGATAACTACACCCAGGATAACTACACCCAGGATAACTACACTCAGGATAACTACACCCAGGATAAGTACACCCAGGATAACTACACCCAGGATAACTACACCCAGGATAACTACACCCAGGATAACTAATGACCAGGACACGTGGGAGGCCAGATTAAGATACAAACACCTAATTTAATGCTTTCATCCAAGGAGCTACAAAGATCCATGAGGGCCAGGATACTGTCTTGTTCCTCATTTATACCCAGGATCCAAACTAGCCCCTGAACACATTACTGTTGAAGCAGACTAAGACTCCTCGAAACTCAGTGAAGTTCCTTCAAGAGGGCAAAGAGAACTCGAGGTGGGATCTCTGACAAGCACTGCTTCTCATACAGTATGACCTTTTAAAACTGTTCTACCTTTTTATCCATGCCTAGTTCTGCAATAAGTTGAGACAGCAGGTTGTCCAGGGCTCCCTTGTCTTTCTCATCTTCTCCATCCAGATCTGTAGTGAGCATCAGAATGACCTGGAAGTCAAAGAAAAACAATGAAAGTCACTTTCCTGAAGAAAATCCACTCTAAACACAGGGTGTATCTGAAGAAATCCCAGCCTTCATGACTTCCCTGCCAACTGTGCTGTAACTAAGGATTGCAATGCCAGGTTACACAAACCTGAAGTGTCCAGGGTCAGACAAGCCAAATCCTGATACATGCCATGCTTGGTATCACAGAAAATGGTCTGCAAAAAATCTGTAAACCTAGAGAACTAACCTACATTATATACCCACCCAAATGAGCTTGAGATAGGGCACTGAGCTAATAGTTAAAGAAAAATTTTGCGGGGGCCGGTGCCGTGGCTCACTTGGTTAATCCTCTGCCTGCATCCCATATGAGCACCGGTTCTAGTCCTGGTTGCTCCTCTTCCAGTCCAGCTCTCTGCTGTGGCATGGAAGGGCAGTGGAGGATGGCCCAACTGCTTGGGCCCCTGCACCCACATGGGTGACCAGGAAAAGCACCTGGCTCCTGGCTTCGGATCGACACAGTGCCAGCCGTGGCAGCCATTTGGGGAGTGAACCAACGGAGGGAAGACCTCTCTCTTTCTGTCTATAACTCTGTCAAATGAAAAAAAAAATTTTTTTTTGTGGAGCTGGAGTCACAGCATAGTAGATTAAGCCTCCACTGGCTATGCCAGCATCCCATATGAGTGCTGATTCTTGTCCCAGCTGCTCCACTTCTAATCCAGCTCCCTGCTCATGCACCTGAGAAAGCAGCAGAAGATGACCCAAGTGTTTGGGTGCCTCCCACCCACACAGGAGACCCACAAGAAGCTCCTGGCTCTTAGTTTAGCCTGGCCCAGCCCTGGTTGTTGTGGCGTTTTGGAGAGTGAAACAGAAGGCAGACAATCTCTCTTTCTCTCCCTCTATCTCTGTAACTCCTTCAAATAAGTAAATAAATCTTTAAAAAAAGACAGAGAAAAATGAACAATTGTGTCTCCAAAGGGATATTCTGGACTAAGAACTCCCGAAGTAGTCTTTTACTCTTGACTCTGTAAATAATGACTTTGAGGGGCCGGTGTGGCGGCATAGCAGGTGAAGCTGCCACCTGCAGTGCCAGCATCCCATATGGGCGCCGGTTCGAGTCCCTGCTGCTCCACGTCCCATCCAGGTCCACACTAATGTGCCTGGGAAAGCAGTGGAAGGTGACCCAAGTCCTTGGGACCCTGCACCCATGTGGGAGATCCAGAAGAAGCTCCTGGCTTTGGATCAGCCCAGCTCTGGCACTTGCAGCCATTTGGGGAGTGAACTAGTGGATGGAAGACCTCTCTCTCTCTTTTCTTCTGCCCCTGCCTATGTTAAATCTGCCTTTCAAATAAATAATCTTTAAAAAAAAATGACCTTGAGCATTTTTTAAAAATTCTCTGACCCTTAGCCTTTTCATTTATAAAACAAAGGGCTGTGGCTTGTATCTTATTCCATCTTTCTGTGACCTTGTTTTTTTTTTTGACAGGCAGAGTGGACAGTGAGAAAGAGAGACAGAGAGAAAGGTCTTCCTTTGCCGTTGGTTCACCCTCCAATGGCCACCGTGGCTGGCGCGCTGTGGCCGGCGCACCGCGCTGATCCGATGGCAGGAGCCAGGAGCCAGGTGCTTCTCCTGGTCTCCCATGCAGGTGCAGGGCCCAAGCACTTGGGCCATCCTCCACTGCACTCCCTGGCCACAGCAGAGAGCTGGCCTGGAAGACGGGCAACCGGGACAGAATCCGGCGTCCCGGCCGGGACTAGAACCCGGTGTGCCGGCGCCGCAAGGCGGAGGATTAGCCTAGTGAGCCGCGGCGCCGGCCATTTCTGTGACCTTGTAACACCAAACCAAGGCTTGCAGGTCCGCTGGCAGACATGCGCATGCTCAAGGACGGCTCGCCTGGCATGTGAGAAGCCCGTGAACCAGGGTACCTGCATGTAGGGGATGGCCCGGACACCTCCCACACCTCGCAGCTGGGGCAAAGTCTGCAGCAATCTCTCCAACAGCATCAGACGGACCATGTGCAGCCTAAAAGGTCAAGAGGAAGACATGAAACATGGGGCAGGACACAAACACGATCTGACCAAGCGCACTGCACTGGCAGTTCTTTCCGGCTGCCGCCACAGTACTCAGCAAGTCTAATACTGGGAATGATTCTGACAAAGAAAAAAATGCTAAGAAATGCTTATTTGAGACACAAGCAGTACATGAAAACACCTGGCTCTGTGAAAAGAAACTGCAACTATTCCAAAGCACAATGATGGCACTGAAAGAAAGCCTGTAATGAGAAGTGCAGGCTTCAGGGCTCTTCCCAACACAAAGCCCCATCCAGCCTTCAAGCATTATTCTATGGAATTTTTCGATAGATCAATTTTATATTACCCAGTGGCATGGTGACCCAAACCTTTCTTTTTCATGTTTCTTGAGTCCTTAGGAAGGTCAATCACACTTTCACTTGCTCACGTTCCCACCTCGTCCATCATTTCCCAGTATAAAACTTTCCTACTACACTAATGAACTTTCTGATGGCTCAGTCAACTGCTGCCTAGCCTTCTTCTGGACATACACAGCTGACCTTCTGTACTGAGTGTGTGCTCTTCTGGACTTCCGACCAACACGCTGACGCAGGAGGCCCACTGTGAACTGATTAGGTAAGGTTCTGTTGACAGCGTGATGGCAATCCCACCGAACACACACTCTCACACAAACTAAAGTACAACTCTTAAGCAAATTAATGGGCTCAATTTCATAATTAATAAACTGTACATGCCTTAATTTACCATAGGGATTATTTCTTTTGCATTATTTTGTTTATTTATTTTTTAGACAGAGTTAGAAAGAGACAGAGACAAGGGTCTTTCTTCCATTGGCTGCTATGGCTGGAACTATGCCAATCCGAAGCCAGGAGCCAGGTGCTTCCGCCTGGTCTCCCATGTGGGTGCAGGGGCCCAAACACTTGGGCCATCCTCATAGGGATTATTTCTAAGAAACCATATGCCTATATATATTTTTTTTCCAAGGTGCGCTCTTTTTCATGCATTACATATCCTAGCAGTCATCTATCTAGCATATTTCAAAATAAGTTTGATGATGGAAGTACAGAGTCCTACTTGAATAAATAACTGATATTCTAAACAGAACTTAAAGGAAAGAGTTAACTTTTCTTCAGATAGAAGATCTGTCACTCTGTAATTCTGCCTTTCAAATAAAAATACATCTTAAAAAAAAAATCAAAGCCAAACATCAGGTTTGTTTGTTTGTTTGTTTTTTGGACAGGCAGAGTGGACAGTGAGAGAGACAGACAGAGAGAAAGGTCTTCCTTTACCGTTGGTTCACCCTCCAATGGCTGCCGCAGCCGGCGCACTGCGCTGATCCGAAGGCAGGAGCCAGGTACCTATCCTGGTCTCCCATGGGGTGCAGGGCCCAAGCACTTGGGCCATCCTCCACTGTACTCCCTGGCCACAGCAGAGAGCTGGCCTGGAAGAGGGGCAACCGGGACAGAATCCGGCGTCCCAACCGGGACTAGAACCCGGTGTGCAGGCGCCACAAGGCAGAGGATTAGCCTAGTGAGCCGCGGCGCTGGCCCTAAACATCAGTTTCTTAAAAATAAAGTTGATAAGCCCTACCAAGACTAACTGGAAAAAAAACAGTAATGTTAAGTTGCCAATAACTAAAATGAAAACAGGAACAACATTACATATCCCAATGGTAAAGGGCAAAAAAAATTATGGACATATTAAAAAATACATAAATACAAGTTGCAAATAAAAGAAGTACTTTTTAGCATATTGTGAGACTTCCATTTCTCATTACTCTGCAATTTCTCTTCCTTTATTTTTGTTGTGAGAACTTTTTTCCTATCTTATATAAATTATACCTTATTTATATTTAAATATTTTTATATTTCTTAAAGTTTTAATATCTCCTCAGTTTAGAGTTTTATTTAAAGCCTTTCACCTTCTTTAATTTTTAAATTTTTATTTACTTTCATTTGCTTAAAAGGCAGAACAACAGAGAGAGAGAGAGACAGAGAGAACTTCTACCCACTGATTCACTCCCAAAATCCCTAAAACAGTCAGGGCTGAGACCAGTGTTGTGGCATAGTGGGTTAAGCCATCGCCTGCAATGCCAACATTCCATATGGGTGCCGATTCGAGTCCCAGCTGCTCTATTTCCAATCCACCTCCCATCTAATGTGCCTGGGAAAGCAGTAGAAGACGGCCCAAGTGCTTGGCTCCCTGCACCAATGTGGGAGACCCGGAAGAAGCTCCTGGCTCCTGGCTTTGGCCTGACCCAGCTCCAGCCGTTGCGGCCATTTGGAGAGTGAATCAGAGGATGGGAAGCTCCTTTCTCCCTGTCTCTCCTTCTCTCTGCCTAGCTCTTTCAATCAAAATAAAAAATAGATTTTTTTTAAAAAGCCAAGGCTGGGCCAGGCCAAAGTCAGGAACGTGAACTCCATCGGGATCTTCTACATGTATGGCATGAACACTTGCTGTCTCACAGGACACAATCAGCAGCTACATCATTCGCAGAGTATTCAACACTCAAACCAGCACTCTTACGTGGGATGTGGGAATCCCAAGCAGAGGCTTGATCCACTGCACCCCGACACCTGCTCCTGAGTGTAGTTACTCTATTAGACTACTATTCTGCTACCAGGGTAAAATAATGCAGTTCACTGTGGATGGCGACCTTGACCTATCTGTAGCCAGTCTCAGGTACTAAGAGAAACACTACTGATACAAAGCTTAGTGACTTTTGCTGGCCCAAGTTTACTAAATTGCTAGGATTTGGTTTATGAAAGTGGAAATCACACACTAACTTCTAAGAACTACTGTGCTCTTCTGAAGCTTAGAAAACACTTTGTAGCTTGGCTCAATCTAAGGCCTCACTAAATTAATTATCATTTTGGTTCTTTAAGAGGCAAAAAGACTTCTGAAAAATTACTTGCAGTTTTGTAAAACTGCTATCAGCTCAAGTAATTCTGAGAACAGAATAACTTCTGCAACTGTCTTACAGTCCAGGTTTCCCACACAGGAGGCAGGTACACAACCACTTGGGATATCGCTTGCTGCCTCCTAGGGTCTTCCTTAGCAGGAAGCTGGAATCCAGAGCATGGCAGGGATGGGATCCCAAGCATTCTCACATGGGACATGGGCATGTTAACCACTAGGCTAAATGCCAACACAATCCACAAACTTTTTGAAGTATCCTTATATACCTTTATTCCCAACAGGGGCTACAAAAAGGAGATATACTACTTCTTTAATTCTTTCTCCATCTATTAGCTGGAATAGTGTGTAAAGAGAAATTCTCTTTCATCAGTTAGTTGGTTACCTGTGGTAGTTTTTATGGAAAACAGAGCATAATCAGTAAAAATACTTAACGCTTTGAAATACAGTGGATTCTTTCTAATTTGTGAAAGAAATATTAAATATGACATTATTTTTACTCCAAATAAAAAGTGAAAGCTTTTACAAAAGGAAAAAAAAAATCGGGGCTGTGGCTGTGGTGCACTGGATTAAAGCCCCAGCCTGCAGCACGAGCATCCCACATGGGTGCCAGTTTGAGTCCTGGCTTCTGCACTTCCAATCCAGCTCCCTGCTAATTTTCAGGAAAAGCAGCGGAAGATGGCCCAAGTCCTTGGGCCCCTGCACCCATGTAGGAAACCTTGAAGAAGCTCCTGGCTCCTGGTTTGACCATGATCCAGGTCCAGCCGTTGTGGCCATGTGGGGAGTGAACCAGCAGATAGAAGACCTCTCTCTCTCTCTCTCTGTCTCTGCCTCTCTGTAATTTTGTCTTTCAAATAAATAAATCCTTAAAAAAAAATCAACAATTTCATGCCAATAAAACTGACAATTTAACTAAAATAAACAAATTTCTCATGGAAACCAACATGCAAAAATGCATACATGAAGAAACAGAAATAACTAACATTTAAAGAATGGAGCTATAATTTAAAAGTTTCCATTGAAGTCTACAGCCAGATGATTTACTTGATAAATTTTCTTTGTTTCTTTCTTTTTTATTTGAAAGACAGAGTTACAAAGAGAGGTAAAGACAGAGAGAGGTCTTCCATCTACTGGTTCACTCCCCAGATGGCCGCAACAGCAGCCAGGAGCCAGGAGCCAAGATCTTCTTCCAGGTCTCCCACGCAAGTGCAGGGGCTCAAGTACTTGGGCCATCTTCTACTGATTTCCCAGGCCATAGCAGAGAGCTGGATTGGAAGAGGAGCAGCCGGGATTAGAACTGGCACTCATATGGGATGCTGGTGCTTCAGGCCAGGGCTTTAACTCGCTGCACCACAGTGCAGGCCCCTATCTGATAAATTTTCTAAGAACTATGGAATAATACCAACCTTACTAAAACTCTTCCACAGAAAAGAGAAAGGAGGATCATGTCCTGACTTATTTTATGAGGTTAGAATAACATGAATAACAATCTCTAAGGAAAACATTTCAGGGGGCCAGCGCTGTGGCACAGCAGGTTTAAAGCCCTGGCCTGACGCGCTGGCATCCCATATGGTGCCAGTTCTAGTCCCAGCTGCTCCTCTTCTGATCCAGCTCTCTGCTATGGCCTGGAAAAGCAGTAGAAGATGGCCCAAATCCTTGGGCCCCTGCACCCGCGTGGGAGACCTGGAAGAAGCTCCTGGCTCCTGGCTTTGGATAGGTGCAGCTCCAGCCATTGTGGCCATCCGGGGCGTGAACCAGTGGATTGGAAGACTTCCCTCCCTCCCTCCCTCCCTCCCTCCCTCTCTCTCTCTCTCTCTCTCTCTCTCTCTCTCCCCACCTCTACCTCTACCTCTCTCTGTAACGCTTTCAAATAAATAAATCTTTCAAAAAAAAAAAAAGAAAATATTTCAAATGAAAATTATAAGCCTAAACCATCTATCAGCAAATTAAATGAAGTGCTATAAAGGTTAACATATCTTGACCAAAACCTCCACAAGGTTGGCTTAGCAACAGAGAAATAAAAATTCAATTAATGTAACTGACACTACATGGAATAAAGGGAAAAAATAACACCAATGTAACAAATACAATAAAATTAACTTGAGAAAGTATCAAAAATCTATTCAAAATAAAAGTACCTAGGTAAAGAAGAACAGAATAAGATAATCCATAAAAAGCCCTCATGCTAACACCATACTTAACAGTAAAACATCAAAACTTTTCTGTCCTATCTGTGAATGAGATAAGGGTATTCACCCATCACTGCTACTGTGAACACTGTATGGAGGGGCTGGTGCTGTGGCACAGCAGGTTAAAGTCCCAGCCTGCTGTGCCGGCATCATATATGGGTGCCAGTTCGAGTCCCAATTATTCCACTTCTGATCCAGCTCTCTGCTGTGGCCTGGGAAAGAAGTAGAAGATGGCCCAAGTCCTTGGGCCCCTGCACCCGCGTGGGAGACCTGGAAGAAGCTCCTGGCTCCTGGCTTCAGATCAGCTCAGCTCTGGCTGCTGCAGTCATTTGGGCAGTGAACCAGCAGATGGAAGACCTCTCTCTTTCTCCAGCTCTACCTCTCTCTGTAACTATTGCCTTTCAAATAAATAAAATAAATCTTAAAAAGCAAAAACATTGCACGGAGATCTCAGCCAATACCATAAGTCAAGAAGAAGACATTAAAGGTAAAAGTAATGGACTAGGTGTTGTTACTGTGGCACACTGGTTAAGCTCCACCCGCAATTCCAGTATCCCACATGAGCACCGACTGCTCCACTTCCAGTCCAGCTCCTGCTTCTGTGCCTGAGAAGGCAGCAGAAGGTGTCCCAAGTACTGGGTGAAGTTCCTGGATTCAGCATAGCCCAACCCGCCTGCTGTGGCCACTCAGGGAGTGAACTAGCAGATGGAAGACCTCTCTCCCTCTCTGTGACTCTGCCGTTCATATGGAAAAAAAAAAAAGAAAGGTAAAGTTGTGATGCCTAAATTTTCCTCAAAGAAATCATTCCTTTTAACATGCTGTCACAATTTTTGCACTAATGTGGTAACTGCTGGCCTCAAGAAATTCAACAAATACTGTTATCCTTAGGCTTTTCTTCCTCCTCTTCTCTTTCTCTAGTCATCATCTGTTTAAGAAGACATTGTGGCGTAGTAGGTAAAGCTGCTGCCTGCTACGCCAACACCCCATATGGGTGCCAGTTCAAGTCCTAGCTGTTCCACTTCTAATTCAGCTCCCTGCTACTGTGCCTGGGAAGCAGAAGATGTCTCAAGTACTTAGGCCCCTGCATCCACGTGGGAGACCTAAATGAAGCTCCTGGCTCCTGTCTTCTGTATGGCCCATCCCTGGTTGTTGCAGCCATTGGGGAGTGAACCAGTGGATGGAAGATCGCTGTCTCTCTCTAACTCTCCCTTTCAAATAAATAAATAAATCTTGAAATATAGTAAAGGAGAAAAAAGCAATAGCAAATAGATCTTTATGTCTAGAAATATCAGTGTTAGAACATTATGAACTTGAAAGTAATGTATAAAACCTATTCTGTCTCTCAAGAAAAATGGTGGGAGTTGACACTGGATTGGTACAGTGAAAGAATTCTTTTTTTTTTTTTTTTTTTAAGCTTTATTTACTTATTTAAAAGGTGGAGTTAGAGAGAGAGAGAGATATTCTGTCCACTGGTTCACTCCCCAAATGGCCACTATGGTCAGAGCTGGGCTGGTCTGAAGCCAAGAGCCAGGAGCTTTTTCCCGATCTCCCATGTGGGTGCAGGAGCCCAAGCACTTGCACCATTCTCTGAACTAGAACCAGTGCCTATTTGTCCTGCTGGTGCTGTAGATGGTGGCTTAACCCACTGTGCCACAGTGCCAGCCTCCCTCCTTTACTTTTAAAAAAATTTATTAATTTGTTTGAAAGGCAGAGTGTGGGAGAGAGCCCATCTACTTGTTTCACTCCCCAAATGCCCACAACAGCCAGGGCTGGACCAGGCCAAAGCCAGGAGCCAGGTCTCCCACACAGGCAGCAGGGACTCAACTGAGCAATCACCTGCTGTCCCCCAGGGGTGCACTGGCGGGGAGCTGGAGGAGCGAGCAGGGGGATGCAAATCCAGGCACTCTAATATGGCTGCAGCATCACAGGCAGCCAAACACCTACCCTCCTTTATCTTAGCAAAGTGCTGAACAAGGGGCTGTTTTTGGCATTATTACTGTATTATCACTGTTGAGTCTAGAACAGTGTCATTTATAAAGATTATATTAGACAATGAATCAAAAAAGATTTGAGTAAGGAAAATACATGGTTTCATGGCATTACAGTTACTAAGAGAGCCTTAAGAAAAAGACTACTTTCTCTCTGTAATTAATTTAATTTTAGAAATGTATTTGAAAGGCAGAGAGACAGAGACAGAGACAATTCTCATCCATTAGGATTCTCTCCCCAAATGCTCACAACAGCTGAGGCTGGGCTAGGCCAAAGCCGTGAACAGGGAACTCAATCCAATTTTCTCATGTGGGTGGTAGGAACTGAGCCAGAACCTGCTGTCTCTTAGAGTCTGCATTAGCAGGAAGCTGAAGTCAGTAGGTGGAGCTGGGTACTGAACCCTGGCACCCCCGTGTAGGACATGGGTGGTCTTAACCACTAGGCTAAATGCCTACCTCTCTGAAACTGTTTGATATTCTAAGTGAACCAAGTCAGATCTAGAATACTTCCTACGATTTTTAACTGTTTCATGAGTTTATTACTGCTATATTTCAAAAGAAAGATACTGTTATCACCATTCTACCTCCTGCAGCCAAGCAGCCCTGTCTTCCTGAGCCCTTCTTGGGCAGGCAAGCCTCCTCATTGGAAGGGCTGGGCCCTCACCGATTGCTGGTGTGGACGTCTCCTTCAGTTTCCCCTTCTCCTTCTCCCTCAGAGCCATCTCCCTCCTGGTGCCCAGTGGTGGTGCTGATGGCGCCAGTGCTTGAGCTGACACTTCCTGGTCCAGCTGGATGACCCTCAGCCGTGGCATCACCATAAGCACTGCTCCGGCCAGACACTACAGAGAAATGGTTAAAAAAAAAAGGCATACATCAATTCCCAAAGTATGGAGCACTCCGAAATCAGCAATGGTTAGAAGATAACTGGTAGATCTAGACACTTTTCCTTGCATGTGCAGTTAAATAAGCACTGAATTCATGACCTTGGCCCTGTAGCGCTGTGCTAAACCACTCGCACAGCAGCCACTGATGCCTCCACTGTCCATAAACTCCACCTACAAAAACCAGCTTAATCTCAACAGCTGATCAATTTCTATCTCATACTGCAGAGGAAATATAAACTGTACAGGAAATTATCAGCTACTCAATCTCCTCCATAAAAAGTTTTCATTTCCAATTGTTAACCACAGACTGATTTATAAGGTCAAAGCACAGCGCCTTTGTCATGCTCCCTCATTCTAGAGTCCCAACTCATCAACTGGTATGCTCGGAGGCTGGCTTGCTATGTTATCACATCAGATCACTAACAGGATTGCCTAAAAATATCCTCCCCTAACAGGTAGAGAGGAAAAATCCCAGAGGGTAATGGGTCTCAAGGTCACACTGTAAGTGTCTCAGGCTAACTACAATTGGGTACTATGCAGCCACATTGCTTTTCTCCTGCTGACAGAAATAAAAGCCACTTATATAATATTTCAACATGAACCCCACTGGGCTACTATCACTGAACATTTTTAAATTCCAGGATTGAGTTCAAATTAATTTCACAAGATTTCAATGAATCTCTACAACATCGCTATGCAAAACAGCAAGTCAAGGCTCCAGGCAGGGATCCCTGCTCTGTTCCCACCCTCTGCCCAAGGAGATCAGGACCCCCAGGCACATTACCACTGTGCTCGCCAGCCACTGAGTCCACCGCACTTCCGCCGCTCTCCGAGCCCACACTGCCACCATGGTCGGCAGGAGAGGTCCGAAGGGTAGAGCCATCCGTTGCTGCTGTGCTGCCCTCGTCGTCTGAGGCTGGAGCTGAGAGAGTAACAAGAGCTGTTACAGGGAAAAACCCCTCCTTGGGGTGAAAGCACCAAACCTCAAAGTGAAGTTTACACGTCCTGTCACCAGAGGAGAAAGGGAAAGATTTGCTGTGCCGGTTAATCACTAACAGAACAAACACTACACATGGTGCACTGCAAACAGTACTCAGACAGAGTGAAAACCCAGGTCACTGGGCATTTCCTCGCTGCTACATTACAGCGCAGAACCTGTGACATGGACACGAGTTTCTAGCTCAACGCTTCATGGTCACCACGGACTAGGTGTTACTGACACCTGCTGAGAGACCTTACACTGGCCATTGCCATTCAAAGCACAGAAGTCTAAATTGAAATGAGATTTGTTTTGTATTTAATTTGTGCTTCTGTTAGGAAATCACTTATCCTGAGCTCTTGAATCGACCCTGTTCGGTTTTTATTTTTAATCAAGTGGCCCAGAAGGGAGCTCACTGGGAAATTCACACTTCCTAATCATCGTCACCAAATGCTAATAATGAAGCAAGGGAACTCCCCAGAGACAGCCACAGCATCCAGGGCCAGGGCTGAGCTGAGACAGGAGGACAATGCTGCAGGAGACACATGGGAGGAGAGCCGAGACACCACAGAGCACAGGGCCAGGGCTGAGCTGAGACAGGAGGACAATGCTGCAGGAGACACATGGGAGGAGAGCCGAGACACCACAGAGCACAGGGCCAGGGCTGAGCTGAGACAGGAGGACAATGCTGCACATGGGAGGAGAGCCGAGACACCACAGAGCACAGGAGGAACAGTAACGGTGACTGCACAGCTGAATGACAGCAACTGAAGAGACCTGAGGAAAGCAACAAGCCACGGCAGCAGGTAGGGACAGCCAGTTTCTCCCTTTCCTGTCTATCTAGGGTAACACTCCCCTCAGACCCCTCCCTCCAAAAAGAAAGAAAAACACAGAGATGCATCGGTATGAAAAATTATAAATCAACCCTAAATCACTCAAAGGTTGATTTTCCAGTGGATTTTTCATCCTCTATTTGGTCCCAGTCTCTATTCAGAAAATATTTTTTGTTCCTATCAGATTGGGAAAAATTAAAACACTCACTCTCAAGCTCACGGATCCTTGATGGTTTAAGCTACTTTGACTGAAAGCTTTGAAGCATAACTTAGCTACTTGCAACTTTACTTTTATTTGCAGACATAAAAACTATGAACTCAATTCCTGGTCTCCCTTTTAATATTGTCTAAAATGTTAGAACTCTGACAGTAACTTAAGCCCTAAAACTCATCAGCCTACCAGCTGCTCTCTCAGCCTTTCCTTGGGGAATTAGCTGAAGCGGGGGCAGGGGGACGACACAACGGGCATGCAAAGTGTAAGGAGGCGGAGCCATGAGCATCACTGCCAAGCTGCATCACTATGCCATCTACACCCAGATTTCTAAAGCCAAGGCAGAAGCAGGAAGTCCAGAATGGCCTGTCAAAGCAGCTGCCCATTACACTCTCACAGCACCGGAAACAAGGCCAGAGGGTCCTAGGGCCCTGAGCCGTGCTCCTCGCTGTGGACAGTTACCTGATGCTGTGGTGTCAGAGAGGGTTCCTGCGTCCAGAGAGGAAGAGCTGGGTGCCTGGCCGGACAGTCCCAGGCTCTGCAGGCCCAGGGCACTGCTGCTGCTGCCTGAGAAACAAGTGGAGAGTGAACACAACGTCCCCTCCAAGCCCCATCCACAGCACAGCTTTGGCCAACTGCTGCCCTCTGGAGTCTCCCTTTGGCCTAGAGGAAGTTAATCAAGAGCCACTGCTGTCCACCCACCAAGGTCAATGACAAAGGAATGCTTCCATGGAATGCTTCCTTCAGCGAGACATAGGCTGGAGGAACCCAACAGATGCAGGGAGAAATAATCCAAAAGGCCCAACAAGAAGAAACTATGAGACTGGCTTCCAGACAGAAATGCCCACCACAATCCCTCTCACTCTCCACCTGTATCTCTGAACAGCTCTCACCCAGATCAACCTTTCCCCAAATCTGGGGTCGAGCTACGTCAGCTAGATATCAGTAACTGCCCAGCGCTCCTTCCTGTGCGAGGCCAGGGGCGGCTTCGCTCCTGGAGCTGCCTTCTACCTTGCTGGTCCTGCTGCAGGCTCAGGGCGATGGCAAGCTCCACCATGGTCTCATCATCGGCATCGGGCGGGATGTCCAGCATGGGGGGGAAGCCCTCTGCACCTGCCAGTAGGGCCTCCAGGGGAGACGGGTTGCCATTGTTGACATTTTCAGCTGTTTCCAGGACCATCGACTCAGACTGCAGACAGAAAGTTTTATTAGTGGAAATGGAAACTTTAGGAAGTCCACTGAATAAGAGCACAGAGAGAGTATGCAGCTCCTCCCCCTTCTCCTGCTGCCAGAGACTCACCACCATCTCGAAATCTCCATGGTCCACCTCACTCTGCTCCTGGCTTTCCTGACGGATGTGACCACCATTCGGGATCCCTGATGACTGCATTTTCTCATCTGCATCATCATCATCATCATCATCCTTGTCTCCTGAGTCAGAGAAATCCCAGTCACCTAAGGGTGTGATAAGCCATGGGCAACAAAAACCCAAGACAAGCTACCAGCTGGCATCTGTGCTTTAGAGGAAAGCTCCGGGGTGCTATGCCTGGCCTTGTTCTTTTGCTTCTTGACCTAGCGGGACCTAGGATCCTGGATTTCCACAAAGCAGAGATATCGGAGACCCGCAGGACCCACAGGAGACCTTGGATAAGGCCAGAAAAATAAAAGAACTGATATGTTCACATTATGTGTCATGTCAGTTTGAGTTTATTTCACTAGGTTTTTCTCCAAAACAACTATGTCAATGAGATTGTTATTCTACTATATAACTATTACATAGAAGAACCAGAATTGAAATGTAAAAGCATCAAAGGGAAAAAAAGAACACCATGATAGGTCTCACTAGGGTCTGCTTCTGCAGGAAGGCAGGGGAGGCCTGCTACACAGGAAAAAGTCTAGGGGAGACTCCTGACTGTCAGAAGAGGGTGGAGACCTCATCTGCCATTCAGTGGGTGATGAAAGCATTACTTCAACAAAAACATAGACTATCCGCGCTCTAGCTTCTTCTCAGATAAAACAGCTACAAACTGCTACTGAACTCTTCCTAAGCTTAAATAAGGGGCATGTGTTTGGCAGAATGGTTATGATGCCTGATGCCCACTTGGGATGCATACATTCCATATCCGTGTTCCTGAGTCCGAATCCCAGCTCTGCTACTGATTCTAGCTTCCTGCTAACACAGACCCTGGGAGTCAGCATAGTTCCCTGACTCCCAGGTGGGAGACCCAGACTGAGTTTCTGGCCCAGTCCCAGCTATTTCAGGCACCTGGGGAGTTTATCAGTGAATGGAATGTCTGTCTCTTTAAAAAAAAAAATCTTAAATTAAAAAAAAAAAAAAACCACTTAGATAAGTGATATTGAAGGAAGAGCGTCTGAATGTGACAGCATCATATACATTCCTCTAGATCTGCACCATCCCAGAGTAGCCACTAGGCACAAGTAGGAACTGAGCACTTAAAATGTGGCTACTACAGGACGGCGCCGCGGTTGCCCCTCTTCCAGGCCAGCTCTCTGCTGTGGCCCGGGAGTGCAGTGGAGGATGGCCCAGGTGCTTGGGCCCTGCACCCCATGGGAGATCAGGAAAAGCACCTGGCTCCTGGTTCCTGCCATCGGATCAGCGCGGTGCGCCGGCCGCAGCGCGCTGGCCGCGGCGGCCATTGGAGGGTGAACCAACAGCAAAGGAAGACCTTTCTCTCTGTCTCTCTCTCTCACTGTCCACTCTGCCTGTCAAAAATAAATAAATAAATAAAAATAAAAAATAAATAAATAAAAAATAAAAAAAAAATGTGGCTACTACAAATGAAGATGTGCATTTTATTGCATGAAATACACATTGGCTTTCAAAGCACCAAAAAAAACTAATTATTTCACTAATAAATTCTTACATTGACTACAATGTTGGAACAATAGTTTTGATACAGTAAATTGTTAGTAAATTAATTCACTTCCTTTTACTCTTTATACCATGCTACAAGAATATTTTAAATTAGATACATGACTTTCATTTGAAATTTACTTCTAAATAAAAGCAAGACAGCATTTTATAAAAGAATGCCAGCATCTCGTAAAGCTGTTTTTACTAAAATGTTACCCCCTTGACTGTGTCCATGTCTATAGTGCGGGAGATGTCTGTGAACCTGCCACCAAACTTACTGTAGGTAACTTCATTGAGGAATCTCCCCTTCAGGCAACAAAACATTACCTTCAATGAAGAACTTTTGTTCCAGGTAAAGTATACTTTTCCTGAAAAATCTTCTCTCTTTGGCCTTTGTGATTTTTCTAATTATCCTTATTTTATTTTTACTATGGTTACTGCAAAGTTTCCAGCCAAAGACAAGATAGTCACTTAACCATGCAGGATCCTGTCAAGCACTGTCCGCATATTTAATTTGATTTTACTATAGAACCTTTGTTTTCCTACAGCCTTGATTTTATTTTTTGTCCTAGTTATAATATTTTTATATATAATTTTAAATTTCTTATGGAAGATGGAAAGGGTAAAAATGAATAAATACAGATCTCCAAGACTGTGGTGAACAGGAACATACCGTAATGCCGCGCCTGCTTCCTTCCCTCCCACCCACACCTGATGTCCAAACCCAGACCTCACATTACCCATTGGCGTGTTGCTTCGAGGGGAGGAGGGCAATGTCACATGTCTCCGTTTGTTCCTGGGCCTTAGGACTCGAATTAAAGCTTGTTTACAAGAGAAGCTCACAGCAGGATCCTGAGGTTTAAAAGTGAACTGTCAAGCTTAGGTTTTATATTATTCATGAAACAATATCTAAAACACTTGTTTTTCTTGGTCAATCATTACTTGCATGTGGAAGACCTATCTACTCTCACCTACTAAGTAGACAGCTTAGCAGGTTAAGTTCATCCACATTTCCTGCCCTGGCCTGAGGCCCCACCGAGCACCTTCTTGTCCTTCAGCTGCTGGTAACAGGCTTGCAGACCGTGTGCTTCTGAAGCCACTCTGGCTTTCTACGAATGGACTCATCAGACGACCAACTCAGTACTGCTCACCCTAGCTCCATGCTATAACAAGTTTATCAAACACTTTCCTTCTGTGACAACATCACTGGAAATAGAAACCTTGATGTGCTCACTCCATGTTCATTTAAGTTTACTTATCACTAACTATGTAGCAATAACCAGATTAGTCCCTCAGGATTTAGCACTGGACAAGAAAAACCAAGTACATCCCCCTTCTAAGTCTTCCTTTTTCATAGAGTAAGATCTGAAAGCTTTTACTGATATTTGAAACTCTTAATTCCAATCATCTTCTTTAAGTCTATTTCATTAGGTTAGTAAATGACTTTAAAGGTCATCCAGATAATCCTGGGCTGTGGGAGATATGGGGAGCTGTAACAATACGTACAGGACACAATAGCATCTGCATGTAGATCTTGGATGCTGTGTTAATACAGTCCAGCTCACAAGTACAGTAGCCATGGATAATGTCTACCAGTGCATTGACAGTAGCTTCTATGTGAGTTAGGCCTAAAAGGAAGAAAAACATTATCTGAAAACCTGATGGAAAAACCTCTAGCTACTTGAGCTACTAGAGCGATTCCCAATCCAGCTCCTTGTTAACACACCTGGGAAAGCAGCAATAGATAGTCCAAGTGCTTGGGCCCCTGTCACCCATGTGGGAGACCCAGATGGAATTCTAGGCTCCTGGCTTCGGTCTGGCCCAGTACTGGCCATTGTGGCCATTTGGGGAGTGACCCAGCAGATGGAAGATCTCACTCTCACTTTCTGTCTTTATGTCTCTCTCCTTCTATCTCTGTAACTCCTTCAGATAAATATTTTTAATTTATTTATTTGAAAGGCGGGGGTGAAGGGGGGGAGGGGGAGGGGGAGGGAGAGGGAGGGAGGGAGGGAGAGAGAGGGAGAGAGGGAGAAAGGGAGAGAGGGAGAGAGAGAGAGAGAGAGAGAAAGAGAGAGAGAATGAATCTTCCATCCACTGGTTCACTCTCCAAATGGCTGCAATGACCAAGGCTGGGCCAGGCTGAAGCCACAAGCCAGGAACTTATAGTTCTCCCATGTTGGGCCATCTTTTGCTGCTTTCCCAGGTGCATGAGCTAGAAGCTGGATTGGAAGTGAAGCAGCTGGGACTAGAACAAGTGCCAAAATGGGATGCCGGCTTCATAGGCACCAGCTTAACCCACTATTCCATGACACTGGCTCCAATAAATAAATCTTAAAAAAAAAAAAAAAGGAAAAGGCTTCCCAGATTATCCTGCGTCAAAGAATAAGTAGCTGTCTATTCTCTACAAGTGTCAACAGAAAGTGAGAGAAATGCGACAAAGCAGGCAGATATTAAATGTCTCCTAACTACCCCTCAACCTCAGGTGATGACAAAACAGGAACTTAGCTTACCTTTATTACTATGCAAGTAACCTCCAAACAAAAAGGATGGGTCATTCTACTTTTTATATTGCTATTCAGATCCTTATTCCTCCACCTGAACTTTTTGGTATTGAGAAGTTAGGTATCAAAGGAAGTAGTAGCCTGAAAATAGAATCATTGAAAGGCCAATGCTGGGGACAGCACTGTACATAGCAGGTAAAGCTGCTGTCTATGAAGCCGGCCTCCCATATGGGTGCTAGTTCGAGTCCCAGCTGCTCCACTTCCGATCCAGCTCTCTGCTATGGTCTGGAAAAGCAATAGAAGATGGTCCAAGCCATCTTCTATTCAGGAAGACCCTGAAGAAGCTCCTGGCTCCTGCCTTCAGATCGGCCCAGATCCAGCCGTGTGGCCATCTGGGCAGTGAACCAGCAGATGGAGCACCTCTCTTCTGTCTACCTCTCTGTAACTCTACCTTTCAAATAAAGAAATCTTTTTTTAAAAAAGTATATAATTTTAAAAAGAAACAAAACCAGAAAGGCCAATACTTAGCTTTTAATTTTTGAACTGGCTTTGAATCATGGTTTTAAAAAATTTTTTAAAACAATTATAGACTGGCACCGTGGCGGCAGCACCCTGGGTTCTAGTCCTGGTTGGGGCACCGGATTCTGTCCCAGTTGCTCCTCTTCCAGTCCAGCTCTCTGCTGTGGCCCGGGAAGGCAGTGGAGGATGGCCCAAGTACTTGGGCCCTGCACCCGCATAGGAGACCAGGAGGAAGCACCTGGCTCCTGGCTTCACATCGGTGCAGTGCACCTGCCATGGCGGCCATTTGGGGGGGGGGGTGGTGAACCAACGGAAAAAAGGAAGACCTTTCTCTCTGTCTCTGTCTCTGTCTCACTGTCTAACTCTGCCTGTCAAAAAACAAAACAAAACAAAACTATAAACACCACGAAGGAGACACACACACACCCTTCGTGTGAACAGATGCAATACAAGACAACCCTACTCTCTGACACTGCTAAATCCTTGCAGTGAGAACGATGCACACATCTAACAGACTTTAGTATCTCAATTATTAATTCTGGACGAAGAGGGCCATGGGGTAAAGGTCTCAGCTGCTCAAAGACTACTCATACCAAGTTTTACTTTGTATCAAGAGCCAAGTATCCTTCCTTTTAACACTGATACCTGGAAGGCAGGCAGGTGCCAAGAAGGCATTCTTGGGTTTGGATGCATGCAGCTTCCAGAAGTGGTTCACAAGCTGAGTGATGAAACTACAGCAATCTCCTTCCAGCTGCTTCTGCGGTTCTTTCCCCTCATCCGCTCCTTCTAAGCAGGAGAAAGACAATTGTTAAGAATGGTAAGATGGAGATGAAATTTAATTTGTTTTAAGGTTAACTCAGGTCAAGGAAGCTTGCCTGGGGAGGGAGTTTCAAGTGGGGCCCCAGTCAATATGCCAACTATCCCTAGACTCCAGCAGGCACATCTAGGAAAAAAACAGTCTGGGAAAGGAATATCACAGAAAACAGCGTATGTTAGAAAGAAGTAGAAGGGGAAGCATTCAGGATCTTTACAGGCAGATTCAAAGATGTCGGTTCCAACTGTTCAACTTTTAAACCCTAAGGGAACATCTGAGATTTCTCTAGAATCATTTCGGGATTGTAATATTAGAAGAATGGGACAATGACCACATACAGAAGCAAGTAACAGAGTCGTAAAGGCATCAGTAAAGTATCTGACAATGGAAGAACAGGTTTGGGCTCCAGTCAACATGAGAAGAGACAAGGCAACAAAATGGAACACTAAGAAAGGCCACTGTGTACATGTAAAATAATGGCAAAAGAACAGCATTAAAGCGTAAGATACGACTCTATGACTTTAAAGCAAGCAGGGGCCAACCAATCTTAGCTTCACCCCGAAGATCCTAAGTAGCTGTAACTTCTGATGTCAACAACACTAAATAAACTTGAGGATCATCAGAGAGGTAGCACTGGAAGAGGAATTTATTAACATGGAACCACCCCAATGTCAAAAGCCCAGCCAGGTTTAAAGACTGGGAGTAAAATCCCCATCTGAGAGCACGAAGTCAGTCAAGGCCAGTGAGCACAGCGAGACTATGAGAAAGAAAGCAGACTAAACTGATTTCAGGACCACGGCCACATAGGCCAAGTTCACCTGTTTCCATCTGAGGCAGCTTTGACTCCGTAAAATGGACAAGGTTGTTAGGGCGCATGATGGCAATGGAACGAGCTGTGATCACCAGCCTCTGGAACACCTCGGGGTCCAAATCTTTGCCTTCTTTGGTGGATGTGTTGAGACACTGCACGGCTTTGCTCAGCAAGGCCTGATCCTAGGGAACGACAGGGTCACTGAGGATCAAACACAAGCAAGGGCTGGGCACCACTGGGCACTCACGCTAAGAGCTGAGGAAAGCTGGCAGGGACATGCTGTCAAGAGAACAGGCTAATTATCACTACCACTTAGACTAAGCTTCATAGTTGCTCAACAATGTTAAACTTCATCATATCTAAACCATTAAAGTCATCAAAAACCCAAAAGCCATGAGGTCATTATGAAAGAATGATAGGAAAATTGGAACCCGTGCAATTCTTCAGAACTGCAGCACCTCAGACTTCTTTCCTACAGCAGTAGAATTGTTTGTGTTTCCAAAACTGCATTTCTATGAGAGGCTCAGCAGTTAAACGCACATTTCTCCATTATCTGGTTGGAGACACAAAGGCTAACCAGGGCTTCTGGGCTGGTTGCTTCTCCCAGGGCCTTTCTTCCTTGTGGGTCTGAACTGTCTGTCCTCTTCTCCATCCACAGAAACTCGCCCAACTTTCTTCCTTTGGCAGCTCCCTACTCTCTTAGGAGAGACTCTCTCTGCCCAGATTTTCTCCAAGAGGCTCTCCAACAACTCAACAACTTTCACCAACAAGCACACCTGTCACATCATCCCACAGTGAGGGCAGTGGAAACATCTCAGCAATCCACCTCCCCTCACTCTTTTCCAGAGGGAGGCTCTCCATGCTCATTACCCCTTCTTCTGTTTCTTAAGCCTTGCTGATCAGCCCCGATTTACCAGAGACCCATGAGCTGACTCGTCTTCAGTTTTGGGTGGCATTCATTAAGTTCTCAGGGCACACCTGAGGCTCTGTGGGTCTGATCTCAACGCTATCAATCCTTCCTCCATTTCACTATGTCTTTGCTTTACACACAAAGAACCAACTGCCTTGTTTCCCTGCAGGACCGACAATTCCATTCTTACAAAAGGCATCCCGAGAGGGAACGATTACCTTGTGGCTGTGATAGGCCGAGCGGCTGGTGTGCAGGCTGGCCAGGAGGCTCTTGGACTGCTGCTGGACACTGGCAGGTGCTGGCAGGGACAGAAGCAAAGTTGCCAGCTCCTGAGCCGCATTCTTGTTTCTCTCCTGATGCAAAAGATGGCAGGGTTATCACTAATCCTATCAACCCAATGCAGAATAAACTGTCTACACTCCACCCTCCCCTTTCCATCCTTCAAGGGGCCCCAGGAGTTTGTTATACTCCACGGACTGCAAGGAAAAGATTTCAGAAATTAGAATCCTTCCAAACAGGAGAAGCAGCAGACCCCAAGCTCATGACTCCCAAGAAAGCACTCTTGTACCAAGACTCATCCTATTCTTCCACCTGCTGTCACCACAGGCCACCAAAAGTAGGACGCAAGGCCTTAAGCTAAAGCCTGCTCTGGAGCTTCTTTGCAAATCAAGATTATGCTATAAATGCTATTTTTTTTTTTTATAGCTGCAAGGGCTTGGGGTCTCAAACAACTCCACTGACTTCCCAGTTCTTCAGAAAGCTCCCATGTGCTTTGAAGAAGTAACTTGCCTTCTCGATGATTGGACCAACAGCAAAGCAGCTTTCCAGGGCTTCTAAAGAACTCACAACCAGCCTGGGGAGACAGAAAACCTGGCTTGAGTACAACCACCGTTTTCTCCGCCTTGTGCGTTAGCCTAGGCAAACTATAGCCGTGAGGACCTTGGGGACAGCTAATGAATGCCAAATACAAAATCAAAGCACAATAAGACCTGCCATAGGCACCATGCATATCGTTTCCTGTGTTACAGGCCAGGAGCTCGAAGATCAACCTGAGGCCATGTTCATAATCCATAACTCAAAGACAGGGCTTTTCTTCCTCAAAGAGGATAAATGTGCTTCCTTCTGCTGCCTGTGGCAGGGATCACTGAGATGGGTTTAACAGTCTTGATGCAATGGGACCCAAAGCTCAGGTGCCCAGAGATCAGTGGGCAAAGGGATCCACAAAGGGAAAGGTTAAAGCTGTCTTCTTATACCGGCATGGTTAAGGTTTTATTTTACTTAAACCTCCAAGAAAATGCACAAAGGCATTTCCCATGAGTCTCCAAGTAGGGAGAACAAACTGTATGTTTAGGTGCGTACCAACTACCAGCATTTGAGGGGCAATACAAAGCATCCTTAGAAAACTGAACAACTCCCCCCTTAGAGAAGGAGCAGGAAACCCATCTATTCAGAGGTACCAAGGAACATGCTCCCCAGGGCTTATTCCTTTGAATGTAATGTGGGATACTAAAAAGATCAACATCCTAACAGCTGAAGCTCTGGACAGAGAAAGTACGGAGAAAGCTGGAGAGGAAAGGGTTCAAGGTTACAGAAAGGGAATAAAGAACAAGGGAAGAGGTAACTGAGGTAGAAAACAAACAGGGACAGAACGAGCACTCTAGTGGCTCATCCGATGGCAAGACTTCTTTGTTTGCCCCTCTGCCCCCACCCAACTTCTCATCCACTACCGAGAAGAAGCAGATAGGACTGGGGTAAGGAACAGAGAGCTGAGAGAGTCTGACACGGCCAACACCAAGTGTGCACTCACAGTCCTCCGTATGCTCCACTGTTACACATGGAGAGCTTTGCAGCCATGCAATGACCAGGACAGAAAGAAGCAGGAGGACTCTTAACAGAAGCAGAATCAATGCAAAGCCACATCATTGGGCACACTGCTCTCTGACACACACTCACTCGTGCAGAGAAAAGAAAGAGGGCATACTAACCGGTCCAGCTTGGTTAGGGACTCAGTTTCAGAACTTGGGGGAGAAGCAAAGAAAAAAAAAGGAAAAAAATGTGAAGCTCAGAGAAACCTGGAAACACATCCTCAGCAAACCATATATGAACAGGGTGGGGGAAAAGAAAGAGAAAGACAGGGTGGAGGAGGCTGCTGGTGGGAAGCAGTGACTCCAAGCAAAGCTATTCTTATGACTTACAATGTAAGAAACTCAGTCTTACATCATGAATTATTTTGCCTACCATGGCAAACCAGCAGCTCCCTAAGACAAAGAAGCCAAGCACAATGCTTAAGAGTGCCACTGGAGGGAGCCTGAAGGTGACCTGGAACTCTGCTCTGAGATGCAGCAGCAGCCTCTCCTGCTGGCAAGGTTACTGCCATGGAGGTGGCTATTGTGGAGAAGATGAGAAGATGATGCCATCAGGATGGAAGGGAGGCTGTTTCCCTATGACCTCAGCAAGGCTGGATCCCAGTATCGTAGAGCAGCTTACGCACCTTCTGGTCTGCAGCCTCTGCCTACTGCAAAGGGTGCCTGAGCATTAAGACAAGGGTCAGAACTTCTGCTCAGGCAGACTCTGGCATCAGATGGCTCTGAGCACATTTTTCAGGTTTTATCTGCACACTAAGGAGACAGTGAATGTCAGGGAGTTACATGAAATTTTAGAAGTCATAGGCTAACTTGGGATGGTTATTAGAAGTGGACTGTTTCAAGCCACGGGAAGGTCTGGAGTGAGAGTGGAAAATGAAAACTGAAGCCAGCCCCCACCAGCACTGGTACCTCTCCAGGACAGTTCCACTGGTCGTAGTAGGGGCAGCTGAGTCGCTGTCTCCAGTGCCATTACTCTGGTTCAGGTTTGAAGGGCAGATGTTGCTGACAGAGGCAGAAGGGAATTCTTCAGGGGGCTCATCAGGCCAACCAAACTGCTCCTTAGTCTTGCCATAAATTTTTACAGCATCTATCATGGTGACACCTGCTGGATCCACCGAGGCCCCGACTGCAATAAGTAAGAGAAGCCTTTAGGAAGCCCATTGTCTAAAGGGCTAATACCACACCTCCAAAGACCAGACCAGATCATTCTAGGCAAAGGAGCAGATCACATCAATTTTACAGAGACAGAGGGATTTCATCTCCAGAGACATCAGCAGCTCTTTAATTGTGTACAGATGCCGAGTGCATGTAAACCAGTTCACGAATTGAGCCTACAAAGCTCCACTTGGAAAAGACCCAAAACATCACTGTAAGGAGCCCTTTGTGCTCTTAGGATATTGCATCTGCCCCCCCTCACACCATGGGGTCAACTGCTGAGCACTTCCTCTGTTCAAAGAACAGATCATCATCATTCACAACAATGGCAATTCTAGGAGAAAGAGCATCAGACAAGTGGCCAGTATATGAAAGAAAAGCAGCCAGTCTCAAGAAAGGCTCCTGGATTTGTACTCGGGATTTCAAGTATCCAAGGGCACAGCAAAGCACTGCTAAACACCTCTTAGCAAAGTGTAGCCTGAGATTTTCATCTGTGCTTTAAGAAAGCCTTGTGATGTCACAGCCAATCTGGCATCTTCTCTGCCTAAGGATGGAAGCAGCCCCATCAGTGAGGCTGACCCAACACCCAGACGTGAACACTTAACGGAACTTTACCCTGTTACTCTTCCCACTCTCTTTCCTGTTCCTTTGCCTTTTTTATTTTTCAAATGAAGCTCAAAAGTTTCCTGATGGCAGAGACCACAGACAAATCAGTAGAGCAGAGAGATCCCAGAATACTGGAGACCACAGATCAGTGACCCTAATTCAGCAGTCACAATGAGAAGGATGGAGTGTGCACCAGGGGTTGGTGACTCACTGAAGAGGTTCAGCTTCTTGTCAGCTTGCAGGGCTTCTTCTCTGGTGAACGGGAAGTCAAACCAGCGTGATCGACTCAGGTTGAGCTGCATGGTTCTGCCGAAGATTTCAATATAAGATGGGGCTCGCTCAATTGCCTGGGTCCCAATCTGGATCCGCATGCCTGTCATCACCATGGTGCTGTTGTTGTTACTAATCTCAATGGTGAAGCCACCAGGCTAGAGAGAAAAGGCACATACCAGAAAAATTAACAGGAATTCTTAAATTCACGCCTTGATGCCTGCCTCTGATATGTCTCAATGTGTTCCCAGGTTAAGACTTTTATCCTTCTTAACTCCCTAGAAATGACTTTCTTGCTTCCAAGGACTGGAACACAGAGGCAGGGAGTAGATTCTCTTCCATATCAGGTTTCCTTCTCCCCACATTAACAATGCCCTGTTGTCCTCTGCACAGTAATCGTGCTGGTAATGATGGAAACCTAACCTTATGGGATAGGAGTCCTTCATTTGTTAAGGAACCATGTAACTAGAATTGAGGGTTGGTGACTGAATGTGTGATTCACACATGCATTGTAGAAGATGTGTTCTTGCACCAGGGAATGAGTCCAGCCCAGCATAGTCCTCACCTTGGTGTTGGCCACATACATGCCAGTGGAATTCAGCCGGTGCTTTATCTGTTGTGCATTGTAGACCTGCAGGAGGTCATTGCCACCAAACTCCACATCTGTCAACTGCTGGTTGTGTTCAAAGAAGTCAATAGGGAAAGTCACCTGGCTGGATGTGCGGGTTGCTGTGGAGATCAGATTAGCAAAGAACATGGGTATATGCAGTTTCGACCACCTCTGCTCCCAGTCCACTTCCCCAAGGCTGAGCCCAACTCACACACTCTGGCCTTTCTAAGCATATTCTGGATCATAATGTGAGCATCAGCAGGAAGCCTGCATGAGGCCAGCTCTCCGGCTGTTATTCTCCCTAAGCACAACAGAGCTCAGTAACAAGAAACAACCTGGTATTGTGTGCCCTACAGTCTCTCTGGCAGTTGCTTTATTTAAAATTAAAAATGGAGGCCATCTCTTTACAGGATAAGCTCTGCCATTATAGAAAATATAGACCCTACAGAACAAATTTAAGATAATATGATGAACTTGCAAGGTCTTTGCTGAGCCAGATTCACTCACTACTAAATTTAAGCTTTCACTTCCCTGAGGAGTCCTCTCAGTCAGGAGCAAGATTACTCGCTCAGAGATGGGTTCTTCAATTGTCAGTGGGATCTACTATTCAATCAGTTCCATCCTGAAGGCAAGCCATTTCCTCTAAACTCAGAGAGAAAAATTTCTCAAACAAGGAGCAAGATACCACTCTTTCTGGACACCAAAGAGCTGCTGACCTACACCAAACAGCCAATGGGTGTTTGTCATTTGGAACCAAATCAGCTAGCACATATCCGTAACTTTACAAATGTGCAAATGGGACAGTCACCATCTCTTCCCAGACACTCATGGGTAGATTCTAAGTTCTGAGTCACTGTGTAGAAGACTCATTCTCACCCCCCACACACACACAGCCATCTTCCGAGAAGAGGCCTTACTGATCGTGGCTGTTTTGCGTTTTCGAACAGGCTTCATTATACTAATGACACTACTGGGCTGCAGGGATGGTTGGAGCCAATAGGAGGTGTTTTCCACATTGGCCATATAAATACGCAGGCTGCCATCTTCACACAGCAAGATCATGGTTGTCCGCTGCTGCTCATTGCAGGCTGTGTGCCTAATAGCAACCATGTCTTGGATCTAGGAAGAAGCAACAAAGGCATGTGTTAGTTCCCATGTGTACAGATCAGAGCCCACAAAGAGAGGAAGAGAGACAACCAGTTCAGTTAGGTAGGGTGGCACTGAAAGGTGTCTGAAAGAAAATGGATAATGTAGGCCCCCATAGGAACAGATAAGAGAAGAGAGCCAGCATTGTGCAGTGGGTTAAGTTGCAGCTGGTGATACTGGCTTCCCATATCTAAGTCCCAGTTTGAGGCCCAGCTGCTTCATTTCCAATCCAGCTCTTTGTTAATATGCCTAGGAGGTAGCAGATGATGGACCAAGTACTTGGTTCCCTGCTATCCAAGGAGAGACCTGGATTGAATTCCTGGTTTCTGGCTTCAGCCTAAACTAGCCCTGGATGTTCTGGCCATTTGGGGGTGTGAACCTGTCTCTCTCTTTCTGTTGCTCTGCCTTTCAAATAAAATAAATAAATGAATCTTTAAAAAAAAACAGCAAGTACAGGGAAAAAAATCAACATAACGGTATCTATCAAAATGAAGTGATGGGAGAACTTGGCACTGACCTTTGCTTTAGCAGGAAGAGTCTTGATCTCCTGGATGAGAAGGGTGTCTGGCCTCACCATGATCACCAGCGGCACACCTGTGGTTTGCTGGACACAGCACACCAAGCCAGGGTGGTTCATCACCTCAGACCACTGGCAAAGTGCAGGAGAAGTCTTACTGCCACCATTGGAACTGCAGACAACAAAAGTGGCCACAGTTAGAATGTTAATCACCACTTAAAGAGTTCTTTTCTTGACCTGGAAGCTGTCCTCTAACTAGCCACACGCCTGCCTCTAGAGTGGTATCTGTGGCCAGACTCCGCATGAGTCAGTGTTACTCTGAGGCTTACCCAGTCTCATACCCCCAGCATGTGCCCCTGGGAGGAGTCCTTGTTTAACATCTCCAATGCTGGGCCCTACAGTCTGAGAAGAGGTAGCCCTATGCACCTACAGGCTGTCACGTGCATAGGGCCATGACTGCTTAAGGAATGTGACCCACTGTCCTGTAAGGATCTCCAGACTCATTAAGTTTTAGGCAAACTGGTGTCCATTTCACTTCATTTCATCTCAAACCAGGTAAGTCCCAAAAGAGAGGCCAGAGAAAAAATGCTATAATGGCTACCCAATGGCAGCTAAGAAAGATATGAAAAAACCCTAAATCTCTCCTTCCTCCTTAAATAAAATTTTCACTACCTCACATAGCCCTCTGTTACCAAGAAACCTGATAGAAGCCTCTAACTCCAACACCACCCCCGCAACAACGCTCATGCTCAGTTTACTGACAGAGTTAAGTTTCCCCCAGGAAGTAAATTGAAAGGACATTATGGTGGGGCTAGTGCTGTGGCACAGCAGGTAAAACCACCGCCTGCAGTGCCAGCTGCTCCACTGCTCCCAGCTGCTCCACTTCTAATCCAGCTCTCTACTATGGCCTGGGAAAATAGTAGAAGATGACCCAAGTCCTTGGGTCACTGCACCTATATGGGAGACCCAGAAGAAGCTTCTGGCTCCTGGCTCCCAATCAGCTCAGCTCTGGCTGTTGCAGTCATTCGGGGAGTGAACCAGTGGATGGAAGACCTCTCTCTGCCTCTCTTTCTCTGTTTAAATCTGACTTTCAAATAAATAAATAAATAAATAGATAAATAAATCTTTTTTTTTTTTTAAGGACATTATGGCAAGATGAGTGCCTATCAGAAACTTGTCCCTCTTCAAATCTTGCTGAGCACATTTAAGTTCCATTCACTGTGGTACATGTTGTGGCACAGAGGGTTAAACTGCCACCTGAGCCACTGGCATCCCATATTGGAGTACCAGTTTGAGTCCCCAGCCACTCTGCCTCTGATCCAGCTTCCTGAGAAGCTAGCAAAAGATGGCCCAGGTACTTGGGCACCTGCCACCCATATGGAAGACCAAGATGGTGTCCTTGTCTATGGGCCTCCCCCCAACCCCCCGAACAAAGATTTATTTCCATCCACTAGTTTACTCCCCTAATCTCCCCTAATTGGCTGCAATGGCCAGAGCTGCGCCAATCCAAAGTCAGGAGCTTCCTCCGGGTCTCCACATGGGTGCAGGGGCCCAAGCACTTGGGCCATCTTCTACTACTTTCCCAGACCACAGCAGAGAGCTGGATCAAAAGAGGAACAGCCAGGTCTCAAACTAGTACCCATATGGGATGCCAACACTGCAGGCGGCGGCCTTACCCACTATGCCACAGCGCTGGCCCTGTGGCTATGGGCTTTGACCTAGCCCAGAGCTGGCTGTTGTGACCACTTGGACAATGAACCAGCAAATGGAAGACAGTCTCTCTGTGTGCCATTCTTTCAAGTAAAAAAGTCTTAAAAAATATATACATACACACACACATACACACATACTGCTTTGACTATACATTTTCATTTAGAGTTAGCAGTGGCCCAAACTACCTCTTACAGCTTGAGGTCTCCACAGTGGATGACAAACCACGTGGACAGCCCAACCTGTCAACCGTGGACATTGCTTGATTTTAAAGAGATGAGACTGCTGGAGAAAAATGCAGTTTCACCAGACTCAGAATAGTACTTGGGAGGGAAACAGAGACCCCCTACTGAATGTCAGCACATCCAATGCTCATTTCACCTTTTGATGTTGATGGGGAAGAGCTGTAACACCTCCAGAGTCATCCTGCTGATGGTGGCTGCGAATGATTTGCCTTGACAATAGCTGAAGAACAGCATCTGCAACACATGGGAGTAGTACACGGACACACCACCACCTGCCACCTGGCTGTTACTGTCCTGCAGGGACAAAGACATAAATTTACATTAACATCTCATTTTGCCTTGGCTACCAGCTTCCAGTTGATGCTGGTTACTAGTTTTAAGTCATGATTAAGTTTCCCAAACACCCTGATGGTAAAGGAACTTCAGGTTGTATCAGTTTATTCCTAAAGGACAAGAATTTCTGCTTTTAGGTTAAAAGTTAGAAGGGAACAAAGAGAACAAAGAGGAGTTGGTAAATGGATTAAATCTAGAGCAGAAGGCAATGGCAACACGTGCTCCACCTTCAAGTCTTCATGGTTGATTTCCAGCACATTAGTGACATAGAAGGGCCCCTGCTGGGCGCTGCTGGCCTCTTCCATTAGCTGTGTGTAGATGTAGCCAGCTGAAGACATTATGACGATGATGTTCTTCCCCTCCTCATTGAAGAGAAAAGTGACGTCTCTTATCTTTGAGCTCGGCAGAAGAAAGTAGAAGGTTGGACTCAAGGCGTCAACAGACAGGTCATAAATCTGCAGAACGGGAGAAAGACTAAATAAAGGAGCTCTTTTTCAGTCCCATCCCCAAATATCCCAGTGAATCTACACAGCTACAACTGTTGAGTGATGAGCACTCATTCTACATTCAACAAACACCTATAGGTGTTAGGCTCTGAGCATCCAAAGATGAATGAGGTACCCTTGATTGTCCCTCAAGGAATGATAGAGATGCATATAAAAATTTGACAACAAGTACAGTAGTAGTATGGGTATGTGGAAGGTGTTAACAGGTCAGTTCCGCATTGCCTACACACAGAAAGCCCCTGTCCAGCAGTGTAACAGAAGGCAACAATGTGTGCTGACTAGTTTCTGTTTAAGCTAGCATATAAAATGGAGACTAAACATTCTGGATTTAAAAGCAGAACAACTCTAGGACCCTATCATCAGAGAATTATAAGTGTACCTTGACAAAGTCTGCAGTGACAATTGCCAACTCAGTCTGTGAACCAGGCAACCACACAGCTTTGATGATGAAGTTCCCTGTTGCCAACTGGGGATGCAACACCAAGTGATCCGACACAGAGCCTGAGCTACTAAAGGTGAGCACGTGGCAGTCCTGGACAAGACGAAAGGAACACAATGGTTAAAAGAGGATCTGGAAAGCAGGCTAAAGGACACAGGGTGCTAGCACTCCCTTCACTCCCCTAATAGTCCCTGCCTTCATGTAAGGAATATGACAGCTTACATATCTAGGTTTCAAGAGCAAGCAAAGGGTGTTTCTAACACAGGAGCAATCTGAATAACCCAGAAGAAATGCATAGAAAGATATCCTTTGCATTCCAATAGCTTTTAACAATATAAACAATGAGTAAGAAGCAGCAGGGTTGAGAACAGGGGAGAGGAGACTAGGCTCCAAGGCTCAAGGTAATCCAACCTGAATCAGGATTTTTACCTTTAGCCCACAAACTGCCAGGTAGTCCTCCTTGCAGGGATTTCCAGTGAGGCTCAGCACAGTAAACGGGACTGGGGCAGAAGCCAAGCGGGTCAGAGTCAACTTCCTTTTGCTGGAATCGGCTTGCTTCAAGAGTGCAGAGAGCTGCAGAACAGTGATCTGCAAAGAAGCAACTACCAATTTATTCTTCACCCTCACCCTCTCAGAGAGCACAGACTAAGTTCACAGGGTTTTCGTGGGTAAGTCTATTTGGTGATTATTAGCCTCTATTTCTCCTGGTTGAAAGACAAGAAATGTCTCCCCCTTACTCCCCCGACTTCCAATGAGGGCAAAAGGGAGGAGCAAAGAAATCACTTCTCTTCAAAGAACCGTTCTACAAAAGCGACTGACAGTTCTTATGTATAACTCCTTTTCTAGCTTTTTCTGAATGTTTTTAAAATAATTTTAGAGCTGTTCCATGGACTATCCCTATTTTCGCTTACAGTAGTTTAAAACATTAGTAGCCGGCGCCGCGGCTCACTAGGCTAATCCTCTGCCTAGTGGCGCCAGCACACCGGGTTCTAGTCCCGGTCGGGGCGCCGGATTCTGTCCAGGTTGCCCCTCTTCCAGGCCAGCTCTCTGCTGTGGCCAGGGAGTGCAGTGGAGGATGGCCCACGTCCTTGGGCCCTGCACCCCATGGGAGACCAGGATAAGTACCTGGCTCCTGCTATCGGATCAGCGCGGTGTACCGGCCGCAGCGTGCCAGCCGCGGTGGCCATTGGCGGGTGAACCAACGGCATAGGAAGACCTTTCTCTCTGTCTCTCTCTCTCACTGTCCACTCTGCCTGTCAAAAAATAAATAATAAATAAATAAATAAATAAATAACATTAGTGGTGATGGTAAGGCCAGAAAATATCCAACAAAAAAATAGAACTGAGGCCGGCGCCGCGGCTCACTAGGCTAATCCTCCGCCTAGCGGCGCCGGCACACCGGGTTCTAGTCCCGGTCGGGGCGCCGGATTCTGTCCCGGTTGCCCCTCTTCCAGGCCAGCTCTCTGCTGTGGCCAGGGAGTGCAGTGGAGGATGGCCCAGGTGCTTGGGCCCTGCACCCCATGGGAGACCAGGAAAAGCACCTGGCTCCTGGCTCCTGCCATCGGATCAGCGCGGTGCGCCGGCCACAGCGCGCAGGCCGCGGCGGCCATTGGAGGGTGAACCAACGGCAAAGGAAGACCTTTCTCTCTGTCTCTCTCTCTCACTGTCCACTCTGCCTGTCAAAAAAAATAAAATAAAATAAAAAAAAATACAACTGAAACACCTTGCACTCCTCCAACTTCTACCAGTTCTAAAAAGCCACACAAACTCCCTGTGTCCTTAGAAGCTGTGAGGGCAGGGTGGGTTAAGCAAGGAACACTAAATCTTCCTAGGCAGGCTTTTGTCCTTCAGCCTGTATCCACCGCAGTACACAAAATGGGCAAGCTTGGAGCCAAGTGGTCTAAGTACTGGCTTGTCACTACCTTTTCCTAGGAGCATGAAGGATATGCTGAGTGGGATTTTACTAATTACAAACAGCCTCTACCTAGTCATACCAGATGTAGGTCTCATCAGATAACTCGGGGAGATCTATCCCAAAAATATTCTTTGGACTCAAAGGACTTTTCCTCAGACAACCAAGCTAAGCATGGTCATCTATCTGTTTTGCTTAGTATTTAGGACAAACATAACCTAAAATGAGTGAGACGAAGTGAAGACCCACCTTGCCCTTTTCGTGGCTGACAGCCAAATGCTGGCGGCGTCCGTGAGGGGAAGAGAGGACACACATAGCCACCCGCCTGAGCACATGGGCACTGATCAGCTGCCGAATTGTCTGGCCTTGATCTCCACTATAATTCATCCGAACATTCTCAAAGGCACCTTCCTGAGAGCCTAAGGTGGGAACCTGGCAAAGACGGAAGCAGAGAAATAAGAAGTAGGAGTGAAGGGATTCCTACACTATTCATGTGATTGAAGAGATTTCAAGTTCCAATCCCTGGATAGCTGGGTAAATTTATTGAAGTTATTATCATTCCAACAATAACGTGGCTGAGGGGAGAGAGGGGGAATTGTAGTGCAGTGGATTAAGCTGCCACTTGGATGCCTGCAATCCCCTATCAGAGCGCAGGTGTGAGTCCAGTCTACTTCACTTCTGATACAGATCCCTGTTACTGCACCTGAGAAAACAGATGATGATGGCCTAAGTACTTGAGTCCCTGCCACCTACATGAGAGACCAGGATGTAGTTCCTGGCTCCTGGCTTTGACCGGGTTTACCCCTGGTTGTAGCAGACATTTAGGGAATGACTTAGCAAATGAAAGCTGGCACTGTGGCACATCTGGTTAACGCCCTGGCCTGAAGTGCCGGCAAACCATATAGGCGTCGGTTCGAGTCCTGACTGCTCTACTTCCAATCCAGCTCTCTGCTATGGGCCTGGGATAACAGTAGAAGATGGCCCAAGTCTTTGGGCCCCTGCATCCAAATGGGAGACCCGGAAGAAGCTCCTGGCTCCTAGCTTTGGATCGGCGCAGCTTTGGCCGTGGCAGCTGGGGAGTAAGCCATTGGATGGAAGACCTCTTTCTCTCTCTCTCTGCCTCTCCTCTCTCTGTGTAAATCTTTCAAATAATTAAATAAATCTTTAAAAAAAAAAAAAAAAGAAAGAAAGAAAGCTCCCTCTCCCTCTCTCTCTCTCCCTCTATCATTTTGCCTTTCAAAACAATCTTTCACAATTAAAATACTGGCCTTATAAATGTTAAAATGTCCTTTCTTTTGGCCAATGCTGCGGCTCACTTGGCTAATCCTCTGCCTGTGGCGCCAGCACTCTGGGTTCTAGTCCCGGTTGTTCTTCTTCCAGTCCAGCTCTCTGCTGTGGCCCGGGAAGGCAGTGGAGGATGGCCTAAGTACTTGGGCCCTGCACCCGCATGGGAGACCAGGGGGAAGCACCTGGCTCCTGGCTTCGGATCGGCGCAGCACGCCGGCCGCAGCAGCCATTTTGGGGGGTGAACCAACGGAAAAAAGGGAGACCTTTCTCTCTCTCTCTAACTCTGCCTGTCAAAAAACAAAAATGTCCTTTCTTTTATAAAATGATGGTTGATAACAGATGGAATTTTTTTCATTACTTTAAACTGGCAAATTGAAGTCAGCAATATTAGAGGTTACCAACCCTACTCCAGGATTTTTTATCTTCATCTTAAACAACTGAAAATCCAGTGCTAAAACACTGTGACGGATGGGGTCAGCAATGTGTTACAGCAAGTTAAATCACCATCTGCAGTGTTAACGTCCCATACGGGCACCAGTTTGTGTCCCGGCTGCTTTGCTTCCCATCCACCTCCCTGCTAAAGCACCTTGGAAAACAGCAGAGGATGGCCCAAGTGCTCAGGACTCTGCACACACGTGGGAGACCCATAAGAAGCTCCTGGCTCTTGGCTTTGGCCAGGCCAGGTCTGGTCACTGCAGCCATTTGGGGAGTGAACCAGTGGATGAAAGATCTCTCTCTCTCTCTCCTCTCTCTCTGAAACTCTTGCAAACAAATAAATCTTAAACACCTGTGATTGATTTCTAATAAAACACAGAATACAGCTGTGAATGTGTGTGTACTCCCAAGTCGAGTGTTATTCCTTGAAAGCACCAGCTTGTGAGACTGATTCTGTTTACTTCATCCACAACATCTGTTCACTTTCCTTTAGTAATTGCCATCACTTTATTTTTCATTACTTCACACAACTGCTCTTAAAGAGACCAGGAAGGCCACAGCAAAAGACTGAAATTCAGTGCTAGAGCAGCAGGTTTTAAAAATGGATAATGCCATGGACTTACAAGCCATGTCACGTGAAAAACTGAAGTTATCCTGGGTTGGTTCAAATGACCTTGGGTTCCCTCCTTTTGAAGAAACACCTCATATGCTTTCACATTGTTCATAAGAAATTCTGGGAAAACCACAAGACATAAATTCTATGTTCTGAAGGGCCAGGGATGAACTGTTCTAAGCATATTCCTCAGAGTACTTTGCACATCTCTATGTTCCAAGCACTTGGTTTCCATAACCACCGAACTGTGTGGCCCTGACACACTCACCATCAGTTGATCCGTCATCTCAACCACCTTGTCCACTGTATGCAGCTCACTGAGGGCCTGCTGAGCCCGGCTGCTGCTACCCACAGCTGACGCTTGCTGAAAGTTGGTCTGAATGGCATCCATGAGGAAATTGAGCATGTCTAACACAAGAGGAGCGAAGGAGAAATTGGCCTGAGAAGTGCAGAAACAAAAGGTGGGAGAGGGGTCACATTAGTCAGAAAAATCTTGCCAGTCCCTACCTTCAGAACCAGTTTCCCCACTTCCATTTAGCTAAGCAAGCCATCATCTCATTCTCTCCACAATCCTGAATTTGATTTCAGTCAATACACTATTGTGCTGCCAACTCTAAAACAATCTTTCTAAAGCAGGAGTCACACAGAAACCCTAACGTGTGAAAGCAAACACCATATATAACTGGCCAATCCCTCCTCTTTGTATACTTGATGAAATAGTTATAAAGTTTGTTCAGGGGCCAGCATTGTGGCACAATGAGTTAGGCTGCTGCCTGTTGCACTGGCATGCCACATCGGAGTGCCAGCTGTTCTGCTTCTGATCCTGTTGTGCCTGGGAAAGCAGTGAAAGATGGCAAAAGCGTTGGGCCCCTACCACCCATTTGGGAGACCCACATGGAATTCCTGGTTCCCAGCTTTGGCCCAGTCCAGCCCCAAATGCTATGGCAATAAGGGGAATAAGCCACTTGATAGAAGATCTCTTTCTCTCTGTCCATCCCTCTCCCTGTCACTCTGCTTTTCAAATAAATAAAACAAATCTTAGAAATGAAAAAGAAGTTCATGGAAAATGGAATGAAAAGAATAAGTTAATTTTAGGGCATATTTTGAAGTGAGTGTGCGTGTGTGTGTGTGTGTGTACCTATATATATATATATGAAGGGTCTTCAAAAGTTCATGGAAAATGTTTATTTTAAAAAATTATGCATGGCTTTCAAATTTTTTACACAAATTATTATGTTTTAATTCATTTTTCAAGAACTTTTTGAAGTTCTTCATAGGTTTACAGTGGCTACACACCACCCTTGGAAAACTAATAAAGAAATCACAAAAAATCATTTTGTGCAACCAGAAGAGGTGCTCCAGAACATTACAAAGCTACAAATTACCCTCCCACCAACCCCTACAGACTCCTAATACTCCTCAGTCCTAAATCCTTCCCTAGGGGCTGACACCACATAGTTTCTATATTCACACCATAAAAACTGCTAAAGAGAGAGAAAAGTATCACTTGCAAGCCTTGTGCATCTTTTACTCCCACTCAAACGTGCCAGGCTCTGAACTACCTGCTGGCATAGACTAGGTCCCACCTGGTTCTGCAGCTCCTCCCGGCAGCCCTCTACTGTACGGCACAGGCTGCTCTTTTTGGGCTTTTCTTCATCAGCAACTTTTCCATCACTGATGGTAACCTTGGCCTTGTCAGCTGGCGAGGTGCTGGCATGGCGCACCAGACTCTCTGAAACCCTGGGTTCACTTTGAAATGCTGACTCCTTCATGGTGGAGCTCATGCCACTGCTAGGAGTCCTCTTCACCAGTGCCTAGGGACAGAAAATGTCAAAAGTTCCTAAATTCTAGCCACAGCACAGATGAAATAAATTACACCTAAAATCTCAGATGAAAATCTGACCAAAGGAGAAACTGGTTGAGTAAGTAAATGTTATCCAAAAGCTACACCCTTATCTTCATGACATTCACTAACTTCTTTATTCACTCAGAGCATTAGGCCTTGGTTAGAACATCTGCAATTAAAAGGAGGTCTTAAAAAATTAACTACAGGGCCAGCGCTGTGGTGCAGCGGGTTAACACCCTGGCCTGAAGTGCTGGCATCCTATATGAGCGCCGGTTCGAGAGCCGGCTGCTCCACTTCCAATCATGCTCTCTGCTATGGCCTGGGATAGCAGCAGAAGATGGCCCAAGCTCTTGGGCCCCTACACCCACGTGGGAGACCTGGAAGAAGCTCCTGGCTTCAGATCAATGCAGCTCCGGCCGCTGCAGCCATCTGAGGAGTGAACCAGCAGATGGAAGATTTCTCTTTCTCTTTCTCTTTCTCTTTCTCTTTCTCTCTCTCTCTCTTTCTGCCTCTCCTTCTCTCTCTGTGTAACTCCTACTTTCAAATAATAAATGAATAAATCTTTCAAAAAAATTGACTATAAGATCACAAATAAGCCTGTTAGTTCTAACATTCTAAGTGAAGTGCTTAGGCCAGATTTGTACAAACCCAGTGACAAACCCAGAACATAATCCTAGACCCTGGTACCACAGAGGTGATATGGGAACCCTCCAGTTTTTCCCTGTCACTAGCGCTAGCAAGTCACACTGTTTAGCTCAATGAAGGCCCCAAATCTCTCACCAAACAGCTGCCATCTTCCTTGGCTCCACAGTCACAGAAGAAGGACCCATACTTGGCATAGGAAATCTCATGATCCTTGTGGCACACCTTAGCACACACCGTGCACACACCCACCCCGTCAACCATTTTACAGGTGTGACAGTGATACCTACAAAAAACAAGAACCAGCAAATAAGCCTGGAAATGCCAACCATCAAGGCCCAGCAAACTCCCACCTAAGAGGAAGAACTACTCTTACCAGTGCTGGTTCATGAATTCTTTCTGTGTGATCGTAAAAGTGCAGAGTTTATTGCAAAGCGAGTCTTCATCCTTCAATGATAGTAAGCCATGTTACTCAGAAATACAGGGCTCCCCATAAATACCCATAAAAACACCCTACTTCAACACCTTGGAAGAATGAAGAGTGGACTCATACATGGTCAACAGCAACCTGGCCCAACTGGAAAAAGCCAATTGAGTGAAAATCTGCTGCAATTTCAGGTGAAACCTTCAGACTTTGTGGTTAAGAAAACAAGAAATTTGAATGCTTTCTTAACAAGGGAGTTCCTATCATCCCGAAATTCTATTCTGAATGCAAAGACTGAAGAAGTAGGCAACAAGTGATTCTGAGTAAAAGACGCACATATGCTTATGAAAAACTCTCAACTCAAGAGGTTAGATCCCCTTGGCTTGTTCTCCATGCCTAAAATATATCAGAATCTGGCTTAGTTACATAAGCTGGAACAAAGTAACAAGGACTGGGAAATTTGGAAGCTCAAGAGGGGCTGGGATAGAGAGCCAAAGGCCTGTTAGAGTGCTATTCTGTTCTTACCTTGAGAGGTGAACTGAGAGATCACATAGTACTTACTGAATCCTCAGCCTGGGAATCTTCCTCTTCCACTGCCAACTCCTCCACCCAATCCGAGTCCACTTCAATGGCCCTCTCTTCCCCATCCACTGACAGATGACTTGGACCTTGACCATTACTCTGGCTCAGAGCGTTCGTGACATCAGCCAGGTAAGACATAATGTGACATGTGCACTCCAAGACTATCACATGCTGTAAGACAAGATCACAACCCCACAGAAACATTGGCCTCTTGGGTTTCAATTACCTATTTTCCTAGAAATTATCACTATATTTGTAGATAGCTGGCCAGTAAAATGTACTGAATTAGTATACATTTATTCATCCCCCCCCCCTTTTTTTTTTAAAGATTTATGTATTTGAAAGTCAAGAGTTACAGAAAGAGATGGAAAGAGAGACCTTCCATCCACTGGTTCAGTCTCCAGATGGCCACAACAGCCAGGGTTGGGCCAGGCTGAAGCCAGGAGCTTCATTCAGGTCTCCAACACGGGTGTAGGGGCCCAAACACTTGGGCCATCTTCCACTGCTTTCCCAGGCACATTAGCAGGAAGCTGGATTGGAAGTGGAGAAAGCTAGGACTCAAACCAGCACCCATATGGGATGCTGGCATTGTAGGTGGCAGTTTTTGGCCACCATGCCACAATGCTCGCCCTATGTTCATTCTTTTTTTTTTTTTTTTTTTTTTTTTTTTGACAGGCAGAGTGGACAGTGAGAGAGAGAGACAGAGAGAAAGGTCTTCCTTTTGCCGTTGGTTCACCCTCCAATGGCCGCCGCGCTGATCCGATGGCAGGAGCCAGGAGCCAGGTGCTTCTCCTGGTCTCCCATGGGGTGCAGGGCCCAAGCACCTGGGCCATCCTCCACTGCACTCCCTGGCCACAGCAGAGAGCTGGCCTGGAAGAGGGGCAACCGGGACAGAATCCGGCGCCCCGACCGGGACTAGAACCTGGTGTGCCGGCGCCGCTAGGCGGAGGATTAGCCTAGTGAGCCGCGGCGCCGGCCGTTCATTCATTCTTAAGCACAAAGATAACTCTTTGGGCCGGCGCCGCGGCTCACTAGGCTAATCCTCCGCCTAGCGGCGCCGGCACACCGGGTTCTAGTCCCGGTCGGGGCGCCGGATTCTGTCCCGGTTGCCCCTCTTCCAGGCCAGCTCTCTGCTGTGGCCAGGGAGTGCAGTGGAGGATGGCCCAGGTGCTTGGGCCCTGCACCCCATGGGAGACCAGGAAAAGCACCTGGCTCCTGGCTTCTGCCATCGGATCAGCGCGGTGCGCCGGCCGCAGCGCGCCGGCCACGGCGGCCATTGGAGGGTGAACCAACGGCAAAGGAAGACCTTTCTCTCTGTTTCTCTCTCTCTCTCACTGTCCACTCTGCCTGTCAAAAAAAAAAACAAAAAACAAAAAAAAAAAAAAAAAAAAAAAACAAAACAAAAAAAAAAAGATAACTCTTTACAATACCTTATAAGATGAAATAAAATTGAATAGGAGAATGGAGTAAATGATATTAAAATCATTCAAGACAATGGTGCTATCTTATCTCATTAGCACAATTTCCCTACATTAGCATTTTCTTTAACTATTAGTGAAAATAATTCTCAGAGAGGAACAGTTTCAGAGAGCAAGAGAAGAATGATCCAGTCAATCACTGCAGGTGCTTTACAAATTTGCCTAAAATCCCAACAGGCTGGCGTCAGAGACTGAGATTTCTAAGTTGCTTCACTCCACACTTTGACATTTCAGCAAGAAAGGAGTGAGAAAGGAATGGTACCATGCTGGGTCTCAGAGGCAAGCTACCAGCTATGTCAAGTCCGTGGGTTGAATGGAGGTTAAAAAATGCTGAACACAAATTTCTGTCAACTTCAAACTCCTTTCACATGCCACAGTGACCTGAACCTTCAGGCAAATTAAACAACGGTGGCATCTGGCCTGGAGTGGAGGAAGACGTCTGCAACCTCAAGGCCCTGACTCAGTGCAGTTTTCTACCCCATGGCAGCGACACAGGAATTCACTGTTTGAAGGATCCTGCTGGATGCTTGCTTACCAGAATACTTCCTTCCTATCACTAATGGCCACTTGTCAGGGGCCTGAGAGCATACACACCTAGAAAGGTCTTTCAGCTATATCCTCTGTAGGCTAGCCAGGGACAGAAGCCAACGGGCAGGACAGCCTGCCTTCCATCTGATCCAGAGAGGAGAATCCCCTCTTCCCCACTCCCTGACGGTTGTCTTACCTTCCCATGCATTACATTGGCATTCAGTTTTTCAACGACATTCTTCTGTGACAGGTATTTCTTACTGTACCAAAGGAAAAAAAGGGGGAGGGGGGCCATAAAGTCATCTAAGTAACCAAAGGAAGCATCTTCATGAACCTTGAATCAATGTATGGATAATCTGAGCAAAAAGCATTCTTAGCAAATCTATAAGTAACACAGTCATAGTGTGGGGTGTTCTGGTCTTAGGATTATCACTGACATGTGGTATACTCTTTCCAAGACTTCTCTTAAAAATAATTAATAGGAAATAATTAATAATGAACAGAAAATTCCACCAGGAAAATAATGAATATTAAATCTTACGTGAACAGAGTGACTGGGTCACCTCAATCCCCAATAAAAAGGTAGAGATTGAACTTTCTTTAAAACTCACTCCAAGCTACAAAGAAAATAATGTGTAATTACCCTCCCTCTTCTCCAAAAGCAATGTTGTAACCTACAGATGGGTTCCTCCAATTTCATTATCTTACCATCTGCCCAGCCAGTCCACAGCAGCATTATGGAGTTGAAGGTGACCAGCACCTTGACCTGCACTGGCCAGAGTGGCCATCACAACCATGAGTTCAGGGAAGCCAGTCCCATCACCGTTAGTGAGCATCTCTGTTGCCATGGGGGTCAGGGTGCCCAGAAGTACAGCACACACACCTTCCCCAACTTGGCTGGCAAAAAAAAAAAAAAAAGAAGAGGAAGTCAATAAATAACCAATAGAAACCTGACTGTGTATCTCAAATGTGCAAGAGTAACCAAAAGAACTTTCAAATTAAAAATTAAATACACGACTACATTCCCAACTCCAGTTTTGGATATAGTCTACAAAACATTCACTCAGGTTTCAACAGACAGGCCCAGTAATTAAAGCTTTTTCTACGAGAAAGATCAAGAAACTAAACCGGATTCCCTTAGTCTAGCGAAGCGGAGATAAGAAACCCCTGAAAATGCTACGACTGATGCCTACAGGGAAGACAGATTCACCCCCAATGTATTTCTGGGCTTGTTAGGGACACATAACATACAAACAAGTTTTACCTGTTTTCCCTAACAATGTATGTGGTCAGTAACTGCAACAGCTGCCGGTTCTCCTGAATTATGTCCAGCTGATCAGAATCTTTTGGGGGTGACGTTGTCATGCGTGTGAGCCAGGCCTGCAGACGTACAGGTTCCACACAAGCCAGCTGTGCCAGAGAGCCGCAGAGATGCAAGAGGCTAGGATTAGGGCTCTTCTCAGCTAGGAACAGATCGACAAGCTAGGGGTCAGTGAAGAAGGTGAAGGGAAAATGGGGAAGAGGGCAAACTGTGGGCCAGGAAAATGGGAAAAGGCTTCAAGCAAGTTTTCAACTTCCTTCTAAACTTTCTCCGAGGGATTCTCTCCACTTGTTAGCATTTTCATGCTATAGTTAAACTCGGGCAGAAGATATGCACAGTATTAGCTGGACATCAAAGTTCCCATAAGAAGATTACCAAAAGCTGTCACTCACTCAGCTGGAAGAGTTTGGTGAAGAATTTCAAAACTCGGTTACAGAATTTAGCAGAGAGGTTCTCATTGGCTGTTGCCATCATGATCTGCACAAGTTCTCCACTGGGGGGAAAATGGAAGAATCACATTAAGCCTCACATAAAAGGCATTCGTTTCTATTTCTTTACAATCTCATCTCCTCCAGGGAAATAGCTACTGGGAGTCAACAACATAAGGTGTTCCTGGAATCCAACCCCTCATCAATTACTTCAAGGAGTCAGTAATTAACCTAAGTCCTCCCCAAAATACAGGCATCGAAGTAGGCCTTTGGTATTCTCTGAGAAAGAATAATGAGTCAATACATACAGCTCCTTCCTTTCAAGGAGCATTAAAAAAATGTTCACTGAATAAAATGAAATATAGTCACCTGTCAGAGAAAAATTCCTCCATAGCTTTGCGAGCCTGGCTGCTTTCCAGTTGTTTTTCCAAATACTGGAGACATTCCTCCAAGATGGATTCATCCAGTCCACTGAGAATCAAAAGTAAAAATTAACAGTAATCAAACCTGTTTCAATTTCCTGACCTGATGTTTAAAAATGTAAGCTTGTTTGTTTACAAGCAGATTTTGAAGACAATGCTCAATTGTGCCCTGTCAAAGCTTAACATAGGGGTTGGTATTGTGGAATAGGGGTGGAGCCACAGCCTGCAGTGCCAGCATCCCATATGGGTGCAGGTGCCAGCCTGCAGTGCCAGATCCCATATAGCTGCTCCTCTTCCAATCCACCTCTCTGCTATGGCCTGGGAAAGCAGTAGAAGGCTCAAGTCCTTGGGCCCCTGCACCCAGTTGAGACCTGGAAGAAGCTCCTGGCTCTGGAACAGCTCAGCTCTGGCCATTGCGGCCAATTTGGGAGTGAACCAGCAGATGGAAGACTCTCTCTCTCTCTGCCTCTCCTTCTCTGCGTAAATCTGACTTTCAAATAGATAAATAAATATTTGAAAAAAAAAAAAAACCTTAATATAAAGCATGACACACAGCAGGAAGATTTCAATAAACATTTAATGAATAACAGTAGCACTCTAATTTTACTTGACTACTCTCTTTCCTAGAAAATTAAACAGAAAAGCCGTCTAAAGCTTAGAGTATTAGCTAGATTCTGCCACTGACTTTTCTTGGGGTGGGGAGAATTTGAGACAAATCATTTCTGCATGAACAGTGTCAAATTCTTTATCTGTTCAAAAAATGACTCAATACTTGACCACTTAAGAGTTCTCAATGGAGTGTTAAGAACAACATGACTGCTCTTTATTGCTCTTCCAACACCAACATAGTCTAAACAATCAAGGGTCACCCAATGTGGTGGGATCTCCTAATTCTATTTCAGAAGTGGGGTCTCAAAAATGTTAGAAACCGAGGCCAGCACTGTGGGGCAGCATGTAAAGCCATCACTTGAACACCAGCAACCCATTTGGGCCTCAGTTAAGTCCCAGCTGTCCCACTTCTGATCCAGCTCCCTGCTAAAGTGCCAGAGTAAAGCTGCAGAAGACGGCTCAGATGCTTGGGCCCTGTCACCCATGCAGGAAACCCAGATGGAATTCCAGGCTCCCAGCTTCAGCCTGCCTGAGCCCTGGCTATTATGATTATATGGGGAGTGAACCAGTACATGGAAGACTTCTTTCAAATAAATTTTAAAAATCTTTAAAAAACAGTAACATTACAAGCTAACTCTACTGGCCAGATCTGTATCCTCATCACATCTAACACAGAACATGGGCATCACTTACTGAATTATTTAAATCTCCAAATCTGAACATTTAAGCCTTCCATTTTCTTAATATTTATTCCTAAGCATTAATCACACAATTCTGAATAACTCTTCTTTAATTTCCAAATGCATGCAAAATACACACAAGTGCAGAATTTGTTACAAGAACCTTCTGTTCTCCTCCCTCAGGCTCACCTGTTGGGGTCCGCATGATTGGCCAGAATGTTGTAACAGCCAGTGATCAGCTTCTCATAAACCCGGGCCAAGAACTCATCAGACTCTGCAGGGCCCAAGATGCGTTCCAGGGAGTTGCTACTGATCTCAGCAACGCTCTCAGTGCTCGACTCCAAAAGAAGGGGCAGCAGGGTCCGAATTACCTGTGGTGGGTTCATCTCATCCGACCAACTTCAGCAAAGAAAACGGAGCCATGTTAGAAAATACACACACTTCAAAATGCTGCAAGGCAGGAATAGAGTGATTCAATCATTTACTAGGGAAAGGGCTTTTATTCTAGTCTTTTCCCTTCATAGTTGTAGCAAAAATCACTTCCATGGAAAAAATTCCTTTATTAAATGTCAAGTTAGGGGCTGGCGCTGAGGCACAGCGGGTAAAATGCTCCCTGTGGCACCACCATGCCACATGGGTGCCAGTTTGAGTTCTGATTGCTTCATTTCTGGTCCAGCTCCCTGCTGATGTGCCTGGGAAAGCAACAGAAGATGGCCCAAGAGCTTGGGCCCCTGCACCCATGTGGGAGACCCGGAGGAGGCTCCTGGCTCTTGGCTTCAGAAAGGTCCAGCTGCGGCAGTTGTGGCCATTTAGGGACTGCAGCAGCAGATGGAAGACCTCTCTCCCTCCCTCTCTCTCTGTAACACTGCCTTCAGAATAAGTAAATAGATCTTTAAATAAATAGTTAAATTAGTAAGACACATTTTTATAATGTTAAAATAAAAAAAAAAATTAACTGAAACCTAAGCAAGTGATCTATCCAGACAAGCTTTCTGGAAGAAGTTCCAGGAATCTGGATAACTCAAGCAACATGATATATAACTGTACCTGTTGCCTATATACAGGAAGATGAAATAGTCCCTTCATTGGCCTGCCTTATTCCCATAATGACTATGGGGAAATGTCAAATAATCAATTTGTCACTAACTATCACTTTAAAATTTAAACCAAAAAGCACTTTTAAATTACAAAATGGTTTAGAATAAGCAAGTGTTTTCTGAAATACTACACAGTAAGAAAGGAGGTATTCTGTTGCCCCCTCAGGTCTAAGTTAAAAGTCAGTCTCAGGCCAGCACTGTGGTATAGTGGGTAAAGCTGCGGCCTGTGGTGCCAGCATCCCATATGGGTGCCAGTTCAAGACCTGGCTGCTCCTCTTCTGACCCAGCTCTCTGCTATGGCCTGGGAAAGCAGCAGAAAATGGCCTAAGTACTTGGGCCCCTGCACTCGCATCAGAGATCCAGAAGAAGCTCCTGGCTCCTGATGGGCTCAGCTCCAGCCATTGCGGCCATTTGGGGAATGAACCAGCAAATGGAAGACCTCTCTCTCTGCCTCTGCTTCTGCCTCTCTGTAACTCTGCCTTGCAAATAAATAAATCTTAAAAAAAAAAAAAAAAAAAGTCTAAGTGAATCCTCATACTTTGAAGCAACAGGTTCTCTCTACTGAAAAGGAGTAAAAAAAACTCATCATTACGTAGTTAGAAGATCTCTCACTATCCTCCATTAGCTACGAGAGAATACAGATGAACAGACCTAACTTAGGGTTATGCACTAGGTACTCACACGATAAGATCTCCCGTTAACCGGACCAGGGAGAGGAGGGTATGCTTCAGGGAAGCAGCCAGGGGCAGACTCTGGCCACAGAGAGTCCCCAGGTGAGCAGCTTGCACAGCACTGATATAACTCTCTGAAGGGATGGTGTCATTGGCAAAGGCATTGCGCTGAAAGGAAGCAAAACAGATATGACGGATAGACAGTCTACACTGGACAGAATTCTCACATGGAAAAAAAGTTGACATTGACTAAGACCCCACAGGGGTTTATAAACAGTGTCCTCTACTCAGTATTTACTGTTAAACAGCCTGAGAAGAAAAGTAGGGCAGAGGGACAGGTGTTGTGGTACAGTGGGTAAAGCCACCACCTGCAATGCTGGCATCCCATATGGGTACAGCTTCGTGTCCTGGCCACTCCACTTCCAATCCAACTCCCTGCTAATGGCCCAGAAAAACAATGGAAGATGGCCCAAGTGCTTTGTCCCCAGCTAAGCATGCGGGAGACCTGTAGAAGCTCGTGGCTTCCGCTGGCCCAGCCCTGGCTGTTGCGGCACCTGGGAAGGGACCCAGTGGATGGAGACCTCTCTCTGTGTCTGTCCCTCTTTCACTGAAACTCTCACTTTCAAATACATAAATAAATCTTTAAAAAAGGAAAAGAAAAGTAGGGCAGACAAATAAATATTCACAAGTTTTCATTAGAACAAAAATGACAGTTAACTTCAACAAATCCCAATACCTCTTTTTTAAAAACACCTAGAATATATTATATTTAACAGTAAAACCACTGCTTGTCAGCAATGACTGACAAGGATGTGGATTTTGTAACAAACCTGGTCTCTGTAATACAGATCATACTTATCCTGTACCACAGCCCTGGGTGGTGTGTACAGAACACACACAAAGGTCAGGGATAACAAGACTGTAACCTACTGAGCTTTTCCCAAGAACTTCCATGTCAGAATAAACTGTTAGGAGAGACAGTATGAACATAAGATACACAAAGCCAAGTAAATTAAAAGAAGACTGAACAACTGTGACAAAAGGAACAGGATATAATCTAAAAAGGAAATGAAACAGAACTAATATTTATTGAGAATTCATGTGACAGGTAATACACTAGGCATTTTTTCCTTTAACCTATTAACTGTCACATCCAAGCATTTAATAGGAGAAGAAACCGGGACTGAGAGAAACAAAACAGTTTATCCTCTCAGAACAAAGTTCTAAGGAAAAGAACCACTTGCATAATTAAACTTGTTGATTATGGATTCGGCCACAGCAAACAGCATTGCACAATACAAAGACCTCTTGGTGGCCAGTCTACACCTCAAGAACAGAACACAGGATGGCCAGTGCTCAGTATTTCTCATCACACAGCTGACAGGGACTGACCCAGGATCCAATATTGGGAAATTCATTGGTATTGATGTTGTTCCAGGACTCACACACAGCCTGCACCGAGGAGGGCAAGTTCTGAACCAGTGTTGGACCTGGAGGCAACAAAAAGGACAAGGAAGCACTGCATGAAAGAACGACCCAGAGCATTTAACAAGCCCAGCCCAAACACAGAAAAAAACACTATAGCCCAGGTTGTCAAAGTAATTACTAGATGGACATTCTAACAACAGTATTATAGCCAAGAACCAGCTAACTGCTTAATAGCTAACAATACTAATTATAAGGTTTTCATTTCCTATCGCATTCATTTTCTAATATTACAAGAAAACTGAAAACATGATGCAAAGGGTGGTGAATCACAGCAAGTGATGATAAAAATCACCATTAAACATCTGCTCCCCCTTCTTAGAACAGATATTGTTTTAATCTCTTCTCCTTATGATAAATCATGAGGGCAGGGATCACTAACACACTTTTTTTTTTAACTAACACACATTTAAAACAGCATTTAGTTAAGTAGCACTAAATGAAAACTATTTAGGGGCAGGCATTTGACACAACAGTTAAGATACCATTTGGGATGCTCATATCCCACATTGCAGTGCTTGGGTTTAAGTCCTGTCTCTGCTCCTGATTCCAGCTTCAGGCTAATGTGCACCCTGGGACACAGCTCAAGTACTTGAGTCCCTGCCACCAACACTCAGATTGAGCTCTTGGCTTTTGGCTTTGATCTGGTCCAGTCCTGCCTACTGCAAGCATTTGGGGAGTCAACTAGCAGATGGGAAATCTCTGTCTCTCTCTACTTTCAAACAAATACTAAAAACTGTAGTTAAAGCTTGAATTTAAGGAGAACACAAAAGGATATAATTATAAAGGGAAACTGCTGCACTCTAACTCCAATCCTGCTTAAGTCCTTTGATTTTACATTCATTATTTCCATCAGATCATTCCTAATCCAGGAAAGATTTTTCCAAGCAGGAGGTAGTAGCTGACTAGTCTTTCTGATCACAAGAAATGAAAAGAACATAGCGCAATGCCTTGGAACCAACTGATCTCAGCTTGGATCGCAACTCCATCACATCCAGGATGTAGGATGTTGGGCAAATAACTTCTCTAAATATCAATTTCCCAATGAATAAAAAGGAGATACCAACAATATTTACCTGATAGGTTATGTGAAGATCAAGACAGATAAACCCATGCTAATGCCCAACACACAGCAAGGAGACTCCAAAAAAAGGAAAGTGCCATAAACAGGCCGGGAGGGAGGGAAGCAGTACTACTAGTAGTAATAGTGACAGCATTATCCACAGGTACTCTCGTTCACTCACCGAGTGTATTCGCCTTGCACCTACTAGAGCCAATAGCCAAAACAGCAGCAAAGCCATGCAGCTTCTCCTTGGAAGGTTTTTCAGTGGTTCCCTCTTCACTAAAGTTCTGCAGCAAATAGGCTCTGAAGAAAAAAAGGGGGCGGGGGAGGGGGGTAGGTGAAGCCACAGAAACTTGATCCCATCATAGCTAGGAGGCACTAACTCTAGACAAGCTGAAAACTTGCACCTCAGTTCACTATTAAACACAGTTGAGAGTACCAATAATCCAGACAAGACAAGCTCCAGGGGGCAAAAATGTGGTCTGTTTTGCTCACTGTTGCATCTGAAGCACTTAGAAAAGCACCTAACGTTTCAGGCACTCATACTTACTGTTTATGTTTACTGCTCATACTTGTTAAAAACCTTGCCACCTGACGGCCCTCTCTCTACTTCAAGGCATTCACACTAAAACACACAGTTACATTTTGCAAAGATCCAGGCCTCTGTGAGCATGAAAACCCCACAGAAGAGGGGCTCAACAGTGAGGTCTGACAGGGACCAGGTATAGGAAATGGGCTTAAGAAAGGTCAGATGAAAAATGCTACAAACAGAAGCCACTGCTCAGCTCTACTAAATTGCTGTCCTGTGGGAAGTCAAGCCTAGTGTTGCTACTTCTTCCAATTCAAAAAATGCCAAAAAAGTTTCAAATAGTCTCCCAATTTTCTTTTTTAAGATTTAGATATACTTATTTGAAAGGCACAATGACAGAAAGAGATGATGGGAGAGACAGAAAAAGATTTTCTATCTAGTGGTTTATTTATTTTTTTACAGATTTATTCACTAGGTTAAGAGGGAGAGTAAGAAAGAGAAAGGGGAGGCGGAGATGTGAAAGTGAGTAAAGCCACAGCCTGCAACACCAGCAACCCATATGGTTATCCTGGCTGCTCCACTTCTAATCCTGCTCTCTGGTAACTGCCTGGGAAGTAGAAGAAAAAGGCCCAAGTACTTGGGCCCCTGCCTCCCATGTGGGAGACCCAGAAGCAGCTCCTGGCTTCTGGATTCAGCCTGGCCCGGTCTTGCCTGCTGTAGCCATCTGGGGAGTGAACCAGCATATCAAAGATATCTCTCTGTCTCTCCCTCTCACTCTGTAACCATTTCAAATAAACATTTACAAAAAAATAAAAAAGAGGGAGAGAAGTATCTTCTGTTAGTTTTTTTAAGATGTATTAATTTACTTATCTAAAAGACAGTGACTAAGACAGAAAGTTCTTCTATCCATTGGTTTTAACATCTTTTTAAACTGAATTTTAAAATATTTAAACATGCAGGCCAAAGTCTACAGGACACATAATCTGCAATGTCTGTTACAGGAAGAGCTGAAATTCCAACCAATAACTCATTCAGAATGTTTTCAGCTAACTACATATCATGAAACTTCAAAAGCATTTAAAGAGCTTCATCTCAGTAACAGAAATGATAGTGTTTAGGAGAACTACATTATCTTTCTTTGTACCCTACAAGTAAAGTGCCAGAAAATATTTAAAGAATTATAAAAACTGAACTTCCTCCTGAACTACCTAAAAATCCCCTCATCAGGTTCCCATTCAAATTGGAGAAGAAAACATTATACCCAGTGCGGAGGGGAAGGAGATGGGGGGTACAGAATGGGACCCTATGCTGATGAAAAGAAAGTGTAAACTGAGTCACTGGGCCATGGGCCCAGTGACGGGTTGCTGCCGTGTCGGGTGGGCAGTCCAGCACACCTGGTGAATGATGCATAGGTGTCAATGAGCTGCAGCGTGGCTGGAAGGAGATTCTTGGTAATCTCAGATGATTTCTGAGGATCGGTCTCAGCAGCCATCTTAGAAAAATGCTCATCCAATGAGACCTGGACCTTGGAGATGGCAGCGTCCAGGGTGTAAATGGACTGCAGGCTGGGAATTTCATGGAGCTGCAAGATGGTGGTGCAGTCGATGCTACAGAACGACGAGATCTTTAAAAATAGCCAAGATACTAATTAGTGATCACAAAAGGCTGTAGTAGGAGCCAAGTTCTATCACTACAATTCCAACAATAACATACCTGTCGAGCAAAGTATTCCTCTACAATTTCAACATCGTACTTCACTGAGCTACACTTGGTAGAGGCCAGTTCTATGAGAGAGCCAGCATGATCCATCTTCATCCCCTGTTTGATAAGGTGATCCTATTTGGACAGCGAGAAGAAATGACTTAGGAGACAGAGTCCAAAGCTTTCGTTATCTTTAATTTAAAAGTTCCAATAAGCACAGACACTTTGGCTTTGAATACCCCACGGCAGCAAGTTCTGTGTTCCACTGAGGTACCTTTATCCAGCTGACATAGGAGCTGATCCTGAGGCGGGAAGACCATCGCAGGGTGTGTAAGATGTCACATTCACTCATCTCAGGAGAGTTCATGGCCAACTGATTCATGTAAGTCTTTGATGGTGGCAAAATTCCTAGGATCCTCCATAATATTAAGAAGTAATACTGAAGGGCACAGGCCTCCTGGAAGCAACAAAAGGAGCAGGCACAGAATCAGCATTTGTATTCTCCACTGTTTACAATCCCAAAGGCTTTTTGAAGACAATTTTGGCTACCCAATGATATGCCAAGTAACCAAAACAGAGCAGGACCTTCTGCTTGCTAGGCTCTCAATCATCCAGCCCTCCTGTGGCCTACAATTGCTGTGAGGACTTCCACAAATGCAAGAACACTTCAAAATGTTCATGGAAAAATGGAATTAAAAGATAAGCTTATTTTAGTGGAAAAAAATTTGAAATCATGCAGTTTTTTTATAATATATATTTTGCATTAACTTTTTGAAGTCCTCTCATAGAGACACTCACTGAAAGGACCATACAAAATCTCAGGGACGGGGATTTAGCATGACAGTTAAGACACCATTTGTGATGCCTGCATCTCATATCAAAGTGCCTGAGTTCAATTCCCAGCTCTACTCCTGAGCCCAGCTTCTTGCTAATGTGCACCCTGACAGGCAGCAGGTGATGGCCCGGCCACCCACTTGGGAGACCTGGACTGAGTTCCTGGCTGCTGCAGGCATTTGGGGACTGAACCAGAGAATGGAAGATCTCTTTCTCTGCTTTTCAAATAAATTATATACATAACTTTTTAAAAAACAGTTTAAGTAAAAACGTGAGGGTTTTTTATATTTTTTAAAGATTTATTTTATTTATTTGAAACGCACAGTTACAAAGAGAAAGAGAGGGAGAGGCACAGAGAGGATGGTGGGAGGGAAGGGGAGAAGGGGAGAAAGAGAAACAGAGAGAGAGATTATTTTTCATCCACTGGTTCACTCTCCAAAAAGCCGCAAGGGCCGGGGCTGGGCCAAATCAAAGCCAGGAGCTTCTTCCAGGTCATCCACTTAGCCATCTTCTGCTTGCTTTCCCAGGCACATTAGCAGGAATGTGGATCAGAAGTGGAACAACTGGATCTCAAAGTGGCACCTACATGGGATGCCAACGCTGCAGGAAGCAGCTTAACCAATTACAGCAAAACGCTGGCCCCAAGGCTTTCATTATCACAAATCAATCAGTGCCCATGGGAGATACAGTATTTCAAGGTTATTAGCTCTCAACGTCATACTTCTCTCAGCACTAACCAAAAAAAAAAAAAAAAAAAAAAAAAGGAAAAATGATGAAATTATTTGTGAAGTGAAAATAACCAACCAAATGACCCAGAAACACCACAGCATTCAATAAACTGATTAGATCCCAGAAGGAAATTTCTGAGAGAATCATCAAACCCTACCACACACAGCCCACACTCACGCGGGGACTTGCTGGTCTTACCAGGGCTGTCACATTCTTGTTTTCCTTCCTCCTGACCGTGTCAAGCTGGGACCCAGCTGCAAGCAGGGCTGTGAGGGCAGTGTAAAGCTCGTCGTATTTAACAAGCTTGGAGAAAAGCACATCACATGCCTAACAGCAAGCAAGAAAGAAACATTTCTCATTTTTTTTTTTTTTTTTTTTTTTTTTTTTTTTTGACAGGCAGAGTGGACAGTGAGAGAGAGAGACAGAGAGAAAGGTCTTCCTTTTGCCGTTGGTTCACCCTCCAATGGCCGCCGCGGCCAGCGCGCTGCGGCTGGCGCACCGCGCTGATCCGATGGCAGGAGCCAGGAGCCAGGTGCTTTTCCTGGTCTCCCATGGGGTGCAGGGCCCAAGCACCTGGGCCATCCTCCACTGCACTCCTTGGCCACAGCAGAGGGCTGGCCTGGAAGAGGGGCAACCGGGACAGAATCCGGCGCCCCGACCGGGACTAGAACCCGGTGTGCCGGCGCCGCTAGGCGGAGGATTAGCCTAGTGAGCCGCGGCGCCGGCCCATTTCTCATTTTTTAAAACATTTTTTCCTGCTACCTATGCTTGAACGCTCAATCTCATGACTGACAAAACAGCCCATTAATTATCCTTAATTTCTCCTTGCAGCAGATTCTAACTCTGGGGCTTCACTCAGCCAGTGAGCTACTCTAAGCACACAACCTCAGGCTTTAGAATAACAGTGAGGAATCTCCTTCTGTCCATTAATATATTTGCACATGACAAGTGCTAACTTAGGACAATCTTCAGAAATAATGCATGAAGGGTGTTAACCATCAGAAAGGATGACCCTACAGGAAAAATACAGCTCAGCAAATAAATCTCAAAATACATTTTCCTTTTAGAATAAGCTGAAATCCTAGTACAGGCCAAATTCCCTCATTACAAAAGCTAAATCATTCCCTCTCCCCTTGATAGCCTGATCTTACTGGAGACTACCCAAACAATTTATAAAATGGAGCTTTGAAATTTCTGGTACCACAGAATCAAGCCGGTTCAAATCATCCTCTGAGGCTTCTGGGGACAGGACACAGTAGAATCTGGGTTGTGGGACTGCATCTGAAAAGCAGTAAGAATGGTTTCATTTCTCTGCCAAACAAGTATAAACTGTAAAATCTATGAAAATACTTCCAAATAAGACTTCTCAAAGTTGGCACTACTGAGATGTGGGGCCAAGATAATTCTTTGCTGAGAGATCCGTCCCGTGCGGTACAGACCGAACAGCATCCCTGGCTTCTACCCAGTGAAAGCTGGAAGCACTCCCCGAGCTGACACAACCAGTGATGTCTCCAGACATTGCCAAGTCACCTGAACTGGGACAAAACCCATCCCAGCTGAGAACCACAGCTATAGGAGCTAACCAATATGCTCTACAATCAGGATAACTACAAAATTCTATCATTAAACTGAACGCATTAAACCTTAATGCTATTTGTTTCCTCAATAAGAAATGAGCTTGTTAAGGTATGACTGTAAACTCATAGTAAGGCTTCATCAAAGTTTCTACAAAATACAGTTAACATCCAATAACCCTCAGGCTGAGAGCAAATACACACTGAAAATGAAAACAAGAAGTAGCTGGTTACAAGAAAGGAAGGCTACAGTTTGAGAGCACATGCTGGAGAGAACACCGTGTTCCCATTATTTCCACAAGTCTGTCACCAACACATGAAGGAAAGCTGAGTTGTGGTCAGAACCACAACTCTAAGAGAAACTGAGGAAAATTAAATTTATTTACCAAAAGTGGCAAGAATCCATGTACAAGGAATCTTAATTATTACTGCCACATTTTTACAAATAAATTTGGAGCATATGGGAGTCAATTCCTAAGAACATCTTGAATCTACAGGTACATTAGAGACACCCAGAGAGCAGACTATAGCAGGTGGGCAAAGATCCTCTAGCCATCTCCCAGTTTAAAATTCAGCCCTGCCAAAGTGAACCAGTAAGTCATTTTCTTGGTGACTCCTTCTTTCTTACCTGAAGAAAAATGCTTAGCCCAGTTTTCTTCTACCTCTTTAAACCCATGGTAGAGAGGCGTGGTTGCCCGGCGGCTGTTGCTGTCCTGGGATCCACTTGCCCACCCATAAGGAGGACTCAGCAGGTTATGCTGCACCTTTTAAAACAGAAATTACACAAATTAAGAAAGATACACAGTCACTATGCTACTTTCCACTCCAGCCATGATAATCAATTGGTAGGTATCAAAGCATGAGACACTCACAAACCAAAAGAAAAAACTGAAAAGCATTTCCACTTCTGGAAAGCATTTTTTGATGGAGCACAGAGGGAACAGTGCTCCAAGAAAACATTTTCAGAAATGCAGGTAACCCTTTAACTCACCCCCTCAAACCTCAACCAAACACTTTACTAATCCATACAATTTACTGCTTGGCCGTCCTTCAACCATTGAAGAATGTGATTCCTCTTCAGTATATTCAATAGGGATTGGTTCCAGGACCCGCAAGCATCCCAAACTGTGTAGATACTCAAGTTCTTTACATAAAATGGTGTAGGACCTGCAAACAACCTGTGCACATTCTTCAATAGACTTCAAATCATCTCTAGATTACTATCAAGACCTAACAAAGTGTAAGCAACATGCAGTTCTTACACTGTATTGTTTAGGGGGAAAAAAGTCCGCACATATGCAGTACAGATGTCTTTAAGTTTTTTGAGTATTTTGCTCCTCAAAAATTTTTGACACACAGATAGAGAATCTAGACATCCAGAGGATCGACCGTCCTCACTGGGGCCCAAGGCCATAGGCAAAACAAGGCCCCTCACAGGAACAAAGCCTATGTTCCAACATTAACAAACACATCAAAGCCAGCAATCTATCTGCGTCGGTCATGGCTAAACATCAAGTGCAAGCAACTTCTACAAGTCTCAGTAGTTTCCGTAAGCCGCCACCAACCCTGGAAAGGAAAGGTGAGCAACTCATGTTGGCTTTGGACCATGAAAGATTCAACGAAGAACAAAGTTTTTGAAACCAGTAAAGCAAACAGAATGTGTTGACCTGTACCTGCTCAAACAGATAAACAGGGGCTTTGGAGTACTGATGAAGTAGGTAATCAAAGATCAACAGGAGGCGGGCCAGGATGAGAGGCACGGAGCGCATCTGAGCATCCATGTGGCCACTCAGCTCCTGGATAATCTGGACAAAGAGGGTGAATACGGTGCGCCGGCCCTGCTCGGTGAAGTTGTGGAAGATGAGGAGCAGCAGCTGCAGGTGCTCTACGTTCAAGTCCTCTGTCTCACTGGGCACCACACCTTGCAGGGCATTCTGCTTCATTGTAGACAAAAATCTACCATGAGAAAACAGAAAAGAGTTACTAAGTCAAGTGCTAGAATTAAGCTTCTTAAACCCAGGCTTTAAGATAAAAAACACAAAAGGGAAGAAATTTACATGGTAAAAAGAACACAAAGAGATAAGTTTTGGCAACAAAAAAGTTAGATTTGGCCATAAAACATGTCTAAGAACTGCTCAGCTCTCAACTGTGGCTACGGCAGTTGATGTGTGATGACGGGAAGACCAGGAATCACTCCCAAAAGTGCTGCTGCTGCTGCTTTGTAACAGGTAAATACATGCAGAAAGAACCAATTTGATGACTTTTCCCTACACTTTGATTCTCTAAATATAATTCTAGGGACCAGAGCTGTGCTGTAGCAGGTAATGCCGCCACCACAGTGCCGACAACACATATGGGCGCCAGTTCTAGTCCCGGCTGCTCCACTTCCAATCCAGCTCTCTACTATGACCTGGGAAAGCAGTAGAAGATGGCCCAAGTCCTTGGGCCCCTGTGTAAGTAAAATGGTGCCATCTTCCTAAGCCCAGCCCAGCTTACTAGAAGTCAGATGACCAAATAGCCCAATCACAAGTGTCAGCTCCACCCCCACCCTAGCAGGACTTGCCGCTCCCCCTTCCTTAACTCCACAAAGCTGTGTAACACCTGTTTTCCCAGTACAGGCTGTTGTTCTCTCTGTGCACGGGGAGGCAGCCTGTCAGGTTTCCCCCACCTGACAATAAGCCTTTTCCCTTACTCTGGTGTTTGGTGTGTTTTGTGGTGGCCTTTCCTTTCACCCTGCACCCGAGTGGGAGACCCAGAAGAAGCTCCTGGCTTCGGATTGGCACAGCTCTGGCCATTTCAACCAACTGGGGAGTGAACCAGCGGATGAAAGACCTCAATCTCTCTGCCTCTCCTTCTCTCTTTGTGCAACTTTCAAGTAACATAAATCTTCAAAAAAAAGTAATTCTAGTTTCAAGAGTTTATGCTAACATTAAAAGCACTGCATAATAGTCAAAAATAACACAGTATATTATCAAACTATAAAAGAGAAATTATACAATTCAGAGAACTTATCAGAACAGGTTTTCTGAAGAAAAAAAAAAAAACCAGCCAATTCTCTGCACTGCCTTTGGAAACTATGAAAAACATCTGTGTTTAAAAAGGGGCTCCTTTTTCTGTACAACAGCATCCCCAATCCCAGCCTCCCATTCCCATCCTCTCTGCCTTTTTGCAAGATTCCACCAGGAAAAATTTATTTGGGTAGCTGGCATTCAAGGAGGTTTATGATTTCTCAAATCCAGCATTAGAGCTATTTGATCCTAGAATGGAGAATAGAAAAGCAAAGCCTTTTAGGAAAACAAACTGCTTTGAAGACTACTAACCATGGAAACAAAAATGGCAAATACAGGTCCATCTAAGGAGGATTTGTATGATTAATCTGAGCTTCCCCCAAGGGAAAAATTTCTTTAAAATTTATCCAAAAAGTCAATCTAAATGGATTCATGCTGAAAGTAAAACCAAGGACAGGGTTTTCTTCCCTCTCTTTCAAAAATATCAGGTCAAGATAAAATTGGTTATGTTTAAGATCCAGGCCCTATCTAATGATGATCATCAAATCCCTCACATGTAATAGGAACATTCTTTATTAAATCGTAATCAACATACTTCTTTTTTAACAGCACATCTTCCTGCACCTCGCCCTTCACACATCCATCGTCCCCATGCAAAATACTTATGATCACAGTAAGATCTCAAAGCCAAAGATAACTACAAAGAAGTCAAACAGATGTTTTTAAAAAGTACAAAACCAGCAGGCGCTGCGACTCACTAGGCTAATCCTCTGCCTGTGGCGCCGGCACCCTGGGTTCTAGTCCCAGTCGAGGCGCCAGATTCTGTTCCAGTTGCCCCTCTTCCAGGCCAGCTCTCTGCTGTGGCCCGGGAAGGAGTGGAGGATGGCCCAAGTGCTTGGACCCTGCACCCCATGGGAGACCAGGAGAAGCACCTGGCTCCTGGCTATGGATCAGCGCAGTGCACCAGCCGTAGTGACCATTTTGGGGGTAAACCAATGGAAGGAAGAACTTTTTCTCTCTCTCTCTCTCTGTCTCTCTCTCTCTCTCACTAACTCTGCCTGTCAAAAAATAAAAATAAAAAAATAAAAAAAGTACAAAACCTTCTATGTAGACTTTCTCTTGGAGTTTCCTTACCTGTCCCACACTTTCAGGCATTCAGGGACGTCAGGGTCACCTTGGGTGCCAGCTTTATGCTGCCAGAGGAGCAGGAGACGTGAAAGCACGGAGAGGCCTTGAGGGTGGATGTACAAGGGCCAAGGGCCGTCAGCAAAAGGAGCGACACCCAGCTGCTGCAACAGGGTATTCTGATATGAAAGAAAACAACAAGGTCAAAAGGTTATTCCTGCTCTCTAATGTCCACTATTTTAATACAAGATGGAGTACATTAAAGAACAAAGGACCCAGATTCAGATTTAGAAGTGGTCTGCAGAAACATGGAAAAAAGCACAAATAAAAAATTACTAATCTGGGCCGGCGCCGCGGCTCACTAGGCTAATCCTCCGCCTAGCGGCGCCGGCACACCGGGTTCTAGTCCCGGTCGGGGCGCCGGATTCTGACCCGGTTGCCCCTCTTCCAGGCCAGCCCTCTGCTGTGGCCCGGGAGTGCAGGGGAGGATGGCCCAGGTGCTTGGGCCCTGCACCCCATGGGAGACCAGGAAAAAGCACCTGGCTCCTGGCTCCTGCCACAGGATCGGCGCGGTGCGCCGGCCGCAGCGTGCCGGCCGCGGCGGCCATTGGAGGGTGAACCAACGGCAAAAAGGAAGACCTTTCTCTCTGTCTCTCTCTCTCACTGTCCACTCTGCCTGTCCAAAAAAAAAAAAAAAAAAAAAAAAAAAAAAAAAAAAATTACTAATCTGGCCGGCGCCGTGGCTCACCAGGCTAATCCTCCGTCTTGCAGCACCGGCACACCGGGTTCTAGTCCTGGTCGGGGCGCCGGATTCTGTCCCGGTTGCCCCTCTTCCAGGGAGTGCAGTGGAGGATGGCCCAAATGCTTGGGCCCTGCATCCCATGGGAGACCAGGATAAGTACCTGGCTCCTGCCATCGGATCAGCGCGGTGCACGGGCCGCAGTGCGCCGGCAGCAGCAGCCATTAGAGGGTGAACCAACGGCAAAGGAAGACCTTTCTCTCTGTTTCTCTCTCTCACTGTCCACTCTGCCTGCCAAAAATAAAAAAAAATAAAATAAAATAAAATTACTAATCTAACCCCATGAAATGAGCTTCTGAAGGGGGAGAAATGCATTTAAACAGCAGAATCAGGATAATTTTCCAAAGACACAAAACATGAAAAATTGGTGCCTTAGAAAGAAAACTTCTGGCCGGCGCCGTGGCTCAATAGGCTAATCCTCCGCCTTGCAGCGCCGGCACACCGGGTTCTAGTCCCGGTCGGGGCGCCGGATTCTGTCCCGGTTGCCCCTCTTCCAGGCCAGCTCTCTGCTATGGCCAGGGAGTGCAGTGGAGGATGGCCCAAGTGCTTGGGCCCTGCACCCGCATGGGAGACCAGGAAAAGCACGTGGCTCCTGGCTTCAGATCAGCGCAATGCGCCGGCCGCAGCGGCCATTGGAGGGTGAACCAACGGCAAAAAAAAGGAAGACCTTTCTTTCTGTCTCTCTCTCTCACTATCCACTCTGCCTGTCAAAAATAAAAAATAAAATAAAAAATAAAAAAAAGAAAGAAAACTTCTTTAAAACATTAAGATTTTATTTATTTGAAAGGCAGACTGACAGAGATGGTGTTAGAGGAAGAGGGGGAGGGAGAGAGAGATTCACTAAAAATACTAATCATAAATTTTTATTACAGGCACTCCACAAATGCCTATAACAGCAGAGGTTGGACCAGGCTGAAGCCAGGAACTCCATCCAGGTCTCCCATGTGGGTAGCAGGAAGCCACGTACCTGACCACCATCTGCGGCCTCCCAGGTGAGTTAGAAGGAAGCTGCATCAGAAGCATGAAGGAGCCAACACTTGAACTAAGCGCTCCAATACAGGATACGTAAATCTCAAGTGGCAGCTTAACCCACTGTGCTACAACGCCCATCTCCAAAAGAAAACTTCTTAAGCAATTGCAATAATTGACAGTTTTTCTTTCAGAATCAGTCACATAATACACATAAAACCCAAAACGGGGAGATCCAACAACTTGTATTAACCATATTAGCAGGGAAATTTTGCCTGTGTGATGTCAAGGCATCTAGAACTAATCAAGATTCTTCTTTGCCTCCAGTTGTAGCATGTCTTTCAAATGAGCTTCACTTTCAAATGAGCTCTGTTGTATCTCAACTACAACTTATCTTCTCAAACACACGCACACAGAGATCAGCAGGATGCCAACGGAAAACCAGACAAATCTGTGCTTTCTCACTTGGCTTCAGAAGACACAAATCATGGTTACCTCAGGATGCAGGATAAATTTCCAAGCCTGCCAAATTAATTTATATTCTTATAAAACGTCCTTGATGACCCCATTCCTTGGAAATATTACTTCAAAATATAGCAGATCTCAAGAGTGGTTTCCATACATTGAATAGTCACTCCTGGCCTAGCCCTAAGCTAAGCACTACTCAAACATGATCACTTCCAACACACAAGACGGTATCAGGAGGTAGATATAATATGTTACTCATAACTCATATTTATGTATGCATATCTCTTGGTTTGAAAATTGACCTTCCACTCCCTCCAAGGCTCATTAGCAGGAGGGTGGATCATAAGCATAGAGTAGCCACGACTTCGGTCAGGCACTACAAAATAAATGTGGGTGACCCAAGCAGCAGCTTAATCCACTACACCACAATGGAATGGCCACCCTTGTAATACATTTTTTTTTAAAGATTTATTTATTTATTTGCAAGTCAGAGTTACACAGATAGAGAAGGGGGTGGGGGGGGGAGGTCTTCCATCCACAGGTTCACTCCCCAATTGGATGCAACGGCCAGAGCTGCACCCATCTGAAGCCAGGAGCCAGGAGATTCTTCCAGGTCTCCCATATGGGTGCAGGGGCCCAAGGACTTGGGCCATCTTTTATTGCTTTCCCAGGCCAGAGCAAAGAGCTGGATTGGAAGTGGAGCAGCCGGGACTTGAACCAGTGCCCATATGGGATGCCGGCACTGCAGGCAGCAGCTTTTACCTGCTATACCACAGCACTGGCCCCTGTAATATATTTTTAAGTGAGGGTTTTAGGGCCGGTGCTGTGGCATAGCGGGTAAAGCCACTGCCTTCAGTGCTGGTATCCCATATGGGTATCGGTTCAAATCCCTGCTGCTCCACTTCTGATCCAGCTCTCTGCTATGGCCCAAGGACCACCTGCACCTGCATGGGAGACCTGGAAGAAGCTCCTGGCTCCTGGATTTGGATCGGCCCAGCTCCGGCCGCTGCGGCCATTTGGGGAGTCAACCAGCCGGATGAGAGTGCTCTCTCTGCCTCTTTGTAACTCTATCAAATAGATAAACAAATCTTAAAAAAAAAAAAAAGGTATAAAATGGAATCCAGGGGTCAGCATTGCAGTGTAGCAGGTTAGGCCACTGACAGCAGTGCTGGCATCCCATATGGACATCAGGTGGAGTCCCGGCTGCTCCACTGCTGATCCAGCTCCCTGCTAATGGCCTGGGAAAGCAGCAGTCCTGGGAAAGCAGCAGAAGATGGCCCAAATACTTGGGTCCCTCCACTCATGTAGGAGACCCAGATGGAGTTCCAGGCTCCCGGCTTTGGCCTGGCCCAGCCCCTGGCCATGTCAGGACAGTGGTTGGAAGATCTTTCTCTCTGTCATATTGTCTCTCAAATAAAATAAATCTTTTTTTTTTTTTTTTTTTTAAGATGATAGCGGCCAGCACTGTGGTATAATGTTGCCTGCAATGCCACATCCAATATGGGTGCCAGTACCCATGTGGGAGACCTGGAAGAAGCTCCTGGCTCCGGCCTGGCGTAGCCCTGGTTATTGCAGCCATTTGAGGAATGAACCAGCTGATGAAGATCTCTCTCTCTCTCTTTTAATAAATCCAATGTTTCCTACCACCAAACTAACTCTCCTTCCTGACTCGTTTCCATCAATGACAATTGCATCCCTCCAGTCTTAGTTTTAATCCCAATGATTACCTATTAATACTCTTTTCTCTCCATGACCTTCAACACATTCAATAATTTGCCATGATTTCTGCACTAAGTCCTTTATCCATATCATATCTCACCTTTTCCTCGTAATCCCATATAATTCTAGCTAACATTTCTTTTTCTTTTTTTTTTTTTTTAAAGATTTGTTTATTTATTTTAAAGTCAGAGTTACACAGAGAGGAGAGGCAGAGAGAGGTCGGTCTTCCATTCGCTGATTCACTCCCCAGATGGCCGCAATGGCTAAAGCTGCGCCGATCTGAAGCCATGAGCCAGGAGCTTCTTCCGGGTCTCCCACATGGGTGCAGGAGCCCAAGGACCTGGGCCATCTTCTACTGCTTTCCCAAGCCTTAGTAAAGAGATGGCTCGGAAGTGGAGCAACTGGGACACTTGAACCAGCGCCCACATGGATGCCTAAACTGCAGGCGGAGGCTTTCCCTGCTATTCCACAGCCCCTGTCCCCCTCCTCCCAAGCACCTTATAAAAAAGCTTTTTCTGTGGAGAAATATCATAAGATAAATTTTCCCATTTTAACATGCACAGTTCTGTAGCACCTGAGTACATATATGATTATTATGGAACCTTCACCATCATCTATCTCTGGACCCTTTTTTCATCTTTACCTGAAACTGTATGCCTGTTAAACACAAATTCCCCATTTCCCCTCCCCCAAGACCTGGGAACTTCAATTCAACCTCTCTCTATGCATATGACTACTCTAAGTTCCTCATGTAATGAAATCACACAGCATTTACCTTGACTAGGAAACTTCATGGAGCATCATGTGTTCAAGAGTCAGCCATGACAGGGCCAGAATTGTGGCACAGTAGGTAAAGCCTCCACCTGTGACACAGGCATCCATATGGGCACCAGTTTGAATTACAGCTGCTCCATTTCTGACCCAGCTCCCTGCTAATGCACTTGGGAAAGTAGTGGAAGATGGCTCAAGTGCTTGGGCCCCTACATCTATGTAGGAGACCTGAGAGAGGCTCCTGGCTCCTGGCTTAGGCCTGACCCAGCCCTAGCTCTGTCTCTGTCTCTCCCTCTAACTCTGCCCTTCAAGTAAAATAAAAAATAAATCTAAGAGAAAGAAAAGGTTCAACTGTGTTGTAGCATGTTGTGGGGAGCAGCCCGGACTGGACTGAGTTACTGGAATTAAGACTTGTTCTATGCATCTGCTCTCCCACAATATGGCGCTGGGAGAGAAGTAAACAGCTTCCGCACAGCTGCCTCCAGTTCAATCAATAAACTGTAGGACTTGCTCCTGATTGGAGGAGAGCAGCGTACTCGGCGTGTGGGCAGCCGAGTTAGGATTGGCAGAGGAGGACTATAAAGGAGGAGAGAGACGACATGCACCGGGGAACATCTAAGGGGAACATCTGAAAGAACACCTGTGCAGCCCCCAGAGAGCCGGCCGGCGGTGTGCCGCTCCCCTGCGGAAGTGGGGAATGTGGCCAGGGGGAACTGCCCTTCCACGGAGGTGGAAGGGATAGTAGCCAACCCGGGAAGAACCAGCAGCAAACCCGGGGAGGGCCGAGCAGACGAAAGAACAGCGCAGGGTCCTGTGTCGTTCCTCCACGAAGAGGGGGAGCGACAGCATGTGTCAAAATTTCTTTCCTTTTGAGTAAGAGCAACATTCATTGGATGGATGTGCCATATTTTGTTTATCTATTTAAATGCCTGCAAACACTTGGGTTGTCTCCACCTTCTGGCTGTTCTGAATACTACTACTATGTATGTTTCTTTACTTGTTTTCTTCTCCTTGAAGAACCTGAACATGGGTATACAAATATCCACTCAAGTCCCTGCATTCACTCCTTTTGGGTATTCAAGTGGGACTGCTGAATAACATGCAGTTATTTATTCATGGAACTGCCAAGTCCCTTTTCCACAGTGACTACATCACTTGACCTTCCCACCAGCAAAGCACAGGTATCATCCCCAATACTCACTTTGAATCTGGCTTTTTCTGGAACAGCCACCCCAACGGGGGTGAGGTGGTATCTCATTGGGATTTTGAGCTAGGCATTATTTTAGACACTTTCATGCCTGCCCACTCCTTGAAAGCTTCCAATTTCACCATAAGAAGAGCAAAGGAGTGGGGATTCCACCCTTCAGCGCTCACAGTTTACTGTGATGTTGCCTATCCCACCCTTCAGATGGCTCTTTGTTTCATCAAGAACAAGCCAGATAGGGTAAAAGACTGCAAATCAAGTCTTTCAAAGGGTTTTGTCCCTGCCTTGTAACAGAATGTCAAGTTTTTTTCTTTCCCAAAACTGTGCTTAAAATCCCCCGTACCCTTCCATGCCACTCCAGCTGGGGGTCTTTGACTCTCTTCTTGCTTCCAAATCTCAAAAAATAAATAAACAAAAATAAACACCTTCATGTCCTAATTCACTGACACCAGTTACTGACTTCCTTTTTACCCAGAGTCCATCCTATTTCTAAACTAACCTTACAGAAGCACAGCCCAGTGGCTCTCCACGATTTCAGTTCCTTTGTATGGATCTCAGGAATCTTTATAATCTTTATAATTCCAAGGTACTCTGTAGCCTCTCAGTCCATGTGAAACCCTTCTATCATGCAGCCCCTACTTTCCTGGCTTCTGCCCTTCATTCTCTACTTGGCCTGCCAACAGTACTCATCTCCCCCAGGCCCATGCCACAGCTTCTCTAAAGGCCCACCTTCCCCAGCTCCATGTGCTAGCACCAGCACTCTCCTTTCTCTGTCACTTCCTACTCCATTTTTGCACATGGGCACACAGCAGATTCTATATTAAATTAACCATTTTGGGGGGCCAGTATTGTGACTCAGCAGGGTTAAGCTTCAGTCTGCAATGTAGGCATCATATATGGACACTGTTTCAAGTTCCAGCTGCTCCATTTCCAATCCAGCTCCCTGCTAATGGCCTAGGACAGCAGTGGAAGGTGGCCCAAGTCCTTGGACTCCTGCACCCATGTGGGAGATCCAGTTGGACTTCTAGGCTCCTGGGTTTGGCTTGGCCCAGGCCGTGCCATTGTGGACATTTGGGCAGTGAACCAGCAGATCAAAGATCTGCATCTCTCCTTCTCACTCTGCCTTTCAAATGAATAAATATGTTTATAAATAATAAAATCAATAACTTATCTGTGTACCTACCAAACTGTATTCCTGGACAATAGGATTTTTGTTTCATCTATATTTAGCAGGGTACTTTGCTACTAGGACATTAATATCAACTAAAGAGAGTAGTGAGAGAGACTTCGATCAAGAAACATAGCAACCAGTAACAACAAAAAGAACTTAGTTACCTGTCCACCTTACTATTATTAGACAAATTCATGAAAAGAACAGAGAGGCCACACTAAGTATATCTCTCCCACAGTCTTTCAGCAGAAAGCTCACCTACTAAAGACACCTGAAAGTCATCAATGACTTTCAATTTCTTCTCTAGATACCAAGTAATCCTACAGTTCTTCCTGAGAATTCTAGTCCTTTACTGACCTGACAGCTGAAAACAACATTTAAGATGTAACTTCTGGCCGGCGCCGCGGCTCACTAGGCTAATCCTCCACCTAGCGGCGCCGGCACACTGGGTTCTAGTCCCGGTCGGGGCACCGGAATCTGTCCCAGTTGCCCCTCTTCCAGGCCAGCTCTCTGGTGTGGCCCGGGAGTGCAGTGGAGGATGGCCCAAGTGCTTGGGCCCTGCACCCCATGGGAGACCAGGAGAAGCACCTGGCTCCTGCCTTTGGATCAGCATGGTGTGCCGGCCACAGTGTGCCGGCCATGGCAGCCATTGGAGGGTGAACCAACGGCAAAGGAAGACCTTTCTCACTGTCTCTCTCTCACTATCCACTCTGCCTGTCAACAACAACAACAAAAAAAGATATAACTTCTAATCGTCTACTTTCACAGGTTGAGATACACTTTATTAAACCCCCTTGGAGGATATTGTGTATGTGCGCGTGTGTGTGTATACACTGCACATGCTTGGAAAAAAGAACATGCAAGGTCAGGGAATTCAATGGCAGATGACAAGATTACACATACTATCCTTTACTTTCTTCCATCATAGCAAAGACATTTGGGGGAAGAATTTATAATCCCATGTTTATAGACAGAATGAAAAGGGATGTTTCCATATCATCAGTAGTTAACAGTAACCATGATGCACACCCACACCAAGATCTGTGAAATTTTTTTTAAATGCTAAAACAGTAATGTCATAATAGCAGTTTTAAGTACTGCAATTTGCTAAAGAAAAATACTACTTCCGTGTTGTTTGGGCGAGTCTAGACAGGAAAGTCCAAAGTCTATGAAATTTGAAGCTTCCCTAAACAAACTAAGAGCTGGGAAAGGAGCTGATAACTTTGACAGGGCACTACGACACTGAATATGCAGTCTAAGAAGTCCTGCAGGCTATATACAACTGAAGTAGTTTCTCCTTTCTTAAAAAAATGTATTTATTTTCATCTATATGAAAAGCTGAATCACGGGGGGTAGGGGGGTAGAGAGAGAGAGAGAGAGAGAGAGAGAGAGAGGTATTTTCCATCTACTGATTCACTCCTCACATAGGGAAAGCCAAGGCAGGAGCCAGGAGCCAGGAGCCTGGAGCCAGGAGCAAGGAACTCCATCCAGGTATCCCATGGAGGGCCAGGGGCCCAAAAGCTTCAGTAATCATCCGCTATTTTCCAGTGTGTACATTAGCAGGAAGCTGGTATCAAGGGCAGAACCCAGACTCAAATTCAGGCACTCCAATTTGGGATGCAGGGATCCCAACCAGCATCTTACCCGCTAGGCATAAACATTCCCTTTGTGCTGTTTCCTGATTCTGAGAATCCATGAAATAATCTTAAGAGTAAAAAAAATCTCAAAGTAGTTTCAAGGCAAACTACTGGAGACCTACCAAATTAAAGTCTATTAAAGGAAAGGTTCCAACTAGGAATACTCAGTTTTATTCAACTTCCCAGGAATCCCCTGGTACACTAAAGATTGAGGAACACTAACTTTAACATCTTAAGAAACTCATTATCAGGGCTGGCGCTGTGGCATAACGGGTAAGGCCGCCACCTGCACTGCCAGAATCCCATATAGGCACCGGTTCAAGTCTCGGCTGCTCCACTCTGATCCAGCTCTCTGCCACAGCCTGGGAAAGCACTAGAGGATGGCCTAACTCCTTGGGCCCCTGCACCTATGCAGGAGACCGAGGGGAGGCTCCTGGCTTCAGATCGGCGTAGCTCTGGCCGTTGTAGCCATCTAGGGAGTAAACCATCTGATGGAAGACCTCTCTGTCTCTCTGCCTCTGCCTCTCTGTAACTCTGACTTTTAAATAAATAAAAGAAAAAAAAAGTCATTGTCATTATTGCTAAATACTGACAGTTTGTGGATTCAAAAGGCTTCCACAGATTAGGCAGCTCATATCAACAGCCTTGGGTAGTCACTGACATCATACATAAGAGTGTTAATTGTTAAATTAACAACAGGATTCACTGTGCACTTACTTTCCATGCAGGACCTCTGTCCTCAATGAGTTGTATTATAATAGTTAACTGTAAAACTTGTTCTCAAACAGTTTTGTGGGTGTGTGTGTGAGTATGCACACAAACTGCTGAAATCTTTAAGTACAGAGTTGGTCTTCTGTATATAAAGTTAATTGAAAATGAATCTCGGGGCCAGCACTGTGGTGTAGCAGATAAAGCCACCGCCAGCAGTGCTGGCATTCCACGTGGGCACCGGTTCAAGTCCTGGCTGCTCCTCTTCCGATCCAGCTCTCTGCTGTGACCTGAGAAAGCAGTAAAAGATGGCCCAAGTCCTTGGAACCCTGTACGTGTGTGGGAGACCCAGAGGAAGCTTCTGGCTCCTGGCTTCGGATCAGCATGGTTCTGGCCGTTGCAATCTATTGGAAAGTGAACCAGTGGATGGAAGACCTCTCTCTCTCTGTCTCTCCTTCTCTCTCTGTATAACTCTGGCTTTCAAATAAAATAATTTTAAAAAGAAAGAAAGAAAAATGAATCTTAATGGAGAATGGGACTGGGAATGGGAGAGAGAGGAGGAGGAGGGATGGGAGTGTGGGTGGGAGGCCAGGTATGGTGGGAAGAACAACTATATTCCTAAAGTTGCTGCTTAGGATGCCTAGGTCCCAGGCTGGAGTGTCTGTGTTAAGTCACAGTTACTCCTCACTTCTGATCCAACCTCCAGCAAATGTGGCTGGGGGGGCAGCAGATGATGGGACAAGTCCTCTGGGTCCTGTCACCAGGGTGGGAGATCTCAATGGACTTCCTGGCTCCAGGTTTCTGCCTGGCCCAACCCCTCCTGTTGCAGGCATTTGGGGAGATCCATCTCTCTCTCTCTTTTTTTTTTTTTTAAAGATTTATTTATTTGAAAGGCAGAGTTACAGAGAGGCAGAGAGAGAGAGAGAGAGAAAGGACTTCCATACGCTGGTTCACTCCCCAGATGTCTACATCAGGCAGAGCTGAGCCAATCCGAAGTCAGGAGGTCTCCCACACAGGTACAGGGGTCCAAGGATTTAGGCCATCTTTCACAGCTTTCCCATACACATTAGCAGGGAGCTGGATTGGAAGTGGAACCATGGGGACTCGAACCAGCATCTGTATGGGATGCCAGCACTGTAGGAGGTGGCTTTACTCGTTATGCCACAGCACCAACCCCTCTCTCTGCCTTTCAAATAAATTGATCGTTATTAAAAAAATATGACATTGCCAAATGCTGTGAGAGGGTGAGAATCCACATGATCTGACACATTGCTGCTGGGTTAAAAATAGGTGCAGCCATGCAGACAGCAGTCTGGCACTCTGCAACCTGGCAATTCCATGCCCAGCCACATTTGCAAGGGAAGCGCGTGTCTAGTGTAACAGGGACACACGCAGGAATGGTCACGGAGCTGCTGGAATAGCAATGAACACGGACACAATTCAAACGTCCATCAGTAGAAAAGGAAAAGATGAATACTGTGGTACAATCATAAACAAAACACGGTATCATCCAACAGTCCACACAAGAACTACAGAAGTTTACAAGGTGATCTTGGCAACTGATATTGTTACACAATAAAAAAACAAGACCTGAAAAGATTACACACTGCATGATGTCACCAGCTAGAAAAAACTGAATAAGCTGTTCTTCATGTAAGGAATATAGCTACATATGGAACTAAGGAAATGAGGAGCTTGTGATTTAGAATGCAAGACACCAGTTACCTAAGAAGGTAGAGAAACCATAAGACTGGAAATTCACAATCAAGGTCTAGATGTTTTTGATGTGGGTTTGCGGGTCAAAGTGTATATGAGAGCATTTTCTATAATTTAATTCTTTTAAAACAAATATTGCAATTTGTATATCTTCAATCAATTACTAATGGCATTGAACATATTTTCTTATGGCTTTTGGCTATTTATAGTTCTCTTATTCACTTTTCTACTAGCATAATCACTAGAAGTTTTTGTTTCTTTTTGGAGTTTTTCCTTTTCTTTACACTTACTGACTTGGGGGTAACAGGAACATTAACTTTTTCTTGAAATTATCTTAATTAAAGTACAGAGACCTCTAGAATAATCTCCCAATGTGTTTTCCAGTGAAGCAACTCAATGACCTACAAGCTTTCCCAAATACGAAGAACCAAAGCCTGTAGGAGCTGGTAGAAAAGGTTCTGAAAGACCAGCATTTGGGTGCAGAAGGTTAAGCTACTGCCTGCAAAACTGGCATCCCATATGAGCACCAGTTTGAGTCTCAGCTGTTTCCGATCTGATCCAGCTCCCTGCTAATGTGCCTGGGAAAGCAACAGAAGATGGCCAAAGTGCTTGGGCTCCTACCAGCCACATGGGATACCAGGATGGACTTCCAGGCTCCTGGCCTCGGTCTGGCCCAGCTTCAGCTGTTGTGGCCATCTGGGGAGTGAACCAGCAGATGGAAAATCAAACTATCTCTCCAACCACCCCCCACCCACCACATCCCTCCTTCTCTCTCTATAACTCTGCTTTCAAATAAGTAAATTTAGGGGCTGGTGTGCCAATTCGAGTCCTGGCTATTCCACTTCCAATCCAGCTCTCTGCTACGGTCTGGGAAAGCAGTGGAAAATGGCCCATGTCCTTAGGCCCCTCCACCCAGGTGGGAGACCCAGAAGAAGCTCCTGGCCCCTGGCTTCGGATCGGCACAGCTCCAGCCGTTGCAGCCAACTGGGGAGTGAACTAGCGGATGGAAGACCTATCTTTCTCTCTCTCTGCCTCTCCTTCTCTCTCTGTGTAACTCTGACTTTCAAATAAATAAATAAATCTAAAAAAAAGAAATACCCCCAAAAAATTAAAAATGAATAATTAAAAAAAAAGCCTCTTGGCCTACGTAGTCATCGTGCATACAAACCTGAAGGTTAGGGGACTGAAGGTCCGAAGTTACCAAGGAGTGGTTGAAGTGATACAGAGCAGCAGCAAACTCTTCATCTGATGAACCTTGAAGACAAAGGGAAGCCAATTATTCCTGCAGCTGACATAGCACACTGCCCTGCCAACAGCCAAGCCCCACTAGAAAAATCCCCACAGGCACACGTCATATCCACTGACCCTTCAATCCATCCTTGTCCACCTCCTTGATGATACTGGCCAGGGTGGCCATATGATGTTCTGACAGAGATACACTCAGATAGTTTCGGATAAAATTATTCCTAGAGTTCAGCATGGAAGAGGTGATGAAGTTCAAAATGTTGGAAGCCAGACCTAAGAACTAAAAGAAATGCATAAAAGTTCACATCAGTTATGAGTGCAAAGCTCCTACAAACCACAAATATTTGTAAGAAATACAAGATGCCGGAACCAGTGCTGTGGCACAGCGGGTTGAGTCGCAGCCTGCAATGCCGACATCACATATATGGGTAACAGCTCAGGTCCTGGCTATTCCTTCTCCAATCCAGCTCCCTTCTCTCATGTGGTAGCAGAGACCTGAGTACTCTGATCCATCACTTGCTACCTCTCAAGGTGTGCACTAGCAGGAATGTGGATCAAAAGCATGGGCAGGACTCTAACCCAGCTGCTACAACATGAGATTGGGGGCATCTTTTTTTTTTTTGACAGAGTTAGACAGTGAGAGAGAGAAAGAGAGAAAGGTCTTCCTTCTGTTGGTTCACCCCCCAAATGGCTGCCATGGCTGGAACTACGCTGATCCAAAGCCAGGAGCCAGGTGCTTCTTCCTGGTCTCCCACACAGGTGCAGGCACCCAAACACTTGGGCCATCCTCCACTGCCTTCCCGGGCCACAGCAGAGAGCTAGACTGGAAGAGGAGCAACCGGGACTAGAACCCGGCATCCATATGGGATGCCGGCGCCACAGGCGGAGGATTAACCAAGTGAGCCACGGCACTGGCCCAGTATCTTAACCACTGTACCAAATGACTCCACTTTCTGTCTTCTAATTCTAGAGGCTATGATAGTAACCACCAACCAGAGAAACAATACCAGGAGTACAAGTTATTTAATGAAACATTATCAATATATTTATGTCCTAAGCAAAAATATCTAAACATTATATAATTATCCAATTATAAAACATGCAAACGATCTGCTTTTCACCACATCCCTTCTCCCCACATCCGCATCTCTGAAACCTCAGAAATTCACTCTTACCAATTCAGGATCTTTGCGACTTGCCAAAATGTTGCCCTTTTCCCCAGGGGCCTGCTTACTGGGGCTTTTAACACGAGGTGAGCTCTCCAGCGGGGGAGGTGGAGGAGGGGGCGGGGGTGCCACTTTCTCTTTACTGGGAGAGATGGTCTCCTCAAACCACTGCCCCAAAATAGGCTCGCTGTCATCATCTGAATAGGGAAATAAAAAGCAACAAAAATATGAATTTTATTTTTTTCAATACTGATAGATTTGCTTTGTAAAAGTGGCTAGGTCAAAAGGCACACAAGAATATCCTGATTGTGGTGGGGCTTAGGTCACACAGACTTATCAAAATGTGTCTAAATGTATACATGAGAGAATTTTAGTGATTGTATAACAAATTATACCTCAATAAAACTGCTTTGTTTTTAAAGGAAGCACAGGAAAGGAAGAGAAACAATCACATTTTACTGGAAATGAGCCAAACATTTCAAACGTAAATTTATGCTTATCAAATGTAAACCCCATGATGTAAGAACCACCCATCTCTCAATATCTCACAGGGATCCAAGATATTTATCTTCTTCACTCTCCAAACTACGTCAGAGGGAATGTTAGTTTGGCCCTGTCGTCTATTACAAGTCATGAGTTTCTCTATTTATGCTTCCCTAAGCTATGAATCTATAATAGCCAAACGAAATACCTCTCATGTGACCTTTTGATTTTCTACAAGAGCTCAGTCAGTGCAGGGGTCACAAAACGGGTCTACATGAGGAGAAATTTGAGCAGCTGAGATATATTTTGGTTCTGGAGGACAAGCAATGAGAAGCAACCTGGGCTTGGCTGCAAGTAGTATACATCACTCAGACCTCAGTAGTTCAACCTGCTCTATTTAAATAACATGCTACTTTAGAATACACACACAATCAAGGTGCAGGCTAGGCAGATACAAAGCGGTAAACAGTAACCCTCTGGGAAACCTCCCACTGCCCTGTGCAGCTCACTCCTGGACAAAGCAAACAGCAGCCTCTACCTTGGCTGCTGTCTTCCTCTGTGCTACTGAAATCATCCTCGTAGTAAGTGTTGGAGTCGGTGGAGGCGCTTGCGTCACTGCTCATGGAGCCCTTCCTCTGCCGTTGCAGGACACAAGCCTAGGAAGACAGCAAAGCTTCTGTAAACAATGATTGCAAAAATGCAGCCATCCTGCTTAACCTCATTCAGCCCATGAAAACGTTTCTCCATATCTCACTTTTTATTCAAAATCTGAGAAGCCTTTCTCCAAAGACTTTCTTCTTTAGGACTCTGCTGGCTTTATCCCACAAACGCACTCCCAACCAGATATGAATGGGAACTTCAGAAGGGAAGACTTCCAGACTTTCCTCAGAGTTCTGTTGTTGTCTTTAATATTTATTTGCTTAATTTCGTTTATTGAAAGGCAGAATATCAGGGCGAGAGAGAGAGAGAGAGATTTTCCCCCCACTGGTTCACTCCTCAAATGCTTTCAACAGCCAGGGCTGAGTCAGGCCAAAGCCAGGAGCCAGCAACTCCATCCCAGTTACTGGACCATGCCTCCCACGATGCATTAGCATTAAGATGGACTGGAAATCCACACTGATGCTCTGACAGGGGACACAGGCATTTCAAGCGGTAGCTCACCCAGTGTGCCACAGTACCCACTCCAAGTATGTCCTTTGCTTTTGCTTTAGAAAGCCAATCATACAAACCACCAAGCGGCCACATATATCACAACACTAATAATCAACAACAGATTAAAATGTCAGGATTACAGGCAACCAGTTAAGAATTCTTCTCCTCTTCACAATTATTACCACAGGGCAAGCACTGAGGAACAGGAGTTTATCAATGTGAGTTCTGTCCGCTGTGCTCCCAACCCAAGTACCTGCTAATGTGCCAAGGAAAGCAGCAAAAGGGCTCAAGCGCACGGGTCCCTCTCATCCACATGGCAGACCCAGACAGAGTTCCAGCCTCCTGACTTTGACCTGGCACAGCCCTGGGGGCTGTTGCAGCCATGTGGAGAATAAACCAATGGATGAAAAGATTTCTTTTTCTCTGTCTCTCCCTTTCTCTGACACTCTTTCAAATAAATAATAAAAATCTTTTTAGGGCCGGCGCTGTGGCATAGCGGGTAAAGCTGCCGCCTGCAGTGCCGGCATCCCGTATGGGTGCCGGTTCAAGACCTGGCTGCCCCACTTTCGATCCAGCTCATTGCTATAGCCTGGGAAAGCAGTGGAAGATGGCCCAAGTCCTTTGGCCCCTGCATCTGCATGGGAGACCTGGAAGAAGCTCCTGGCTCCTGGCTTCAGATTGGCTCAGCTCTGGCCATTGCAGCCAATTTGGGAGTGAACCAGAGGATGGAAGACCTCTCTCTCTCTGCCTCTCCTTCTCTCTCTGTGTAACTCTTTCAAATAAATAAATAAATAAATATTTAATAAAATATTTTAAGAAAATTATCACAAATATCCATTTATAAACGTCTTGGTGTTATTATCAGTCTTATTCAAAAAGATTACATATTATAAGTTCTTCTGAATAAACAACCCACCTTTCTGTAGGAGGTTGAGAGTAACGTCAAGAGCAGGTTTGTCAGTGGCACGGAGTCAATCAGCCGTTGAATCCTTTGTATGGAAGTGCTCTGGGCCATAATGCTCAGGACTGCAGGGGGCCCATCTGTCTCCCAACCCTGAAGGTAAAAAAGATGAGTGAATGAAATGACTCAGCCAGAAAGAATGACCTAAGTCACTTGACCAAACTCAGTTACCCAGAAGAGGGTCCAGCAATTAGTATGCAGATTCCCTGAGAATGACCTCCTCACCTTGTGAAGGGCCTCCACCTGCAGGTCTTGAAAGAGAGAAGTTAGCAGCTTGATGGCATGGTTTGCTAATATTACTGAGAGCACCCCAAATCCCTGATGCCTGTACAAAGAAAAAGGAAAACACAAAACTTAAAATAATTAACAATGAGTTACAACCTCTGACACAATGCATCTTGCTATTTTTGAGTTCACAGAACCCTGTGAGCATCTACAGCTCTTCCCCTGTGCACACACACACAAAATCTGCATATCATTTCAGGTCACAGACTCACTGAATCCCATCCGTGGCCTGCCTAAGGATCAGCAGGCTTCAGGTTAGGAACTCCTGGCCCAGAAGAAACTCTTCCCAATCAATGGGTTTTGTAATTGGAGCTATCATTTCAAAGCCTTGGGGACAGGGGCCAGCATTGTGGCACAGCAGGTAGAGCCACCGCCTGGCATCCCATGTGGGCACAATTCATGTCCCAGCTGTGCCTCTTCTGATCCAGCTCCCTACTAATGGCCTGGGAAAAGCACCAGAAGATGGCCTCAGTGTTCGGGCCTCTGCCACCCACATGGGAGGCCCAGATGCAGCTCCTGGCTCCTTTGGTCTGGCTCAGCCCTGGCCGTTTTATGTATCTGGGGAGTGAACCAACAGATAGACGATCTCTCTCTGCATCTCCCTCTCTGCAACTCTTTCAAATAAATCAATCTAAAAAAAAAGCTTTGGTGTCATGTGAAGATGCTGACATTTAATAGTTGGTTGAAGTTTTAAAGAATCATTTTTCTGAGAAGAAAAAGATTAATATTACCGACTTTTATAAAATATCTGAACAAGTCTAAGAGAATTGAAAACAAGGTTTTACATTTCATTTAAGCAAAACTTTCCTTTTATCCAGAATATACATGTCATTTAACAGTCATATAAATCAGTAATATTAAAGGACAGTTTAAGCACTTGTCACAGCAACTAAGCGTCCATTGAGGATGTGTGTATTCTGCACTGGGGTGCCTGGATTCAAGTGTCAGCTGCATTTCTGATTCAACTTCCTGCTAATGGGCACCCAGGGAGACAGGAGCTGATGGCTCAAGAACCTGGGTCCCTGCCAACCATGAGGAAGACCCAGAGTAACGTCTGGGCTCCTGGATTAGGCCTGGCCCAGCCCTAGCTGTTGTGGGCATTTGGGGACTGAATCAGTAGATGAAAGATCTCTAGGGGCCAGCACTGTGGTACAATAGGTTGATCCTCTGCCTGTGGCACTGGCATCCCACATGGGTACAGATTCTAGTCCCGGTTGCTCCTCTTCCAATCCAAATATTTGTTGTGGCCTAGGAAAGCAGTAGAAAAAGGCTCAAGTGCTTGGGCCCTTGCACCCATGTGGGAGACCCAGAGGAAGATCCAGGCTCCTGGCTTCACTAATTGTCTCTCTCTCTCCTTGTCTCTCTGCCTTTCCAATAAAAAAATTTTTAAACAGAAAAAAGGGGCTAGTGTTGTGGTATAGCAGGTAAAGCTGCTATTTGCAATGCCAGTACCCCATTTGGGTGCCAGTTCACATCCCGCTGTTCCACTTCAAATCCAGTTCCATGCTAATGGCCTAGGAAAGCAACAAAACATGGCCCAAGCTGGGCTCTTGCCCCGGATGTGGGAGATCCAGATGAAGTTCCTGGCTTAGGCTTGGCCCAGCCCTGGCCATTATAGTCATCTGAGGAGTGAACCAGCAGATGGAAGATCTCTCTCTCTGTCTTTCCCTCTCTCTCTGGAACTCTAGCTTTTAAATAAATACATAAGTCTTTACAAAAGAGAAAGAAAAGACAAACATCAAAGAGAAAACTAAGGCAAGGACATAGGCACTTTACAAAAACAAACAAAAAGGACCAATGAATATATGAAATGGCGTACAATTACAGTATTAACCAAAGAAACACAGTAGAAACAATGTCATAGGATTTTTCTCCTCTAAGCAAACATGAAGACTAATGATACCCAGTGTCAAAGGACATGTGCATACACAATACATGGGAATGCAAATCAGTGTTAACTTTCCTAAGAGTTTAGCAACATTATACATGTCTGTAAGCCAGCATTTAGCCCAGAGCTCTTAAGACACCTGCCTCCCACATCAGAGTGCCTAGGTTTGATTCCCAGCTCCTGACTCCAGCTTCCAGCCAAGCAGACGCTGCGAAGTAGCAGTGATGGCTGGAAGAATTTGATTCCTGCCATCTACATGGAAAACCTGGATTGAGTTCCAATCTCCCAGTTTCAGCTCAGGCCAGCCCCAGCTGTTTCATACATTTGGAAAATGAATCAGCAGATAGGTACTGTCTCTCTTTCTGCTTCTTACTTCTGAAAATGTGTGCTCTTTGTCCTAACAATTGCACTTTCAGGAATTTGCCCCAAAAGGACAACTAAACAAGTTCCCAAAAGTTTATCAACGCATGATTGATCAAAACAAGAAATTTGGGAGTCAGGGCTAGCATTGTGGCAAAGCGGGTAAAGCTGCTGAGACGCAAGCATCCCATATGGGCACCAGTTTGAGTCCCAGCTGCTCCACTTTAAATCCAGCTCCCTGCTAATGTGCCTGGAAGGCAGCAGAATATGGCCCAAGGGTTTGGGCCCCTACATCCATGTGGGAGACCCAGAATAAACTCCTGGCTTCTGGCTTCAGTTTGGTCCAGCCCTGACTGTTGTGGCCATTTGGGGAGTGAACCAGCAGATGGAAGACCTCTCTCTCTCTAACTCTGCTTTTCAAATAAATAAGATTAATCTTCTAAAGAAAAGAAAGAGAAATTAGCAGCAACCTATTAAATAGCATGCATCAGTAGAGGAATTAGTCACCTATGATATATTTACATAGTAGAATACTACCAGCCATTAAATGATTGGATATACTCTGCAACAGTGTCACTGAAAAATATTTACAGTATTTTATATAGAGTGATCTCAAGTTTTGTAAATTTATGTATTTTATATATGTGCACAAAAAACTGTCTGGAAGAATGGTTTATCTATCTCGTAGAAATTGTGAAGATTTTGGAGCCATCACTGTGGCACAGCAAGTAAGCCACTGTCGCAGCACTGGCATCTCATATGGGCTCCAGTTCAAGTCCTGGCTGATCCACTTCCAAATCAGCACCCTGCTAATGCGCCTGGGAAAGCAGTGAAAGACAGCCCAAGAGCTTGGGCCCCTGCACCCATGTGGAAGACCCAGAAGAAGCTCCTGGCTCCTGGCTTCAGCTCAGCCCATCTCTGGCAATTTAGACAGCCATTTAGGGAGTGCACCAGAGGATGGAAGTCCTCTTTTTCTTTCTCTCTATCTCTTCCTTTTGGATTAAAAAAAAATCTTAAAAAAAAATTGTGAAGATATTTTTCTATTTTAATATTTACACTCATCTGTGTGATTTGAAGCTTACACAATGCATATGTGTCCTTTTTTTATTTTTTTAAAGATTTATTTTATTTAAAAAGTAGAGTTACAGAAAGGCTGAGGCAGAGAGAGAGAGGTCTTCCATCCACTGGTTCACTTCCCAGATGTCCACAACAGCCGAAGCTGCACAGATCCGAAGCCAGGAGCCAGGAACAACTTCTGAGTCTCCCACACGGGTGCAGGGGCCCAAGGACTTGGGCCATCTTCCACTGGTTTCCCATTTGGGGAGTGAACTGGCAGATAGAAGATCTGTGTATTTGCTGCGAGTGAGAGAGACTCTGCCTTGCAAATAAAAATAAACATTGTTTTAAAGTCCCCATTAGGGGCCAGCACTGTGGCATATAATGGGCTAAACTGGCAGCACCAGTATCCAATATGGGCTCCGGTTTGCATCCTGGCTGCTCTTCTTCCAATCCAGCTCCTTGCTATGGCCTGGAAGACCTTTCCCTCTGTCTCTCGTCTCTCTGTCTGTAACTCTACCTCTCAAATTAACAAATAAAGCTTTAACAACAACAAAAACAGAAGTCCCCATTATAATATTCTTTGGATACATTATGACATATATTTGTATGATTATCTAGAAGATGGAAGATCTATGTATCACTCTGTCTTCCAAATAAACATTTTTAAAATGACATTACAGTATTTTTAGATATAATCTGACATGTTTGTGTGAATATCTCACGTCTCTTGGCAATATGTCCTTTTTGTTGCTGTTCATATAGCACTCCAGACTAACCCACAGCTAGGACAGAGAAGACACTCAATGAATAATTTGTTGATGAGGTCCAGAACTTGACCTCTTCCTTGAACTACAGATTCAGATATCCAAACTCAGCCTACTCAACATCTCATCAGGAAGCCTAGTAGTCACCTTAATTCACCATAGCCAAGATTAAACTATTTCTCCTCCTTCCTTCCACTCAACCTATTCATAAACCAGCATTACCTAAGTCAATACATTACACAATCCAGTTGCTCAAGCCAAAAACGTGCATTGTCATCGTTTTTACAGCCGACATCCAAGGCATCAGCAAAGCTTCTCAGCTGCACCTTCCAGCATATTCAGCTGGACCTCTTTTCTCTGTCTTGGCCACTACCACCCTATTCCAAGTTGCAAGTTTGGAGTAATGCACTATTTTCCCTCTTTGCTGTCTTATGATTCTGCCGCCTAGTCTCCATACAACAAGTGGATTCTAAGATCCTTAATGAAGCATGTCACGGCTCTTCCCTGTTGAAAACCCTCTAACAATTACTCCCTGCACTTGTTCCCAAATGATCTGGCCACTGGCTTCCTCTCTGACCTAATTTTCTATCATTCTTTTTGATTTCTTGTTAAAGATTTATTTATATATTTGAAAGGCAGAGTTACAAAGAAAGGGAGAGACAGAGACAGAAAGAAATTGGCCTTCCATTTGCTGGTTTACTCCCCAAATGGTAGCACCAACCACAGCTAGAAGAGGCTGAAGCCAGAGGTCAGGAGCCAGGAGCTTCATCCACATCTCCCACATGGTAGCAGGAGCCCAATCACTTGGGCCATCTTCCACTGCCTTCCCAGGCACATCAGCAGAAGTGGAACAGCTGGGACTTAAACCAGCACCCATCCAGGATGCTGGCGTGCAGATGGGGGCTTAAGCCGCTGTGACAAAACACCAGACCCTAATTTTCTACAACTCTTGCCCCTCAATTTCTCCATTCTAGCCGTGCTGATCTTGCTGGTCATCAAAAACATCAATCACACTTCCGCCTCCAACCTGAGCCATTCTACCCAAATACTTACATGGTATTCTCTGTCTCATAACATAGAATCTCCATAGCCCATCTGCAGAGCCCTTTCTGGACCATACTAACTAAATACTTGCCCAACTCTTGCTAGCTCCTTGCTCTGGCTTTTCTTACAATACTTACTGTATGTGACAATCTATAATGTATCTGTTGGTGTACTTTGTTGGCCCTTCCACAGTTAGACAATTAATTTCATAAAGGCAGGGCATTGTTTTTTCTAGTGCAAAACCCTCAACACTTTGAGTGCTTAGCACGTCATAGGAACTGAATGAATAAACAATAATTCTTTCCAAGCTAGCAAGGCTTATGGCACAGACTTCATCAAAAACAGTTTCAAATGTTTCAAGAAGCAAACAGCAGGATGACAATACTCTCACCCTTATATGCTAACTACACAAGTACTCAACTCCAACTAAAACAGACCCAGTTACAAATCAGAAGCACATTCTCTAATTTGAACTTCATAAAAACCCTAAAATATAAACTATAAAAATATTTTCTCCTTGTGACTGATGAGGAAACAGGATCAAAGGGAATGGGTGACTTATCCAAAATTGTGCAGCTATGATGTAGAGGGAGGAGACCACGGCCATCAGCTGAATTGTTAATTTCAAACCAGGTAAAAGAGAAGTATTTCTTTTTTTTTTTTTTTTTTTTTTTTGACAGGCAGAGTGGACAGTGAGAGAGACAGAGAGAAAGGTCTTCCTTTGCCGTTGGTTCACCCTCCAATGGCCGCTGTGGCCGGCGCACTGCAGCTGGCGCACCACGCTGATCCGATGGCAGGAGCCAGGAGCCAGGTGCTTTTCCTGGTCTCCCATGGGGTGCAGGGCCCAAGCACTTGGGCCATCCTCCACTGCACTCCCTGGCCACAGCAGAGAGCTGGCCTGGAAGAGGGGCAACCGGGACAGAATCCGGCGCCCCAACCGGGACTAGAACCTGGTGTGCCGGCGCCGCTAGGCGGAGGATTAGCCTAGTGAGCCGCGGTGCCGGCCCAAAAGAGAAGTATTTCTAATACAAACAGGAGTTACACTAGTTCCTCATCAATACAAAATGGCAGAGAAACAAAACAAAACAAAACAAAAGGAAATGAAACATAAGTTTCTACTCATCAAATGGACACATACCCTTTTCCAGGCCCCAGTTTAGGAGAGCCCACTCCTTCTTTTGTACGAGAAAGGATGTCTCTGACTCGGAGAGCAGCCAGTGGATCTTTCTCTTTCCCCTTATCAGCCAAGGCAGTAGGACTCAGGTTCAAAATGAGGAAAAGGCTGTTTAACAAACACCAGGCACCCAGCAATTGGAAGTTCTGATAGTGCTGTTGTAAAAGGCACAAAATGAAACATGAACAAAGAGATATTCACGTCTCAGCAATTATAAAACAGAAACACCGCAGAAACATGCTCCTCACCTCACCACCAGCCCGGCGTGAACTGCTGATTGCTTGTCCAATCATGTCATAGATTTCAAGCTGTCCAATATCAAAGAGACAAAAAACCTGAGCAAACTGACAGATTTCATTATAAATGCTAAATCTTACACAAATTAAATTACCTTGAACAGTTAAACGTCCCGGGTCCCTTTTCAATGATCACATTCCTGATCTTCACAAGGAGCTGAATCCCAATGCCACCTTCTCTGAGGTGACATCTAAAGCAGGACTCTGAGCCCCATGTCAGCTTCGATCACAATTTATGAGGCACTTCCCACTACATGACATGACCTTCACTGCATGTCCCTCGTGAAAGGACACTGACACACAGTCAGCCCTCAAATATATTTGCAAATGAATGACAATCCTTCACAAGGACCACTACCACCATAAAGTTGTCACATAGAGAAAGGTAAGCATCTGTGCAAACCAGTACGCCAAATGAGCAACCTGAACACCGACCCTCTAGATCCACCACCCAGGAAATGCAGTGTGGAGAATACACCAAGTCCTTTCCTCTCTCCAAGAAGTAAGTGGAACTGGCCACTTTCTCTCATTTAAACAACCAAGGCGCCCATATTCCCACATGGTGGCTTACACATTTCTGGACAATCGTAGCTGCATCACTTTCATAGTCTTCTTCTTTGGAGCTCGTAGACCCTGTCCGCACTTGCTGGGCACTGCCTACATGAAGGATGGCCATGCAGGTTGCCACACTCACACCTGAGAAAGAAGATAGACTGCAATTGTGGAGCACTCTCAAGAATCCACAAAACTGAAACACAGGAACTAGTGTTCTAACAGTGGGGTAGGCTGCAATGTGCAACACTGACATCCCATATCAGAGTGTGAGGTTGAATCTTGGATACTCTGCTTCCAGTCCAGCACCTTGCAGATGTGCCTGGGAATGCAGCAGAAGATGGTCCAAGTACTTGCACCACTGCAACCATGTGGGAGACCCAGATGGCATCGTGAGCTCCAGGTCGTGACCTGGCCCAGTGCCAGTTGTTATAGGCATTTGGGGAACCAATCAGTGGATGGAAGATGTCTCTTTCTCTCTAAATCAACCTTTCAAACATATAAATATTTAAAAAATACATTTTCAGGGCTGGGGCTATGGTGGAGAGGGTTAAGCCTCTGCCTGCAACACTAGCAACCCATATGGGCACCAGTTCAAGTCGCAGCTGCTTCACTTCCGATCCAGCTCTCTGCTAATGGCCTGGGAAAGCAGCAGCAGATGGCACAAGTCCTTGGGCTCCTGCACCTATGTAGGAGACCTAAAAGAAGCTCCTGGCTTCAGATTGGCTCAGCTCTGGCCACTGCAGTCATTTGGGAGACCTCTCTTTCTCTCTGTCTCTACCTCTCTCTGTAACTCTTTCAAATAAACAAAATAAATCTTAAAAAAATAAAACTTGTATATATGAAATACATGAAATCTGTTCCCCTTAAATAAACAAATAAATAAGAAATCCCCTGAAAACTGGAATAAACCTCAAATTCACAAATCCAATGTCAAAGGCAGAGCACTAGGAAACTGCAATGAAAATTGGTCTGGAGAGAACACATTTTATTTTTCTATTTTTTTTTTAATGATTTATTTATTTGAAAGTCAGAGTTACACAGAGAAAAGGAAAGGTAGAGAGATCTTCCATCCACTGGTTCACTCCCCAATTGGCCACAATGGCTGGAGCTGCGCCAATCCAAAGCAAGGAGCCAGGAGCCTCTTCTGGGTCTCCCACCTGCCTTCTTCTACTACTTTCCCAGGCCTTAGCAGAGCTAGATCGGAAGTCAAGCAGTGGGACTTGAACTGGAGCCCATATGGGATGCCAGCACTGCAGGCGACTTTACCGGCTATGCCACAGCACTGGTCCCCTCTTTTTTTTTTTTTTTTTAGATTTATTTATTTAGGCCGGCACCGTGGCTCAATAGGCTAATCCTCCGCCTTGCGGCACCGGCACACTGGGTTCTAGTCCTGGTCGGGACGCCGGATTCTGTCCCGGTTGCCCCTCTTCCAGGCCAGCTCTCTGCTATGGCCCGGGAGTGCAGTGGAGGATGGCCCAAGTGCTTGGGCCCTGCATCCCATGGGAGACCAGGAAAAGCACCTGGCTCCTGGCTTTGGATCAGCACGATGCACCGGCTGCAGCGCGCCGGCCACAGCAGCCATTGGAGGGTGAACCAACGGCAAAAGAAGACCTTCCTCTCTCTCTCTCTCTCTCACTGTCCACTCTGTCAAAAAAAAAAAAAAAAAAAAAAAAAAAGATTTATTTATTTAATCGAAAGTCAGAGTTACATAAGTAAGGGGGAGACACAGAGAGAGATCTTCGAACCACTGGTTCACTCCCCAAATAGGTCCAGGCTGGACCAGGCTAAAGCCAGGAGCTTCTTCCAAGTCTCCCATGTGGGTGCAGGGGCCCAAGGACATGAGCTACCTCTGCTGCTTTCAGAAGCACATTAGCAGGGAGCTGGATCGGAGGTGAAGTAGCCACGCCTCATACCCATTTGGCACCAATATGGGATGCCAGTGCTGCAGGCAGTAGCTTAACATGCTACACCGCAGTGCTGGCCCCTAGCTTTCTGTTCTTAATGCAGCTGCTCTAGGTCAGGTCTTAGAATATCTTGCCCAAATGATGGCAAATTCCTTCTAACTGGTCCACTTGCCTCTAGTATTTCCCACAACACAATATCCTGCATACAGCTGCCTGAACAATTTTCCTGAAATATAGATCAGATCTTGTTACCCTTTTAAATCAGTCTACAAGACAAGGTTCAAATGACTGCAGTCCTACTTCTGTTCAGCTACACAATACCCACTGTTACCCACAAAGCCTATAGACCAAAAAGCTTATGTTGCACTAGCTCTTTCTTTTTCCTTCATTGCACCCTTGAAAGTAGCCTGACAAGCGCCACCTGCAAAAATAAAATCAGGGTTCTTACTCCCATCAGGTCTACTCAAACCAGCATAGTCTGCAAGGTGGGCATCATGGCACAGCTGGTTAAGTTGCTGCTGGGAGACTCACATCTTTCACTGGGGTGCTGGTTCTAATCCAGCTACTCCCCACTTCTGATTCAGTTCCCTGCTGATGAGCCTGGGAAGGAAGATGCCATCTGAAGTACTCGAGTACCTGCCACCCACTTGGGAAACCCGTATGGAGTTCTGGGCTCCTGGCTTCGACCTGGCCCAGCCCTACTGTTGCAGGCATTTGAGGAGTGAACCAGCAAATGGAAGATCTCAGTATCTCTCTTTCTCCTTCTGCCACTGTTGGCTATCAAATAAATAAACAAAACATAAAAAAAAAAATAATAATAATACAACCAGCATGGTTGAAAACACAGACCCAGTATATGCTGCCAGAATTTCTAACAGTATACAGAAGATACAGGCTTCATAAAGTTGAACCAAGTGGCCTTCCTGGAATGGTTTACCCAAGACATCCACCCAATGAAAAACCATGCTAGATCTTATACATAAAATAAAATAAAAATTCAAAGAGGAGGGTAAAAACTATACGCTTATACATACACCATCCCCCAAAATCTAGGCTACTTCTGGCCCTGCTTTCACTTCTACCTAGGAATGGTTGTGATGAAATGCTACCTGTCTTAAAAAATACAACACCAGAACTCCTTTATAACTACTGCCTCCTCCAACTGAAAGTGAACTCTGCCTCCTCTAACTTCCATAGCATTTCCTCTTCACTCTCATTCAGTATCTTACACATAAAAATTATCTACTACTATCCTCTAAAAGACAGTAAGGTCCCTGGGAGCACAGATGCCTTTATCTTTATACTCTTATTTGTACACAAGCTTCAAACTGAGGCTGCTGAAGAATTTAGGGAGATCAATCTACCTCTCCAATTTCTTGGTGCTCCTGAGACTGCCTACTCAAACCTTCATGTGCAAAACCAAGCAAACATCTGAAGTTGTTATCAAGGCTATGGTACGTCTTAGAGTTAAACCAAGGATCAGTGATTTGGGTTAAAAAATGACTTTGACAACAACTGAAAAGAGAAGAAACATCAGCTGTCAGACCTCGCTTCCAAGGCAGCAAAAGCAAGAGGAAAAAAGGGGATTTTAAGGGAACGTGAATAACATTCTTTATATTCCAGGGAACTCATTTAAACCTGCACTGTACCCATAACAAGATTCAATATCTCCCCTCTTTGTCCAGAAGATTCTGTATTTCTCCTATTGCCTTTTCATTTTTGTTTTTGAACAGGCAGAGTTAGTGAGAGAAAGAGACAGAGAGAAAGGTCTTCCTTTTTCCATTGGTTCGCACCCAAAATGGCCGCCATGGCCGGCGCACTGCGCCAATCCAAAGCCAGGAGCCAGGTGCTTCCTCCTGGTCTCCCATGCGGGTGCAGGGCCCAAGCACTTGGGCCATCCTCCACTGCCTTCCCGGGCCACAGCAGAGAGCTGGACTGGAAGAGCAGCAACCAGGACAGAATCCAGCGCCCCGACCGGGACTAGAATCCGGGGTGCCGGTGCCACAGGCCTCTCCTATTGTTTTGTTTCGTTTTGTTTTTGTTTTTGACAGGCAGAGTAGACAGTGAGAGACAGAGAGAAAGGTCTTCCTTTGCCGTTGGTTCACCCTCCAATGGCCACCGCACCGTGCTGATCCAAAGGCAGGAGCTAGGTGCTTCTCCTGGTCTCCCATGGGGTGCAGGGCCTAAGCATTTGGGCCATCCTCCACTGCACTCCCGGGCCACAGCAGAGAGCTGGCCTGGAAGAGGGGCAACCGGGACAGAATCCGGCGCCCCGACCGGGACTAGAATCCAGGGTGCCGGTGCCACAGGCGGAGGATTAGAAAAGTGAGCTGTGGTACCGGCCTCTCCTATTGTTTTGTTTTGTTTTGTTTTGTTTTGTTTTTGTTTTTGACAGGCAGAGTGGACAGTGAGAGAGAGACAGAGAGAAAGGTCTTCCTTTGCCGTTGGTTCCCCCTCCAATGGCCGCCGCACCGCGCTGATCCAAAGGCAGGAGTTAGGTGCTTCTCCTGGTCTCCCATGGGGTGCAGGGCCTAAGCATTTGGGCCATCCTCCACTGCACTCCCGGGCCACAGCAGAGAGCTGGCCTGGAAGAGGGGCAACCGGGACAGAATCCGGCGCCCCGACCGGGACTAGAACCTGGTGTGCCAGTGCCGCTAGGAAGGATTAACCTAGTGATACGTGGCGCCGGCCCTCTCCTATTGTTTTTATCACCCCACTTTATAGGATACTACTGTCTTTCCTCCATTGCTCAGGTATATCGTCTTCAAGGGCAGGAACTATGTATTATTTTTCTCAATATAAAAACAGTCCTTGGCCTTTAAAATAGTAGACAATATCTGCACATCCTATGAAATCAACACAATTCCAGTAGTAAAATAATAGATCAGGGGCCAGCACTGTTGTGCAGTGGGTTAAAGCCCTGGCCTGAAGCGCCAGCATCCCATATGGGTGCCGGTTCAAGTCCTGGCTGCTCCACTTCCAATCCGGCTCCCTGCTATGACCTGGGATAGCAGAGGAAGATGGCCCAAGTCCTTGGGTCCCTGCACCCACGTGGGAGACCTGGAGGAAGCTCCTGGCTCCTGGCTTCAGACTGACACAACTCCAACCATTGTGGCCATCTGGGGAGTGAACCAGCAGATGGAAGACCTCTCTCTCTGTCTCTACCTAACTCTATAACTGTCTTTCAAATAAATAAAATAAATCTTTAGGAAAAAAAAAGAAATAATAGGATCAATGACAAAGTTTCTCAGTGAGACCTCATTTCACCTAGAAGAAAGGGGAAAAGAGTGCCCAGAGGATTCTTAAGCTTCTTGAAGAAAAAAAAGTTTCCTGAAAGTACTTGTTCTTGACAGAGAAAATGACGTCAGACAAAACGTCTCACCTGCATACAGACAACTGAGGCTGAGGACCGTCACATCTTGTAGACGGGAGGGACTGAGAGGCTCCAACACAGGTAAAGAAAGGGTATCCAATGCCATAGTCACATCAATCACTAGGGAATGAAAACTGGAACATAACAGAAAGATCTTAGAATCACTCACTTTTAATTTGATAAACAAAATCAGCATCCAAAAAACTAACCAGCTGGATCTCTTTCTCATTTGAATGCAAAGCATAAGCAGGGTGGAGTACCTTACCCGTTACGAACTGCAGTGGCATCTGCAACAGTTGCAGGCATGATGAAGAAGGAATTGGCCAGCACTGCATCTTGGAAGCGATTGATGTAACGTAGGAAATATGGCAGGTTCAAGCATACACGCAGCAGCTTCTCTGAGCCACCTGCATCAGTGGAAAGGCACCTTACAAACAGCTCTCACAGACTTCTGTAAGCAGAGGAACCAGCTTTCTGACAGTCATTGGGAATCTTACCAAGCTCTTGAAGACTAGCCACATTCTGAGCTATGAAGACATTCTTGGTTTTGATAGCAGAAGCTTGATCTGTGGATGATTGCTCATCACTTTCCCCTTCCACCTGAAGAAAAACACAAGGCCTGTCAGGACCCTGTGCACTGCCTGCCACCCTGGAGTTCAGAATCAAACCAACTGTGCAAAGTAAGCAGTAGCACCTTGGACACGCTTCAGATTTCCAGTTAAGAGTGGAAAAACATTCCTCACTAATGTTGGAGATGATACAGTTTTTCTTTTTATAAAGACTTATTTATTTGAAAGTCAGAGTTACACAGAGAGAGGAGAGGCAGAGAGAGAGAGAGGTCTTCCATCTGTTGGTTCACTCCCCAACTGGCTGCAATGGTCCAAAGCCAGGAGCCAGAAGCAGATTCCGGGTCTCCCACGTGGGTGCAGGGACCCAAGGACTTGGGCCATCTTCTACTGCTTTCCCAGGCCATAGCAGAGAGCCAGATTGGAAGTGGAGCAGCCAGGACTTGAACCGGCGCCCATATGGGATGCCGGCGCTTCAGGCCAGGGCGTTAACCTGCTGCACCACAGCACCAGTCCCAGTATAGTTTATTTTTCCAAGATCAATCTCTCTGTGTGTCTGTTTCTGACTCTCCTTCGCCCTGTAACTCTGCCTTTCAAATAAATAAAACAAATCTAAATATACAAATTCTATGGATACAGAGTGATATCTTTTATAGAAAACCGTAATATGTTATATTTGTCCATTTGTGATAAGGAATATTTAGATGAACAGTGATAAAAATAGTAATAACTATGGAGAGAGGAGCTAGAGAGAATTTTTTGCTTGAATTATTCAATTATTTTTTCTAGCATGGCATGCAAATCACATTTTTATATTATTATCTGAAAGGCAGAGAGACACAAGAGACAAAGATCTCTCTCCTGCTTAATTTTCCAAATGCCCAAAATACCCAGGCCTGGGCCAGACTGAAGCCAGGATCCTGGAACTTAATGTGGTCTCTGACATGGGTGACAGGGACCCAACTACTTGCAGTCATCACCTGCTGCCTCCCAGGGTGCTCACTAGCAGGAATCTGGAATCAGGAGCAGAACAGGACTTGAACCCAGGCACTGTTCAAACATCAGGATGCAGACATCCCAAACAGCATCGCTCTTTTTTTAAAATGCTTTATTTATTTATTCAAAAGGCAGAGTTATAGACAAGGGGAAAAAGAGAGAGAGAGAAACTTCCACCTATTGGATCACTCCCCAAGTGGCTGCAACCAAGAATCCAGAACTTCATCTGGGTCTTCCACATGGGTGCAGGGGCCCAAGCACTTGGGCCATCTGCTGCTGCTTTCCCAGTTCCTTAGCAGGGAGCTGCACTGGAAGTGGAGCACCTGGGACTTGAACAGGTACTCATATGGGATGCTGAAATTGCTTAACTTGAAGTGCCACAACACCAACCCCCGATTTTATATCACAAACATCAAATATGTCACTTTCATATTCTAGGGTTACCCTCTTAAATCCAGAGATGAGGACATCTGTCTGACGGAACTCACCAGAGTCTGCGGACTGACAGGTGGAGATGCTATAGTTCTAGGATTAAAAACTGAGGTCAGCTGGTTCAAAAAATTCATCTGGACCTCCTTCTGCCTCAGCTCAGGGCTTACTGGTGAAGCCAACTCTTTCTGATCCTCCACTGTAAAACACAAAAGCACAAAAAGGGATGAGAAGACCACCACCCAAAGGTAAAACAGGAAGAAGCTGGCTAGGAGGGTGGCCACGTCACCAGGTCTGTTGACGGTACCCACCATCTGAAAGCGTCTTCACTGTCTGTGGTAGCTTGGCAGATTTCATCATCGCCGTAAATGTGATGATTTCAGTTCTATCTAGTCGACTACAGCCAGTGCATAGGCCCTTGATTAGAAGAATCAAGTGTTTCTGAAAAGAAAACAAATTCAAATTATGTCTTTCAATAGGTGTCTTCCTACTTTTAGGAATTCTAATGGGTAAAGGGCCAAATTTAGGCTCATAGAAATAACTATAATTTGAGAAAAAACATTATAGCAGAGATTACATGCTGATGGCTCTCAGAGAACATACTTGGCTTGCAGATTGGTCTTAATCTGTTCACAGTATTCTGTTTTAATTTAAAGTTATGGCCAGCTTTTCAAAAATGGGAACGTTTCCCTTACAAATAGCAGTGATTCACCAGACAGAGCACTTTGAGTCTCCATTCCTACACAGCTGCAATCAGCCAGGGCCAATAGTATTTTGCCCTTGTAGTTGGGGCCTGAAACCTTCTCAACTAGCACATTTTACTCATTTTGTTTCCTGCCTGATCCATGTAGGTATGTAAATTTCCAGTCCTTGAAAAAGATCACACAGTTCCATGTACAAAAGATTAGCAAACTACAGCCCCAGTGCAGTCCCAGGCCCATTTCAGTAAGTTATGTTTAATGGAGCACAGCCAAGTTCATTCATGTGTGTACTGAACATGGCTTCTTTCACACTACAAAGGCAGTGACTATTTGCAAGAGATACCATGTGGCCTATTAAAGAAATGTTTTACCAACCTCTGCTCTATGTCATCCATTCTCCATCAATTCCATTAGTCACAATCCTGCCTCAAAATTAGGACCAGAAATTGGGCCCATCACTCTCACCTGGGACACAGCACAAGCCTCATCTGGATTCTCCAGGCGCAGGAGAGAAAACTCAATTAAGACTTTACACGCTGCTGCCACCGACTGAAGCTGGTTCCGAGGAACTAAGAAAGATATAAATTTTACTTAACCTCAGACTGTTCAGCCTTACAGTCAATAAATCAAGCAAAACAAGCTTTGAGCTGTATATTCCCAGAATCCTTAATATCATTCTGATAATTATTCACAACCAACAATCCAAGAGACTAAGGTATTCTGACAGATAACCATCAGCTAGTTACACATCAATTTGATCTTAAAATCACTGGAAATTAAGATAATTATAATAGAAAATACTCACATCACAATCAGCACCCAGCTCTTCAAATATATTAACTCATTTAATCCTTAAGCCAATTCTATGAAATAGATATCATCTTCTTCCCCTCAATTTTTGTTGTTGTTGTTTTTATTTATTTGAAAATCAAGAGTTACAGAGAGGAGAGACAGAAAAATCTTCCATCTGCTGGTTCACTCCCCAAATGACTGAAATGGCCAAGGCTGGCCCAGGAAGAACCCAGGAGCCAGGAACTTCATCTGAGTCTCCTAGGTGAATGGTAGGGGCCCAAACCCTTGGGCCATCTTCTGCTGTTTTCCCAGGTGCATCAGCAGTGAGCTGGGTCAGAAATGGGGCACTCAGGACTTGAACTGGCACCCATGTGGGATACCAGCACCACAATGCCAGCCTCATCCTTACCCTAAATTTTTAATTTTTTTTTTTAACATCTATTTATTTATTTGAGAGGCAAAGGCAGACAGAGATCTCCCATCCACTGGTTCAGTTCCCAAATGGCTGCAATGGCTAGAGTTTGGCCAATCTGAAGCCAGGAGCCTCTTCTGCGTTTCCCATTTAGGTGCAGGGGCCCAAGGACTTGGACCATCCTCTATTGTTTTCCCAGGCCGTGGCAGGGAGCTGGATTGGAAGTGGAACAGCCAGGACTCGAACCGGTGCCCATATAGGATGCTGGCACTGCAGGCAGTGGCTTTACCTGCTATGCCACAGTGCCATCCCATCTTTCCCTTAATTTTAACAGATGATCAAGGTGAAGCAAAATGAGGTGAAATAACTTGAACAAAAGCACAACTAGATTAAAACCCAAGAAGTCTGCCTCCAGAGTTCATGCTCTTAAACACCACATTATACTCTCTCTCTCCTTTCCCATAGGTTCTAAATGAATTTCCCAAAAGAAAAACAAAATTTCCTTAGGTTAAAAGTGACTCTTCCAGGGTCGGTGCTGTGGCATAGTGGGTAAAGCCGCCGCCTGCAGTGCCGGTATCCCATATGGACACCAGTTCAAGTACCGGCTGCTCCACTTCCCATCCAGCTCTTTGCAATGGCCTGGGATAGCAGTGGAAGATGGCCCAAGTCCTTGGGCCCCTGCACCTGCATGGGAGACCTGGAAAAAGCTCCAGGCTTCTGGCTTTGGATCAGTGCAGCTCCAGCCGTTGTAGCCATCTGGGGAGTGAACTAGCAGACGGAAGACTTTTCTTTCTCTCTCTCTCTCTCTCTCTCTCTCTCTCTCTCTCTCTCCCCCTCTGCCTCTCTGTAACTCTGCCTCTCAAATAAATAAATAAATAAACTTTTTAAAAAAGATTTATTTATTTACTTGAAAGTCACAGTTACACAGTGGGGGGGGTGCGTCTTCCATCCAATGGTTCACTCCCCAATTGGCTGCAACGGCCAGAAGCATGCCAATCTGAAGCCAGGAGCCGGGAGCAGGGGCCCAAGGACTTGGGCCATCTTCTACTGCTTTCTCAGGCCATAGCAGAGAGCCGGATTGAAAGTGGAGCAGCCGTAGACTTAAACCAGCGCCCATATGGGGTGCTGGCACTGCAGGCGGTGACTTTACCCGCTACACCACAGCACCTCTACCCACTACGCCACAGTGCCAGCACCAATAAATAAATATTTAAAAAAAAAAAAAAAGTGATTCTTCAGGGGCTATGCCTGGGAAAGCAGAAGACAGCCCAGGTGCTTGGGTCCCTGCCACCCATGTGGGAGACCAAGATGGAGTTTCAGGCTCCTGGGTTTAGGTTGGTTAGCCCTAGCTGTTACAGTCATCTGGAGAGTGAACCAGCAGATGGAATATATCTTCGTCTCTCCCTCTGTTACTCTGCCTTTGAAATAAATTTAAAAATACATAGTTCTTAAAAATCCCTTCACATACTAGACAAAACGGAAGAACTCACACTCTCACCAGAGCAAACAAGCAGCAGAGCCTTAGTTACTAACCCCATGTGTTAAGAAATTAAAACACCAACAATGACATTAGTGAAATCAATGAAATGTTTCTGACCAAGAAAGGAAAGGATATGAATTAATGGTTATGAAGCAGGTATCTAAGCCCAACAGTTTTTAAACCCCACTTAGGGGGCCGGCACTGTGGTGTAGCAGGTAAAGCCTCAGTGGTGCCAGCATCCCATATGGGCACTGGTTTGAGTCCTGGTTGCTCCACTTTCCAATCCAGCTCCCTGCTAATGCGCCTGGGAAAACAGTGGAAGATGGCCCAAGTGCTTGGGCCCCTGCACCCATGTGGGAAACCTGGAAGAAGCTCCTGGTTTCAGATTGGCCCAGCTCTAAACACTGTAGCCACTTGGAGAGAGAACCAGCAGATGGAAGAGATCTCTCTCTCTCTCTGCCTCTCCTTCTCTGTAACTCTTTCAAATAAACAAATAAATCTTAAAAAAAAAAAAAAAAAGAAAAACCTCATTTGGGAGGCAAGTGTTTGGCACAGCAGTTAAGCTGCCACATGGGACAACCCCATCCCATACTGAAGTGCCCAGTTTAATCCTGGCTACTTTACTTCTGATACAGTTTAGTACCTGGGTTCCTGCCACCCCTGTGGGATATCCAGGTAGAATTCTGGGCTCCTGGGTTTAACCCAGCCCAGACCCACATCTGTCTATCTCACTGCCTTTCAAATAAAATGCAAATAAACAAAATTTAACTCCCACTCTTTTATTAGCCTAGATCAGGGACCATCTGGGGCCTCACCATCACAGACAGCTGTCTCCACTCCTAGGTGAACTCTACTCTTAGAAGTGCTAAAACATGGACTTCATTAACAACTTGTTCAGACACTCTAACAAGAGAACAAACAATCCTCCTATTCACAAGCTCTCAGAAGGCAGTGACAGAGCGGAATACTTACTGAGGCTGCAAACGGTTGTAATATAGTGTGTGGAAAGTGCAACAAAAGATGAGTAGAATGGCTCATACTGCTTCTCATGGTGCAGGATTTCTGATTCACTGCAAAAAAAAAAAAAATTCGGACATTTACTTAGTGCTTACTATGTGTCAGGTACCCCTTTGTAGGCACTGGCTTATTTAATTCTTTAGGCAATCCTACTTAGTAGGTAGTTATATTATCTGCGTATTCAAGATTGAGAAAGCAAAGCTTCAAGAATTAAGTATCATGTTCAAGCTATCAGACTCAACATGATGAGGGGGAGCACTTGACACACTAATTATGAAGCTTCCTGGGAAAACAACATCCCATACAGGAGTGCCTGGGTTGGAGCCTTAGCTCCACTTCCAATTCCAGTTTCCTGCTAATGTGTACTGTGGGAGGCAGCAGATGATAACCAAAGTACTTGGGCCCCTGCCACCCATGTGGGAGATCCGGATGGAGTTCTTGGTCTTGGTTGTTGCAGGACCAACAAGTGGATGATCTCTCTCTCTCTCTCTCTCTCTCTCCCTCCCTCCCTCCCTCCCTTTCAAATAAAATGAAAACAGAAGAGGAAGGAGAGGTGGGGATGGGGCAGGAGAAATAGGGGAGGAAGAGCAGCAAAGGTTAATATAAAGAAAACATCTTCAAATTCACTTAGAACATAAAGAAATGAGAAAAAACATAATACTGTATTTTCCTATATCACTGATTGGCAAATACCAAAAGCTAATTGATAACCAAAGAGAGTAAAGCAGGGCACTAAAATACTATTAGTGGGAATACAAATTAAATAATACATTTGGAAGATCAAACAAGGTTAGCCCATAATGTAGTTAATTAGCATCAACGAAACAGTAGACACCAAACGTGGAGGAAGGGTGGGGAGGTGCCTGACTTGATCAGTGTACACTGTACGCATCTGTCGAAATAGTGCACTATGCCCCATAAAAGGTGTACAAGTATACATGTGAACCCAAAAAAATTTAACAAAAATTGGGGCTACTGTTGTGGCACAGCTGGGTAAGCCACTAGCGACACATCACATATGAGCTCTGGTATGAGTCTCAGATGCTCCACTTCCGAATCAACTCCCTGCTAACACGCCAAGGAAAGCAGCAGAGAATGGCCCAAATACTGGGCCCCTGCTACCCACATGGGATTCCCAGATGGGAATTCTAGGCTCTTGGTTTCAGCCTGGCCCAGCACTAGCTGTTGCAGCCATTTAGGGAGTGATCCAGCAGATGGAAGATTTCTTTGGTGCTGAGTCTCTCCAACTCTCTCTGTAGCTCCGTCTTTCAAATAAATAAATATTTACAAAGAAAAAATTAAAATAAATTTTAAATAAAAATCAACAACTCAAGGTAAGAGAAATTTTCTGATTTCTGGGGCCAGTGTTGCGGTACAGCAGATTGGACTGATATCCGCAATGCCGGCATCTTGTATGAGCACAGGTTCAAATTCTAGCTCGTCTACTTCCAATCCAGCTCCTCGTTAATGTGTCTGGGAAAGTGTCAGAGAATGACACAAGTGCTTGGGCCCCTGCTACCCACCTGGGAGACCTGGAAGGAGTCCCAGTCTCCTGGCTTCAGCCTGGCTAGGCCTAGCCATTGTGACCATTTGGGGATTGAACCAGCGGATGGAAGATATATGTATATATCTATATGTCTGTCTTCCCCACTCCCATAACTCTGCCTTTCAAATAAATATTATTTTTTTTTAAAGAAATTATTTGAGCAGTGCTAAAGTCCAAAATTCACCAGGTACAAGTCATCCCCACCTCCCCCTGTGTGCAGGCTAAAGCTAAATCACAACAGATGCAGTGACTTTTATCCACACCCTTGTCCCGGCTGAGGAAATGCCCTCTTCTGTGAAAATCTGGAGCCCACCTTGGTCTAAGGCCTGGATACATGTAAATCAGCTTCTCTACCAAATCAGATGCTAATCCACAACCCCTGAAATGTAAAGGCACTAAAATGTATATTTTCATTTAAATCAAAAGGGCAAAGAGATGTGACTAATGCCTTCCCCCCGGAGAAGCTTCCTAGCAAGAAGTATCAGCCTAGGAAGGGAAATGTAAGCAGAACTCTGTTCACTGCCAGCAAGACTATCCACCTGCCAAATGAACACAGGAGCCAAAAACACCAATGTGGGGCCGGCGCTGTGGCACAGCAGGTAAAGCTGCCGCCTGCAGTGCCAGCATCCCATATGGGCGCTGGTTTGAGATCCGGTTGCTCCACTTTCAATCCAGCTCTCTTCTATGGCCTGGGAAAGCAGTAGAAGATGGCCCAAGTGCTTGGGCCCCTGCACCCACATGGAAGACCAAGAAGCTCCTGGCTCCTGGCTTTGGATCGCCCAACTCCAGCCGTTGTGGCCATTTGAGGAGTCAACCAGTGGATGCAAGATCTCTCTCTCTCTGCTTCTGTCTCTCTATAACTCTGTCTTTCAAATAAATAAATAAATCCCTAAAAAAAAACCAAAAAGACTGATGTTCGGAAGGCACCAATGTGAGTGACGAATCACCTCTAAAAACACTGAAGATGAGGCTGGCGCTGTAGTACAGCAGGTTCCTGGAATGTTGCAGTTCCACATGAGTGCCTGCTTGACTCCCGGCTGCTCCACTTCCAATGCAGCTCCCTGCTAATGTACTTGGCAAAGCGGAGGAAGATGGCCCAAGTGCTTAAGCCCCTGCTACCCACGTGAGAGACCTGGATGGAGTTCCTGGCTCCTGGCTTAAGCCTGGCCCAGCCCCAGCCATTGGGACCATTTGGAGAGTGAACCAGCAGATGGAAGATTCTCTTTCTCTATAACTGTGTCTTTCAAACAAATAAATCTTTAAAACACACACACACACACACACTGAGGAGTCTGCCACTGCAAACTATTTAGGGATCTATCAAGAATAAATGGGCCGGCGCCGCGGCTCAACAGGTTAATCCTCCACCTAGCGGCGCCGGCACACGGGGTTCTAGTCCCGGTCGGGGCGCTGGATTCTGTCCCGGTTGCCCCTCTTCCAGGCCAGCTCTCTGCTGTGGCCAGGGAGGGCAGTGGAGGATGGCCCAAGTCCTTGGGCCCTGCACCCCATGGGAGACCAGGAGAAGCACCTGGCTCCTGCCATCTGATCAGCGCGGTGCGCCAGCCGCAGCGCGCCAGCCGTGGCGGCCATTGGAGGATGAACCAACGGCAAAAAAAGGAAGACCTTTCTCTCTGTCTCTCTCTCTCACTGTCCACTCTGCCTGTCAAAAAAAAAAAAAAGAATAAATGGTAATGTATCACAAAGTAGTCCTTTAGCTTAGACTAGCCCCTTATCAAGAAAAAAACTTATGCAGCACATATGATGTGTGAGGATCTTCCTGTCCACCAAAGGTCACTTCTCCTTGTTTGTCAGGACAGATGAAAAGGAAGAAACAAAAACCTATAAATACCAAGCAACACTTAAAAAGTCCCTGTTGTATATCTGTCACCAAACTCCCAACTAAACCCTTCCTTTTGCATTAGTTTTTCTTCCATTTTCATACTTGTACATGTCTATTCGTCAAAGGTTTTCCCACTCTATAATGTAATAATGTATAATGTCTTACTGAGCCATTTACCTTCTCTGCTTTATTTCAAAAGTTCATAGCCACTCACTCTTTTTTTTTTTTTCCAGAATAGGTTTACCAAAGGTATGACAGAAACTGTCAACCTTAAGGATGAATTTATTCTGTTTCTCTCATTCCTATTCTGATAATGAAATACACCCACAATGTAAGAATAAACTCATTTAATTGTCTCATTCAATGTCACCCCACTGTAATTTAACAAACACAACATCCTCCCCGAGATATATACAATAGCCTTTTTCCAGTAAAGAAAGAAGGGGCCAATATTGAGGCATAGTGGGTTAAGCTGCTGCCTGCGACACCAGCATCCCATATGGGCGCCAGTTTGTGTTCTGGCTGCTCTACTTATGAACCAGCTCCCTGCTAATGCACCTGGGAAAGCAGCAGAAGATGGGCCAAGTACTTGGGCCCCTGTGCCTACATGAGAGACTAGGATAAAGTGCCTGGCTCCTGGCTTTGACCTCGTCCAGCCTTGGCTGTTGCAGCCATTTGGGGAGTGAACCAGCATGGAAGGTATCTGTCTCTATCCTCCTCTCTCTGTAACTCTGCCTTTCACAAATATAAACAAATGGAAGGAAGGAAGGAAGGAAGGAAGGAAGGAAGGAAGGAAGGAAGGGAGGGAGGGAGGGAGGGAGGGAGGGAGGGAGGGAGGGAGGGAGGGAGGGAGGGAGGGAGGGAGGGAGGGAGGGAGGGAGGGAGGGAGGGAGGGAGGGAGGGAGGGAGGGATGAAGAGAGGATGGAGGCAGGATGAAGGGAGGATGAAGGGAGGGAGGGGAAGAAGGCACTCTGGGGAAAGACAGACAATGAGAGAGAAAAAACAGAGCAGTCCTCAGTTCCACTTAAAATATGCTTAGGGCAACAAGGAATAAAAATGGGGAAATTTAGTTTTAAAAATACTTAAAGGAGGGAGTGCAGAATTAATTGACTTTAGACCAGCCCAGCTCTGACCATTGTGGCCATCTGGAGAGTGAACCAGTGGATGGAAGACCTCTCTGCCTCTCCCTCTCCCTCTGTCTCTCTGCTCTCTGTAACTCTGCCATTTAAGCAAATAAATAAATCTTTTTAAAAAATGAAAGTTTGTCTTTCCTTGGGCTGGCAAATTATCTTTCTGAAACACCTGCTTCATCTAACAAACTTAGCAACAAAAGCACCACTGAGCCACAAACACTGCTGATAGCCACGGAATCTGAAGCTTTTATAACCAGACCAAATAAATGCAGGGAGAGTACAAAGGGGAGCAGCAGCGAAGCAGCCAGGTCACAGAAAGACAATCTGATGTGTAAGTAAAAAAAGCACTGGCTAGGCTCTGGAAATGTCCAGCTCTGTTTAGGAAGAGATGGCAATCTGAGGAGGGGGCGTAATAAAAGACTAAGGATCCACCTCCCTTCTCCCTCTTGGGTAACAAACTACTTTTTTTTTTTTTTTAAGCTGTGGAAACTCCATAAGCCTCTGTCCTCTCATTAAATTCATGAGCTCCCAAGTACAGACTCCATTATGTTTGTTTCACGATACTTTCAACCATGCTTTATTCAGAAATATGTGCATGTGCGGACACAAACACACACACACACACACACACCCCGCCGTGTTAACCAAAGAGCTGAAAGCTTTCTTTCAGATGCTTCACTCACTTTCTTGACAGATCTGTGGGAATGCGACACCAAAACATGGAAACATCACAAGGACTAACCCTGCAATTACACACCATCTTTTGGTGGTGATACTGTTTTTTTCTGCCCTGTAGGTCCGCTATCAACTGATATCCTATGGATATCATAAATTCAAAGGATCATTTCATCCATGTGTCCTTTTCTCCTTTTCAAGATCTTTAGGAAATTTCTTCACAATATCTAATGGAATGGTTCTAACAGCCTCCCTCAGCCCTGTTAGGGCTCTTTTCCCTAAATTGTGTGAAGTACCTAGGAGGCAGAGACTTGTAAAGAGATCTGTCACTGAAGGGGCCGGGCCAGGCCAGCCCAGGAAGGACTGGCTAGGGGAAAGAGGTATGTTTGCTCATTTACACATTCAGGCAAACTGTTCAGGAACAAACACGCTCACCAGCATATCATGCCCAGAGTTAAGAAAGGAATTTTGGGGGCTGGTGTTGTGGTACAGCAGGTAAAGCCGTAGCCTACAGTACCAGCATCCCATATGGGTCCTGGTCCAAGTCTCAGCTACTCCACTTCCAATCCAGCTCCCTGCTAAGGTTCCTGGGAAAGCAACAGAAGGTGGCCCTATCCTTGGGCCCCTGCCTCCATGTGGGAGACCTGGAAGAAGCTCCTGGCTCCTGGCTTTGGCCTGGCCTGGCCCAGCCATTGCAGCCATCTGGGGAGTGAACCAGCAGAACCAGAAGCTCTCTGTCTCTACCTCTCTCTGTAACTCTTTCAAATAAAACAAAACAAAACAAAACAAAAAAAGTAGAGTGGTGGAGGATCAAGGACTCTCTTAGAACATGTGTCATCACACCCCACAGTCAAAACAGAGAAATTCAGTGATAAGCAGACTGCCAGATAGGAAGAGCTGGGATGATAGAGCCAGGACATCAAAACCAACAAGAGAGAGTAGATGACAACAGAAAAACAGAAGGTCTTTGGAGAAAAAGAACATGGGGGGCCGGCACTATGGCGTAGCAGGTAAAACTGCTGCCTGCAGTGCCGGCATCCTATATGGGCACCGGTTCGAGACCCAGTTGCTCTACTTTGACCCAGCTCTCTGCTAAGACCTGGCAAAGCAGCAGAAGACGGTCCAAGTTCTTGGGCCCCTACACCCTCATGGGAGACCCAGAAGCTCCTGGCTCCTGGCTTCGGATCGGTGCAACTCCAGCTGCTGCGACCAACTGGGGAGCAAACCAGTGGATGGAAGACCTCTCTCTGCCTCTCCTTCTCTCTCTGTGTAACTCTTTCAAATAAATAAATAAATCTTGAGAGAGAGAGAGAGAGAGAACATGGCAGGCATGACAGAAACAAACAAGGGAACTACAGAAGATAGAAATGGTAACCACCCAAGTAGAGCCTAGAAAACAAAGTCCACCTCAACATCTATCAGTGATGGCACTACACTCTGTGGGCTGTAACTGGTAGTGCAATAAACACTTCCACAATTCTGAAATGCTTACTAACATCCAGAAAGGCAAATAAAATTTTTGAAGAACAGAATACTGATAGCTAGACATGATTTGCACCCTCTAAGCTGAGGTTGGCAAACTTTGGGGCCTGGCATTGTGGCTCAGGTCAGGCCAGCACCTGCAATGCCAGCATCCTATATCAGAGTGCTGGTTAGTCCTGGCTACTCTGCTTCTGATCCAGCTTCCTGCTAATAAACCTGGGAGGGCAGCAGAAGACAGCCCAAATACTTGGGCCCCTGCCACGCATGTTGGGAGACTAGGATGGAGCTCCTGGCTCCTGGTTTTGGCCTAGCCCAGACCTGGCTGTTGCAGTCATTGGGGGAATAAGCCAGCAGATGGAAGATCTTTCTCTGTCCCTCTGCCTTTCAAATAAATATTTTGAACAGAGCCACATCCACTCATTAATCTACAGTACTGTGGATGGCTACTTTCACCCTACAGTGGCAGCGTAGAGCAGGCTGCAGACAGACCACAGGACCTACAACTATTTAATATCTGGCCTTTGCAGAACATTTCCTGACTTGTGCTCTATGCCAAACTAACACCTGCTACATTTAATTGTTCTCACTTAAAAGAACTTCTAAGCCAAACACTTCTCTAGGAAATTTTTCTTAAGATGATATTCTAGGGGCAAACACTGTTGCTCCATGGATTAAGATGCCACTTGGGACGCCTGCATTCCATATCGGAGTGCACGTTCAAGTCCTGGCTCCTCCACTTGCTATCTAGCTTCCTGCTGATGCACACCCCAGAAAGCAGGAGAAAGTGATTCAAGTTCCTGGGTTTCTTACACCCATGTGGAAGGTCCATGTGGCTCCAGCCTTAGTAGTTGCAGACGTTAGGGAGTGAACCAGTGGATGGAAGATCATTCACCGGCTCTCCCTCCTCCTCCCGGGAGACCTGGATGGAATTCTAGGCTCCTGGCTTCAACCTGGCACAGCCTGGCAGTTGCAGCCACTGGGGGAGTAAATCAGCAGACTGAGGATCTCTCTTGCTCTCTCTCCTCATCTCCCTCTCTGTAACCCTTTCTTTTTTTTATTTTATTTTATTTTATTTTATTTTATTTTGACAGGCAGAGTAGACAGTGAGAGAGAGAGACAGAGAGAAAGGTCTTCCTTTGCTGTTGGTTCACCCTTCAATGGCCGCAGTGGCCGGCGCTCCGCGCTGATCCGAAGCCAAGAGCCAGGTGCTTCTCCTGGTCTCCCATGCGGGTGCAGGGCCCAAGCACTTGGGCCATCCTCCACTGCACTCCCAGGCCGGTCACAGCAGAGAGCTGGACTGGAAGAGGGGCAACCAGGACAGAATCCGGCGCCCCGACCAGGACTAGAACCCGGGGTGCCGGTGCCGCAGGCGGAGAATTAGCCTAGTGAGCCATGGCGCCGGCCTGTAACCCTATCTTTCAAATAGTCTTTTTAAAAAATTAAAATAAATATTAAAAAAAACATACTACTCTCACAGACTCTGAGGAGCACACATAACATTGGAAGTTAACTGAACCAGAAAAGCCAAAACAGACTTCAGAGATCTTCCCTTCTAATAAAACATCCATCACAGTAGGAGAGATCTCACTGGTCTACAAACTCTTGATTTTCTCAGCTACGACCGGATGGATCCACTGCAGGACAAATCAAAAACCTAGCTTAGTATATTTAGTTTTGGTTCCTTCTCCAGCCTGGAGGAGGCTGCATAACTATCCTAGCTTAAAGACCTAGCCCCAGAATACAGGACTTCATCACCTACTCAGCTCATGTTAGTAAAAATACAAAAGCAGCCCGGCGCTGTGGCACAGTGGGTTAACACCCTGACCTGAGGCGCCGGCATCCCGTAGGTACACCAGTTCAAGCCCTGGCTGCCCCACTTCGGATCCAGCTCTCTGCTATGCCCTGGGAAAGCAGTGGAAAACAGCACAAGTTCTTGGGCCCCTGTACCCACGTGGGAGACCCAGAAGAAGCTCCTGGCTTCAGATCCGCACAGCTCCAGCCGGTGCAGCCAACTGGGGAGTGAACCATCGGATGGAAGACCTCTCTCTCTGCCTCTCTTCTCTCTGTGTAACCCTGACTTTCAAATAAATAGATAAATCTTTAAAAAAAAATAAAAATACAAAAGCAAATGTATAAAGTACATTGTTGATCATAAGTAACATGACTCAGGAAAAATATCCCTAATTCCAATGTTTAAAACCATGAAAAAAAATAAAAAAGAGAGAAACTACATAGTTTGAGAGCATCCTCCTTGATACCGCTTCACACCTTCAGGACACTGCTTCATAATTACACAGGAAAACCCACCGGGGCACTTAACCCTGAAGCTACCAAACCCAACCATTCCTATTTGTCAAAACCTCTCCGTCCAACACATGGCAAGCCTGACACCAAGAAGCAGCACCGCAATTAACAAGTTGTCGAGTCATGGCCTCCCCTGAGTGACAGTGGCGAGTTCCAAGCTCGCGATAACGTTAGGTAGACCCTGGTGGGCCCGCGGCTACAATGACCCAGTCAGCACTTGTGCAGGCAGCTGCTCCAGCGAGCCTTGGCTAGAAAAACTGAGACTGGCTTTCAGGCCCAGGCCCAGCCCTGAACGAACGACACGCCGCGACCAGGACTGCATGCAGGACCAGGCCAGCCCCCCGCCCCGCCCCGAGACCTCCGCGTGGTGCGAGACAACCTCGCGACCTAAGATCCTCCGTGCAGAGGGACAAAACCACGCAGGAGCGCACCCACGGGCGGGGCAGGGGAAGCCGGGATGCGGGCGAGAAGGAATACATTCCTGGGGGTAAAGGATCTCACACACAGCAGAAACGCACACGGAGGCCAACGTCAAAATACACGGTCGTGAGTGGGGAAACCGGCGGCTTCGGCCCCACAAACAGCACGCGCCCCCGGGGGCTCTCCCAGGAGTGGCCGTTATTAAACTCCGCGGGCCGTCTCCAACCTAAACCCCGGGCGCCGCTCCCGCCCAGGCCGGGGGGCCGAGGGCAGCGCGGGCGAGAAATGCAAACTCATCCGCGCCGTGACCTTAACGCAGCGGAGCCGTCCCCTCGCGGCGCCAGGCACCGCGAGCCCCTCTCGAGCGCGCCCCGCCACGCCCTCCCGCGAGGGCGGCCCCCAAACTTTGCTCAGAAGGGGACACTGAGGCACGGATCATGTACACAGGCCGGCCGAAGGAACCCCGCACAAGCCCTCCTCCCCCAGGCCCGGGAAGCCCCGAAGCCGTGGGCGGGGCTGGGGTCCGCGAGCGCCGGGGGCGGCCGGGAAGCGGGTCCAGACGTTCCGGCTCGACCTCCCCTCCCCCCCTGCGCCGCCTCGCCGGGGCCGCCGCCCGGTACCTCTCGATGACTGAGGCCACCAGCTGCGGCAACTCCTTCATCTCGAAGGCGGAATAGGACGCGGACAGCAGGGGCCGCACCGCCACCTCCCAGCCCGGGGTCGCGTCCGCCCCCGCTGCCGGGGCCCCCGGCGCCGGCGCCGCTGCCGCCGCCTCATCGCCGCCGCTCGTCGCCATCTTCCGTCGTACTACTGCGGCTCCCTCCGGGGGCTTGCCACCGGCCCAGCACCGCCTCCCGGGAGGGAGCGGAAGTGACGCAATCGAACGCGTCAGACGGCGCGCCGCAGTCGCCGACCAAACAACATGACGCTGGAGAAGCTCTGGGCTGTCGCCGCCGAGAGAGTGGCGCGGGCTAGAGGGCGGGCAGAGGCGTTGCGCCTGCGCAGAATGTAGTCCAGTGGGGAGGGGGGAAGAGCGTTAACCTCCGCGCCTGCGCAGTGGCAGTCGCTCGGGCAGGCGGGAGCAAAGTGGCTTCCGGGTGTTGGGAAAGGTGAGTTTGGGAGTTGGATTTGCTGAGCAAGAGTGGGACGGCAGGATCCGCTAATGGCCCCGGCCTGGGACCGCTAAGGACGAGAAGCGGAGGTGTAGTCCCAACCAGGCAGTCCAGGAGCGTTGCTCATCTACCAAGCTCTCCTCGCGCCACTTCGGTCATTTTCATCACTGAATGTTCACGCCCAGGCCGCCTCTGCGTGGTCCGCAGCTCTTGCCGAGGTCAGCGTACCTGCTGACTGCGGCCGCGGCGGCCCTCCCGCCCCGCGTCTGGCCCGCGCTGTGGACACCTTTACCGCCGAAGCCCCCGCCTCCCCCCACCCCCGATTCCCCCCCGACCGGAGGCTTTTACGGAAAATGACGGGGTGCAGGACCCGAGGGCGACGGGCAGTGTGGCCGCCGACAGGACAGCGCCGGTGGCGGTGCGCCCCCGGGGGACAGCTCCCCGCGACGTGGGCGCCCCTAAGTCCAGGGTGCGAGCGCTTGTTCCCAGCTGCAGCGTGGCACGTGATGACTAACGCGCCTTCTCCCGAGAAAGGACCTGTTTTACGTTAGAAACAAAGTTCAGTCTTGGAGGAAATCGTGGCTTCAGTAATAACAGTTGGGATCTTCCTTCAGAACAGAAATTTTCTTTTTAAAAAAAATTTATTTAGGGGCCGGAGCTGTGGCGGAAGGGGTAAAGCCACCACCTGCAGCGCCGGAATCCCATATGGGCGCTGGTTCAAGTCCCGGCTGCTCCACTTCTGACCCAGCTCTCTGCTGTGGCCTGGGAAAGCAGTGGAAGATGGCCTGAGTGCTTGGGCCCCTGCACCCGCGTGGGAGACTCGTAAGAAGCTCCTGGCTCAGCCCCGGCGGTTGCAGCCATCTGGGGCGTGAACCAGCGGATGGAAGACCCCTCTCTCTCTCTCTCTCTGCCTCTCTGTACCTCTGCCTTTCAAGTAAACCAATAAAATCGTAAAAACTTTTTTATTTACTTGAAAGTCAGAGTTACAGAGAGGGTCCACTGCTGGTGCACTCCCCAGATGGCTGTAACAGCCCTGGGCGCCGGCAGCACAGGCAGCACGGCCTTGTCCGCTCTGTAACAACGCCAGCCCCACAAAGTTTCTTGAACGTACCAACATGAAAGCAAAAGGAAAAAAGAACTTTCCACAACAATAAATATTACTTTATTTCTTTAAAAAAAAAAAAAAAGATTTATTTATTTAGAGAGAGAAGGAGAGGCAGAGAGAGAGAAGTCTTCCATCTGCTGGTTCACTCCCCAATTGGCTGCAACAGCCAGATCTGGGCCAGGAGCTTCTTCCGGGTCTCCCACCTGGTGTAGGGGCCCAAGGACTTGGGCCATCTTCTTCTGCTTTCCCAGGTGCATTAGCAGAGAGCTGGATGGGAAGTGGAGCAGCCGGTACTTGAACTGGTGCCCATTTGGGATGCCAGCACTGCAGGCATCGGCTTTACCTGCTACGCCACAGTGCTGACCCCTGCTTTATTTCAAGATACTGAACCAGGGCCCTAAGGAAAAGCTGGATACCAAGAATTTTATAGTAACTTTGGTACGTTAATTTTATATTAACCGAAGAACAATCTACAAACGTTCCTTTGAAAAGGTTGCAGGAAATAAAAGATCAAATATTCCCATTCCTCTCTATCTCCCTCCATCTTCCATAGCTAAGAGAGAAAGAACAGGACGGGCGTGTGGTCCAGCTGATTAAGCTGCCGCCTGCCAGGCCCTCATCCCATATCCTGGCTGCTCGGCTTCCAATCCAGCTCCCTGCTAATGCACCTGGGAAAGCAGCAGCAGATGGCCCAAGTACTGGGTCCCTGACACCCACGTGGGAGACCCAGATGGAGTTCCTAGCTCCTGGCTTCAGCCTGCCCAGCCCCTGCCATTGTGGCCATCTTGGGAATGAAGCAGCACATGGAAGATCTCTTTCTCTCTGTTTCTCCCTCCCATTCTCGGTGTCCCTCTGCCTTTCAAATAAATGTTTTAAAAAATGAAAAGAAAGAATAAAAGTCAAGTGCAAACTATCAAAAGGAGATCTGTACCTACATTTTATATTTTTGATGCTTCTGGCTCATTCCAGATACAAGAAGGCACTCCAGATCTCCCTTTGTGGGCTGGTATTGCAGTGCAGCAGGTGAAGCCAACACCCGCAATGCTGGCACCCCATATGGATGCCAGTTCAAGTCCCGGCTACTCTACTTTTGGGAAAGCAATGGACAATGGCCTAAGTTCCTGGCTTCTAACTTTGGCTTGGCCCATGTGAGGAATGAACCAGCAGATGGACACTCTCTCTAATTCCACCTTTCAAATAACTAAAAATAAAGCTTAAAAAAAATCTCCCTTTACACCATTCCAACATGGAAGTTTTCTCTTATGTTGCCACAAAGATTTAAAATGGCATCCACGTTCTAAGTTTAGATGACAGACTGAAAAAAAGGCTTCTAGATGAAACAGAAGCTTCTGATATTCTGGTCAAGAAAATAAGATAAAAACTACAGACTGGGGTGGGCATTTGGCCTGGCATTTAGGACATCTGGCCCCATAACACAGTCCCTGGGTTTAGTTCTCAGCTTTGGCTTCTGACTCAGTTTGCCAGTGCAGACCCTAGGAGGCAGTGATGATGGCTCAAATAATGGGGTTGCCATATTAAAAAAAAAAAAAATTCTGTTTCAGAAAAAAATTCCATCTGATACAGAGTTGTCTGAAACAAATTCTAATAGCTACAGTGTTTTCAGAAACAATCAGATGAATAAACCATTAGTTCCCAGGGGCAAGAGATGTCAATCTGCTCAAACTTTTACAAAGTTCCAAAAGTGAGTAATCAGGGTCTGAGGTTGTTAGGCCGACCGCCTGCACCCCGTATGGGCGCTTACTCAAATCCCAGCTGCTCCACTTCTGGTCCAGCTCCTGGCTAATGCACCTGGGAAAGTGCAGTAATGACTCAAGCACTGGGCCCCTACCACCCGTGTAGGAAACCTGGAAGGAGTTCCTGGCTCTTGACTTCAGTGGCGCAGACCTGGCTACTGCAGGAATTTGAGGAGTGGATGGAAGAGCTCCCCCTCCCCCTTCCAAATAAATAAATATTTAGAAAAATAAAATATCAGGGGTTAGTGCTATGGTATAGTAGGTTAAACATCTGCCTGCAGTGTCATCATCCCATATGCACACTGGTTTGAGTCCCAGCTGCTCTAATTCCAAGACAGCTCCCTGCTGATGACCTGGGAAAGCCGTGGAAGATGGCCCGAGTGCTTGGGCCCCCGCACCTGTGTGGGAGACCTGGAAGAAGCTCCTGGCTCCTGGCTTCAGACTGGTCAGCTCCAGCTGTTGTAGCCATTTGGGGAGTGAACCAGCAGATGGAAGACCTTTCTGTCTCTCCCTCTCTAACTGTGCCTCACAAATAAATAAATAAATCTTAAAAAGACAAAAAAAAAAAAAAAAAGAAAGAAAAAAAGGAAATGTCAGTTTTCATTCCTCAGCTCTACTACTCCTATCTCCTAGGGCTTACACTCTCAGGAATGTTGGACCCACTGGATTGAGAGAAAATGGACATGGGGAAAGAAGCAGCCAATGTGTAAAATGTTCACCACAGAGGACCCTGGGAGGAGTGCACCTGGGAATTCTTTCTACTATTCTTACAGCTTTTCCTTAGGTTTGAAATTGTGTCAGAATAAAAAGTTTTAAAACAACAGTTTAGGAGCAGGCGCTATGGTGCGGCAGGTAAAACCACCGCCTGCAGTGCCAGCATCCCATCAGGGCGCTGGTTGGAGTCCTCTTCCAATCCAGCTCTCTGCTGCAGCCTGAAAAAGCAGTGGAAGATGGCCCAAGTGCTTGGGCCCCTGCACCCAAGTGGGAGACCCAGAAGAAGCTCCTGGCTTCTGGCTTCGTATTGGCGCAGCTCCAGCCATTACAGCCATCTGGGGAGTGAACCAGTGGATGGAGACCTCACTCTCTGTCTCTACCTCTCTTTGTAACTCTGTCTTTCAAATAAATAAAATCTTAAAAAAAAAAAAAAGTCTCAACTAACATCACATTTCTTTTTTAAAAAAAATTTTTATTTATTTACTTTCATTTCATTTGAAAGGCAGAGAGACAGATCTTCCATCTGCTGGTTCACTCCCAAAATGCCAAAAGCCAGGCTGGGCCAGTCCAAAGCCAGGAGTCTAGAACAAAATCCAGGTTTCCCATGTGGATGGCAGGGACCTAACCACTTGAGCTACCTCCCAGAGGGTATGCATTAGCAGGAAGATGGATCAGACAGATGTGGAGTAGCTAGAACTCAAAATCAGGCACTCCAGTGTGGGATGCAGGCATCCCAGGTGGTGCCAACACTGTTCCAAATGTCTGCTCGGGACATCACATTCTTAACTAGTGAAAAAAATGCTAGGGCAAGTGTGTACACATTCTTGATGTTATAAATTCTCACTGGAGAGAAGGCCTTGGTGCAGCAGGCTAAGCCACCACCTATGAAGGCTGCATCCCGTATGGGCACTGGTTCGAGTCCCAGCTGCTCTGCTTCTGAGCCAGCTCCCTGCTAATGTGCCTGGGATAGCAGCAGAAGATGGCCCAAGTTATTGGGCCCCTGCACCCACGTGGGAGACCTGTAAGAAGCTCCTGGCTTCAGCATGGCCCAGCCCTGGCCATTGCAGCCATTTGGAGAGTAACTCAGCAGATGGAAGATCTATCTTTCCCCACCCCGCCCCGCCCCGTACCTCTGCCTTTCAAATAAATAAAATAAATCTTTAAAATAAACAAAAGGCCGGCGGCGTGGCTCACTAGGCTAATTCTCCGCCTTGCGGCGCTGGCACACCACATTCTAGTCCCGTTCGGGGCGCCGGATTCTGTCCCGGTTGCCCCTCTTCCAGGCCAGCTCTCTGCTGTGGCCAGGGAGTGCAGCGGAGGATGGCCCAAGTGCTTGGGCCCTGCACCTCATGGGAGACCAGGAGAAGCACCTGGTTCCTGCCATCGGATCAGCGCGGTGCGCCGGCCACAGCACGCTGGCTGCGGCGGCCATTGGAGGGTGAACCAACGGCAAAGAAAGACCTTTCTCTCTGTCTCTCTCTCTCACTGTCCACTCTGCCTGTCAAAAAATAAAAATAAATAAATAAATAAATAAACAAAAAAGTAACTGGGTTCCTGCCACCCAGTTAGAGACCTGGACTATTCCCAGGTCTGGCTGACCAGCGCGCTGGAGCATGTGCACACTCTCTACCTGGCAAATAAATAAGATAAAAATAAAAAACTGATTCCAACCTTGTGAGCATTGCAATGGCGAGGGAGATGCATGCTGCTGATATGCGAGTGCCCTGTGCTATGTAAGCGAGAAAATCGAGAGAGAGAAGTAACAAACTGCTCAGTGGTGACCTCTGGGAAGCAGAGTGGGGGAGAGATCTTGGAAGGGAGAGTAACCTTCATTTTCTGGAATCATTTATAATATTTTAAAGATTTATTTTATTCATTTGAAAGGCAGAGATACAGAGAGAGAAGGAGAGAAAGAATCTTCCATCTGCTGGCTCAATCCCCAAATGGTCGCAATAGCCAGGACTGGGCCAGCCCTAAGCCAGGAACCTGGATCTTCCTCAGGGTCTCCCGAGTGGGTGGCAGGGGTCCAAGTACTCAGGCCATCTTCTGCTGCTTTTCCAAGAGCATTAGCAAGAATCAGAAGTGGAGCACGGGGCAGTGTTCCTTTCTGTCTCTCCTCTCTCTCTCTGTAACTCTGCCCCTCAAATAAATATTCTTTTAGAAAAAATGAAAGAAAAAAATTGAATCCTTAGTTACCTTAAAAAATAATAAAAGAAATAGAGCAGGGAAAGCTGCCGCCTGTGACACCACCATCCACATGGGCACTGGTTAGAGACCTGGCAGCTCCACTTCCTATCCAGCTCCCTACTGAGCACCTGAGAAGGCAGCAGAAGATGGTCCAACTGCTTGGGTCCCTGCACCCACATTGTAGACCCAGAAGAGGCTCCTAGCTTCGGCCTGGCCCAGTCCTGGCAGTTGCAGCCATTTGGGGAGTGAACCAGCAGATGGAAGTCTGCCTCTCTCTCTCCTTCCCTCTCTCCTCTGTAACTCTGCCTTTCAAATAAATAAATAAATCTTAAAAAAAAAAAAATAATAAGGAAGCAGAACAGGCAAGACTTGCACCAGTCATCCTATGGGATGTCAGCATTACACTTAGTGGCTTAACCCCCTGTGCTACAACATCAGCGGCAATGCTATGATTTTTAAGAGGGTGGGTGGGACATGACACACTACTGTTTTAAACACACACACACACACACACACACACACTCTGATCCCATCAATTACAAATGGGTCTCTGGGGCAGACATTGTGGGGCAGCAGTTACACCGCCACTTGGAGGTCCTGTATCCATAGCAGAGTGCCAGTTTGAGTCCTGAATACTCCATACTTACAACCTAGCTTCCTGGAAGGCACAAGAATGATGGCCCAAGTGCTTGGGGTCCTACTACCCATGTAGGAGACCCGGATGGATCCTGCTCTTGGCTTTGAGCTGCGCAACTCTAGCTGTTTGGGGAGTGAACCACCACATGGAAGATCTCTTTCTCTCTGACTCTCCCTCTTAGTCACTCTGCCTTTCAAACAAGTAAGGCTTAAAAGGGGAGGGGCATTGCCTTTCCTGAATCTCCTGTTGTAACTGGAATTCTATATTTAATTCAAGAACAACCCCAACGATTAATTCTCATTTCAAGTCAAAGGCTAAGGAAACCACCAACAAAAGCCACTGTCACCTCCCACTCCATTCCCAATGGAGAATAGAATCTATAAACTAAGTGTTGTTTAGTTTCTCACTCAAAGACATTGTATGTTGACCAAATTAATAAAAAAGGGCCCAGAAAATACTGAGGATCACCCATTGTAGGGGGCTCCCAATTGACACAAATAATGAAGAAAGGGAAGAGATGGCTTGAGGGTTATGCGCAGGCACAGAGGAGGGGAAGAAAGCAAATGGAGGAGAGAACCAAAAGAGGAAGCCATGGGCAGAGGCTGAGGGTTCTTGGTCAGACAGATGCAGCTTGAATTTGAAGGAGGGTTGAGAAGCAAGAAGACTGACTTGTCCGCGGCTTGAGCTATCTTAAGCACCTCGTCCAAGGTTACTTTCCACTAAGTGGTAATGATTAAAGCTGAAACACAGGGATTTTATAAGAGACAGCGAGACCACATGATCTAGCTGCCTTGTATTTTTCTCTACACTGTCAAAATCCCAGCCAAGCCTCAACATTATGACAGAATTTTAACTTGTACTTATTCTGTTTTCTCAATGTCACTTTAAATAAAATATGCCTTGCGTCAGGATGAAAAATGCCTGTTTTCTGCTGGAGATGCTTATCATCCACTCATTGTTATTTACCTGACAACTCACTCTACAGTACTGAAGTAACAGGATTGCCATTGTTCTTCCTCGTCAGCCATGATCCACCATCAGCACACAAACACAGGAAGAGGAAAATTTCATTTGAAATTAACCTACACCAACTTGCATATGATTAAACTGGCATGTTTCCTTACTAGAACACTCACTCCACTTCTGCACTGCTTTTATCCCTTCTGATGCAAAGGTAGCTCCGAGTGATCTTCCTAAGACACAAAAAAGGACTTAGATCAGTGTCACTCCCCATTCGCTTTATTCAGACACTTGAGTGAACCTCTCTCCCTACAGGTAGAGGGGGTCTACTCTCTGTACATTTGTACATTTCATTCTTCACAGTACAGATAAGCCCATCACTCCCCACATCCACAAACAAGAGAGAACTTTCAGGGTTCCTCTCATCTGTAGCAGAGACACAGCAGCCCAGCCATCAGCAATGCCCCACCCACAGTGCGCCCGCTTCCGACTCCGCCCTTTCAAGCTTCAAACATCAGACCAGTAAGATGTAAAATGTGCTTGCTTTAAGACAAATAAAATGACCCACATGTTAATTTACATCTGAAACTAAGAATAAATAAAGGGATCCCTAAAGAAGGTTCTCTAGTTATGACGAGACTGGTCTGTGGGTGAGATGAGACTAGGAGATACCAGGGAAAGGATAGATCATCTCTCCTCTACGGAAACCTCTTCGAGGTGCAGACAATTCGTAGCTTTAAATCAGCCGGCTCTCACACATCTCTGGTGATGAGCACAGCCAATGCCCAACCGAGATAGGATTCTGTACCTGGCTCTGATGAACTGAAACAAAATCTGGGGCAGCTGAACCTCACAGATGACAGCATGAAACCAGACGCTCAGTTAAAGTGAGTTTTGATCCCAAACGTGGATTCCTCAAGCCAAGGGTACTTTGGAGAGATGCACTGAGGGACTGGACCAGTTCCCAAACCCAGCTAAGGACAGATCCTGTCTCCCCAGGGTAGAACAGCAAATGCACCCGTGCGGTGGAGCTGTCAGAGAGCTCTGACACTGAGGCAGGAGACAGAGGCAAATAAAGAAGACCTTGTAGAGAAAACATAAGCACAAAAGGCAAACTCAACATAGTTTCACAGAAGAGAAGCATCAGTTGGAGGTCTTATCTTCAAACACCAGAACATACACGGATGGGCAAGGCAAGAGCGGCAGCTTTTGGATTCAGGAGCAGGGCCGTTAGCTCTGAGACCCGCAGCTGAGGCTGAGTTCGGTGTCTGTTCACAGGTGTCTGCATCATGTGTGTCCCAGAATGAGCTCTGGGTGAAGGTCCAGCTTCCTCCCCACAGCACCTGACACTCGGGGCCAAACTGCAGCCGCAGCTCCTTAGCTGACCCCCCGCTGGCACGGGACACCAGGTCTTCACCGCCAGGCACGATTGAGGAGCTTCACCTGTGCCAGTCTCTTGGTGATCATGGTGGCAAACACCAAGCCAAAGAGGACACTGCTGATCAACACATAGTCATAGTCATCCTTCAGGACATCAAACTGCTTGGATGGGTAGACTCGAGTTTGGTAAATGTCCAGCCCATAGGCCACGACCTGCAAGGCAGACACAAGGGGGTTTATGGAGGAAAGGCAGCCCACGACCCACAGCCCAACCTCCAGCCAGAGAAGACAGGGGATGCTCAGCGAGAGCTGCGTCACACGGTGACTGCGGGCTCCACTCACCAAGCAAGTGGACTCCAGGCCCGAGGGAGCCGTGTAGATACCACGCATTCGAGAAACTGTCTGGTTATAGTTGATGAATCGCTCTGCGTGGATCTGTACATCTGGAGAATATGGGATTAGGTTCTCCTCTCTGCAAAATATGGGCAGGACAGGAACTGTGAAAACTGATGGAAAGGGACCGCTGGCTCCCTTGCCAGCTCTTGGGAAGCTGCCAGGCCACTATCCACCCTCAGATCTCCTTCAAGGTCTTCTTGCATTAGGTAGTTAAAAATGCAGCGGCCGGATGTTAGGAAGGACTGCAAGAAAGCACGCCGTCTGCAGAGTAAGACTGAGATCTGAATTCCTACCGTGTCCTAAATCTGAAAAGACACAACCGCGGTGACTGGCATTTCACAGCCGAGGGGAACATCAGGGCCATCTCACACCAACACACAGAACCCTGGGCCCAACGCTGCTCCTCACTCCTCACTCAGTCCCTTCTCTGGAAAGCCCGTGACCATCCCAGCATTAAGCTGCATTCCCCACGTGCCAAAGACAGATCTGTCTGTCCTCCCCCTGCCGAGCTCTCCACCCCCCGACCTGCAGAGAACTCAGGATGGAGGAGGAAACGTGCATAGTGACTGGAAACACAAAATGGCTGCTAGCGGTGACTAAGCTCCCGGCTTCCCCACACGACGTGGCAGGGTACCTCTGTGACTTCATTTCCAAGGTCCCCACCCACACTGCTCCAGCTGCACAGGCCTCCTGTGCGTGCCCTCCGGGAACTCAGAGGGCGGGCTGTCAGGGCCCCTGGGCCACTGCTCCCTCTGCCTGGACAGCCACACAGCTGGCTCCTTCACCTCCTTCAGGTCTTTGCTCCCAAGTCACATTTTCACAAGGGCTTTTCCAGGCCTCCTGATCTCAATGTTAATCATACACACTCCCCACCCCACCCACAGCCTTCACAGCCTGTCCCTGTTCTGTTTTTCCTTCTCTGCATTTACGAGTACCTAACGTAGTACACACCTCCCACGTTTACCTTATTTATTGTTGACTGACTGTTCCTCACACTCTCGGCCCCTAGCGTGGCTTCACAGCACACTAAGGACCCAACACAATCAAAGTTCCTGGCGGCCAGAGCGCTCAGCACTGCCCACAGGGTCTCACCTGCTTTGTTCTGTTGGGATCTCGGGACGGCGGGGATCCAGCAAGGCCTTAGGGAGGGAAAGAATGGCTCCAGAAGGCAGCCCAACTGCACAGAAAGAAATCAACATTCACGGCGATCCATCACACATGAGGCCCCGTTACAACAATGCCACCATCACAGAAGTTTCAAACAACAACAACAGTGAGTCAAGGAGGCCTCCCAGACCCCAGAACAGCCAACTAATAAGACACATGAGTCCTTTGAAGATACTATTTCTTAACTTAGCATGCTGAGACATGGGAAAAGAAATGTCCGGAATCAAGATATGGGTAACAGGGAAAGAGAAGAACGTGGAAAGCCACTTCATCCCTCTCTCCCTTCCCCCCAGCACCCCACCACAGGAATGACTTTCCCACTAAGCACAGGTGGTGTGCAAGGCTAAGGCAGAGCTGCCAGGCAGGGTGCTGGTTTCAGTAATGGAACCTAAAGCTGAGGCACTGCCAAGAGAGCCGCTTTCTGCATACTGAAGAGTAAGCAGTAACAATACCCTGTGCCTGCCAAAGCTCAGCGTCCCAGATGTTTCTGGCAAAATCACCCAGGCACAGGAGGCTGGTAAACAATCAGAGTCCTGACCTCGGGAGGGGATCTCCCGCGGCCAGTGTGTGCAGCAGACAGCTCAGGGACGTTTTTCTGAGCTAGCTGCAAATACTAAACACAGACGGGCAGCGGTTCATCAGAATGAAGACTACGAGAGAAGTGAGTGTGTTTACAGGTAGCACAGCAGAAAGGAGCAACTTCCTCCACTGAAACACAGCCCTCCTCCCCGACCCCCCCTTACGAGTGGGTGTTCACACAGGGCTCGGCCTGCAAAGCAGCCTGTTCTGACTTTCAGCGTGGCTGCCCATGGGAGCCCAATGACCCAGGGGCCTGTCCCAGACACTCACTGAGCAGGTGTCGGCTGGTGATGCCCCGTTCCGTGATGGTGGCTTCCATGGCACTGATGGAGGAGGGGAAGATGTAGGACTGCTGGAGGACCTGGGGCAGCTGGGGACGGTCCAGGGAGCTGAAGGCAGTGGCATTGTACTGCTCGGTTCCCTCATAGAGCTCCAGCGCGGTGAACTCGTTGCGCCGGGCCTTGGTGTTCCAGTACTGATACTGCAGAGACAGGGAGCGGTGGCTCAGGGCTTAGCTGCTGTGTTAACAGGAAAGGGGGAAGTCCACTGGAAGCCACCTTTCCAATTAGTTTCAGATCCAGGAAGGAAAACAAACACTGAGCACCCGAGTTTTCTTCCTTGCCAGTCAGCAAGGTCACTGGTTTTCTATCTAGGGTATCCACAGGCTACCAGGAGACAAAGGAATTCTCAGAATTCTTAAAAGAAGTCAGAACAACAGCTCAGCTTTGAGTGCCAGCCACTGTTCTAAGCAGACTCAGCAGAGAGCTTACAGGACTAGCTTGGGCTATGTGGTCAGGAAACAGAAGAGCTGGGATCGAAAGCAGGCAGTCTGACTCCTGAGTCTCTAACCAGCACCCTACGCTGCCATCCAGGGGCTGAGATCCCACGAAAACCCAAAGCAGCAACTGGGTTTCTGCAAAGGACCTAAGCCGCAAGGAGACCTCTCGAGCTGCCTCGTGTCCCCACGGCGACTCCTTACCACCACCCAGTTCTCTGAATGCACGATATGGACGGGGCCCTTGGCTTTCTTCTGCACGGAGGAGTGGATGATGCGCCCGGTGACGCCATCAATGAGGAAGATGCCAATGAAGGTGCGCTCGTGATGCGCATCCGTGCTCTCTGTCACCACGGCCAGCAGGTTGGGGTTCAGACTCTGGGGAGAGAGGGAACGGCTCCTTCAGAACCACAGTGGGCCATCACACGTTCATTCTGCTGTGAGCCCTGTGCTGTGTGGCCAGCCTGCAGCTCAGCGCCTGGCAGAGGAACTGGGATTTCTGGTAGAAGGGCCTCCCATGTAGGGTTCCGCATCATGGAACTTCATGTCTGCTGGGTACCAGGCAGTTGCAGTTCATTTACCCCTGAAACAACCTTGCTAAGTAGTGATTATTTCCCACATCTCATAGGTGATGAGAAGAGACACAATCAGAGACAGCAAATAGCAACCAAGATAAACCCATGCCTGTCCTCTCACTGACCTAAGGGCGTTTCCTCCACCAACACCATTCTCAAGGTCACCAGAACCCTCCAACCGCAAAACACAGTGCTGAGCCTACTTGGCCGACCAGGACCAGGTGACCCACGTCACTCCCTATTGAAACACTGCCTCTCCTCCTGCCGACCTGGACTCTCCTGCTTATTTTCCTCTGTAGGATCCTCCACAACTCCCCTGCCTCTTCGTGACAGAACATACCAGGCACACTTAGGCTTCGGCATTTCTGTCTACACAAAGTGTACCCATGGTGCCCTCAGCCAATCTCGTGGCTTCAACACCATTCACAGCTGTGGACAGTGCCCGAATGACACACCACGCAGCCTCACCCCGGAGTGCCAGACTCCCCACAGCAGGTGCTGCCTCAGTGTGTCTGCCTGCGGCCTCAGGGAGAGTCCACACGCTCCAGCTGAACTGCTCTGCCCCGCCAAGACCTGCTCCACAGCAACGTTAGGCTTCCGTGTCTCAGACCTGAAACCTCCGCGTCTTTCTCAAGCCCCTCCCACTGCCACACACCCCTAACTATCCACACACCCTGTCAATAAAACCTCTGGTCTCCATGATCGGATCCCTTGCCCCTCCCTGCTACTGTCCGCCGCCATCTCACCTGGACAGCGCAGCGGCCTGACCGCTCTCCCTGCTTTCCTCACTCGTCTCAGGCCAGTCTGGGCCCAGGGAGCTGGACAGGCCATCTGCTCAGTGTTTCCCAAAGGCTCTTCCTCTCGCTGCAGGGGCAGGATCAGCCCCGTCACCCTCTGGCCTCAGTGACCCTGACACTCCTCCTCACCCACACAGTCCTCCATGCCGTTTCTCAAATACAGGGCAGCTCAGGCTTTTCTGCGAAAGGTTCTTTCCCCAGGTGGCCTATGACTAAGTCTTCCCTTCAGTGCCACCCCCCCCCCCAGTGAGATGCTCCGTGGCCACCCGCTTTAAAGCTGTGCCCCTTCCTGTCCTGTGCTCCCCTTCCCTCTCCCTGGCTGTGTTTTCCTCTGGGACAGAAGCAGTCGCCTATATAATTTACCTATTTTCTTTATTACTGGGTCCTCCCAAGTACAAGGACAGCCTAATGAGGACAGGGCTTTGTCTGTCTGGTTCACTGATGTACTTCAGTGTCTAAAAGAACGCCTGGGGACAGGTGGTTGGGCTAGCAGCTGAGAGGCTAGTTAAGACACCCACGTCCCATACCAGAAAGCCTATTCAATATCCAGCTCTGCTGAAAACCAGCAGCTTCCTGCTAATTCAGACTCTGGGAGACAACGGTGACGACTCAGGTGACTGGTTTCCTGCCACTCACATCGGAGACCCAGATTGAGCTCCTGGCCTCGGCTTCAGCTTGGTCCAGTTCCAATTGTCGCAGGCATGTCAGGAGCGGACCAGCAGATGAGAGCTCTCTGTCTCTCTCAGATAAATAAAACATAAAAATAAAGAGAGTGTCTGGCATCCAGCAGGCACTCAAGTAGTGCTGGCTGCTTCACCTCCGCAGTATTCCTTCCCAAAATTCACCAGCAGGCTAGGTCACCGCCCGCAGTGCCAGCACCCACACTGAAGCACCAGCTCCAGTCCTAGCTGCCCTGCTTTCAACCCAGCCTCTTGCTGACGCATCTGAGAAAGCAATGGAAGATGCTTCAAGTACTTGAGTCCCTGCGACCCACATGGGAGACACAGATGGAGTTCTAAGTTCCTGGCTGGCTTCAGTCTGGCCTGGGACCAGCCACTGTGGCCATTTGGGGAATAAACCAGCAGATAGATCTCTCTGTTGTGGCCGGCACTATGGCATCCCATATGGGCACTGGTTCAAGTCCTGGCTGCACCTCTTCTGATCCAGCTCTCTGCTATGGCCTGGGAAAGCAAAAGATGGCCCAAGTCCTTGGGCCCCTACACCCACTGGGGAGACCTGGAAGAAGCTCCTGGCTCTAAGCTTCGGATGGGCCCAGCTCCGGCCATTGCAGCCATTTGGTGAGTGAACCATTAGACAAAAGACCTTTCTCTCTGTCTCTCCCTGTCTCTGTAACTCTGCCTCTCAAATAAATAAATAAATAAATCTTAAAAAAAAAAAAATCTGTCACTCTGACTTTAAAATAAATAAATAAATTTTAAAAAAGAGAAAAAGGGGCTGCCGCTATGGCGTAGTGGGCTAAGCCTCCACCTCTGGCAACAGCATCCCATATGGGCGTCAGTTCATGTCCTTGCTGATCCTCTTCCAATCCAGCTTTCTGCTGTGGCCTGGGAAAGCAGTGGAAGATGGCCCAAGTCTTTGGGCCCCTACACAAACAGGGGAGACCTGGAAGAAGCTCCTGGCTCCTGGCTTCGGATCAGTGCAGCTCCGGGCATTGCGGCCATATCGGGGGTGAAACAGCAGATGGAAGATCTTTCTCTCTGTCCCTCCCTCTCTCTGTCTGTAACTCAACCTCTCAAATAAACAAATGAAATCTTTAAAAAGGAAAAGAAAGAAAGAAAACTGTCAGACCAATCGAAGTTGAGAGACACTCTTCACGGCATCTGACTCCAAAACTGTCAAGGTCATGAAAAACAAGGACCAACTGAGAAAATGTCACAGACCAGGGGGCACTAAGAAAACCTGATGACCCAATGCAGCGTGAGACCCCAGAAGGGAAGGGTGACCCCAGTGGAGAAGCGATGAAGCCCGAACAAAGCCCCGCGTGAGTGAACAGCCATGCAGCAATGCTGTCTTCTTAGAAGACAAATGGACCACAGTCCTCTAAGGAAAGCTAGGTGACGGGGCTCCGGGAACCCTATTACTATCTTTGCAGCTTTTCTTTTTTTTGAAAGATTTTATTTATTTATTTGCAAAGTAGAGTTAAAGACAGAGAGGGAGAGACAGACAGAGAAAGGTCTTCCTTTCACTGGTTCACTCCCCAAATGGCTGCAATGGCTGGAGCTGCACCGATCCAAAGCCAGGAGCCAGGAGCTTCTTCCAGGTCTCCTACATGGGTGCAGGGGCCCAAGGACTCGGGCTATCTTCTACTGCTTTCCCAGGCCATAGCAGAGAGCTGGATGGAAGTGGGGCAGCCAGGACTTGAACCGGAATCTATATGGGATGCCGGAGCTGTAGGCAGAGGCTTAGCCTATTATGCCACAGCGCCGGCCCCTCTCTGCAGCTTTTCTATAAAACTATATCAAAATAAAATGTGATTAACCTAAAATATTTGCCTAACAAACGCGAATCGAACAGTCCTACACCTAGCGAGTACTCTTTTCTGCATCTAAAATGCAAGTATGTTAGTCAGCTTTACCTTGCAAAGACAATTACACAATGGTATGCATTTTTCTAGTATAAGTCAAATGGACTTATACCTTGCTCATTGTGAACGAGTTAAAATTGACTGCTGCCACAGACAAGGCACCGCTCAACACAGAACTCCACTGAACAGCGCTGCCGGGCACTGCCTTCACGGCAGGCACCGTTCTAGTCACTGGACATATTATCACCAATCCCCCAGCAGCGCTCTGTGTCAGTGCTGTTCGTCCCACTGTGCTGGTGAAATGAAGTTTAGGCAGCCCCCATGCAATCACCCATGAACAGCTCGTCCCCGCAGAGCCGAGTCAGAACCTGAGAGTCCAACTTGGGGTCTGCACTCGGCTGCACTGCCTCCCGCTTGGTGCAACAGCAAGTGCCCCATGCTGGATCTCCCTCAGGTCCGTCTCCGCTCTGCGGACGGTGGGCCAGTGGGCTTGATGACCAAGCGAGTCTCTCAGGGAACAGTTTCACCGCCCATTATTCACCTGTCTCCCTCCCTTCTCCACCAACGAGAGTGCTGGGTCACAGAAATGGAGTTTGCAAAGGCTCCAGTAAGGGCCAACCCCGGAACGCTCTGTCAGAACACCCTCCCTCCACCAAGAGGGAGAGCTAACTACCGAGTAGTTACCAGATGCTGGCCACTGCCCTAAGCATGAGTGTCTGAAGTGACCATCACCAAGCTCAGAAGGAAGTACACTGTGTCCATTTCACAGACCATACGCCGAGGCTCAAAGGGACTGAATGACTTGCCCAGGGTCCTATATCCACCAAGTCCTAGCGCCAGAATTCAAAGCCCCTTCACTGACAGCTGCTAGGCTGCACCTTGTAGAGCACACTGCGGTCCCCCATCACGCGGCCCTGGGAGTGGACGTGCTCGCTGCTGCGTTTCCCCTTCACCGTGACGATCCGCTGCACTTCTGGGGGAATGGTCAGCTCCCAGCTCAGCTCCGTGGTGAGATCCTAGAGCAGGGCAAAGCACTCATGGTCAGCGTACACGGGGACTTGACACGGCTGCAGCTCATGTCCCACACTTCAGGATCTGCGGAAGATCCAGCACACAGCAATGCAGATCTGCTCTGGGAGGAAGCTTTATTTTAATTCTCAGTTTGATTAAGGCAGATGGCAAAGCCAGTAAGAAAAGAGAATACTTGATAATAGTCTATCATTTATCTGAGTAGGAACCACACAAGGAACACTGGTCACTTATTAAGAAAATCCAAGAACCTTGCATATGGGGTCAGCAGGCAATTACTAAGATGGCAGGGACCTCAAGATGTTTCCTGAACTGCTCTTCACAGACACAGGAAATCAACACACATTTAGTACTAAATATGTTATCATACATGCATTCTACAGATAAAGATGTGGAGCCCTTGAGAGCAGGGCAGCTGGGTGAGTAGAAAGGGGCCCAGGTGCCTCCCTAGGTGCCTGTGCTATTTCTGATCTGACCACCACACACAAGTGTATCCCTTTTGTCAAGGTTCACTGAGGCATAACCTTGTGATTTTGTACTTTTCTCAATACTGTATTATAATAAAAAATGAGCTGGGGCTGGCACCGCAGCACAGTGGGCCAAGCTGTCACCTGTGATGCTGAGCATCTCCATATGAGCACCAGTTTGAGTCCCGGCTGCTCCACTTCAGATTCCTATCCCTGCTAATGCACCTGAGAAAGCAGTGAAAGATGGCCCTCCTATCCATGTGGGAGATCCAGACGGAGCTCCAGGATCCTAGCGTTGGCCTGGACCAGCCCCAGGCATCATGGCCATTAGGGAAGTGAACTAGCAGATGGAAGATCTTTCTTTCTCTGTGTCTCCCTCTCTGAAACTCTGCCTTTCAAAAAATAAATCTTAAAAAAAAAAACAAAAAAAAAAACCTGATGAACAAAAAAATAAGGTAGAAAATATATAACATGAAAAAATTCATAATAATAAATATATTCCAATTCCACTTGAGTAAGAAAAAAAATTGGGGAGTCAGCATTGTAGCACAGTGGGTTAAGCTGCCACCTGTAATGCTAGTATCCCATGTGGGCGCTGGTTCACCATCCAGCTGCTCCACTCTGATCCAGCTCCCTGCTAATGTTGCCTTGGAGAGCAATGGAGGACAGCCCATGTCCTTGTGCCCCCATACCCACAAAGGATAGCAGAAAGAGTTCCAGGTTCCTGGCTTCAGCCTGGCCTACCTCCAGCCACTACAGTCATATGGGCAATGAACCAGGAGATGGAGATTTCTCTCTCTGGCTCTCCCTTTCTATCACTTTGGATTTCAAATAAATAAATATAATTTTTTTTAAAGAGAGAGGGTCAATGTTGTGGCACAGTGGGTTAAGCCACTGCTTGCAACACCAGTATCCCATATCAAAGTGCAGGTTCAAGTTCCACACCACTTCTAATCCAGCTCCTTGCTAATGTGCCTGCAAAACAGCAGATGGCCCATGTGCTTGAACCCAGCCACCCACATGTGAGAAAAAATGATGTTCTGGTCTCTTGGCTTCAGCCCAGCTCAGCCCCAGCTGTTGGAGCCATTTGGAAAATGAGCCAACAGTGGAAGATCTTTCTCTTCCCCTACTCCATACCCTGCCACTCTGCCATTCAAATAAATAACTTGTTGGGGCTGGTGCTGTGGCGCAGCAGGTAAAGCTGCCGCCTGCAGTGCCAGCATCCCATATTGGTGCCAGTTCCAGTCCTGGCTGCTCCACTTCCGATCCAGCTCTCTGCTATGGCCTGGGAAAGCAGTAGAAGATGGCCCAACTCCTTGGGTCTCTGCACCCGTGTGGGAGACCCGGAAGAAGCTCCTGGCTTCAGATGGGCACAGCTCCGGCCATTGCAGCTATCTGGGGAGTGAACCAGTGGATGGAAGACCTCTTTCTCTCTGCCTTCAAATAAATAAATCTTTAAAAAAAAATCATAAAAGAAAGAAGGGCTCAAATATGTTAGATTCAGAGCCAACTGACCTCCTTTCTAGAAGTAAACTTCAAGGTACACATTCTCTCCAGTTAGTCAACAACCTCACCTTCGCTCTCCCACCTGCCACCCTCCCAAGAAGGGAGACAAAGGCCCCTTCCTCTGCCGTAGACGAGTGGTGTGGAAGGGAAGCTCCGTGGGGCAGAGATTTGGCCTCCTGGGCACTGCTCTATCAGCAGCAGTGGGAACAGTGCTGCCACACAGCTGTTCTCCATCAGTATGAACAGATGGCTGGCTGAATGAGACATCAGGATTACGCTGGTCTGAGTTTACAACAGGATAAGCAGCATGGGTCACCGCTTTTAGCCAAATAACTAAGAAGCACTCACTTCTCTCTCCCAAGGAGGCTGGCAGGACCCTACTTCCCTACCTTTCGAAGCCGATATCCACTGAGCCGGCCCTGCTCTGCATCCACCAAATAGAAGAAGATGGAAGGGGCGAGCTCATGCAGCTGTCGCAGGACGTTCCGAGTGGCGGGAAACGCCGTGACCTTCAGGGGGCCCAAGAAGAGTCGTTAAAGGGAAGGCTCACACTCGCTAACCCAGACTCCCAAGGCTCATTATCGTTTCCCCAGCAAAGAGAGCCTTGAGAATGAAAGAATCACAGTCTAAAAAGAACTCAAGCCTCCTGAACTCAGTTTAGGGCTTCAATTTAGTTCTATTAAGAAGCCGAGCATTGGTGGCCAGCACTGTGGCATAGCGGGTAAGGCCGCAGCCTGCAATGTTAACATCCTATCTGGGCACTGGTTCGAGTCCTGCTGCTCTACTTCTGATCCAGCTACCTGCTAATGTACCTGGGAAAGCAGCAGAGGATGCCGAGTGCTTGGGCCCCTGCATCTATGTGGGAGACCCAGATAAAGCTCCTGGTTCCTGGCTTTGGCCTGGTCCCATCAGCTGATGGAAATCTCTCTCCATCTCTCTCTCTCTTTCTCTGTAACTCTTTCAAATAAATAAATCTTTAAAAAAAAAAAAAAAAAAAAAGCTGAGTGCTGCCAAGTATGGAAGCTCTAGGGCCCGGCGCTGTGGCGTAGCACATATAGCCACCGCCTGCAGTGCCAGCATCCCATGTGGGTGCCAGTTCAGGTTCTGGCTGCTCCACTTCCCATCCGGCTCTCTGCTATGGCCTGGGAAAGCAGTAGAAGATGGCCCGAGTCCTTGGGCCTCTGCACCCATGTGGGAGACCTGGAAAAAGCTCCTGGCTCCTGGTTTTGGATTGGCCCAGTTGCGGCCATAGTGGCCATCTGGGGAGTAAACCAGCGAATGGAAGACCTCTCTCTCTCTGTGCATCTCTGTAACTCTGCCTTTCAAATAAATAAATCTTTAAAAAAAAGAGAGCGAGATGGGACCAGTGCTGTGGTGCAGCGGGTTAATGCCCTGGCCTGAAGTGCTGGCATCCCATGTGGGTGCCGGTTCGAGACTCAGCTGCTCCACTTCCGATCCGGCTCTCTCCTGTGGCCTAGGAATGCAGCAGAAGATGGCCTGAGTCCTTAATCACAACTCTTAGGGATGGCCTCAGCACCAATGTGTGCTGACTATGGACAGCACTCCCTCTCTGGCCGGCCACCTGCATCTGACCATGCCCCAGACACACCGACTCCACCCAGTGCTCTCATCTGAGGACACGGTACCTTGTATTCGTCATCTATCAGCAGCAACACCTTGGCATAGTCCTGATCCATGACCGGGAGAAGCAGGGACTGCAAGATGGGGCGCTTCAGCACCGGGGGAGCCACCTGACTCCACTTCCCGAAAATGGGATTGAAGACATACAGAGAACTCATTCCCGTCTCCTAAAATGGGCAGGCAAATCATCAGACTCCACCCACAAGAGTGCAAATCCCAAGGGTAAATCTGGAAAGCTGGGGGCTTCGTTCAAACGTGACGGCTTCCCTCATGCCCACCCTCTGTGGGAAATCAATCCATAGCTGAAGGCGAATGGTCTCCTGGGCTCATGGCAAAAGGGAAAAACTGTCTCGGGCTCCAAACCTAACCACAAACTGGCCATGCTGAGGCACAAACACAAGGATCAAGCACCCATTCAACCCACGGACGGCCACTCCAGCAGAATGTCTGCCGCCAAGCCCTTCCTAACAATGCCAGAACGAATCCATAAAAATCCTCTCTCGTTCTGGGAGGCTGTGTCCTGCTGTCCCTCACACAGAGCAAACAGCCACGCAATACCAACAACACAGCCATGTTTGGGAGGGAAGGAAACTGGCTGAAGTCACAGCCACTTGGAAGGCAATTCCACAGCAGTGCTGGACAGCACCTCCACCCAGGCAAGACGCTGGAAAGAAACAGAGTTCTAGCCCTAAAAGTCCGCCTTGAACCCCACAGAAGCCAAGGGCCCAGGAGGAACTTATGGTGGGAAACACAGCCCCGCTCTGGCCAGCCTCACCTTGTCCTTCACCAAGAGGGTGCACTGTGGGGGGTGGGGGAAATGGGCAGTGGTTCTCTGGACCATCAGTTTAAAGGAGGAATCTGGCTTGATGTTGGGCAGATACTGCTTCCACAGGATAGTGCCAGAGCTGCTCTCAATGCCAAAAAGCTGCAAGACAAACAAATGCTGGGCTCACTACCAGAACGAGATGCCAAAGACCCATCCTACCCTTGAAACTCGGAACCCGCACCACCCCCCGCGGAGGCGCTTTGCTTCCAGAACCTCAGAAGGTTCAGGAACCCGGGAAGGCTCTCACCTTGCCAGAAGCCGTTACCATCACCATCATCTTCTGGAGGTTGAATTCGTCTCTGGCCAGGGTGTCGATGTGGATCTCATTCTTAATCTGACTTCGGGGCTTCCGGGCATCATAAAACATTTTCCAGAGGTGCGAAGTCCACGCCTGCAGCAGGATGAGCTGAGACGAGAGGCGTTTCAAGAACATACCCAGCAAGCCGTCTGGTGTCAAGGAAAAGGAAACCCAGCCCGCATCAGACCTGGTGTCCAGCAAGGAGGCACGGGCTTTCTTCCTGCCCGTCCTGTGCAGTGTCGAGTCACTCCCAGGACAGCCCAGTCTGCGTCGATGCTGACTGTCTCACACTCAGGCACAGCCATGCAGGAGCTTCCAAACCTACTTACCTGGGCTCTCACCACTTCACCTGCCTAGAGTCTTAGAAAGAGACTAGGCGATCAGGGATCAGCCATGCAGGATGCAGCCATGCTGTGAATGTCCCCTCCTCAGCCCCACGTCCAGGAGGGCCAGAGGAAGGCTGCCGCGTGCCATGATCAAGCCAAAGAGGTGCACGTGTCGGGTGCAGGTGCCTCCACTTCCCACTGTGGCCTTCCCACTTGTCAGCTGTTTAATCTGCTACTACTGGGCTGACCTGCAATCCATTCCCAGGGTCCTCATTCACTCTATCTCCCACTCCGTCAAAGAAGCCACAACCCTTCAATCTCCTCCAGAGACCAAGATTCGGTGACAGAGGCCAGGTGACATGGTAAGGAACATATGTGGTGTCTGGAGTCTGGCGGGCCTGGATTAGAGTCCCAGCTGCACTACTCACTGCTGTGTGACCTTGGGAAACATACTTAACCTTTTTGCCTCAGGTTCCTTGTCTGCTAAACGGCATGCGACCCAGAGGCTGTTGCAGAGATCAGATCACATGAGGGACATACAAGATTTGGCACAGAGCCTGGTATACAGCAAGCGCTCCCGAAAAAGGAGGAGAGCCTTTGTTTATCTTATTTTCCACCAGTCTCAATTTAAGGAAGAGAAGTGAGAGGCAAACAGGACAAGTCACAGGCAAGCAGTCCAGGTACACACAGTATGTGCCACACTGATGCATGTCAGGAAAACCAGGCGGTAAACCAGAAGCTAGCCAAGTGGGCAGATCAGGAGCAACAAGGCAGCGAGAAGCAGGTTGTACCTTGAATTGCTGGATCCAGGCAGCAGAAACAAATAGTAAACTCAAATTAATCCTCGGCTTGCGACAACTGGCAATGCCTAGGCAGAGTAGCTGGCTCAGACAGAGGAGGCCCTCAATAACTATCTGTGGGCGGGAGAGACGGAGGAGGCAGGACCAAACCAGAGCAGAGTGAACCAAGTTCATCCTAGGGGTTGGGACTGTAGTGGGTTTCAGAGGACACTGAGCTATTTCCACAGAAACCAGACCAACCCAGTCACGTCTCTCTGGATGATGGGATACAGGGCCTGACAACCTCTAGGCAGACAGGCAATGGCAACTATGACCACACTAAACCTATTCCCTCAGGCTCTCCATCCAGGGAGGTTCACAGCTGGCTCCTTCAGAGGAGGGAGGCGTTACATACACTGTCTGGGCACAATCACACTGGATATTGGTCACAGAGCTTGTTCCAAACAGAGGGCCACTTGGCTGGGCCCAGGAAGCCAGGACACCATGAGATGGTCTCTCTTGGAGCCCAACTAACAAGCCCATCCCCAGAACAGCCCCTCTGCTATCCCTACCTCTTGGGCTCTTACCTGCCTTCTTGCCAAATTCTCCTTCCAGTTCAGCCTGCGCCCCGGTGAGGGGGAGGTCCACCATCTCCAGGCACACCACTTCTGCCAGGGACTCCTCACGGCTCCACAGCACCACCTTCCCTGCTGTGGAAGTCACATTTACAACCTGAGTCTACCTCCCAGCCCTCGCAAGACTCTCCCAGGAGGCTCAGAGATCCCTACAGCCCTCCTGTGAAAACAGAACAGCAGAGCAAGCGGCTGGAACCAACAGGGCTAGAGAGGAACGTTCTATGTCCCACCCTGGCATGCCAAGGGATTGTTCAAACACAGACTCTGGAAACACACAGGGCACATACCCCCGGAGCCTTTCCCCGGAGCCCGGGGGGAGTGGGGGCCTCACCCAGCTGCTGCAGGAAGAGGAGCAGGTGGTCCTCCGTCTGCACCAGGGCGCGGTAGCCCGCCGAGTCGTCCTTCTTCAAGAACACCTGGATGTAGAGCTGCAAGCCAAGCCGGTCACTGCGGTCAGTGAGAACCCGGATGCTCTCAGAGCACCGCACCCCAGACGCAACACTGTCTGATGTCCAAACAACACAGCCACGCCTGGACGCCAGTCAGATAGCGGATATTACAACAGTGGGACCGAGGTACCTTGGACCACTCTATGAAGGAACTTGAGTATTTCACAAAACTGTGGCATTCGCGATGCTCCAATGACATCCCGCAAAGAACCGAGAGGCCACGTTCAGACTTTCCATTGAGAGTTGAAGATGCCACAGCCAAGAGGCTGAGAAACGAAGCTCGATGTCTACAGAGGCCACCCTGGGTAGTGGCACTGAGTGCAGCTCTGGAGTCAGCCCTGAGCCTGAACCCCAGCAACACGTCTCACTGGCTCTGTGACTGCAGACAGGGGGCTGAATCCCACTGGGCCACAGGTCAGTAACTGAGGCCAGGTCAGTAACAACCCTTTCACAAGACTGCTGGGAGGGCGAAGCAAGGAAAAAGCACAGGGCCTGACTCGGAGTACGTAATACCTGCTGTCACTGTTATTCACGGTGAGTCAGTGGCTCAGAAGAACTAGCACCATGTCCCGAGAGGCCTACCCAGGCCCCATGGCGGTGACCCAGCTCTGAGCAAACGAATGTTCACGCTGAGAAGCCTGCAGGACTGAATCCAGACAAGGGCTCTACCTACCCTCTCAGGCCGAGTGCCGTTCTGTTCCAGGCTAAATGTGATCGCTGTGTCCAGCAGCCGCCGGCCCGTCTCGACCAGGTAGAGGTTAATGGTGTAGGTCTGGTTGAAACAAGCCAGCGAGTTCTAGGGGTACAAACAGCATGGGTCAACTGGAGGGATTCCCCCAAAGCCAAGTGCAAGGACAGAGGCAAATACCTTAGAGAAGGAGCCAGGACAGAAAGCGAAATACAAGCAAAGGGAAATAGAAGTGCAGAGAAAGCTGAGTCCTACAGCAGAAGTGAGGGGCCCGAGGCACGAATGAGGTCACAACTGCACACGCTGTTTCAGAAGGAAGCCGGCACAGCTGTGCAGAAGCAAGGCCAGGAGCAAGGCCAGGAGCAAGGCCAGGAGGCAGGGAGGAAGCCCCAGCAGCAACTCCGACCCCAGCCAGGCTCACACACCTCCTGCAAGCGCACAGTTACCACCCAAATCCATCAGCTGAGTCCCCAAAAGTAACGGGGAAACTCAGGCCCACAGGAGAGAGTGGCTAGGAACAGATTCTAGAAATTCTACCTCCTTATCTCCCCATAAAAATGGGTCAAGAGAAACATCACTCTTGGTATCTGAGACACCCCCCATGTGAGGCTGGGAGCTCTGGGAGATCTGCTCCTCGCTTCAGCTACTCTGCCAACTTTCCTGGGTAGCCCCCCACATCTCTGGGCCCAGAACCTGCCCAATGCCATGCCCTACCTTTGGACTGGCCTTCTCTGAAAGGCTCCCCATTGGCCCATCTTCAGAACTGCCAGGTTTCTGCTTCAAGAGAAGAGGACAGGAGAAAACGCACTCAAGGGTACTCCCCAGTCACCAGAGGGCAGCTTTCATGTCTGCACCATCTCCGCACTTGGAAGAAGACACACAAGGCCTCAAGGCCTATGCCACCCCCAGGAGTCCCAGATCAAAGTGAGGTTGGCATCCTGGGGTCTCGCTTCCAGGGAGACAGGGGTGAGACCCGGGCAGGCTATCCCACTCCTGTGCCCATTTTGACTGCCAGGGCTCCTGACAAGGACAGCAAGGGAAGCCCCATTGCCATTCCCAGCACTCACCGCTTCATTCCGACAGGTCATGACCGCGGCCACTGTCTTCTCCCCAGTGGTGGCAAAGCTCACCAGGGCAGTCTGGGGGAAAAGCGAGCTGTCAGCTCCTGAATGGGGCCTGTACCGGTCAGCAGCCTTACAAAGGGTCACCTGTCAGGGTCAGCCCTTCACCCCCAACCCCCGCCATGGAGTGGAAAGTGCTCTCAACTTTGGAACATAACATCTGAGAGCAGAGGGAGGTCCCAATTCACCTGTGAATGAAAACAGGACGCTCCTCTATGTCAACACAGGCACAAGTCAATCCTAACCCCCCTGCGGCTCTGAGAAACCACAGGGCAGCTCTAATCTATGTCCCCACTGCAGACTCAAAGAAGGGCACCGGTTTTATTTTAAGATCCTCTGCAGCTTCCCCAAGGGAAAGCCTCGCGTGCCCAAACCGCTGATGGGACGGTGTCATGAGTGCCCAGCAAATGCCTCCAGCTTCAAGGCCTTGGCTCCCAGCACCCACGTCTCGGCCCGACTCTCCTGAACCCTAGCGAGGCACACGGCCTGCAGTTACCTGGGGGAAGTTCTTGAGCAGGCTCAGGGCCCCGTGATGGTAGTTCAGAAGGGCGTAGTGGCTTGCGGACAGCTGCAGAAAGAACTGGGCCCGAGATGGATCCACTGGGTTGGGCTGCGTGGGCAGCACACGGGGCTGGAATCCACTTCCAAATTCTAAGTCAAGAGACTGCGAGGCCACGAAGGAAGATCAGAGCCGGAAGGCAACAAGTCAGTGCCCCTCCTTGCCTAGGGAAGTAACTGGGCCAGAGCAGGTGGCTCCACAAGCACCCCTTCAGCTCCCCCAAAGGGAAGTGGCCCATTTCCCCCACACCCAGTCAGCCAGAGGCCTTGCTGCCACAGGTCAGCAAGGAAGCAGCAAGCCTGGCCCAAAGACCCTCCAGGGGAGCTCCTGCCACCCTCTCAGCCCCGAGGGGAGGCCTCAGGCTGGGGCGGCTGCAGCCTCTCACCTGCAGTGGGATCTGCCTCAGCTCCCACTCCGTCTCCAGGGCCAGAGTTTGGAGGGATCGTGAGCTCGGGTCAGGGCACACCAGGACAGCGTCATCCACTATGCCACAGGCTCCAGTGAGGCGCTGCAGCCACGGAGTTGAAACCCTGACCTGCGGGGGAGACACTGCACGGGAGGGGGGGAAGGGCTGCACTCCCCTCACGGCCCATCAGCGACATCGCTGCCAGAGTCCCACTGGGGGACTCCAAAGGGTCACAGCTCATTCCACAGGTGTGCTTCCTCCCCCACTCTACCTGCCCCCAACCTCCAAAGTCAGAAGAAAAAACAAACAAACAAACAAAAAAACCCAGGAGACACCTTCTGGTCCCTGGAAGAATATAGCAGGTAACTTTTGTACCTGAAGCTTCAGACAAGCATTTGTCTACCATGTGTGGGTTCCTGTGGCTATTTCACGGCACTCTCTCAGAAGACACCCACGGGCAATAGTAGATCCTAATTTTTCAGCCCCCCAAAAGAATTCCATGTGCATAAGCAAAGACATTAAATAAATGCTGGATGAGAAGGGAGCCATAATGAACAGGGACCATAATGGCTCTGGCACGCGCCTAGCCCAGTTCCCGGGTCCCCAGTGCCAAGAAGGCCTCCGTCCAGTGCCCTCCCCACTGACGAAACTCCTTGAGCCACACACCCTCCCGTACCTGCTGAACAATCTCTCCGTCCTCCACATTGAACTTGACAATGTTCACATGGCTGAAGGGAACCACGCCAAGGGCCCACACCACCCCGGAGCCATAGGAGTACACCATCTGGTAGTGGATGCTGTCGCTGAGAGAGGGAAGGCAAGCAGGAAGAACAGCTTTAGTCCTAGGACAGGGCACCCTCAGGGCCTCCCGACACCAGGGCTGCTGGTCCCTATCCAGATGCCACCAACTGGCCGTCCCCAAAGAAGTCCAGTCTGGCTCATGCAGTTTTGGGATTTTCTCTTGTTTGTTTTGCTTTATCTATCTCATTTATCTGAAAGGCAAAGACACAGACATCTTTCATCTGCTGGTTCATTTCCCAGATGCCCACAACAGCTGGGGCTGGACCAGGCCAAAGGCAAGAGCCCAGAGTTCAATCTGGGTCTCCCATATGGATGGCAGGGGCCCACACACGTCAGTCATTACCAGTGAGTCCCATGGTACACATCAGCAGGAAGCTAGAACTGGGAGTGCAGCTGGGACAGACATAAACTCTGGCACTCTGATATGGTGTGTGGGTATCCCAAGCAACATCTTAACCACTAGGCCCCTTGTTTTGAATTTGAGTCAGTTGTCAACATTAGAGCTAAGATTCTACACCAAAATCCAACTTCAGCTTTTTAAAATTTCTTCAAGTTTTATTTGACTAGTTACTTGAAAGGCAGAGTGAGAGAGATAACAGAGAGAGAATTTCGATCCACTAGTTCACTCCTCAAATGCCCCCCATGGCTGAGGTTAGACCAGGCCAAAGACAGGAGCCCAGAACCCAATCCAGGTTTTCCACGTGGATGGCAGGGACCCAAGCGCTTCAACCATCACCTGCTGCCTCCCAGGGTGCACATTAGCAGGAAGCTGGATTGGAAGCAGAGCAAGAACTCAAACCCAGGCACGCTGACACGGGATGTAGGCATCCCAAGTGGTGTCTTAACCAACAGTGCCAAAAACCGACCCCAGCTAGCTCTTCTTAATGACAGACAATGTGGCAACACCAGGCCTACCCACAGCCCATAGGGCACCAGTCACCTAACAAGGCTGATCCCTTGGGGGATGCCGGGGAACTGCAATTCCCTGCAGCCCCTATGGGGCCTGTGCTGCTACCAGATGCTCTGCACTTGGCGCATGGGAATTTGAGCTTGGATCCCTGCCAGAGACTTTGGAAACACCCGCAGCTGCCCTGGGGAGATTGACTGTTTCCCATGCTCCCTCCTGCCCCTCGTCAGCACAGGATATGAGCTTGGATCCCTGCCAGAGACTCTGGAAACACCCACAGCGGGCCTGGGCAGGTCTTCTCCTCACTCTCTCCTGCTCCTTGTCAGCTTCAACGCTTTCCACAACAGGATCTCTGGAAACCACCTCAAACCTCACCCCGCTCCTTCCATTGGGCTAATTCTTCTTCTTCTTTATTCTTTTTTTGTTTTTTCTTTTTAAGATTTATTTATTTACTTACTTGAAAGGCAGAATTACAGAGAGGGAGGACAGACAAAAAGGGTGATCTTCCACCCACTGGTTCACTCCCCAAATAGCTGCACCGGCTGGGGCTGGGCCAGGCTGACGCTGGGAGCCCACATTTGAGTCTCCCGCATGGGTGTCAGGGACCCAGGCACTTGGGCCATCATCTACTACTTTCCCAGGTGCAGTGGCAGGAGCTGGATCAAAAATGGAGCAGCCAGGACTCAAACCAGTGCTCAGACGGGATGCCGGATGTAGGCGGTGGCCTCACCCGCTACACCACAATGCCAGCCCCAGTTGTGCTGATTCTTAATATGAATGGAAGGCTCAGTCTCACCTGAACTACAAGTCAAAAAGCCCGAGGTACCGTGGCCATGAGCGAGCCAGCGGCTCCCGCTCTGACACCCTGGTTTGAGAGTTCTCTCCTCGCTGCAAAGGGAACTCCTAACAGAGCCACAGGTTTTGTGCTCAGGCCCCCGTCTGGTGGCTGCAACACTCTCTACACGCTAGCAGCACAGGACCAGCCTGGGTCAAAGCCAACCGCGGGGAGGAAGAGGGTCCTGTGCGGAGCAGGACGAGGCCGCTGTGGCCCCCAAGGAGGTGGCCTTACCTTTCCGGGAGGTGCTCCACCCACTTGAGGTGGCCACTGGAGAGGTGGTGGAGGGCAAGGGTGGTCCTCTTCAGGACGGCGACGTACCTCACCGACCCCTGCAGGCCCACCAGCCCGAGCGCCTGGAAACTGAGCAGAGGCACAGGTGAGCACGGCCCCACGCCTGCAGAGCCTCAGGCTAGGGCTCCACCTGGAACACTGCCACTGCTGCTGGCTGGGCAGGAAGACAGGCCCAGGGGTCGCACCTGACTCTGTCCTCTGTTGACTCGAGAGTCTACACTCACAACCATCGGGCCACACTGCTCCCCAGAGCCCCCGAATCTCCTCAGAGCTGTTCCCATCCCCTGGGACTTCACAGTAACCAGCAAACCCTCCACCACGCGGCCACCGGATGGAGCCGTCATGATTCAGCCGCCTGCCTGCCTGCCTCCCCAGAGAGAAGCCGCCATCACCATCCTCGATGACAGAAACCGTTACACTTACACGTGTGCCAGGGGCCCAGCCACCACGTGTTTACCCAGGAAATCACTACCCTAAGATGTGGAGGCCAAGGCAAAGGACCCTGTAATTCAGACAAGACGAGACCGCAGCTCAAGCTGTTCTCCAAACCGAAAACTACACGTGGAACATGGCAAAGCCACAGATCACCGCACGGTGAGGAAGGCATCGAGGAGGAGAATGAACTCTACACCCGGCACAGAGCTCTGCGCCCAGCAAGCGCCCGGTGAGCGTGCACTGACTTAACGTGCTGCACAACCTCAAGCGCACCGAGGATGGGCATTCGACGGTCTGCGGCTCTTCAGTGGGCCCTGAGGAAAGGGTCCAGAGGCCTGGGGTCGCTCTCCATGCATTTCTGGCTGCCCGCAGAGCCCCAAACCCAGCCACAATGGAATTCGGCTTCCGCCCTCACCTGCCGCTGTCCAGGGTGATCTCCCAGTTCAGGCCCCCAATGTTAGTCTCCCAGGAACGCATGATTCGGCCTCCATTGGACACAGTGATTGCATCTGGAAGAGGCAAAAAGCTGGTGAAGTCATTTCCTGGACTTGCTCCGCCAGCTGCTGGGGTCCAGGAGCAGGGGCCCCACCTCTGACGTGTGAACGCAAACAGCCTTCACTGCCAGGAGCCCCCTTCTCCTTTTCCTACCAGACCCTGCAGGAAGGCAGGGACCAGGGACTACACGAGGGGCCTCCCCCACGAAGGAGACACAGCAGGCCTCGGCTCACCCTGTCCCTGGAGCAGCATGGCATCCACAGCCCCTTCCGCCGTGCCCTTGTCAACGTGGCGCCACACTGAGAGAAACAAAAGCCAGACGTTAGCCGACGGAGCACTAGGAGAGAACTGAGGACATCCTGCTGTGCACGGGGGCATCCAAGGCTGCTTCGAGGGTGGGAGGAGTGCTGCTGAGGGGGAACGATTCAGCCCCCTGCAGCAAGTACCGGGGGAGGCTCTGCACTGCCATCCCCACCCCACCAGCACCCGGATAGACAAGCACGGCAAGATGAACGAAATCCATCCGATTCCCAGGAGAAGCAGCCATTGTAAATCCCACTTCCACAACGCCAGTGCCTGAAGCCCAGCGGAGGGAGTAACAGAGGGGGCGCAGGCTGGAACAGGGGCTTCCGCAGCCACACTGCACGTGGGGGGCTCTGAATCCAGGCTGAGGGAATCAACCCACAGCGGCCTGCTAACAGGAGTGTGTTAACTACTCAGACAAGAAAGAAAAGGAAAACAAGAAAGAATCAGAGCCCACTACGAGAGGCACCTCTAGGACTTGGGACCCAGCCACACAGGTCTGAGCGCCGGGCCGCTCAGGTTCTCCGAGGCCAGCCTGCCCGCCCCCGAGCTGAGCGGTCCCGGTCCCGCGGCTCACTCACAGATCTCCCCGGTGCGAGAATTTAATGCCGCGATCACGTTCTTCTCTGTGGCCACAACCAACTTCTTGGATCCGGGGGAAAATTCCAAGGAGGCGAACTTAAGCTTCCCAACATACTGCTGTCTCCTGAGAAGAGGGTGCAAGGGGACACGAGGGCCCCAAACCATCAGGCACAAACGCTGTGGCAGTGGACAAGTCACAGGGCCACCCCCACCACCCTCCTGAGGACGCACAAGAAACGCTCGCTCATAAACAGACGATGCCGAAAGCAAGATTCCCATGCATGGAGTCGGACGCACAGGAACGAGAGGGGAGAAGGACCTCCTCACAGGAGAGAAAGACCAGGTCTTCCAGCTAATGCAATGCATAAGGGGCGTCCACAAGAACAGAAGCCGATGCTGGAACAAACAGCACACTCTTCCCCGCTGTCAGTGACAAACGTGGATCTGCAGCTTATAAACAAGAGTAGGGACGCCACCTTGCCAAGCTTCCCTTCCCGTCACTGCGCTCTGGATAATAAAGCACGCAGGCACGCCAACAAGACCCCAGAGACGGGGCTGGGCCTCTGTTCTCTCCAGCCCTTGCCAGCCCACACCCTGGGCACCCATCTGCATCAGTGCTCATGCTGTGCCTGGGCTGGGTCACTTTCAGCACCCTGCACCAGCACCAAGGGAGTATGGTCCCTCTCGAGATGGAAACCACCGCGTATGGGCGGTACCTACACACTGCAGCTAATGCAAGACCAGCACGTTCAGCACCTGTGGCGTGTGCAGCTCGGTCTCGTTTATTAAATTAAAAAAAAAAAAAAAAAAAAGGCTAGGTGCTGTGGTGCAGAGGATTAAGCCATCACTCCCAATACCAGCACCCTGTGTTGCATGGCGATTCGAGTTTGGGCTGTTTGTTCTACTTCAGATCCAGTTCCCTGCTGATGGGCCTGGGAAGGCAGTGGAAGATGCCCAAGCACGTGGGCCCCTGCCACTCACGTGGGAGACCAGGGTTGGAGCCCCATGGCTCCCGGCTTTGGCCTGGCCCGGCCCTCTGGGGAGCAAACCACTCCATTACCATATACCATGACCCTCTCGTTATGCATTGCATTAGCTGGAAGACTGTCAGTGTTTCTCTTCAACTAGGAGGTCCTGCTCCCCTCTCCATCTCTCCCTCTCTGTTGCTCTTTCAAGTCAATACATAAATACTTAGAAACAAGAAAAAGAAACTAAGTTAGCAGAGGCAGATTTTTATGATCTTTGACAGTTTGTACGCGTGTTTTCACATACTCCATTCTCACTGTACCCACTGAACAATCCCACGCACGCCCGGCCGCAGGGAGCCCTGTCACCGCCACCCCACGCACGCCTGGTCGCCGGGGGCCGCGTCTGTCACCGCCCACCAGAACCCCACAGGGCCGGTTTCGGGCGGGCATCCCGCACCGTCCCACAAGCACTCCCCCCAATGCTCGGCTTAGTGCACCTCGTCCTAAAATTCTTCTTTTTGGAAGAAGAGATCCCCGTTTTCATTCTGCACTGGGGCCCGCAGGTCCGCAGCCGACCCCGCGACATGGTAACCTCCCGCCCGTTAGCAGGTCGGACGCAGGTGCTGGGAAAACAACCACCTGCTTCCCGAATCACCCCAACGCGCACGCACCAGTCAAACTTGCCCACTTGGTCCTCGTAGACCGCGGCCGCAGGGATGAGCAGCGCAGCCCAGAACCAGAACCGGGAAGCGGACGCCGCCGCCATGACAGGCCCGAGGCCCCGCCCGCCGCCGGCCCGGCATGCACCGGGTCGCAGGCTCCGCCTCCCTGGAACCATAGAGTTGAGGCCGCTCGCCAGGCCTTCGGTAGGGCGCTCAGTGCCCGGAGGACTCCAGGACGCTCCGGCAAGCCGCCCTGCAAGCACAGGCGAACCCGTGAGCGGCGGCACGGCCAGGGGAGACAGGTCGCAGGGCAGATCGGGTCAGGCACACGCGAGGGCAGCCTCCAAGGCGCGTCCCAGAGGCCCCCGCGCCGCCGGGGTCCTAGCGAGCCGCACCACTTTCAGCCGCACGTGGCTCCAGCGCGATGCCCAAGTCCAAGCGGGACAAGAAAGGTGGGCCGAGCGGGAGACGGGACCCAGCGGTGGGGCTTTGGGGCGGCGGGGCCCGGAGCGCGTCCCCGGGACGTCCGTGGGGAGCTCGCCGCGAGCTGGCGTGGGTCCCGGGGCGGCGGGATCACCGGCGGGAGCTGGAGCCCGGGCGGGGAAACCAGCTCTGTGGCCTGGCTTCCAGCGCTTTTGCGAGCGTCCAGGCTGGGCCGCGTCCCCCACCGCAGCCTCTCCCCGTTTTCCCTCTGTCTCTGCGCTCCCGCCGCCCTGGCTGCCTTTCCCGAGCTGCGGAACAGGCGTGTCCCCGCGTCTGACTCTCTGCTTGCGTTTCCTTTAGCCCCACGCACGCAGATGCCCCCGTCCCCATATGCCTGGACTTTGTCCGTCCAGGAGAGGTGCCTCCTGAGACACCGTTCCTGGCGTCTGTCACTCGGGAGCTTTGGCATCTTCAACAGTGCTTAAGGGTCTGGGACTTGTTGGGCATTGGAGGATGCGGCACTTAGGACAAGGACGTCCTCGCTAATCGCTTTAGTCGTGCACTAATCACGGATCCCCCAAGGTATAAGAAGCGGGATAAACGGGGTTTGTCAGATCGTGGTGGCCCTCGTGGAATAAACGTGGTGCAAAGAGGTGGAAGTGACATCCTGTGTAGTGCGGTTCCGGGAGGGCCCCACTGACGAGCAGAAGCCTGGGCGGTCTCGGGGGGAACGCGCCGTGCAGGGTCCCGAGGTAGGGAAACGCCTGGCTTCCTGGAGCTTAATCCGAGCGGCGATGGGAGGGGTCTTTAGTGTCAGAGGCTGGTAGCCTGGGTGAAGGTGGGGGCAGAGGGCGAGTAAGGCTGACGCTGGCCGAGTGGGAGCAGCGGGTATCGTGGGAGTGAGTGGCTGTGTTTCATTTGCCCTCCTCTCTCACACTGGCCGCTGACTGGTGTGCTCGCCTTTGTCCGCTGTGCCTTGTGCAGAGGGACTGCGAGTGCCGGGCAGGGTGCGCAAGGGGACATTGCCGGTGGTGCTGTGTTAGGTGTTTGGCAGGATTTGATTCCTGGTCAGATCTGGCACGTGGCAGCTCCTCTGGGTAGGGGACACATAACAGCCCGGCTTGCCACAGCTCAGGCCGGCCGGAGCAGGCCAGCAGCCGGAGCACGCCTCACCTGGGACTGGAAGTAGAGACTTGGGGGTCAGCCCAAGGGGCTAAGGGACTCCAGACCCGGGAACGCTGGGACGTAGGCCTCCAGGGACGCTGCGAGAAGCGACGGCAGCAGAGGCCTGGCTGCCTCCCCTCAGGCCGCCTGGTCCAGCCGAGCTACTGAAGCGGAGAAGGAGATGGGTCCCCAGGGCGGAGAAGGAGATGGGTCTCCAGGCGTGCGGATGTCTGATCGTCACTCCGCTTGTTTTCCCTTGTGGTAGTGTCCTTAACCAAAACTGCCAAGAAGGGCTTGGAGCTGAAGCAGAACCTGATAGAAGAGGTGAGCGCCTGTTCTTGACTCTCGGAGCTTGCGTTGGGTGGGTTTCGAAGGGCGGACACAGGCGCCCGTTTCCTCCTGAGCAGCCCCCCGGCAGGACTGGTGCGGTGAGGCCCTGCAGCTTGGCCGCGTCTCAGGCCAGGTGGTCGCACGTGTTTTCCCACTGCGTCCTAGTGATGGGCTGGCCATCTCAGAGCTGGGGTAACTGACGCTTGGGTTCAGCAGGATGCCCGCCATCCGAACACGGGGGGTCACCAGGAGTGGGTGACCACACTGCTTCCGACCTGCCAGTCCCGGGCCCCGGGCTGGGTGAGCGCAGGGTCTCCTGCACCAGTTGCATTGCTTAGGGCTGGAATTTCACCCGAGCCGCTTCCCCTGAGAGCAGATAAGTCCTCATGTTTCTCCTTAGTGGGACCCTCCCCAGAGCGAGTAAACGTTTCTGGGTTACCCTTGGACAAAGCAGAGAAGTGTTGTCTGCTATGATTGCAGATGAGTTGGGGTGGGGTAGAGCCATGGGGTCTGGGCTACTGGCTCCACTTTGGCCATACCCAGCGGTCCTGGTTTCGGTAATGGAGGTAAAGGGACAACAGGGTCAGGGCGTCCAGGTCCTAGGGCTTGTGCAGTTATGGGGCCCAAAGCAGAGGCTTTCCCATTGGAGACCAGAGCGGTGCCCAGCCCATGCCGTCCCTGGGATCCGGGCAACTCCCTGACTTACCCCACAGCTGCGGAAATGCGTGGACACGTACAAGTACCTGTTCCTCTTCTCCGTGGCCAACATGAGGAACAACAAGCTGAAAGACATCCGGAACGCCTGGAAGCACAGCCGGTGAGCCGGTGCCTGGGTCCCACGGCGCCCCACCCTGGGACTCCTAGCCAAGGCGAGGCTGGCTTTGAGCTCCGCAGAGGCAGGAAGTGGTTGTTAACGCAGGGATGGTTGGGATGTGGCCCCTAATGCTGGAGCTCGGGCCTTCTAGGAGCACCGCGCCAGGTTTAGAGCTGTCGTCTGTGCTCGGGGGCACACCCAGCGCTGTCCTGGCTGGGGTCGTGCTCGTGCGGACGGCTCTGGGGTGGCTCTCTGGCTGCGCTGGCTCTGGTTCAGGCTGTGGCACGTGCCTCTTCCATATGCCCAGGCCAGGAGGGGTCCCACACAGAATGCACAGCGTGCCCGTGGACAAGATACGGCCGTTGTCGGGGGGAGATAGTGGAAGAGTCCCTGGGCCGGGCACAGAGTGTGGTGGGCTGTGGTGTGGAGAAGTGGGGTCCTCTGGCCATGCCCCCTGGGCCTGGGTCAGCGTGGTGCTGGAGACCTGGGCTGGTTGATGTTGACCTGGGCGGGTCCCTCACAGACACCTTGTTTTCTCGGTAGGATGTTCTTTGGCAAAAACAAGGTGATGATGGTGGCTTTGGGCCGGAGCCCGGCTGATGAGTACAAAGATAACCTGCATCAGGTACATCACCAGCCCTCGGCGGGGGGGCGGGCAGAGCTGCCTACTGCTGCTCCCCATGTGCCCCGAGCCACGTGGCGGCCCCTGGTAGGGAGAGCAGGGCTCGGGTTTTCCATAACCTCCAGACCGAGGGAGCAGCCGCCTTCCCCCAGCCCACGATGTCTCGCGCCCTGGCCACGCGTCCCCGGTGGGTGCAATCCCTCTGGTAGAGCGCCGGTGCTGGCCCGGTGCGAGCGGACTGGCACGCTGTGGCTTGCAGGTCAGCAAGAAGTTGCGGGGTGAAGTCGGCCTCCTTTTCACAGACCGCACCAAGGAGGAGGTGAATGAGTAAGTGGGGGGGACCGGAGGAGGACGGCAGGGGAGGGGGGACCCCAGGAGGGGTGCCACTGCCTTGGAACTGGCCCCTGGAAGCGTCCTCACAGGTGGGTGGGCTGTGACCAGGCCCTTCTCTGCCCTCTGCACGGAGTTGCCGGCTGGCAGCTGGCCAGTTCTGGGGGAGGGGCCACGAGGAGCCCCCCCTCCCACTACTTTCTTCTTCCCTAAGGTGGTTCACAAAGTATGCGGAAATGGACTACGCGCGAGCTGGGAACAAAGCCACTTTCACCGTGAGCCTGGACCCAGGGCCGCTGGAGCAGTTCCCCCATTCCATGGAGCCACAGCTGAGGCAGCTGGGCCTGCCCACTGCCCTCAAGAGAGGTATGGCTGTCCCCGCAGCTCATGGCCACGGCTAAGGGCGCAGGGGTCAAGCACCTCCATTCTGGCTCAGCGAAGCATTTCTTGCTGCTGCCGTTTTGATTCATTTATTTGACAGGCAGAGTGACAGGTTTTCCACCTGCTGGTTCACCCCCCAGGTGGCCCCAGCAGCTGTGGGCCCGGCTGAAACTGGGAGCCTAGAGCTCCACCTGCGTCTCCCATGTGGGTGGGAGGGGCTGAGGCACTTGATTAGCAGGAAGCAGCACTCTGGTGTGGGATGGGGGTCCCCAGCAGCCGCTCACCCACCCCTCAGCGAGGTATTTCTGTAAGCCCCACCCTGTTAGGTGACAGTGAGTGAAGAGTGCCCGCTCACAGCTGGGGTGAAAGTGGATGGCACTTGCAGCCAGGGCGTGCGTGGGAGGGCTGCAGGGGGCAGCCGCTGCCTCGTGTGCTGGAGCTGGGAAGGCGGAGGAGCTTGCCTGATTCTTGCCAACTCTGCGCAGTGAGCAGCAAGGCTGTGTGGGCCATCCGTGCCCGGAGTAACTCGGGGCCAGCGTTATGGCACAGCTTTTCAAGTCGCCACTGGCGACACTGACAAGCTATATTGGAGTGCCAGTTCAAGTCCCAGAAACTCTGCTTCCAATGCAGCTTCCTGCAAATAAAGCAGCAGATGCTGGCCAAAGTGCCTGGTTCCCTGCCACCCGTGAGGGAGACCAGGATGGAGTTCCAGGCTCCTGGCTTCAGCCTGGCTCAAACCTGGCTGTTCCAGGCATCTGGAAAGAACCAGTGAATGGAAGGTCTCTCTCTCCCTCTCTCTCCCTCTCTCTCCCTTTCTCTCCCTCCCTTCCTCCCTCTCTCCCTCCCCCCCCTCCCCTCCCCACAAATAAAGTCATAACTTTAGAAGTAACTCGGGGCCACCTCCGCAGGTGTGGTGACCCTGCTGTCTGACTATGAGGTGTGCAAGGAGGGCGACGTGCTGACGCCGGAGCAGGCCCGGGTCCTGGTGAGTCTGTCCGCGGGGCTGTGCTGGGAGCATCCCTCTTGCCTGCCACGGGCATCCCCCCCCACACCGGATCTGCGCTCGCGTCTCCCAACTCCCGGCTTGCCGTGTCTCTTGCAGAAGCTTTTTGGGTATGAGATGGCTGAGTTCAAGGTGACCATCACATACATGTGGGATGCCCAGTCTGGAAGGTTCCAACAGATGGGAGACGACTTGCCAGAGGGCATGTCCGAGTCGGCGACAGAGTCGGAGGAAGATGAGAATGACTGAGTTGTGGCCTCTGGACGGCAGGGCTTGGCTGGACGTGCGGCGGTGCCGGGAGCAGCTGTGACTGAAGTCAAGGGAGGGCCACGGGGACTGTGCTTCTGCAAAGAATAAACTCCACCCACAGGCGCTCCCTGTGGACGAGAGACTTTTCCCCGGAGAGAGGCCTTTGGATTTGTGCTGGTCTGTAGGGGCAGCCGAGGGCGACCATCCCCTGGCTTCCCAACCCTGCAGGCCCTTTGCTTGAAACAAGGATTCGCTGAGAAAATGGGTCCCTGGCTGCCCCTCCCATCCCTCCACCTGCGTCCCCTCCCCTACCAGGACTGACAGTGGCGAGAGCGAAACCACTGCTGGGGTTTGGGCGAGTGTTGAAAGTGGCCCAGTGCCCCAGGAATGTCACTCTGCGTGGCTGACGGGGGGGTCTCGCCCCCGTTGCCTGTCTGTAGGTATCTGGCCAAAGCGCTGAATGAGGACCTCCATCTCCAGTGCACAGCGCTCTCTTCCATCATCACAGGTGTGAGGGCCACGCCCAGCCCCACTGTGGAGACCCTTGTGGGGGCAGAGTGCCCCGCGACTTGCTCCAAGGCCTGCCTGCCCCCCAGGTCTGCGCCGCAGCCTGGCCCAGTGCCGCTTTATTCAGCAGGAAGGGCTGGGTAGGGCTCAGGCCCGGCCACCTCACTGCGAAGGCAGCTGGGAGCATTGCAGGAATGTGGGAGATAAACGGGATGCAGCAGAGGACGCGCTGGGTCAGCTCCAGGCCAAAAGCCATCAGGGTGAGAAGGAAAGAGATGGCCGGCGGGGCCCTCTGCACCCCCAAGTCAGGCCTGGGCCTAGCGGAAGAGTTGAGGTGCTCTGGGCAGCCAGGTGCCAGGCGTGAGCAAAGGCCTCCGTGACACACCCGAGCCCACCCCTGCTAAGATGCAGACTGTGAAGCCCCGCCCCCAGGCCGTGTCAAAGCTGAGTAAACCTGGGGTGGTTACTTGACCTTCGGCTTCTACTCCCTTTGCTTCGCTGCGCAGTTGTGGGAATCAGATGGTCTGTGAAGTGCTTTGCTCCAAGCCTGGCGCGTACCGTTACCAGGTGTTCACTCAGCCATCGCCGTAGAATGCCCACGCTGGAGAAGGGGTCAGGGCAACGGGGCAGCAAAGGAGTGAAGCTTGCCCCACTGCTCACTGTGCTGTGCGTACAGACACTCTGTCTCCAGGGTGGGCTGCCGGGGGGCACTGGGTGCTAAATGTTTAGCAAGGTTTGAGTCAGACCCACACCTGCCTCCCTTGTGCGGTTGTGAGGTCTCAGTGGAGGCAGCTTCCTCTTGGCTGGTCACCACCAGGTGGAGCTGGGCTGTGAAGAGATGTCACAGGAAGCAAAGGCACTTTCAGGAATAAGCGCACACTAACCCTTCCACTCCCACACCTTTCTGCATTTAAGGGGCAGGGGCAGGGGCAGGCGCTGTGGCGCAGCGGGTTAAAACCCTGGCCTGCGTCCTGTATGAGCACCGGTTCAAGTCCTGGCTGCTCCACTTCAAATCCAGCTCTCTGCTGTGGCCTAGGGAAGCAGAAGGTGGCCCAAGTCCTTGGGCCCCTGCACCCATAGTAGGAGACCTGGAAGAGGCTCCTGGCTCCAGCGTAGCTCAGCTCTGGCTGTTGTATTCATCTGGGGAGGAACCAACAAATGGAAGACTTATCTCTGGCTCTACCTCTCTAACTCAAATTAAAAAAAACAGCAGAGTGTCCCGCTGCAAGTGGTGGTCTGTCCACCAGAGGGCAGCCGAGGTCAAGCTGGCAGAGTCAGCCGTGATTGACGTGCAAGGCCATCAGAGCAATGGCCTTGTAGTGGTCCTCTTTCCAGCAGGTGGGGAGGTGGCACAGGGGTCCGTCCAGGAGAGCCACCCGTGCTGCAGTCCCAGAAGCACGGAAGAGCAGCCCAGTGTCAAGTGCAGGTCCTTTCTGAGCATCTGTGCAGCTCTCTGAGCCCCCTCAGCTTGGTGTTTTAGTCTGGCCGGGGCAGAGGGGATGAGTCAGCAAGAGTTTTCACTTTTAACCTGTTCCACCAAAAGTCAACCGCCCCGCCCCCCGAACTCCTGTGTGTCTACACTCTGAGCCCTGACGAAGGACCTGTGATAAGCCCCAGCTCCACTCCAGGCTCTGACCGTGGCTGTGCCACCTCCTTTCCCTGCTCGGCGAGGAAAGGAAAGCCCGCCTGCGGGCCTCACATCCTGAACACAGGCGGGAAGGAGCCAAGGACCCTGGTCGTGCTTTGTACACTGAGCAGAGCCGGTGGCGGCAAACCACGAGGAGGCCTTGGCTCTCCAGCACTGAGGCCTGGGCCCTGGCAGTCTAACGGGCAACTCGAGAGCCACTGTTCAGACAGTGGTCCTCAAAGCTGGCCGGATGCTCAGAAGCCGGTGGCGGGCAGGGGCAGGACACGGGGGGTCCCCAATAAGGAATTGTTTTCTTTTTTGTGTTTATCTTGGGGCCAGCATTGTAGTGCAGTGGGTTAAGGTACCGCCTGCAATGCCAGTATCCCATATAAACCCTAGTTCGAGTCCCAGCTGCTCTACTTCTGATCCAGCTCCTTGCTAATGGACCTGGGAAGGCATCAGGGCATGGCCGAAGTGCCTGGGCCCCGGCACCCACGTGGGAGACCTGGGTGGAGTTCCTGGCTCACGACTTCGGCCTGGCACAGCCCTGGCGGTTATCACCATTTGGAGAATGAAGCGACAAATGGTAGATCTCCATCTCTGTCACTCTTTCAAATAATTTTTTTTTAATTTATGTATGTATTTGAAAGGCAGAGAGAGAGGGAACGATCTCCCATCTGCCGATCCATTCCCCAAACGCCTGCAGCAGCTAGGGCTAGGCCAGGCCAAAGCCAGGAACTCCCATCTGGGTCTGCCACGTGGGCCGTCATCTGCCCCCTCCCAGGGTGCAGCTTAGCAGGCAGCTGGGTGCAGGCAGAGGCAGAACTCCCATCTCAGCTGTCTGAGACAGGTGCAGGTGTCCAGGGCACACAAAGTGGATCCAGTTCCATGATCTGCTTGCATCCTTGGCCATCTCAATAAAGTCTGCAAGACCCTTGAACTGCTTTTACCCTCCTCCCAGCGGGGAGATGTGGGAGATCAAAAAGCAAGCGAATGAATCAAGTTGCACACAAATTAGCCCAGTGAGACGCCAGGGTCTGCAGCCCAAGCCCCCAAAGCCTTTCCCAGAGCCTCACAAGGAGGGGAAGGGGCTCACTGAAGCTCACAGGAAAGCAGGCACCTGGATCAGAGCAAAGGGAAGCGCTGTCTCTCAGCAAGCAAAGCAGCTCCGGGTATCCCCCACCTCGAGTGAACCCCTGCCACGTCCTGCCCGGACAGTGCTGTCTCAGCTCACCGATTCCTGCAGATACCAACGTGTTTCAGCTCAAGAAGCAGCCGTCAGGATGTTCCCCATCCTTGTCCCCATCTTGAACTTGCCAGGCATTCGGGAGTGGAGCGGTGGATGAACACTGGGTCTGTCTCTCAAGTAATAATCACAGAAACTGACAGAGAGAGGGAGGGAGAGAGAGAGATCTTCCATCTGCTGGTTCCCTACCCAAATGCCCACAGTAGCCAGAGCTGGGCCAGGCCAAAGTCGGGAGCCAGGAGCTATCTGAATCTCCCACAAGGGTGGCAGAGACCCACATGCCTGGATCAGCATCATCTGCCTTCCCAGACACATTGGCAGGAAACTGGATCAGAAGTGGAGTAGCCGGGACTCAAACCGGCACTCCGATATGAGGTGCTGGTGTCCAGCAGAGGCTTTTTCCCTCTGTGCACGATGCCCACCCCAACACACCAGTTTGTTTACTCGTTCATAAGTGGAGTGATTGTTTCCAGTGACTGTTAGGAAAGAACTGCTATGAATGTTTGTGTACAAGTCTTTGATTTATTTCTCCTTTGTATACAGCTAGGAGTGTGACTGCTAAGTCACACACAACGTGTATTTTTAACTTTATTCTTAAATGCCAAAGAACTGCTTTCAGGAGGGGTAACTCCAATCAAAAGACCGATCTTCTGTATAACACATGCATGGAAAGACTCGGGGGGTAGCTGTGGGCTGTGATGCCAGCATCCCATAGGGGCACCAGTTCAAGTCCTGGCTGCTCCTTCTGATTCAGCTCCCTGCTAGTGTGCCTGGGAAAGCGCAGAAGATGCTCAAGTACTTGGGCCCCTGCTACTCACGTGAGAAAGCCAGATGGAGCTGGCGCCGTGGCTCACTTGGTTAATCCTCCACCTGCGGTGCCAGCATCCCATGTGGGCGCTGGTTCTAGTCCCAGCTGCCCCTCTTCCAGTCCAGCTATCTTCTGTGACCCAGGAAAGCAGGAGGATGGCCCAAGTGCTTGGGCCCTGCACCCGCATGGGAGACCAGGAAGAAGCACCTGGCTCCTGCCTTCGGATTGGCACAGCACCGGCCGTAGCAGTCATTTGGGGAGTAAACCAATGGAAGGAAGACCTTTCTCTCTGTCTCTCCCTCTCACCATCTATAACTCTACCTGTTAAATAAAAAATAAATTAAAAAAGAAAAAAGCTGGATGGAGTTCCAGGATCCTGGCTTTGACCTGGTCCAGTGCTGACTATTACAGCCATTTGGTGAGTGAACCAGCAGATGGAAGGTCTCGCTCTCTTTTTCTCTCTCCCTCTCTCTATATCAGTCTGCCTTTCAAATAAAATTTTTTTTTATGTAGTCTCTTTGGGGCCGGCTCTGTGGTGTAGCTGGTAAAGCCACTGCCTGCAGTGCCGGCATCCCATGTGGGTGCCAGTTCAAGTCCCGGCTGTCCAGTTCCAATCCAGCTCTCTGCTGTGGCCTAGGAAAGCAGTAGAAGATGGCCCAGGTGCTTGGGCCCCTGCACCCATGTGGAAGACCCAGAAGAAGCTCCTGGCTCCTGGCTCCTGGCTTCGGATGGGCGCAGCTCTGGCCGTTGCAGCCATCTGGGGAGTGAACCAGTGGATGGAAGATCTCTCTCTCTATCTATCTATCTGAAACTCTGCCTTTCAAATAAATAAATCTTTAAATAAATAAAACGTGGTCTATTGATACAGAATAGTAAGCTATCGGCAATAAAAAGGAACATGCTCTAATGCATATAAAGTCATGAACAAATCTCAATCCACCCAGCTACATGAGGGGAAAGTTTGCATGTTATACAATACCATTTTTTTTAAGATTTATTTTATTTATTTGAAATACACAGTTACAGAAAGAGGTAGAGACAGACAGAGAGAGAGGTCTTCCATCCGCTGGTTCACCCCCAGATGGCCGCAATGGCCGGAGCTGCGCCGTTCCGAAGCCAGGAGCCAGGAGCTTCCTCCACATCTCCCACATGGGTGCAGAGGCCCAAAGACCTGGGCCATCCTCCACTGCTATCCCAGGCCATAGCAGAGAGCTGGATTGGAAGAGGAACAGCCGGGACTAGAACCAGCGCCCATATGGGATGCCGGTGCCTCAGGCCAGGGCATTAACCTGCTGCGCCACAGCGCCGGCCCCATACAATACCATTTATATCAAATCCTAGAAAAGACCATTCATACCGACAGAGCCGAGCAGCGATTGCCAGGAGCAGAATTTGGGGGTGGTAACCGACTACAAAGAAGCATTAAAGACCAACTGTACACTTTATTGTACATAAATTATACCTCAATAAAACTGAAGTTAAAGATTTATATTACTGCTGAAGGCAAGCTGAAACCGCAATAAGATAGCATTACACCCCACTTGAGAATAGTAAAAATTAAAGGAACTCAGAATAACTAGTTTCCCAGCAGAATGATTGATGGCTACTGTACTTCAGCATACTGGAGTGTGCTTTCTTATCAGAGGGCAAGTCTCATAGCCAGAGCATGGAACAGCGACTGATTTGGGTAAAACAGCCTTTGAGATAGACCTTGTCCCTAAAGTGTGGACAGCTACTTCACTGTGCACATAGCTATGGCCTTGGAGACAACCAGACTTTGTCCTTGACTAGATCTGATACCACAATAATTCTTTTTAAAATGTGAGTGCAGAGAAACACACACACACACACACACACACATGCAAGGCGAGCCATCCACTGGCTCACACACACACACACCCGCCGCAAAGAACCTGTAATCACTGGAGCTGGGTAAGGGCACGCAGCTCCTCCAGCCATCGTCTGCTGCCTCCCAGGGCGTGCCAAGGGACTCCATGATAAGATGTGGCTGTCCCTGTAAGGGGACTGAACCCCTGGGCCACACGTTTGCCCATGTTGTTTGTAAACAGCTTTATGGAGAAGCAGTTGGCACATTGTGCAATTCACTACCCAAAGTGCATAATGCAGTGTTTGGGGGTTGTGCAACCATCACGATCAATTTTTTTTTAAGATTTATTTATTGATTTGAAAGGTAGAGTTACAGAGAGGCAGAGGCAGAGAGAGAAAGAGAGATGGGGGGGGGTCTTCCATCTGCTGGTTCACTCCCCAGATGGCTGCAATGGCTGGGGCTGTGCCAATCTGAAGCCAGGAGCCAGGAGCTTCTTCCGGGTCTCCCATGCGGGTGCAGGGACCCAAGGACTCAGGCTGTCTTCTACTGTTTTCCAAGGCCATAGCAGAGAGCTGGATCAGAATTGGAACAGCTGGGCCTCAAACCAGTACCTACATAGGATGCTGGCATTGCAGGTAGCAGCTTTACCCACTAGGACACAGTGCCGGCCCCCAAGTAAACATCTAAAATAATAATAAATAAATGCCCTTTCCCACAATAGTTCATTTTTGGACATAATCCAAATTATGTGACTTTGATTCAGAAAGAATTTGCAAAGGATGGAAATCCTACCTGAGAGACTTGAAATTCAGCCTTTAAAAAAAAAAAAGATTTGTTTTATTTATTTGAGTTACTGAGAGAGGTAGAGACACGGGGTGGGGGAGTCTTCCTCTGCTGGTTCACTCCCCAGATAGCCACAATGGCCGCAGCTAAGCTGACCCAAAGCCAGGAGCTTCTCTGGGTCCCCCACATGGGTGCAGGGCCCAAGCACTTGGGCCACCTTCCACTACTTTCCCAGGTGCATTAGCAGGGAGCTGGATCTGAAGTGGAGAAGCCATATGGGCTGCAGGCTAGGGTTTTAACCCACTGCATCACAGCACCGGCCCCACAACTAATCTTAAATGAAACAATTTCTCACTACCAAATCAGCTCAAAGGACAAGCAACAGGAAGTTCAAGTTCAAAGCTGAGGGGAACACAAATAACCACAGTACCTAAGTGCCAAAGCCTCCTATTAGATATGTGATGCTTCCAGATACAGCAATTCTTTGGGGTTTGAATGAGACAGGGCACAGAAAAGTAGAACTTGATTTGCTGCTGCTTGGGCCACTTTAAGAAACTTTTCTCTCTAGAAGTCACCTTTTGAAATTGTGGTGTTTCTCTGAGAACTTGCTATTTGATGTTTAACAACTTCCAGCTGTGGCGTGTGCTGTCCTCAACTTCATCCCGTCAGGCCTTGTCCTTTGTGACTGGAGATGCAAGCCCGTGGCTGCCGCTCTAGGAGGCGTGGCATGTCCTGGGACCTGCTGGCCCCACATGAGGGCTGCCTGAGGGTCGAGGCTTCGGTTTTGTGTAATTCAAGACCTGCCGCTTTCTTCAGGTGTCCTTGGGTAGCATGCATTGCGAGTGCTTCCTTCCATGGCGCCATCACGGGACTGTGCTACGTCCTGGTGGCGGAACGCTGGGCTCCCCATCAATGCTGCTGTCACACTAGCGGTTTGTTTTTTAACAAAATTACTATTTTTAAAAGATTTCTTATTCTTTTATTGAAAGGCAGAAATAGAGAGAAGGAGAGAGAGAGAGAGAGATCTTCAATCTGCTGGTTCACTCTCCAAATGCATACAAAGCCGAGGCTGGACCGGACAGAAACCAGGAGTCAGGAGTTTCTTTCGGGTGTCCCACGTGGGTACAGCAGCCCAAGCACTTGGGCCATCCTCCACTGCTTTCCCAGGTGCATTATCAGGGAGCTGGATCCGAAGTGGAACAGCTGGGACTCAAACCGGCCCCTATATGGGATGCCGGCACTGCAGGTGGAGGCTTAACCTTCTACACCACAGCACTGGCCCAACAAAATTATTTATTTATTTATTTATTTATTTATTTATTTTTATTTGAAAGGCAGAGAAACAGAGAGAGACATACAGATAGAGATTTCCTGTCCCATGGCTTGGCCCTGCCTTGTAGCCATTTGGGGAGTGACCAGCAGAGGGAAGACCTCTTTCTCTCTCTCTCTCTGCCTTTGTCTCTGCCTCTCTGTAATTCTGCCTTTCAAATAAATAAATAAATCTTTAAAAACAAACAAACAAACATAGGGGCTGATCCAGTCGGGGTGTCTGGGAGCGGGGCTTAGTGGAAGGGTGTTCTCTGCTTCCTGGCTCACCAGGGGGCCCTCACTCTCCTGTGTGCCAGACACTAGACCACTGGCTGCCTGACCTTGGACTGTGAACCTGCAGAACTGTGAGCTGGGATGAGCCTTCCTTCCTCATAAATAGCACATCCCAGCCATTGTAGATCGAGTAATGAAAAAGCTGACTCATGCAACCCCCAGGGGAGAATGGGAGCAAATCTTTGCAATCTCATACCAGCTAAAGAACATATAACTAGAATATGACAAGTGTAATTATCACTTGATAAAATATATACACAATTGAACAATGGGCAAAGGACGGAAATAAACGGTTCTCCAAGAAGATACACGAATGGCCAAAGAGCACATGAAAAACTATGAAACTACCCAGAAGAGAAGAGCAAAATCACAGTGACTCAGCAGGAAAAAGCAAATCAAACTGAGGCAGGAGAGAGCTAAAGGTTAACTCAGTGAAGTTTGAAAAGCAAATTCCAAGGGCTAGTTGTGTATGGGTGGGTCTTAGCAGGCAGGTTTAAGGGCACCTGTTCAAGGTCCAGGTGTTCCACTTCCCAACCGGCTCCCTGCTAATGCACCTGGGAAAGCAGCGGAAGATGGCTCAAGTGCTTCGGGCCCCTGCACCCTCGTGGGAGACCTGGAAGACGCTCCTGCCTCCTGGCTATGGCTTGGCCCAGTGCTGGCTGTTGCAGCCATTTGGGGAGGAAACCAGTGGATAGAAGATCTCTCTCTGTCTTTCCTCTCTCTCTCTCTCTCTCTCTCTGTAACTCTGCCTTTCAAGCAAATAAATAAATCTTTTTTAAAAAGCATATTTTCCTTTCCTATAATAAACCTTTGCAGTTGCAATTTTTGTGTGCGTGAGCTTCGTTCACTTCATTATCTGAGGCTCAAAAGGACCTGCTCCTGGTCCTCACCTGCCTGTTCACTCCCACAACAAAGCCACACCCACTTAAGTAAATAACAGGTGCAGCTGGGGCTTTGGAGAGCTTGGAATCTTCATAACCTGCTGGTGGGAATGTGCAGTGGAAGAGCCAACTTGGGTAACAATCTGGCAGGCTCTCAGAGATTAAACATAGAGGTTATACGGCCCAGGTAGGCCACTCCTTGCGTATCTAGCCGGGAGAAATGAAAACCTATGTCCCACAAAGATGTTCCCCTGAACAGTCACGGCGGCATCGTTCATAACCGACAAAAAGGGGGAACAGTCCTGTGAGAAATAAGCCCACTTGAGACCACCGACCCACTAACGAATGGACTCAGAAACACAAAGGAAGCAGAAGAGAGGCATCATGGGTACCTGATCAGCAGAGAGGTGACCAGCAGGTGGAAGCAGGCCCCCCCTCCCAGGTCACTCAGCTCCATTTACCCCTATTATTCAGGGATCCCGCTGCCCAGTTCCTCAATGGTTGAGCGACTTGGGAGTCACCATCTAAATGTGGTGCCTAAAGCAAGGGGAAGGGAGGCGATGGGGGCTGGGCGGTTACACGTGGGACTGAGGAGAACAAGTTTCTTCAAAAAGGAATGTAGCAGCCTTGGAAGCACATCTTATAAGCAACCCAGCATTTTTTAAAAATATTCATTTATTTATTTATTTGAAAGTCAGAGTTACACAGAGAGGCAGAGAGAGAGAGAGTGTGTGTGTGTGTGTGAGAGAGAGAGAGAGAGGTCTTCCATCTGCTGGTTCACTCCCCAATTGGCAGAGCCGATCTGAAGCCAGGAGCCAGGAGCTTCTTCCAGGTCTCCCACGTGGGTGCAGGGGCCCACAGACTCGGGCCATCTTCTACCGCTTTCCCAGGCCACAGCAGAGAGCTGGATCGGAAGTGGAGCAGCCGGGACTCGAACTGGAGCCCACATGGGATGCCGGCACCGCAGGCAGCAGCTTTACCTGCTGTGCCACAGCAACAGCACCAACAACCCAGCATTTACACTGCAAAGTCCTCCCCATACCCCAGATAGTCCCAGCCTCCCCCCACCACCACCAAGAAAGCACCCTGGGAGAATCACTTCTGCCCGGTGTGATAGCCCTGGGCAGTGAAATCTAGGGAGGAAGTTAAGCTAACTCACACTCAGGAAGTTCTTTGTCCAGAAGAGGGAAGGAGAACTGGATCCTCCCCTTCGAAACTCTCTCTCTACCTGCAGATTAGACACACACCCCCACCCCGGACTCTGCAGAGGCGCCCATCTGCTCTGACAGACACCCTACCTCATCACACCTGGTTCCTACCCCCGCCTCTGTCTCATGTCTGAATTCTTTCCTGCATGAACACAAGAACCTATCCCACTCATCTCTGCTAAGTGAGCTCATCAGTTGATCTACTTGGGTCTTCTTCCACTTAGCTCCCTTCCAGCTGGGGAGTAGGCCCTGGCAGCATGGCTGTACCTAGGCTAAGCTAAGTTCTTAGGAAAATACTCCACTGGGACATTTCTGAGAGCTCCGGCATCCATCAGCTGCGGAACAGGTGAACGAACGGAGCGCACTCTGCGGCAGCAGGAGGAACGGAGCGCGGGAGCATCTGCAGTGTGCGGGGGCCGCAGAGAACCTCAGGGCGGAGAAGCGAGTCGCCCTGCGGTGGGCTCCCACGGCTGTGAACGGTGCACAGAGGCCGGCCTGCCGCACAGAGGCCGGCCAGTGGCTCACAGAGACCGGGGGTGATGGGGAGACGACGGAGATTACCCCTGCTGAGTGCAGGGCTTCTTCAGGGGCGGTGAGAAGGCTCTAGAATGACCCTGCTGGTTGCACAACTCTACAAACACCAACGCCCATTGATGTACACACTTCATTGGCAAAGGTTACAGTATGCGGGGCATAGCACAAAAAAGCTCTTCTTATTTTTAAATTGTTTTTATGACAAAGATCATCTGTGGCCTGGCCACTTTTTATGTTATATTTTATTTTATTTTAAGTTTTTTGTTTATTTGAAAGGCAGACGGACAGAGAGAAAGAGAGAGACAAAGATCTTCTATCCGATGGATTATTCTCCAAATGGTTACAACAACCGGGGCTGGGCAAGGCAGAGCCAGGACCCTGCAGCTCCCTCCTGGTCTCCCCCATGGCTGGCGGGGCCCAGGTACCTGTGCCATCATCCGTTGTGCTCCCAGGCCGTTTCAGGAAGTTGGAGCAGAAGTGGAGCTGCCAGGACCCAAAGTAGCACTGCATTATGGGTTGCTGGTGTCACAGGCTGCAGGTTAACACACTGCACCACGATGCTGGCCCCAAAGCTGTTCAAAAACAGAGAAGAAGCAGGGGCCAGTGCCGCGGCTCACTTGGTTAATCCTCCGCCTGTGGCGCTGGCATCCCATATGGGCACCGGGTTCTAGTCCCGGTTTCTCCTCTTCCAGTCCAGCTCTCTGCTGTGGCCCGGGATGACAGTGAAGGATGGCCCAAAAATGCTTGGGCCCTGCACCCGCATGGGAGACCAGGAAGAAGCTCCTGACTACTGGCTTCGGATCAGCATGGCTCTGGCCGTAGTGGGCATTTCGGGGGTGAACCAACGGAAGGAAGACCTTTCTCTCTGTCTCTCTCACTGTCTAACTCTATCTGTCAATTAAAACAAACAAACAAAAAAACAGAGAAGCAGCAGCATTTAGCTGCTGAATCCCTGTGGGCAGTGCCCAGTGGGGAAGGCCACTCCGCGCCCTGATATTGAAAGACCATCTTACAGTGAGAGCCCAGCTCCCCGGGGAATGTTTTCGCTCACATGCCTGGTGCCGAGGCAGACTGCCAGCGGGGTTTGTTTGCCGCTGCTGAGGCGTGGCCGTGAGATGGGTCATCTGTGACGAGAGGTTCATGCTGGCTCCCGGTTCTGGGGCCTGGAAAGTTCAAACACACGGCACCAGCATCTGCTCAGCTTCTGCGGAGGCCTCGTGCCGCTTTAACCCAGGGCGGGAGGTGGAAGGGCCAGCGGCCACGTGTGGCAGGGACCCCCAGGGGAGGCCGCCATGCTGAAACCACCTGCTGACCTGCTCTCTGGCCGGTCCCGGGGGCTTGGCCACTCACTCAGGCAGAGAAGGAGCTCCCGCCCTCGGGAGCAGCATGGGTGGCCCCAGCACCATCACAAATGAGACCAGATTCCAGCAGGGTCTCCCCAGGGCACCCCACCCCCGCCCCCAGCAGGAGAGTGAGAAGGGAAAGGGGTGGAGCTGGAGGGAGGGCCCCTGGGCTGAGGCGCTGGCTCAGGGTCCGTTCTGGGCTGCTGGTTCCTGGAGACGGGGGTGGTGAGCACGGCCAGCGTCTCAAGTCACGTTCTGAACACCTTTCAGGAGCTACAGGAAGGCACGCGTGTCGGGCTCCGTAACTGCTTATGAGCAAGGTCATTGCTGCTTCACAGATACTTTTTTTTTTTTTAATTTTTTTGACAGGCAGAGTGGACAGTGAGAGAGAGAGACAGAGAGGAAGGTCTTCCTTTGCCGTTGGCTCACCCTCCAATGGCCGCCGTGGCTGGCGCGCTGCGGCCAGCGCACCGTGCTGATCCGATGGCAGGAACCAGGTGCTTCTCCTGGTCTCCCATGGGGTGCAGGGCCCAAGCACCTGGGCCATCCTCCACTGCACTCCCTGGCCACAGCAGATAGCTGGCCTGGAAGAGGGGCAACTGGGACAGAATCCGGCGCCCCAACTGGGACTAGAACCCGGTGTGCCGGCGCCGCAAGGCAGAGGATTAGCCTAGTGAGCCGCGGCGCCGGCCCACAGATACTTTTTAATAAGGCTATTTTTGCCTGACATGGTGACCCTCTGAAATGTGTACATGCAGATCGCCCATCTTCAGTGTTGAATCTTTTTTTTTTATTTGCAGTGCATATTTCTTTTTTAATTTGAAAGAGTAATGGGTTTTCTTCCTCAAGTGCCAGCAACAACCAGGGCTGGGCCGTGCCAAAGCCAGGGGTCAGGAACTGAATCCAGGTTTCGCACGTAGGAGGGGAGCCAGGACTTGAGCCATCACCTGCTGCCTCCCAGGGTGCACGTCCACAGGAAGCTGCCTTGGGAGCAGAGGCGGGACTCCATCCCAGGCACTCCAGTATGGACTTGGACATCCCGAGTGCCGGCTTAACCCCTGGCCACAATGTCCACCCAGGTGTTGGACTCCATAAGGCATTCATTGTGGTTTCAGAGGAGTCCGCTTGACAAATGAAACTTCCAAAAGTTTTATTTGTATTGTGTGAATTGGATAGGAGAAACATTTAATGACTGGGATCAATGGATTTGCTATTTTAAGTGTCTGGCATGGATATAAACCTGCATTATTTTCTATTAAATATTTCAATGATTGAGACCACACATACTGCTTTACTCATTTGACGTGCCTGAAAACACAGAATAAAAACTCAGTAACTTTAATCCTGAAATGTTACTTAATTTAAATCAAAGGTCATGTGTCAAAGTAATATAAAAATAAACCTCCTGCATCACACAAGTCATTATTTTCAGACACAGTTCGATTGTAGAAGTTAGCAATCAAGCCAAAATGCACATGCACATGGTAGTTCATATGTTATCTCCACATGTGTCCAGTGATGCCATTACATTCCTCAGGATAAATTCAAATACTGCCAAATGTTATGAATAACTTATACATTTATTATAAACCTTTTTTTTTTTTTGAAAGGCAGAGCCACAGAGATAGAAGGAAAGACAGAGAGAGAGAGAGAGAGAGAGAGAGAGATTTTCCATCTGCTGATTCACTCCTCAGATGGTAGAAGCCAAGAGCCCAGGACTTCTTCAGGGTCTTCCACGTGGGTGCAGAGGCCCAAGCACTTGGGCCATCTTCTGCTGCTTTCTCAAGTGCATCAGCAGGGAGCTGTATCTGAGGTGGAGCAACCAGACTCAAATTGGCACCTATATATGATGCCAGGGTCACAGGCAGAGGCTTAACCTGCTAAGCCACAATGCTGGGCCCTATTATCTTTTTTAAGATATTTATTTTATTATTTTATTTCTTTAAAAGATATATAGAGATGGAGAGTCAGAAAGACATCTTCCTGGCCCAAGTCCATGGGTCTCTGCATCTGCATGGGAGACCTGGAAGAAGCTCCTGATTCCTGGCTTCGCATCAGCCCAGCTCTGGCCATTGTGGTCATTTGGGCAGTGCACCAGTGGATGGAAGACCTCTCTCTGTCTCCCTCTCTCTGTAACTCTGCTTCTGCTAAGCCCTGGTCATTGCCTGGGCAAACCCTGGCTATGGCAGGCATTTGGCAGAATCAGCAGATGGGACGTGGATTCCTGCCTGTCTCTGTTTTTCTGCCTTTCAAATAAATAAAAATAAATAAATGATTTTATTAAAAACAAACTGCTAGTGCGACAGCAGTGTTGATGGGGAGCCCAGCGTTCCATCAGGACGTAGCACAGTCCCGTGATGGCGCCATGGAAGGAAGCACTCGAAATGCACGCCACCCAAGGACACCTGACAAACGCAGGCAGGTCTTGAATTACACAAAACTGAAGCCTCGACCCTCAGGCAGCCCTCATGTGGGGCCGGCAGGTCCCAGGACATGCCACGCCTCCTAGAGCGGCAGCCATGGACTTGCGTCTCCAGTCACAAAGGACAAGGCCTGACGGGATGAAGTTGAGGACAGCACACGCCACAGCTGGAAGTTCTGGAAGTTTCAGGCAAATCTGGGGATTTTAAAGGAGACAAAAAGTTTGGAAAGCGGCCCAAGCAGCAGTAAGCCAAGTCCCACTCCTGTGTCCCCTGTCTCATTCAAATCCCGAAGAATTACTGGTATTTGGATCCATCACATATCTCGTTGGAGACTTTGGCACTTAGTACTGTATGCTTTGAACTTGAGCTTCCTGTTGCTGATAGTGCGTGCCCTTTGAGCTAACTGATTACGAGAACCCAGCAGAGAGAAACTTTTATTTATTGATTACAATTTTTATTTATTGGTGAAGCAGAGACCGAGACAGAGATCCAGAGAGAGCTCCCATGTGTCATTCACTCTGCAAATGCCCAGAAGAATGAGACAGGTCTAAGTCAGAGGCTAGGAGTGGAGCTCAATCCAGTTCTCCCACGCGGGTGGCAGGAACCCAACGCTTGCACCACCCCTGCCTCCCAGGGGCCGCCCTGGCAGGAGCTAACCAGAGTCAGGAACTCAGTGGTCAAGAGGTCAATATTCGTCCCTAGAGAGCCTGGGTCTGATTTTCAGCTTCTGGCTCCTAATGTGGCCCAGGCTCTGCTGCGGTGAACATCTGGGGAGTGAGTCGGCGGAGGGGGCGGTCTGTGTGTCGCCTTCTGTCTAAATGTTTCAAAAAAGAACAACAGTGATGTAATATCACAGGAACAACTCAAGGACGAAGTCTGCTTGTTGTCTCCAAGGTCACAGCCATCTCCATGGCCAACAAACTGGCCGCCCTGGGAACAGCCTTGGTGCAGCAGGTTAAGCTGCCGCCTGTGGCACCCTCACCCGGTACTGGAGTGCTGGTTCCTGTCCCAGGTGCACGCACTATCAACCCAGCTCCTTGCTAACCCGCCTGGGAAAGCAGTAGATGATGGCTCAAGGCTCCGGGCGCTGCCACCCACATGGGAGACCAGGATGGACTCCTGGCTCCTGATTTTGGCCTGGCCCAGCCCTGGCTGGTGCAGCGACTGGGGAGTGAACCAGTGGGTGGCAGATCTCACTCTCTCTGTTTTTCCCTCTCTCTGTCACTGAAGCTTTCTAACAAATCCTTTTTTTTAAGAAAGGTATTTTCCCTCGGGTGTAGAACCCAAGGCTCACAGTTGTCACTGGTAACTGGGCTGGGGGAAGCAACCCGTGCCAGGGGGGCGGCAGCCTTTGGCTGGCGAGCCTCAGCCTCGGGGCCACAGGACACTGAGGTCACCCACCCCCTGCACTCTGCTCCATGTGCCCCCCAGCCACAGCGGGGAGCTTAGGCGCTCTAGCCCTGAGTCTTGGGACTGGCTCACAGCTCCCACACCCAGTTCACTTCCGGGGACAGGCCACCCCAAACCAAGGTCATCGGCGAGAAGCCACAGCCATGCGGAAGTGAAAAGAAGTGTCGATGCCCGTGCAGCACACATCCGTGGGCCCCGCCGCTCGCCCTGCCCCTACCGCCGGATCCCACCTCCAGCCCCGCCCCCACTGCCAGCCCCGCCCTGTCCCCGCCCCAGTAGGCCCCTAGCCCCTCCCATGGTGGGCGTGGCCTGACCACCCTTAAACACCAGTCCAGCGGCTCTACCCGCGGGCCCTCAGCCGACAGCTGTGACCTGCGCCCGAGCAGCCAGGCCTGCCGCCGCCGCCAGCATGTCCTGTCCGGTGAAGAAGCGCCTGCCCGCCACCGTGCTGGGCGCCATGGAGTTCGGGCGCCGCATGGACGCCCCTTCCAGCGCCGCGTCGGTGCGCGCCTTCCTGGAGCGCGGCCACAACGAGATAGACACGGCCTTCGTCTACGCAGAAGGCCAGTCTGAGACCATCCTGGGCGGCCTGGGGCTCGGGCTGGGCGGCGGCGACTGCAAAGGTAAGGGCTGCCCCTGACAGCCGACCTTCCCGACAGGCCCAGACCCACCCCCCAGCTCCGAACCCTGGTGTCTCCTGGAACAGCTCTGCTGGGCCCTCCTCTGGAGCACTGAGAACTCCAGACCCTCGATGTAGGAGCCTCAGCGGCTCCCGACTCCCTGGTCGGCAGAACCCTGCCCTTCCCACCCTGGCGCCGGTTGGCACAGCTCCCAGCAGACTTAGGAACGCCAGGCAGACCACGTAGCGGAGACCTGCTTCCTGCATAGCCCGGGCCAGTCTCGCCCCAGGCCCTCGACTTTGCTCCCAGGGCCCTGTTGGATTGGCAGCACCACCTACACCCGGGTGCCGCGGTGGCTCCTGAGCAGATGGGGAGTGGGGAACAGCGTCTGCGGCCTCCCCTTCTGGGCTCTGTCTGAGGCTCCAGGATCCACACCCACCCTCCTGCAAGCCCAGACCCAGGGCGCCTGGGAGAGAGCCCCTGGAGAAGTCAGGTCTGAAAGGAAACATTGCAGGCCAGCTCCCTCTCCCGACTTCCTGCTGCTGCATCCCTGGGAGGCAGCTGTGATGGCTCTAGTTGGGTCATTGTCGCACAGGTGGAAGACCCAGATCCAATTCCCAGCCACCAGGCATTTGGGAGTAAACCAGCAAACGAATCAGAAATCCATCCTGTCTCTCTGTCAAGAAGGAAAGGGGTGGGGGGAGAGGAGGAGGAGAGGAAAGAGAGCTGCAGGCAGTGGGCACGAGTGTGCAAAGGCACTGCGTGGCTGTGTGCTGGAGGAGCCACGGCAGCTTCGGGAGGCTGTATCATGGGGGCCTGCTGACTCTGAGGCCGTCGGAAGAGGCCGGAGCCCTGCCTGGCACACACAGGGCAGCCTCAGAAATGTCCCTGGTGGCTTTGCTTGCATTGGCACATGTGGCCTCCTTGCACGCTGAGCCTTTGTCCCCGGTTCAGATGAGAGAGCCCCACCACCCTCGGCCACGTGGACCTCCGTGGCCTCTCTGCGGATCCCCCACTGCCTCCCAGGGAGACGCTGATCTTTCCCCTGCTTTGCTGTTTTCCTCTCCAACTCCTTCTCTTCCGTCCTTGAGGCCAGGCCCAGCGGGGTCCAGGTGGTCCTCAGATCTCAGATCTGAAGCCCCCATCCAGAAGGGGAGGGGTGGTGGTGGGAGGGGAGAGTCCCTCGTGAGCAGGTCTCAAACCCATTCTCTCCCAGGTCACGAGGGCTCTGCTCACTGCCTCTACCCAGCAAGTGACTTTCTAAGCATGAAAAGTGTGAGAGGGTCTCTCCTCTTCCTCCTCCACCAGCCAATCCCCGGAGGGGCTGGGGAATATGTACGGAGCTCCCCGCACTGAGCTGGAGGCCAGCCATGTGCCTGTCCTACGGGGATGAGTCTGCCTGACCCCTGCCTCTCCTTCCTTGGGGCCCTCATGGACGCCTCTCACATCTCTGTCTTGAATCCTGCTCAGCCTCCTTACTGGTCTCCCTGTTTCTAGACAGGCTTTTGTCCATGCTGCCTTCAGGGCCATCTTCCAAGCCTACCAGGCTGAGCACTGGGCGCCTGTCCTACAAGCATTCAGAGGCTCCTATGGGCCCCTGTGTCAGGATTCCAGAGAGTGCACCCAGGTCCGGGACCTGGTCTGCGGCCCTTCTCTTGCTCTGTCTCTCCCTGGACTTGGGCAGGGGCTCCCACACGCGGCGCTCCTGCCTCCTCCTTTAACCTGTGTCCCACGCTCTAGACGAGCTTCGCCCAATTCACAGACGGCAGCCTCTGTCTAGCCAAAGCCTTCCTGAACTCCCAGGCAGGCTCCCGAGTCTGTGCACTGGGCTTTTTCTTTTTCTTTTTTTTTTTTAAGATTTATTTTACTTATTTGAAAGACAGAGTTGCAGAGAGAGATAGACAGACAGAGAGGTCTTCCATCCACTGGTTCACTCCCAAATGGCCAGAACGGGTGGAGCTGGGCTGATGTGAAGCCAGGAATCAGGAGCCTCTTCCAGGTCTCAAATGTGGGTGCAGGGGCCCAGGCACTGGAGCAGCTTCTGCTGCTTTCCCAGGCCATAGCAGGGAGCTGGATTGGAAGTGGAGCAGTGAGACTCGAATCAGTGCCATATGGGATGCTGGCATTGTAGGCTGGGGCTTTAACCCACTGCGCTACAGCGCCGGCCCCTGCCCTGGGCTCTCCTAGCAGAGTGGCCCTTACACCGTGAGCCCTGGAGGGCAGGGAGCATGTGGCCTCAGGGCCAGGCCTGGCCTGTGCAGCTCACCAGAAATTGTCCCTGTGGTGGGGACCTCCCAGCTCTTCCTGACCACGCTCAGCCGGGTTCTGATCAAGCCTCAGGAGCTCCCTACAGTCAGAGCCATTCCCACGCCGACTTTCAAGGTGAGGGGATGGGGACTCAGAGAGGAAAAGTAACAAGTTCAAGGCCCCGGAGCTGGGGACGGCAGAGCTGAGATGTGCAGCAGGTCTCTCTCTTCACGGTTCCACCGCACCCCGTCTGATGCTTGGGAAACTGACATGAGCCTCCATTTGTCTCCCTTCCAAGTGAAAATCGCTACCAAGGCAATTGCAATGGATGGGACGACATTGAAACCCGACAGCGTCCGGTTCCAGCTGGAGACGTCGCTGAAGCGGCTGCAGTGCCCCCGCGTGGACCTCTTCTACCTGCACATGCCTGACTACAGCTCCCCACTGGAAGACACGCTGCGCACCTGCCACCAGCTGCACCAGGAGGTGAGGGCGGCCCTGAGCTTCTTCTCGTCCTGTTCCCACCGGGAGAGTGGGGGCAACCGGGGCAGTCCCAGAGAGGAGTGGGAGCACGGCACGTCCCGCGTGCTCCTTCCTGGTCTCCTGGGCAGCACTGGTCTGACCGCAGCCTCTCCCCGCAGGGCAAGTTTGTGGAGCTGGGCGTCTCCAACTACTCCTCCTGGCAGGTAGCCGAGATCTGCACCCTGTGCAGGAGCCGCGGCTGGATCCAGCCCACCGTGTACCAGGTGAGGGCTGCGCTGTGGACCGGGGCTGCAGGGTTCTGCTCTCCTGGGATCCTGCGCCCTATGGACGGCCCCTGCACTCCGATCCCTCCATGAACAGATCCCAGGTGGCGCTGGCACTGGCACACGTCCTAGCTCCTCAGCTGGGCCCAGGCACCTGCTCCCCCCAAGCTCGGGTGTGCACTAGGTGCCTGCCTTCCCCGCTTGGCTTCCCACTGCAGCCTGGCACGGTGCTCCCCTCCCTGGGAGGAGCACTCAGGTCTCACCCAGGTGGCTCCTCCCTGGGAAGCTTTCCCCATGGCTCTCAGGCCTCCCCAGCCCCGACCTCCCCCTCCCTCAGTCAACAAATGATTGTCCTCCACGCGGTGAGCACCAGGCGTGGGCCCAGAGCTTCCCACTGTACATGGATGGCCTCTTTCCATGGTTGCACCTGTTTACTGTCTGCCTTGCTCTAAGTTATTATTGGAGGGACATGGTCTTTAGGCTGTGGGGTCTCTGGTACTGAGCCAGAGGGTGCCTAGCACTGTGGTTGAATGAAGGAATTCTCCTTAGACATACGCACCCCGTAAGTATATGCCACATCCCTGATGGTTGATGTGCTAGGATGGTAAGGACTGAACGGAGGGTCCCACAGGGTACTGTGGGCCCCCCTGCAGCTGGTGCCTCTCCCCCAGGGCATGTACAACGCCATCACCCGCCAGGCTGAGAAGGAGCTGTTCCCCTGCCTCAGGCACTTTGGGATGAGGTTCTACGCCTTCAACCCTTTGGCTGGTATGCATCCCCCTGGGGACAGCTCTCCTGGGGTGGGAGCCCAGGCCCTGCTCTGTCTCTGCTGCTCCTGCCCCGGGGGACACCCAGCCAGGGCCTGGGAAGCAAGGGGGGCCATGGGAGGAGGGGGCAGGCAGCTTGCTGCCTTCTGTGGCCTCCCTCCAATCCTGGGGCTCCCACCTGTGGTCCAGGGCCCTGAGGGGTCTGGCCGCCTGTGGGAGGGCTCTGGGCCAGGGGTCTGACAGCAACCTTCTTGCAGGGGGCCTGCTGACGGGCAGGTACAAGTATGAGGACCAGGATGCAAAAATAAAGCCGGAGGGCCGTTTCTTTGGGAATAGATGGTCTGAGATGTACAGGAATCGGTGAGCTGGGGCTGTCTGTGTCTGGATTGGGATGGGAGGTGTCTAGCTGTTTGGGGGAATCTCTTGCCACCCGCACCTACATCTTTTGAACCATCCTGGAATTGCTGCAGCCTTGGTGGGGTTTCTTCTGCTTTTCTTGGGGCCTCTGTGAGGAGTGGGGGTCCTGGGCCCACGTGGTCTTCCACGTCCTAGCTCTGCCCTGAGAAGTCACCTGCCGGGCAGGAAAGACAGAACCAGAGCTGGAGGCTCAGGAGCCTGGGCCGGCCCTGTCTCTGCTCCATGGTGGCCCTGGGTCAGATGGGGGCAGGTGCGTGATTCTCAGGAGCAGAGATGTCGTCGGGGCCTCTGGGGAGGCTGATGTGGAGGGGACACGCCCCTCTGTGCAGCAGGGTAGGCGGGACTGCTGGCCGCCTGGCTCTCTGGCCCTGGCCCCCAGTGCCACCCCCGTGGGTCTGACCCCTGTGCCTGTCCCCACCCGCCCAGCTACTGGAAGGAGGAGCACTTCAAGGGCATCGCCCTGGTGGAGAAGGCCCTGCAGGCTGCATATGGCAGCAGCGCCCCCAGCATGACCTCGGCCGCCCTGCGCTGGATGTACCACCACTCCCAGCTGCAGGTAAGCGCGCTGCCCTGGGCCCCAGCGTCCGCTCCTCTAGGGGGCCAGAGGGGACTGCTAGAGTTTGTCTTATCTCTTTGTGAAATTTCTTATTTTTTTAAGATATGTATTTATTTGAAAGGCAGAGTTACAGAGAGGCAGAGGCAGAGAGGAAGAGAGAGAGATATATATATATAGAGAGAGAGGTCTTCCACCCTCTGGTTCACTCCCAAATGTCAGCAAAGCCCAGCACTGGGCTGATCCAAAGCCAGGAGCTTCTTCCAGGTCTCCCACGTGGGTGCAGGGTCCCAAGGACTTGGGCCATCTTCTACTGCTTTCCCAGGCCATAGCAGAGAGCTGAGTCAGAAAGTGGAGCAGCCAGGACATGAACCAGCGGCCATATGGGATGCAGGCACCACAGGCAGAGGCTTTGCCACAGTGCTTGGGTTGCAATTTGAACACAGCTTCAAGTGCAAAACCCATCAGTCTCACTCCTCTGCTGGGAGCTGGAGTTAGTTCTCTCTCTCCCTCTCATTTTCCCCAGTCTTCTTGGTCAAATCCTTTCTCCATCTGCATAGGACACTTGTATTGAGTGCCATGTACGAGGCTACTTGCAAATGAATTGGCAAAACAAACACTCAGGCATGCCGTGGAGGTGCCCACGGTCCACACCGGAGCTCTGGGTTCAGCTCCTGGCTCTGGCTTCTGACCCAGCTTCCTGCTAACGTAGACCAAGGGAGGCTGAATAGCTGGATCCCTGCCGCCCACAAGGGGACGCGTTTTGTGTCCCTATCTCCTGGCTCCCGCTCCTGCCCTCTCTGTCTGTCTGTTGCCTTCTCTGTCTCCTGATTTCTCAAATAATAATAATTAGAAAAACAGTTTTGGAAAACAGTTTAAATATAGATATATTTGGTGCCCAAAAAATCCCTTCAGCATGAAAGATCTCTCTATGTCTGTTGCTATGTCTGTCCAATATATGAAAAGTAATAATTAAATAAACATTTAAAAATTTTTTGAGGAGCCACCATTGTTGCTCAGCGAGTTGAACCACTCACTGACTGCAGTGCGGGCATCCCATAGAGACACCAGATGGAGCTCCTGGCTCCTGGCTCCAGCCTGGCCCAGCCCCTTGTGGCGAGTGAATCAGCAGACGGAAGGTCTCTGTCTCTTCCTCGCTCTGTAATTCTGCCTTTCAGATGAATAAATAAATAAAAATTTTAAAATATTTGTTTATTTGAAGGGCAGAGTTAGAGAGACAGAGACAGAGAGATCTTCCGTCTCCCAAGTCATTCCCCCAATGGCCACAATGGCCAGAGTGTGCCAATATGAAGCCAGGAGCCAAGAGCTTCTTCTGGGTCTCCCACGTGGGTGCAGGGGCCCAAGGACTTGAGCCATCCTCTGCTGCTTTCCCAGGGCACACCAGAGAGCTGGCTCAGAAGTGGAGCAGCTTGGACTTGAAATGGTGCCCATATGGGATGCCTCTGTCCCAGGCAGCGGTTTTACTCTCTACGCCATGGCACTGGCTCCAATTAAATAAACCTTTAAAAGAGTTTTGAATTCCATGCATACCAGAAACCTTCCAGCCACTCATGGACACTGTGTATTATGAAACATCTAAGCATGGGTTTCAAAACTCTTTTGAACCCAGATAGACTTTTCTTCCAATCCTGTTTCCATGACCTCCCTGCAGCGCCATCATGTGCAATAGGGCTCAGTAAATGGGAGCCGAGAGCTTTGCCTGACTTCTCACGCCCATAGCACTCTGAAAATAGAGAAGAGGGAGTCCAGGAGAGGTTAAAGAACCAAGTCGCGTTTGCACAGCTGCTGGGTGGCAGAGCTGGGCTCTGGGCAAGCAGGGTGGCACCCGGGCAAGGACACAGCCACAGAGTCACAAAGACACAGCCGCCCCCGACTCCTTGAGTCCTTTCTGGCACTAGAGGGAGTGACCAAACCGGGACACCACGGCGGGGCGGGCAGCTGGCTGGGCCGTGGGGGTGACGGCAGCCCCGGTGTGCACTGAGCTGACATCTGTGTCCCCCTTGCAGGGCGCCCACGGGGACGCGGTCATCCTGGGCATGTCCAGCCTGGCGCAGCTGGAGCAGAACCTGGCAGCCGTGGAGGAAGGGCCCCTGGAGCCGGCCGTCGTGGAGGCCTTCGAGCGAGCCTGGCACCTGGTTGCCCACGACTGCCCCAACTACTTCCGCTAGGCCGCTCACAGCTCAGGCTGCCATGGCCCTTATCTGAACGCCTTCTCCGTCCCGCCCCCCCCCCCCCCCGGCAGTCTCTGCCTTAGCTGAGGCCTCCAGACCCTCGGGGTCCATGCGCTCCCACTCCAGGCCCCGACCTGGGCCTGTGCCTTCGCAGTGCGGGCGGCCGAGGCCGATCCTGCAGGAGCTTTGCCTGCTGAGTGAGGCGGGCCCTTCCCTGGTGCAGCCTGCCCGGGTGAACCCCAACCTCGTCTCCTCTGCTGCTTGCAACTCATCCCGCAGCCCGCCCTGGGCCTGAGCGGGGGCTGAGCCAGGCGCTGGGTCTGAAAGGGCAGATGCGGTGGGAGGGGTCCCCAGGTCTCCTGGTCCCGGTGCCGGCTCCAGGCTGACCGCTCAGCAGTGGCTGCGGGCCCTCAGTCCTCCCCGGCCGCAGGGTGTCTCCCTCAGGAGCCTCGCTGGGTGCTTAGAAATGGGACCTCGGGGACGAGTCCCCGTGAGCGTCACCAGCAAGGACAAGGCCCCTCAGGAGGCCTGGCCCCTTTGTCACTGTCCCTGTCTCTGCCCTGGCTTCACTCTCACCCAGCTGAAGCCCCTGTCCTGCCCTCGGTAAGACTCGGCCTGGGCCTTGGCCTCCTTCGCTTGGGGTGGGGCACAGGCAGCCGGGTTCCGTGGCCTCTGCCAGTCCCTGGAGGCTGGGGGTAGAGGCCCAGGCCTGCTGGTGGCCCATCCCCCACGCGTCCAGTGTCTCCTGGCTTGGGTGAGGGCAGCTGGGGGCTAGCAGTTGGCATTCTCTCTCTCGAACTGACTTTCAAATAAATAAATAAATCTCTTTTAAAAATACCTATTCGTGGGATTATTTCCTAATACGGGTTTGTTGAGGCACAGGGAATAATATAACTTCAGTGTGTTGCAGTAACTGCACAGTAAGTCAGCTTCACGTTTTCATATTTGTGTTAATGGGATGCAAATAAATGTGTTATTTTTTTAATGGCAGCTAACTACAAAATTACTTATCTTTGATAGCATATTGGGTTTTATAATTACATAGGATTTGACTGGTGTTATACAGTCACAAATAATACACCTCAAATAAAACAATGAGACCGTATTGTTATAATTCACCAGATCAGGTTCAATAGATGTTTCTTTAGAAGGAATTACCTGCTTTTCTGTCCAGTCACCCAGTATAATGTCTTGCCCACTGTTAAGGGCTCAGTGAATTGCCACTGAACTTACTAAGAAAGAGCTGAGAAGACATGACTCTGTCAGCCAGAAGTCAAGGACCATCGGAATCCATGTGGAAAGAAGTGGTTAAAGGAGTGAGCTGTATGGGGCCACTGCTGTGGCGTAGCGGGTAAAGCTGCCGCCTGCAGTGCCGGCATCCCATATGGGCGTTGGTTGGAGTCTCGGCTGCTCCACTTCCGATCCAGCTCTCTGCTATGCCTGGGAAAGCAGGAGAAGATGGCCCAAGTCCTTGGACCCTTGCACCCGTGTGGGAGACCCGGAGAAGCTCCTGTCTTTGGACTGGCACAGCTCCAGCCATTGGGGCCATCTGGAGAGTGAACCACTGGATGGAAGACCTCTCTCTCTCTCTCTGCCTCTGACTCTCTGTAACTCTGCCTTTCAAATAAATAAATAAATCTTAAAAAAAAAGAGAAGTGAACTGTGTGTTGTATATTGCCAATATACTCAGATTTCAACAAAGCAAGAGATTAAGCCAAAAATACTAGCCCCAGAATAAACAAAGGCAGGGTTCACCAATAACAGCAAAAATGGAAATTTAAAAAAAGATTTATTTATTTGTTTATTTAAGAGACAGAGAGGCCAGCGCTGCGGCTCAGTAGGCTAATCCTCCGCCTTGCAGCGCCAGCACACTGGGTTCTAGTCCCAGTCGGGGCACCGGATTCTGTCCTGGTTGCCCCTCTTCCAGGCCAGCTATCTGCTGTGGCCAGGGAGTGCAGTGGAGGATGGCCCAGGTGCTTGGGCCCTGCACCCCATGGGAGACCAGGAAAAGCACCTGGCTCCTGGCTCCTGCCATCGGATCAGTGCGGTGCGCTGGCCGCAGCGCGCCGGCCGCGGCGGCCATTGGAGGGTGAACCAACGGCAAAGGAAGACCTTTCTCTCTGTCTCTCTCTCTCACTGTCCACTCTGCCTGTCAAAAAAAAAAAAGAGAGAGAGAGACAGAGATAGAAACAGAGAGAGGAACAGACAGAGAGGAACAGACAGATAGGTCTTCCATCTGCTGGTTCACTCCCCAAATGGCCGCAATGGCTGGGCTGATAAAAAGCCAGGAGCCAGGAGCTTCTTCCAGGTCTCCTATAGGGGTGCAGGGGCCCAAGGACTTGGGCTGTTTCCCACTGCCTTCCCAGGTCATTAGCAGAGAGCTGGAGAGGAAGTGGAGCAGCCGGGACGGGAAACGGCGCTCATGTGGGGACACCCGGAAGAAGTTCCTGGCTCCTGGCCTCTGTCTGCTTAGATGCTAAGCATGGCCTTACCTACTACGGCCATCTGGGGGAGTGAACCAGCGGATGGAAGATTCTCTCTCTCTCCTCTCTCTGTAACTCTGCCTTTCAAATAAATAAAATAAATCTTGGAAAAAAAAAAAAAACCTTAAACATTTAGTTACGGAGCCCGACACGCGTGCCTTCCCGTAGCTCCTGAAAGGTGTTCAGAACGTGACTTGAGACGCTGGCCGTGCTCACCACCCCCGTCTCCAGGAACCAGCAGCCCAGAACGGACCCTGAGCCAGCGCCTCAGCCCAGGGGCCCTCCCTCCAGCTCCACCCCTTTCCCTTCTCACTCTCCTGCTCCGGAGGTGGGGGGGTGCCCTGGGGAGACCCTGCTGGAATCTGGTCTCATTTGTGATGGTGCTGGGGCCACCCATGCTGCTCCCGAGGGCGGGAGCTCCTTCTCTGCCTGAGTGAGTGGCCAAGCCCCCGGGACCGGCCAGAGAGCAGGGCAGCAGGTGGTTTCAGCATGGCGGCCTCCCCTGGGGGTCCCTGCCACACGTGGCCGCTGGCCCTTCCACCTCCCGCCCTGGGTTAAAGCGGCACGAGGCCTCCGCAGAAGCTGAGCAGATGCTGGTGCCGTGTGTTTGAACTTTCCAGGCCCCAGAACCGGGAGCCAGCATGAACCTCTCGTCATAGATGACCCATCTCACGGCCACGCCTCAGCAGCGGCAAACAAACCCCGCTGGCAGTCCGCATTGGCACCAGGCATGTGAGCGAAAACATTCCCCAGGGAGCTGGGCTCTCACTGTAAGATGGTCTTTCAATATCAGGGCGCGGAGTGGCCTTCCCCACTGGGCACTGCCCACAGGGATTCAGCAGCTAAATGCTGCTGCTTCTCTCTCTGTTTTTGAACAGCTTTGGGGCCAGCATCGTGGTGCAGTGTGTTAACCTGCAGCCTGTGACACCAGCAACCCATAATGCAGTGCTACTTTGGGTCCTGGCAGCTCCACTCCTGCTCCAACCTCCTGAAACAGCCTGGGAGCACAACGGATGATGGCACAGGTACCTGGGCCCCGCCAGCCATGGGGGAGACCAGGAGGGAGCTGCAGGGTCCTGGCTCTGTCTGGCTCTTGGGGCTGTTTTTGGGAGTAAACCAGTGGATGGAAGGTCTATCTTTGTCTTTTTCTCTCTGTCATTTTTTTTTTTCAAATAATAAATCTTAAAATAAATAAATAAAACATAACACATACAAGTGGTCAGGTCACTAGTGATTTTTTTACAAAAACAATTAAAAATTCGAAACAGCAGGGCTGGCGCTGTGGCGTAGCAGGTAAAAGCTACTGTTTGCGGTTCGAGTCCCGACCGCTCCATTTCCAACCAGCTCTCTGCTATGGCCTGGGAAAGCAGTAGAAGATGGCCCAAGTCCTTGGGCCCCTGCCCTGGCATGGGAGACCCAGAGGAAGCTCCTGACTCCTGGCTTCGGATCAGCACAGCTCAGACCGTTGTGGCCAACTGGGGAGTGAACCATCTGATGGAAGACCTTTCTCTCTCTCTCTCTCTACCTCTCCTTCTCTATGTAACTTTGACTTTCAAATAACTAAATAAACCTTTAAATCTTTAAATAAATCTTCCACTGCTTTCCCAGGCTGTAGCAGAGAGCTGGATGGGAAGAGGAGCAGCCGGGTCTCGAACTGGCGCCCACATGGGATGCCGGCACTGCAGGCCAGGGTGTTAACCCACTGCACCACAGCGCCGGCCCCTCCACTTTTTGTCTGTTATGAATGATGCTGCTGTGGACATTCCTGGAAGCCTCGATGTGGATACAAGTTTTCACTTTTCTGGACTAAATGCAGGAGGAGCGGCCTGGTGGGCCACACGACCTCTGTGCTTAATCTGGGAGAAGCTGCCAGCCTGCTCCCCCACGGCCCTTCTGGGCCACTTTCCCACCAGCAGGGTGGGAAGGCCCAAGTTCTGCAGATCCTCAGCGGCACTGTCTCCTTTCCCCTAGCCGTCCTAGTAGGTGTGGTTTGAACTGCTTTCTCCTGCTGAGTCATTGTGATCTTGGGCTTTCCCTCAGAGTAATGCCTTGAGCAGCTCCTGCCGTGTGTGTGTGTGTGTGTGTGTGTGTGTGTGTGTGTGTGTATGTGTCTCCTTGGAGAAAGGTCTGTTCTGGTCCTTGGCCCATTGTTCAACTGTTTGTATATGTTACTGTTGTAAGTGTGTTACCGGAGAAATTGCAGGGTTCTTGTCTTCGCGCAAGAAAGAATTCAGGCGTGAGACAGAGTAGTGGGAGGTAAAATAGCAAAGTTTGTTAGGGTAGGGACATCCGTAAGGACGGATGGGCACCTCTCCAGACAGGACCTGAGAGAGTGCCCAGTCGCTCAGAGTGGGAGGAGGGGAGTGAGGTTACATGGTTGAGTGGCGAGAGTACACCTGACCAGGCCAGGCAGGCAGAGAGGCAGAGGGCTGAGCGCACAGTCCGGTTGAGGCCGGGGGGTGGGGGTGGGGGGTGGGGGGTGGGGTGTTTAAGGAGATGGGTCTTTGTCTTGACACATCTCCTCCTGAAACAAAGGATTTTACGGCTGTAAATATTAAGAAGCTCCTGTCTGAGTTTTCCCCTGAAGGTATCAGACAGGAGGAAGCCTAGCTGGCGCCACCCTGGGTTCAGAGGAAGGGTGAGCAGGGCCCCCTAGAGAATGGGGATCCGGAGCAGGGTGTTTGAAATGCAGACACTAGACTGCATCTGGGAGATTGTGGAAGATTTGTCAGGCAGAAGGGGCGGGGCTCCCACCTGGCAGGTTATCAGGTAGAAGGGGGCAGGGCAGGATGCGAATGCTGGGCTGCCCCTGAAACGTTATCGGGATAACTTTGAGATGTAGATGCATATGCTGGACGTAGAAGTCTTCTCCGGAGGCCTTTGTCACACACACATAAGCTCATACCTAACTTCCTGCCCAACAGTTCAAGGGCGAGGAGTGCCCAGGGTTTACTCCTTTGGGCAATGAGGGAGCACGGCGGAGGCTCACGTCCTTGTTCCATCACTTAGTGTCCGCTGCTTCTCATTTTTCTTTCCTTGTTTGGGCTCTTGGTGTCTCAGCTAAGAAGCCACTGTGTAGCCCAAGGTCATGGAGATTCACTCCTATGCTTTCCCCTTACAGTTTTAGAATTGTAGCCCTTCCACTTGGGGGCTCAGTCCGTCTGGAGTTCATCTGGGCGACTGGTCTGAGCAAGGCTTCCATCCTGCAGCTTCTGCGTGAGGACACCCAGCTGGCCCAGCTCTGCGCGAGGAGGACGATTCTGCCCCCACCCAGTGGACGTGATGCCCGCCTCCAGAATCAACTCACGGGACGCGTGCAGAGGAGTTTCAGGACCCTGCCTGCCCCTGAGTTACCTCTGTCCTTGTGCCCACACCACACTGTCACCACTGTAGCTCTCTAGCAAGTCCCAAATCAGGAGACACCAGCCTTCCAACTTGCTTTTTCCACATCACTGTGCTACTCGGGGTCCCTGGAATTTCCAGGTGAGTCTTGGGATGAGTTCGTTGCAGAACTTCTCTAAGAGAAAAGCTGGCAAGGATTTTTTTAAGGGTTGTATCAACGGGGGCCACTTCATCGAATTAAGCCACTCAGCTGCAGGAGGTGCACCGCTCATACCGGGGACTTCGGCTACAGATGAAACAGGAGGGCCACCTCCTTCTCTCTCTCTCTCTTTCTCTCTCTCTCTCTTTCATTTTTTAAATATTCCTTTATTTATTTGAAACAGTTACAGAGAGGCAGAGGCAGAGAGAGTGAGAGATCTTTCATCCCCTGGTTCACTCCCAAGTGGCTGCCACGACTGGAGCTGGGCTGACCGAGGCCAGGAGCCTCTGAGATCAGAGTTTTATAAATTCATGACAGGGTCTGGATTTCCAAGTGAGCCCCTTTAGAATTTCAAGAGACAGCTCCAAGTGCTGGCTGCCTGCACTGCTGCCCTCAATATGTACTTGAAGCCTCATCCCAGCCCAGGTCTGGAGGGAGTCTAAGCAGGGAGATGTGGAGGATGGGCAAACAGCCACCAGCAGGCCTGGGCCTCTACCCCCAGCCTCCAGGGACTGGCAGAGGCCATGGGACCCGGCTGCCTGTGCCCCACCCCAAGCGAAGGAGGCCAGGGCCCAGGCCGAGTCTTACCGAGGGCAGGACAGGGGCTTCAGCTGGGTGAGACTGAAGCCAGGGCAGAGACAGGGACAGTGACAAAGGGGCCAGGCCTCCTGAGGGGCCTTGTCCTTGCTGGTGACGCTCACGGGGACTCGTCCCCGAGGTCCCATTTCTAAGGACCCAGCGAGGCTCCTGAGGGAGACACCCTGCGGCCGGGGAGGACTGAGGGCCCGCAGCCACTGCTGAGCGGTCAGCCTGGAGCTGGCACCAGGACCAGGAGACCTGGGGACCCCTCCCACCGCGTCTGCCCTTTCAGACCCAGCGCCTGGCTCAGCCCCCGCTCAGGCCCAGGGCGGGCTGGGGACGAGTTGCAAGCAGCAGAGGAGATGAGGTTGGGGTTCACCTGGGCAGGCTGCACCAGGGAAGGGCCCGCCTCACTCAGCAGGCAAAGCTTGTGCAGGATCGGCCTTGGCCGCCCGCACTGCGAAGGCACAGGCCCAGGCCGGAGCCTGGAGGGGGCACATGGATCCCGAGGGTCTGGAGGCCTCATCTAAGGCAGAGACTGGCGGGGGGGCGGGGGGGGGGCAGAGAAGGCGTTCAGATAAGGGCCATGGCAGCTGAGCCGCGAGTGGCCTAGCGGAAGTAGTTGGGGCAGTCGTGGGCAACCAGGTGCCAGGCTCGCTCGAAGGCCTCCACGACGGCCGGCTCCAGGGGCCCTTCCTCCACGGCTGCCAGGTTCTGCTCCAGCTGCGCCAGGCTGGACATGCCCAGGATGACCGCGTCCCCGTGGGCGCCCTGCAAGGGGGACACAGACGTCAGCTCAGTGCACACCGGGGCTGCCATCACCCCCATGGCCCAGCCAGCTGCCCGCCCCGCCGTGGGGTCCGGGTTTGGTCACTCCCTGTAGTGCCAGAAAGGACTCAAGGAGCCGGGGGCGGCTGTGTCTTTGTGACTCTGTGGCTGTGTCCTTGCCCGGGTGCCACCCTGCTCGCCCAGAGCCCAGCTCTGCCACCCAGCAGCTGTGCAAACGTGGCTTGGTTCTTTCTTCTTTTTCTTCTTCTTCTTCTTCTTTTTTTTTTTTTTTTTTTTTATTTGACAGAGTAATAGACAGTGGGAGAGAGAGACAGAGAGAAAGGTCTTTCCTCTGTTGGTTCACTCCCCAAATGGCCGTCACAGCCGGCACTGGGCCAATCTAAAGCCAGGAGCCAGGTAGCTCCTCCTGGTTGCCCACACTGGTGCAGGGGCCCAAGCACTTGGGCCATCTTCCACTGACTTCCTGGGCCACAGCAGAGAGCTGGACTGGAAGAGGAGCAGCTGAGACCAGAACTGGCGCCCATATGGGATGCCGGTGCCGTAGGCAGAGGATCAACCAAGTGTGCCACGGTGCCGGCCCCGTGGCTTGTTTTTTTTTTTTTTTTTTTTTTTGACAGGCAGAGTGGACAGTGAGAGAGAGAGACAGAGAGAAAGGTCTTCATTTTTTTTCTGTTGGTTCACCTCTCAATGGCCGCGCAGCCAGCGCGCTGCGGCCGGCGCGCCGCGCTAATCCAATGGCAGGAGCCAGGTACTTCTCCTGGTCTCCCATGGGGTGCAGGGCCCAAGCTCTTGGGCCATCTTCCACTGCACTCCCTGGCCACAGCAGAGAGCTGGCCTGGAAGAGGGGCAACTGGGACAGAATCCGGCGCCCCGACCGGGACTAGAACCCGGTGTGCCGGCGCCGCAAGGCAGAGGATTAGCCTAGTGAGCCGCGGCGCCGGCCGACTTGGTTCTTTAACCTCTCTGATACTCACTCTTCTCTATTTTCAGAGTGCTTATGAGTGTGAAAAGTCATGAAAAGCCCCTACTATATATACATGGAGGTGAGGAAGGAGGTCATGGAAAAAGGAATTTGAAGATAAGTTTAGGGACTGGCGAACCACGGGTTAACACCCTGGCCTAAAGTGCCGGCATCCCATATGGGCGCTGGTTCTAGTCCCTGCTGCTCCTCTTCCAGTCCAGCTCTCTGCTGTGGCCTGGGATAGTGGTGGAGATGGCCCAGGTCCTTGGGCCACCGTGCTCACGTGGGAGACCCGGAAGAAGCTCCTGGCTCCTGGCTTCGGATCGGTGCAGCTCCAGCCATTGTGGCCATCTGGGGAGTGGACCAGCGGATGGAAGACCTCTCTCTCTCTCTGTCTCTACCTTCCTCTGTAACTCTTTCAAATAAATAAAATAAATCTTTTAAAAAATAAAACTTAATTGAAATCCACGCCTAGTTTTTCATAATGTGCATTGTCCATGAACTGCTGGAAGACTCCTGGTATTTATGTTTCAAAATGTTTGCACCTATGGCCGCTGGTTCAAGCCCCAGCTGCTTGACTTCTGATCCAGCTCTCTGTTATGGCCTGGGAAAGCAGTAGAAGACGACCCAAGTCCTTGGGCCCCTGCACCCACATGGGAAACCCAGAAGAAGCTCCTGGCTCCTGGCTTCAGATTGGCCCAGCTCTGATCATAGTGGCCATCTGGAGTGAACCAGCAGATGGAAGACTTCTCTCTTTCTATCTCTCTCTCTCTCTCTCTGCCTCTTCTTCTCTCTCTGTGTAACTCTGACTTTCAAATAAATAAATAAATCTTTAAAAAAAATTTTACGCATCAAGTAGACTTATGTTTTAATTCCATTTTCCTAATTATTATTATTTGAGAAATCAAGAACCAGAGTGACAGACTGGCAGAGATGGCTCCCATCCAACGGTTCACTCCCCTAAGGCCCGCAACAGCCAGGAGGTGGGAACACAATCCAGGTCTCCCATGCGGGTGGCAGGGATCCAACTACCTCAGCCTTTGTTGCTGCCTCCCAGGGTCTGCCTTAGCAAGAACAGGGGTCAGGATCAGAGCTGGGAGTGGTGCCCAGGTGCTCTGAAGGAGAGCTCCGGCCCCTTAGTGGAAACCTCAGTGCCATTTCTCTCCACACATTTGGAAGCAGCCTCCTTGTGGCATGTCCTCTGAAAGTCCTAGGCTGATGGTGGAAAAATGGTTTCACCAGGAAGACTGGGGACAGCAGGAGAGAGAACCACAGCTCCCAGCAGAGGAGTGAGACTGATGGGTTTTGCAGTTAAAGCTGTGTTAACATTGTAATCCCTTTATTAGCTGTGTGCACTTGAGCTTCCGCATCCACAGCATTGGGAGATCATACTCATGAGGCCGAAGTCATAGCTAACTTAATGTTCATAAAAACTTTATTACAAACCTTGGCACCCACCCGGGAACAAAGAACATCTGAAAAAGACTTAATTTAGGGGCCGGAGCTGTGACTTTGTGGGGAAAGCCTCCACCTGCAGTGCCGGCAACCCATATGGGAACAGGTGTGAGCCCCGTCTGCTCCACTTCTGATCCAGCTCCTTGCTAATGTGCATGGACATTAGCAGAAGGTCCAAGTGCTTTGGCCCCTGCACCCAAGTGGGAGGCATGAAAGATGCTCCAGGATCCTGGGTTTGGATCAACCCAGCTCCGGCCGTTGTGGCCATTTAGGGAGTGAACCTGTGGATAGAGACCTCTCCCTCTCTTTCTCTCTGTCTTTGCCTCAACTCCCTGTAACTCTGCCTTTCAATCAATAAATACAGCTTTAAAACAAAACAAAACAAAACAACTTAAGATAACACAGTGGAAAACAAGAAATTTCACAAGAAGACAAACTCTAGCAGTCCCCTCTGGCCCCCTAGAGGAGCGGACGCTGGGGCCCAGGGCAGCGCGCTTACCTGCAGCTGGGAGTGGTGGTACATCCAGCGCAGGGCGGCCGAGGTCATGCTGGGGGCACTGCTGCCATACGCAGCCTGCAGGGCCTTCTCCACCAGGGCGATGCCCTTGAAGTGCTCCTCCTTCCAGTAGCTGGGCGGGTGGGGACAGGCACAGGGGTCAGACCCACGGGGGTGGCACTGGGGGCCAGGGCCAGAGAGCCAGGCAGCCAGCAGTCCCCGCCCACCCTGCTGCACAGAGGGGCGTGTCCCCTCCACATCAGCCTCCCCAGAGGCCCCGATGACATCTCTGCTCCTGAGAATCACGCACCTGCCCCCATCTGACCCAGGGCCACCATGGAGCAGAGACAGGGCCGGCCCAGGCTCCTGAGCCTCCAGCCCTGGTTCTGTCTTTCCTGCCCGGCAGGTGACTTCTCAGGGCAGAGCTAGGACGTGGAAGACCACGTGGGCCCAGGACCCCCACTCCTCACAGAGGCCCCAGAGCAGAGGAAACCCCACTGAGGCTGTGGCAGAAGTAACGCAGGCTGTAAGAGATTCCAACCCCCCCCCCCCCGCCCCGAAGCAGCCTGGCAAATGTGCTTCTCCCCTCCAACATTCCAACAACTGCCCCTCTCCCAACCCCCACCACCCTGCACAAAGACAGCCCCAGCTCACCGATTCCTGTTGATCTCAGCCCACTTATTCCCAAAGAAGCGGCCCACCGGCTTTATTTCTGCATCCTGGTCCTCATACTTGTACCTGCCCGTCAGCAGGCCCCCTGCAGGAAGGCTGCTATCAGAACCCTGGACCAGAGTCCTCCCAGAGGCTGCCAGACCCCTCTGGGCCCTGGACCACAGGTGGGGAGCCCCAGGGTTGGAGGAAGGCCACAGGAGGGAGCAAGCTGCCTGCCCCTCCTCCCATGGCCCCCCTTGCTTCCCAGGCCCTGGCTGGGTGTCCCCCGGGGCAGGAGCAGCAGAGACAGAGCAGGGCCTGGGCTCCCACCCCAGGAGGGCTGTCCCCAGGGGGATGCATACCAGCCAAAGGGTTGTAGGCATAGAACCTCATCCCAAAGTGCCTGAGGCAGGGGAACAGCTCCTTCTCCACCTGGCGGGTGGTGGCGTTGTACATGCCCTGGGGGAGAGGCACCAGCTGTAGGGGGGCCCACAGTACCCTGTGGGACCCTCCGTTCAGTCCTTACCATCCTAGCACATCAACCATCAGGGATGTGGCATATACTTACGGGGTGCGTATGTCTAAGGAGAATTCCTTCATTCAACCTCAGTGCTAGGCACCCTCTGGCTCAGTACCAGAGACCCCACAGCCTAAAGTCCATGTCCCTCCAATAATAACTTAGAGCAAGGCAGACAGTAAACAGGTGCAACCGTGGAAAGAGGCCATCCGTGTACAGTGGGAAGTTCTGGGCCCAAGCCTGGCGCTCACCGCGTGGAGGACAATCATTTGTTGACTGAGGGAGGGGGAGGTCAGGGTGGGGCCTGAGAGCCATGGGGAAAGCTTCCCAGGGAGGAGCCACCTGGGTGAGACCTGAGCGCTCCTCCCAGGGAGGGGAGCACCGTGCCAGGCTGCAGTGGGAAGCCAAGCGGGGAAGGCAGGCACCTAGTGCACACCCGAGCTTGGGGGGAGCAGGTGCCTGGGCCCAGCTGGGGAGCTAGGACGTGTGCCAGTGCCAGCGCCACCTGGGATCTGTTCATGGAGGGATCGGAGTGCAGGGGCTGTCCATAGGGCGCAGGATCCCAGGAGAGCAGAACCCTGCAGCCCCGGTCCACAGCGCAGCCCTCACCTGGTACACGGTGGGCTGGATCCAGCCGTGGCTCCTGCACAGGGTGCAGATCTCGGCTACCTGCCAGGCGGCGTAGTTGGAGAGACCCAGCTCCACAAACTTGCCCTGCGGGGAGAGGCCGCGGTCAGAACCAGTGCTGCCCAGGAGACCAGGAAGGGGCACGCGGGACGTGCCGTGCCTCCTGGTTGCTCCCTCTCCCGGTGGTTTCACGACGAGAAGAGGGGCAGAGTCCGTGTCTGGAGCTGTGGGCCGCCCTCACCTCCTGGTGCAGCTGGTGGCAGGCGCGCAGCGTCTCCTCCACGGGTGTGGTGTGGTCAGGCAAGTGTAGATAGAAGAGGTCCACGCGGGGGCACTGCAGCCGCTTCAGCGACGTCTCCAGCTGGGACCGGATGGTGTCAAGATTCAGCGTCCTCCCGTCCAGTGGAAGGGCCTTGGTGGCGATTTTCACTGTGAGGAAACACACATGAGGCTCAGGCCAGTTTCCCAAACATCGGACGGGGTGCAGTGGAACCATGGAGAGAGTCCTGCGGCACATCTCAGCTCTGCCTTCCCCAGCTCCAGGGCCTTGAACTTGTTTCTTATTCTCTCTGAGCCCCCATCCTCTCACCTGGAATGTAGGCGTGGAAATGGCTCTGACTGTAGGGAGCTCTTGACTTTTTTTTTTTTTAAAGAATTATTTTATTTATTTGAAAGACAGAATTACAGAGAGAGGTAGAGAGAGAGATGGCCGCAACGGCTGGAGCTGCGCCGATCTGAAACCAGGAGCCAGGAGCTTCCTCCGGGTCTCCCACACGGGTGCAGGGGCCCAAGCACTTGGGCCATCTTCTATTGCTTTCCCAGGCCATAGCAGAGGGGAGCTCTTGACTCTTTATCAGTACCCGGATGCTTCCTGGGGAGCATGGTGGGCCAGGGCCTGGCCGAGGGACTGCAGGAGGGACACTTGCCCTGTCTTTGAGGGCTCATGGTGCAAAGGTGGCCCCAGGGTCCGGGATGCAGGGAAGTCACAAGGGGCTGGAGGAACCGAGTGCACAGACCCCGAAGGCTGGCCTGGGAGCTCCGGAAGCTTTGCTTAGAATGCCATCCCATTCCAAAGGGAAGGCTGAGGCTGCCATCTGCTGAGGGGCGAGCTCAGTTGACAGCATGGGGTCATGGGCAAAAGCCAGGGGCCATAACACCGGGTGTGGGCGAGCTTTCGACAGGGAGAAAACCGGTTTGAATACTCATTTGGGACACTTCCATGTCACCCCTCCCCTTCCGGATCGGGACACTTCCATGTCACCCCTTCCGGATCGGACTGTGAGCACTTTGACCCTGGGATCAGCAATGCAGAACGATTTGGATAAGGACACAAGCAAACAAAACAAAAAAATCCCACAAGGGTAACCTGAAATCCGATGACCCAGGGGCTAGAAGGGGGACGCTGGGGGTCCTTGCAGGGCTGCATTTGTCTGATCTGTGACTCAGGGGTGGGACTCCACCAGGCAAAGCCTCCGCATCCTGCCAACGCATAGCACCGCCACAGCTGACACTCCTGAGGTCCCTCTGTGCCGGCCAGGCAGGGTCAGCACCTCCACAGTCTCTGATCCAGGAGGAGTGCCCCAGCCCCCCTAAGTGGCTTGTGACTCTCCAGCACATGGCAGAACCTCAGTGCCTTTGCACACCCAGAGCCACTGCCTGGATGTCCCCGTTCCCTCTTACTCCTGGGTAAGCTTCTGCCCCCTCTTTAAGGACACCGTTCCCTTGTCTGACCACAGCCTTCTGCACTCCCCTGGGGAAAGGCTCCCTCCTGGGCACCTGGATCTGGGCTTGCAGGACGGTGGACTTGGCTCCTGCAGCCTGCGGACGCTGTTTGCTCCCCACTGCTCAGGGGCCACCATGGCTCTCACGCTGGAGGCGCTGCCCGTCCAACAGGGCACTGGAACAAAGTCGAGGGTCTGGGCGAGGCTGGCCTGGGCCACGGAAGAAGATCTCCCCCAGACTCCCCCGTCTGATGGGGGCTGTGCAAACCGGAGCCGGGACGGGAAGGGCAGGGTCAGGGGCATCTGCGGTGCTGGGGCCAGCGTCCAGCGTTTTCAGTGCCCCTACGAAGGGGGCCTGGCCTAGGGGCTCCAGGACAGACCAGGGTTGGATTGAAGCTGGCAGGTGGGTCCTGGGCAGTTTTCCCGCAGGGGAAAAGGGAGGCAGGGAGCAAGGACTCAATACCGTCTAGGGACCCGGGACGGGATGAGCGCGGGCGCCCCAGCGCTGCTGATGTGGGCCGGGTCGGCGCCCCACGCGGCGGGAACGGCGGCTCTCGGGGGGACGTCAGGGGCAGCCCTTACCTTTGCAGTCGCCGCCGCCCAGCCCGAGCCCCAGGCCGCCCAGGATGGTCTCGGACTGGCCGTCCGCGTAGACGAAGGCCGTGTCTATCTCGTTGTGGCCGCGCTCCAGGAAGGCTCGCACCGACGCGGCGCTGGCGGGGGCGTCCATGCGGCTCCCCATCTGCATGGCGCCCAGCACGGTGGCCGGCCGGCGCTGCTTCACCGGACAGGACATGCTGGCGGCGGCGGCGGCTGAGGACTGAGATCGCTCTGGCGCAGCTCACAGCGGGCGGCGGCCAGAGGCTCGGACACTTGTGGCGCCCAGTTTGACTGCGGAGGGAGCAGCGGGCAGAAGAGGGCGGAGCGAGGGGCGGGGTCAGAGCAGGAGAGCCGTGGTAGGGGGCGTGGCGAGAGCGCGGTGAGGGGGCGGAGGCGTGGGGAGCGGGAGGAGAAGCGGGCGGGGTCGGGGGCTTGGCGAGGGCGCGGAGAATCAGGCGGGGCCGCGGCGAGCTCGCGGCTGATGGTGGCGGGGTCGGAGGCGTGGTGAGAGTCCGGTGTAGAGGGCGGGGCCGTGGCGCTTGGCGTGTGGAGGGGGCGGGGTCGGAGGCGTGGTGAGGGCGCGGTGAAGGGGCGGAGGCGCGGCGAGAGGGTGGAGAATCGGGCGGGGCGTGGCGAGCTCGCGGCTGGAGGGGGCGAGGGCGGGGGCGTGGCGAGAGCATGGTGAAGTGGGGGGGGTCGGAGGCGAGGCGAGAGCTCGATGAAGTGGGCGGGGCGGGGGCGTGGCGAGAGGGTGGAGACTCGGGCGGGGCGTGACGAGCTTGCGGCTGGAGGGGCGAGGGCGGGGGCGTGGCGAGAGCATGGTGAAGTGGGGGGGGTCGGAGGCGAGGCGAGAGCTCGATGAAGTGGGCGGGGCGGGGGCGTGGCGAGAGGGTGGAGAATCGGGCGGGGCGTGGCGAGCTCGCGGCTGGAGGGGGCGAGGGCGGGGGCGTGGCGAGAGCTCGATGAAGTGGGCGGGGGCGGGGGCGTGGCGAGTGAGTAAAAATACACTTTTAAGAAACCTGTAGATTCAAAGTGTAATCACAAGAGAAATGAGGACGTATTTTGAGCCGAATTAAAATGAAAACATGACAATTCGCATTTAGTGAGATGCAGCTACGAAAGTATTGAGGGAAATTTACTTCAATACTTAGTGAACATACCTGAAATCAGGGCTCCAAATTTCCGGGTTTTTTTTCAGACTTCCATTTTAAGAAATCAGGAAGCTGGGTCAGCTCTGTGGCATAGTGGCGGCTAAAGCCCCTGCCTCTGGCACCAGCATCCCACGTGAGCTCAGGTTCGAGTCCCGGCTGCTCTACTTCCGGATCCAGCTTCCTGTTAATGCGCCCGGGGAAAGCAGAGGAGGATGGCCCAAGTGCTTGGGCTCCTGCACGTTTGTGGATGAAGCTCCTGGCTCCTGGCTTCAGATCAGCCCAGCAGCCATTTGGGGAGTGAACCAGCAGATGTTAGATCTCTCTCTCTCTCTAACTCTGCCTTTCAAATAAATAATTTATTTTAAAAAATAAAAACAATTTAAAAGGACCTGCATTATGCATTTTGTAAATGGATAACTTGATTCAGAAAGGGACAAGATGGGGCCGGTGCTGTGGCGTAGTAGGCTAGGCCTCTGCCTACAGTGCCAGCATCCCATATGGACGCCAGTTGGAGTCCTGGCTGCTCCTCTTCTGATCCAGTTCTCTGCTACGGCCTGAGAAAGCAGGGGACAATGGACCAAGTGCTCGGGCCGCTGCCACCTACTTGGGAGACCGGGAAGAAGCTCCTGGCTCCTGGCTTTGGTTGGGCGCAGCTCCAGCCATTGCAGCGGTTTGGGGAGTGAACCAGTGGATGGAAGATCTCTGTCTCTGCCTCTCTCTGTCTATAACTCTGCTTCTCAAATAAATAAACCTCTTTTAAAAGGGGGGGGGCAAGACAGGAGGGCATCTGCTGAGTGGCTCAGCTGCTGCGTGGGATGCCTGCATCTTGCACAGTGCCTGGGCTCCTGTTCCGCTGCTCCAGCCTCCATTCAAGCTTCCTGGTAATGCACACCCCCTCGGGGGGCAGCAGGTAATGGGTTAACAACTTGGGTTCCTCCACCCTCGTGGGAAGCCGGGACTGAGTTCTTGGCTTCCAGATGTGGCCTGGCCCAGCCCTGGCTCTTGTGGGCAACTGGGGGTGAAATAGTTAGAAACCTCTGTCTGTGGGCCTCTCCGCTTTTCAAGCGAATAATAATTTCACAAATAACACTAAAGGAAAACAATATGACATTGAAGACAAAACCTGAAGCAGCAAACAGTCCACACCAATTTTCAAAGAAAAATGTAATCTCGTTGACATCCTGGTTGGAGAGGACTTGTGATCGACAGCAGAAGCACAGCCCAGCAGGTTATACGGCTCCGGACAACCACTGTAACGGCGAGCACGTTTCTGCTCAGTGGGCGCCCGAACTGGTGCAGCCAGGTCAGCGGCAGAGAAAGGCGGAGCTGCCACTGGAACTGTGGCACAGGGGAGCAGGGAGCCCCTCCAGGGACTGTCCCCAGAGGTGAAACTTGGCTTTGCCAGTGCAGCCCTGAAGACAAACCACAACAAAGCAATGACCACCAACAGCTGGAAGTGGCCCAAAGCAAAAACCAGGGGCCCGGCTCTGCGGTGCGGCGGCGTGAGCGGCCACTCATGACAGCAGCGTCTCCTATCAAGTGCTGGTTTAAGTCCCGGCTGCTGTTTTCCCTCCAGCCTCCTGCTGATGCACCTGGGAAGGCAGTGGATGGTCCAAGTGCTTGGGCTCCTGCACCCCCGAGGGAGACCCGGATGCACTCCCTGGCTACCGGCTTCAGCCTCACCTTGACTTGGCTGTTGTGGCCGTTTGAAGAATGAACCAGCAGGTGGACGATGTCTCTGTCTCTCCCATGTTCTTGCTGATGCTCTTTCAAATAAATAAATAAAAAAACAGGCAAAAGCAAAAGCTGGCCAACCAAGAGTGGCCACAGTTTTGTAGGAGGCTGAAGGCATTTTGTTTGTTGACATTCTGGAAGACCAAAGAATGATAACAACTGATCATGAGCACGTTTGAGAGTTGCACAAAGCTTTAATAGAAAAACACCCAAGAAAGCCACTCGAGCCCTTCCCAACCATAATGATGCTGCTCACTCCTGTCATCAAACAGGCCAATTTTAAAAAATATATTTATTTGAAAGTCAGAGCTACAGAGGAGAGGCACACACACACACACACACACACAGAGAGAGAGAGAGAGAGAGAGAGAGGTCTTCCATCCTGGTTCACTCCCCAAATGGCTGCAGGGGGCCGGGCTGGGCCAGGCTGAAGCTTGAAACCAGGAGCTTCCTCCAGGTCTCCCATGTGGGTGCAGGGGCCAAGCACTTGGGCCATTCTCCACTGCCTTCCCAGGCCACAGCAGAGAGCTAAATCAGAAGTGGAGCAGCTGGGACTCGAACCAGCACCCATATGGGATGCCGGCACTGCAGGCGGCAGCTTTACCCACTATGTCACAGCGCCGGCCCCAAACAAGGGCAACTCTGTGAGAATTTCTGCAGGAGGTCACTAGGCAGCCACCTCGCAGTGTTGATGAGGCAGCTGCTGACTTCTTGTTTTCTGATCTTTTTTTAATTTTTTATTTTTTGACAGGCAGAGTGGACAGTGAGAGAGAGAGAGAGAGAGAGAGAGAAAGGTCTTCCTTTTGCCATTGGTTCACCCTCCAATGGCTGCTGCGGCCAGTGCACCGCGCTGATCCGAAGGCAGGAGCCAGGTGCTTCTCCTGGTCTCCCATGGGGTGCAGGGCCCAAGCACTTGGGCCATCCTCCACTGCACTCCCGGGCCACAGCAGAGAGCTGGCCTGGAAGAGGGGCAACCGGGACAGAATCCGGCGCCCCGACCGGGACTAGAACCCGGTGTGCCGGCGCCGCAAGGCGGAGGATTAGCCTAGTGAGCCGCAGCGCTGGCATTTTTGATCTTAATGCTTGTAAGGTGCATCCGTTTTCCTTCAGTTCATCAGATAAACGAGCCTGCACGGGCCTGGCTTCAACCCCGGACGCTCCGCTCTTTAGGCATGAACTAGGTGGCTTGCAGGCCCGGCGCTGCCTACGAGTGTTTGGACCTTGATGCAGCTGAGTTGTGAAACAAAGTTCTTGTTTCTTATCATTTACTCCCAGTTCCCACAGGCTGCTTTAACTCCTCCGTATACATAACTTATGTCTATTTCTATTGGTAGTAACACTTGGGAAGTAAAACATAAACAGCTTACTCTCTGTCCATCATTTTTTTTTTTAAAGCCACTCTGATATAGGATTCAGGGATACCACAGGTGTCTTTAAAAGAAACGAAAATTTTATTTATTTGAGAGGCAGAGTTACAAAGAGAGAGAAAGGCAGAGAGAGAAAGGTCTTCCATCTGCTGGTTCACGCCCCAAATGGCTGCCACAGCCAGGGCTGGGCCAATCCAAAGCCAGGAACAAGAAGCTTCTTCTGGGTCTCACACATGAGTGCAGGGGCCCAAGGATGTGGGTCATCTTCCACTGCTCTCCCAGGCCACAGCAGAGAGCTGGATCAGAAGTGGAGCAGCCGGGACTCAAACCAGCGCCCACATGGGATGCCGGCACTGCAGGCAGCGGCTTTACCTTGGACCTGGCTGCTTGTGCCCCACCCCAAGCGAAGGAGGCCAGGGCCCAGGCCGAGTCTTACGGAGGGCAGGACAGGGGCTTCAGCTGGGTGAGACTGAAGCCAGGGCCGAGACAGGGACAGTGACAAAGGGGCCAGGCCTCCTGAGGGGCCTTGTCCTTGCTGGTGACGCTCACGGGGACTCGTCCCCGAGGTCCCATTTCTAAGGACCCAGCGAGGCTCCTGAGGGAGACACCCTGCGGCCGGGGAGGACTGAGGGCCCGCAGCCACTGCTGAGCGGTCAGCCTGGAGCCGGCACCGGGACCAGGAGACCTGGGGACCCCTCCCACCGCGTCTGCCCTTTCAGACCCAGCGCCTGGCTCAGCCCCCGCTCAGGCCCAGGGCGGGCTGGGGACGAGTTGCAAGCAGCAGAGGAGACGAGGTTGGGGTTCACCCGGGCAGGCTGCACCAGGGAAGGGCCCGCCTCACTCAGCAGGCAAAGCTTGTGCAGGATCGGCCTTGGCCGCCCGCACTGCGAAGGCACAGGCCCAGGCGGGGGCCTGGAGAGGGAGTGCATGGACCCCGAGGGTCTGGAGGCCTCAGCTAAGGCAGAGACTGGCGGGGGGCGGAGAAGGCGTTCAGATAAGGGCCATGGCAGCTGAGCCGCGAGTGGCCTAGCGGAAGTAGTTGGGGCAGTCGTGGGCAACCAGGTGCCAGGCTCGCTCGAAGGCCTCCACGACGGCCGGCTCCAGGGGCCCTTCCTCCACGGCTGCCAGGTTCTGCTCCAGCTGCGCCAGGCTGGACATGCCCAGGATGACCGCGTCCCCGTGGGCGCCCTGCAAGGGGGACACAGACGTCAGCTCAGTGCACACCGGGGCTGCCGTCACCCCCACGGCCCAGCCAGCTGCCCGCCCCGCCGTGGGGTCCGGGTTTGGTCACTCCCTGTAGTGCCAGAAAGGACTCAAGGAGCCGGGGGCGGCTGTGTCTTTGTGACTCTGTGGCTGTGTCCTTGCCCGGGTGCCACCCTGCTCGCCCAGAGCCCAGCTCTGCCACCCAGCAGCTGTGCAAACGCGGCTTGGTTCTTTAACCTCTCCTGGACTCCCTCTTCTCTATTTTCAGAGTGCTATGGGCGTGAAAAGTCAGGCAAAGCTCTCGGCTTCCATACGGAGCCCCATTGTACATGAGGGCGCTGCAGGGAGGTCATGGAACAGGGTTGGAAGAAAAGTCTATCTGGTACAGAACAATTCTGAGTTCCATGCATAGAAGTTTTATGGAACACATGTTGGAGAGTCTTATTATGCACAGCTTTAAATAATTTTTGCACCATATAAACTTATCTTCTCAGTCCATTTTCTATGAATTTTTTAAATTGTTATCTGAGAAACAGAGAGGCTTTCCACAGGGTGGCTCATTCTCCAGACGCTACAGTAGGAAGGGCTGGGCTGGGGCCGGATCCAGGAGGAGGGAACTCAACCCAGGTCTGCTTCGTGGGTGGCAGGGAGCCAATGGCCAGAGCTACCCTAGCTACTTCCAAGGTGTGCGTGGGTGGGAAGCCAGTTGAGGACCCCATGCTGGGACAGAACCCCCCCCCCCCAGCCCTTGGCTGTGAATGAGCTTCTCAACCCGCTAAGCTAGACACCTGCTCCTCCATGTGTATATGGAAGTACCCTCATGTGTGGCAGGTACTTTGTGACAGTCCAAGCCAGATGCTGGAGACGGGTTTAACCAGGACGACCAGGGACTCTGAGACACAGAAATCTCAGCTCCCAGCAAGGACCCTAATGGATTACATAGTTAAATGCATGGCAAATTCCTCATCAACGAAACTGGGACAGCCATTCTTCCTAAAAACTAGGTAATTACTGCATCCATGTCTGCAAAAGCCTTATTCCAACACCTGGCACTTAGATGGGAAAAAATAACAAGGGAAAGGGTACCCACGAGAGCTAGAAGAAAGTGTAGTTTCAGATGAAGCCATCCCCTAGAGGAGCGGACGCTGGGGCCCAGGGCAGCGCGCTTACCTGCAGCTGGGAGTGGTGGTACATCCAGCGCAGGGCGGCCGAGGTCATGCTGGGGGCGCTGCTGCCATACGCAGCCTGCAGGGCCTTCTCCACCAGGGCAATGCCCTTGAAGTGCTCCTCCTTCCAGTAGCTGGGCGGGTGGGGACAGGCACAGGGGTCAGACCCACGGGGGTGGCACTGGGGGCCAGAGCCAGAGAGCCAGGCGGCCAGCAGTCCCGCCTACCCTGCTGCACAGAGGGGCGTGTCCCCTCCACATCAGCCTCCCCAGAGGCCCCGATGACATCTCTGCTCCTGAGAATCACGCACCTGCCCCCATCTGACCCAGGGCCACCAGGGAGCAGAGACAGGGCCGGCCCAGGCTCCTGAGCCTCCAGCCCTGGTTCTGTCTTTCCTGCCCGGCAGGTGACTTCTCAGGGCAGAGCTAGGACGTGGAAGACCACGTGGGCCCAGGACCCCCACTCCTCACAGAGGCCCCAGAGCAGAGGAAACCCCACCTGCTATTATTGGAGTAATCAAGATGCAGGTGCAGGAGGTAAGGGAGCCCCGGGACAGCTAGGCAGCGCCCCCCCCCCCCCCCCCCCCCCCCCCCGTGCACAGAGACAGCCCCAGCTCACCGATTCCTGTAGGTCTCTGCCCAGTTATTCCCAAAGAAGCGGCCCTCTGGCTTTTTTGCATCCTGGTCCTCATACTTGTACCTGCCCGTCAGCAGGCCCCCTGCAGGAAAGCTGCTGTCAGACCCCTGGCCCAGAGCCCTCCCACAGGCGGCCAGACCCCTCAGGGCTCTGGACCACAGGTGGGGAGCCCCATGGTTGGAGGGAGGCCACAGAAGACAGCGAGCTGCCTGCCCCTCCTCCCATGGCCCCCCTTGCTTCCCAGGCCCTGGCTGGGTGTCCCCCGGGCAGGAGCAGCAGAGACAGAGCAGGGCCTGGGCTCCCACCCCAGGAGGGCTGTCCCCAGCGGGACTCGTACCAGCCAAAGGGTTGTAGGCGTAGAACCTCATCCCAAAGTGCCTGAGGCAGGGGAACAGCTCCTTCTCCACCTGGCGGGTGGTGGCGTTGTACATGCCCTGGGGGAGAGGCACAGGCTGCAGGGGGGGCACCCGGGCAAGGGATGCGACCTCTGCCTCTTTTCAGACTCTCAGCCCAGGACTCAGCAGTATCTCCAGCCTCTCTGGTGGTAGTAGCAGGTGGGGATACAGTGTTGGGCCCATGAGGGGAACCAGGCCGGACCACCATTCCAGAAACCTCTGTGGGTACCCACCAGGTGCTGGACACTGGATTTGCAACCAGGAGAAGGATGGCAAGTTCTCTGTCTCTATGAGATGTTACAGTTTAAAAAACTGACAAGATGATGGAATATTGCAATCAAATAGGTTCTGGATCAGCGCAGGTGCTCAAACGTTCTCACTGGGGGGAATCAGATGAGGTTCGGAAGTGGAGGCTCCTGGGGGCCGGGGGCAGACTGCTCCAGGAAGGACCACATCATGTGAGCCCTCAGCACTGTGCCCAGGGTGGGTGGAGACACATGGCTCAGGCCGAAGGGCAAAGCCACATGGGGGAGGAGCAGTCAGGTGCCATCTGGGCAGGCAGGGAACCAGGCGAGGAGCTGGGCTGGCATCCTTAGGCTTGCACAGGAGATGGGCGCACCGGGGTGATGAGAACCCAGGCTCCGTGCGCGGCCCTCACCTGGTACACGGTGGGCTGGATCCAGCCGTGGTTCTTGCACAGGGTGTAGATTTCGGCCACCTGCCAGGCGGCGTAGTTGGAGAGACCCAGCTCCACGAACTTGCCCTGCGGGGAGAGGCCGCGGTCAGAACCAGTGCTGTCCAGGAGACCAGGAAGGGGCACACGGGCCGTGCCGTGCCTCCTGGTTGCTCCCTCTCCCGGTGGTTTCACGACGAGAAGAGGGGCAGAGTCTGGAGCTGTGGGCCGCCCTCACCTCCTGGTGCAGCTGGTGGCAGGCGCGCAGCGTCTCCTCCACGGGGGTGCCGTGGTCGGGCGCGTGCAGATAGAAGAGGTCCACGCGGGGGCACTGCAGCCGCTTCAGCGACGTCTCCAGCTGGGACCGGACGCTGTCGGGCTTCAGCGATTTCCCATCCCAGGGGTTGGCTTTGGTGGCGATTTTCACTTGGAGGAAGAACAGAAAACAGACTTAGAAGAGCTGCTCCCACCCCACGTCACCTTGGTGAACCACCATGAACCCTGAGCCTCTCAATTCCCTGTTTGTAAGATGCTCTCTCACAGAGGGGTCACAGGATTCAATAACGTCTGAAGTCAGCTTTCAGTGTTTGCTTCTGTGACAGTCACTGTCAAGGTCACCAGACTGCTGGCTAGGCCAGGCCTTGTAATACAGACCGAGGGTGCAGAGGTGCCATGGATACAGAGATCTGAGGGTTCCCAGGGCCCCCGATCCGGAGGGGCAGGTGCTGAAGCAGCCCAGGCCAGGCCCAGCCTGTGAGTCCGGGGCCGTTTCTCTGGGGAGGCTCCCCAGGCTGAGTTCCCGGCCTACAAGGAAGGGTGGGAGGTGCATTGCCCTGTGTGGGACACGTGCAAAGCCAGAGACAGACACAGCTGGGAGGCTCCCGTTCTGCGTTCCAACGGCATGAATTCCAGGGCAGAGCGTGGTGGAACATGACCGAGGAGGGGGCGCAGACTCGACCCCCACGGGTTCTCCATCTGGATGTCTTGCACAGGGCTGTCACGGGTCCACGGTCAGCTACACTCAGTCCGGCTGCGGCGTGGGGCAAAGACTCAAGTGGGCAGCCCTGGAAACATTTAGGGAAGAAACCCAGCCTTTGGAAAGGGGCCCCGGCAGCCCTGAGTCTGAGGGTGGGGCAAGGAGAGCCCCGCCTCCCCGCCAGACTCACTGATGGGTGCCCACACAGCACATCCGCTGTGTTCTGCCACCCAAGCAGCTTGGAAGTGAGTTAATTTAACACAGTTCCTGCCCCCGAGAAGAATGCCAGCAACAAAGCCAACCCTGCAGGCCAGAGGGGTGCAAGTTCCATGCTCCCCCTCCCCCACACCCCCGTGCACTCATCCTGCGTGTGAACTTTGCTGCGGGTCTGATCTGAGGACTTTGGCCCAGCCTGGCCCTGGCCTCGAAGAAGGAAGCAGGGAAAGACCAGAAAAGAAAAACCAATTCAGACACGCAATCTTCAGTCTCAGGGAGAGGCCAGGCGAACCGGACAGAGCGTGGACCGGGGAGGCAGGGGCCCACCCGTGCCTGCAGCCGTGCACCTGGGCAGAGCTCCTCACTGGACTGGACGGGAGGGAGGACAGGGTGTGCCCTAAGGCGCTGCCAATGGCACCAGGCTCTGGCCACCGCGTTCCCCTCCCGGGCTGTGCGGGGTCACTGGCTGTCCTCACACCTCACTCTGCTCGTCCAAGCTGAGTTCCTGCGCGGCCACTGAACTTCCGCCTCTAGCCCCCCCTTTCCCAGGTGCTCCTGCAGGAAGCTACTATCAGCGCCGGGTGCCCTGCGCCACCCCCAGGCCCCCCAGTGTGCTCCCGGGGGGCCTCTGAGCTCCCTGGAGTGGTCAGCCACTCTCTGGTCTACAGCCCCAGCACAGAAGGGACAGAAAGGCCTCTCCCCCCTCTCCCACATCTCCTATTCCCCCAGGGCAACCCTGCAGTTGCCAAAGATTCTGCCAACTGAGGGGACAGTCTAGGGCGGGAAAAGCCTGCTTGGGGAGCAAGGAGATGGAGCCCGGGGTGGGGGCTGGCTATGGGCGCCCGGCAGGGTTGGAGGCTCCGAGTGCGCCCCCGGAAGGTGGGAGATGCGGAGAAGAGTCGGGGCCAGCCCAGGTGTCCGGGGCGGGACGTGCCTGCCCAGCCCGGGGTTCCTAGAGATGCGGGGTGAGTGGGTGGGTGGGGGCAGGTGGCGTGCACTCTGGGTCCGCGTCCTGCTGGGCGGAATCAGCTCTGCCCGGCCGGCGCAGGGGTCATCGGGGACCACCGTTACCTCTGCAGCCGCTGCCGCCCAGCCCGAGCCCCAGGCCGCCCAGGATGCTCTCAGACTGGCCGTCGCCGTACATGAAGGCCGTGTCCAGCTCGCTGTTGCCACGCTCCACGAAGGCGCTCACGGCCACGGCGCTGGCGGGGGCGTCCATGCGGCGACCCATCTCCATGGTGCCCAGCACCGTGGCGGGCCGAGCCCGGGCTCCCGAAGCTGCCTGCAGCGGTCGGGACATGGCTGCAGTGCAAGGATCCAGCGCCCCAGAGCCTCGAGCGCAGGTGACCGCGGCGCGGGCCACGGCGCGAGACCCTGCACGCAGCATGGGGACTGCGCTTGCGCAGGGGGCGTCTCGGGTCCCGCCCACACCGCGGGGGCGGAGCGCCACGGAAGTAAGGGAGCGAGGGCAAGAGCGCGGCGCGGACGCTGGATCTCCAGGGACCGTCTGCCAAGTGCGCGGCCCCGGCGGGGCGGCGGCGCCAGGTCAGCTGACCCAGAGCGCGAGCTGAACCCGGAGGCCGGGTCCCGCGGCCGGCGCTAGCGAGGTGAGACGCGGCGGGCGCTGGCGGCAAGGCTTGGGGCAGGGGGTCGCGACTCCCGGGGCTTCCCTGCCACACCTTCCACCACCAGCCCCTGCAAGGTCCCGGGCTCCCGTCCCCTGCCGGGGGCGCCAAGTGCCGGGGCGAGGCCCCGGGCCGGGATTGGGTGGCCCTCGGGGGCCCATGTCCCCGTCGCTCCCCAACCTGAGGGCGACCAGCGCAGCTTCTCGGGCGTCTGGGCCGGGGTTTGGGTGCGGGTCCGGGTTCGCCTTGGCCTTGTTTTTCCCGGGCCCTGCCGGCGAGGGGCCCCGGCGCCGCTGTCCCCATGGCTGCCCTGTCATTATCCCTCCCGACTGGCGGCCCGCGCGCGTCCTGAGTCACCGGCTGGGCGTCGTGGCCGCTGACCCGGGGACCTGGACAGGGCGCACCCCGAAGCGGCGACGCTGACCGCCCCGCCCTCTGCCCGGGCCTGCAGGGGGGCCCCGGGTTTGCCCGGCCCCGCGTGCTGTGGCCCCCTAGTGTGTGGGGCTGTGGTCCAGCGGGCGCCGGGTCTCGTGCATTCAGCGCCCTGGAAGCTACTGTGCGCCGGGGTGGCCGGGGTCCTGAGGGGTCCTGCGGGGTCCTGCGGGGTCCTGCGGGGTCAGCGGCAGGAGCAGAGTGACCGCCACGGCGGCGGGGGGGGGGTGCTGAGCAGCACCCACGTAATCCCCTGGCCTGGGCTGTGTCCTTTAACACTGCAGACAGCTTAAGAGATGGGTGCTTAAACCCCCCCCCCCCCCATTAGAACTCTGAAGTGGGTCCTTGCTAGTCTAGCCCAGGAGGCTCCACGTGATTGTCCCCTCCACCCGGGGCCCTTCTCGCTCACAACCTTTCCTCTTCCTCCCCCACCTTCCCCTTTGCTGTCCTCCCTGCTTTCTCTTCCCTCCTCCCCCCCACCCCCCTCCTTTCCTGGACCTGGGCTGGGTGGCTGAGCGGGGAGGACCCTGGCCTCTGGGCAGGTGTGTGGTGTGTAGTCCAGCTGGCTTTTGCAAAGCCTGTTTGGTAGGGGTGCGGTTTAGGACCTGGGCGGAGCCTCACGCTCAGGCCCTGGGGGTGGGAGGGGGAGATGGACGGGCCTAGGGAGGGAGGCAGCTTGTGCAAAGGCCTGGGGCGGGAGGCCATGGGTAAGGCTGAGCTGGCGGCTGTTGGGGCCTTGCCTCAAGGACTTTGGACTTGCCCCTGTAGACGGAGGTGGATACTTGGTCTGATTTGGTGGGGGGCACTTTCTTCACTTAGCTGGGGTCTGGGAGAGGAGGTTGGGTGAGGTGGGAGATGCTGCCTCGTAGCACCAGAGCTGCCTAACCCTGGTCTCCCAGAGCCGTGGCCAGGTGCACGGCCCCTGAGTTATTTTCCAATTTAATTTATTTTGAAAGGCAGAGAGTTACAGAGAGAGAAAGAGGGAGAGACACAGAGAGAGGTCTTCCATCTGCTGCTTCACTCCCTAGATGGCCACAATGACTGGGGTCGGGCCAGGCTGAAGCCAGGAGCCAGGAGCTTCTTCCAGGTCTCTCATGTAGGTGCAGGGACCCAAGGACTTGGACCATCCTCTGCTGCTTTCCTGGGCACTTTAACGCAGGGAGCTGGATCGGAAGGGAAGCAGCGTCCCTGGTGCTGCAGGTGGCGGCTTAACCTGCTACAACACAGTGCTGGCCCCGAATTTTGAGCAGGTGCCTCCAAGGGAGACTGCAGGGCACCCCTGGAGTTGCCTTTGCCGTCCCTGCAGGAGGACCTGAAGTCCTGTTGCGACCCGACTCATCTGTTTGCTCGGTGGCCTTTAAAGGAAGGCGCCTGCTGTTAGATCTCCGCTCTGCCTCCGAGTGTCCTGAGCGTGCGCTGCACGGAAGCTCCGTCCGAGGTCAGGGGACAGTGTCATGGGCCCTGTAAACCAAAGTGCTTTCCTCATGACCCCACCCCCGTCCCCACCAATAACACACTAGGATGTGTCCACCCTAGCCTGGTGAAGACCGAGTGAGACCCAGGCCCGAGGGTGGTTGAGATCCTGGGCTCTCATTCTGGAAACAGTCACTGCGCCTGTAGTCAGGCACCTGCCGAGGGCCGCTTGTGCGTGTAGAGCGTGACCGCTGCCTGATGGACAGGATCAGGCAGGGTAATTCACTTGCCCTCGGCCGCTCGGTTTCATCTGTACAGCGGGACGGCATTCCCTGCTTGGCCGGGGAGCGGTGAGGATGACATGGAATGACGTGTGATGAACTGTGCTGGCACTGGAGGAGGGAGGGCAGGGGGGCTGGGAACCAAAGAACTTGACCTGAAACACCTCTGGCCCGGTTCTTCCCCGGACTGTGTGTTAACTTGGAGTGGCCTCGTATGGCCATCACGTAAAGGCTTCCTGTGTCAGCTCGGCTGCTGGTCATCAGCCTGGGGTCCCCCTGTGCCGGGTGCCAGGCGGACAGTGACCTGGGGCGCCCTTGCCCCCAGCTCTGTCCGCGGCTGAGAGTCTGGCTTCCTGAGCAGAGGAGCTGGCTTGCATCATTGGCACTGCCGCTGCTTCCTGCTCCCTGTGAGCTCGGCGGCTCCCCAGGCGTGTCCCAGCTGGGGGCGACGGAGGCTGGAGAGAGCCCCGGCCTGGGGAGGAAGTCCCTCTCGGCTCAGTGTAAAAAGGAGAAGCCGGGCTTTCGGTATTCAGCTCGGAGGAGGCCAAGGTGCAACTCTCTTCGGTCGTCCCGAATCCGGGTTCATCCGACACCAGGCGCCTCCACCATGCCACCCAAGTTCGATGCCAACGAGATCAAAGTCGTATACCTGCGGTGCACCGGCGGCGAGGTCGGCGCCACGTCTGCCCTGGCCCCCAAGATCGGCCCTCTGGGCCTGTCTCCCAAAAAGGTTGGCGATGACATTGCCAAGGCCACCGGCGACTGGAAGGGGCTGCGGATCACAGTGAAACTGAACATCCAGAACCGGCAGGCCCAGATCGAGGTGGTGCCTTCGGCCTCGGCCCTCATCATCAAAGCCCTCAAGGAACCCCCCCGGGACCGGAAGAAGCAGAAGAACATCAAACACAGCGGCAACATCACCTTCAACGAGATCGTCAACATTGCCCGGCAGATGCGCCACCGGTCCCTAGCCAGAGAACTCTCCGGAACCATTAAGGAGATCCTGGGGACCGCCCAGTCTGTGGGCTGCAACGTGGACGGCCGCCACCCTCACGACATCATCGACGACATCAACAGTGGTGCCGTGGAGTGCCCGGCTAGCTAAGAAGCAGAGAGGAATCTTGGAATAAAGGATCATCTGACAAGTGGAAAAAAAAAAAAAAAAAAAAAAAGGAGAAGCCGGGTAGCCAGCCCACAGGAGGTTCACCCACGGGAGGCTCTGGGACTCGGTCCTGGCGTTGAGTCCTTGGCTTCCTGGCCGCTGGCCCTGGCAGATCACTCATGGTCCTCCCAAGGCCAGGGGTGGGGCACAGAGCTGGCAGGGGCCCAGCAGTCTGTGCTGGGCTTGTCACCGTGGAGGTGGCTCCAGCCAGCCGCCACTTTCTGTGCCTTTTCTAGGGTCGTCACACAGGCAGTGACTGCTCTACCCTTGTTCCGGGGACCCTGGTTCGGGCAACTGGTGGTACCGTCCCTGCAGCCCGTGCAGGCAGCCATCCTGCAGCTTTGTTAGTAGTGAGGAGCTGGGGGCCACTGGGGGCCCCTTGCTGGCAGCATCCCGCACGCCACGTGATCTCCTGGGAGGACATGGGCTGGAGCACCTTGAACTTGAATCCCAGCCAGCGGTGCCTCCCTGCCCTATCTCACCGATGTGGAGGTGGCCCTACTTTATTATTGTTTTTAAGATTCATTTTTATCTATTTGAAATGCAGAGTGACACAGAGAGAGGAACTTCCATCCCCTGGTTCATTCCCCAAATGGCCACAATGGCTGGGCCGGGCCAGGCCAAAGCCGGGAGCCTGGTTCCTTACATGGGTGGCAGGGGCCTGAGGACTTGGGCCATCTTCCAGTGCCTTCCTGGGTGTGTATATGAGCAGGGAGCTGGATTGGAAGCAGAGCAGCCGGGACTCACACCCCAGCACTCCGACACGCGGTGCTGGTGTTGCAAGTGGTGGCTTAACCCGCTGTGTGTGAGATCCTGGACTTAGGCCTGGCCTCCGCAGAGCGGCGTAGCATCATTACAGAAGAACCGGAAGCAATCTGGGTGTGCCGGGGTTCTAACAAAAGGCAGCACTGGGGACTCCATGCTGCGCTCTCTCTGAACTCATTAACCTGCACCGCAACAGCGTGAGGGAGGCAGTGTTCTTGCCCCCATTGTACAGGCGAGAGAGCTGAGGCATGGCGAGGCCGAGCGCCTGCTGAGGCCATGGCGTCACAGGCAGTGAGGCTGGGATCTGGAGGCGCTGCCCCGACGGCAGATCCCCGCTCCTGTGCGCTGTGTGGTTGCCGTGCTGTGTTTCCGCCTGCGAGCCTGCCGGCTGCCCGTGTGCCCGTGTGCCCGTGGGCGAGCACCAAGGCCCGGGCCGGGCTGTCCGAGGCTGAAGCCGCCCTCTCTTCCTTCCTGCAGAGCCCTCCTCTCTGCTCGCCCCCCGGGCTGGGGGCTCCCGGTCCGCAGCCATGGTCTGGAGGAAGCTGACCTCTGGCAACTTCTCCAGCTGCCCCAACGGCTCCCGCCAGTGGATCTGGGACGTGTTCGGCGAGTGTGCCTACGACGGCTGGGACGAGGCCAGTGTGGGCCTGGGCCTGATCTCCATCCTCTGCTTCTCAGCCTCCACCTTCCCGTGAGTAGCACCAGGCAGCCGTGCCAGGCAGGGCTGCACGGTGGGTGGGGGCGGGAGCTCCAAGCACTGCTGGGAGGGCCCACCTGGCTGGCCTTGGGCCTCTGCAGAGCCCGTGTCCGCCCCACCCTCCCTGACGTGTGGTGGGGGGCAGTGCCTGCCAGGCACGGCCTCTGTCCTCCAGGCATGGGCAGTGTGGCAGCGGAGACGGTGGTGGCAGTGGGCGTGGCCTTGTGTGACCACTGCTGCTGTCGGGATACAAGGACACACTGTGTAATGGCCTGGTGGTCTGGGGCGGCCACACTCAGCCCCGCTCCCACCTGGGCAAGTCATTTCACTGCTCTGTGCCTTGGTTTCCCCACCTGTAAAATGGGAATATTGTTCCCCATTGTTGCTCTGAGAATAACAAAGGGGAGCGTATGCCAAGGCTCAAACTGGAGGCTTTGCACTTGTGTGCACGGTCTGAAGCTGTTGGTGGTGCTGGCTTTTTTCTTTCTTTCTCTTTTTGTTTTAAAAGATTGGTTATTTATTTGAGAGGAGAGTTATCGTCAGAGAGAGAGAGAGAGACAGAGAGAGGGGTCTTCCATCCACTGATTCACTCCCTAAATGGCCACAATGGCTGGAGCTGGGCTGATCTGAAGTCAGGAGCCAGGAGCCTCTTCCAAGACTTCCACACGCGTGCAGAAGCCCAAGGACTTGGGCCATCTTCCACTGCTTTCCCGGGCCATGGCAGAGAGCTGGTTCGGAAGTGGAGCAGCTGGGACTTGAACCGGCGCCCATATGGGATGCGGGCACTGCAGGCGGAGGCTTCACCTCCGACACCGCCGCGCCGGCCCCAGTGCTGCTGTTCCTGCTGCTTCCTCGTGTGCAGCATGGGGGAGAGGCTGCTGCCCTGGGCGGAGGCAGGCGGGCTTGGTCGTGAAGGAGCTGGGGCAGGCATCCGGCCGAGTGGTTAAGCGATGGCTCTGTCCTGCGTCCGGATGCCTGGGTTCGGTGCCCGCCTCTGGCTCCCGACTCCAGCTCCCTGCTAATGCAGACGTAGGAGGCAGCAGAGATGGCTCAGGTGACTGGGTCCCTGCCAGCACGTGGGAGGCCCGGATGGAGTCCTCAGCTCCTGGCTTCGGGCCCCCTCGCTGTGGCAGGATCTGGGGAGTGAACCAGGGGATGGAAGATCTGTCTGTCTCTGTCTCTCTGCCTTTCAAATAAGATGAAAAAATAAATAATAAAAATGTAAACAAACAAACAGGCCGCGAAGGGTGTGTAACCCGTGAGCTGTCCTGCGTGGCTCAGGTGAAGAGAAGGCTTTTGTCGGAAGCGGGCCGGTTTCACAGCGCCACCGGGGGCAGCCACGCGCTGCAGTGAGCCCAGTTCAGTGCCCAAGTCCATGGTTCTGGTGTCTACAGGCTGTGTAACTAGCGCCACAATTTAGTTTTTGAAGATTATTGATTTGAAAGAGTTATAGAAGAGAGAGAGAGAGAGAGAGAGCGCTCTTGCATCCGCTGGTTCACTCCCCAAATGGCTGCAATGGCCAGGGCTGGGCCAGATTGAAGCCAGGAGCTTCTTCCAGGTCTCGCCCATGGGTGCTGCCTTCCCAGGTGCATTAGCAGGGAGCTGGATTGGAAGTGGAGCGGCTGGGACTCCAAGTGGTGCTCTGATATGGGTTGCTGGCGCTGCAGGTGTAGCCCAGGCTGCTGGGCCACACTGCTGCGCCCCCACTATCTTTGAAAGAAAAGCTACTTACTTTATTTGAAGGCACAGAGAGAGAGAGAGAGAGAGATTGATTTCTCATCTACTGGTTTACTTCCCAAATACCTGCAAATGTGGGGCTGGGCCAGGCCGAAGCCAGGAACCCTCAGCTGCAACCTGGTCTCCCACCTGGTGGCAGGGACCGCAGCACTTGAGCTGTCACCCGCTGCTGCCCAGGCTGTGCGTTAGCAGGAAGCTGGAATCGAGAGTGGAGCTGGGAATTGAACCCAGGCCCTCCGGCGTGGGGTGCGCCTGTCCCAAGTGGGGTCCTAGCCACGCACCAGATGCCCACCCCTCTTTTCGCTTTCTGCGTCATATCCTTTGAAGTGGAGGAGTTTTAAATTTTGGTGATGTCCAGTTTATCCACCTTTTCTTTTATACTTATTTTTTGTGTGTCATAGCTAAGAAACCGTAGCCTAATTCAAGTACCAGAAATTTCCCCTTTTAGGAGTTTTGTGGCTGGGCCTCTGACATTTAGATGTTTAATCCGTAGCACGTAGGGGCCTGATCACATTGTTCTGCTGTGAACAGCTTGTTGTCCCAGCGCCACGTGTAGAAGAAAGATTGTGCCTTCCCCACTGAATTGGCCCAGCGTCCCGTCTGGGCATGGCAGGGAGGGGCGGAGAGGGAGGCTGGAGGAGGGAGGCTGTCCTGGGGACTGTGGTGGGTGGATTGGAGGTGCCCCCAGGAGGCAGGTGGACAGGGCTGGGGGACTGCCGGAGCCATGGAGAGACTCCCTGTTGTGGGCAGGATGAGAACTTCCAGATCTCTCCAAGGAGCTGGCTGAGGCGTCCGCTTCCGGCCAGGGTCTGGCTGGTGGACCACAGGAGCACCGGAAGCCTGGGAGAGAGCCGGAGTGGCGGCTGGAAGGGTGGCAGCTGTCCCCCTGCTCTCCGGGACCTGGCCTCTCCTGGATGGGACAGAGAGTGGCGTGGGCGTGGCTGAGAAGCACTGCCCTGCCCTCCCGGGCCTCTCGGGCCTCTCGGGTGTTGAATGTTACGGAGAAGGAGGAAGGAGATGCGGCAGAGCCCACGTGGACGTGGTCCTGGGAGGAACCGGCGCTTCCTGAAACTGAAGATGAAGAGGAGGGGTCGGCCGAGCGGGGCTGCGGGAGGGGCTGGCGGGCCGGGCGGGGCGAGGGCTTTCCTGCTGAGCCCCGGGGGTGCCCATGGGTTGGAAGATTGGGGTTTTAGGACGATCCCTGAGAGGGAGAGGGGAACGAGGCTGGGTTAACAGAGGGAGAGGGGGCGTGGGGGCCTGGCGTGGGAACCAGGGCCAGTGTCCAGCTCCCTCTGTTGCTGGTGTGTGGGTAATGGGTGAGATAAGGCAATATTTAGTTTCTATCTACATTTAAAAAATTATTAATTTGGGTGGGGGGAGAGCGTGAGTGTGCGCTCCTGTCTGGTGGTTTGTGCTCCCAATGCCCACAACAGTCAGGCCTTGGCCTGCTGTGCTGCCCCCACCCCCTCCATTCGAGAAAGCAGCCAGGGTCTCTGGGAAGTGGTGCCAAGCACAGACCTGACTCCAAACCTCGGGATGCCGTGCAAGCCCAGAGCAGGTTCAAGTCCCGGCTGCTGCACTTCCCATCCAGCTCCCTGCTGGCGCACCTGGGAAGGCTGCAGCTGGTGGCGCCCAGACTTGGATCCCTGCCACCCACACGGGAGACCTGGCTGGAGCCCCTGGCTCTTGGCTTCAGCCTGGCCCAGCCCCAGCTGCTGTGGCCATTTCTGGAGTGAAGCAGTGGATGGAAGATTCTCTGAGATGTTCTCTCTTTCTTTCTTTCTTTATTTATTTATTTGACAGATAGAGTTAGACAGTGAGAGAGAGAGAGACAGAGAGAAAGGTCTTCCTTCCATTGGTTCACCTCCCAAATGGCCGCTATGGCTGGAGTTACGCCAATCCGAAGGCAGGAGCCAGGTGCTTCTCCTGGTCTCCCATGGGGTGCAGGGCCCAAGCACCTGGGCCATCCTCCACTGCACTCCCTGGCCACAGCAGAGAGCTGGACTGGAAGAGGGGCAACCGGGACCAGAACCCAGCGCTCATATGGGATGCCGGCGCTGCAGGCAGGGGATTAACCATGTGAGCCACGGCGCCGGCCCCCCTGAGATGTTCTCTCTGCCTTTCAAATAACTAATTGTTTTAAAAGAAAAAAACAAAGCCCAAAATTTAAAAAAGAAGGCATTCTGATAAGAGCCCTCCCAAGGACAAAGCAGGCCTGAGAGCCAGCTGCAGGACGGGTGGGCTCTAGCCTTCCCTCCACCGTCCACCCACCTGCCCCGCTGGCTGCCCCGGGCCTCTGAGCACACGCAGCTCCTCTTCCACAGCCAGTTCATCAAGGCCTGCAAGACCGGCAACATGGACCAGGCCCTGTCCCTGTGGTTCCTCCTGGGCTGGATCGGCGGAGACTCCTGCAACCTCATCGGCTCCTTCCTCGCCGACCAGCTGCCCCTGCAGGTGCGCTGGCCCCGGGTGGGGCGGGCTGCCCAGGCCGGCAGGAGGAAGGCCCGGCCTGTCATTCCCTCTGCCTCTGCCCGCCGAGCTGTGCGACAGTGGGCAGTCACATCAAGCCGCAAGCCCGCTGGGGTCTGCCCCTGGGCTGCCGTGACCTTGAGCGCGCATTCCAGGTGTCTGGCTCTGAGAAAGGAGGTTTCCCGTAGGAGGCCTGGCTGGCGTCGCTCCCCTGGCACTGTGTGCCCACGGGGGCTAGCGGGAAGCCTTCACGGCTCCCAGGCGTGGCCGTGGCCCTTTGCTCGCCTGGGTCTCATTCTGCTCAGTGGGAACGGGGGTCCCCTCCTTCAGGGCAGGGTCCCCGGCTGGGGCGTGGGCCGGAGCCTGGGCCACAGCCAGCGCCGGACCCGCTGCCCTTGCAGACCTACACGGCCGTGTATTACGTCTCGGCGGACCTGGTGATGCTGACGCTGTACTTCTACTACAAGTTCAAGAAACGCCCGCCTCGGTGTGAGTATGGCGGCCGCTCTGTGCCAGCACTCGGCTGGCAGCCAGAGGGCCTGGAGCCGGGACGACGCGGGCTCCCCGCTGCTGGGCGATGAAGCCGACCTCGGCAAGGCCTTGTCTGCGAGGCTGAGCCTTTGTTGGCCAAGGTGGAGGCTGCAGGGCACTGGGCGCACCTGACGGGGCGGGGTTCTGCTAGTGCTCGGCCTGCAGGCCTGGCGGGGGCTCCTGCCTCCTCCTCCGCGTGCAGCCGTGCGTGCGGGCTGGGGAAGTGAGGCGAGGGCATCCTCTCCCAGCCTGGCTGCCTCTGCCCTCCAGGGTTCCGCAGGGGCACTAGGCCCGGTCAGCTGGGGGGTTTTCTGCTGTTGGTGACCCCGCTGTCCCCCCGGTTCGCCTTCCACCCTAGGAGAGGTGTTCTGTTTGACACCCTCCAGCCCAGAGAGGCTCGGTCACCGGTGTGAGGTCACACAGCACTGAGGGTCAGGGCCAGGGTTCCGCTGCCAATCAGACCCCAACCCCGCCCCCCTGCCCCGTGTCCAGTGTCTGTGCCCATCAATTCCGTGCTGCTGTTCGTCATGGGGACGGTGTGTGCTGTGCCGCTGCTGAGCAGTGCTGGGCCCGTGGCCGCCCGGCCGGAAGTCTTCCAGGGACGGACACTGCTGTCTGTGGAGCCAGGCAATAAGGTGAGGCGAGGGCGTGGGGCTAGAATGGGGTGGGGGTCCAGAATGCCTGGGGCCAGGTGGGCTGCAGGCTCACCCCCCCCCCCCCGCCCCCGCCAGCCCTTCACCCGGCAGGAGGTCGTCGGCTTCGTCATCGGCTCCGTCTCCAGCGTGCTCTATCTGCTCTCCCGGCTGCCCCAGATCCGCACCAACGTGAGCCGGGGGTGGGCCCTCCGGGTGGAGAGTGGGTGGGAGTCTCAGGTCCGGGACCGCACTCCGCCTGGGCTTGGGCAAGGTGATCCCACTCTCCGAGCCTCCGTCGTGCCCCCAGCACCCGGGCCTGCAGGTGCCTGTGAGACCTGCGTGTGTCGCAGGGAGGGCAGAGGTCAGGCAGAGGAGGCGGTGGGGACTGGGGTGGGGAGGCAGCTGGGCCTGAGAGACTGCAAAGCCAGAGAGTGGGCGCGGCCGTGTGGCCTCGGAGGGCGGGCTCCAGGAGAGGAAGAGGAGGAGGGCCGGGTGGGGCTGGTCCCAGGCCAGGCTGGCCTCGCCACACCGTGATGGGCCAGCACGACCCCTCCCCCCGCCGCGCCCCCAGTTCCTGCGGAAGTCCACCGAGGGGATCTCCTACTCCCTGTTCGCCTTGGTGATGCTGGGGAACACGCTGTACGGGACGAGCGTGCTGCTCAAGAACCCCGAGGTGGGCCAGAGCGAGGGCAGCTACCTGCTGCACCACCTGCCCTGGCTCGTGGGCAGCCTCGGGGTGCTGCTGTTGGACACCGTGGTATCCTTCGCGGGTGCAGGGCGGCGCGGGCGGGGGCTCTGCCTGCGGCCGCTGCGGATCACTACCCCTCCCTCCCTTCCTCCCTCCCTCATTGACTCAAGAGCGCACGCTTCTCGTGTGCCGGCCATGCAGCCAGGCCGTGGACCCACTGAGCAGGAGCGGACCGGCCCTCGTCCAGGGAAGCCTGTGGCTCCGTGGGGAGGCGGAGCGGGCACACGGGATACCAGATCACGCCACCGCCGTGGCCCCGTTGCTGCCGAGAGCGCCGGGCGGTCTGCCTGCACGGTCAGCAGAGGTCTCCACAAGTCTTGTTTAAACTGAGCCTGAAGAAGTTAGGCAAAGGCGAGGGAAGACTGCTCTAGGCACAGCCTATGCAAAGGCCCTGGGGAACGCAGGAACCAGCCCGGGAAGCTGTGGGAATGAGAGCTGCAACGTGATGACAACGCCAGTTACGGTCGCTTCCCAGCCGCGCGACACAGGGCAGCCGTCGACCTCTGGTTGACCGGGGCTGTCTCACCCAGGTGATGGGGGCAGAAGTCTGAGTACCTGGGGGCACGCACCCGAGACGGCCCTCAGCCAGTGCTCAGCGAGGGTTCACTAAACGAGTCTCTCTCTAAGATTTATCTGAGAGGCAGAGAGAGAGAGAGAGAGAGAGAGAGAGAGAGAGAGAGGTCTTCCATCTTCTGGTTGACTCCCCAGATGCCACAACAGCCAGAGCTGGGTCCACCCGAAGCCAGGAGCCAGGAGCTTCCTCGGGGTCTCCCGCACAGGTGCAGGGGCCCTCTACTGCTTTCCCAGGCCGTAGCAGAGAGCGGGATCGGAAGCGGAGCAGCCGGGACTCGAACCGGCGCCCACCTGGGATGCTGGTGCCGCAGGGAGAGGCTTAGCCCACAGTGCCAGGAGTCTTGAGAGAAATTCACCGAGCTGCCCTTGTCTCAGCGTTTGCTGGGTGTGCGCACAGGAAGTCAGAGCTCTAAGCGCTAGCCCAGGGGAAGCCACGGAGCTTGTAGAGTGGACAGACGAGGGCCGGGGAGGCTGCCGGGGGGAGGCAGCCTGGCCCGGGGTCTGGCTAGGGCTTGAGGAGCCCGGCAGACATCCGGTGTGGAGGGCACAGTGAGAGCAAAGGTCGGCGGGCCCCAGTGACCCTTCCCACCCACCGAGGGGGCGAGGGAGGGAGGGTGGAGGGAGGCCACTCCGGGGGAGCCCCAGGCCCCCCGCCTGCCAGGTTTGGCCTTAACCTGGGCCCTCAGATCTCCGTCCAGTTCCTGCTGTACAGAAACCACGCTGCCGCCGCCTCCGCCACCACCACCGCCACCGCCGCGGAGCGCGAGCCCCTGCTCCCTAGCTGAGCAGCCCCCGGCTGAGCCCGGGATGACGGAGCCCTCCGCGTGCCACGCCCAGGCAGGGAGGTGGAGCCTCCACGTGCCACGCCCAGGCAGGGAGGCGGAGCCCTCCGCGTGCCACGCCCAGGCAGGGAGGCGGAGCCCTCCGCGTGCCACGCCCAGGCAGGGAGGGTGTGGGCACTGCTGCTGTCCCGTGGCCCAGCTGCCCGTCCACCGAGCCCCGGCCTCCCAGGGCGAAGGCTGCCGTCCCTGGGAGCCTTGGGGGCGGGGCTGCCCTCACACCCACCTACCTCATGGTGCCTGAGCGCCCCCTGGGGACCCCGGCTGGCCTCTCAGTCCCTGGGTGCGCGGGCCCGGCTGCCTGGCAGCCACTAGGGGGCGTCCTTTCTGTAGACTGCTCTGGGCCGCTAGGGGGCGTCCCGTCGAGGTGTCTGTAGACTGCTGCTCTGGGCCGGCTCCGTGGCAGGCCCCACCCTGGGTGCTGGGGACGCAGCGGCACGAGGGGGCCAGGGTGGGGGGAGCTGCTGCTCGGTGCTCAGCAAGAGCAGGGCAGTCAAGGTCCACCCTTGGTCCTGCATCTGGGTGCCCGTTACCTCATCTGTGAAATGGGGTGACGGTACCGCAGCGTCAGACGACCTGAAAACGGCCCCGGGGTCCCCTCAAGCCCGCAGGGTCTAGTGGTCTGGCCCTGCCAAGAGAACCGCAGACAGGGCTCGGAATCCAATAAATCAATAGCAGCTACCTTCTAAGTTCAGTTCGTACAGCCCGCGGAGGATGTCCTAAATATCCAAATGGCCCTTGGCAGAAAAAAAGATTCCCCACCCCACAGAGGTGCAGTTAATGGGGCTGAGCTCCAAAGCTGAAGAGACAACCAGGGAGACCTTCCTGGAGAAGGTGGCGGCCAGCAGGATGGGTGGGACCTACAGGGGGAGGGGGCAGCGGGGGCAGGGCTCGGCCCTGAACTGTTATTGGGCCCCAACAGACTGCCTGCTGCAGGCGGGGGCCAGGGCCTTCCTGGGAACTCCCTCGCGGGCAGGAGGGCCCTGCGGGGCACAAAGCTGAGAGCAGTGAGGGGTGGTGGAGTGGGTGGGGCAGCTCCTAGCCCCCTGCCTACCTACCTGGCTTTGGCCGGGGCTGGCCAGGGTTCATCTTCCAGCCTTTATAGGGTTTGCGGGTTATGGGCAGGGGGACGTCAGGTTCCCCACACGCTAGCCAGCGTTGAGGAAGCTCGCAGGAGGAAGAGAGCTCGGCCGCCGTGACCGGCCGGAGTGCATCTTCACGGGCCCGGCTGGGGTCACTGCACCGAGGCGGCAGGCTGGCACTACTCCACAGTGCCCGCCCCACCGCACAGGGCAGAGGTCGGCCGGGGATCGGGAGACAGGGTTCTGGGAGCTGGGTCCAGCGGAAGCCAGGGAGGACCCCAGAGGTAGGTGGGCAGTGAAAGGGGCCGGGGAGACAGAGCCCCGGATTGTGCCATCTGCCAGCAGTGCTCTGGCCCCACGGTGCCTGCTGGGCTCCCACAGAGCCCCCCCTCCCCCGGCTGCCTCCCATTCTGCTACCTGGCATCCAGGGGCACCTGCGAGGTGGGGGACGAGCTGCCCACCCCAGGAGCGCATCGCCTGCAGCCCACAGACCACAGGCCACTCCACCCCCACCCCACTGCTCTGCCATGTACTCAGCCTCTCCCTCCCTGTCTTGGAATGCTCTAGGGGCCCTGCCAGCCAGCACGCCTGGGAGGGTGCAGGGCAGGGACTGGCCAGGCCACAGCTCCCCACTCACTCCCTCCCATCCAGCAAACCCAGTATCAGAGCCCCAGTCACTAGCATCCAAACTAGCAGTGGTGGCTCCTGCGGAAGATTCCAGAAGACAGAGCAAGATCCAGCCTGGCACAGCACAGCTGCGACTTCCAGGTTTCACGTATGACTTCTGGCCACCTGACAAAGGTGAGCGGCAGGCCCTCGGCACAGTGCGGTTCAAAGCGGTGACCAGAGCGAGGCCAGCATCGCAGCGTCTCAGTCGCCCATCTGTTCCGCTTGCGTGGCAAGAGCTGCTGGAACCCCCCAGGGTGGAGAGGACGCAGGGCTCTGCGGTTCCAGCTCCCGTGTGCTGTGCTGTGCTGTGCTGCACTCGGGGTGGGGGTGGGGGTCTCGTGGGCAGCAGGCGAGGACCTTCTGGCCTGGGGTTTGTGTGGGGGGAGAAAGGCCCATCCTGTAGCTTTGTGGGTTCCCCAAGCCCACAGCCTGCTTCCTCCCACTCTCCCACTTGAAAGGGGCGTGCCGGCACCTGGCTGGGGAGGCACGGGGGTGCCCAAGGACCGGCCTGCGCAGGCGCTCCACAGCCGCCCCGCGTTTCCCCACCCGGCTGGTCTGGAAGGGGGGGTGCAAGGAGGCCCAGCGGCCGGGGCGTCTCCACCGTGGAGTCAGCCCTCCCCCTCCCGGCTGAGGCCACGCGGGCCTTCGAGGGAGGCGGGCGAGAAAGAAGACGGCAGACCCAGTGCTAACTGCGTCCCAGTTTCTTTTTATTTAATTTTTTTGTTCTTTTTTTCCTTTTTTTAAGTATGGAGGCTCAAGTATAAGATGTAGATATTTTTTGTTAAGCTTTACAAAAAAACAAAATAAAACAAAAAACTCCTTTTGCATTCCGTAAAAATTGACAGAAAAGCACCTGGCCAGAAGAGCAGCCCCGCCCCCACCCCGCGGCCTCCGAGGGACAGGGGCAAGCCTGCACAGGACGGCTGAGCCCCTCTCCTTCCGCCCAGGGCTGGCCCCTGTCCCCCGCCCCCCGCCCAAGCAACTCCCAAACGCACTGGAGTCGCACCTCCAGGTTTCCTTCTGTCTCTCACACACCACAGTTATTTCATAAAATTTTTTTGTTTTACATTTTTTACACCAATGTAACAAAAAGGGGGAGGGGAGGGGCTGACGGACAGCGTCTTTATGCCTAAGGGGGGGGCGGGCGGGGCGGGCCGGGCCCTCGCGGGCTCTATGCAGACACCAGAGTTCTGACAGCGGAACGGTGGGAAGCAGGCCTCGGAGCCGGAGCAGGGCGGTGACTGGGCTTTATTGGGGAGATGGCGCTGTGCGGTCGAGGATGCGCGTTGTTAGGGGCCTGTCGGGGAGGGAGGGGCCGGGGACAGGGAGCAGAAAACGAGTTTTCTAGGAAAGGAACCTAAAGAGTGCGCGGCGTGTCCGGCTAGCGCGGAGCAGGGGCTTAGCTCTGCTGCTTTCTCTTCAAAGCCTCCACCAGGTCGTTCTTAAGCGCTTCTTGTTTAGATTTGTCTGCAAAAGTCTGCACAGACCTGCAAGGGAGACAAGGCGTCAACAGCGGGCCGAGTGGCAGGAGCATGGGGCCGTGGGGCTCGCGCCTCCCCGACGTGGCCGGCAAGGTGCTGGGGTGTGGGCTCGGGCACCCCTCTCCCAGGTCAGCACAGGCCCAGCCTGGGGACCGGGAGCCTGGGATTTGCTGCAGGGGGCGCGGCTCAGGGGAAGCCAACAGGGACAGTCGCTCGTGTCTGCCAGGCTGACCATGACCGCAGCTAGTGGAACCCAATGGTGGCCTCCAGGCTTCCAGGCACAACGTAGCAAGGACCCCGCTTCCAATCAGCTGCTGGGACTAGGAGGGGCCCAGGAGGAGGCTCGGCCCCGGCCCTGCGGAGAACAGGGGGCAGGGGCTGCCGCCTGGCGAGTGTTCCGGAAACCAGCGGCTGCACGGTGGCGCATGCTGGGTTCACGGCCTGTGAGCAGCTGTCAGCTTGGCCCGGAAAAAACCTTGCCAGGATTCCAAATGCGGCAGAGGAAAGGGTGGCCTGGGCCCCCGCTGGCGAACCCCAAGCTTGCGGGGTGGGGTGGGGTTAAAGGGACTGGGAACGCTGCAGTTCGTGGGCGTCACCCACCTGAGTGCTCTCCCCCACACGCATCCCAGATGAGCAACTGGAGCTTGGAGAAACGCCCCCGGCACGGCCCTGACCTGTCACACGCACTGGACAGACGGCCGGCCAGGCGCAAACAAAGTGGCTGGCTAACTTTCTCAGTGCAGAGGCCGCTGGGCGCCACGCTGGGCTGGCCGCGTGGTGAGAGCCTCAGGTCTGACGTCAGACCCACGCAAACCATGGAAAGGAAGGGTCAGGTGTCCCCGCCACGTGTGCGTGCTGGGGAGAGCAGAGCGAAGCAGGGCCCAGGAGACTGGATCCTGGGGACCGAGTCCTGGAGACGCCAGAGTGGGCACAGACAGGACTCGAGCCGTCAGCACAGGCCGAGGAGCGCCCGTGGGAAACGCCGGCTGGGGCAGATTTTGCCCCGAGTTCTGCAGCGGCCAAAGGCAGGGTGGTGGCTCCCAGGCGCCCAGTCGTGGGCAGTGCTCTGCGGGCCTCACTGAGCTCACGTCGGAGGGCGTGACCAGAGAGCAGCGGCTCCCTCGCCCGGCACAGCTGGCTCTCCTGGGGAGACAGGACGCGGCGCTGGGTCCTGCCAGCCCCGCTGGGTCCTGCCAGCCCCGCCCCGCAAGGACCAAGCCCAGAGTCAGAACCAGGTTAGAGCTGTAGACGTGAACTTGGAGCAGCTGGAGGCCGAAGGAGCAGGGCTGGCACTGAGAGGACACTGGGAGGGTCATGGCCACACTCCACATAGGAAGACCACGGCCCCTGCTGGCTGCCCGAGCGCCGCAAGGCGAGGCTGGCGGCTGAGACGCCCCGGCCGTGAGACCCCGCAGCCGCGCAAGGGCGGCAGCCCCGGCTGCTTAGTAAGCACCACCACCCCCAGACTTCCCAGCAGCTCTTCTGGGCTGGGCCTCAGGCCTCGGACCCTGTGCCTGGGGGCTCGGCGGCCCTGCTGGCTGGGTCACCAAACGCCTCATTCTAACAGCCCCCGCCCTCCGCAAGAGCGCCAAGCGCCCTCATCCATCCATGTCTGTCACAGGCTCCAGCTCCGCCATCGGCACGGCCCCGGCACCAGGCTCCAGCTCCGCCATCGGCACGGCCCCGGCACCAGGCTCCAGCTCCGCCATCGGCACGGCCCCGGCACCAGGCCGCTCCAGCAGCAGCCGGTCTGGAGCAGCAGCATCTGGTCAGGGGCACGACGGCTCCACCCCACGCTTGTCCTGAGCCTCGGAGAGTGGGGTCCCCCAAGCCAGCTGCCTCAGTCCCTGTGCCACGGGGCAGGGTGTGTGTGGCTGCAGGGGAAATCCTAAGGCCACCCCGAGGCATGTGGGGAGCAGAGGGCAGCTGTGCGTGCACACAGCGGCCTCCGACAGAGCCCGCGTTAGTTCCCTGGCCTGGGCTCCTTCTGGAGCCAAAGCCGAAACCACCCGTCTCCCCGGGACCTCGCTCAGTGCACAGCACACACCACACACGTGAACGTGTCCGTTACGCGGGCCAAGGCAACATGTTATACGGCCGCCCAGCAGCCAAGAGCGCACGGGGGTTAGTGGAGGTTTAACTGGGCGCGCAGGGCCCGGCGGTTGGTGAGTGCTGTTTAGTGGGCAGCTGTCACGCCTGGCAGGCAGGGTACCTGGATCGGCTCAATTATCAGGCTGGATGTAGATCTGGCGCTGGGTCAGCACTTGGGAAAGCTCCCTCTGCAGCTGCTTAAACTTTTGGTTGTCAGGGATAGCGTCAATAGATCTACAGAGAGCGTTCAGAGGTGAGAAGCAGGCAGGGCGTGGGGGCTGGGTGCACCCGGAGGCTGCCAGCCCGAGACGGTGACTGCGTGGCGTCCCCGCTGCCGGTGAGCGCAGGCACCACCGCCGCTGGAGGAGAGGGTTGGCGGGGTGGGAGAGGGTCTGGTCGGAGGCGGAGGGCCCCACGCTGGGGTCTCTGGGCTCTGGCCCAGGAAGTCAGGATGAGAAGGGCCAAGGGGAACCAGAGGGCAGCTGGCTGGAACCTGTGTCCCAGACAGACCCACGTGGGCGGCTCCGCAGTGGCTCAGCTGGCCTGGGACCACTGGATAGGGACAAGGGGGGTGGCCACCAACGGCACAGCAGAGCCCGTGGCCACACACGGTGGAGAACACGTCAGACCTCAGCATCTCACCCCCCTGCAGCCCCCTGCCTCCTGGACCCGGTGGGGAACAGGGCTCGGAGGAGACCCAGCCTCTGGGCTGCAAGGCCAGCTCGCCGCACTGACAGCCACCTCTCATGCCCCCACGCAGGCTCTGCCTCCTGCTCAGTCCTCTACGGACCCCAAGGACCCGAGCAGGGTGGGAGGGGCAGGTGAGGACCTCGGCTCCGGCTCTGTCCGCCCAGAGCTCAATGGTCTCTCGCCCTCCAGTGTCGCAGGGCCTAAGGGGGCTGCGCAGCTGGGGATGGAGGTGGAGGCAGCCCGAGGGGCGGGCGCAGGAGCTCCGTCCCACGTGGAGTCGGCTGTGAGGGCGTTCAGAGCACGAAGGCCGCCAGGGGCTTCCCTTCCAACACCTGCGGGGCATCTCGGCCCCCAGCCCCCTCTTACAACGAGGAGGCCGAAGCCCGAGCCCGCGGAGCTGTGAGCGCGCAGGCCCTCGTGGTTCTGGAGTGTGAGTTTTGGGTACGTTACCTCAGCCCGTTGACGATGTCCTTCGTTTTCCCAAAGTAGATCTCATTCAGCGTACTTCGGATTTTATTTTCCATGTCCTGGGAAGGGAGTCAGTCACCATAGAGGCAACCGAGGAGCCAGGGCTGCCCTGGCCCAGCCCAGCCTCTCTCCCTACGGGGCCACAGCCAGGGCCGAGCCCCGGCTGCAAGGCCGCCCCTGCCCTCCGTGCTCTGAGTGTGTCCCCGACCTCAGGCCTGGCGGCCAGGTCCCAGCGTTCCTCGGAGCCGGTCAGAACCACACCACCCCTCAGCCCTCCCGCCGATACGGCGAGCAGTCCTGAGACCCCTCCTCCCAGGACAACAGAGGGAGGAAGCCTGCGGCACTGGCGCGGGAGTCCCTCTAGCCCTCGAGTGCTCCAGGGGTCTACCCACTCGATTGGTGCTGCGTGGAGCCACGGGCTGGGCAATCACCCTGGGAGCACGTCTCGCAGGCGTGGGGGAGATGCCAGGAGGCCAAGGCAAACAAGCTGTGCGCCGCCGGCGAAGCGGCTCCCAGCCTCCCTGGAGACGGCCCAGGCTGCGGGGAACACAGGAGCCTGGAGCCCGCGGGGCCCACTCACCTCTACCAGGCGCCCGATGTTGGCTATGTGTGGGGAGCAGTCACTCACAGTCTCATCTTTCTCCATCTGCGAAAGACAGAACATTCCCCCGGTCAGAGCCAGAGCCCTGGGCGCGGCGGCGTGGCCCCACCTCTAGCAGAGCCCGCTGCTCTCGCGCGGCTGCAGGTGTGAGGCTGCTTTCCCAGCAGGGGAGCCGAGGCACAGAGGGACAGAGTTCAGATTATAAACGCTCCGTCCGCAAAGGCCCCGAGCCCTGGGTTCAGTGCTGCTGCTCCCCTGGGGGGAGCTGTCTTCCCCGGAGACAGCACCGGCACAGCACCTGCGCTGGCGGCTGTGGGTGCTGGAGGCCTTGCTGGGGGTGACAGCCCCGGTCCACCGGAGTCTGAGCTCGAAGTGATTTACCCAGGCTCACGTAGGCGGCAGTGGCAGACCGAGGCCAAACCCTCTGTGGCTTCAGAGGCTGCAGGGAGGCCAAGCCGGTGTCCGGCGGCCTCTTCCCAAGCCAGGCAGCCTCGGTCACAGCTCAGTCATCGGAGCTTCGAGGGGAAGAGGCAGGCGGGGAGGTGGCTGTCCCCGCGTCCCCCAGCCCGGACGAGGCTCTGGACTCTTGCAGGGCAGGTTTTCCTGCAACATCTCCCAGTCCCTGCAGACACGGACGCTGCACTCAGTGACCGAGGAACGGGAGTGAGAGGGAGGGAAGCGGCAGACGCCTGGCATGGGTGTGTTCAGAGGCTAAGGGCTCTGCCACCTGCCGCCGCTGTCCCCTGCCCTCCCATCGGGGAGAACGACTTTCAGGCCAGGAGAGGCAGACCCGAGCTGCGGACACGAACGTGCGAGCCGTCGCCTTCAACTGCCTGGGCTTCCAACTGCCAACCAAGGAGCCCAGGACAGCGCGCCTCAGGGACGCGCGGACACTAGAGGGCGACAGCGGCCAGTCCCCCTTTGCAGGAGGGAGAGGAGAGGGGAGTCAAAACCGCTGTTGACAGGACAACCACCTGGCGGCGAATCTTATACCAGGTCCGGGGCCGGCAAGGACTCACTGAGCGCAGTGTCCCCCGCGTCCTTCTACTGTGATGGGGACACCGGGCTGGAGGGCAGCCACTCACCTGGGGCCAGGACGCCAGCCCTGCGGCTGCAGCCGAGTTGCGGGCAGGGCACTGTGGCCCGGTGGCCTCGCGGCCGTTCCCGTGGGGCGTGAGGGGAGGCACAGCTGGGCATGAGGTGGTTGGGGGTTACAAAAGAACTCGAAATGTGGGTTTGGGACAGGCCCTGACGACAGCAGCTCCCACGTCAGCCGCCCGACTCCACTTGAGCCTTGGCAGCGAGGCCCGAGGGGAGGGTCCGCCTAGCTCACGGCCCCGGCCCACCCGAGGGGAGGGTCCGCCCGGCTCTCGGCCCCGGCCCACCAGAGGAGAGGGTCCGCCCAGCTCACAGCCCCAGCCCACCCGAGGGGAGGGTCCGCCCAGCTCACAGCCCCGGCCCATTCCAGCACCTTTGCTCTCCCTACTCCTTAGGCCACTGACACCCACCACTTAGTCTGCTCAGAGGTTAACCTCACTGAGTGCAGAATGCAGAACCCCGGTGTGCAAACAGCTCCCGTGGAAGGACGTGTGAGTTTCAGATCACTTCGAGCAGGCCGAGGAGGAGCGTGGCTGCGCCGGCAGCTTCTGTGCAACCTTAGTGGTCAGGTGCTCAACTATTCCTCGTGCCCCGTCAGTGACAGAGACCACAGCCGCGAGGTTCCAGCCTCGTGCAGGCAGCCACAGCGCCCTCTGCAGGGCTGGACTGGTCTGTGAGAGCCACAGATGAGCTCGAGTTCATCCACGGCTAAGGTCGGAACATCGTGACCCCAGGAGACGGCCAACAGTGGGGGTGTGCACGCCTGGTGCAGGTGTGGACGCAGGCGAGCTGGGCACGCCATGCAGGCTGCTGTCCCCAGAGGGACGCTGCCGACGGCAGAGGTGTGACCGATGGGTGGGAGAACATCACACGTGACAGGCACTGGTTGTACAGAGTGAGCTGCTCTCTGGAGAAATGAAGGCCCCAGTTCCCAGGCCCTTCCAGAGGCACTAAGTCTGCAGCACCACGGGCTGTCCCGTGGGAGAGGGCGAGATGCCGCAGCGCGCTCTCTGGCCCCTAGCAGGAGTCCGGGACACGCTGGCAGGCGACCCGGGGCGTCTCGGTCCCGAGACAGCAGTGGTGCCGGCTCCTTCCCTCCAGCCCGGAACAAACTCCACCCCGGCAGAAGGGCAGCGCTGGCCGGAACTTCCTCCTCCTGTTGCCGAGACACCTGGCTGGCGTGTGAAGGGGCTCACCAGCCACTGCTGCACAGCATCAGCCGCGGCTGTGCGTCCTCTCGGCACACGTGGGAATGGGCCCGGTGCCCAGACCGCCCTGCTGGGGGTGAGGGTGGGGTCTCATCCAAATGATTTCCTTCCAGCCCATCAGCCTCCACGCAGAGCACAGACTCCCGGGTACCCCGGGGGAGGGCCAGGGCTCGGAGCTCGCTCAAGACTTTTTTTTTTTTAATTCCAGAGACAGGGAAAGCATCTCACAGCCCAATTGGTGGTTCACGTCCTGAATGTGCCCAGTGGCCAGGGAGGGGCCAGAACCCCATCTGGGTCTGTCATGGGGTGGCAGGAACCCATGCATTTGAGCGACCCCTGCTGTGCATCCAGGAAGCTGGAGTCGGGAGCTGGGCCAGGACCTGAGCCCAGGCCCTCCAGGGCTGGACGCGGACGTCCCACTGAGTCCGGACAGCTAGGCCGAGCGCTGGCCTCAGCACCCCACTTTCCGCGAGCACCAGCAGCCCGAGTGTGGCCTGGCCTCGTGGCAGGGCTCGGGGCATCGTGGTGAGCTGAGTCACACCAGCCTCCTGACCACACCTTGGCTCCTGCCTTCGTGCTTCAGAACCAAGAGCCCCCTTCCAACAAGCAGAAAAGCGAAGCCCCCAGATGCAAAGTGACCAAGAGGTCGGGGCGGGGAGCAGGTGGGCTCACCCACCCTCCTGTGGGCGGTGCCTGCCTCAGGAGCACACAGGGGTCCCACAGGGGCTGGGGCGTGGGGAGCAAAGATCCTGCCCAAGCAGGCATTTTCCATGGCCCCCTCGCCCACTCCCCCAGCCCCCTGCACAGCTGGCCAGGGTCAGCTTGCTAACAGTGCTGACCCACCAAGAACAGAGCTGTTTCTGCAATGCATACATTACTACGTCCGGACAAAAGCCACTGTCAGAAGGAAAACACGCTCAGGGCTGTGGCTACACATGCTCCAAATGGTGCTTCCGACCGAGGCTGGAGTCAAGGCCCAGCTGGCTTGTCCGCGATGAGACCCTCACCTCCTCCTGGGGCCTCGAGATGGGGACAACACGGGCACGTGTCACCTCCAGAGGGCAGCCTGTGCCTCCCGCCGCCTGTGGCATCTCCTGGAGGAAGCCAGCCCCACGGCAGCGCAGCTGCGGCCGAGGCTCCCCCAGGGCCAGAGGCTTGGGCTGGTCCGGGCCTCAGTTTCCTTGCCACTTCCTCACAAGAATATGCTCATGTACATAAGGTGCCTCGGCGCCCCGACCTGCGGCACGGCGCTCCGCTCCCCCCCAGGCTTCTCCGGGCTGCAGAGCTGTGTGTGCTGCGGGCGAGAGGCCAGCTGGGAAACATGCGGCCACACCGGGAAACAGCAGCCAGCCAGCTCCCAAGGAGGACCGGCTCTGCCCGACAGGGAAATTGTAACTGAGTCTGAAGTTGTACGGGTTCTAGAAGACCCGCGGCAACACAGGGACAGCTATTAGGTACCAGGCAGAAACCACGCGCTGAAATGCATGCTGTTCATTTCACCTCTCCCGAACAGCCGTGACCAACGCTGCGGTACCAACAGGCAGCTTCAGAGAAGAGAAGCCGCCCGCAAGCTCACGCAGCCAGCACACGACCGGGCCGGGATCTGAACGGCGAGGCCTCTCCCCTGGCTCGGCCTCACCTGCACTCCTCACCAGGAAAGCCGATGGCAGGCCACGAGGCAGGGCAGGGACACCCGGGCAGCACGGGCTGCGGCCTCGCGCCAGCTTTCCTTCTCGACAACGCCAGGTCACCCAGCAAAAACCTAACTGCCCCCGGAAGCCAGGGTGGCCACCCGCAGCCGCGCCTGCCCTTTGTCCCGGCATCTACGAGGGAGGGCGGGGCCGCCCCGAATGCATGGACTCTCCTGGTCTAACAGCCAAGCCCAGCTCCCAGCGGACTTCCCTGCTGTGACGACCGGGCCGGCGCCTCTGCTGTCCTCAGGCATGCCGGGGTGCCACTCTGAGCAGAAGCCACAGCTCGGCTGCCAGAGACGGTTCACGCTCCCCACTCGACCAAGCATTCCACCTTCATGAAGGGAAACCGCCTGGGGACATCTGGAGGGCCCCTCTCCGGGCGGGAAACCTCGGATCTCTTTCCAGAGAGGCACAGCCCTGCCTCTTTCCACGTCTCTGCTGTCACACAGAAGTAACCTCTCGGCGCCACTCCTTTCCAGCCTGTTGGGCCGTACAGCCTTCCTGCCAAGGCCTCCATGGCGGTTTGCCACGGGGCACCTTCCGCCCACGGCAGGACAGTATGACCCTGGCCATTCCTGAGCCCCCACCGAGCCTGCTGCTTGCTGTCCCCAGCAGCCCCAGCTGCACGGACTTGCCACAGCACTCTGCTTCATTTTCCAGAGAGACACTGGGGGCAGGAGTAGGCATGGGGGCGAAGGAAAGGCCAGAGCGAAGCGGGTGGGCGAGGGCCCGGTGCGCCCAGGCTGAGCTGGCTACAACATCCCCAGGCCTGGGTGCGTCGTGAGCAGTAGGGAAATGTGGCTTGGGGCATTCATCATCCTGACAGGTGCTCAGTCAGCCCTCAAGCCCCCAACCCCAGCAGGGCGGCGGGCATTTGGTGCAGCTGGTAAGATGCCGGTGACTCCAATCAGAGTGCCCGGTAGGTTTTGTTTGTTGGTAAAGATGGATTTATTTATTTAAAAGGCAGAGTCAGAGAGAGGGGTGCGCGGGCTGGAGCCACAGCTCCAGTCCCGATTCCAGCCTGCTGGTCCTGTGCACCCGGGAAGGCAGTGGTGATGCCTGAAGCACTTGGGTCCCTGCCACCTGCGTGGGAGACCCAGATTGAGTTCCTGACCCAGGCCTGGTGTCACAGGCATTTGGGGAGTGAACCAGCAGATGGGAGATCTCTGTCTGTCTCTGCTTACGCAGAGGACACAAGGGCCCAGCCTGGACGCCTGAGGCAGGGGAATGGCCAGCGTGCATCACTCACGGCCCTTCTGCTGGGAAGGCCCCAGGCAGAAGAGACCCCGGCTCAGTGCCCGGCAGCATGGGCCTGGAGAGACGGCTCCCAACACAACGGCTTTCCCTCCTGACACTGTGCGCAGTGTGTGTGAGCTGGGCGGGGGCGGGTGAGGAGGAGGCCGGGCGTCCCTGGAGGACTGCACCGTGGGGGAGCTCTGGGCAGGAGGCTCCTGATTGCCCCCCTCTCTCACACCCTGACCCCACTACACCGAAACGTCTCCCACTCGGCGCTGCCCTCTGTACTCCTGCCTTGACCTCTTTCTGTGCTGTTATCTCCCACCTCCTCGGCTGATCCTCGTCTCCCCAGGGATCTCACTGGCTCCTTCCTCTCTGGCTGCCCAGGGCTGCCCAGCCCAGGCCCTCGTCACTGCTCTCATGGACGACACCGACACCAGCAGCCTCTGCCTGCAGCCCCTGCCCCATGCCGGCTGGCAGAGCCACCTTCTGACAAAGGCACACCTGGTCCGGAACCCCTCCTCACCACCTCCGGAGCCAGCGCGTCTCGTGCCGGACAACTTGCTTCCTGCCGTCAAAGGCAGCCGCGGGAGGGAGCCGAGGGCGGTGCTGCTCAGCGCCTCTCGGGGCGACCTCGCCCTGGGGTCCGCCGTGGGCCCCGCACAGGCCCGCCCGACACCACGGACCACAGCAGCCGCTTGGCACAAGTGCTCGGGCAGCTGGCTCAGCAGCTTCTGCCTCTGTTGAGCTTCATATTCAGGGTATTTCCCTTCGAATGTTTATTTAGCATCTGCTGAACATCAGCCACCGGGGACAGATCAAGACCAAAAGCGGGGCCGGCGCGTGGCGTAGCGTGTAAAGCCGCCTGCAGGGCCGGCATCCCATAGGGGTGCTGGTTCGAGTCCCAGCTGCTCCACTTCCCATCCAGCTCTCTGCTGTGGCCTGGGAAAGCAGCAGAAGATGGCCCAAGTCCTTGGGCCCCTGCACCCGCGTGGGAGACCTGGAAGAAGCTCTTGGCTTCGGATCGGTGTAGCTCCGGCCACTGTAGCTATCTGGGGAGTGAACCAGCAGATGGAAGACCTCTTTCTCTGTAACCCTGCCTTTCAAATAAATAATAAATCTTAAAAAAAAAAAAAAACCAACTAAACAATAACAACAAAAAACTAGTATGGCCCCCCCCCCAAAAAATCAAAAGTGTGGTGTGGCAGAAAGCAGTGGGTTTTTTTTGGGGGGGTGAGGGGAAGTCAACAAATCTAGGGTCCAATCCAGGCTTTGCCTCTTATTGCTTGAGTCAGCATGGGAGAGGCCCTCACCAGCCTGAACCTGCTTCCTCCCTGCTCAATGGGAACGCTGGCTCTCCTGCGCTTGTCCTTGCTGGGAGCCGGCCCCACACAGGGTCTGCGCACCCTCCCTGGGGAGCCGGCCCCACACAGGGTCTGCGCACCCTCCCTGGGGAGCCGGCCCCACACAGGGTCTGCGCACCCTCCCTGGGGAGCCGGCCCCACACAGGGTCTGCGCACCCTCCCTGGGGAGCCGGCCCCACACAGGGTCTGCGCACGCTCCCTGGGGAGCCGGCCCCACACAGGGTCTGCGCACCCTCCCTGGGGAGCCGGCCCCACACAGGGTCTGCGCACCCTCCCTGGGGAGCCGGCCCCACACAGGGTCTGCGCACCCTCCCTGGGGAGCCGGCCCCACACAGGGTCTGCGCACCCTCCCTGGGGAGCCGGCCCCACACAGGGTCTGCACACGCTCCCTGGCTTCCTCCATCCGCCGGGAACCTCTTCGCCGCTCCTCCAGCCCCCTACCTGCCAAGGCAACCAGAGGCACCTGGCCAAGGCTGACCCCGGGACGCACGGCTGAAGCCCGCGGCCCTTGCGTCGCCTGCTGCTCAGAATCTGTGCCATCTACTCAGGCTCACTGACCTCACTGCGCCCCCCAGTTAGTGACCGACACTGGAGACGGCCCCAGCTGCCACGCACCGCAGGTGATTACGTGACGACAGGAGTCAGGGTCTTCTCGCTAAAGCTCCCAGAGCAGAGGCAAGAGCAGGCCGGTGGCCCCGTGAGGTGTTCTGAGGACAGCTGCTCGTCAGGCCTGAGTCTGGTCTGGCAGGAGCACCCTGCACGCCAAGCCGGAACCAGGCGCTGGCCGTGGGCTGACAGCTCTGATTTAAACTACTAGGAAGGCCGAGGACTAAATATTTGTCCAGGTCACTGTAGACCGGGTGGAACTATAAACAGTGCAGAGCGGTAAGTGATGCAGGAAGTAGTCTCCGGATACGGAGCCAGGATTTTGCACCCGATCCCCAGGTGGCCGGAGTGGGGGAGGAGCCTGTGGCAGGGCTGGCCGCCCCTCCCGCGTCACTGGTCCCCAGAAGGCAAGAGCCATCCCACATGAGAGGACAGGCCCTGCCCTGTGAGCCCTGGTGTCAGAGGCCAGACGGGGACTCCAGGAACCTGGCAGCCTCCAGCCCGGTGGGACGGCCCTTGCACCTCAGGTATGCCACGCCCAGGCACCATCTCAACCACGTGACTACAAATCCACTTCAGAGGGTTACCGAATCAATCCTTTCTGCTCTATGTTATTTTTTCTATCAACAGCAACTAACTAAGAGTACAGTTATCTTACTGAAAAGATTTTTGATGTTAAAAGGAACCCTTGTCCAGGAGAGCAGGCCGGATGAGAACGGGAACAGGGACGGGAGAGCTCCCCTGGACGCCCAAGGCCGCCGCACTTCCACCAACACAGCATCCGCGCTGGCGGGCGAAGGCAGCTCCCTCCCAGGCTGGGGTGGGCTGGGTCTGGGCTTCCCCTCTGCCCCACCCCAAGCGTCCTGCCGCCCTGCACTGGGCACAGGTGAATGCCTTCTCTCAGGATGGGTGAGGCTTGCCAAAGGTAGCTTATCTGTTCTGACGCTTCACCAATAGCATCGAGAGCGGAAGTCAGGAGAAGCTTACCGGTCAGGGTTGAGAGTTCTGTGTTTCTAACAAGCTCCTGACAAAGCCGAGGGCTGACCGGACCACAGGGCTGCTCATGGCCAGAGAGGGGGCCGAGGGAGTGCAGCCCACGAGCGATGCGAGGCAGCCGTGGCCACTCGGGGGCGGAGCTGGAGTGTGCGCTGGGCTGAGTGAAGGGAGACACTACCTGTCTGGTAAGGCTGCCTCCGAGGTTCATGGTACCCGAGCCGGATTTGTTGGTCTGCAGCCACAGCATCACCGTGGAAGTCAGTTTGTAGTGGGCGGTGCGGCCACTGGACTTCTCCTGCAGGGGAGGACGAGAGATCAGAGTCCGAGGAACGCTCAAGTGCTCCCTCCTCAGCCATGGCCACTGGGGTGGGCATCTGGCATGCCCGTACTCTATGCTGGATCCAGCTCCCTCCTCGCATCTGCCCTGGGAGGCAGCAAGGGACACCCAAGTGGGAGACCTGGTCTGAGTGCCAGTTCCTGGCTTTGGCCAGGCACAGCCCAGGCTGTTACAGATAACCTGGAGAGAGAAACACCAACGGGGAGATCTGCAGCTTTCCTGAGAGAGGGAGGGAGGGAGGGAGGGAGGGACTCCCCCAAATGTTTTTAATTATTTTACTTGAAAAGCCAAAAGATGGCGTGAGAGAGATTTATTCCCCACTTTCAACAGCCAGGGCTGGGCACAGCCGAAGCCAGAAGCTGAGAACTGAATCTGGGTCTCTCATGTGGGTGGCAGGGACCCAGGTACTCCAGCCTGCCAGGGTGTGCGTTAGCAAGAAGCTGGAGCTGGAAGCAGAGCGGGGAGGACCCAGGCACTCCACTACGGGGCGCAGGACCCTAAGTCGCATCCTGACTGCCGTGCCACACGCCCACCCCACGCTGTTTTTGAAAGGGGCTGCATCTATAACCGCGTACGCCGAGTTCGCTGGGACCTTATGATCCACGGCTACTCAGTCCTCATTGATCTGCATCCAATCGGCTTTGGGGTGTTTCTAGGAATTAGCAGGGGTTTTTATCAGTGTCCCCAGCGCCAAAGCTGCACCCGGAGGCCCGGCTGCCGGCTGCTGCGGGGGCTGTACCTGCACTTCCACCACGTGGATGGAATCCCAGCAGCCTTTGATCTTCTTTGATCCATCTCCAGCCTTCTTTATGAGGATCACTCCCGCAAAGCCATGATCCAGATCCCAGAGGTAGACAGATGAGACACCACCTTCAAAATACCTGCAGGAAACAGGCCCGTGAGCCAGGAGACAGATGGCCAGTCCAGGTCCCGGCTGCCCCTCAGCTGCGATTCGCCTGGCAGTGTGGGATGAACAACCCTGCACAGGTCCCGGGGTGGATCCCTGGCTGTGTCCTGGTGCCCCAGGTTGGGGAGGGACGCGGGGAGAGCGTGGGCTCAGGGCTGTGGCTCTGTGGTCTCAGGGCTGCGGCTCTGTGGTCTCTGACACCCCTTCTGCCTTCTCAGGGACTCAGATTCCTCCCAGACGGGGGACGCAGCGCAGGGTGCGACACGGCTCCTGGAGCAGCTGCTGCTGCCCCAGTTCCCTTCTTCTAGACGGCTCTTTGCAGGACAGACGGGAGCAGCAAACTCCTCCAGAGCCTGGGAAAGACTCAGTGAAGGGCTGGGTCCAGCTTGGAGCTTCCTGCTCTGATCTCAATCGATATGGAAAAATTCCCAGTCACGAACAAATGGGACGGAAAGAAAAGGCCAGACAATCAGGCGGGACCCCAAACCCAAGAGCCCAAAGCCGCCTGTTCCGCAGGGCTGAGGCCGCTGTGAGGGAGACCCCCGAGTTGGGTGCTTGTCCCTCAAGGCCAGCACAGTCCTCACTGCAACGTCCCTGGCGCCTCCGACCCACTCGGCCTGGGCACAGTGACATTCCAGAGCAGGGTGGGGAGTCTCTTCTCTACCAAGGGCCGTTGGGTATCTGCAACTTCAGTTGCAGGCTATACAGAATTACCCACTTAAAAATTAGCCTGCTACAGATTTGCTGAATTTGAGTCCTGCCTGTGGGCTTTACGTGGCTTGTGGGGCGGACACTCCCCACCTCTGTTCTCGAGGCTGCCACCAGGGAGCGCCGTGTGGATAGGACTTCAGACCCGGACAGCGGGGAGGTACGCCCCCAGGCCCGCGGCAGGGTCATGGGCTCAGGAGTAAGGCACACGTGGGACCAGTGCCAGCACCTGGTTACAGCTCTGTGCAAGTCCTTATCTACCCAACAGTGGCTTAGTGATGGCTGCCAGAGACGAGCTGGGTGCACATGGGTCTCATGGACAAAACCGCCTTTACAGAGCAATTGAGAAATAAAAATAAACTAATAAATAATAAGGTAGACGCCTGGCAAATGATCACTGTGTTCACCACTTAAATTGAGGACTAAAACTTAACAGGTGTCTGTGACCTGTATTTCAAAGCTATCAGGATGAGACACTCCCAGCACTGGCGATGCTAACAAGCAGCAAGTGTGGGCAGGAGGTGGGGGAGAAGGGAGGAACCTTTGCAGACCGGGCCCGCTGTGTCACAGGTGCTACTTCCTGTCCTTGCACTCAGCCAGCTGCGACCAGAAGTATCCAGACCAGAGAAGCTGCAGACGCACTCAACACGCAGACTTTTTTTCTCCTTGCCATTATTTCATAAACACCACAGTATAGCAACGACACACACAGCTCTTACAGCGTCAGGTACGTAAGTAACCTGCAGGTGGCTTTAAAACACACTGGAGGATGCGTGTAGGTTACGTGCAGGGGGACTCGAGCCTCTGCAGATTTTGGCCGTGATGTGTGTGTGCTGGGGCCAGGCCCCCGTGGAGACGAACGGTTCACGGTACTGTTTCTGTGATTTTCCTGGAGTCTAACACTACCCACATTCAAACTTTGGAAAAGGCAGCACCTGACCTACTCTGGGCCGCTCTGCAGTGCTCCTGGGGCGTGGAGAGGGTCGGTCACTTCTAGACCAGAGTCCCACCGGCTTCTTCCCGGGACTCCTGGGGGCTCCCTGGGCTCACGAGGTGAGGCACGCGGCGGCGCCACAGCCTGCAGCAGGCCTGCCAGTGCCTCCTTGCTGAGAGGCAGCCCGCTTCCAACACACAGCTTCCTCCCCAGGCTGCTGGTAGGGAGAGCAGCCCCACATCAAACGGGGGAAAACTTGAAAAACCACGGCTTTTTTTTTTTCATGCTGGTGAAAAGGGCAGCCTGGGAATTCCTGCTTTCCTGCCGTCATCCTGGAACAAAGGCTTGAAGCCTGGGGACCCGCAGGGTCCGGCCGCCCTGGAGGGAACCAGGAGAGCCCTGGGCGCCCCGACAGCCAGTGACCGGCTGCCAACACTGGTGGCCCAGGGCTCTGCCGCCTCAGGACACTCCTCAGTGTCGTGTTCTTGCAGGAGAGGAAGAGGATGACAGGGATGTGGCAGAGGCGGAACTGGCCGTCCCCACTCCACCCAGGCACCCTCGGCTTCCCCGTGGCCACGTGGAGAGTGCTGGAGAGCACAGGCTCCCTGTGACCTCCTTGTGGGCTGCTTGCTCTTCCCGCCAAACCAAAAACTGGATTGTGAGGACACTGTGAAAAAGGGAAACTTAAAGTCAGCCCACAGCACCATCCATCAACCCAGCCCACGGATGGGATTTTTCCAAATGCCCTTCCAGCCTCTGCCCAGATGCAGCTTTTATGGAACCATGGAGCCACGGTTCCCACTGTTTCTAGCCAGGTTCTGCAGTTTGCAGTGCGCAGCACACCAACCCACAGCCCGTCTGACTTTCAGTAGAGACGGTGGTGGCCGACTCAGAGGCTGGGCTGCTGGGCTCTCGCCTGGAAGCCAATGGACACTCCCTGCCCGGTGAGGCGGAACAAGCTGAGATGGCCCTGCCGGGATCCACACACCACAGCAACCCAAGAAGGGACCTGCATTCCAGGCACCAGAAGGGATCGCCAAGGACTCGGGCCGCCCCAAGTCTCGGCCTGGTGTTCCGAGACAAAGGGCCCCTTTGGACCCCCCCCCCCCCCCCGCCAGGAACAGCAGCCTCTGGGAGGGGCACGGCTGCAGAACGAGCAGCGTTACCCCTCCCACCACGCGTTTACGGTTTTGCTGTGCACGTAAAGCATTAATTAAAGAGGGACCTCAACAGGTTTTCGAAAATCTATTCTTACCTACTATCCTTTGATCATGACGACATGAAACAAGGAAAAAAATAGCTTTTATATGGCTTGCATTTATGAGTTTTTACATAAAGGCTTTTGTGGGTATTTTAAGAATGTGCTAAAATGTTGTCTGAAACCACATAAAGGCAGGGAGGAGTCGCCCGCCAGAGCTAACAGCACACACACGGAAGCACTTTACCCCGCCTGTGTGTTTCACGAGGCCAGCAGCATAACTCCGGCCTGCACGCTAACACTACTTCAACAGAGGCGGGCCATCGGCAGCAAGCCATGCCTGGACCCTGCATGGCTGGGGGCAGCTACAGAGGAGCCCAGAACCCTGCAGTTCCCCGGGGTTGGGGGGAGGAGGATGGGCTGGCCGCGGTCTCTGGTCAGCCGGTGGCGCGGAGATGTGAGCATGGGCTTTTGGCAGGCCTCCTCTGAGAGTCAGACGGCTGGGGCTGAACGGCTGCTCCACGAGGGAGCCCGGCAGCAGGCTGGCACAGGGGCAATCTCAGGCAGACTGCGGAGAAGCCACGAGGCGGTGGGAGTCAGGACACGCCAGGAATGTGGGGAGTAGGGGAAATGACAGACGGGCCTGGGGAGGGCCGGGGGCTCAACCCCGGGGGAGTCACCTCTTGCTGGAGTACCCCAAGAACCGACTCCTCTAGCACACGCTGGCAGCCCCACACGCAGCTCTGGGAGCTCCCAAGACTTTGACAGCAAAGGCATGTGTTTCCTGAAGGCAAAGGCAACCGCAGAGGGCATGGCTGGCTGATCCGAAAGCGACAGGACCACTCTGGGGCGGATCTGGAAGTCCTGCCATGGGAAATCCAGAGTGTGTACAACTGGCCAGCCCAGGTCTCGTAACCCCAAAAGCCTGGGTCCCTAGGGAACGCCTTTGGGCTGGAGGAGCCAGAAGCTTGGCAGGACCCTCGGATGGGCTGGCTGCCTGTCTGTCGGCATCTCGGCAGTCTCCCTTCTTGGAGTCTGTGCTCGCTCCCTGAAAGTCGCTCTTCCGGAACCATGCTGTCACACACCGAGGATTTGTGTCGCTAACTCCTCAACCACAGGACTTCGGGGGGGGGGGGTGTGCAAAAGGGGAGAGACACTCAGAGTGGTTGCCCCAGAGCGTCTGGAGCTGAGGCGTGCAGAGACCGAGGACGGAAGCTGCTGCAGGACTCTGGGCGGCGCCGACGCTGGCCCAGCCTGTCTGGGCCAACGCTGGGCTGCGATGGACTCTGAGGCTGGCTCCTTCCTTGCAACTGCTTTTGGGGAAGGCCCCCAGCAGGTCTCGTGTCACAGGCTGCAGCCCTCCGCCAGAGAACCAAGGCCAGGACGGACCTGCGGGGAGCAGGGCTCAGCAGTGCCAGCCAGGAAGGGACTCTGGCTCCGACCTCACTAGCACGCGCCTTGTGGGCACTAGCAGGCGGAGCAACCTTTGCAGGCCTGGTTCAGGCCCAGGGCCCTGGCAGACACGTACCCCTGGCCAGAGGCTCCACGGCTCTGACACGGTGGAGGGCGTCCAAGGACCCAGGATAGAGAGGGGGTTACGAGAGGCGCCCCACAGGTGCTGGGAATGGGAATCTTCTTCTGTAGTCGGCCTCATTATATAAAGCCAGGTGAAAGCAAGGAAAAGTATCTGGCACCCATGACTGTTTCCCTATTTGTACAGAGACCTGGATCCGAGCTCCCAGCTCCAACTCCTAGGTCTTCCTGGCTGCTTCAGGGCCTACAGAGGCAGACTCTGAGCACCCATTTTGATCCATTCAAACAGTTCTGTGACTTGCACGAAAACCTCTGCCCTTTTTCCTGGAACTATACAGAAGAGAACTTAATGCCCTTTCCTCTCATAGCCCCTATGTTTTTAAGGATTATCTTTCATTTTTTACATTTTCATTTGAAAGGCAGAGAGACATAGACAGACATAGATCTTCCATCCACTGGTTCACTCCTCAAATGCCCACCAACAGCCAGGGCTGTGCTAGGCCAAAGCCAGGAGCCAGGAACTCGATTTGGGTCTCCCACATGATGGCAGGCACTCAAGTGCTTACACCATCACCTGCTGCCCCCCAGGGTGTACATCAGCAGGAAGCTGCACCACAAGCGTTGTGGTCTGAACTTGAACTAAGTGCTCTATGCAGGATACTAGCTCCCAAGTGGAGGCTTAACCGGCTGTGCCACACACGTACCTCCTATATTTCGTTTATTTGAGAAGGAGGGAGAAGAGAGAGGTAGAGAGACAGAGAGCTTCCATTCTCTGGCTCAATCTCCAAGTGACTGCAATGGCCAGGATTAGAATCAGGAACTGGGACTGCCACTCAGGCCTCCCACGTGTGTGGCAGGAATCTTGCCTCTCAGGGGTGCTCTGGCGGAGAACTGGACTCAGTAGCTGGAGCGGGAACCCAACCCAGGGACTCTGATGTGGACTAACTGCTGGGCTAGATGCCTACTCCCTCCATGTGGTCCTTTTATGCATCTAAAGATGACTTACATAAGCACTAACTAAGTTTTCTCTTGTCTGGCCTTCCCATCCTCGTATGATTTTTTTTTTTAAGATTTACTTATTTATTTGAAAGAGTTACCAAGAGAGGGAGAGACAAAGATCTTCCATCTGCTGGTTCACTCCCCAGATGGCCACAATGGGCCAGGCAGAACCCAGGAGCCTGGAACTCCACCTGGGTCTCCCACATGGGTGCAGGGGTCCAAGCATTGAACTGTCTTTCGCTGCTTTTCCCAGGCCATTAGCAGGGAGCTGGATCAAAAGTGGAACAGCTGGGATACGAACTAGCGCCCATATAGGATGCTTCGCCCTAACATCAGCCCCAGCTCACTTTTTTTTTTTTTTTTTTAAGATTTATTTATTTGAAAGGCAGAGTTAGATAAGCAGAGAGACACAGAGGTCTTCCATCTGTTGGTTCTCTCCCCAGATGGCTGCAATGGCTGGAGTTGTGCCAATCTGAAGCCAGGAGCCAGGGGGTTCTTCCAGGTGCAGAAGCCCAAGCACTTGGGCCATCTTCCACTGGTTTCCCAGGCCATAGCTGAGAGCTGGATAGGAAGACAGGAAGTGGAGCAGCCAGGATTCGAACTGGCGCCCTTACCTGCTATGTCACAGTGCCCTCTCCCCCCCACCCCAGCTGTTTCTAATTTGAGAAAACCTTCAGGGCAGAGGTTCTCAATGTGTACCCCAGGTAACGTTTGTCACGGGAGACACTTTTGGTTGTCCTATTTGGGGAGGGGGAGTATTCCTCTCCATAAGAAGGTCATTAAGTCCCCTGGGGATACCTTGGTTATCCTCCCCCACCTTAATACATGCCCCGTGGTCAATGTCCTTCTTTTCTTATTTGTAACTTAAAAATTTGTGGGTGAGTGAGTGAGTGAGTGAGTGTGTGTGTGTGTGAGAGAGAGAGAGAGAGAGAGAGAGGGAGGGAGGGAGGGAGACGGGGTAGGGAGGGAGACGGGGTAGGGTGGGGTGGAGGATGTGAGCACTCTTCTCGTCGTCTACTTGTTCACTTCTCAAAGGCCTGCAAAGCTACAGTTGGGCCAAGGCTGAAGCCAGGACCTGGAAACTCACTCCAGGTCTCCCGTATGCGTGGGCAGGAATCCGCTGCAGACCATCTCCCGCACCAACACTGCCCCCTACGGGCTGCGTGAGCAGGAAGCTGCAACTGAAAGCCAGAGCAGGCGGGAAGCAGGTGCTCAGCTGTGGTGTGTGGGCATCTTGACCACGAGGCCAAATGCCTGGGTGACGAGGACAAAGACAACGCCCTGACTCCACTGTGGACACATCTCTCGGCTCACTGGTTCCTCCACCCACAGGCAGATGAGCTCACTAATATCAGCACACTCAGCTTTTTTCTCATGTGTTGCCATGGAATCGTCTCTTCCTATACTTAAGAATTAGGCACAGTGGATGCGAGGCCATCACTCTGCACTGTGTTCTCCACAAGCCTCGTGGAGGAGCCTTCACCAGTCTGACCAGTCTTTGGGGATTCTGGATCCGCTGTCGTCCACACCCTCCCTGAAGGGCTAGGCCACCCCTCCCTGGAGGGCTCAGCCTCTGGGACAGAGCACGGGGAGTGGGAGGCAGTGCAGAGGAGCTCAGATCTAGGGAGCAGAGAATCCCGAGGCCTCCTAGGAGGAGCACTGGAGGCTACGGTGAAGGCTCCAGGGGGGAAACCGGCAGTCCACTGGGCTCTTCTTTCAAGCTGGGGGTCACTCACAGATGGGAACGCCCACAACCTGGCCTGGAATGAGGGAGTGGCCAGGGAGCTGAGAGACAGAGTGTACGTGTGAGGTGGGCGTTGACCGACATCCTGGGGTTCAGACTGGAAACATTAGTGCTGTTACAGCAAGCAGGCCCCGCACTTTGTGCTGCTAAGTCAGGAGCTTGGGCTCTTGGAGGGCCAGGGCTGGGAGGCTGCAAGTCTCCTTTCCCGACCCCACGTCCTCCAGCAGGTGTACGGCCTGCTCCGCTGCTGAGTTCAATGAACAGAAGCAGCAGGACAAGCAGTCACGAGGGACGCTCTTGACCCTAGCTGGTGGCTGGACGGGACGAGGACGAGGTCGAGGTCCTATGGGCACAAGTTCAAATGGCAACGCCCCTGTGTGCTGGGTTTTATGACAAGAAGAGGGAACAGGAAGCCTGGAGGCTAGTGCTGCTCCACCAGTGGTGGCGTTTCTGGTCCTCGGATCACACCCTTCCGTTCCCTTCTGTTCCCACCCGGCCAGAGACAGCGGCCTAGCTCCGGCAGCAGTCTCTCTGAGCGCCCTCAGTGTCCTTCCAAGCACACGGGCACTGGGACTCAGCGGTGGGAACAGCTCAATGCAACCCCAGGAAGAGAGGAGAATCCCTAACCGGCTCGCCAGGACCCACAGACCCAGCCTTCCCCCTCACAGGGCGGCCTGGCCCTCCTGCGTCTGCTGTCCCTGCACTGGCTGTGCTGAGAGGCGAAGTGGACCTGAGTCCAGGAGACGGCCAGGGAGCACAACCGTGGCCCCCGCTCGTGGAGATGCAAGGACGACGACACCACTGACAGCCCCAAGTGCCGGCCTCAGCGGGAAGAAGGCAACCTTGGGGGCTCTGAGCCACCCAGAAGCCTGGGTCGAAAACCCAAGTACCACTGGCTGGGGGTGCGCATGCAACGCCCGCGTCCCCTGGCTGGACTTGGCCTGCTCTAACATGACGCTGAAACCCGATCGCCCGTTTGCGGGCTGAGAGCAGCTGTTCTCACCACAGTTTACGGAATGTGTCCAGAGCCTGCCTGCAGACACGGGACAGGTATTCTGCGGAAATTCCTCCCGGTACACACAGGTGCACCAACCCCAGAGCAAACATACCAACTGGCTTAGGCACGCTCGAGCTTACTGCCAGCTGCACGTAAAGGCGCACATCTGGACTGTGGCTGCAGCTCCTACGGCCTCTCTTTAGAAGGCGTTCCCTTCTCTACTTCAGGGGAAATAACAAAGCCCTCAGACAACAGAGCAGCGGGAGGGGCCCGATCTGGCTCTCGCTTGTTTGGGAGCCAATGGTTAGCTGACACTCAGCAGCACTGGGTCCACCCTACCCCTCGGGTTTCCAAGTAATCCCGGTCACCCGAAGCCACCACTTCCGAGGACCCATCTGTGCGAGGGGCGCTGCCACGTTCTTTCAGAGCTAACGGAATGAGCCCTTTCTCAGAGCAGGATCCAGGGTGCTGTTCTGCCTCCAGGCCAGGTTTGCCTGGGCATCGTCAGACATCCCAGCCAGGGTGGGAGGGAGCACAGGGGGCAGAACTGGGTCAGACTGCAAGTGACATGCACACACCACACTCTGCACATGCGCTACCAGAGGAGGAAGGCAGCCCACTGTGTCACCAGAGTGCCCCGTGCCGGGGATTCTGGAGGGTCCTGTCTCACGGGGGCTGCTGGCTGTGAGACCACGGTCTGCCGCACTTCCACAAAGCAGCTTCCCATCGAGGAGCACGGGGAGCTGGCAGGATGAAGCGGCCTGGCCACAGGAGGGACAGCCCCCACTTCCACCCCAGCACGTGACTGTGCCACACGGTCCTAGGAGCTCAGGAACTCCTGCAGAATCAGAGTCCTCGGATGCCAACTTGGGGGATCACGTTTACAAACAAACTTGATTTTCCCCATACTCCTCTTTTCCATCTTGCTTTTTCTTAGCAGATGGGCTGGCCAAGGCAACCAAACCCTGGGCTGCAGCCTGAGGGTGCCAGATGAAGGGACCTGCGGTGGGTGTTCCCATCTGGGTCCCCAAGGAGGGGTGTGACATGCAAGCTGTCCCGGGGCACCCTGCAGGGGCCTGGAAGGTGCAGTCCACAGAGCAGAGCAGGAAGCAGAGACAACGCGACTCCCCCAAAAGCTGAGAGGCGAAGTGGACCTGAGTCCAGGAGACGGGCAAGGAGCGCTTCTCGGGACCTGGCTCCCCATCCAATTAAAATAACACAACCCAAGCAAGCTCGAGTCACTCTGTCAAGTGCTTCCGGCACTTCTGCACAAGCTCCAGGCTCACAGCAGCGGGGCTGGGGGTCTCCCCAGGTGCTCCGAGTGCATGGCTGAAAACACCAAAATACACACTGACACCCACTGAGCGTCACAGCCCTCTCCCATCTTCACCTTGGAGCAGGGGACCTGCAAGCGGTGCCTGTCCCAGGATCCTCCTGCATCCTTGAAATCTGGGAGACGCTCCGACCTCCGCAAGCAAAAGCCACAGACTCAGCTGAGTCGGCAGCGGGTGCAGGCAGACATGCCAAAGCCACGTCCCTCTAGCTCCAGAACTTTCTTCTTTTTCTTTTTTTTAAAGTTTTTTATTTATTTAACAGGTAAAGTTATAGACAGTGAGAAAGAGAGACAGAGAAAGATCTTCCTTCTGTTGGTTCACTCTCCAGATGGCCGCTACGGCCGGTGCTGCACCCATCCGAAGCCAGGAGCCAGGTGCTTCCTCCTGGTCTCCCATGGGGTGCAGGGCCCAAGCACTTGGGCCATCCTCCACTGCACTCCCGGGCCACAGCAGAGAGCTGGCCTGGAAGAGGGGCAACCGGGACAGAATCCGGGCACCCATATGGGATGCTGGCGCCACAGGCGGAGGATTAACCAAGTGAGCCAGGGCGCCGGCCCCTAGCTCCAGGACTTTCCTGCCCATTTTGCATCCCCACAGGCTGCCTCTGCTGCCTGACTTCACAAAACTCCTCGCCAGGCACAACCCCGCGGACCACGGGAGCCCCGCCTGGCCTTCCTGGCAGTGGGCAGCACAGGGAGCTTGCGCTGCAGATCTCACACGGCCGGACGAAGGGAAGGGGCTTGCACTCTCAGCCAGCTGCTCACAGTTCCCCCACTTCCCAACTGTGTCTGGGGCTTTCCCAGGACAGACACAGGGCTGCCGGGTCCCAGGCACCCTCCAGAGTGACGCCCGAGCCTGGGCACCTGGCACCCGCGCCTGTGTGCCTCTCTCCCCCCGCAGCCTGCTCCAGCTGCACTCACTGACAGCACTGCCTTAGGACTTCAACGTGACTTCCACACTCAGAACCCTGTCTGGACGTTCCCATGCGAGGCTGCGTGGCCGGCTCAGGGTCCCCACGGCCATCCAAGACTCGAGGATTCCAACCCACAAACGGAGGACAGAGTTGCAGGCACAGCCACGTAACCTGTGTCAAGTGTTACAGAGAAAGGACACAGAGCAAAACCAAGCAAGGGTGCGTGGGGGAGCCCGAGAGCTCCGGCTGGTGCAGGCGCCCAGAGAGAAGGCACACGTGCAGCTCACGCGTCAGAAGCCATGCTCACCAGGCAGTGGTGGGACCCCTCCCCGCTCCCAAGCTCCTGGAGGACAGGCTTGAAAGTGGGCCTTGCAAAAATGTTCTTCACTTGAATAGCAGAGTTCGTCTCTCTCTCTCTCCTAACTCCCACACACACTGTACACACAGGGTCTGCTCTTCGCTTCCCAAATGCCTGCAATGCCTGGGGCCAGCTGGAGCCAAGAACCAAGAACTCAACCCAGGTCTCCCACACGGGCGGCAGGGACCCGATCACTTGAGTCACCACTGCTGCCTCCCTTATTAACCGAAAGCTGAAGTCAGTGCTGGAGTAGGGAACTGGAGTACTCCACTATGGGCCCCCGGCAGGTCTCACACGGCCAGACGACGGGAAGGGGCTTGCACTCTCTGTCCCTCCCCAAGGGCCTGGTCTTTGCTCCTTCACAGCACTGATCCAACTGTGCAAGTGTCTGGCTTGTCTCTTCACGTGTTCCCATGTACATCTAATCAGCCTTTAGGTTAAAACGACAGCCCTGAGGGCAGGGCTGGGTCTGAGCCCATCACAGCTGCACCCAAGTGCATCGGTGAACACCTGGTGAATGACGCCAGGTGCTTCTCCCTCCAGTCACCATGGACGGGAGCCACCAGCACCTTGTGTGTCCTCCTCATTGCTGAGGGGGACCAAGTGGCTGTCATCAACTCAATCCTCCGGAGCTTCCTCAAAGTCCTGCTGTGGGTGGGGCACAGCCAGATGTGCAGGCTTCTAGCATGGCCAGTGACACCACATGGCCTTGCTGTCTTGGCAGGTCTGCCACCCACAGCCTCACAGCCACGGTCACAAATGTACAGAACATCAGACATCCACGCAGGAAACGGCACAACCAAGAGGATCTTGTCACCCTAGCAGAATGAGATCACTGCACGCCTGGGAGGGGTCAGCAGGAGCCCCAGCCCTGAGGGATGGGCAAGTAAACAGGCCAGAGGGGGCAGCTTACTTGCCCAGTGTCAGTCAGCGAGCAGAGGCAGAAGAGAGGCTCACATCCGAATCCCTTCTGAAGGCAAGGTCCTGGGCCAGCACCGTCAGAGCACTGGTGAGTCGCGGCTGCTCCACTTCTAATCCAGCTCCCTGCTAACGTGCCTGGGACAGCAGCAGCAGAGGCTCCAAGTAGCTGGACCTCAGCCACCCATGTGGGAGGCCTGGAAAAGCTCCGGGCTACTGGCTTCAGCCTGGCCCAGCTCTGGCTGTTGCAGCCAACCTGGGAGTGAACCAGTGGATGGAAGGCCTCTTTTCCTCCTTTTCTCTGTGTCACTATGCCTTTCAAATAAAACAAAATAAATCTTAAAACAAAAACAAAACAAAACAAACAAAAAAACAAAGCCAACGTCAGGGCTGGCGCTGATCCAGCTCTCTGCTGTGGCCTGGAAAAGCAGTAGAAGTTGACCCAAGTCCTTGGGCCCCTGCACCCACGTGGAAGACCCAGAAGAAGCTCCTGGCTCCTGGCTTTGGATCAGCCCAGCTCCAGCTGTTGCACCCTTTGGAGGAGTGAACCAGTGGATGGAAGACCTTTCTGTCTCTACCTCTCTCTGTGACTCTTTCAAATAAAAATAAATCTTAAAAAAATGTCTTCCCCACTCTGCAGTCTGGCCTGGAATTCAGCCACCTGCCTCCCATGCTTCTGCTGTTTGCTCCGAAAATCTCCCCCTGCCTCAACCTCGACAATTCCCAATGAGGCCAATACATTAAAATCTCCCCACCGCCTGGGCCTCAGGTCTAAAAGACGGGGCCACCCTTTAGCAGCCTAGGGGCAGGAAAGGCATCTGCAAACCTGCAGTTCCAAGGCCCCATGAACCGGAGGGGTCAAATGTCTCACACACAAGTAGGCCTGCCCTGCCCTTCCTGGCCGGACACCACTGGGATCCCAGGAGGACCCTAGCAAGCGGAGGCTAGAGCCCGGGGACACCCTCACAGCCTGCACCTTCCAGGGCTGTCACAAGCACCGTGCAAACCTCTTCCAGACGTGCAGGGCTGAGCAGAAAAGCTAATTAAAGCTTTTGAAGATTATCTGAGACCTGAAGCAAGAAAGAACACAAGTGCCTTCCCACCCTGCTCCTCCACTCCAAACTCTGGCCTTCATTAAACTTTGATTTCAATCAATTGCACACCCACTAAAATTAACTTATAAGGCCAATAAATTGCAACCGCGTGTTTGAAGGTATTATCTGCTCCAAGCCAAGAGCCACGCACTGCAGAGCACAGGGCAAGATGCCTGGTGCAGATGGGAGCAATCAGCTTGGGAAGAAAGCGGTGCCGGCCCCTTCGGTCAGAACATCTGGTCTCGGGCAGAGCCGGGCTGAGAGGCCAGGGCGAGGCCCGGCATGAAAGCTCGGGCAGGCAAGGTTTCCTGTCTTCTCTGGGAACCTCAACTATCAAAGCCCCGGTCTCGGGGTTCCTGGCAGCCAAGGGCGGCTCGCCCGGCCAGCGTGCCATTCCTCTGGCAGCGGCAAGCGCATACCCCACAGGGAAGGCGCTACTTCCGTCTCTCCCCAGAAAGATGGATAGCGCAGGGGTGACGAGGCCCAGGACCAGAGAAGCAGTGTTGACTCTGCTGGGAGAGAAGGACCCACGCCCACAGGGCACGCACCCAGGAGCTCGTGCTCCCGGCCACCCTGCGGCTGCCTGGTGCGCAGGGCCGTGACACTGCCTGCCCCAAGCCAGCCTTTCCACCAGACGCAGGAAAGCAACCGTCTTAGCGCTTGGGAAACAGGAACGCGAGCAGCTGAGGTGGGGACAGGGTGGAGGCGGACGCAACACAAGGTGGCGTGAAAGCAACCGAGGCCGCCTCTGGCCGCAGCACGCTGGAGACACAGCCGTCACCTACGCGTTTCCAGCACGGTGGTGGGGTAGCTGACAGCTGGGGGAAGGAGGACGACAGGATCCCTTTCTACTCCGAGGATGACAACAAGGGGTTCAGGAGGCACGGGAGAACCAGGGCCCAGGGGACTCCAGAGGGAATGGGGCAGGACATGGGGCGGCCTCTCTGGGCACCTACTCATCAGTCTGCCCACCCTGGGGAAGAGCCTCACCCACAAGTGCTGGCCCTCTTGGTCAAGTCTGCCTGAGAAACTGCGTCCGGCCCAGGGGAGAGGGGAAGGGCACACCCCCGGGGGTCAGCCACCCTGGCTCAGCTCCATCCCGCTCGCCATCTGCCACCAGGTGCTGGGCAGTAGCTCTGATTCCCTGCAGAGTCCACACCTTGCAGGGCCTAGCACCTGGAGAAGGAGCCTGTCTCTCCCAGACGGTCCTGGGAGGAAGATTTCCTCCTCCAGGGCAGGGACGCTGGGAGAGGCCGGGACGGGACAGCGCCTGGCCCCGATGGTGTCTCAGGACAGGGTCTCCTTCCATTCACCTTCCTCGCGAGGAGGAAGGACGAGGTTACTGGGCTCGCAGGTGAACGGGGAAGGCGCCCAAGAGGCTTTCTCACGCTGTGTGCAGGGGCTGCCTGCCCAGCACAGACCTCGCACGTGGCAAGGTCATGGCCCCTAGGCCACTGGCTTTCTGGTTCCTGAGAGCTTTGGGGAGAGTGACACGGCGAGGTGCAGGGTGGCCTTCCTGCAGGTGGTCAAGTCGGAGCCCCCTCCAAGGTCCCGGCAGCACAACACTGAGAGGATTCAGGGGCCCGACAAGGCTGAGGCTGGCAGCTGTCAGTCACCTGACGGGGGAGGGGGCTGGAAGGCAGAGCCCAAGCCAAACACAGACCTGACTGCGATGCCTCAGGACCCCAGGATCCAGAGCACTGCGGGTTCCTGGTTAGGCCAGGGGACACAACTGCTCCTGGGAATGACGGCCTCAGCTCCCCCAGTCCCTGGCACGATCCTGGGCCCGTCCTGCTGTGCAGTGGTGGCTCTACCACCACCCTTTTTCTTTCCACCGGCGGGGGTGAGGAGGCAAGTCATCTCCCAGCCCTTCCCGCGACAGTTCTGAGTGACCCAGCCAGCAGGCACAGGGGCTTTTGGGGCAATGCCTCCTCCTACAGAGGGTCCTCCGCCAGAGCCCACCTGCCCGCTGAAAGGAAGACACGCAGAGGACTCCTTGAAGAGTGGTCTCATTCCCAGGGTCACCAGGCTGGGTCCTATGGAATAGGGCACAGAAGGCCTGCTTGCTGCCCCTCTGGTCCCTAGAAAGCCCAGGGTGGCTGCTGGTCAGGGCCAGCCAAGTTCAGGGCCTCCTGGCTGATGCCCTTCTGCTCGTGGTCTCTGATGACCCACCAGCAACCTCTGGGGACCCTCGAGACCGGGAGCTTCTAGAGTGAGCAACACCCCAGGATGTCTTCAGAAACAAAGAGGAGTTTGTTCTCATAAATTTTAGACTCAAAATAGGGAGGTTCATCTTGCGTGGGAGAAAGCTCCTCACAGGTGCGCCCGGAGTGTTCCTCCCCAGGGCTGGGGGGAGGACAGCACCACGCTGGTGTCCTAAGGACAGCTTCCACCTGCATGCCTCTGCAGTCTGTGGTTCCTACCACGCGGGGAGAACCCATAGTGTGCAAGGGACACGGGTGCTGGTTTGAGTCCCGGCTGCCCCTCTTCTGATCCAGCTCCCTGCTGATGGCCTGGGAAAGCAGTGGAAGATGGCCCAAGTGATTGGACCCCTGCACCCACATGGGAGACCTGGAAGAAGCTCCTGGCTCCTGGCTTTGGATCAGTTTAGCTCTAGCCATTATGGCTATTTGGGGAGTGTACCAGAGGATGGGAGATCTCGGTCTCTAACTCTGCCTTTCAAATAAAATAAATACATCTTAAAAAAAAAAAAAGCCACCTTAAAAATGGGCATTTCCAGGGCTGGCATTGTGGCCTAGCGGTAAAGCGGCTGCCTGTGATGCTGGCATCCCATGTGGGCGCAAGTTCATGTCCTAGTTGCTCCACTTCTGGTGCAGCTCCCTGTTAATGGCCTGGGAAAGCAGCAGAGGATGACCTGCCACCCATATGGGAGACCTGGAGAAGCTCCTGGCTTTGGCCTGGCCCAGCATGGCTGCTGCAGCCACCTGGGGAGCCAGCCAGTAGACAGAAGATCTCTGTCTCTCCTTTTGTCTGTAACTCTTTCAAATAAATACATCTTTAAAGTAAAATTTACAAAGGACACTTCCCTGGAGGTGGGGTGAGCCCAGCCCTTGCTGTGTCCCAGCCTTGTGAGCCCTGGAGTGCTCCGTGACCACCTGTTACCCAGAGCAGGAGGACTCTGGGGGTACTGGGAAGAGTCCTCAGTGACACTGGGGACATGCACACGTGATGGGCTCATCAAGCCGCCGGGAGGCGCCCACCAGGTGCTGCTCGCGCTGGGGTGGGCAGTGGGGGAAACCACAGCTCAGACAGCTCTTCTGGCCTGGACCAAAACACCGAGGGCAATGTGTGCCAGCCACTTACCAAGGCAGTAACAACCCAACCCACGTCCGCCCTGAACACACAGTCTAACGGGAAAACACGGAATGCAGCTCCTGACAGTGCACCAGGGGCGAGGCCAGCAGCGTCCCGGGCTGGGAGGCAGCAGGTGGAACAAGCCAGCCCCCTTGTGGGTGGAATCTGCTATCGCGTCCACGTTCATACTTGGCTGAAAGGCAGACGGGATCCCTGGTGCAGGACTTGGTAAGGACACAAAAGCGGCCAAAATCACTTTCACACCGACTTGCAATTTCAGAGATCCAGGGGTGCACAGGTCCGGGGCACCAGCACTGGAGACCCTGGCACAGTCAGGCCCTCCACGTAGCTGGAGCCTCCCACTCTACCCAGGGCAGTGGGTCACTCCAGGCTGTCACTGCCACACACCTAGCACATTCAGTTCAGTGACTTCAGCGCCTGCCACTCGGGTTTCCACAGTGGCGGGGCGGGGCCATGGGGGCGAGGACCTCACTGTGGGTGCAGGACACACCCCAGCCCTCTGCAGGCCTGTTCGGCAGGCCGGTCTGGAGCTGGCTTTCTGTCCGTCCCTCCACTGACAGCTGTGTGGTATCGGGCAGGCTTCCTCCCCTTTCTGAACCTGAATTCCCCTCCTTTGGCCCAGGGCTGTTTAGAGGATTCCTCGGGGCACAGCCACTTGCTGGTCACTGCTGCTGCCACCCTGTTCTACCATCAGTAGCATGAGTTTAACAGGAATCCAATCCACTGGCACGTTCTTGTTGAACAGCTGGACTGGTATCTTGCCAAGTGACCAGGTAAAAGAATATAGAAAATATCCACTAACATGAACACCAACAGAGCACTGGGGAAGGAGCTATCACACAGCGAAGTGCTAGATGTAAGACCCTTTAAACACAGAGACCTGCTCTACTGTGAAAACCAACAATCTGCGCAGAACTCAGGCAACCGTGGGTTCGAATCCAAGCTCTGCGCTCCTGTCCTGTGGTCTTGTGTGAGTCACTTGACCTTTAGAGTCTCATCTGTAAGACTTAACCCCAGAGGTTCCTGCGGGAATTCACTAAACACAGCTACGTTGGGGTGGGGGGGGACATCTGGCACAGTGGTTAGGGCGCTGCTTGGGATGCCTGCGTCCCTGGGCAGAGTGCTCAGCTGAGCTCAGCTCTGTTTTGTTGTTGTTGTTTTTTGTTTTGTTTTGTTTTTACAGATCCGTTCTATTTATTTCAAAGAGTTACAGAGAGAGGTACAAAGAGAGAGAGAGACAAAGGGGTCTTTCATGCGCTGGTTCACTCCCCAAGTGTCTACAATGGCCAAAGCTGAGCTGATCCAAAGTGGGGAGCCAGGAGCCTCCTCTGGGTCTCCCATTTGGGTAGCAGGGCCCAAACACTTGGGCCATTTTCCGCTGCTTTCCCAGGAGCATTAGCAGGGAGCGGGATCGGAAGTGGAGCAGCCGGGACCGGCACCACAGGCTGGGTTTAACTCGCTGGACCACAGCACTGGCCACTCAGCTCTGCTTCTGCTTCAGCTTCCTGCTCGGATCATGGGAGGCAGCAGATGGGCACCTGCTGCCCACGTGGGAGACCCAGATGGAGTTCTGAGTTCCTGGTTTCAAGCGGATGCAGCCCCGGCTGCTGCAGGCATTTGAGGAGCAAACCCAGAGATCTGTCTGCCTTCCAAACAAAATGGGGAAAATAATAAAGCCCACAACCCACATCTGAGCACCTCGGGTGCCCGGGTGCCCGGGTGCCCGGGTGTGACTCCCAGCTCTGCTCCCGATTCTCTCTTCCCACTAACGCAGACCCTGGGAAGCGACAGGCAATGAATGGCTCCAGTAACCGGGCTCCCCCACCACAGACGAGACCTGGACCGGCTCCCCCACCACAGAAGAGACCTGGACCGGCTCCCCCACCACAGAAGAGACCCGGACCGGCTCCCCCACCACAGAAGAGACCTGGACCGGCTCCCCCACCACAGAAGAGACCCGGACCGGGCTCCCGCCCCCACAGAAGAGACCCGGACCGGGTTCCCCACCACAAAAGAGACCTGGACCGGGCTCCCCCACCACAGACGAGACCTGGACTGGCTCCCCCACCACAGACTAGACCTGGACCGGCTCCCCCACCACAGACTAGACCTGGACCGGCTCCCCCACCACAGAAGAGACCCGGACCGGCTCCCCCACCACAGAAGAGACCTGGACCGGGCTCCCCCACCACAGAAGAGACCCGGACCGGGCTCCCGCCCACACAGAAGAGACCCGGACCGGGTTCCCCCACCACAAAAGAGACCTGGACCGGGCTCCCCCACCACAGAAGAGACCTGGACCGGGCTCCCCCACCACAGAAGAGACCTGGACCGGGCTCCCCCACCACAGATGAGACCTGGACTGGGTTCTTGGCTCCTGGCTCCTGCCATCGCAGGCCCCCGAATAAACCAGTAATGGGAATACTTGCTCTCTCAATGGAAAAAAATTATCAAAGCAGACGATCCATGTAAAATGCAGCATGTGACGGACACAGCTCTGGCATGTCAGTGTAGTGAGGGAATTTGTCAGAGAAGTGTCGTGTTTCCCCTTGTCTAAAGTAAAAGCTTTACTGAACGTGCAAGGGCAGGCACTGTGGTGCAGCTGGCTAGGCCACCGCCAGGGACGCCTGCAACCTGCGCCGCCGCAGTGCCGGGTTTGACTCCCAGCTCCCCTGCTTGATGCAGCTCCCTGATAATGTGCAGCCTGGGAGGCAGCAGGTGACAGCTCAAGTCCTTGGGTCCCTGTCACCCACATGGGAGCCCAGATGGAGTTCCTGACTCTCATCTTTGACCTGGCCCAGCCCTGGCTTTTGTGGGCATTTGGGGAGTGAACCAGCGGATGGAAGACCTCTCTCTCTCTGCCTCTCCTTCTCTCTGTGTAACACTTTCAAATAAACAAACAACTCTTAAAAAAAAAAAAAAGGGTGGGCTAGTGTTGTGGTGCAGCAGGTTAACGCCCTGGCCTGCAGTGCTGGCATCCCATATGGGCGCCGGTTTGAGACCCAGCTGCTCCACTTCCGATCCAGCTCTCTGCTACGGCCTGGGAAAGCAGAAGATGGTCCAAGTCCTTGGGCCCCTGTACCCGTATGTGAGACCTGGAAGAAGCTCCTGGCTTTGGATTGGCATGGCTCTGGCTGTTGCGGCCATTTGGGGAGTGAACCAACAGATGGAAGACCTCTCTCTCTCTCTCTCTGCCTCTGCCTCTCTGTAACTCTGATTTTCAAATAAACAAATCTTAAAAAAAAAAAATGCTAGAGCGAAGTGCCCCAAGTGAGTCAGCCACGCCAGCTGCCCACCCGGCGGAGTGCAGACCGCCGTACCCGAGGTATGGCGGCATCGGGGGAGGGCGGACCACCACACTCAAGGTATGGCGGCGTCTGCAGAGCGCGGACCCCCACTCAGGCGCTTCCATTCTCGTCTCCGTTTTCCTGCCCATTTCCTGCACCAGGGGAGGCTACAGACTGAGGCTACATCCCACCAGCCTCAAGGCTCGAGAAGCAGATTTTACATTTTTAAAGGGGTTTGCAGGTAAAAAGGAAACAAAGAATAAGCAACAGAGACCTTAACAGACCTGCAGAGCCTAAAATGTTGCTGCCTGGTCCCTCACGGAGCCGCTGACTCCGTTCTGAGCAGTTCTGCTCAGCATCATGGACATCACGGCTGTGCTGGGACCCGCGGGACAGACCCTGCCAGAGGGTGAGCGCCTGAGTGAGAGGCTGCTCCCATGTGGGGCGGTGCTGGGGGGCAGGGGACACTGTGATGGGCCGGGGTCACACAGCTCGGGATCCAGCACATCCGTTTAGAGGGACGGCCGGGGTCCAGCCAGCTCGGGACAGTGACTCCCGCTGCCCTGGCAACTAGCGGGCAAGCAGGGCCCTGGGCTGCTGGGCAGAACGTGGCGCAAGGTTCGGTAAAAACAGAGCTGCAGCCCTGGCCCTGCCTTGGACACACGCCTATTTCTTCACCCCTGAAATGCGGGGGCTCCACCTGCCGGAGAGGACAGGTCTGAGACACCTGTGTCTCACACAGCAGGCGCGGGGAACCAGAAGCAGCAGCAGCAGCCCCCCGGGAGGTGTGCGCCCCCGTCACCTCCACACTGACCCAATTATCTGTTTATCTGAGGAGCGCCCCGCCCTGCCCACTCGGGAGGGGCACGAAACTCACAGGTCTCGGTACTGGTCAAAGGCATTGTTGGCTTCCACCTCCAGCTTCCTGAGCCGCGCGGACGGCATGGCCCCATCTTCCAATGGAGGGTCGTACTTGTTGCTCCATGGTGACCTGGGGGTGGGGGGAAGAGGAGGTCATGGGAATGGTTCCATGGAGGCAGGGCCTGCGAGCAGGGGCAGAGCAGGGGTGTGCAGCCCAGCCCCCACAGCTGTGCACCCTCGGCCAGCGTCTCCACTGGCTGAGCCTCGAGCGCGCGGTGAGCAGAGGCTGCTGTGGGAGTGAAGGGGAGGGCCGATGGCGCGCCCGCGGGCAGGCACTGGGCCGCCAAGGCCAGCTCCTCCCTCTGCCTTCTCCGACTCCTTTGTATTTCCCTCGCTGACTGCCGCCGGCTCTGCGAAGACCTCCTTACAGCGTGTGGGAAGCGGGTGAGGAGAAGACGCCCTTGGTGACTCCAGCAGGGGCTCAGGGAAGGACCCGGTTAAAAAGGCGAGAGGAATGAAAAGCAGACAGCCTGGGGCTGGGAGTCTCTCGGTGTCCGCAGCATCAGGATCCTGCACTGCCCGTCCGCTGCTCCTGCCGACGACGCCCCTTCACGCCACTCTGGACGCCAAAGAGGCTTCTGACAAGGGCCGTCTCCTGAAGCCAGCTTTCACGAATTCTGTGCACAGACAGCTTCCTTCCTGGGGCCAACCCCACCAGGCAACCACGCTGAGTTAGGGGTCAGAGGGAGCTGGGCCGCCTCTCCTGCGAGCTGCCGCGGGACAGAGGTGCCTGCTTTCTCAGGGGCCGGGTCACCAAGGGCAAGGCGGGGAGGGGGTCTCCCTGCCACAGCTGCTCCTGATCACCCCAAGGCAGAAGGAGCCTTTGCAAGCCCTCCTTCCTGCCCCACTCGCCACCCCCAGCTGGTGGAGCCTTTGCGAGAATGGGGAGAAACACTCCGTGCTGCCCCGCACCAGTGTGAGCTCTAGTGGTCACGCAGGAACCAGCTGGGAGCCCAGACGGCCTGGAAGACAAGGTGACGCCCCCGCGGGTGCCTCCTTCTCCCGAGAGGCCTCTCTGCTCCGGGCAAGGCTGCTGTGCCAGCTCCTGTCTTGCTCGCCTTCTCAACAGCGCTGCCTGGCAGAACTGAGAGGATGAAGGGCCCACGAGCACACCTGCCTCCTGCAAGCACACATGCAACCGAGCGTGCCCAGTGGTCTGCAGCGACCAGGACGACGTCCTACTCTGCTGTGGCTTGGTCTGGACCGCCAGCGTGGCAGTCTCCGCGGAAGGAGGTGCCCCTGGTCTCGTTCTTCACTGGTCACTCAGTGCCCGGCACTCAGACGCAGGCTCATTTAAAACACTCATTAGAGGATGAATGCGCTCCCGCCCTCCTCCCTCCCACACAGAGGCGACCTTCTCACCCTTCCCTCGCCCTGGCCCACAGGAACCTTGGTGAGAACACAGCCCGGCTGCCATGGCCCCGACGGCCCAGCACCCGGCACAGAGCCAGGCTTCAGTGACCGCCCTGCTTGGTGGGGGGAGGTGGTACCCACACGGATTCCACTGCTGGTCCCCCAGCCCTCAGACATGGTGCAGCTTTCCGTTCTGCCAGAGACGCCAGCGGGCTGAGGACATCAACTGACCCAGAGACAGGTGTGGCGAAGGGGGCTGTCACCAGCCCTGTCAGCCAGGCTGGGCTCCTCCTCCGAGGGAGTGAGCTCCACGCCCCTCAGCACACTCAGAGCCGGGCCCGCGCCTTCCCGGAAGCCCTGCCCCCCGCCAGCTTTCAAGTGGAGGCCGAGCTGACCCGGCACCGGAGCCCAGCTCTCCCGCAGCCGGGGCCTGGAATCCTCCAGGAGCCTGGAAGCCACATTTCTCCTGGCTCTCAGACGCCGTTAGTCCTGGAGCCGTGGTAATTGCAGCTGGGGGAAAAATCATAACATTACCCAGAATGCTCCCCGTGGAGGGGGCACTCAGAACACATTGCAGAGCTTAAACGGAGGCCATGTGAAAAAAGACAGATGGACAGGAACGCTTCGATTTCAGAGCCAGGCCTCCCCTTTCCCTCCGAGGGGGCTTTTGTTTCAGCTAACAGGTTTCAAACGGCGCTGCTGGCAGCGGCCACGCCATGAGGATCTCATTTAAGCACGGATCAAACACAGGAGAGTTAGAGGCCTCGCCGGCTCCACGGCCGGGGAGAGGAGGGCAGCCTCTGCCGAGACCCAGGGTTCCGGGGGGGGGAGCCCGGCCTGGCCGGGGCAGGGACACAACCCCACCCTCCCACAGGCTCCTGCGGGACAGCTGCCGTGCACAGCACGCTGCGGCTTCCAGGGGGGAAAAGCTAACAAACGGCGTCGACTAAGCAAGGCGCGGCTCAGGGACCACCTCTTCCAGGAAGCCCTCTCTGAACCCCGCGTGCGGGAGGGTGCGTCTCTGAGGACTTTTCTCCGGGGTGGTTCCCCTGCTTCCTCAGGGGCTCCCGCACAGGACTGCGCCTGGACACCGTGCCTGGCACAGAACAGCCCTTCAGGACGGAACCTGACCTGCCCCAGGGCTGTCTGGCCACCTGTGGGCTGGATGTCCCAGAGCTCTCTTGGAACTGTGATGCATCTGTGGTCCACAGGGAATCTGCACTTGCATCTAACGGGCACCTCGAGCTCCCAGGAGCCCCGCGTGACTGCACGGCCAGCTGCAGAGGCCCTCGGCCCTGGGAGCACCTTCTCACCCCGCTCCCGGCTCCACTCCAAAAACGCCGCCCATCTCGCCCCTGCTCACTGCCTCCACACTGAGCCGGAACACACTGCCTACCTTCCCTGTGACACCAGGAGAGGAACGCGCTTGTCAAACACGGGCCGGGCTCTCGGACAGGCAGTGCCAACCAAATCTCCGGAGCACACGATGAGCCCGTGCTCAGCACACGCGTGCCAGCCTCTCACCTCCCCACTAACCCCCAGCACACGCGTGCCGGCCTCTCACCTCCCCACTAACCCCCAGCACACGCGTGCCGGCCTCTCACCTCCCCACTAACCCCCAGCACACGCGTGCCGGCCTCTCACCTCCCCACTAACCCCCAGCACACGCGTGCCGGCCTCTCACCTCCCCACTAACCCCCAGCACACGCGTGCCGGCCTCTCACCTCCCCACTAACCCCCAGCACACGCGTGCCGGCCTCTCACCTCCCCACTAACCCCCAGCACACGCGTGCCGGCCTCTCACCTCCCCACTAACCCCCAGCACACGCGTGCCGGCCTCTCACCTCCCCACTAACCCTCAGCCTGGCTTTCAAGACCCTGTGCTGGCCTTGGCTGACGGCAGGACTGAACCTTTCACTGGGGCTCACCGCTTCCAGGGGACCCCTCCCTGCTCACCCGGCCCATCTCTCCCTAGTTCTCCTTAGTCGCTTTATGACAGAACTTACGTCACACGCTGTGTGCTTTATGCGTTTGCTCACTTCCTGCCTGGCCTCCTCATGGGACATCAGCTCCTCAGATGGGAGACTTGGAAGAGCGCACAGCTGGGTGAACGGGCGCCGTTACTAAAGGCCAGACAGTGGTCTTCCAAGTCCCACCGCTGCAAGGCTGGTGGGAGCTGACCCCAGGTAACTTCTCCTGCGCCTGCCTCTGCCTCCAGGCACCTGGGCCCCCTCCCAAGAGCTTCACCACCCAGCCAGCTAAGGTGGCCTTCGACATCTGGAGCACCCCGTGTTTTTCCACCCTCCCAGGTACCGACCACAGATTTCCATCACAGGACACTGGACTGGCTTGAAAATCTTGCTCAGACACCACCTCCGCCAGGAAGTTCTCCTGGGGCCAACCACGGCCCCTTCTGTGCTGCCCGGGTCTGAAGAGGCACCAGACTGGCTGCAAGCATAACGCCGCCGGCCTCAGCCATGAACACAGCTCTGGTGCAGCCCAGCGACACCTGGTCACCTGCCCTGGGCGTGGGGATGGAAGAAGAGGGGAGAGCTTCCATGCCTTAAGCCACAGAGCCCTCCCGGCCTAGGGTCCCCAGCACATGCACCCCTGCCCTGCAGGCCTTCTGCTATGTGAACAACATCCCCCCACCCCTCGACTGGGCTGCAAGATGCACAGGGCAGCAGTCAGACGGCCACATCTCGGATGCACTCCAGACTCCTGGCCGTGATGAACACGTAACAAAGGAGGAGAGGAAGCAGGAAGATGAGGCCGTGTGGTCCTGGGGCTGCTGCAGCCGGTGGCCATGGCCGTGACCGGCCGGGGGCAGGGGCAGCCAGCAGCCTTCCTGGTGGGTACGCTCACCTATACGAGTCTCCGTCTCTGTTGTAGTCACACAGCAGGTAATCCTTGCCCACCACCTTGTCCCTGGCGATCTTCAGGGGCTGATCCACAGAAGACAGGAGGTCTTCACACAGACTGGGGACCTGCGGAGAAGGGGAAGCAGAAACGGTTAAAGCCCCCCTGCAACTCGGGCTGGTGGAGGACAGCTGCGGCCGAAGCGGCTGGCGGATTTCACATCTGGCCCTTGGTGCCCTGCCAACATTCGGGGCCTGTTCTGTTCTGTTCCACATGTGCCTGACACCAACGGTGTCCCTCTGTAAAGAAACCTGTTCTTGAGTTACAGTGGGGCGTGATCTCCAGTGCAGCCTCCCTTCCCGAGCCTGTGTGCAACTCTAATTACCTGGGCGCCAGGGTGGTCTCGTAAACTTAAGTATGGATATGCTTGCTATTGGTCTCGGGTGGGCAAGGTACAAGCTGAAGTCCCGAGGAGAAAGTAAACATTTCGTGTGCACAGGAATCCCAAGAACTCCGAGAAGAATAACCCGTGCGTGCTGGAGCACTCCCCCGGGCTCCCGCGCTGGGTGGAGTTCACCATACTTTCCAGGCCCCCAGCCAAGCATTACCAGGCTGGCTCGCGGTCAAGTCCATGTGCTGCAGAGGGCGTCCCCCGGGCCTTGCCCAGCCCAGGGCCCAGGGGCCGCCTCCAGAGCAGGATGGCCCCACGGTGGGGGACAGGAGGCCTCCATGTCAGGGCAAAGGCTGCGGATCCGGACGCACAGCCCTGCTGGTAACCAGGCCGCTGGCCGCCTCCTCCCAACTCCAACATCCATCTCCCAACAAAAGCTTCCAGCACGGGACGGCACTGCTTGCAGACATGGATTCCTTCGGGCTTGAGTCACTTCCACACGGATCCTCGCTGTGCCGACTTCTGTGTTTCATGGGCCTGGGGTGACGGGGGCCCCACAGTATCAGTTACCAGGCAAGGGGCTGCCAGCTGCACCAACAGCCCTTCCCAGCGTGGCAAACATAGCCGGCAGAGTGGCCGACGGCGCCCCCAGCTGCCGCGTCCTCCTGAAGGCCCTGTCGCCACCCCAAGGACAGGGCAGGAAGCACCACTGCCCCAGAGACCACCCGCGGGCTCGCAGGGGGCTCTGGGACTCAGCTGGGCAGAGCGCTGCCCCGTGCTGTCCTGTGGCTCGCACAAACGCTGCTGCAGGCAGGTGGTGTGCTTCCTGCACACAGCCCTGGCCTGCGTGTGCAAGGCTGGCTTTCAGAATTCCCTCTCCTGACACCAGCTGCCTGGGGACAGCACAGGAAACAACGGGGGCGACTTTCCCGGTTAGCATGGCTCTGCGGCCTGCCCCATGCTGGTCCCTCTCTGGCAGCACACCACTCTTCCTGGGAAGGAGCTGAGCTTTATCCCCACTTCACAGATTAGAAGGTTGAGGTCAGTCATGGAGGTGGCCGTCTGTGGGGGTTGGAACTAAGCAAACAGGCTACGAGGTTAAGCCTTCCTGGCTCCGGCTTCCGAGTGGCCTGGCCTGGTGGGCTTGGGGAGGTCAGCTTGCTTTCCTAGGACTTGGTTTCCTCACCTGTGAAGCGAGCGCAGGAAACCCACACAGGTGCTCATGCCGCATGGCTCTGAGGGTCAGCCGCAGGATGTCTTCAGTACTGAGGACAGCACCGGCCACGCCCAGACCACCTGCTGTGCGCAACAGAGCACACCTCCTCCTCACACCCGCATCGCGAGAGAGGCTGCTTCACAGACCCTGGACGCAAACCAACCCTGGAGAATCCAGTGCTTCCTGACCCACGCTCCACCTGCGGCAGCTGTCTTCCCTCTCCCCAGGCGGGCCCTCGGTCTAAGAGAGGCTTGACTTCACCCTTATCCAAGAGGCTAATTGATGGCTCCAAACAGTTCCAGGGACGTCCCCCTTGCACGTAGGCTGCTTCCTCACTTCCCAGTGACGCTGCTGCCCGCCTCCCCCCAGGGACGTCCATCCTACAGAGCAGGGGCTCCAGCCTCCCCCACTGCTACACCCCAGTTCCCACGCTGTGCCTGAGAGGGAGGGCGGAGAGAAGGAAGGAGCTTCAGAACCTGGAGCCTTTCCAATTCCAATCAACTCCATTTTTAAACAAACAAATGAGTGAGCATAAGACCCCTGATCGATCTGTTGTCAGGACTCACATTCCAGTGGTGCCAACAGCCAGATGATCTCAAGTACAACAGCTCTACGCTGGGAAAGCACCAAGACGGGACCAAGCGGCGCTGGGAGCCTGGGCGTCGGCCGCACAGCGCAGAGGGCGGGCCCCAGCCACACCCCACGGCCGAACAGCGGGGCCTGCACTGACAAAGGTCTGCAGCCAGACGCCAGCCGGCCTCAGACAGCGCTCACGTTAACCACCCTGCAGAGCCAGCCCAGGACTCACCAACGGTGGGCATCTGCTCCACCATGGAAAATGCCTGGAGCGTGACAGAGCCAACCAGCCCTGCACAAGCGCGCCCCTCCAGATCAAGGCCCAGGCTGGGCCGGGGGTGTGCGCCGTGTTCCCAGCAGTCCTGTCTCTTCTGATCCACGGTAACCTGCTCTGGAACGTGCGTGCCGTCGCTGTCACGGGAAGTGTGGGCTACACAGCCGGGCCGCAGGGGTGCGGCGGAGCAGGTGCCCCGAGGTGCATCAGTCCTGACCTGGCGCGCACAGCCACTGTGTGAAGGCTCGGCCAGTTAAACGTGCACCCCAGCACACAGGAAGCGCATCTGGGTGTGCAGACGTCCCAGCCGTCACACAGGACTGCACAGCCTCTCCCAATCCTCCCACCCCACTTTCGGGGCTGAGCCGCACTCCAGCTTCACCAAGACGGCCGCTCTGCAACTGCCCTCCGCTATCTCCTGCCACGCTCCACAGCTGCGCTGTGCTGACTCCGCCCCAGAGGCCGAGATGGGCCCCTGGGCCCCAGCACCCGTCCCCACTCCAGGGTGAGTGGACACTCACCCTGCGGCCGAGGTCGTCCTGCTGAACCAGGATGAAGGCAGTCACCTAGTCCATCCCCACGCTCGCCGGAAGCCCCGCCCCACACCCGCCTCACGTCCAGTGCTCAGACCCGTGGAAGAAACCACATCACGTCTCACGGTCATGGGTTTGCACACAATTTAAATGGAAGGACAGGTCCAAACAAAGCTGAGGCTTCACGGCGGGGCACGTGCGGCACGGGCTCTGCAGCCACCGGCGCAGGAGGGCCTCTGCGGGAAGGAGGGGCAGTGCTTCCCGGCCTTCCTGAGCAATGTTCGGGAAACACCCGAGGGGCAGCCCACGCAGGCTGCTGGGGGCACCGAAACGCAACTCCAGTGAGCTGGAATAAAACAGCCCTGGGGCCTTCTGGGGGGAGATGCAGGGCTCCACCAACCTCTTCACCCCACATGGGAGGAGGCCACTTCCGGTACTGGGTGCAGGCAGCGAGCCGTGGGTCCCACCTGCCTCACCTGCCTCCCGCTTCCGAACAGCTCAAACCCCACAGCTGGCACCACCCCTCAGCGGGGTGACTCGGGGTGACTGCCAGCGTCCAAGGGCGGACACGTGAGAGGTGAAAACAGAAGAACCGCATGCCTCCCTTGTCCCCAGGGAGCGCGTCCCTGCTATCTACCCAACAGCTGATCACAGGAAAGGAGACACAAATCAGAAGCTTCCGGCCACAGCGAGGGCTGCGTCTGTGAGGCCACATGGTTCCACTTTGCCTCTTCCTCTTCCCCATTAGCTATTAATGCTGAAAAAAAAAATGGCTCAACCAGAAAGAGAAACTTGAGATGAACCCTGAAAAAAAGCACAAAAGCCAGACCAGCTCAGCTGCACGGATAATCTAACCCACGGCGCCCCGTCTCGGAGAAGCGCACCCTGTACCTTGGTTTTTAAAAAATGAACACATTCTGTTTTCTGATCTGCCCCCTGGCTGAGAGCCATCACCAGGGAGATAAGAATCGAAAACAGGCTCCACGCGCCCGGCTGCTCCGATGAGTAATGCTGTGGAATCGTGGTGGGGAGGGCCCCGGCTGGCCCACTTCTCCCCTTACACGGCCCCCCTACCCTCATCACACGGCCCATGTCCCCTGACGCAGCCCACTCCCATCACACGGCCTCCAGCAGCGTCAGGGTGCAGGAGCTCCTGGTGGCCAGCAGAGGGCTCTGTTCACATTTCGTTCCCTCTATTCCCAAAACTAAGTTTTTTTTAAAACAGAAAAGAAAGTGAAGACAGCGTTTCCAGCCGCCATGCTAGCCCCAGAGGCAGTAGCACGCATTCTGGAGAGCAAGCCCCCCCCCCCCCCCCCCCCGCATCAAGCAGCCCTGAGGCCTTTTCTGCCCCAGTCTCAGGAACCAGGGTTGGGGTGGGGGAGTCCCAGCACCTGCCTCAGAAAACTCCTTCCCTCCAACCAACACCGGGGCCTGCTCCAGGCACTGTGCAAGGTGCCACGGACTCAGCGATGGAGAGGGACTGACAGGAAGCCCTGCTGTGACCAACACGGGAGGCAGACTAGAGACGGGAGGCGGGAGGCGGGAGCCGAGGGGGGCCTGAGTGGCATGGGGTGAACCTGAAGAGGCTACGGGGGGAGGAGGAGCGGGGACGACGAGGTCTGGGAGGGGGCAGGGAGAGGCTCAGGGTGGGCTCCACGCAGCAGCAGCAGCGGGGCCGGGTACGCTGCTGTTCTTAGAAGCGTCACGTACTGATGGCGACAGGAGCACTTTCACCTGTCACGGTTGCACAAGTTCAGGAGCACCGGCAGGAGGAAGCTGCTGCCGCCCTCCCATGTAAGGACGCCGCCCTGGGACCCAGCCCTGCCGAGGCCCCGCTGGACAGACGCCTTGGGCAAGAGGGAGGCAGCTGTCTTAGGGTCACAGTCCCCCGCAGCAGGTTCTGAGGGGCGGGGCCGCTGCGAGGACTGCCCCTCTGAGCGGGCTGTCAGCCACACATCACCCGGGGTGGGGGGGCTAAGCTGGTGGGGGCAGCTGCGGCCTCCTCCAGGATGGCGGCGGCACGAGCACCTCCTGTGAGGCAGGGCCAGGCCGGCCGCACGGCCGCTGAGGGGAGAGCGCAGCTGGCACCTCTGCTGGGAGGCCTGCCCTGGCCCTCCCACAGCACGGCCCACGCCCACCCCAGCCAGGCTCCAAAGGAGAGATGGGGGGCAGCCACAAAGCCTCCTGTCCCGGGCCCTGGGGGCCTCTCCTGTCGCTGCCCAGCCTCGGCCACTCACAGCCGGGGTTTCTAAAGGAAGGGTCAGGATGGGGCCAAACGCAGGAAAGAGAGCGCCGTACCTGGCCCAGCGTGGGTGCACACGGGGCCTCTGCTGTCCACCTGTCACCTCAAACTCCCCCGAGGGGGACAAGTCAGGCAGGCCTGCAGCACGGCTCTCCTCAGAGGGCACAGAACACCAGCCTTGACGACGCCAGGACTGGCAGGGGGCGCCACCTCGATTCCACCACACTGGCCTGCGGAGCCACCCGCAGAATTCTCAGGCCAGCCTGGTTCTCTGCTCCATGGTGTCCTTGCCGCCCAGCCCCACCTGATACACCCGAATCATCCTGCAGGGCCTCATCCCGCCTTGCCACAGCGCCTTCCGAAAGCCGCCCCAGCAGGGGAAGCTGCTGGTCCACCCTGAGCCCTCCTGCGCACCACGCAGTCGCGGACCCTAGGGATCTGTGGCATGGCTCTCCCCAGGGCGGGGACGAGAGTCTGGACCACCTGTGCCAGCGCCACACCTAAGTGTGTGTGGGGGGACGGTGTTGGCTTACACAAGACTAGGGTTGCGGAGGGTGGACAGCGATGACCCAGGGGGGCATCCGTCAAGGTGCGCACCAGGCCTTGGAGTTGGATGGACAGACTGGAGAGCGGACTGCGCCCTGCTGGGACCCAGGGACCCACAGCTGCAGCTGGGCTCCTCCTAAAGCCGCGCTGCCCAGGAGCAAGAGGACAGCAGGGTGGCAAGGCAGCCACACCCTTGTCCTGGATGTGCCTCAATCCTGTTTACGTACCTGAAACGTTACTGTGTGGGCTGTATTCTACATCACCACAGATCTCTTTTTGAGGAAAAGAAACAAACAGGTAACAACGCATCAGCACGACTCATGTCTAAAAGCACTGCCATTGCAGACAGAGGAGCCCTGCCCGCGTTTAGTGCTGTGCACAGAGCAGCCCGGAGTTCCTGCCCCACGAGCGCTCTCACTCGACCCCAGCAGCCCTGCAGGACGGAGGAGGAGCACCCGTTGTTGCTACTGACAGTGGGGGAAGAGGCACAGGAAGGCAGGAACTGGACTCAGAGGCGGCAGGGCCAGAATCCCACAAAACCTGGGCATTCGCCCCCCACGGCCAAAGCCCGAAGTATGAAGCCAACGTGGCCTCCGCCCGTCTCCTGGCGAGTAACTGGGACTTAAATACTTGAGAAGTCTCAGCTGACGGCCGCAGAGCGGGGACGCAGTAAGAAGGGCTTTGCCCACGAGGTCAGTGTGAACGGAACCTCCTGGGGGCAGGCCTGACGGAGGCAGGGGCTGCAGAATCTCATCACTGGGTACCACGGCCTGGGCCAGGCCTTGTAAACCACACGCATGTCGAATCTTCACCTCTAAATTCCGAGTCCGGGATGAACATCTGAACGGGCTAGCCTGGAAGTCCACTGAGCACGCCTCTGAAGAAGGCACCTGCACGTGGAGCCGCAGCCCGGAACCACTGCTCTTCACCACGGATCTGGTGGGTGCAGCCCAGGTAGGCACACAGATGGCGGCAGGGCCTGGGACTCCCCAAATCCCTGTCCTGTTTGGCAGTAAGGGAACACACGCGGGGAAACATGACAGTAGGAAACCACAGAGCCAGGCCCCCACGGGAACATGTGGCACACTTCCAATTCTGAAACCCCACAGATCACCTGAACTCCAAAAGGATGTGACAGTCTCAGGAAGAGGCAAGGGACTTCCAGGGTCGGAGTTCGTACGGAGCATCGTGGCTCAGCAGGTTAAGCCATTACCCACAATGCCAGCATCTCATACGGGTGCCGATTTGAGTCCTGGCTGCTCAGCTTCTGATCCAGCTCCCTGCTAATGTACCTGGGAAAGCAGTGGAGGATGGCCCAAGTGCTAGGGCCCCGGTACCCACATGGGAGACCCGGATGAAGCTCCTAGTTTCCGCCTGGTCCAGCCCTGGCCATTGTGGCCATTTGGGGACTGCACCAGTGTATGGAATCTCTCTCTAACTCTGCCACTCTTTCAAATACATAAATAAATCTAAACTTTTACAGGGGACAAAACAATCCTACTGCCACCTAACCTCACCCCACCACACAAAAGGCTGGGCAGGACCCAGGCCCTGCTACACCTGGCCCCAAGAATCCCCACAGCCCTGGGAAGTGGAAGGCCCAAGAAGTAGGAGCAGAGGCCCAGCAGCCCAGGGCCACAGAGCCACTGAGTCACCCGCCGGCGTCCTGGCTTTTCCCACTGCAAATTCTCTAAACTATCCAGACCACAAACTTCCAAACAACCCCAACAGCCTCCCAAGATTCCAGTAATACTTGTGCTTCCTTGCAAGTGGAGCAGTCTGTGTGTGTGTGCGTGGCGGGGTGTGTGTATGCAGGCAGGCTGGCACCAAGGGATGCTCGGAACACGTCGGGTGGCTTTTCCCCCTCTCTCAGCACAAAAGTCGTCTCGGTTCCACGCTGGATTCTTTCCACTGGTGCTGGCTCCCCCGCTTCTGCTGACTCATCGAGAAACACCAGGTGGACAGAGGACAAGCGGTGGCTCTTCCTCCTGGAGAAGTGGTCAGCCCGCTCCTGAGTAACTGGGGTGGCTCTCAAAGGGCTGGTTCTCCCAGGGCCCGGGGTGTCTGTGTCTCCATATTCAAACACGTGGCTCGAGATGAAGCCCGCTCGCGGCTAACAGGGACGAAGCACACAGACAGCGTCTCCGCTCCAGAAGCCCCTCAGAGAGAAAGGAGGGTATGGTGTCACCGTGCCACCGGTGCCCTGAACAGGGGGAAGCAGTGGATGCCGGGGGTGGGGTGAGGAGGGGCCCTGGGGACATCTGTGGGCACCAAGTGCTGCTGAATGTGCAGCAGTGCAGTCCGCACAGGGGCCGCAGGACGCAGGGCCAAGGCGGGTGCTGGGGCAGGCTGCGCCCGGAGGGCCACACAGCTCCGCGAGTGTGCACTCTTCAGAGGGCGGACTGCAGCTGCACAGCTCGGACAGCCGCTGCTCTGGAGAGAGAAGTCTGGCAGGAAAGACTCAAGGTACTCCAGGCAGAGAGAACCATGTGGGTCCCCCACGGCTCACACCCGGAGCAGCTACACGGCCTCGGTCTAGGTCAGCAAAGAGGGCCCGGAGGTCAGGGACCCCAGGCGGTGCCACATCTCTTCACTCGTGGTTGTAGCCACCTTACAAACCAGGGCTCCTGTGTCTCAACAAACCAGTGTTTTAAGGGTACTGACACACGTGACATGGTCCCTTCCCTCTACAATGCAAGAGCTGACCCAGTCCACCCTTGGGACACAGGCAGACCTAGGCAGTGGGCTGGACTGATCACAGCACAAGGGAGAAGGGATGGCGACCCGCACCCCCGTGAGCTCCGTGTTCAAATGAAAACTTGGGAGTGTCCACACCTGTACAAGAGCAATGTCCTGTCCGTCCCCCCAGGCCAATTCTACTAACAGGAGGCCCTGCTGTTCCCATCATCCACGACACAGGTCTTCACCAGGCTCAGCGGCCCCCCTCGTACACCAACTCGGAGAGCAGTGGTGTGTGGGATGGCATCCGAAGCCCAGAATCCTGCAGCCGGGACAGCACAACCCCAGAGTCCACAGGACGCCCGTGCTCCCCAGGCCCACTCCTGGCCTGTTGCAAACGTTGGGGAAGCAGACTGAGAATACCAGATCGTCTGTATCCAGAGCCAGACACATCCTAGGGGCGATCCGGGCACCTGTCCCGGCACTGAGAGGACAGCTTGCCGACAGCCCTGGGAAATGCATGACGCCGGCCTCCTGCGACCCGGGGGGAAGCAGACTCTCTCCCCACTGCCCTCTGACATTTCACCTTTCTCAAAACCAGAGCAGAACCTAAGGAACGGAGCAGGCTGCAGCCTCCCGGGGAGGTTCTCCAAGCCTTGCTCTCCGGTCGCCAGCAGCGACAGGGGCACTCCACCAGGCTCCTGGGATAAGGATGATGGCACATGCTGAAGAGGTCTCCGTGCCTTGCAGAGGAGCGATGCCTCCGGCTCCAGTGGACAGCAGCCAAGCGCCCCTCCACGTCTGCGGAGCAGCAGCTCCTCCTGACCGTCCTTCCCAGGGGGCTAGCTGCCCCGAGAGCAGGACCAGCAGAGGCCTCGGCACGTCTGCTCATTTCCCCAGCTCAGCCAACTGGAGGCCTGTTGAGTGCCAACTGGAACAGCGGATGCCAGAAGCGCCCCCTGCCACATACCGGCACCACGGCGAGGTCTACACACCACGCTCAGACAAAACAAAAAAGCCAAAGCATTTTTCACCAATAATTCTAAAGAATTCTAAAGAGACTCAAATTTCCTGTAAATAGGCAGAATAAAAACCAAAAAGGAAAAAAAAAAGTTTCCCCAAACAAAAGTGGAGGCTCTGCAGGAGACCTGCTGATGGCAAACATTTTGGAAAGATGGAATTTTAAACACAAACACAGGGTGGAGGCGCTCCGCACACAGCTGGGAGGGCCTCTACCAGGGAGATTCGCAAAGGCTGCGGAGCATCCTGCCCATCTCCCCGGTCTCCAGAGCGGAAGGGACGTGGAAAGACGGGCAGTCAGCAAGTTCCGACTGTGCCCGACATGCTCGCCAAGAACGCGGCGCACACACAGTAGCCCCAGGTGACCCTTGGAAAGCCAAGGGAGGACCACCTGGCCCAGGTGGGAACACGGCCTGGACTCGCCGTCTGCACAGAGCAAAGCTCTCTGGGTGTTTAAGGCAGAAACAAGATTTCAAAGAACACGAAACCCCTCAGATCCAGCTGCAGGGCGTTTCACAAGTGCTTCCAGGGAGGTTCTGACATCCTGCACATCCCCAGGCCTCCCCGCTCCAGCCACAGTGACATCTGCTCACCTGCCTCCTGGCCTCCCCCCAACAGCTGCCACCTCTCAAGCCCTCCTTTCGGGGAGATCCCAGAGTTCCATGCACTGCGAGGCCGGCCCTGTAAGCCAGCAAATTCTGCTCCCGAGGCTGCCCTGTGTCCCCAGCAGCTGAGAGGAGCGTTACCATCCAGCGGCCTAGGCCTCACCCCTCCTTCTGCCAAAACCAAAGGGTCCGGGAGACACAGATGACAAGTCAGAAGCTCACAACGCCGGAAGGGGCTCACGCAGGGCTAGGACGGCACTGGCAGCTGGAGGGAGCACTTTGCCTCATCAGAACCCACAGGGCTGCTGCTTCCTGGGTGGGGGCACCTGGGGCTCATGAGGGTGCAGGGCTCAGGTATCGCCTTTGACTTGCAGGTGAGGCACCCATCCGGTCCCTGACCCGTCCACAAACTTGCAGTGCACTGTGACATAGCAGGTAAGGGCGCCAGTTCGAATCCTGGCTGCTCCACTTCCAATCATGCTCTCTGCTATGGCCTGGGAAAGCAGCAGAAGATGGCCTAAGAGCTTGGGCCCCTGCACCCATGTGGAGAGACCTGGAAGAAGCTCTTGGCTCCCAGCTTCGGGTTGGCCCAGCTCTGGCCATTGTGGCCATTTGGAGAGTGAACCAGTGGATGGAAGACCCTACCCACCACCTCTGCCTCTCTGTAACTCTTTCAAATAAACAAGCAAATCTTAAAAATAAAAAAAGACGTAAGTATTGTCCTGTCACTTGGATGCCAGTGCTGTAGCTCAGCAGGGGCCCAGGCAGGTGTCCGCCACGTGTCCGTGTGTGACACGGGGGATCCAAGGTGAACAGAACTCATCCTATAGTTAAACGACTCCAATGGGCAGCACAGCGAGCGTGTGGCTGGGGGAGGGGGCAGACAGCGAGCCCAAGCACAAGTGTGGGGGACGAGCAGCCAGGGGAGCAGAGCCAGTGTGCGGAGAAGGCCCAGGGAAGGCCCCGCAGGACGGGCATGGGCCTCAGGGCCAGCACGAGGAGCCTGCACCCAGTGCACCCTGGGAGCTTGGCCCTGAGGACGTCGTCCAGCCCCGAAGGGACACGACTATGCGTGCGCTGCGGAGCGCAGGCGCCCTGGGGCAGTCCCCTGGGGCAGGGGAGCAGCAGCGATGTTCACCAGCAGGCGGGTGGGGCCGGGTGGGGCGTGAAGCACTCTCTACAAGTGACCTCTGAGGGGGCCAGGTTAAGCTGCCCCCACTTGGACAACGGCATCCTGTACTGGAGTGTGGGTTTCCGGTCCCGGCTGTTCCCCTCTGATCCAGCTCCCTGTTAATGTGCCCGGAAGGCAGCAGAAGGTGGTCCCCGTGCCTGAGCCCCTGTCACCTATGTGGGAGACCGGATGGACTGGCTACTTGCTTTGGCCTAGCGGATGGAAGATCTCTCTCGCTCTGTAGCTTTTCCACACCAGGCCCTGTCAGGTCCTGCTTAGCACCCGTGACGGCAGCAAAGTCCACTGTGACAGCGAGATCTGAGCACGCTCACTGCTCCTTGCTGGTGCAGGACAGTGCCGCCTCCCCCCAACCTGGACACGGCACTCGCAGGGAAGGGGCAGAGCATTGACCTGCTGGTGTCACCAGACCCCTCCTACCGTCACTCACTCCCGTCGCCTCCTCTGGGACCACGCCATCAGCCCTGATCTGCACCGCGAGGCACCACCCCCGACTCCTTCCTTCAGTGCTCGCGACCATCCTCCTTGAGGATGAGAAAGTCTGCAATTCTCCCATTGCACAGATGTGGAAACTGAGGCCTCGAGCCCAGGTAGCTAACTCAGGGCCACCTAGATTTCCAGGAGCATCCAGACCCAGCCACCTCACGGCTCTGTGCTCCTGAGACGGACGCCGTCTGCCCAGGCCAGCCTTCGATGGGTGGGGCTGAGGTCTCCTGAGGCACTGCTGTCCCCTTGCCCCTCGTCTCAGGTGACACAGCTCAGAGAATCCACGGCAGAGTCCCTGTCTCGGGGCCGGGAGATGGTGGGCTGATGGCCGCGCACCGTGCTCAGGTCCCCAGGGGGCTGCTGGCTTCAGCGCTGCAGACACAACTCACTCCAGGAGGCCAACACCCTGCAGGGTGTGGCCGTGGGAAGGTCAGCACGAAACCAGCTCAGCGTCCATTCAGCGCGTGCTCAGGAAACCCACTCGTGAGCAGGAGAACCGCTCCCGGCCAGGGTGCCTCTCAGCGGAGGTTTTGTTCTGAACTAGGAGTGTTCTTTTCGCTTCCAGTCAATGCTAATTAAGTGTCCCAACACATTCCAGAAAGGAGAGAGAGATTAATGGTAATTAAATCTCTTCTGTACTTGGCTCGGGAGCTCTTCTCAGAGTGGCCTGCTGTCAGATCCTCGTTCCAAAGCCTCCATCTGACGGAACTCCTAGCACCGCCATCTGTAACTTCAATTCTGCTCTTAGCAGAAGGTGATGGGCCCGCGAGGACCCGGAGTCTGCAGCCTTGCCTCCTGCACACACACAGCTTCTAGAATGTGCTCGGCAAGCGGAGGGCTGACTTCAGGGGCCAGGGCGAGGGAGCCCCGGCGAGGCCTCGGGAGGCAGGCTGTGCGCGTGGGTGACTGACGGGGTCTCTAATGAGCCTTAATTGTAAGCTCCACAGGCCCAGGAAGGCAGCGACAGATGTGGCAAAGGGGCACCCGCAACTGTCTGATTAGCGAATAAAACGTGTCCGGCACAACGGGGGGCCAGTGGCCCGGAGGGGAGGGGAGGGGAGGCAGGGCTGCTGGGGGAGGGGCGGCCTGGCCACGGGCCACGTGCTCATTACCCTGGACGCCTCCATCTCCATCAGTACTTCATCGTTAACGAGGGAAGGCCACAACAAGACACCCTTCAATGCAGGGAGGGGAAACTACACTGCCGGCGCGAACAACCGCGAAGACGTGTACGTCCACAGTCAGCTGTCACCGGGACCTGCACGACAAGGAAACAGCCGTTCCTGGAGCAGCGGTGGGCACAGTGGGGCCACACAGGCCTGGGGCCGCTCCCATCTTGCTGCATACTCATCACTGGTCAGACTGGGCCCAGCCCGTGAAGCCTCTGAGTTTCCACATCTGTGAAATGGGCCCAGAAGGGGAACTTCACACGTGGTTTGCATGAGCTGAAAAGGTAAGGACACCTGGCATATAACACCTGCCTCTGAGCAGCCAGGACACCAGCGGACCTTCTGTGCAAGTCTCATGCGACCCCAGGCCCCAGGCAGCCACCGCAAGCCAGGTATTGCGCTAGGAGCTTTACAGCCACCGCCTCTATTTGTGAGCTCAGCATCATCATACCCAACTCACCAACGAGGAAAGGGGCTCAGAGGTCACACAGCCAAGACGTGGTGAAGGCCAGAGCCCTCAACCATCTCCTACCACAATGCCCCCAAGTGGACGCCTCAGGCCAACCAGCTAGCCAGAAACACCAAGCCAGAAACCTGAGAGCCCTGATTCCAAAGAACACTAACACTGGCGAATGATGGGGTTGGGGTTGGGGCACTAAATAACGGCTCTGCTTCCTGGGAAGTGAACAACACAAACTGGCAGGTGCACCTCACAGGCACTGTGTGCATCAAGGGGCAAGAACAGGTCCTGGCAGGTCAGCAGCCTCCCGCAGTGACCAAACGACTCAGGAGGAGCCCAGAGAGGGGTGGAGCTGTGGACCGGAAGCCCCTGGGGTGACTGGTGGACCCTCTGCTGCACTGGCAGTGGAAGGGAGCAGACACAGGGGAGGGAGGGCTGGCTGCGGGCCAGCAGAAGGGGTCCCGAGGGAGGGGAAGTCTCATAGCCGGAAGGCACCCAGACAGGATTCAGCCCCATGACAGTGAGCCGCCAAGGCCTGGAGACCTGCGGGGGCACTGCCCACACTGCCTGCTCCGCCCACACTGCCTAGGGCAGGTGACGCGCCCACACACCTGAGAACGGACGCCTCTTCTGCCAGCCAAAGTGGGCTCGGAACACAGTGGCCTCAACAGAAGGGTATCCATGGCGATGCTCTTCCAAGTTCTGGCCCATAGAGACCACTAGGCCACGCTCCACGGAGAGCAGCCTACAGCCCAGAGGGGCCTGTGGTTCCAAGGCAGGGTGGGGCACAGCCAAGTCAGCCCTGGGCCTCCTCACTCCCAGTAAGATTCTCTAGGACACCGCCCCATGCGCACCTTGCTCCCGCCCCGCCGCCTCCCCCACCTCAGGGACCACACGTGTTCTGGAGCAGTTTCCTATCTGCAGAAAGAAGTTCAGGGAAAATCGCGATCTTTCTAGCTCCTTTCGCCAGTCACAAAAACAAAAACCTCGGCTCCCATCACACACGGTCCAGAGCCCAGGTCGCCGGCTGTGCAGATCCTGGGATGATCCCCACCCCTCCCTGAGTGCACTCCACAGGCACGAGCCTGGGATGCTGGGTTAAAACAGGTCCCTTCTTTTTTTTTTTTTTAAGATTTATTTATTTGAAAGGCGGTGTTACAGAGAGGCAGACAGAGAGAGTGTTCTGGGTCACTCCCCAGATGGCCACAATGGCCAGAGCTGGGCCCATCCGAAGCCAGGAGTCAAGAGCTTCTTCCAGGTCTCCCACATGGGTGCAGGGGCCCAAGTGCCTGGGCCATCTTCCACTGCTTTCCCAGGCCATAGCAGAGAGCTGGATCGGAAGTGGAGCAGCCGGGACTCGGACTGGTGCCCATATGAGATGCCAGAACTACAGGCACCAGCTTTACCCGCTACGCCACAGTGCCAGCCCCTCTTCTATCTTATTTAACGTCAGGACTTCTCAAAACCTTCAATGAGCCAACACAGGGGCTTCACCCCCTCACTCCCTGCACTCTTCCAAAAGACTCACTGCCAAGGGGAGGCGTCGCCTGTCAGACAATCAGGAACCGCACAAGCCATGGTCCACGCAGCAGCAGGAGCCACCTGCTGAGCACACGAGAAGGGGGCTTGTCATGGCCCACCTGTACTCTTCTGGCTGCTGGTGGGGCCAAAGTCGTGTGTCTCACACACCTATGTGGCCTCTTCCATGAGTCACCTATCTATGCAGCTGGCTCTCTGTTCCTACATAGTTATGCCCACTTTCTTGCCAAGGACAGCAATACCCCCAGAGTGAGGCCACCTGGGGTCCGAGCATGTCTCCATCATTCTATCTGGTGACCCTGGACAAGCTGCTGAAGCCCCTCCTCCATCTGCCTGATGGGAATGATGACAGGAACCACCTTGGAAAGTGTTCTGATGAGTCAACAGATCGCCTTCGGGGGCCGGTGCTGTGGTGTAGCAGGTAAAGCCGCCACCTGCAGCGCCGGCATCCCATATGGGCACCGACCGGTTCAAGTTCTGGTTGCTCCACTTCCAATCTAGCTCCCTGCTAATGCACCTGGGAAAGCAGCAGAAGATGGGCCCCTACACCTGCATGGGAGACCCGGAAGAAGCTCCTGGCTCCGGATTGGCACGGCTCTGGCTGTTGCGGCCATTTGGGGAGTGAACCAACGGACAGAAGACTCTCTCTCTGCCTCTCTGTAACTCTGCCTTTCAAATAAATAAGTAAATAAATCTTTAAAAAAGAAGGAAAAGCGGCTACGTTCATTGCCATGAGGGGCAGACAGTTCTGAATGTGTCCTTTGCCGTCGGTGTTACTCCGTGAACTGAGCGTACACGTCTCACAGCCTCACAGAGGCCCTGCCACGGCAACACCAAGTGTCATCGAGGTTCTCTCTCGGGTCCTTTCAGGTTTTACAGCTAACTCTTTAGTCCTCTGGAAACACTGGCAGGACACCTGTTTCATCTACCGCACCACCGGTCAGTCTCCACGGGGATGACCATCCCTTGCCACAGCCTCAGTTCTCCCACCTGATTCCAGCAGCCTCTGTCACTCAGTGTGAGCGCAACAGGTGCCTTCCCACGGCCTCCTTGCCCCTAGATGGCGCAGTGGGATCCTGCCACCACACCCCTGCCCCCGCTCATCCATTCTAACTGGAAACGCAGGGCACGCAATTCAAAGGCAGCCCACACATGTTCTTGGGGTGCACTGCTTTCAGCTTCACATTTGCTGCAGATAAACTCAGAGAACCACGACAGGCCACTCGTGCCTGGGCATGGTGCCCTTCCCCTGACCCCAGCCAGCGCCCAGCGCCCAGCGCGTGGGCCAAGCAGGCTCAGCCCCTGGACCGACGCTCCCACGGGGCTGCTGAATCAGGCAGCATTGCCATGGCTCTGCCAGCCCCCAGCAGGGGTGGGAGAAGGTGAGAGCCTCTTTCTCATCAGTCCCAAGGTGACTGTCCTCCCCCCACCCTCATCACGTGGCCCCCGACCATGTCTTCACGTTCAAGGCCGCCTCAGTGGAGAACAGCTGGAGTTAAGAGCTGGTCTGGCACCCGTCACCCCAGTCACGAGCCAGGCAGAGGCTCTGGGAAGCTCCTGTCTTCGCTCCCTCAGTCTCCCCAGCTACACGCTGGCTCTGCACAGGCCAGGCCATCAATGCTTCTAACATCTGTGGGTCCCCATTAACGCTATTCATTTCTCCAGTCATTTACTCAAGAAGACCGTGTGGGGGAGGAAGGAGGAGAGACTCAACGCAGCCATGAAACACCAGGACGGAAACGGTGAACTCTCAAAGCGCCAGGCTCCGGAGAACGTCGAGCCCGACATCACGGGGAATCTATGGTGCCAGGGCAGATGCCCACATCCCTGCAGGCTCATGGAGACAGTCTTGGTTCTCCAAGGCGTGCACGTGCACACACCAAAGTCAAGGCCCTCTCCGTTCTCTCAGCCTCAGCTCCTTGGCCACACTGGGGCGGGGTAGGGGCAGGGCAGCTGAGGGCATCCCAGAATGCCTCTTTGCTCTTTCTCAGCAAATCCCACTTCGTCCTTGTTGCCACCTCGGCATAATCAGAGGCCGCACCAGGAGGTGGCCCGGGGCAGGGGACAGGGGCCAGCTCAGTCCCTAAAGCCAGGGTCTGCTTTCTTGCTTGCTCCGGCTTCAGTCCCCACAGCTGCAGTCCATCCAAGTGCAGAAGGCTCGCGGGCAAAGGCTCAGCACAACTTTCCAAGCATGGAGCTCATTAAAATACTGCTGGAGGCCCCTGGCTGGAACGCGCTTCCCCTTGTAAAAGGGAACTGCAGCCCAGCGTCTGCTGCAAGAGAGCCCGGGACAAGCTCTGCAACCTCAGACAACAGAGACGATGGGGGTGCAGCCCAGGGCCAGTCGTCCCACCTGCTCCCCGCTCCTGCTCTGCACACGACATCCGGCCAGCAGAGCAGACCTGGAGCAGGCCTGGGATGGACCAGAGAGTGGAGGACAAGTTCCCCTTCCCATCCCCTTCCCCATCCTAGGGAACCTCCCTAGACACAGGGCATCAACTGGCACCAGCCCTGGGCGTCAGGGCTGTGTATCCCACAGCGGGCGCCGGGCCCTGGGCAGCAGCTGAGGCTCTCCCACTGAGGTGCACAGCGCCAGTGCGGCAGGCTGGCCTGGCAGAGCCCCAGGGAGACAGGGCCCACCTTCCCACAGCTTCAGCTCGGCTGAAGGCTCTGGTGGAAAAAGCATTAATGTTTACATTAGGAGTCTGGCAGGTTTTAAATTGGAATACACTTTTTTTAAGATAAAACATAAAATTGTCTCCATAGGGCAGGCACTTTTGGGTTTGCCCTGCAGCTCTGGAGAAGTGTATCTGCTCTCCTCGATGGGAAGGCAGCACTAACAGGCCAGGAAGAGGGGGCTGGAGACCACGGGAGGGGCGGGCCAACTCCCTAACGGCGGCACAACCACTGCAGACCCTGTAGTACCTTCCGAGGAAAACCACGTGAGTAAATGCCCTGTTTTGTCCCCTGTTCAACAGACACACGAGTGCAAAGCTGACCACCAAGTCCCCCTCAAGGAATGGCCCATCCAGCAAGGCGGCTCGCCTCATTCACCACTGCAACCAGCACCTGCAACGCAGGGAAGCAGGTGAGGCGCAAGCGCCAGGCCTGCCGTCTCTAAGACAGACGTGGCCTCCGAGACCCCCGGGTGGGGGCGCTGCCTCGGGTCCCGTGTCCAGCAGGCTTCCACCACCTGGGGACAGAGCAGTCCTAGGACTCATTCCAACATGGCTGTCACGGGAAAGAGACCGTGGGAGACCAGTCTGAAGTAGGCTGCTTAGCACACACCAACCGTTCTGATAAGCAGGGTATCCTGCTACTCACAAGCATTAATTGAACTATCAAACACAGTGTCAATCTTAATTTCCCCATCAGAAGCGCGTGAGTTGGTCTCTGCTGGCCGCTCCGTGGGGAGCAGATTCACGGGAACAAGCCTTGGTCCCCACGGGGTTCCCGGTTCACTGAGCACACACACGGTGCTCCCCACAGCCAGCCCGCCGCCTGGGCCGGGCGCGTCGGAGCGCGGGTCCTGCTGAGGCACGCGGCGGGAAGCCCTGTGCCCAGCTGGCCCTGTTTCTGCAGGGCCATCTCGGCTAAGAGGACTCTGCTGAAATGAAAGCCGAGCAAGTTGTGGACTCCCCGCTCCCTGCTGAAGGCGGGATATCTCGTCCACCTCTACCCCATGGGCCTGGCCAGGACACTCTGGCAGCTGGCCCAGCCCCGATGCCCCCTCGCTGGAGTGAAGTCCGGGCACGCCCAGGAGCTGGGGCTTCGGGGGACTACCGGAAAGGCACAGGAGCAGGAATTTAAATGAAGTGACCCATGTTTGCAAGCAGCGTCTTCCTCGCCTGGTTAAACAGATTTATGGCTATTTTTGGTTTGCTCTGAAAAAGGCAGAGGGCGGATGGCCCGCTGGGCGCCAATCTGCAGAAACAAACTCCTTCCTCAGCTCAGGGCTCAAAATACACTCCAGCCGAGAAGTCTCGACTCCTGCTGCCAGCACGCCGAGCACAGCCATACATGGCCAGAGGTGAGGAGCCAAGGAAGCATCTTCCCATCACATGATTCTCGGGCCACGCGGGCGGGAGGGCACTTCTGAAACAGCTCACCAGCGGACTGCAGCTGACTCCACTCCGGCACAATGGATTAATAGGCAATAAAATGATGCTTTGGCCATCTGCAAAGGAAGGCCACGGCCCACCAATCAGAGCGCGCGTCCGACCCGAGGCAGCTGAAGCCCTGAGGCTGGAAACGCTGACCCGGCAGGATGAGCGCGCGGGGGCTGCCGAGCACCCACCTCGTCCCTCGACCCCACTCTGTAACCGGAGCCCGGGAGGACCGCATCACTCCCCACAGCTCCCTGGCTCCCGCTTCTAAGCGAGGCCGTTCCGCCCGGGGGAACGCTGGCACATCCTAGCATTCTTGTCAGTCTTAACGTCGGACTTTTCTCAAAACAACCGCCTCCCTGCGTTGTATTGGGCAGGTAAGCAAGGAGGAATGGCTGCGCTCTGCAGCCAGCAGCGCCTCTGTGCTTTGAAAACACTGACTGGACCCAGCCCACAGGGCACAAAGGCCCTGAACGCTCTGCTTTTGGAAAGACTCCGAGCTGCGAATTTTCTGAAATTACAGCTCTGGGAGCGAACTAAGACTGCACGTGAACTTCAGAACCACAACAGCACACTCAGCACAGACCAACTCTGACAAAGGGATTCTGCGAATTCAGTTAAAAGAGACCTGTCATTCCCAGGGAAGGCAGGGCCGGGGTGACTTCTGGGCCACTCACAGGATCCAGGACAAAGCCAGCCGGCCGCCCCTCACACAGGCCCTGCGCGGCCAAGGACCGCCAAGGCTGCCCCTTCATCAAGCAGCGGCTTTCGCGTGCGCCTGCGACGGGCGGCAATGAGGCGTGCCCCGGCGGCCCTCATCTGCCGAGAAGTCATGCTCCATTTCTACTCCGCCATTCATCAGGCTTCAATTAGGCAGTTACAAAAACACCCCTTCCCCAGCCCATTCTGGGTGACGGGGACCCACGGGGCCTCCGGTCCAGCCTCAGGTGGAAGGTGGGCCCCAAGGCTGGCCTCCCCACAACCCCAGCAGGGGAAGCTGGTGCCCCCCAAGCTCTGGAGGAAAACAAACGGCTAATCCTAAGCGGCCCAGCTCTAAGAAGGGAGTTTCTTTCACGTCTCCAGTTCTCAAACCACGTGAATTTAAAGGCATCTCCACAACACATCTGTTTCAACATTACTAACAAATGACTTACTACTTTCTCTCTAGACAAGTACAACTCACACCACGAAGAGGTGCCATATTTAACCCCCTGCTGCAGCATACATGAGGGGACCCAAAGGTCCCCAGCAGGCAGAGCCCCCAAGCAGGAGGACCTGGGACTCTGGGCACTGCACGCCCGTGCCACCACCTGGAGTTCTCAACTGTCTAATCAAGTAAAGTGCTGGCAGCACCCGAGACGGGTGCTGTGCAAACAGATCAAGTCAGAAATCACACACAGAGACGCAACCCAGGCGAGGGCGTTTGGCCTCGTGGGCAAGATGCTTCTCTGTCACAGTGAGTGCCTGGGTTCCATGCCCCTCTAGCTCCTGGCTTCAGCTTCCTGCTAACGCAGACCCTAGGAGGCAGCAGCAATGGCTCAAGTAACTGGGTCCCCACCATCCCCAGCTGTGACGGGCATTAGGAGTAAACCAGCAAATGGGGGCACTCTTGCTCACGTATTCTATGTACTGCCAGCTCTAGGCATACAGCAGGCACTCAGTAGATGCTAGCCACCTCCCCCAGCCTTGGTCCGGCACTACCCCGTCTAGCACCCACTATAGAAGACGAAGTTACAAATGGAAAGACAGCCATCTGTGCAATGCCACCCAGGGCAACCCTGCCTGGCACGGCAACCTGTGTCCAACACCCCATCCCACAAACTAACCGCGGGCTGTGGTGCAACATGGCTCTTGGTCCTCTCCTTCACACCCCATCAGTGTGGCAACATCCCTGTGGAGGCCAGGGACATGGCCCCCGAGCACAGGGACCAGCTGACCAGCTGTAGGCCCGTCTCTGAGACAAGAGTGGAAACACTGGGCTGTGTAGGAACAAAACGCCCTGCAACGCCAAGAGTTGCCCAGGGAAGTCTGATCATCGTCCCTCGTGGCCAGGTTGGGTTAGCAGCAACTGAACTGGCAAGCTAAGTCTATACTCAGCCAGACACATGCTCACACAGAGTTCACGAGAAAAACCAGCACCTGCAACACACCCAGTGAAAGGCTGGATCAGACCCGAGACCACCTCTGCCTGCAGCTTCTGCCCAAGGCCATGGCAGACCCTGACCAGGCAACAGCACCCAGCACCCACCAAGCCTCGCACTGCCGTGCAGTCTCTGTCGCCACGGCAGGCGAGCCAGGGCCGCCTCTCGCCGGCCCAACTTGACGCTTCATCGTTTTTAAGAAGGACCAATCCTCTGAGCTCACTGCCTGCCCTGCTCCCACCATGCAGGACCAGACTGGGAAGAATCCAGATTCAACCTTCCCAACAGACCACGGTTTAAAAGTCAGGGAACGCGGGGGCTGGCGCTGTGGCACGGTGGGCTAAGCCTCTCCCTTTGGCGCTGGTTCCTGTCCTGGCTGCTCCACTTCCGATCCAGCTCTCCACTAACATCCTGGGAAAGCAGCAGCAGATGGCCCAGGTGACTGGGCCCCTGCACCTGTGTAGGAGACCCGGAAGAAGCTCCTGGCTCCTGGCTCTGGATCGGCCGAGCTCCAGCCATTGTGGCCACTTGGGGAATGAATCAGCAAATGGAAGACCTTCCTCTGTGTCTCTCCCTCTCTCTGTGAAATCTTTATTTTAAAAAAAGGGGGGGTGGTTTTCACACAAAAATCCCAGCGCATGGCTCCTCCAAAAAATGTGAGAACGAGCAGCAGAGGGTCACACTCCTAACAGGGCGGCTGTCCTTGCAGACGGGCTGCGTCCCAACCCCACCACGCCCTCTTACAAGAGCCCAGTGATCCCCCTCCCTCACGCCTTGGTATGGAACCCCGATCCCGAGCCTCTGCTAGGCTCACCGGAGCGGCAGGGCCACTGACCTCGGAAACCACCTCCTCTTCCCCCCCGAACTGCTCCGTGCAGAACACAGCAAGGTCACCACTTCTTCCACCGGCTCCGCTCAGTCTCCCAGCTGCCTCTGGGCTGGGAGACTGTGTCCCTTACACACACACAGACAGCTGCCCCCTGGGCCTCCCACACTGCCGCCAAGAGCTGGATCTGTGACAACACAGTTTCATGCAGCTTTTCCTAGCAAAGCTGTTCTGACTTCACACAATGGAATTAAGTAACCTGGTTAGCAGTCTAGCAGATGAACCAGGACACCTCCCTGAGGAGCCGCATTTAGCAACAACTACACCCAGGAGGACACAGCATTCATGCAAACAACAGAGCAAGGACTCAGGACCAGGTTCCAGACCCAGGGCCAGCACCCACAGGCGGAATGAGCTACGTTGAGCAGGTGGCCTCCGGGGACCCAATTTCATTTCATGGCTTTTCGACTGTCCCCTGGGTATTACACCGAGCGTTTTCAAACAGTACAATGCCAGTTAATCTGGGGCATCATTTGGAGACTAATCACTCTAATAATTAAAAAAATAAATAAATAAACACCTTTAAAAACGAAGTGGCTACTTTTAAACGAGCACCTGAAAAGCCACTTTTCATGGCAGGTGTTTGGTGTGCTGATCAGGCTGCTGTTCAGGATGCCTGCATGAAGTCCAGGCTGCTCCGCTTCTGATCCAGCTCCCTGCTTATGCACACTCTGGGAGGCAGCAGAGCAGGGCTCAGGATCACCCACGTGGGAGACCCAGATGGGAGTTCTGGGCTCCTGACTGTGGCCTAGTCCAGCCCCAGCCGTTGTGGACAACTGGGGAGTAAAGCAGCAGATGAAGATCAATCGATCTTTCAAATAAAATAAAAATAAATAACTTAAAAAACAAAAGCCAACTGCTGTCTGTCAGATCTTCCCACTCTGGGCCACTGAAGCACCCTGCAGGGTGGATGCTCCCACCGCACTGGCTGGAGAAGCTCACCCGACAGTGGGCAGGGCGGCTAAGCGCCTGACGCTGCCCCGTGGGCACCTGCTGGACGTCTGTCCTCGCCTTCCCGGTGCCCAAGTGCTACTGTGCAGCACTGCGGACAAGGTGGGGGGGAGGCTGACCCACGGCGATCCACACCAGAACTCCTATCCTGGCTTCACCAACGAGGATGGCTCTAAGACGACTACCATGTGGAATTCAACTCTGTTGGGAGGGATCGCGGGGCCCTGTGGTGTTTTGAACTCTGCACGGAAAGACAGCTACAGAAAGCATCCGACCGTGACGGCAGGCTCAAAGGGAAGCACGCGAGGAGGGCACGCACCAGGTCGATCAGGTCGCTGAGGTTCTTCTCGATCTGCTGCGGAGGCAGGCGCCTCATTAGGTCCAAGGCACAGTCCAGCTGCTGGTCACTCTGTGGAGGGAGAAAGAAAAGCATCTAAGCATCCTTTCACAGCAGGAAAACAGAAACTCCTTCGACAAAGCACTGTTGCACCTGCTATTTGCCCAAGGTATCCTCAGACCCAGGGAGCCCTGCAATGGGCCCTCTGCCCGCCCCCATGCACCTGCAGGGGACCGGTTGGGGATGCCTGCACCTTTGATGGCAGTCTCTGTCCAAAGACTCTGAAAAAGCGGGAGACAGGCGGGAGAGTCCAGAAAGCCCCCTCTTTGGCCTCCCTTCTGCGCAGCTGAGCTGGGAGGCTGCAAGGATATAATTCCCGGCTGGGTCCATGGTGAGCTTGCTCGACGGGTTTCCCTCTGCTGTAACCTGCATGCAAACACCAGGTAACTGCAGCCCACCCCCTGGTGAGCACCACACCAGGGAAAGCCAGGTGAACAAGCTAAGTTCACGCAGAGGCCGAAAAGTCTTCAATCCTTCAGCTAAAGCTTGGTCACCTTCCCAAGGCCCTGTGCACGCTTGACCAACACCAGAGCCACGCCACAGTCGAGAGCTCCCTTCAACTGGCAAAGTGGACGACGCGTGCAACAAACTTCATATCCAGGAGGATAAGAATTACTTTGCTTCCTGAGCACCGTTTTAAAGCTACGCACTGAGTGCTTCACAATGCTGTCCTCATTCGCCATCTATGCCACAAAGTCACCCTGGGCCAGTCGCCCGAACCACATAAGGCATGCTAAGAGGAGGCAGCACACACAGGTAAGGGTGGACGGCACACGGGAGCAGGATGAGAAAGGCGGGCCATGTAAACCAGCAGACACCTTCGTGTGGGCCAGTGAAGCTGACGCGGGCCCCACAGCCACCTAGCAGAGAGCCACTGTGCGCTCTGAGTCTGGGGCCTGCCCCACTCAGGTCAACTCCAGGACTTTCTGAGTTCTGCATCAACAAGCGCCAGAGTCCCACTGAATATACAAAGGGACCCCCGAGCGCCGCATTTGGCTGCAAGGAAACACAGGCTTTGGGCATTCCTGTCTATTCTCCAGGGCAATCAGCCTCCCGCAGGCCGGGGGCCTGGGACCCCTTCCCATTTACTGGGGACACTACCACCTAGACTCAGTTTCAGATTTTAAGACAGCATACCCAGCTGGCCACCTTAAAAAAACGAAACAAAAAAAACTTTCTTTACTCAAGACACAACCAACCCAGCCGCCTTGCAAAGAAAAAGGAAAAAAACCCACACCAGAAACCTTATCACTTGTTTGCTTAGTGACACATTCCGGCAACCCTGAATGTGCTGCGGTGCAGCACACTCCCACACCCACGGGCCTCGGCCAAGGCCACGGTGACACGGGAAGAAGAGCAGCACCATGCTGAGGGCGGAACACACAGCTAAGGATGAGAGGCCCGGTCGAGCCCCACTCTGTTCACCATGACCTTAGGCAAATTCTCTAACTTCTACAAGCCTCAGTTTGTTTATCTGTAAGATGGCGGCAGTCATGACCTCAGAGAGTTAACATAATTTCAGTAACACATGTGACACCCCACGAGGCACCAGATGGCCTGCCCACAACACGGAGTCACCTGGCCGCAGAGGTCAAGCCCAAGGCCTCCTTGCCACAGTAACATTTTACGTACAGCTCTAACTCAGAAACCACTGAGATGTCTAGAAACTTCCAGTCATTGGACAGCATATCAACTAGATATTAACAATCTTCTTGGCACTGAAAAGCAAACTCAGACATCAGTAAAACTAGCTAACTTGAGGCTTTAGTCCAGAACGTACTAGGACTCAGAAGGGATTAACTAGAAATTGAGCAGTGATGAGCAGGAGACAAAATGGGACTTGACCAGAGAGGGTCCACGTGCAAAGACGGAGCTTTGACCCTGCTCTGGGCTTCGGTGCCAGCCGCTTCCTCCAGACGGCCCTCCCCCGCCCGGCTGCACGGAGCTGGCAGCACTCAGTCACCAGCCCACAACCATCTACCTCATATTTTACATAATCCCAATTAATCTTAATTGGAAATGTTTCACAACGGATTTCTAAGGCTAAGGATGTTTAACTATCATTAAATTAGGAAATGGCTCAATGCTTCCCATAAGTGAAGCAACATGGGAAAGCCTAGTGACAGCTTGTAAAAAGTTAAAATTAGAGTTAACTGGAGCCATTTGCTTGGGAGCCATCCCAAACCCTAAGGGGTCCACACAGGAACAACACGGGAGAATAAAAAACACGTGGGTGACCCGCAGCTGTGGCAACAACATGCGTGACCTTAGAAATGGGGTGGGCGTGACTACCTAGGACACTGTGACTTCCATAAAGCTCACAAAGGGCTCTGTTATTTAGGCATAAACCCCTGTGTGTGCGCCTATTTCAAACTAATATGCCAACACAGCAAGGCATTTTTTTCCCCTTGGAGCTAAGACAAATGCAAAATCCAGAAGAGAGAAAGGGAAGCCACAGGTGGAAGACAAAAGCTGGTATCTTGGGGCCGCCGCCTGTGGTGCCAGCATCCCATATGGGTGCCAGTTCTAGTCCTGGCTTCTCCATTTCCGATCCAGCTCTCTGCTATGGTCTGGGAAAGCCGTGGAAGATGGCCCAAGTCCTTGGGCCCCTTCATCCATGTGAGAGACCCAAAAGAAACTCCTGGCTTCAGATGGGCGCAGCTCCGGCTGTTGTGGCCAATTGGGGAGTGAACCATTGGATGGAAGACCTTTCTCTCTCTCTGCCTCTCCTTTCTCTGTGACACTCCAACTTTCAAATAAATAAGAGAGAGAGGAAGAGAGAGAGAGAGAGAGAGACAGCTGGTATCTGCCTCATGGATTGGCAGGTTGAAGAGTACTGAGCATATCATGTCGTTATCAGATATCCAAATATGGATAAAGCCGCTAGAAAAAAATACAAGACAGCACTTGAGACTTGGAAATCCCGGGTCCAAGATCTGCCTCGCCCTGGGGCGTCCGTGTGATTTGGGCTGCTCACGTACCCAGGTGGCTTAGGATGTGATGGCCCCAATGTTCCTTCCAGATGGACCATGCCCTCTTGCAAGTGCAGACTCAACTCCTGGGGCCCATCTGCCCCTCAACAAAACCACTGTCCTGGATTCAGCCCTTGATCAGACAAAAACTGTGCTGAGTGCCAGCTGTGGGCCAAGCCCCAGCTAGGCCCATGGGGTGAAACCTGGACCATACTGTTCGTAAAACAGTAAGCAACCACAGGAGCGGGTGATGCGTGCAGAAAGGAGACACTGGTGCCCAGAGGCAAGGCGGGGGCACCGTGCACTCCACTGCTCTTCCCACGCCTGCTACTCTCCTAGGATTTCCCTCCCATACAGTTACTTTCCCTAACAGGCTTCCTTCTTTTTCTTTAAGAGTAATTTATTTGACAGGCAAAGTTACAGAGAGAGGAGTGGGGGGAGAGAGAGATAAAGAGAGAGAGGCTGTCCATCTGCTAGTTCACTCCCCAAATGGTCTCAACGGCCAGGGTTGAGCCAGGCTGAAGCTAGAAACCTGGAACTCCGTCCATGTGAGTGGCAGGGGCCCAAGCGCTTGGGCCATTTCTGTTGCTTTCCAGGTGCATTAGCAGAGAGCTGGCTCAGAAGTGGAGCAGCCAGGAACTGAACCAGTGCTCACGCGGGATGCCGATGCCCTAGGCAGCAGCCTAACTGCGCGCCCCAGCCTGTTTGCTTTGTCAACTGTTGGCCCAAGGCTAGGAGCCTGGGACGCCGTCGCAGACTTCTTCGTAAGCTCCCCCTCCACTGGCGGTGTGTTCTGTACTGAAAAGGTAAACAGTGAAAGAACAGCCCTCCCGTTCTCTGCCCGTTTGCTTAGTCATTCAGTAAGTGTTTACTGGGTGTTTCCTAGTAACAGGCACTGGTTTTGCTGCTGAATGTTGAACAAAGTCTCCGGTTTTCACAGAGCTCATGATGCAAACGAAAACCCATATGGGGAAAAATCCAGGAAGCACCTTTGTTAGGATGCTGGAGAATTTAAAAAGGGCCAGCTTGGCCGGCGCTGCGGCTCAGTAGGCTAATCCTCCGCCTTGTGGCGCCGGCACACCGGGTTCTAGTCCCGGTCGGGGCGCCGATTCTGTCCCGGTTGCCCCTCTTCCAGGCCAGCTCTCTGCTGTGGCCAGGGAGTGCAGTGGAGGATGGCCCAAGTGCTTGGGCCCTATACCCGCATGGGAGACCAGGAGAAGCACCTGGCTCCTGCCATCGGATCAGCGCGGCGCGCCGGCTGCGGCGGCCATTGGAGGGTGAACCAGCGGCAAAGGAAGACCTTTCTCTCTGTCTCTCTCTCACTGTCCACTCTGCCTGTCAAAAAAAAAAAAAAAAAAAAAGGCCAGCTTTAGTGTATATTCAGGCTTTTGGTTGTGTTTCTTAGTATATGACCCAAGGCAGGAAAAGTCTCTTTTTTTTTAAAGTTGAAAGGCAGGGTTACAAAGAGAGGGATCTTCCACCTGCTGGTTCACTCCCCAAACAGCCACAACAGCCAGGGCTGAGTGAGGCAAAAGCCAAGAGCCAGAAGCTTCTTCCGGGTCTCCCAGGTAGGTAGCAGGGGCCCAAGGACTTGGGTCATCTTCAGCTCTTTCCCAGGCCATTAGCAGGGAGCTGGATTGGAAGAGAAGCAGCTGAACTTGAAACAGCAACCATCCGGGATGCCGGTGTCATGGGTGATGGCTACCCTCTGTGCCACAACACCAGCCTCCAAGAGTTTCACTTTCTGTTTTCACATCACAGAGAAAAGGCTCAAAATCGCTCAAATCACCCTGCAGCAAGCAAAACAACTGTTACTGTGGACTAAAGCAATTTTTCAGAATAACTATGTCAAACAACACACCGCAGCCTAAAACATCTCACCAGACTGGCACCAGAGGGCTGCCAATGATCCGCACACAGGGAAGCTTGGCCGGGGAGAAAACCAAAAGTCAAATAACCTGGGGCCGGGGCTGCGGCGCAGTGAGTAAAGCTGCAGCCTTCAATGCCGGCATCCCAGACAGGTACCAGTTCGAGTCCCAGCTGCTCCACTTCTGATCCAGCTCTCTGCTATGGCCTGGAAAAGCAGTAGAAAATGGCCCAAGTCCTTGAGCCCCTGCCCCTATACCCGCCTGGGAGACCTGGAAGAAGCTCCTGGCTCCTGGCTTCAGATTGGTGCAGCTCTGGCCAGTGCGGACAATTGGGGAGTGAACCAGCGGATGGAAGACTTCTCTCTCTCTCTCTCTACCTCCCCTGCCTCTCTCTCTCTCTCTCTGTGTGTGTGTGTGTGTGTAACTGACTTTCATCTAAATAAATAAATCTTAAAAAAAAAAAAAAAAGTCAAATAACTTGAGGGTATTCGATACATTTGTGGAAACTGGAATTAAAAGACAACTATTTCGGCACAAAAATCTTGAAATCTATGTATAGGAGGGGTCTTCAAAATGTTCATAGCAAATGCATATTATTAAAAACTGCAGGGATTTCAAAATTTTTTGGCATCACAAAAACCAGAGCTTTGAATTCCGTGTTTCCATCAACCTGTTGCAGCACCCTTGTGTCCAGCCCCTAGGGAGTAGGACACAGCCCAGCCCAGGAGTGGCTCACGGGTGGAACAACAGACACAGAGGGATGCTCACATCACGGGGCCCACCCGGATCATCACTGGGGAGGAGGCTGAGCAGGACCGCCCTGAGCAGCCCTGGAGACGGCAGGTGTCAGACAAAGGAGCAGAGTGGGCGGTCCGAGCACACGACAGCCCCGGAGGGAGGTGAGCTGAGAAGGGCAGCAGGGGCCTGGCACGGACGGGGGTGCCCGGGCCCCTGTGGAGAACGGCTTCCACCAAGGCCAGGTTACACCCACCTGCTCGGGGCAGCCTCTGGGTCCCGAGCCTCACATCACAGCAGCTCCGCTCTGTCTGCCTCACAGGTAAGGCTTCTGGGCCACGCTCTCCAGGCTTCACAACCTCAAAGCCCACTTCTCCCGTGAGGATTCAGGAGCCGTTCTGGCCTTTCCTCGCGGAGCCTCAGAAGGCAAGGGAGATGAGCTTCAAAGGTGGCCGTAACGAGCTCCCCACAGCAAGCCGCCCCGCAACGTGACTGAGCTCCCCGCACGGCGGCACGGACGCCCCTGCCCTCGGAACGCCTCCGACTGCTTTCACCAACAGAGCGCAGCAGTGCTGCTGCTCCACGGCTCCCGAGGCCACCGGGAAAGGCAGTGACGCTTCTCCCCTCCCACGGGGCACAGGAGTCCCAGGTGGCAAAGGAAACCGTTCCCTGCCTGAGCCCGCCAACCTAGCCCCGCTGGAAAACCCAATGCAGAGCCCCAGGTGCCCCAGGTGCCTCAGGGCCCCTTTGTTGTGGCCTTCGGCAGCCGGCGAAGCCCGTGGCCGGGCCCTCCTCAAACGGCAACCCACCAACACCACTAGAGACAGTGGAATCCTTACTGGTCTTTTCACTCACTTTGATGGACAGCAGTCAGTGGTACAGAAGGGCTTCTCTGGAAACTATGGGAGACTGGTTGGAGCTGAGACGGGGGTGGGGAGCAGGACCACTAAAGCGGCGTCACACACCCAGGGCTCCGAGTGGGGGGAGTGGGAGTCACAGGAAGACCGGCTGGGGCCACCTGCTCAAGAGGGTACCCCAGCCTCATCAGGGTGGCTGTGGTCTGTATGTGTCCTTTCAAAACACAGTTTGTGGCCGGCACTGTGGCTCAATAGGCTAATCCTCCGCCTTGCGGCACCGGCACACCGGTTCCAGTCCCGGTCGGGGCGCCAGATTCTGTCCTGGTTGCCCCTCTTCCAGGTCAGCTCTCTGCTGTGGCCAGGGAGTGCAGTGGAGGATGGCCCAAGTACTTGCGCCCTGCACCCGCAGGGGAGACCAGGAGAAGCACCTGGCTCCTGCCTTCGGATCAGCGCGGTGCGCGGCCGCAGCGCACCAGCCGCGGCGGCCATTGGAGGGTGAACCAACGGCAAAGGAAGACCTTTCTCTCTGTCTCTCTCACTGTCCACTCTGAAAAACAACCACAGTTTGTAATGTTAAGGACCAGCAGTGACCCAAACTGCTGCCGTTTCCAATGCTAAGTCCTCCCCGCCTGCTCCAGGGGCTGGGGAGGGCAGTCCCACACTTCCCCGAGGCACGGGCCTGCAGACTGTTCCAAGGCTGGCCGAGGTTACGTTCCTGAGAGGTTCAGCCGATGCCTCTGTTACAGGCACGCAGAGGGAAACGCGGATGGAGCTCAGGCTGACCGTTCGCACTTACATAGTCTAGACCTGCCCACAGTTTCTCTCTGTGTCATCTGTGACCCAACCAGCTTCGCTTTAGACGTCAGATCTGCCTTTGCCATGTGGCTCAAGAACAACCTGCGCTGGGGGCTCTCGGGGCAGCGACGCATCAAGATCTGGTCGCTCCAGAACACAGCACATTCTGGATTAACAAGAAAAGTGCACGCATCGGGGAGACGCCTCACCAAACAGCCACATGCACACACTCGCAGGGGAAATCCAGTGCCCTCCATGGTGGTCACGGTCCCTTGGCAGACAGAGCCCCTTCAACCTTTCGAGATCCTCCGCAGAGCATCAGAGCTGGGTCAGCTTTCACACCTTTTACACCAAGTTAGGAAATTCACACACAAGCTATCAGACGGAGACAGAGCCTGGGGGACAGAAGTGGAGCAGGAAAGAAGGAACCTGGGAAGAGGAATGACCCCTGGGCCAAGGGCATGACCTGCTCCGGGGAAACTAAACTCCTATGACTTGGGACAAGTAACCTAGCCACTAAAAACAGCAATCCAGGGGCTGTGCCAAGGTGGTTTTGAACACTAGGAAAACATTAAACAAACCCGTCAGGACCAGAGACAGGGCTGGACGCACCTGTCAAGCTCACTAGGTCACAGGTTCAGAGAAGGCCCTACAAGGCCACGCAGGCAGCAGTGGCAAATTTAGCCCCTAACACCCTATCTCCATGTTGAGAGGTTTTCCCCTACATCCCTGCCAACTTTATCCACTGAGCAGGAGAGCCATGGGCAAGCCCAGCCCAACCAGTGGGAGCTTATGTCCTACGGAGGGAATGGCCGGAAAAATGGCCACGCTCAGGATGGCAGGATCCCAGTCGCTCCATCCCACTGAGGGTCTGGGGTTCTTCCCAGCGACTTCCAGAAAGCCAAGAACCATCCCTTCTTTAATCCTCAAGACAGCCAGTTCTCGAAAATTTACCACACACTCCACGTCCTCACACAACGCCAACTGAACTCAAGTCAAGGCTATCAACAAGACCACTTCTCAGTGGCCAAAGGCCCCTTATGAGCATCCATTCCAGCAGCAGAGCCCTGTGCTTCCTTCTTATTTATTATTATTATCATTTTTTAAATTTTTTTGAGAAATAGAGAGCTCCCATCTGCTGGTTGAGTCCCCAAATGCTTGCAATGGCAACAACCAGGACTTTGCCAAGAACAGAATGTGGGAACTCAATCAAGGCCTCCCCCGCGGGTGGCAGGAACCCAGTTATTGGAGCCTTCACTGCTGCCCCCCAGGGTCTACACGCAGGAAGCTGGAGTCAGGAGCTGAAGCCAGCAATCAAACGCAGACACTCCGCTGCAGGACGCTGGCACCCTGACTGCTTGTCCAGACACCGGGCCCATCTGCTGTCCGTCAGGCTGTCAGTGCACCTCCTCACCCAGGACGCTGCTTCTTGTCTGCTGTGGGGTGGGGAACCCAGAGAGCTAGAAACCCACTCCTAATTAAAACAAAACAAAACAGGACTCTGGGAGAAGGAATAACTCACGGGCGCATACCCCAGGCCCACGTCTGCACAGAGCTGACGCTGGGAGATCTGTTGCATGCATGCGTTTTTCGTCCTTTTCCCAGAGCAGTCTAAGACTCTACAGGCGTGCATATGTTATAATGATGACGATGATGACAGAATGCCTGCTTTCCCCAGCTAACCTGCAGGGGCGTGGGTCTCCCTCCAGTGTGGCCCTGACAACACCCTGCCTTGCAGAATCACTGAGCGGAGCTCCACGTGAGGCCCCAGCCTCCCGCCCCAGGCCTGGGCATCCTCCCCGAAAGGCAGGAACCCCCCCAGTGCGCGGCACACTGCTCCCGGCCAGGACTTTTACATAACATTGGTGGGGTGCTCAAGGCCCGCTCCTCCCGGATTTTCCCTCACTTGACACAGGTTTTCCACTGAGGCTGCCAGGAGTCTCTAGAAAGGTGGGTGGAGTGCTATTTCAGCTTCCAAGTCATTAAGCACCAACAAAGGCGGGCAGACTCGCACACACTCACCCCACATGATCCCCTGCCCTGTGTGCCAGGGAGCGAGAAGGAGGGCAGAGGACAGGAGGTGCTGCCCAGCCCCACCCGCACCCCCACGCCACCTTCCTCCCTCGACACCCCTGCTTCTGCCTGCTCTTTGGAGCCCCTGCCCGTTCCCCAGCCCAGGAGCCCACCAAGCTAATTCCACCACGGAAGCTGCTCCCCACCGCCTGGTGGTCCCAAACGCCACAGCCTGGGGAGAGTCCCCAAACCACCTCGAGCCCCTACCCAGCAAGCGCCTCTCCCGGGGAAAAGCGTGACCCACTCCCAGGCGGCATGTCAAACCCTGCGACAGCCCTCAGCTGGTTTTTCCCTTACACAGCCCTGCAGGAAGTGAAATATCCGAGATGAGTCACCCGCGGGAGCCGCAGCCACCCTCTCACTGGAGCTCTTGGATAACCAAGTCACTGTTTACGGCTCCCACTCCCTAACTGCTCTGCCGAGATCAGGCGTTCAGCTGGTGGAAGGCAGGGACTCCGCCAGGAGGCACTCCCAGTCCAGGGTCCCCAAGGAGGCCGCTCACGTCGGGGGCCCCTCCTGCCCCTCCGCTGTACCCCCGCCCACAGGCAGGCTGATCCCTACTGCATGCTCCAAACTCAGTTCCCAACCAGCGCCTGCCTGAAAGCAACTGCTCCTTCCTTTTGTTTTGTTTTTAAATAGACATGAGGGGACTTGAAAACGTCCATAGAAAATACATTTTAAAAATGCGCTTATTTTGGTGCAGCAGCAGATTTAAATCCAGGCCACCTGAGCACTTTATGTCTACTTGACATACACTAACTGCACAAACGTGTGGGTTTCAGTGTGACACTTGGATAGATGAACACCACATAACAGTCAGACAGGGCAACTGGCGCAGCCACCGTCCCAGACCTCCGTGGTCTCTCTGTGTTGGCAACATTCACAATCCTCCCCACCAGCTCTTCTGAAACATTCCGTTAACTGATGTCAACCGTCGTTCTGCTGTGTTGAGAAGCTGGTCCTCCCAGCTGGCTCCCTGCCACTTCTCACGACGCAGCCGTGTGCACAGCAAAGCGATGGCCTGCTGCAGGGCCCGGCCCGGGGCGATGGCAATGGGCAGGTCCCCGGCGCTGTGGCCCTCAGCCAGGCTCCCAGGCACTGCTCTTGGCTCTGCTCTGGGAAGCTGGGTGGGCTGCAGCATGTCCCCTTGGGCGTGCCCCGCTCCAGCTCTCCAACTGGTAAAACACAGAATCACAGCAATGTTACACGAGGGTAGGCTTGGGAAACCCTCTGGGATAAGGAAGGTGCAGGCCTAGATGTACCCCTAACTGAAAAGACTTAACACAAAGCTGAACGTCAGATAACCAGGACCAGTGCTTTCTGTTCGCTCATGGCTTAACCGCAGGGCGCAATTCCTGAACAGAACTGCATGCACCTCTGCATTGTTAGAACTACCTATAGCAACATTAAGAATGTTTAAACACTGCCTAGGTAATTTTATTTTCTACTTATTAATGAAGAATACCAAGAATCCAAACAGCACAGCAATTCTGAAAGAGAAAGGGAACCACACAGCTGCCAAGCGCCCGTCAGTCAGCTTCGCCACTGTGACACGCACCCAGGGGAAGCGCCATGAAGGACGGAGGTTAGTTCTGGCTCATGGTTTTGGAGGTTCACAACCCAAGACTGGGTGCCCCACTGGCATGGCGTCTCACGAGGGCAGCAGATGGCGGAACACGTGCAGAGGAAGGGTCACCAGGAGGCAGAGGAAGCAGCTGGGCCCAACACAGGCTCCACATCCAGCCCTCTCTGGAGAACTGCCCTCCAAGGATGCCCCCAGCAACCCCAGGACCTCCCATCGGCCACTGCCAGACACGGGGCCTGGAGCAAGCCTCCACCCCGTCAGTACCAGCAGCCACGACTTTGCAACTTAACTGTGTCCATGAGTTGGGGAGCCAACTTATGTTTACACCACAGCAAGGCCTACCACCGGCCACCGCCACACCCCATGGGCTGGCAGTGACCAACAAACAAGACTGCAGCACAGGTCTGCCTGCCGTGCCCTGACACTCTCCAGACAACGGTAACCTGAACTGTAAGTTAACTTCTAGGGACCAGCATTGTGGAGCGCCAAGTTAGGCCTCCGACTACAAGACCAGCATCCCATGTGAGCGTTGGTTCCAGTCCCGGTTGCTCCATTTCCAACTCAGCTCCCTGCTAACGCACCTGGGAAAGCACTGGATGGTGGTGCAACTGCTTGGGCCCCTGCCACTCACATGGGAGACCCCGTGGAGTTCTGGGCTCCTGGCTTCAGCCTGGTCCAGCCCTATGTAGTCATTCAGGAATGAACCAACCTCTCTCCGTAACTGTGCCTTTCAAATAAATAAAATATATCTACAAAAATCATCAACAAAAATTAATTTCTGCCGACTTTCAGGGAAGAACTTGCTAGGTCACAAAATCAGACAGGGACGGGGGTCTCTTCTCCCAGGCTGGGCAAACCATGGACAATTCCACCCACTACCAGAATCTGCCTCTGTGCCCTGGATTACTGCGGCTCCTCTCTCCACACATGCTGCCACTACGAGTGCATTCCTGAACACCAAAGGCTCTCCAGACACCTTCTCTGGACAGCGTCCTCCTGGACTCCTCGGAGGGCCCGCAAGACGCCGCCACCTCCGGCCTGATGGCTCCCGTCTCACAGCTGTCTGCAGCCGCCGCCCCACGACAGCCAGGCCGTGCCGTGGAGTGGGGACTGGGCACAGAGGCTTTGGGGCCACATGTGCCTGCTTCCGGATCTCAGCTCTGCTCGTCCTTGTGCCTCAGTTTCCATGCCTGAGACCAGCACCGGCCCTTACCCCCGGGGTTGTCTTTTCCAGATGAAGTGAGATCCTGCCATAGAAAGCACTTCAGCCAGTGACCACAGGGGTGTGAACAGGAGGCTCATCTCTCCACTTCGGACACACGACTGGGGGTCCTCAGATGTCCCTCAGGGACGCCCTAGTGTCGCCCGTTCCCCCAGATGGCACAGAAATGCAATGAGCCTTTCACCAAGCCAAGGACGGCTCACGCAGAGTGCCCGTGTATGGCGGCTAACAAAACAGAGTGGGAAAACATCCCCCACACGTTCACTGAGGAAGGCTAGAAAAGTAAGCTCCCGTTCTCAGAGCAGCAGCAACCAGCTCACAGGAACCTTCTCTCAAACAGCCTGACGAGACGGCCTGGGCGAAAGCCAAGGCTGGATGGGGGCTTCCACAGGTGAGGGGAGACCCGGGTCCGAACTGCAGGCAGCGCCAACAAGTGCTGATGGGAAGGCAGCAGCCCTCGGGGACCGGGACAGCGAAGGCTCAGCCTGAGGACCCCCTCTCGGCGGGGGCAGTGCTCTTTCTGGCTGAAGTCCCAAGGTGGGGTTTAGGGAAAAGGTGACGTTCATGCAACAGAGAGCGCTGAGCTCCTTTCTTCCCTGGGCTCCTGTTTCAGACACGCGTGTGCACGCACACGGAAGGTAGCACCTCTGCCTGTCCCACCCAGCGCCAGGCGACTCTTCAGGACACTACCACACACACTGTCAGTCACCGGCACGGCGCAGCAGAGGGCAGGAGTCCAAACCGCCACCGCCGCATCCACGCCCTTCGGGGATGGGTCTGGACAATGCAAACGCTTCACCAAGTGCGCGGATTCCCCCCCAGACCTGCCATGAGGAGCCCCTCTTCCAGTCTGTAACAGGCCCCAGCAGGCAGCGAGAGGCAAGCTGTGACACTCTGCTGTCTTCGTTTGCAAGATCTAGGACGGGGCTGCCCGGCAGGTCTGCGGTGGCAGACAGGACCTGGGAAGCACCATCAGACAGAGGCTGGAGGCTGCATCACCACCTCCTAGCAGTGTAGGTCAAGTCCTTCCCCCCCGAGCTTCAACTTCCTCTGCTACCTGGTGGTAAGGAACAGTAATACCCCTCTTGCAGAGCTGGTGTGAGGACAGCATCCGGAAGTGTAAGTGAAGAGACTAGCACGTTCCCAAAACACAAAGTGTTCGATAAAACCTAGCTCTTCCACAGAGGTCAGCTTCAGAGTGCACAGGATGCTAAGAGTCCATTACAGAAGGAAGGAAACACAAACACGCACACACACAAGCATGCATGCACACACGTGCGCACGCACGCACACACGCGTGCACACACGCGTGCGCACGCACACACGCCCCTCCACTCATGCAGTAAGCAACACCTGCAGACATGCTTGTGGGCAGCTCTGGAGCGAGAGCCTGAAAACGCCATCAGCCAAGGTCACTCCTTCCAGGTTCCCTTTAGCCAGACCAAAGGACCCTTCCCGGGCGGAGACCTGAAGAGCTCGGGGACACTGGCCACCAGCTCCGGCCCAGTCTACTGCCGACTGCAAGATCTCGTTATAACAGCCGGCTGGGGAAGGAGCTCAGCAAGCAAGAACTAAAAAAAAGGGGCGGAGAGGCAACGGGGCCGGCTCCAAAATATCTGTCTGGGAAGCAGGAACAAGCCCGGCCTGCTCAGCCGCACAGGTCCTCACCGCCTCTCACACGCGCTCGCCTCGGGCCGCCTGAGGGCAGCTCACTCAGCCAGCACGCCCCGCTGGAAACACGTGACCGCAGCTGACAGCCCTGCGGTCACTGGCTGAAGTGCTTTCTATGGCAGTACCTCACTTCATCTGGAAAAGACAACCCCGGGGGTAAGGGCCGGTGCTGGTCTCAGGCATGGAAACTGAGGCACAAGGACGAGCAGAGCTGAGATCCGGAAGCAGGCACGTGTGGCCCCAAAGCCTCTGTGCCTAGTCCCCACTCCACGGCACGGCCTGGCAGGCAGCCCCTCCCTGTCCTAAGAGCCATCACCACTCGGTTCCAAGTCTCCAAGTGGAGAGGAGCTGTGTCCTCCAGCACACGGGGCATCCTGGCTCCGCCAGGCCCTAGCTGGGTGACCCCGGCAGAGCTTCTGTAACACGAAGGTCGGAACGGACAGTCTTCCCAAGGTCACCTTACAGATCAGGTGGAGCCAATCCTCACACAGCACCTGGCAGGAGACTGTATGTGTTTGGTCAACAGAGGCAGAGGGGATGGGGGGAAAGGGACAAGGGTGGAGTCTGTCTGGCCTGTCTCACTTCCTGCCAAGTTGAGAATCATGCTGGACCCCGCGTGTCCAGCACTGCAGAAACTCTGAGCGCCAGGACCGCTTCAGGGCCCCCAGAAGCTGCCAGGTTCAGTCGCTGGGGATCCGGGCTGAGCACACGTCAGCATCTCCCTCTACAAAACATAGGATGGCTCTTTATGAATGCGTCAAAAAGGCATTTTCCCATTCCATGCTAGATAAGAGTTAATGCTTCTCACCCAAACAAATCCACCAACTGATGGTTTTCCTTAAAAGCAAAAAGTCTTGGGGGAAAGCACCTTAAGTTGGCAAGACCTCCCATGAAAATCAGAACTGGCACAGGCCTCGGGAGCCAGCAGGAGCGGCAGAAACGGCAGAGGCGGCGCTGCCTCCCCGATGCCCTCCGGCCAGGCCTCTCCTTACCTACAAAAGGGAAATCATCCAGGTCGCACACAGCGCGCAGCCGAGCCCCAGGAGACCCACTTTCCCAAGCAAGCGCTGGAGTGGGCCCCTCGCCGATTACCAGGAACGAAAACAAACGCGTGTCCATCATTTCCTGCCTCCTGGCCACACGACCGCGTCCAGGATGCGGGGTCTGCCGGCCGGAGACCTGAGAGGACAGAAAGAACCTGCACCACTGGACGAGCCATCGGGAACCAAACACACGGCAGCCAGGCCCACACCTGGGGCAGGCAGAGCCAGGCTCCCTGTACCCCCTTCAGCCCAGGGAGACGGGACGAACTGTTTCACGGATGACAGCAGAGAGGGCCCAGGCACAGCGGGACCTGCAGGGCACAAACAGCAAACCTCTGCTGCGGCCTTCTCGGTTCCGACGTCCCGTGACCCAAGCTGACAGCGGGCGTCACCGAGAGCTCGGCAGGGCATGGGCCGCTCTGCCAGGCTCCCTCCTCCGCAGAGGTGGGCGTCAACCCACTTTCCCCTCTGACCCTCCGGCCCCCTGGGAACGACGGTGTTTGCGTGCCTTCAGGCAGTGGCCCAGACAGGCGCTCCAAGCCCCAAGTGCTGCCCTTACCTCTGACCACCTCCCACACGGGGGGGGGGGGGGGGACCGCACACGGCCGCGAGGTCGCCGAAAGGATCGTGGGAATGCTTATGGAAACACTTGCTGCAGCCCCGCCAGTTGGCCTCACTGCTCAGAGGCTGGAGAGCGAGGGAGGGCAGGGAGGCAGATGGTGTGCGTTATCTTGAAACAAACAGAACTGGTCCAGTCTACACTCGCAGTATGTGTGGCCCAGCAAGCTCCAGTGAGGCCTCAGAACACTCAGGGCTGCTCGTCTACACCTCCCAAGTGCCTCAGAACGCTCAGGGCTGCTCGTCTACACCTCCCAAGTGCCTCAGAACGCTCAGGGCTGCTCGTCTACACCTCCCAAGTGCCTCAGAACGCTCAGGGCTGCTCGTCTACACCTCCCAAGTGCCTCAGAACGCTCAGGGCTGCTCGTCTACACCTCCCAAGTGTGCTGCTCAGAGCAGCTCTGGGAAAGCAGCTTCGGTGAGAAAGTCAATTAGGAAGAGACTTCAGGAAGCCCACAGCAGGCCAAGTGAGAAGAGGTTGTCCCAGGCACCTCAGGCCGGCAGCAGGTCAAGGTACCCTGACAAGGGGGCCGAGGTTTCCCACCACAACCCCAAGCTCAGAAAGCCACAGGCACCACCCGGCTTCCAGGTGCAGCTGAGTCCAAACCCTGAGCCAGGCTGCTTCCCGGCAGACTGGGCAAGCTCTGGCGTGCGAGCCAGCGTCCCCGTCAGGCTCGCTCCCAGCACGTGGTGCAGAGGTGTGGGGGGCACGCCACTCCTCACCAGGCCACTGGCCCTGGGGGGCCTTCACAGCAACAGGAGCTGAGCACCCACTCTTTCTGCTCCCCTCCTCTGACCTCGTCCTCCCAGGAAGATCAAATCCAGAGCAAGGGAGCAGGGGCAGGAATCCGTTTCCAATCAATGATGCAAAACAGAGTCACCCATCAACCGGGACTCATTCTTGCATGTAAAAACCCCTGGGCTCCACCCAAGCCTGCGGAAGTCCAGAGGGCTGGAGCACGGTAGCACATCCCTGACAGGAGCTGCCTGGCAGAGAAGGGTTCTGGCTGTGGACTGGCCTGTCCACGAGACAGGAAACAACTTCTCTTGGAAGGTGTTCCAAAAACTCCCACAACGGGAAGAAGGTGAGATGAAGTCCAAGACTGCCCCTTTCCCGTAAATGTTCTGCATTTACAGGAACAAGTTTGAAACCTTCTGACAGCCTCAGCGTCCTCCTGTGGGACATGGCCACTCGCGTTTGTATTCGCGTGAGTACAGAGGCACCGGCCAGCAAACTCACAATCTCAGGCGACGCCCAGTGCTTCCGCAGCTTTTCTAGCGGCCATCGCATCCTCAGCCAGGATCGGAGGCATGCAGGGCGGGACAGAAGTCCACACGTGCGCATCACTGACAAGTCCAATCAAGTGCTGGGAAAGCACTAGGGGTGCGGTTGCTCAGGAGACACCTCGTGGAGAGAGCTTTGTAAAAGCATGTGCTAGAAACAGATGCTGAGGGAGGAGGAGGAACAACCTGCTGTCCTATGCAGACTGGAAGCCAGCCCTCACAGCCGGAAGGTGCGCATTCGTCTAGCCTGGGGCCGGCCAGTGGTTCTGAACTGCAACCCGGCGCCAAACCAAGGAACAGCCTCGCTGCAGGCGAGGGGTCTGCGCACCTGAGCCCGTGCTCTGCAGACAACCAAGTGAGGCCCCCGGGAAGAGTTCAATCCAGACAGACGCGGTACACACAACTCTACCGGCTCAGCCTGGTCCTCTTTAAGAAAGGTGATGACATTCAAAGTCACATTTGCAGAGAACAGTGAAAACCGGAAAGCGTGTGTAATGTAAAGGGAGGGTTGAAAACTCCGCAGAGCAGATCCCAGCAGTGCCATCACCATGCATTTCCTGCCTGTGTAAGCGCCAACCTGGAGGCTGCCCGGTCCTACAGGCAGAGAGGGGACACATGGCATGCTGGTGGCCCGAGGACTTAGCTCCGGGGCCCACGAGTGTGCAGTGTACCTGGGAACACTGGGTCTCAGCTTTGGTGCCCAGCCCAGCACAGGGAAAGAAGGGTTTCACAGGCAGAAAGGAAGGTTCCTGTCACGCCCCTGGGGGTGGGGTGGATTCCACTCATTCACTAAGCACCTGCCCCTGCATAAGAACAGGCCACGCCCACTCTCCCTCCGGCATAGCGCACACCCTAGAAAGTTTGGTTCCCAGAACCGCTCTGGCGCCTCCCCGGTGATGCTGGGTGAACAGTGGCTCAAAGGGGACCCCGGAACACAAGGCAGAAAACAGCACCAAGCTTCTAAGAGCACAGCAGAGGTACCAGGGGGCCTCCAAATCATCAGAGTTGGGGGAGGGTGTTTGGCCTAATGGCTAAGATGCCCACATCCCACCTGGGCTGCTCCGGATCCCAGCTTCCTGCTAACATACATCCTGAGAGGCAGGAGGCGATGGCTCCAGGAACTGGGGGAACTGAGCTGCATTCCTGGCTCCCAGCTTCAGCCCTAAGTGCACTGTGGGCATTTGGGGAGCAAACCAGCTGATGGGGCGGGGTGCTCATTCTCTCTCTCTCCCCCACTCGCCTTCTCAAGTAACTTAAATATATATTTTAAGAAAAATCACCGGGCTGGCGCTGCGGCTCACTAGGCTAATCCTCTGCCTTGTGGCACCTGCACACCAGGTTCTAGTCCCGGTCGGGGCACCAGATTCTGTCCCGGTTGCCCCTCTTCCAGGCCAGCTCTCTGCTGTGGCCCGGGAGTGTAGTGGAGGATGGCCCAAGTCCTTGGGCCCTGCACCCCATGGGAGACCAGGAGAAGCACTTGGCTCCTGCCATCGGATCAGCACGGTGCACCAGCGACAGCGCGCCCGCCACGGCGGCCATTGGAGGGTGAACCAATGGAAAAGGAAGACCTTTCTCTCTGTCTCTCTCTCTCTCACTGTCCACTCTACCTGTCAAAAAGAGAAAGAAAGAAAGAAAGAAAGAAAGAAAGAAAGAAAGAAAGAAAGAAAGAAAGAAAGAAAGAAAGAAAGAAAGAAAGAAAGAAAGAAAGAAAGAAAGAAAGAAAGAAAGAAAGAAAGAAAGAAAGAAAGAAAGAAAGAAAGAAAGAAAGAAAGAAAATAAAGAAGGAAGGAAGGAAGGAAGGAAGGAAGGAAGGAAGGAAGGAAGGAAGGAAGGAAAGACAGAAAGAGAATCACCAGAGTGGGTTATCACCAACAGAATCATAGGGGCCTTTACTGTCTTTAAATCTTGTTGGCCGGCGCCGCGGCTCACTAGGCTAATCCTCCGCCTAGCGGCGCCGGCACACCGGGTTCTAGTCCCGGTCGGGGCGCCGGATTCTGTCCCGGTTGCCCCTCTTCCAGGCCAGCTCTCTGCTATGGCCCGGGAGTGCAGTGGAGGATGGCCCAGGTGCTTGGGCCCTGCACCCCATGGGAGACCAGGAAAAGCACCTGGCTCCTGGCTCCTGCCATCGGATCAGCGCGGTGCGCCGGTCGCAGCGCGCCAGCCGCGGCGGCCATTGGAGGGTGAACCAACGGCAAAGGAAGACCTTTCTCTCTGTCTCTCTCTCTCACTGTCCACTCTGCCTGTCAAAAAAAATAAAATAAAATAAAATAAAAAAATAAAAAAAAAATCTTGTTTGTGACTTCCAGTTATGATAATAGCACGTTATTAGTCATAAAAAAAGGCTGTCCTTATCAAAAAAAAAAAAAAAGCCAGCGCTCATTTCTGTCACTCAGACCTCAGTACAGTGTTAGAATTCTGTTCTCAGAATGGAGAGTCCCAGATTGCTCATTAAAATCAAACCAGATGATCTGATTCAACGAACCAGGCCGGGGGAGGGTGGAGTGGGCGAGCAGAGACTGGTTGGGGGGGGAAGCCGGGCAACAGACAAATGGGAGCTCGTTACATGTGTGCCTGACACTTTCCATAATGAAAGTTTAAAGATTCAGATCAGCCAGCACTCCCCTGCACTAAGCCCCAGCTGCTACCCAGGCCAGGCTCTGCGGGCCTCCCGGCCTGGGTGAGCCCATGTTTACCGGACATTAGACCACAATCTCCCACCTGCACTCAGTCCGGGAAAGCCCCCCAAAGGGAGGGGCAACAGGACGCCCTAAATGCAGCTCTGCAGCAGCCCAACCACAGGAAAGACTGGAAAACACAGCCCTCCATATTCACCAGCATCGCGGTTAACAGACCACCTGTGACACCTCGACCCACACGGAGTGCCGGGGTTCAAGTCCTCGTTCTGTTTCCACTTCTGGCTCCCTGCTGATGTGCACCCTGGGAGGCAGCAGGTGGTGCGGGGATCTGTCTGCCTTCCAAATTAATAAATAAAGCTTGTAAATACCCAAACCCCTTCCCTTGGAAGGCTTTCCCTCCCTGGTTTGCCACAGAGATGCCACAGGCACTCCCAGAGGCTCCAGGCTGGCGGCGTCGGCACGGCGACAGCGGACTCGCTCCGTCATTTGCATCCAGGAGGGCAGGTGCTGAGCTGGTCTGCTGTCACACCTCCGCTCCCCCCAAAACGCACAACAGTGACATTTTTTAAATCCACTCTTTATTTTACACGGTAAGACATCTAACGGAACCACATCAGTGACACCTTTATCAGGGCCCACATTTAAAGAGATACAAGGCTTTCCAGCGGCGTCCCATGCCTGGGCTCTGAGCCTCACTGGGCTCTGAGCTCCCAATGCTGGGCCTTCCCCAGCCCTGGGCAACTCTGGCTTGAACCTGATCAAAAATCTCGTTGGCCGATCCTCTTAAAACAACGACAACTTCTCTCCCCTTCACCAACAGACCTTGACGGACAGCTAAGGATGAATACAAAGGGCCTGCTCACCCTGCGCTGACGGTAACCACAGGAGCTGCATGCTGGCCCCCACTTCTTACCCCACCTTGACACACAGACCTATCTCCCGGGAATCTAGACCCAATCCTGGGGCCAAAATAGATCGTTTCGAGGAGCGTGAAACTCAGAGAAGATACGTAGCAAATGATTTTGCAAGACTGCCACACTGGAAGAAAAACATCTTTAAGGTATAAGCCTTATGATCTGGGAATCATGTAAATGTCTTAAAGCTTGGACACAAAGATATACATGCCAGCATTATTAATACAGCACAGAGACACCTTACTGTCCAACATGTGTAAGTTACGGCACAATTCCAGGATAAAGCACATCACACAATCAATTAACAAAGCGTGCAGTGGTGTTTTATATGGGTAAAAACTACGGTGCTAACACAGACGAGCAGGATGCAAGTTAAAGCATGAAAGCTACAGTTTAAAATCTCTGGGAGGGAGGGATCAGCAACTGCTGAGCCTAGGATGCCCCCCACCCCCTCCCCCCGTGCTCCCCAAGGAAGCAGAGATGGCTCCAGTGCTTAGGCCCCTGCCGCCCACAGAGTTCCAGGCTCCGGGCTTCATCCTGGCCCGGTCCTGGCTGTTGTGCACATTTAGCGAGTGAACCACCAGGTGGAAGATTTCTGTCTCTCTCTCCCCCTCTCTCTCTTTCAAAGAAAAACTAAAAAATAAATTTTAAAATAATAAAAACATGTTTGGGAAGAATTTTTTTTGACAGGCAGAGTTAGACAGTGAGAAAGAGAGAAAGGTCTTCCTTCCATTGGTTCACCCCCCAAATGGCCGCTACAGTCAGCATGCTTCGCTGATCGGAAGCCAGGAGCCAGGTACTTCCTCCTGGTCTCTTTTTTAAAGATTTATTTATTTATTTGAAAGTCAGAGTTACACAGAGAGAGAAGAAGAGAGAGAGAGGTCTTCCATCCATTGGTTCACTCCCCAATTGGCCGCAATGGCCAGAGCTGCACTGAACCAAAGCCAGGAGCCAGGAGTTTCCTCCGGGTCTCCCATGCAGGTGCAGGGGCCCAGGGACTTGGGCCATCCTCCACTGCTATCCATGGCCACAGCAGAGAGCTGGACTGTTAAGTGGAGGCGCCGGGACTCAAACCAGTGCCCATATGGGATGCTGGCACTGGCCCCTGGAAAAATTCTTAAAAATCCACAATAAAGTAAAAATGGTTTTATCTATGAGAAAGAAATTTAAATGACTGCAGTGCCCACATCCCATATGGGTGTCGGTTCGAGTCCCGGCTGCTCCACTTCCAATCCAGCTCTCTGCTATATGGCCTAGGAAAAGCAGTAGAAGATGGTCCAAGTCCTTGGGCCCCTGCACCCACGTGGGAGACCCGGAAGAAGTTCCTGGCTCCTGGCTTTAGATCCACGCAGCTCCAGCTGTTGTGGCCAACTGGGGAGTGAATCAGTAGATGGAAGACTTCTCTCTCTCTCTACCTCTCCTTTCTGTGTAACTCTTTCAAATAATAAAATAAATCTTAAAAAAAAAAAAAAAAAAAAAAGAGGTCAGCACCGTGGCTCACTAAGCTAATCCTCTGCCTGCGGCGCCAGCACCCCGGGTTCTAGTCCCGGTTGCTCCTCTTCCAGTCCAGCTCTCTGCTGTGGCCTGGGAAAAGAGCAAAAGGAGGCCCAAGTCCTTGGGCCCTTGCACGCATGTGGGAAACCTGGAAAAAGCTCCTGGCTCCTGGCTTTGGATCAGCACAGCTCTGGCCATTGTGGCTATCTGGGAGGTGAACCAGCAGATGGAAGACCTCTCTCTCTCCCTTTGCCTCTCTGTAACTCTGCCTTTCAAATAAATAAGCTTTAAAAAATTATGTTATTTGTTTGCATTTCTCACAAGTAAAACATGTACCTTTCTCCCCTTTTCTTCTGATGATAAAACACAGTACCTGCTCTAACAATTGAGCCCCTAGGGCAGGCACTGTAGCACAGCAGGTTAAGCCTCTGCCTGCAATGCCAGCAACCCACATGGATACTGGTTTGAGTCCCGGCTGCTCCACTTCCAAGCCAGCGCCCTGCTAATGGCCTGGGAAAGCAGCACAAGATGGCCCAAGTCCCTGGGCCCCTTCCATCCAAATGGGTGACCTGGAAGAAGCTTCTGGCTCCTGGCTTTGGCCTGGCCCAGTCCCAGCTATTCCAGCCATTTGGAGAGTGAACCAGAGAATGGAAGGCCTCTCTCGCTGTCTCTCCAGCTTTCGATAAATAAATAAAAATTAAAACAAACAAACAAACAAAAAAAACACTGAGGCATCACAGAAAGCCAAAGTGCCAGAGGACCCCACCACTCTCGCTCCCCAGGTAACAGCAGACACTGCTCTGGCTCACATACCTCCTGCCGTTTCCCAGCAGGCATCACTTTTTTTTCTTTTTCTTTTTTTTTTTTTTTTTTTTTTGACAGGCAGAGTGGACAGTGAGAGACAGAAAGAAAGGTCTTCCTTTGCCGTTGGTTCACCCTCCAGTGGCCGCCGCAGCCGGCGCACCGTGCTGATCCGATGGCAGGAGCCAGGTGCTTCTCCTGGTCTCCCATGCGGGTGCAGGGCCCAAGCACTTACGCCATCCTCCACTGCACTCCTGGGCCACAGCAGAGAGCTGGCCTGGAAGAGGGGCAACCGGGACAGAATCTGGCGCCCCAACTGGGACTAGAACCCGGGGTGCCAGTGCCGCAGGCGGAGAATTAGCTCAGTGAGCCACGGCGCCGGCAGGCATCACTTTTAGAATAAAATAATTCCTTTAAAAAATTCTGCAGGATTCCACCCCAACTGGACAGAAAGTCGGCGGTTAGCTGAGGCACATGGGGCGGGAGATGCCTGTGACCATTTTGGAGTGACAGGGATGTTTTAAAACTGAATAGTGGTTATAGGTGCACAACTCACGAGAAATTCACACAACTATACTGGGAATTAAAGCTGGAGGATTTTTATGATATGTAAATCATAGCTAATGAACTAGCTGGGAAAACACACACAAAGGACAAGAGGCAGAGACCACGGCGGGCTGTGAGGGTGGCTCTGTGCCGTCTGTTCTCAGGAGCACGGGGCAGGAACAGGGAGGAAGCGTGGCCTCCCAGCCAACACCTGGACAAACAGCCCTGGAGCCGGCGGCTCACCGGTAACGCCAGGGAGGTCAGTTCCTGCCTGCACAGGGCGCGGGAGGAACACGGGGGCTGGAGAGGCTCTCCAGGGCTGCTCCGGCTGCGCCGCCAGGGCCAGGGCGAGGCGGCGGCGCCGGCATCTCGCGTTCCTGGCGCTCGGTGCTCTCGCGCAGAAGCTGTGCAGCCACCCAGTGAGCGGTCATGCCTGGAAGCGCTCAAGGAAGGTTCCAGAAATGGACAAAAGCAGAAACGAACAGCATCAGGGGACTCCGGAAACTGGGAAAACGGATCAGAACAAAAATCTGTTTCTGGGCAAAAAAAATTTAAATTCATGCAGCTTTTTTTTCATAATATGCATTTTCCACGAATTATCTGCAGGTCCCTCGCAGGTATGACTGCAGCTTTCTGCCCCAACATCAGTTTATCATTTAACTCCCTTCTTCCAGGAACTGTTTGCAGCACCCTCGCGACGATGAGCCATTTAAAAAGATGAGAAGAGTAAGTACTGCAAAAAAGGTACAGTGAGTGCACACACAGGGGCAAACCACCTGGACACTTGAAAAGGTGAAAAGGTATAGAGAGTCACAGTCCTCAGTGACTGGCAACTATGTATCAAAAAGCTGGTAAGACCTTTGTATCCCGCAGGAATGGACCCCACTGAAACCACTCAGCAACACACACAAAGGTGCCCAGGGCTGGTGCTGCAACGCACTGGAAGTGACACCCCCAACACCAGGAAGGTATCAGTTTGTGTTCATTACAATGCCTGCCCAGAAACACGGGCACACACATATTTTACTTTACATTAGCAAAGCTGTTATAAAACTCAATCACAGTTAAGTTAAAACGTGCTCAAACCCTAGAAACAATGTATGAAGACGTCAGCTGTGTCTGCGCAGGGAGACTCAGTGGATCTGTCTCCTTCAAATGGATTTCCTGAACTCCAATATTTTTTAACAGTATTGCTCAATCTCTAAACAGCCCCGATCCACCTGCCAACTGGATTTTGCCAACTTTAATCCCAGAGTTCGTGTTGTGTAAAATCTAGGATTTAGTTTGCTTTCCACACAATCCAAACACTAAGTATGTTTTCCGAAATTACAACCCCATCTCCCAAAAAATGGCAACTGCCACCCTTGAGACCACAGTGGTCTCCCCAGGTCTCAGAGAACCACCTCGGCCATGTGCACACAAAACTTCTACCATCACTCAGCAGGGAAGGAGCCGGGTGATTACTGTTTGCTCTTAAAGTGGGAAAGAAAAGTGCCAATGAGTTTAAAAGGCGGCCTGGCCAGAAGCACAGCACAGTGTCACCTGGAAGCAAGCAGGAACCGCCGACTGCCTTCAGAGCACCTGTGGGGGGAGTGGCCCAGCCAAGTCTTTAGTTACAGGGACACTGAAGAGACATCACAGGGACGTGAACCCACATGAGGGGTGCTGCAGCCAGAGCTCCACTGAGAGCTGGGGAGGGGCTGGGCACGGCCCCAGGAGCGCCACGGCGCTGCTCCTCTCCACCTTGGTGGCCTCTGCAATTCGTGGGAGGTTAAGCAGAAAGTTTACTTTCGATTTAAGAATCAGGAGAGGGCCGGCACCGTGGCCCACTAGGCTAATCCTCCACCTGCTTAGCTGGCACCCCGGGTTCTAGTCCCAGTTGGGGCGCCGGATTCTGTCCCGGTTGCTCCTCTTCCAGTCCAGCTCTCTGCTGTGGCCCGGGAGTGCTGTGGAGGATGGCCCAAGTGCTTGGGCCCTGCACCCGCATGGGAAACCAGGAGGAAGCACCTGGCTCCTGGCTTCAGATCGGCGCAGTGTGCCGGCCATAGCGGCCATTTGGGAGGTGAACCAATGGAAGGAAGACCTTTCTCTCTCTCTCTCTCTCTCTCTCTGTCAAAAATAAGAAGAAGAAAAAGAAGAAAAAAGAATCAGGAGAGATCTGCTGTTGCTCTCACTTGGCTTCTCCAACGTGGGGCTAAAGGCGCAGGTGGAGCTAACAGGAGGCAGTGGGAAGCTCCACCCCCTGCCACAGATGGTGCAGGAGGCCTCACGGGTCTGGCGTGGGTGGGCTTCTTCGTGGAGGGTTAGAAGCCAGTGAGCCCATCACCAGCCAGTCAGCACTAAGGGACCACAGCTTGCAGAGATGGGAGGCCAGAGAGCTCCAAACAGACAAACCCACAGGCTGGCAGCATGCCCCCGGCACAGACGGGGCCACGGGGGCCGCTCCAGGGCCGAGTCAGCTTCCACAAGGCCCACTTTCGCTCAGCACTGCCACCGTGAGGGAAGGGCCCTTCTTCCATGAGGCAGAAGCTGTCCCAGCAGTCAGTGCCATGGGGGACATCGCCCTGCCTCCTCCTCCAGATTTCCCACTTTTGCTGCCCCCGATGGAAGAGTACCGAGAGCCAGACACGAACACACTCGCTCCCTCTCTGCGACCCTCTCGGTCACAGAGCCCAGAGTGAAGGCCTCCAGTGTTTCCTCTCTCACCCGTCAATTAAGCCTGGTCACAGCCGTGCTAATCCACACCAAGGAAGAGGCCTCGTGCTCCACTGTCACTCCCCGACAGCACATGCTGCTGCTGCTCCCGTATCCACCATTCAGTCACTGGCCTCGCCCGCGGGCAGCGTGGGTCGCATCAGCTTTGCTGACTCCCTTCACTGTGAAGTCAGGGACTTGACCTGGTGGCCACTGGGCCACCTGTTGCTCCTCCTCTCGTGTCAGATCTGACAGGGGTGTCACCTTCCTGAGTTCTGGGTCACATCTCCCCAGCTGGCCACAGCCTGGGTGGGAGAGCCCTGTCCCTTGGAACCATCTGGACACTGGGGGGGACAACGGGTTAAAAGCAATCATCTGCAAGCCAATGCGGCGTGGGGAGGGGAGCGGGAGGGGACCTCCTCGGTCAGATGCTGCCCTCCCCACCTCGCCCATCTGCTTCCACACAGCCCAGGCAGCCGGCCAGGTGGTTTTCATTTGGAGATGAAACCCCAGCAGCTCCACTGCCTCCAGCATTCCTGACCCCGGCGTCCTGCGAGGCTGAACCGCACAAAGCGCCCTTGTGTACCGCGGAGCAGGACAGAGAGGTCACACCTTCCAGAGCCGGATCCAGGGAGGGCTGCAGAAACAGAGTGGGGTCTCGGCGCCTGACGCCCAGAGACAGGCAGGAAGGGCGCACGCCGCGGCCTGACAAGACAGAGTCACCGTGTGGTGTGGAGCAGAGAGGGGCAGGCAGACGCCAGGGGATGGCACCGTGTCTCCTCACCACACACCGCATGCTCAAGGCAGTGAGCGCTGGGCCGGCGCCGTGCCCACAGACGAGCATGCAGCTGGTAACCCAGGTGTGTAGAGAAAACGCAGCCACGTGGAAACGGTGACCAAGGATGATAAACGTGATACAGATGTCGAGCCACCCGTTGTCCTATGCCCGTCACGTGAGCTAAGGCAATCCTCCTCTGCAAGGGGATGCAGGCACAGGGAGGTTCACGACCTCCCCAAAGACCACACAGCGGCAGAGCAGCAACGTGAACCCAGGCTGCCAGGCTCCAGAGGCCAGGTGTTCAGCGGCCTTGCTTCACTGTGCCCATGTTATACGGGGGCGCTTTAGAAAGTCTGTGGAAAGCCTGTGGGGGAAAGACAGGGAGTACGAGCTCGGATCCAGCAGGACCAGCACGACTGCCGGCGCCCAGCAGAGGGGAGGGCGGTTCCCAGAAGGCAGACAGGTGCACGCTCCAGCCTCTCCCCACCTCCCAAGCAGACTTCCTGCCGGGGTGCACTGCAGTGCAGACCCCTCCTGAGCTGTGGGGCTGACGCGCTCACCACACCCTTCAGAAGTGTTGCCAGCATCTGGGCACAAAGCAGGGCCCGTCGCAAAGGAGGTGGAGGAAGACGCGTGGAGAGCACCGGTACACGCCATCACTTCACAGAGAGCAAAACGGAATCCATTAAAAGAGAAGCTGGCACATGGGCCTTTGGGAGCAAAGACCCTGAGAAACTATGCGAGGTCCGCGGATGTCCAGGCTTGTGCTGGCAAACCCCATACAGCTGAAGAAGGAAGTGGCCATGAGGGCAAGGCCCTAAAACGCAGACACACCCACCACTCCAGGTTTGGAGAAGACCAATCACGAGTCCACAGAGGCTGTAAACTCCCCAGTGACACCACCACCCATGTTTGTATTTGGAATAATAGGCAAAGATGTTTATTATTTGTAAGAATTACCTTCGCTATTATGACTCATTTCTGCACGCAAGCACTGCTCTCATCCGCAGCCAAGGAGAAACTGCTGAATTCCCAAGTTCGCGAAAGTTACCACTGACCGATCCTCACTCCCGCCGGGCAGCCGCCCCGCCCGTCGCTGCGCCCTCATCACTACCGGCTGCTCCTATTTCACAGCAAGGCCTGAATGATGTTTTAATGCAAAAACTCAGCAACCCCAGCAGCTGAGTCACTCAGAAATGCCCACAGGGTTCACACAAGGTCCCAAAGACAACCCACCATGTGTGCTGGGAACCAGAGTCATGAGACAAAACCCGGGGTGGGGCAGAAGAGGGAGGAACAGGCAGGGGAGACTGCGGGATGACACATGTCACCGACACGGGCAGCAGGCAAGAGGCCGTCAAGAGCGGCAACAAATAAGCCTGCGGCGGGCGCCGGGGCTTTGTCTGCACTCCCAGCCACTCTGGTGGAGACGGAAAGTCGGACCCAGCTAAGCCTACACCACACTGTGCTTGGTGTGGCTCCTCCTGACCATGCTACAGAGTTCCAGAGGTGCCGGAGGCCAGCACTCCCTGGTGACACACAACAGCGCAGCGACAAGGGCCGCAGGGGCCGCGTCTCTGCCCTGGGCACTCTGGAGACATCAGCAGATGACACGTCCCTAGCACAGCCTCTGCTTCTCTGCTCACTTACAAGCTCCTCGCCCTCGATTCGGCAAAACTCAAACCCAGGGTTTCCCCACCAGAACCTTAGTGATTGTAAAACAAATCACAGTTGGGGCCAGTGCGGTGGCATAACAGATAAAGCCGCCACCTGCAGTGCCGGCATCTCATATGAGCACCGGTTCAAGTCCCGGCTGCTCCACTTCCGGTCCAGCTCTCTGCTATGGCCTGGGAAAGCAGTAGAGGATGACCCAAGTCCTTGGGCCCCTGCACCTGTGTGGGAGACTGGGAAGAGGCTCCTGGCTTTGGATCGGCACAGCTCTGGCTGCTGCGGCCACCGGGGGAGTGAACCAGGGGATGAAGACCTCTCTCTCTGCCTCTCTGTAACTCTGCCTTTCAAATAAATAAATAAATCTTCTAAGAGTCAAAGGGATCACGTAAACAAGACTAGTGTCTGCTAACACTAAGTGATAAAATTAAAAAGGGAGAGAACTATCCAACATGGGAAGTGGGATACACAGCAGACTCATAGAATGGCAGATGTCCTAAACAGCACTCTGGCCTCAGGATCAGCCCTTAAGACATTCGGATCTGGCTGAAGAGGCCATGATAATATTTTAGGCTTGAAAGCCAAAACACTCTGGCAAAAAAAAAAAAAAAAAAAACACCAACCCTAAATGAAAGATCTCTGTGAGTGAAATCCCAGTGGAAAGAACAGGCCTTCAAAGAAGGCAGTACCTTTCTCTGAAGGGAGGAGAAAACTTCCACTTTGACTATGACCTTGTCTAAATAAGATTGGAGTTGGCGAACTCAAAAGGCTTCCATGGCCTTGGCAACTCATGACTAGAGCCTAGGGTGATTACTGATGCCATAAACAAGAGTGTCAATTGTTAAATCAACAACAGGAGTCACTGTGCACTTACTCCCCATGTAGGATCTCTGTCCTTAATGTGTTGTACAATGTAAATTAATGCTATAACTAGTACTCAAACAGTACTTTACACTTTATGCTTCTGTGTGTGTGCGAACTGTTGAAACCTTTACTTAGTATATACTAAATTGATCTTATAAAGATAAATGAAAATGAATTTTGATGTGAATGGAAGGGGAGAGGGAGCAGGAGATGGGAGGGTTGCGGGTGGGAGAGAAGTTACGGGGGAGAAAAAGCCATTGTAATCCATAAGCTGTACTTTGGAAATTTATATTTATTAAATAAAAGTAAAAAAAATGTTAAAGAAGAAAAAAATAAACAAATCACAGCTAACACGTATCGAGCAGGTAGTACAGCCACTAGGAAGCTATGAAGCTTTTTACTCTGTTTCTGTAATGACTACTTTATCCTTATTCTCTCCATCCCAATCCCACCTCCGTGCCCCAGTGCCCACAGCGGCCTCCTGACTGACCCGCCCCTGCCCCAGGCCCTCTTCTCTCCAGCCAGCGCACTGAGAGCTTGTCACGCAGACCCCAGCCTGGCCACCTCTCACTGTTCCAGAGGCTCCTGGATAAGACCCCATCAGGACTCAGCAGGAGGGCCCTGCCTCCCCTCATCCTGTCACTTTCCACCAGTCATCTGCCTTTTTCTCTGGGCCTCCCACTAAGACCCCTCAGCCCCTGGGCCCCGCACACACTGTTCCAGGTGACACTCAACTGGAGCCCCTGCTCCCCAGAGCAGACCCTCACTCCCACCCTTGCCTCCAGCACGCCCACAGCTGGGCAGTCACCACTGCCTCTCTAACATTCCCGTAGGGCTTCCTGTAACTGAGGCCCCAGTGCTGACCACTTGCCCTGCGCTCTCGCTCCCCCTCCTCAGCCCCCGGAAGGCTCCTCCCTTCACAGGCCCTGTGCAACCCCTGCTTTGTGTCTTCACCACACGGCGCATGCCGGGAGGACCGTGGTTGTTTCCTGAGGCTCTGTCTCCCCAAGAAAGCACAGACGGTCTTGTCTGCACCGGCGAGGACTTGCTGCTTCAATGCCTCTTACTATGTTCACTGCAGCTACGTGAGATGCAATAATTCATTCCCCAGACAGCAACCTTATTGTCATTTTGCAGATGGGGAAAACGCAGGCCAAAGGGGTTAAGGCCAGGGGCCATCTGGCATTCAAGCAAGCCACTCCAGGTGTGCTGCCGCCCCGTGTGGCTCAGGCTGCTGCAGCACAGGCACTGGACTGGCCACACTCGCTTCCCCAGGGCCAGGTACTCCGCAGGAGCTGCGCCTGCATCAAAGATCAGGAGCAGGAGCAGGCACTGGGGTTCAGTGGCTGGGATGCCACATCCTGTATCAGTGTGCCTGGGACTGAGTCCCTGCTCAGCTTCCCATTCCAGCTGCCTGCGATTCACACCCTGGGAGCAACCCGTGATGGCTCCAGCGCTTGGGCCCCTGCCACCCTCCTGGGAGACCCCGACAGAATTCCTGGCTCCTGCTTTGGCCTAGCCCAGCCTCAGCTATTGACAGAAGATCTCTCTCTAAGCCTTTAAAATGAATTTTAAAATGAATAACTAAATGAAACAAACAAAGATTAGGAATGAATTTAGGAACCCAGGGAGGCCTGGGCTAGAAAGCCCTGCAAAAGGCCAGCAGGACGTGAGCAGCAGCACATTTCCAGATGTGTACTCACACCCACACTCACACTCACAAGGACAGGGCCGCACAAGACCCCCCTTCACCCCACGACACCTGCAACCTCACTGACAACCCTTCTGCAGAGAAAGGTGAGCCACAGCTGGAGGGGCTTCCTAACCGGGAAGTTACTCAGGTAAGATTCCCGAGTTCTAGGAACGGAATGCTTCCTGTGTGCTACACGCTCATGCACTCCTCTCTCAACCATCAAAAGCAGGCTCACCCCACTGCTGGCAGGCAGGGGACCATGCGAGGCCCAGGGACTGCGGGACCTGCCCAGGGAGCCACGCTGCCCAGCTGCAAGCCCGCACTTTCGGCCACAGTGCAGGGAGCACACCCCTACCTCACTGTACAACGCCCCTGTCACAATGTTCTCCACACACTTATGACAAAGGCGGGACCATCCTGGGGGATGCCATGTGGCATCTGAGTGGGTGAATTACAACCTCAGTCACAGGACACGCATCCTACAGAGGAAACCAAAACACAGACCGAACAGCAGGGACGTAGAGAGCCCGGGGGGCTGCCGGACAATTCCAGACAACCTGACGGAGGAGACAGAGCCCCACTCAGCAGCACACAGAGGCAGCTGACACCTCCTGTGCCGTGAGGGGACCAGGGTGCCCGGGCCCGTCTAAGGACAGGGACAGCTGTGTCGAGCACAGGGTAACGAGCGCAGTCTGGAAACACAAGCGCTGAGCGGGGGCCCTGCTGAAGCCAGGGCACTGGGGATCCTCGAGGGCTCATGGCATCCAAGACCACGACAACAGTCCACTCCCACCGCAGCCGCTTCGCCTGTGGGGCTGTTTCAAGACCGCCCTGGGCTGCCCCAAGCTGCAACGGTACAGAACCCTATATGTATTACATGTTTTCCTGAACATACATGACCGTTTAATTCATAAGTTATGCATGGTAAGAGGTTAACAGCTAATAAAAATGGAATCACAGCAATGCACCATAACGGAAGCTATTTAAACTCAGGAATTGCTTCTGGGATTTTCCATTCGGCATTTTCATACTGTGGTTGACTGTGGGTAAAAACCATGAAAAGCAAAATCATGGATGGCAGGTGCCATATCTCTTACCTCATAAAATGAAGCTAACTTTCTTCTTTAAAAAAGGGCCATTTCGAAGCACCTCTGTGTGGCCGCTGGACAGGTCAGACAAGCAGGCCTCCCTCACTGATGCCACTAACCTCGACAGGGATGGACCACTACCCCTGGGTACCACAGGTGACCACACCCTCTCCCACAATGGATGGGACCACTACTCCTGGGTACCACGGGTGACCACATCCTCTCCCACACTGGATGGGACCACTACCCCTGGGTACCACGGGTGACCACATCCTCTCCCACAATGGATGGGACCACTACCCCTGGGTACCACGGGTGACCGCATCCTCTCCCACACTGGATGGGACCACTACCCCTGGGTACCACGGGTGACCGCACCCTCTCCCACACTGGATGGGACCACTACCCCTGGGTACCACGGGTGACCACACCCTCTCCCACACTGGATGGGACCACTACCCCTGGGTACCACGGGTGACCGCACCCTCTCCCACACTGGATGGGACCACTACCCCTGGGTACCACGGGTGACCGCACCCTCTCCCACACTGGATGGGACCACTACCCCTGGGTACCACGGGTGACCGCACCCTCTCCCACACTGGATGGGACCGGTACCCCTGGGTACCACGGGTGACCGCACCCTCTCCCACACTGGATGGGACCGGTACCCCTGGGTACCACGGGTGACCGCACCCTCTCCCACACTGGATGGGACCGGTACCCCTGGGTACCACGGGTGACCGCACCCTCTCCCACACTGGATGGGACCACTACCCCTGGGTACCACGGGTGACCACACCCTCTCCCACACTGGATGGAACCACTACTCCTGGGTACCACAGGTGACTGCATCCTCTCATGTGCCAGTGGCTGATGACAAGCTGGACACCCACAGCAAGCACCCTCCCACCCTGCCCCATCCTGGGCCCCTCGACCTGGCCCATCTCCTGTATCATCTGCTCCCCACTACAAGCCTCTGCACCTGTAATTCTCCTTATAAAAGCCACGGAAGAGCTGCAGGGAGAAAAGCACAGGGCCTCCGTGCACAGCGAGTCACTCAGCTACAGCCTTCCGGGGGCTGCCAGACGTGGAGCTCTGGACACCAGACGTCCTTTCCAGGCCATGAAAAGGTCACACCTCAGAGCAAAACTGACCTGGGAACACAAAGACCTGCTTTCCGGATGCACAGGGCTCTCACATGCAAGCTTCTTCACTTTATAAGAGCGAGCTACAGGGGCTGGTGCTGTGGTAGCCGGTGCAGCCGCTGCCTGCAGCTCCAGTAGCCAATCTGGGTGCCAGTTTAAGTGCCGGCTGCTCCACTTCCAATCCTGTTCCCTGCTAATACACCTGGAAAAGCAGCGGAAGATGGCCCAAGTCCCCGGGCCCCTGCACCTACATGTAAGATCCAGAAGCTCCTCCCGGCTCCTGGCTTTGGCCTGGCCCAGCCCCGGTCATTGTGGCGTGAACCAATGGATGGAAGACACCTCTCTCTCTCTCTCTCTCACCCTGCCTTTCAAATAAATAAAACTTTTTTTTTTTTTAAAGAGCAATCTACAATAAGTTGCTAAAATAAATGCAACACATTAAAGATAGAAGGAAGAGCTCTGAGAAGTACACAAAGAGTTTACAAATATCCTCTGAATACGGATAAAACTTCCAGAAGAGCTCTGTCAGGTGCAAATACAAGGTGGAGGCAGGCATTCCATTCAGTGGCAAGCTGGTTTTCCAGAAAAGACAAACCCAGGAGACACAACACCTCTGGTTTCAAACACAGGCGGGTGCACAGGCACAACCGTACGGTGACGCTGGCCTCGGGGTGCCAGTCTCGGGTCCCCTGAAGTGCACACGTTCCTGCCTCAGTCGCAACGCAGGACCATCTGCTGTCCAAGCTCAGCCCCCTCCCCCTAATCTGAGGATCAGGCCACCCACACACACAACACCTTCACACTGCTGATGTGGCACAGGAACCTAAAACCCAGCCCCAGACCACTGACATTACACAGGCAGGACAAAAGGCTGGGCCGACTCCCAGGGGCTGCCCACAGGTCATCTTCGTTCCTCCAGGTCACAGCTGGGAGCAGCACAAAGAAGGGGCGCTGTGCTCACCTGAACAGGGGCTCAGCAGGGCTTTCCTCCAGGACGTGGAGTGACCCCTGCATGCCACACCACTGCCTAGAGAGCATCTATGTAGGAGTGTGGCAGGGAGGGGCCTACGGGCTACGCTCATCCCAGAAGGGCAGGAAACCCCACCAAAGGCTGTCCTTCCACCAAGACTTGCTGGAACTAAAGCACAGCAGGAAAATCAGGTAAACCAGGGAGGGGCACTGAGACTGACGGATGCTCGACTTCTTGCGTCTCTTAAGGTTCACAGCTAATGATGCCCCTCAGCCATAAGGCACTCAGAACCAGTGACCGCAGAAGGTGGCACTGCCTTCCGGGTGGGTCCCAGAGGCTGAGACCAGGCCTGAAGCACTTGCTTCCTGCTTTCCCCAAGCGGCAGCACTCATGGGGCACTGGGTAATTCTCCAGTGCACCTGGGAGCACTTTCCCTGTAACGCTACGGAAAATTCCATAACTGGGTACAAGAATACACACAGCTCCAGGGAGGGGAGAGATGACACGGAGTGCAAGGAGCAAACACACAGGCAGGAATTCAATTGGACAAACCAAAACCACACACATGAAGCATGAGGGACTATGTGCTGCTCAGTGAACCAGAACCCAGTGGGGGCAAACACCCAGTGCCGACCGGGAAGCAGCGAGCAGTGCCCGTGCAGCTGCAGGCCTCACAGTCCAGGACATCTGTTCAGCAGGATGTGCCTGGGGCTGTCAAAGTGTTTACCCTCTGACCTCACAGTATCACTCCCAGGAATCCAAACGAATCCACAGAGAAAACTGCACAAGGGACCACAGACCCTGTAGCACTGGTTGTAATGAACCATCCGGAAGCAACCCAGGAGCAGCGGGGATGCGCCTGATCTAACGGACCTTCTCCCAGAGAGCTGAGCACCACCTGGGGATGACTGGCGACTTCCCAGCAATGCGGCCAAAGTCTCAGGTCACACAGAGGGTTTTTTCCTATTTATTTGAAAGGCAGAGTGACAGAGAGAGAGTTACAGAGACGAGATAGCTTTCATCTGCTGGTTCACTCCTCAAATGCCAGCAACACACTGGCCTGGGCCAGACCAAAGCCAGGAACCTGGACTTCTGTCCCCCAGGTAGGTGGCAGGGACCCAAGTACTTGTGTCATCCCTGCTGCCTGCCAGGGTGCACGCGGCAGGAAGCCGGGCCAGAGGAGGACAGGAACTTGAACTCGGGTGCTCTGATATGGGTCAGGGGCATCCCAACTGGTGTCTGAACCACTTCACCAAAAACTTCATGAAGGAAGAAAAGTAATTATAGGTAGCCTGGGACCATAGTTAATCAAAAACCACATGTACATGAAAAACGGAAGCAATTATTAAAAATTTAAACTGTTATGCATGGGCTTTTTTCTTTCTGCAATGCAAACTTTCCATAAGGAGGCTCTAAGCTGAATCACATGAAGTTGCCAATGGGCAGCCATGTTTAGCCTACAAACATGGCAATTTCATGTGCTCCAACATAATATTTTTCTAACTAAGCTTGAGTTACTTCAGGCTTTCACCACACCTGTCCTTATTCTATGCTCCCATGTCCCTTTAATATACAAATGCATCTGTACACACATGTGGACACACAGCCTGCAAGTTGTCTTAGAGTTCTGCAATCCAGCGAAGTACAGCAGTCCTTCAAAGAGGATGTGAAAGAGCTGACGGGAAACCAGTGGCGATGAGAGGCATCTGGCCGTTCGGTGTCTAAGCTCCGTCCTGCCGCACAGGGCAAAGCGCTGCACCTCCTCAGAGATGGAGACAGCACCCCTCGTGGGTCTACGCCTTCCAAGGCCCGCTGTTCCAGGCCTGCAACTTCAAGGATGTCTGCTCCCTTTTTCTGACCTCAGGTCAGGGCTAATTTTTATTCACCGCAGCACCCTGACTCTCCTGCCGTGCAAGGTTGCGAAGGTGCACTCTGAACCCCCGGCTGCATGTGTGGCACCATCTACACACACAGAAGGCATCCAGAGAGTACGTTTAGTTTATCAAACTCTTGGCGACATCTTGGGGGGTGGGAGTGGGGTGAAGAGCTCACTTTCCAGTGTATTCTGTAATCAGATTAACAATAAGGAGATTAAATTATCCATTGCTTTTTAAGGGCTTACTTCTATTTATTTGAAAGGCAGAGTGACAGATGAGGAGAGACAGGGACAGGTCTTCCATGCGGTGGTTCACTCTCCAAATGCCTGTAGGAGTCAGGGCTGGGCCAGGCAGAAGCCAGGAGCCAGGGTCTCCATCAGGGTCTCCCACCCTGGGTGGCAGAGACCCAAGGCCTTGGGCCATCATCTGTGCCTCCCAGGTGCATGAGCAGGGAGCAGGACTGGAAGGAGAGAAGCTAAGACAGGAACGAGCACACCCGGTCACCCCAATGCAAAGAGAATTTCAATTTCAAAGAGAAAAAAACAGGAGGCCTGCTGTGGCTGACTAACTTTTCAACTTCCTGCCACTCCTTATTTGGTCTCCCAGCTCCTCATATAGTTCTCAAGTCGAAGAATTTTTTCATGCCAAACAAGGGAAGAGTGTTGAGAGATGGCCAGCCACAGGCCAGCACGTGCTTGGAGCTCCACCCACGCTGGCCCCTAGCAAGCTGAGTACTGCTCCTTCAGAAATGCCCCAGGGCTGCCGCAGGTGGCAGAGTCACACTCAAGGCTCCCACCCAGTGAGCCTCACCCTGGGTCCCTGCTGCTTGAGGTGAACAGGAAGGAGAACAGAGAATGCTGGGGACCAAGCCCTGCGCTGCCTGTCTCCCCCTGCCCACTACAGCTCCGGAGCTCCGGGCAGTGGCTGAGGCCCATGCAGCCTCTGGTGAGCACAGGCATGCAGAGTGTTCCAGAGTCTTTCATGGATGGGCACTGCGGGACAGGCCTTTCACGGCTGTGTGTGGTGGCCAGGACCTGGCCAGAGGAGCCCGCCTCCACCCGCACCACCTGCTCAGCTCACTCCTGCATCCAAAACCTGCAGGCCTTCCAACTGGAAGTCTCTGTTTTTAAACAGCAGAATTTTTACTTAAGAATTCGTTCTAAATGTTTGAGGAAATGGAACCCGTTTTTTTTTTTTTTTAATAGCTTTGAATAAACAGAGACTTAACTGCAGGAGAGCCCAGCATGAGGCACACCTGAATGGGAACCCGACCTAATGGTTCACCAGCTACAGAACTGCAGGCAGACTTCCCAGCCCCAGAACCAGGATAATAACGCCCAGCCCCCTGGGATGAGAGAAGACGGCACTGTCACCTGCAGAGAGAAGTGTCTGGCTCACTGAGGGACACTCAGGGCACTCAGTAAATAACAAAGTGCTATTCTACTAACTTCATTAAAGGCAGAACCATAAAAATGCTACACCAGAAGGAACTTCTCCAAACCCTCTTGTATGATATCCTCATTACACATGGGTAAGCCGAGGCCCGAGCAGCTACGCGTACTAGATGACTTCTGACTCCAATACAGCCAGCAGGCACCCAGTGAGGGCACTGAACAAACAACACGTGAGCCAACACGGGCATCCACCAGCTCAGAAATAACTCAGAACCGGTCCAGGCTGTTTCCTGTGGCTCACTGTTTAAACTCCTCAGTGGGAGACAATTTTCACTGGAAGCTGTGCTGACAACACACCAGCCACTAGCCGTGTATTTAAAATGAGACCAAATATTCCATTCCTCAATCACAGAAGCACCCACGTTTCCAGTGCTCCAGAGCCGCGGTGCCAGCGGCGGCCACTCGGCACACAGCGCACCGCCATCACGGTGGAGTTCAGAGGGCACCGCAGGTGCACGAGAGAGAAGACCGCGCTGGACAAAGTGTGATTCCTACTCTCACACAGCAGACAGCAGACCCTACTGTCTGTTTCTAGCACCACAAGAGGACAAGACCTCAGCCTTCCCTTTTCATGCAAATCCGCTTGCTCCCGCTAAGCCCAGCAGTAACTGTGGGGAGGGGGGACTGAGGAGGGGTGAAAGCAGCCGGGACTGCAGGAGCCTCTGTTCTGTGCCAACACCTAACCTGGCTGCTCTTCCCTCCCTCAGCAAGCCGAACACTGTGACCCCAACCGAGCCCCCTTACAGAGAAGTACCCCAGAGGGGCTGGGCCAGCAGCAGAAACCTCAGGTGGGAAGAATGTCAAAGCGCTGGATGGCTCTGATTCAGCCTCCTGCTAACCCACCCCCGAAGGCAGCAGGTGACGGCTGAAGTAGCTGGGAGACCTGGACTGAGCTGCAAAGCTCCCGACTTTGGCGTGGCCCAGCCCGGGTCACTGTGGGCCTCTGGGGAGTGAACCAGTAGATGGGAAGGCTTCCCTTGTCTGCGTGTCTGCCTTTCCAAAAAAATAAATAAACAAACTACCACAAAGCACCTGTGGCTTTGCAACAGGACGTGATTTCCTGAAGTGGGCAAACAAGCGGATCTCCTTGACTACTGACCTCTGGCACCAGACACTTTTACGGCCCCACCTAAACCAAGCACAGCCTCCCACTCCCCCCCCCCCCCAACGAGTGGTCAGGACAGCGAAAGTCCCGTTGCATGCAACATGACCCAGGGAGCAAGCAGCTGCTGCGGCCACCTCCACCACCGACCTCGGAGGCCCCAGCAAGCCAGCACCCCCTCCAGGAGAGAGGCCCTTCAGAGCGCGGAGCCCAGGATGCAGATGTGAGTGTAGGGCACTCCCGCCTCCACGCCAACGGGGAACCACCACGGTGACGACACTGCCTTGGCTTGCTGCATCTCTCAGAACACGTCCTTGCTCTCAGGTGACACAGGGCTGTATCACTCCTAAAAAATGAGAGGGGCAGACCCACACTCCCCATGAAGATTTGCATTAGAATCATTCACAAAATCCAAAACCTGGAAGCAACCCAAACATTCACTCACCGGTGAATGGACACACTGTGACAGCCCAGCCACGCGACACTGGAGGACGCGACAAAGAAAAGGAACCAAACAGTGACACATGGCGCATGAATAAACTTACGCCACGCGGAAGCAGCACAGAGGACTGCGCGCTGGATGATCCTGCTTCTATGGAGTCACAGAAAAGGCAAACCCATCTAACAAAGCAGACTCATGGCTATCTGGGGACAGAGACGGGGTATAGGGAGCAGGTACAAAGAGGCACGAGGGAACTTTTGATTTATTACTATCTTTTGAAAGATAACCACAAAGCCCAAAGCCTTAGGGTGAGTCTTTAAAAAAAATTTATCCATTTTATTATATTAAAGGCTCAGCCATAGAGGGAGAAACAGAGAGAAGATCTTCCACCTGTTGGTTCCCATCACAAAGGCCAAGGCTGGGCCAGGCCAAAGCCAGGAACAACACAAGGGTCTCCTATACGCTGATGAGGGCTTGCGCTGCCTTCCAATGCGTATTAGCAGGAAGCTGGATGGGAAGCAGGTGGCCAGGACTCAAGCTGGCACTCAGGCATGAGATGCCAGCGTCACAACACTGCTCCCACAGGGGAACTTTTTCTTTTTAAAGATTCATTTATTTATCTGAAAGATGGAGTTACAGACAGAGGTAGACACAGCCCAGGTTCGGGGGCACTTCCGATATTTGTGCTCCATGGAGATCCTGTATTTGCAAATTTGCCTACTTGGTATCAAATGTATTTTTAACTCCAAATCAATATTCACAACACACTCATGGTTGTCTGCAGACATGCACAGAGCTGCCAAAGTGGCCCCACCTTGCTGGCTGGCAGCTGTGGCGTGCACGGTGCCTCTCGGCACCCGAGCCAGGGCCCTTTCCGCAGGCTGCGTGGTGCTGTGCTCTGTGCTCGCGCTGAGGCCCTCCCACGGCGCCCAGGCCCCGGCAGGCTCGGGGTGCCCCAGGGAGGAAGCCGGGCTGCACGGGCTCTGGTGTGGTCTGAGCCACTGCACGAGGCCACCCCCAGCTCACTTGCGACACACAAGGACCAGGGCGGCCCTCAGCGGAAACGCCAGGTGCAACAAGGCTATGCACGAATCAGACAACAAGCACGCGGGGCCTCAGCCATGTGTGTGCCCCAGGAGCAGCGGGGGGCGTCTGCTAACCAGTGCAGACAGGATGTCTCAGGACACAGCCGCCAGCACCACCAGCAGTACCTGTGGGCGGGAGAAGACGGTTTGTACCCTCCAAAACCCATCTGCACCAGGAAAGCTGTGCCACGGAACAGAGAAGAGCAGGCGCAAAAATCAAAGTTTTACACAAAGCCCTCACGGCAGTGCACATGCGAGGACAAATCAGAAACCCACTACACGTCCCAAAGTAGGGGATGGGTCTTTCCCCACGATCAGAACCTCTGTGACGGCAGAACTGCAGACCCTCAAGCCCCTTACCCTTACAAATGCTGAGAAGCATTTGCCCACAGCCTACCACACATCCTCCCGCGAGTGTGCAGCAGCCCAGGGCTCCTTACAGTAGCCGGTAACATGTCAATGCTATGCACACAGCTGTTTAGGAAATGGTAACAGGGGAAGGCTGCCTGTGTCCAGTGAAGACACAGTTTTTCCCTGAATGTCCACAAGCCTCCGCTGGTTGAATCTGTGCCAGCCAGCAAGGTGGGGCTGACTGTACAAGGGGACTTCGAAAAACCCAAGGAAAACAAAAAGACAAATATAAAAATGTAAAATGTACGTCTCAGCAGATGTCTCATCAAGGTCAAGGTCGAGACGCTTCCATAAGCAATCCAGTCCACCCCTGGAGAATGGAGGCATCGGCCCCAGGTCAGTGCAGGTGTCTCACATCACCCACAGTACACGAGGAAAATGGATGCCCCTTAAATTTCCTTAAGATTAGGAAACATGAAGCTGCAGCTGCCCCATCAGGACTGCAAGGTGGACGTCTCACGATCTCCCATCAAAGCTCTCGCAAAAGCGCCGTCGTTGGGTGAGGAGCAGGAGCGCTGTGGCGGTACACGAGGACTCCCTGGGGCAGCCTTCCCGGGGGGTTCTTTTGCTGAAGCCTGGGCTAACTTTCTCACTCCGCTCACAGCAGGTATTATTCTTCGACCCTCCGTGAGTCAAGCAAAATGAGCACTCCCTCCCCCTCCCCCGCCCCCAAAAACACTGTTGCCATGACTGCCATGACCTCTGCCCTTTGCTTCTGCCCCAACTGCACCAAATCCACTTCTTCACGGCCGCTGCCTGGACTGTGCTGTGTCTTCAGGATTGTGTCATCTCCTACTACTGCAACTTCTGGACGAAAGGCTTCAGAATCCTGACCCTGCTTGTTTGAAAATCCTGTTGAAAGCTCCACTCCCTCTGCGGCGGATCTGGCCCAGAGGTCCGTGCACCTGTCAGGCTGAACATCCGCTCCACTTTAAATTTCCATCCAGACTTGTGTGAGCTGACCCAGCTGAGAAGTCTGCGCTGTCGACGGCTTTCTGCTGTGGCTCGTCAGTCCTCTTCAGCTAGGGCATGAACAAGATGAACTTTTCCCTTGTAAACTGGTGTGGACAATCCCACTGTGGGCTGCGTCTCTAACACCGGCTCACCCCTTCTTAAAGTGAATTATCCATTTGTAAATGGATTTCTTTGAGGCACTGTCTCTGTGAACTTTTCATAAAGCATCAGTGATTTTACCTTCCAACCAAGCTCCACAATGAGTCCGATGTTTATTCTTCATTCAACTTTTGCAGAATTCACGTTGCTGGTAAGTCTCTTTCTCAACTGCAGTTTTATTGTTCCTAATGCCTCAAACCAGATCCTGTTTCAGACATGTTGTAACAAATGAGGATAAGTTTGCCTTGGTGCAAAAAATTTTGAAATCCATGCAATTTTTTTATAATCCATATTTTCCATGAACTTTTTATAGAAAATAAAATTACAATTTATAGGTTTTTATTTACTGATTGATTTGAAAGAGAGAGAGAGAGAGAGATCTCCCACATGCTGCTTCATTCTCTTAATGCCCACAACAGCCAGGGCTGGTTCAGGCCAAAACCAGGAGCTGAGAATTCAATCGGGGTCTCCCACACGGGTGGCAGGGACCAAGGACCCGAGCCATCACCTGTGGCCTCCCAGGGTGCACGTTAGCAGGAAGCTGGATCAGGAGTGGAGGCAGAACCTGAAGCCAGGCACTGTGACATGGACTGCAGTGTTTCACCTGCTGCATCAAAAATCCGCCCCTCCATGGACTTTGCTATAACCCTACCCATTACCCATTACCCAGCTGAAGTATTCAAAGTCATTCAAAATGTTCATGAAGAGTTTATAACAGAACGTTCCTGTTTCAAAAACTAAGTGAAGAAAACCAAGATATGAAACACAGGGAGCAGGTGTCAGCCTAGCAGCTGAGACATCTGTGTCCCACGTGGGGTGCCTGGGTCCTATTCCAGGCTCTCTGCTCCAGCTTCCCATCAGCACAGACCCTGGGAGGCAGCAGTGACAGCTCAGGTACCTGGGTCCCTGCCACCCATATGAGAGACCTCAAGTACATTCCTGGCTTCTGGCTTTAGCCCTGGCCACTGTGAGCATTTGGGAAGTGAACCAGCTTACGGGAGCGCTCTCTCTGCCTCTAAAATGAAAAATAAATAAGTAAAAAATAACACGATATACATGAAAAACTACAAACCATGCAGAGAGCAAGACACTGAAACAACACAGAAAATGGCTAAAAAGTAGTTGCTGGCAAAGTAACTTTTCCACAATTCACTTTTTATACCAGATGAGAAGTAACAAACTTTTCTTACAAATAATATCATCAGGTTACAAAGAGGTCCCTCGTGGTAGGGAGGGGGCCAGGGGGGCTTCCCAGGGCGCCTGCCCTGACGTTCTCACTCAGCAGCTCACCCCCCCACCTCCTCCAGGCAGTGCGCTCCTGATCCAGCTCCAAGCACCCAGGACCTGGCCCGGAGGCGGCACTCAGAGAACGCTCGTTCCCTTCAGCCCTAGCACCTCATGCCCAGGAATTATCCTCAGGAAGGGACCCGGGAGGGGGAGGGAGAGAAGGGGGGGGGGCAGTGTAACACAGACATGCACTGCGACTGGCAGGGCACTCGCCAAAGGGCTTACAAACTGTTCACTCGCTTAAGCCTCACAGCCACGGCAAGCCAGGTGTTGTTACGCGGACGTTCGCGGAGCTGCAGGTGCACAGCGGGGCCGACTCGCTCCGCTCCACTCAGCGCTGCCGGCCGTCCACGCGGCTCCGTGGCCTTCACCAGCTCCCAGTAAGGGCTGCGCGACATCGTGCCGCAGTGCCGCCGCCGTGTCTGCACCTGCCTTCTCCAGGGCCCGCTACTCCACTTCCTGTGTCCCACTTAACACGGCAACGGTGCAGGGGCTAGTACAGACCACAGGGGGCAAGGGAGGGCCTGGACCTGTCCTAGGATCCTTCTGTAACTCAGACACTGGTATTCTGGACCGGCCAGCCCAACAGCCAGGAAGCTCTCACAAGGTCCCATTTCACTCACTGCTACAGAAGCAGGTTCCAAGATGAGCCTTCCTTTTTTTTTTTTTTTTAAGATTTATTTTTGGCCGGCGCCGCGGCTCACTAGGCTAATCCTCTGCCTAGCGGCGCCGGCACACCGGGTTCTAGTCCCGGTCGGGGCGCCGGATTCTGTCCCGGTTGCCCCTCTTCCAGGCCAGCTCTCTGCTGTGGCCAGGGAATGCAGTGGAGGATGGCCCAGGTGCTTGGGCCCTGCACCCCATGGGAGACCAGGAAAAGCACCTGGCTCCTGGCTCCTGCCATCGGATCAGCGCAGTGCGCCGGCCGCAGCGCGCCAGCCGCGGCGGCCATTGGAGGGTGAACCAACGGCAAAAGGAAGATCTTTCTCTCTGTCTCTCTCTCTCTCACTGTCCACTCTGCCTGTCAAAAAAAAAAAAAAAAAGAAAAGAAAAAAAAAAGATTTATTTTTATTTAAAAGGCAGAGTTACAAGATGGGTGGGGAAAGCAAGAGAAAGAAAAAGATCAATGTTCCATCTGCTGGTTCACTCCCCAAATGACAGCAACAACCAGGGCTGGGCCAGGCTGAAGCCAAGAGCTTCTTCCAGATCTTCCCAGTCGCTGAAGGGGCACAAGGCCCTGGGCCATCCTCTGCCGCTTGCCCAGAGGCATTAGCAGGGAGCTGGACTGGAAGCGGAGCCGCAGGGACACGGATCAGCACCGATGTAAGATGTGGCAGCACAGGCAGCAGCTTAACCCACTACACCACAGCGCTGGCCTTCTCATGGGGCTGAGCTTATCCGGCAGAAGACTTCTCAGCGTGGACCCTAGACCCCAGAGGTCAGACCAGGACCCCACTCCCTGTGGCTCTTGCAGTTGACCTGAGTCCTCAGACGAGCTCCAAGCTCTCACGTGAGCGTGGAACTCCATGACACAGCCAAGGGCAAGGGCTGACTCTGAAGAGAGCAGCTGGGTTCAAGTCCAGACCCCATTACTTAGCAGCAATTTACCTAAAGTCCCTACGTCTGCAGTTTCTACCTCAAAGCCCTAAAGCCACAGGGTCCCCTGACCAGGCACAATGCCGGCGGATCGCTAAGTGCAGTGCACAGAACCGACACTCTGCCATTTCTGCTTTATTAACTGAGGGCTGGTTGAGAACCCGGATGTACCTGCTCCAGAACACAGCCATCGCCTGAGCTTGGCTGTCACGTTCCCCTCTCAGAGACGCTGGCATGTCACGGAATCCAACTCGAATCCGTCAGTCACCCCAGCGCCTCGCGGGCCACGCGGTGAGAGGCAGGCCTCAGTGCACTCTGAGCGCATCGGGACTTGAGGACCCAGCACTCGAATAACGTCCAGTCACATGCCGGGTGGGCCCTGCCTTGGGGCCGCGGCAACCAGTCCTTATCTGTTTCAAGAACTGCTCCCTTTACCATCAATACACACAGCCGGATGGAATCACAAAAGGCCAGCAGGCTCCTGGGGGACGTTCCGGCACGCAGTGCCCCCTCTGGAGTTCAGAATGCTCAGAGGCGCAGGCCACAGCACAGAGAAAAACCGCGCAAGTCACTCTGGAGGGCAAAAGGACAAGGGGCTTCTAGGCTGCAGTCGCACGAACGCCGCAGGAGGAAGTTCAAGGAGGGGCGATGAACTCCGGGTGACAGGCGAGGTGGACGCTGCGCCTACTTATCAGGATCACCGCTCAGACATGATAAGATGAGGAGCACGGGTGGTGCTGTCGGCTCCCAGAGGTCAGAGATGAGCTCTCCGCGTGCCCTTACAGAGGCAGCTGTGCAGTGTGGTCTCTGTTCACTCATGGCCCCCCCCCCCCCCCCCAGCCAGCTCAGTGCCTGCTCTCATCACGGCAGGGTCTGGCTGCACACACTGAGACGGGAGGAGAGCAGGAAGGAAGGGGGAAAGACAGCACTCCGGGCCTCAAAGACCACTTAGGGTGAGAAGCCACCACACAGGAAGTGAGGCTCCTGCTTACCCGAGCAACCACTGCACGCACACTCTCCCTGCATTTAAGGTGGGCTCCAATCACCCAAGCAAGTCCAGGGTCAGTCACCTACCTGCACCCCACTTCCCACTGCGTCAGTCTGAACACCCAGACACATGTGCAACAATCATGCAGATAAAGCCCTGCTCCCTGCACAGCACCAGTATCCTGGGACCGGCCCCCTGGGGACCCTGCGGGTTACATCCCGGCATCAGGAAGGACCTGGCTTATAGGCCTTCTCAGGCCTCCGTTTCCACCTCTGAAACTGGAGGCAGGACAGGGCTCTGGCGGTGACGACACAAGGCGGCGCCTGTGCTGCCCAGCACACAGAGGCTGGCCCCAGGAAAGCTGCAGGCCTGAGACTCCCCGGAAGCAGACGTGCAGGGGCCTCCTGAGCTTAGGAGTGGCCCAGGAGCAAGCACCCCGAACCCGGAGCTCAGGGCCTCTCCTTATTGGGACCAACACGACCTGCACGTCCTTCCCTTTCCTCGTTTTTTTTTATCTCGTGTGCATTTTAGATTGAAAGCATTTCCCAGGACGGGGATTTTCAGGCCTAGTCCAAAGGGGCCACTTCACATGGCAAAGGATGGGATTCCCAGACAACAAGCAGCCTGGAGGAAAGGCCCACGTGTGAGAGCTGGGCTAAGCACCTGTGTCTCACTCTCCACATCCCTACGAGGAAGAGGACAGAAGCTCCCTCTTCCTGGTCAGAAACCAAGGCTCAGGGTGAGGCGGCACCAAGGTCAAGCACGCACAGCTGCTGAGTGGCCATGGGGTGATGCGGATGGGGGAGGGGGGGCTTCCATCAAACACCAGTTTTCTTCCCATTTTCCTTTATCTTGGCTTTTACTCACATGCCTTGAAGTCAAACATGTCCCCAGAAATGAACTATGACCCACCCAAGGCAGTGAAGTCCTCCAAGACTAAGGCAGTTCACAAATGCAGCATGGGCTGCAGAAGCTAAGCGCACCTGTGCAGGCACCTGTGCAATTGAAGAGGGAAAATGGGTCAGGAAATAAACGCAGCACCCAGGGGTGGGGGGCAAGGGGAGGAGAAGGCGCACCAACCGACAGAGGTTCCCCCAAAGCCTCTGGCACCAAACGTGATGGGGACACCAGAGTGGGCCACTTCCCAGACCAGCGATTTGTGGTGTCCCCTGGAACAAAGGCACCTGCAGAAGCAGGTGCAGCTCTATGAGGCCGACCGAGCACAACCAGGGCGTTCGGTGACGTCTCCACTGTGACCTAACCATGGACACCAAGCCCTGCCTCTCCCCAGTATATAATGTGCACATGGGAAGTGCCATCTGCTCCAGTACCACACTAAGAGTCCATGTCGCTGATAATAACAGGGTGTTAGTAACAGCATTACTATGTGCCTGGCTTTACGTGTATTAGTTCCTTTAATCCTCATAAACCCATCATAAATGGCTATTCTCAGAGTTTCAGACAAGGAGACGGAGGCCCAGAGTGAAGGAGACTGCCCAGGTCTGCATGGCTTGCAACTGCACCCAGGCTTTCTGGTCGAGGCCCCCCGTCCCTCACTATCCTGGACTCAGACATCAAGACGGCCTGGAATAATGACCTGGGAACTCCAAGAATGGCTGTCATGCGGCTTCGGGCCAGGTGCGCAGTGTCCACCATGTGTGGAGCATCGGTGAATGTCACTCATTATTAGTATCACAGTTCCCAACACTTCACAAGTTCACCAAACAGCCTCCAGTGCTGGAAGCGACACCGGGGCAAGTACTGTGGTGCAGTGGGTTAAGCCACTGCCTGGGATGCTCGCATCCCGTATCAGAGTGCGTGGGATGGACCTGCCTTCTGTCTTTTAATCCAGCATCCTGCCAACGCACCTGGGAGGCAGCAAATGATGGCCCAGGTACTTAGGTTCCAAGTACAATGGAATTGCTCTGCCCAAGTATTTAGTCTGGATTAGGTTGAACCACTGAAAGGCTGATGGTATTCAACCACTTTTTACTTTTTCCATATGGTTCAACCTAACGTGGGGGAGGGGCCTTTGCATTTATTAAAGACCTACCAGACATTCATCCTTTCAACAAACACCTGTGGAGCAAGAAGATGGGGGCGGGGGGCCGGGGGCCACCTTACTGTGCCACAGCACACAGAAACCCAGAAGGGAGATGTATCATTCATCTACCCCGCCACGGATAAGAGACAAACTCACCTGGCAGAATGAGAGTAATCAACTCCACCTGCTGGGCGCCACCTAACTTCAACCAGACCGGTCCTGGGGCACTGCTGCGGCACAGCCGGCTCAGCGCAGCCCGGACACCTGCACCCAGTACTGGAGAGCCGGTCTGTGTCACGGCACCCCCTCTCCCCTTGTGTGTATGTGTGGCTCTGGCCAATCCTGTCTTTCTCCTGTGTGTGTGTGTGTGTGTGTGTGTGTGTGTGTGTGGCTCTGGCCAATCTTGTCTTTCTCCTGCATCTTACACTGTGCGTGGTGTCCAGGGCTAGGGTGGGGCTTCACAGGAAACAGCAGAGGGAACCCTGCAAGACTGAGCCAAAAGCCCCAACAAGAGGCTGTCATGCTGAGTGGGACATGGGCTGGTACTCGTGTCACAGGCAGGAGCAGGGATGTTGAAATTTCCGCACAAAGAACTGTCCCGTCCTGGTGCCAGGCGGCTCCCTGGCCGCTGGTAGGCTAAGGCACATCTGACTTCCTGCTGAGCAGGGATCATTCTGAAAACAGCTCACCACTCACAAAGCTCCAGCCGTCGTCAATCCAACTACACGGGCCCACCCCACCCCCACCCTCACCCCTTCCCACCCTCCATCTAACTTCTGAACTAAACCCAGACTCCCTCAGCCACAGGTGCTGCACCTACGGAGGAACCTCGCAGCCTCAGTTTCCTCACTGACAAAGCAAGCACCCAGGGAACCGGTGCGAGAGTTCAGCCGGCAGGGGCTCTGGGTGCAGTGCACCGGGGCTGCATGGAGACACTGCCACCAGCTCTGGGGGGACCCTTCCACACATCCCACAGCTTCCTGAGCTTTGGTTTTCTTATCTGCAGAATGAGGAAACAGACGCTCTGTGGGCACACAGCAGGGACCCTGGCAGCAGGGAGGGGCACTGCCATGACTAAGAGACGCCTGCAGTGAATATGAAATAACCACAGAACAAGACCGCTCTTCCAAGGGACGCCCAGCTCCTGGGCCACAGCGCACGTCTCTGGACCAAGCTAGGGGCCTCGAAGCTCAGGATGGCCAGGTGGGCGCACCATCCTGTGCCAGGGTAGGAGCTGTTCGCAGGGTGCACGTGCAACACGCAACAACAGCTCACATTGGACATTCGCACCACAGCAACCTCCACAGCCAGGCATGGCCGCCCTCTGCTGAGCCAGGAGCTCCTAGGACAGGAACGTGCCCCAGGCCCCCACGCTGACCCGGAGGTCCCTTGGTAAGCTGTGCTCGGCAGAGAAGAAAAGCACTGATTAAATAAACAAACAAATAACTACAAAGCTGAGATGGAATGGGGAAAATTTACAAGGGTCTCCTCCAGTGGTCATGGTGCCTAAGACTGGATTTTTCACCAGGAGGGTGTGGTAGATAAAAACTCCTCCCCCCAGGGTTTTTTTTAACCTTTTTTTAATAGAAAGCTTTTATTTAATAAATATAAATTTCATAAATACAACCTTTGGATTATAGCGGTTCTTCCCCCGATACCCGCCCTTCCACCCCCAAACCATCCCACCTCCTACCCCCTCTCCCACTCCATTCTTCATTAAGATTCATTTTTAATTATCTTTATATACAGAAGATCAACTCTATACTAAGTGAAGATTTCAACAGTTTGCACCCACACAGACACACAAAGTATAAAGTACTGTTTGAAGACTAGTTCTACTGTTAATTCTCACAGTACAGCACATTAAGGACAGAGGTCCTACATGGGGAGTGCACAGTGACTCCTGTTGTCGATTTAACAACTGACACTCTTATTTATGACATCAGTGATCACCCGAGGCTCTTGTCATGAGCTCCCAAGACTATGGAAGCCTCTTGAGTTCACAAATTCTGACATCATTTCAACAAGGCCATAATCGAAGTGGAAGTTCTCTCCTTTCTTCAGAGAAAGGTACCTCCTTTGACGGTCCCTTTCCGCTGGGATCTCACTCACAGGGATCTTTCATGTAGGTCATTTTTGGCCACAGTGTCTTGGTTTTCCATGCCTGAAATGCTCTCATGGGCTTTTCAGCCAGATCTGAATGCCTTAAGGGCTGATTCTGAGACCAGAGTGCTGTTGAGGGCATTTGTCATTCTATGAGTCTGCTGCGTGGCCTGCTTCCCATGTTGGATCGTTCTCTCTTTTTAATTCTATCAATTATTATTAGCAAACACTTGGTCTTATTTATGTGATCCCTTTGACACTTAATCCTATCTTTATGATCAATTATGAACTTAAACTAACCACATTAACTAGTAAGATGGAATTGGTACTTGCCAACTTAATGGGATTTGGAGTCCCATGGCAAATTTTCAGCTTTAACGTTGGGGGTAAGTCTGAGGGAACATGTGCCGAACTGTATGTCTCCTCCTGATCTTATTCCCACTCTTTTTTTTTTCTTTTTTTTTGACAGGCAGAGTGGACAGTGAGAGAGAGAGACAGAGAGAAAGGTCTTCCTTTGCCGTTGGTTCACCCTCCAATGGCCGCCGCGGCCGGCGCGCTGCGGCTGACGCACTGTGCTGATCCGATGGCAGGAGCCAGGTACTTATCCTGGTCTCCCATGGGGTGCAGGGCCCAAGCACTTGGGCCATCCTCCACTGCACTCCCTGGCCACAGCAGAGAGCTGGCCTGGAAGAGGGGCAACCGGGACAGAATCCGGCGCCCCGACAGGGACTAGAACCCGGTGTACCGGTGCCACAAGGCGGAGGATTAGCCTAGTGAGCTGCAGCGCCGGCCCCCACTCTTATTTTTAACAGAGATCAATTTTCAATTGGATTTAATGTGTTAAGCAAAGAGTTCAACCAATGGTAATACGCAGAAAAAGAAAATACTAAAGAGTAACCCCCAGGTTCTGAGCACAAAACTGCATGCACCACAGGGAGCCAGCACAGGTAAAACCAGATACAGCCCATCGGGGCCAAAGCCTCGAAAGAGAAGCACTAAGCAGCTAGCCTGAACATGAGCAGGCCAGGCCTGAGCTCTCCCCGTCCATCACAGCTACAATGGAGAAGGGCAGAGGGCATCTGGCTCGGCTCTAACCGGAAGCTGCTCAGCACAGCAGAAAGGGTACAAGCATAAGCCTCCCTTCCCGGCCTCCCACGGCAAAGCCCTCACCTGGCAGAGGCAACAGCCCAACACTGCTCATCACAGTGTGGCTCCAGAGCAGATCCGAGCCCAGAAGGGCCCTGTGAGTTTGGCACAAAAAGGAAGCTTCACAAAGCAGCACAAGCAGAGGGTGGGAAGGCCAGGGCCTGAGCCAGCGGTGACCACTGCTTGCAATCAGCAACACCACAACTATGGGGTCGGAAAACGCCCAGCTGTTGCTTTCACCAGTCAGGGGTTGAACCAGACTGAACCGCCGAGACCACGAGCCTTGGGCAAGGGACTTGACCTCCTGGGGTCTCAGACGGCAACAGCCCCCGTCTTCAAGGCAGGCTGGAAGGCTACCACCACCCACCAGCCATCCACGTGAACAAAAGGACCACAGCACAGCAGCACAGGCAGCACCCCGTGCACTGACAACACGCCGGGCACTGTCTACACTGTCCACACTTAAAACTCACTTCAGTCTCACGATAACCCCTCCACAGCAGGTGAGACTTTGGAAAACGCAGGACAGGATGGGAACTAGAGAAGCTGCAGGGGACGGCTCCCCTTCACAGGTGTCCCAGGGACAACAGCAACGGGGGAAGCTGTAGCGAGAGGAAGGTGTGGGGCTCCGTGACCACCTGTGCCCTGGGCTGAGGGCTTCATTGTGCCAACTCTGCACTCATCTCCAGGGCCTTCAAGGTCTTTGGCTGCAGGTGGGAACCTGCCTCCTCCATCTGACTTTCACTGTCACACTGGACGTATTCCAACAGTCTCTGTGCCTGATCAGCAGGTGTCCAGGGAATGAGTGACTCAACAGGACAATCAGCAGAAGCAGGGCGGCCCGGTGCCAGGACTGCCTAGGTGGACCTCAGGGTTCCGAGCGTGCCACCCCCCTCCCCCAGCAGAGGGCCATCTGGAGCTCCTGTGCTCCCAGCCACCTGCAGGGGCTCCCACCTGCAGTCTCCCTCAGCAGACAGGGCGCGCGGGCACCTCTCTATTTCCAGGGCCCGATGGGTGGCCACATCAGGCTGGAGCTGGTGTCACCGGCAGATACTGAACGGCTGGCACGCCGCTCACTGGGCTAACCAGACTGAAATCCCCCTTCAGTTGTTAAGAGGATACCAAGACTTGTAGACACCAGTATCTAGGACTGAAACCGACCAGAAAGAGCTATGTGTCAGTGACAATCTGTCCAATCAGGACAGCTCCCTGGGGGCAGAGGTGGCCAATCACGGCGTCCCCCTCTGCATTCCGACCTTTCGCTCTCCAGTTCCCTGTCCTTTCCTTCTCACGCCGGCAGCTACGCAGTGGCCGAGGCTCTCGTCCCTCCTGCCTCCCCCTTTTTCACCCCTCCGGTCCTTCCACCCACTGTGGCCAGGGGACACTTCCTAAAATACCACTACTCTGCCAGCCTCCTCAAATTTCCACTGAGCCTGTCAAAAATGTCACCGGCTCCATTCTGTCCTGGACTGAGTGCAAACCCAGGTGCCATGCGACTCCCACCCCAGGCTAAGGCAGCTCCCAACTCACGGGCTGACCGTGGCCCTCCCCCTGGCTTCTGTGGGATGCATCTCCTTGTCTGTTCCCCACCCCACCCTCTCTCCTGGGCAAGGTCTTGGGCAGCTTTATGTGCAGCCCCCAAGCTGCCTGGGGACTAGGGGGGTTCCAGGGCTTCCTGGAGGAGGTGGACATGAGCCATGTCTGTGCACAGGTGGCCCTCCCTACATCTTTTCTTGGTCCACTTCCTTCCTGCTGCACTTGACTTTTTGGACACAGGTGGCCTCCGGCTTCCATCGATGTCCCTCACTCTGTGGGATGCAGGATGTGTCAACTAACAAACAGCGCCGCCATCCTCCGTGTGCCAGGCATTTCATCTCTTTCCTGGTGCCCCTGTAAAGGCCAGCCTCACGCCACAGATCAGGAAACACGCTGAGAGAGATTAGGAGCCTCCCCTGAGATCACCTGCTAAGTGGCAAACAGGACTCAACCCAGAGTGCACAGCTCCAAAGCCCACCCCCCGGAGCACCCGGCAAGCCCACCTCTCCTCTCATCTCTCCCCCGTTCACTCATTCGTCTGCTTTTACAAGGTCCTGACCACATGCCAGGCGGCCAGTGCAGGTACACAGCAGCTAGCAGGAGCCAGACAAGGCCTGCCCTCGTGGAGTTGGGACAGTCCTCAGTCTTGTCCCAAGCCTGGAAGAGGCGAAGACCCCTCCAACCACAGGGGTCTCCATCAGCACAGACACGGCATCTGCACCGGGAACCAGTCGTCTGTGAGGAGTAAGGAAGTTCTCCTCTCACCGCACGGCCCAAAGCCATGCAAACCTCCAAGCAGCCACCAGCAGGTGGTGAAAGTGGAGGAAAAAGGCCTAGGTCAGGAGTCAGAACACCGCATTCCTCTGCTTGGTAGCTATGGAGACACTAACCACATGGTGCTCGGCACCCTCCTGTAACATGGAGCTCGGAGTAATAACCATCTACCTAGCGATGTGCCAGCCGCTCTGGGAGCACCTGGCATGTGCCATCTCACTTCACCCTAGCAACCTCATGAGAAGGCTCGGTCAGGCTCCTCATCTGCCCTCTTACACTCCGCTGCCCCTCCTAAGGTTGAACCTTCCCAGCTGGGTCACTACAAGGAGGATTCAGTGGGCTAAAGCTTCTAACAGAATGCATGGCACATGGCTAGTGCCCCACAAACCCATAAACCTTATCTCCAAGTCCTTACACTGAAGCGTTAACCTATAAAAGCCTAGTCTGGGGGCCAGCACTGTGGCGTAGCAGGTTAAAGCCACCACCTGCAGTGCTGGCATCCCGTATGGGTGCCGGTTCTGGTCCTGCTCCACTTCTGATCCAGCTCTCTGCTGTGGCCTGGGAAAGTAGAAGATGACCCAAGTCCTTGGGCCCCTGCACCTGCGTGGGAGACCTGGAAGAAGCTCCTGGCTCCTGGCTTCATATCAGCACAGCTCTGGCTGTTGCGGCCTCTGCCTCTGCCTCTCTGTAACTCTTTCAAATAAAGAAATAAATTAAAAAAAAAAAAAAAAGTCTAGTGTGAAATGGCACTGCTCCAGGTGGTGGCACCTTCGGGCTTCTACACCCCACCCTTCCTGGTGGGTCAGCTGCAAAAGCAGGACAAGATCCTGTACTTAGGGCCCTGTGCTCAGTGCCTGAGAAACAGACGGAACGTCCCACACGGAGTCAGGCAGACCCGATCGGAGTCCCAGCCCTGCCATTCACTCCGCTCGTTCAGCCTCCTGAGCTTCCGGTTCCTTGTAAGCAACAGGGGCTGAGCCATGACCTAAGTCCCATTTCTGGATCAAAGTGGAGTCTCAGTCAATGCTAGCCACCCAGGTCAAAGGGCTGGACTTCCACAGCACCCCAAGGCCACCTTCAAGGTGGGAGAGTGCTTCCGTGTGCAGAGGAACGGGTGGCCTGCAGTCACTGCCACAGCCGGGGGGGGGGCACAGAGCAGGCACACCCCAAAGGCCCGGCTCTTCAGTCAGCATGCTTGTGGGTTTACTAAACAGTAACCTGTATGTAACAGAGACGCCCTGTGAGAGGGGGCTAAGAGTGCATCCTCCCCGTGAGCGCCAGAGCAGACACTTCACACACACACCCCCCTCGAGCCTCAGATACCCCCTTGCTGCCTCTGTATGTACCCAACAGGCCACCTGGGAAGCAGGATTCCGAGAGGTAAGGGTTATCTGCCTTGCCTACTTCCCTGTGCTAACCCACCCTCCACTGTGCTCTCCTACCGCCCCAGACAATGTAAAAGTATAGGCCTATAAACGTGAATATCTGTTTTCAAAGTCACAGCTTATCAGCATCAGCTCCTTAACCCCAAGCACTGATTGTTACTTTTTGCAAGCACTGCCCCAAAGAGGCTCTCTGGGTTGAAGTGCACAGGGCTGTGTCCCCTCCCCCTCCGGAGTGGGAGCTGAACTAGCTATCCTCCCACCCCAGAAGACCAGGCCCCACCCCTCACAGTCAACCCTACTGCTTTACCTGGAACAACATGAGGGCCTTCTCCACGGCTCCCGGCAGGCAAAACCACCCGGAAGCTGGAGCAACAAACACGAGGCGGCCTCCCCAGGTCCCTGCGCTGCCCCTGCCCCGCCGTCCAGCACCCGGGACTCTAAATGGGGCTCTGGAAGGCGGAAAGCACTTACATAGGGGTACCGCTACTATCTGCAGAGGGAACCCAAATAATGCCGCTGGCCTACTGGGGAGAAAAGTGATGCCAACGAAAATCTTGCAACTCCAAAGCCAAATGCACGTCCAAGCCTCACGCTGTTGCCTCCCCACGGCTAACAGATGCAGCTATCTGCATTTCAACCTGCTGAAGGGGCCGGTGCTGGGGCACAGCAGGCTGAGTTTGAGTCCCTGCTGCTCTGCTTCCAATCCAGCTCCCTACCAATGCTCCTGATGGGGATGGCCGAGGTGCCTGAGCCCTGCCACCACGTGGGAGACCAGGACGGAGCCAGCCCTGGTTACTGCAGCCATTTGGGGAGCGAACCAGTGGATGGACGATCTCCATCCGTCTTTCTCTCTATTATTCTGTCTTTCAAATAAATATTTTTTAAAAACTTACTGTAAGACACCACAGTGATCACTTCTCTTACCTATGATGCAGCCGCACACGCCACCTCTTTTGTCTGAGCCCAACAGTCTATGCCAGCTCATCAGAGTATTCAAACAGGAGATAAACTTGACAAATATGTAGTCAGAAATTACTTACAAGCCTAGGGGATACCAGATACAAAGTTACTGACAGGACAGGTATGAAGTCCCAGTGGCTAAGTTCATGGCCGTAGACATATCCCCAAAGCCTTCCCGCCTTCAGTGCCAGACGCTGTTCTACGCCCTAGGGATACAGCCCTGCCCTTGGCACTCAGCGCTGAGAAACCCCTGCTCGTGATGCTGGCATCCCATGGTGCAGCACTGGTTCTAGCCCAGCTGCTCAGCTTCCGATCCAGCTCCCTGCTAACACACCTGGCAGAGCAGCAGAGCACGACACAAGCACCTGGGCCCCTGCCACGCACGTGGGACATCCAGATTGAGCACCTGGCTCCTGGCTTTGGCCTGTTGCAGCCATTTGGAGAGCAAACCAGTGGATGGAAGATCTCTCTCTGTCCTCCCTCTAACAAATGTTTTTAAAAATTCATATCCACCGGCCAGCACTGCAGCTCACTAGGCTAATCCTCTGCCTGTGGTACCGGCACCCCAGGTTCTAGTCCTGGTTGGGGCGCTGGTTCTGTCCCAGTTGCTCCTCTTCCAGTCCAGCTCTCTGCTGTGGCCCAAGAGGGCAGTGGAGGATGACCCAAGTGCTTGGGCCCTGCACCCGCATGGGAGACCAGGAGAAGCACCTGGCTCCTGGCTTCAGATCAGTGCAGCACCGGCCGTAGCGGCCATTTGGGGGGTGAACCAACGGAAGGAAGACCTTTCTCTCTCTCTCTCTCACTGTCTAACTCTGCCTGTCAAAAAAAAAAATTATGTCCACCAAGAGCTCATGTCCTGGCCAGTACTAAACAAGCCCGCATACCACACCACCCCTTCACTACCATAGACTCCTGAAGGGTACAGCATGTGACTGGACCACAACGCTCCTCTTCCTTCGCCACTCAAGAATCCCATCAGCATCACGCGAGACTGGTGCAATGGGGGGGAGGGGGGGGTTTTGCCAGATGCACTTCCCCCACAGAGCAGCCCTCCCACAGCCTACTTCACCTCCTGAGCCTTGCCTTCACCTGTGCAGAACGGGGCCAGCGACCCACATGGGCTAAGCCTGGACAGGTGACGCACACAGCAGTGAGTGGCAGACAGGCCATTTTTCCCAGCCCTTCCGTGGTTTCGGACTGCTCAAGTGACAGCAGAGAACGGGGCTCTGGAGAGGCCCTGGGAGTCCCTGCCGCCCTGTGCACTGAGCCCCACCTGGCCACTCCACCCATCCTGCCCTGTGCCTGCCCTGAGAGCACACTTTCAAAACTGAGTGCAAAGCACTCACCCAGAACTGTGCTGCACAAGTCCTCCACCCAGGCCTGGAGCCGGTCCCACCCCTCAAACAGCCAGCTTTCAGCCAAAGCTAATGGCCCCAAAAGCATTAAGAAAGACACAGCCCACGTTTCCAATCAATACACAGGAAAACACCAAGACAAAACTCGGTCGCCCTAGCTAGCAGCAACCCAGCACCATGAAACAAGGGACCAGGATCCTCCAAGCCCTCTGAGGCCCAAAGTCCACAGACACACACAGGCCTGTGCTGGATGGGAAGCGCCCACACCTGGCCAGGTGCAGCGGGCAGGGGTCCTCGCCCTTCAACCCAGGCGCCCCGCCTGCCCTGCAGAAGGTTCCAAAGCCGACAAGGGGCAGGCTTAACTGTGGGGGCCTCTCTGAAACCGCAGGCTCCTCCAAATGCCAGGACACACAGCCCCGGCGGGCCGGCTCACCTGATCCGACAAGCCTCCATAGTCCGCAGTTCCAACCCTCACCAGCTGACAGTTCAGGGGGAACGGGAGGCTGCGCCTGCTGGGATGCATCGTGTCCAGGCCATGTGTGGGGCGCAGGCCGGGCGGCACCCCAGGGCTGGGCCGGCCTCACAAGGGCGATTGTGCGTTCACCCCGCCCTGTCGGCTCCCCCTCGCCCGACGCTGAGCCCACTCGGCCCCGCACGCTCGCCCGGCGGCACGGGCCCTGACCCGCCTTCCGGGCACACGGGTGCCCCTTTCCCCCGCTCGCTCAGGAGGCCTCCCCCAGACGAGGCTACCCTCAGGGCTGAGAGGGCTCGGCACCAGGACCACCCCTCCCCGGCCCGGGGGCGCCCCAGGTACAGGGCGGGGACGCCGGGGTCGCCGGCAGGGCAGGGAGCAGGGCCCGGGCCGGAGGTCAGGCCGGGGCCGGGGCCGCAGCGGCAGGCGCAGGCTGCGCTGAGAAGTCGGGGGATGTGCGGGTCGGGGGCGAAGAGACCCCGGAAGAGAAGATTCGGGCAGGGTCCGTGGAGGAGGAGTCGGCGGGGTCCAGACCGAGGCCACAGAGTTTGGGGGGAGGGGGCCTAGCCTGGGAGCCACGGCGGCCTGGCCAGGCCCGGGCCGCGGGCACCTGGACCAGGAGGACGGGGGCACGCCTAGGTGACCGCAGGTGGTGCCCGGCCGGGTCCCGGGGAACGGAGGGTCTCGCCCGGGCTCTGGGGGTTAGCCGGGCCTAGGCGCAGAGGGGGGCTCCAGCCTGCGTCCAGGCGGGGCGGGAGGGGGCGACGGGGTCATCGCCCCGCCTGGCCCCCCGCGCCCTCGGCCCCTCCCGAGCGCCGAGGGGTGGGGTCCACCTAGGGTCCGGGACCCCGCCCCTCCCCCACCCCGGGAACCCATCCTCCTTCGGGCCAGGGGCTGGCGGGGGGAGGGGCGCGCGAGCTCCGGGAGGCGGGGGAGGCGGGCGGGGGTATGCGTGTGCGTGGGGGGGTCTTTACCATGGCGGCGGCGGCGGCGGTCCCGGTCCCGGCGTCTGTGGCTCTCCCCCCCGCAGCAGGGCCCTGCGCTTCCACTTCCCCGGGTGCCCAGGAGTGAACATCCGGGTCAGCGCCCCCCTCCCCCCGCGCCGGGCCGCCGCCACCTTCCTTCCCCGCCCCGGCCGGGCCCGGGCCCGCCCCCCACGCCGCCAGCGCCCGGCCAATGAGCGCGCGGGGCCGCGGCGATCGCCAAGTATGGAGCGCGGCGCGGGGGGCGGGGCTCCGGATAGGGACGCGGGGGCGGGGCCCGGCGCGGGCGGGGCGCGGCGGCCGGGGGCTTCCGGGGGCTTCTCCCCGCTCGCGCGCCGGGCCGCGGGCTCTGAGGCTGCAGGAGCAGCCGCGGCGCTGGAGGGGCCGTGCCCACAGACGCGCACCGGCTGGGGGTGCGGAGGGCGCCGCGTGGGCCCCACCCGGCGCGCGCGCGGGGTCCTGCGGCGGACCCGGGCCTGGGGGGCTCGGCGCCTGCCGCGTGCGGTGGGACCCTGCGCCTGAGCCTGGGTCTAGCGGTACCGCTCCCCGGGCCGTCCCGTCTCTTGAGCACCTCCTGTCATGCCAGGCCTCGCTTTAGCACCGCGAGGTGACAGGTGAATAGAAGACCCTGCCCCCCTGGCTACCTGTGACAGGTTGGTCGTGCACCGCACAGGTAAAGAGATGAGCACACTGGACTCCGCAAACGGTGGGACTCGGGATGCAGCCCGTTGGTCCAGGGGGAGCTGCGAAGTGGCTCAGGGCCTCTGCCTCTCTGTCTGCAGATACCTGCTGTCGGCCCAGGAGGTGGGAGACCGGGGGTGCCGGGCCTGCTGGCAGCATCCGCCCTGCCTGGCTTGCTCTCTCTGGCTGGAATTAGGTAGTAACCGGTGGGCCATTGACAAGCATTGTTGCTGTGAACCAGGCCCTGTCCAAGGCCCGCTCTGCACACAACCGGTGGCCAAGTAAAAGCTTGCCCAGGTAACCTGTGGCACACAACGCGGCAGGTCAGCCCCATGAGAGTGTCACAGACCTGTAGGACAGGATCAGAGACGGGCGTGCCCCTAGGAACTCTCGCTGAGTAAATATTTATTGGCTCCCAGCTCCGTGCCAGGCTCTGAGAAGCCGTGAGCAAAATAGCCAGTGTTGGCCGGGAGAGAGTCAACTGCCAACATCAATGTTCAAAAAGTTGGTGGGGAAGATGGAATTTAAAGATGACTTTGGGGCTGGCGTTCTGGCCCCGTGGGTTAAGCCGCTGTTTGAGATGCCTGCACAGCCCTCGGCGTGCCTGGTTTGAGTCTTGGCTGCTCCGCTCCGGATCCAGCTTCCTGCCGATTCCTCCTGGGAAGCCCCAAATGATGACCCGAGTGCCTGGGCCCCTGCCGCCCACGTGGGAGACCCAGAGGGAGAGATGGACTCCTGGGCTCAGCCTGGCCGAGCCCTGCCTGTTGTGGGCATTTGGAGAATGAACCGTTGGATGGAAGATCTGTTTATCTTGCTTTACCTTTCAAGTTGATTAAAAAAAAAAAAGTGTTTGATGAGAAAGATAAGCTTTTAGGGGGTGGTGTTTGGTTCGGCAGTGCCTGCATCCCATACTGGAGTGCCTGGGATCCAGTCCCAACTCTGCTTTCCATCCAGCTTCCTCCTGGATGTTCCCTGTGGGAATCTGGGCTCCCAGCCCCAGCCCCAACCGTGGCAGTTGCAGGCATTTGGGAGTGAACTAGCAGGCGGATGAAAGAGGATTTCTTGCTCTTGTACTCTCACTTTGCCTTTCAAAGAAACTTTTTTTTTTAAAGATCTGTTTGAAAGGCAGAGTTACAGAGAGAGAGAGAGAGGTCTTCCATCCACAGGTTCACTCCCCAAATGGCCGCAATGGCTGGAGCTACGCTGATCCAAAGCTGGGAGCCAGGAGCTTCTTCCAGGTCTCCCACATGGGTGCAGGTGCCCAAGCACTTGGGCCATCTTTTACTGCTTTCCCAGGCCACAGCAGAGAGCTGGATGGGAAGTGGAGCAGCCAGGACTTGAACTGGCACCCATATGGGATGCCAGCACTGCAGGTGGCAGCTTTACCCAAATAAACTTTTTTTTTGCTATTTTGCCTTAAAAAGGTAAGTGTATAATGCATGCATAGCTTTTTGGTAATAGGCGCTCTCCATGAATTGAGCAGGCCTCTCACAGTGTTGGGAGAGGTGTGAAGAAGAGCGAGAGGGAGGGGGCGTGCAGCAGGCTAGCAAAGCGTAGCAGCGATTCGGTGGGTGCTCAGGGAACTTGACTCTGCGAGTAACATCTCACCAGACAGCGGGAGAGGAGGAGCGAGCGAGCCCGCGGGCAGCACAGGCACAGGGAACAGCAAGGACAGGGATTCTGCCTTTCGATTGCGACTTGGCTGCATGTTCAGGGAAGCAAGAGGCCAACGGGGCTGACCTGGGTTGAGTTTGAGTGTGTGCAGTGCAGTGACGTGGTCTGACCTGGGCTCTAAAGTCATCCTGAGGGCGGCCGGCACTGTGGTACAGCAGGTAAAGCTTCCGCTTGCAGTGCCGGCATTCCATATGGACACCGGTTCGCGTCTCAGCTGCTCCACCTCCTAGCCAGCTCACTGCTAATGCACCTGGGAAAGCAGCAGAAGATGGCCCAAGTGCGTGGACTCCTGTACCAGCGTGGGAGACCTGGAAGAACTTCCAGCTTGGCCCAGCCCCGGCCATTGCAGCCATTTGGGGAGTGAACCAGCAGATGGAAGACCTCTCGCTCTCTGTCTCTCCTACTCTTTCAATAAGTAAATCTTAAAATACAAAACTCACTGATGCAGCCATGGTGAAGAGACCCCTTGGGATGCCCACATCCCGTACCAGAGAACCTGCATTCCAGTCCCAGCTCTGCTGCTAATCCCAGCTTCCTGCTGTGCACACCCTGGCAGGCAGCAGGTGACAGCTGGAGCACTTAGGTCCCTGCCACCCACATGCGAGACCAGGCATGAGTCTGGGCTTCTAGCTTTGGCCTACTGCTGTGGGCATTGGGCAGTGAAAGAGCAAATGGAAGATAATTCTTCCTCCACCCCCTGCCTTTCAAATAAATTAAAAATAATAATTAAAAAAAAATAAAAAGCAGTGATGGGGCTGGCATTGTGGCATAGCAGATAAAGTCACTGCCTATGACACTGGCATCAAGTCCTGGCTTCTCCACTTCCAATCCAACTCCCTGCTAACAGCCTAGGAAAAGCAGCAGAAGATGACCTGAGTGTTTGAGGCCCTGCCACCCACTTGGGAGAACAGGAAGAAGCTCCTGGCTTCTGGCTTCGGATTGGTCCAGCCCCAGCCTCATGGCCACCTAGGGAGCAAACCAGAAGACGGAAGGTTTCTCTCTCCTTCCCTTCTTCCATCTCTCTCTTTCAAAAATAAATAAATCTTAAAAAAAAGAAAGGCACCGAGTATGATATTAAAACTGTTAGCTTGATCAATAGTGGGAGGATTTGCCATTTTAAAATTATTTAAAAGGCAAAGTGACAGAGGCGGGCACCAACATCCCATATGGGTGTCGGTTTGTGTCCTGACTGCTCCTCTTCCTATCCAGCTCTCTGCCTGTGGCCTGGGATGATGGTCCAAGTGCTTGGGCCCTTGCACCCATGTGGGAGGCCAGGAAGTAGCTCCTTGCTCCTGGCTTCGGGTCGGCCCAGCTCCAGATGTTGCAGGCACTTGGGGAATGAACCAACAGATGGACGACCTCTGTCTCCCTCTAATTCTGTCTCTCAAATAAAAAAATAAGTTTTTTTTTGTTTTTTTTTTTTTTTTTTTTTTTAAGAAAAGCAGAATGACATAGGGAGAAAGGAAGAGTGAGAGAGTGAAAGAGATCTTCAATGGCCACAACAGTCAGGCCTGGGCCAGGCCCAAGCCAGGAGTCAGGAACTCCATCCAGGTCTCCCACATGGCTGGTGGGGGTCCGTGTACTTGGGCATCTTCCACTGCTTACCTGGGTACATTAGCAGGGAGCTGAATTGGAAACAGAGCAGCCGGAAGTCACTGACAATGGGATGTCAGCATTGCCGGTGAAGGCTTAACCACAATGCCCACCCCAAGTTGCCTTGTATTGCATTGGGCAAGTTTGCAGCAGAAACAGGGTTTTCTGGGGCGGGGGGGGGGGGGGGCAGTAGGAATCAATTGGGTGCAAATTCTGTTTGAGATGCTAATGGACAAGGAAACTGAAGTTTGGAGTTAAAAGTGAGAACTGGTGACAGACTTACAAGAATGCCAGCTAGTAAATGGTATTTAAAAACACGAGTTAGCTGGCTGAACTTACTCAGGGGTGAGCGTAGAGAAGATAAAGAGGAACCAGCAAGAAGCTGAGAAGGACTTACTGGAAGCAGGAAGGGGAAGAGATGGTGGTGTCCCCCAGGGGTTAAGAGCAGGAGGGAAAGTTAGGAAAAGGGTGCATTTTTATCTCTGGCGAAATCTACACCCTGACACCCTCCTAGGCTCTAGCCCCCACCGCCATTGCTGGAAGCCAGGGGCCACAGGGCCCAACCACCGGTGCCAAGCTCCACCCCCCCCCACAATGGGATTCGCTGCTCCTGCTTCCTGCCCACCCTCCAGCAAGGTTTTAAAAGGACCTGTTCCTGAACACATGGCCCTCTCTCACTCCCCTCTCTCCTCTCTCTCTCTTATTCTCTCTTTTTCCTTCCTCGCCCCTTCCCTTCGGCCTGCTGGGTTTTCTCCAATAAACCCTTACTCTGGTGTTTGGTGTGTTTTGTGGCGATCTTACAGGAAAAGTTTTCTAAGTAGGTGACACTTGAACCAGCCACTGGAAGAATATGAGACTGAAAGGAGGTGTTGGGCCCGGCATTGTGGCACAGCGGGTTAGGTCATCGTCTGTGACACTGGTCTCCCATACCAGAGCGCTAGTGGGAGTCCCAGCTGCGCCATTTCTCATTCAGCACGCAGTGAATGGGCCTGGGAGGGAGTTCCAAGGCTCCTGCCTTCAGCCTGGTCCAGCCCTGGGCCGTTGTAACCATTTGGGGAGTGAACCAGCAGACTCTCTCTCAGCTTCCCCACTCTCAACCTGTCACATAAATAAATCAGTCTTAAAGAACAAAAAAGCTCTGTGGTTCAAAGTGCATTAACTCAGCTTTCTCACATCACTGTAACCCTTTGAGGCCAGTACCATTATTCCGTTTCACAGTTGAAAGGACTAAGGCACAGAGGGATTAAGAAACTTGCCCAAGATTGTGTAACTGATGAGCACAAAGCTAGGCAGTCTGGGCTGACAGCCCGCACTTCCCTCCCTCCTCAAACCCTGTGCAGGAAGGCCGGCACTGTGGCACAGCAGGTTAAAGCCCTGGTCTGAAGCGCCGGCATCCTATGTGAGTGCTGGTTCGAGTCCCAGCTGCTCCACTTCCCATCCAGCTCTCTGCTATGGCCTGGGCCTTGGGCCCCTGCATCTATGTGGGAGACCTGGAAGAAGCTCCTGGCTCCTGGTTTTGGATCAGCACAGCTCCGGCCATTCCTGCCAATTGGAGGAGTGAAACAGCAGATGGAGTCCTCTCTCTCTCTCTTTTTTTTTTTTTTTAATTTTCTGGACAGAGTGGACAGTGAGAGAGACAGAGAGAAAGGTCTTCCTTTTTCTGTTGGTTCACCCCCCAATGGCCGCTGCAGCTGGCTTGCTGCCACCAGCGCACCACGCTGATCCGAAGCCAGGAGCCAGGTGCTTCTCCTGGTCTCCCATGGGGTGCAGGGCCCAAGCACTTGGGCCATCCTCCACTGCCCTCCTGGGCCACAGCAGAGAGCTGGCCTGGAAGAGGGGCAACGGGGACATAATCCGGCACCCCAACGGGGACTAGAACCCGGTGTGCCAGCACCACAGGCAGAGGATTAGCCTAGTGAGCTGCGGCACTGGCCTCTCCCTCTCTTTCTCTTTCTCTCTCCTCTCTCTGTGTAACTCTGACTTGCAAATGAATAAATAAATCTTAAAAAAAAAAAAAAAAAAAACCCTGTGCAGCTTAAGTTGTAATCAGAAGTCGGGGCTGCCCTGCCCCCCTTCTATCCCTGGACCCGTCTCTGCTCGCTTTGTGCACTTGCTACTTTCTTCCTCTACCCACTGGCATCCTCGGCTTGCTGACAGCCCGGTTCCCTCCGCATTCCCACCGATGTTGCTAGGAGGAGGGGCTTGCATTCTGGCGTGGCCCCTGTCCGTCCTTTACTGTGCATCAGCTTCTGTTAACTTACAGATTCTTCTTCACATTCTCCAGTCGCAACCTGATTGGCCACTCCTCTTTGAATGACAGTAGTTTATTGGAAGGTCTCTTGGTCAGAGCCCACCCCTGGACGCAGCCAGTGTTGCTGAGAGCCTGGAGGCTGTGACGCTCGTTGTGGGTAGGCCAGCAAGCACCACAGATATGGTCAGTGTTCTGCCCCCTTGAAGTTCCTGGTGTCATCTCACCCCACCTGCCGCCCCTCCCTTTGACCTCAGGAACCGACCTTCACCTCCCGAACACCCGTCTTTATGACCTCACCACCCATAAACGTAATCCATCAGAAATCACTGATTTCTCATTTGTTGATTTCCGCCCCCAATCAGTGAACTCCCTTCCCCTCTTCCCAGGTGCTCTCTCCATGGTCTCACCTTGGATTTGTTCTCGCTGGTAGTTTTTGCACCATCGGAATGCACACCCAGAGATCTCAAATCTGACTCCCACAAGCATTTCCTCAACCTAATCGAGACCTGCAAACATTTGCAAGCTGATTTTCCCTCGCAGGCTCACATCCTTCCTTATCCAACTAATGAATGGTAGACAGACTTAGTTCCTACAAACGCTCATGACCCCTTCATCTCCCGACCCGTGTTTTTTTCTGTGTCCCCGCCCTAGTGAAGCCCAGGCATTCCCCTACTCTCTGCCCGGGTCAGAGCAGCTGATCACTGCTAGAAATCGAAGCGATTGCTGTCACTTAAAGTTGGTGTCCACGAATTTCAACCAAGCCCTCCATCCTGCCTCCGGGCCCCCCCCCCCGCCCCGCCCTCTGCTGTGCGTGTCCTGCCTTCTCCTCTCCAGAATGTTTTGTCCTCTGCATCCCTCCCTCAAAGCACCTGACCTGCCTCCATACAGCCACCCAGACTCGAGCCCTGACATCTGCCGGTTACCTCTGCACCTTTCCCCCATTCTCTGAGGATTTGTGTTCCCATCAGAGCTACCCCTCCGCTTATGCTCTGGATCCTTCTCTCCTAGTCACCAATTTCTTCCTCTTTGCACATCATTCCCAACAGCTTCAGAAAGCATGGCCCAGGGACAGGCATTTGGCACAGTGGTTAAAGTCCCTGCTTGGAACACCAGTATCCCAGAGTACCTGGTTTGAGTCCCCGCTACTCTGCTTCTGATCCAGCTTCCTGCTGATGCGCACCCTGGAAGGAGCAGGTGATGGCTCAGGTTCCTGCCTAGTTCCTGCCACCCACTGGGAGACCTGGATTGTGTTCCTGGATCCCAACTTTGGCCGCAGCCCTGTCCCAGCTATTATGGGAATTTGGGGAGTGACCAGCAAATGAGAGCACACTCTGTGTGTGTGTGTTTGTGTGTGTGTGTGTATATATATATATACATCTGCCTCTCAAATGAATATTTTTATTTATATATATATATCAAATGAATAAATATTTTATTTATATATATCAAATGAATAAATATTTTTATTTTTATATATATATATATATCTGCCTCTCAAATGAATAAATATTTTTAAAATCCTGGGGTCGCTGTGGATCTTCAGCATGTAGAATAAGTGCTCACTGAAGATATGTAAAATGAAAATAAGAGTATCAGCATCGTAGGATTACTGTGTGATAAATGGACCAAGGATCAATAAGCTATAATGAGGTTGTGGATTTTTTTAATCTATTTGAAAGTCAGAGTTACAAAGAGAGAGGGCTCTTCCATCCGCTGGTTCACTCCCCAAATGGCTGCAATGGCCAGGACTGGGCCAGACCAGAACAAGGATCTTCTTCCAGATCTCCCACGTGGGTGCAAGGGTCCAAGTACTTGGGCCATCCTCTGCTGCTTTCCCAGGCACATTAGCAGGGAGCTGGACCAGAAGTGGAGCAGCCAGGACTCAAACTGGTGCCCAAATGGGATGCTGGTGCCACAGGTGGCAGGTTTACTCACTACAAAACAATGCCAGCCCCAGTGCGGTTTTTTGTTTGTTTGTTTGTTTGTTTGGACAGGCAGAGTTAGACGGTGAGAGAGAGAGATAGGGAGAAAGGTCTTCCTTCCGTTGGTTCAGCCCCCAAATGGCCACCACGGCTGGCGCTGCGCTAATCCGAAGCCAGGAGCCAGGTGCTTCCTCCTGGCTTCCCATGCGGGTGCAGGGCCCAAGCACTTGGGCCATCCTCCACTGCACTCCCGGGCCACAGCAGAGAGCTAGACTGGAAGAGGAGCGACCAGGACAGAATCCAGTGCCCCAACCAGGACTAGAACCTGGGGTGCCGGCGCCAGAGGCGGAGGATTAGCCTAGTGAGCCTCGGTGCGCAGTATTTTTTAACAAGCGCCTTACTGTGTACTGATCACCTGTCAGGGATTGTCTCATAGACTGCTCCCAACAAATCGCTGAGCCTATCTCATTGCCAGTTGCTAGAGGAGAGAAGTGGTGGCACCACTGAAATGAAATGCCGGATAGCAAGTGGCCGAATTTGTCCTCACTTTGGTCTTAGGCTGTTCAGAACCTCCGGACTGAGATCCTATGTAGGAAAGTGCTGGTAGATTGCTAAAGACGAGGCTGCTGCCTCCTTCCGCGTGGATGGCTGCTGACCTCGGCAGGTGCCGGCAGGAGTTCCTGACCTGTGGCGGATGGGAAGGAAGCCGTGAGCCATAGGAGAGCATCCCCAGAGGAAAGCAGCAGCAACCTGAGGCTCTTCCCCAGCTAGCGCAGGACGCATTAAAGCAGAGGTTACCCGGAAGCCGCCAACACGGTTTCCATCCTTCCTCCATCAATTAAGTCCCCGCAGCTGGAACTGTTGGCTTAATAAATGCACAGCTGTCCCAGGGGGCCTGGGGATGGCTGAGCGTCTAAATCACCTGCGATTTAACAGACCTGAGCCTGCTTCCTGAGTGGGGGATCTTCTCGAATTACTAAAGTGGTTTTAGATGTGTGATTGTTTCTTTGGAGATAACAGGAGAACCCTAAACTGAACCATGGTTAAGCCCTCGCTACACTGAATTCCACAGACAACCGTATTTCCTGACCATTCTAACTCTGTATTGAAATGTCAACTAAAGCTTCAACGGGATTCGGTTCAAGAGCCTTTGTTGCCAGGAGTTCCAGGAAGGAAGGAACATCTCGTGGTAAATTTTATCTTCTCCTCCTTTCAGAGGTCACTTCTGGGCCACCTCCCAGGTATACAAACCCCCTCTCTTTCCTCCAACTTGATCCTGCCTCATCCTCAGACATTGAGTTTGGGTAAAGTTGAGCCCTCCCCCAGCTCCAGGAGACAGGATCCTGATTGGCTGAAGCCAAAGTATCCCTTGGCCATGCGATCCTGATTGAAGCCAAAATATGCTTTGGCCCTGGGATCCTGAATGACTGAACCAAAGTATGCCTTGGCCATGCTAATTGGTTTGGGGGTAGGCCTTTGACCTCATTTGGGCCACAGCACTTTCTGCAGAACACTAACCAAAATAAGCTCTGCTCAAAGGGAAGTAGTCCATCAAGTCAGTTTGGAAATGCTGTAAACAGTTTTCTCTCTTCGGGATTCTGTTTTCCCAGGAACCTTACGTTTTGATTACCCTGTCTCTCCCCTGATTTCTCGGCCACTCCTAGTAGTTGATTCCTCTGGTTGTAAACACGCCTGTGTGTCTCACATCTTGTTTCCTTAAGGAAAAAGAGATTCCGTGTGAATGCCATACCTTCCGTATCCCACCCCCTTGTCTCCTGCCTTTTACTGGAGGGAAAATGCCTTTTCTCCTGCCACATCCTAGCCTTGCACCCTCTTTCATCACTCCTCCCCCGGAGTGGCTGAAGGGTCACACACAGCCTCCATGTCCAAGAGTGCATGGGCACTTTTCAATCCTGACCTCCTGGGATTCCCAAATAGCATCTGACATCGTTGGCCACTCCTCAGCCTCAAAGCGCTCACTTCCACTGGCTTCCACGACATTCTATGACCCTCTTAGCCTTTTTAAAAAATTATTATTTGAATAGTAGAGACACAGAAATCATCCATCCTGTGGGTCACCCCACAGATGTTCATAATAGCTGGGCTTGGCCAAGCTGAAGCCAGAAGCCCAGAACTGAATCTCAGTTTGCCCTGTGGGTGGTAGGAGCCCAAGGTCTCGAGCCATCATCTGCTGCCTCCCAGGGTGTGCGTTAGCAAGAAGCTGGATGGGAGGCAAGAGAACCGGGATGTGAATGAACAATCACTCTGATACGGGATGCAGGCATCCCAAGTAGCAACTTGACCACTACAGCAAAAACCTACCCATTTCCTGGTGGGAGTTCCACCTCCATTGGTGCTCCTTCTTTGTGTTCCTTGCAGACCTACTGTCTTCAGCAGGATCACTGCGTGGCGGAGCTCCTCCATGCTCAGCGGCACGTCCCCTCTCCTCTTATTAAGACAACCCCATCATGCTCTTCCTAGCAGCCTCTGTCGGGAACCTACCCCTGGAGCCGGTGGGGCTGCAGACTTGGGAATAGGGACAGCACCGTCTCCCTGATAATGTGGGAAATCGGGGCATTGTTGCCACGAGATTGAGAAAGGGATACTGCAGAGAACAGAAGAGACATGCTCACTGCGGACATGCTGGGTAAGCTCGGGCAAATGAATGAAACAGGCTCCTTTGGGTCTCAGAAATTTCTAGTCATTGGAACCTCAAACAGGTCTGAGTGCAAGCCAAAAAAAAAAAAATGCTGATTTCCTTTGAAGACAGAAAACTGTGGTTTGTAGAGGAGGCAGCCTTGGCTTTGGCTAGACAGCTTAGATCAACTTTTTCCACCCTCAGCATCTTGAAGGAACACGCAGCAGGAAGGGGGAGGTAGACAGACCACTAGCAGTCCACATCTTTTTAAGACATCCCGCAGGCTTCAGTGCCAAGAGGATACTTTACTCTGAGGTTAGACACAGCCATCGCAGGGTTTTGCTTTTGCTTTTCCAGTAGGTACCTGGGAGAACTCACAGCTGCCTTCTGCTGGGCCAGGCGGACGTGTGTCCTGCCACCTGGGGGGTCTTGATCCTAGAGAGGCCTCCCACGTGGGCAGCAGCTGTTGGTTTTACGTGCACATTTGGGAGAATGAGAGGTTGGGGTATGGAGCTGGCCAGCCAGCCGCCAGCAGGGTTGGGCTGGACTCTGCCATGTGTCAGGCTGACTCTTCCGTTTGGCCCAGATAATCGCTACCTTCTCCAGATAGCGCCCTCCAACAACCCCCCCAAAGCTGGGCCTGGGGCCTCCCTGCTCTGGGTCCTCGTGGAGACCCAGTGCTTTGTACACCTGATAGGACCCCCTTTTCACTTTTGCACGTTCGTCCCGACTGCTCCTCAAGGCGTGAGACTGTGAGTCATGTCACTAATGATTAGCGTAGGCCCCAGGATGAGCGAAGCTGGTCAGATTGTAAGCCGGAGAGACTCCCTGCGCGGTCATCCTCGGCTCCTCCCAAGCTCGCATCCCTCATTCCAATCAGACGTCACAGCTGAACCAGAGGCAGAGCTGACACCGTGGCAGGACTCTGAGAACAGTCTAGTGAAAAAGTGGAATTAAAGAGTCGGAGCAGTGTTGTGACACGGAGTGGCGTCCCCAGCGTCCCATATCAGAGTGCCAGTTTGAATCCCAGCAGCTCTGCCTCCGATCCAGCTTCCTGCTAGTGCACCTGCAAAGCAGTGGATAATGGCCCCTACCTCCCATGCCACCCAGGACGCGGTTCTGGGCTTCTGGCTTTGTCCTGGATGTTGTGGCCATCTGGGGATTGAGCCAGCCGATGGAAGATTTCTCTCTCTCTCCCTTTCTTCCTGTACCTCTTTCAAACAGACAAACAAGCACACAAACCTTTAAGAAAAAAAAATCAGAGCGATGAACAATCAGGGAAAAAATGTTTGAAAGATCCCTTATAACAGCGTCAAAGAATATATGCTGTTGAGGAATATATTTAATGGAAGACACGCAAGGGACTGGTGTTGTGGTGCCGTGGGTTAAGCCACTGCTTGTGATGCCACGCCAGAGCACTGGCTGCTTCACTTCTGATCCAACTCCCTGCTAATGCACCTGGGAAAGCAGTGAGCGACGTCCCAAGTCCTTGGGCCCCTGCACCTACACAGGAGGCCCAGATGAAGCTCCTAGCTTCAGCCTGGGCCAGCCCTGGCCGATGCAGCCATCTGGGGACTGAACCAACAGATGGAAACTCTCTCCCTCTCCCTCTGTAACTTTTCCTTTCAAATAATAATCTTAACAAATTAAGAAAAGAAAGAGGGAACAGAGCAGCAGCACTGATTTCAAGATTTACTATAAAATGTTAGAAACCGAACCCTAGGGGCAGGCATTGTGGCACAGCTGGTTAAGCTGCCACTCAGGACAGCCGCCTTCCATATGGCAATGCCAGTTCAAGTCTGAGCTACTCTGCTTCGCGTCCACCTTCCTGCCCATGCGTCCTGGGAAGCAGTAGGTGGTTGGTGTTCCCACATGGGAGACCCAGGTGGAGGTCTGGGGTCCTGACTTCAGCCTGGCCCCACTTCAGCTTTTGCAGGAATTTGGAGAGTGGATCAGCAAACAGAAGCTCTCGCTCTTTCTTTTGCTCTGCCTTTCAAGTAGATAAAAATAAATAAGGAAACAAAAAAAATCTAAATGTGGTGGCACTGGCATGAGGATAGCGCCAGAGATGAATGGAACAGAAAGCCCCAAAGTAGATCTATACCTACACTGTCAACTAATCTTAGATCAAGGTGCCAGCACGCTATGGTGGGGGAGACACAGTGTACAACAAGCGGTGCTGGGACAACTGGAGATCCATTTTGGAAAAGACGAATCTTGACCCTTATCTCACACCATACATAAACATTAATTCCAAATAGATCAGACCTAAACATTAGAAACAAACTCTAGGTGTCGGTGTTTAGTCTAGCAGGTAAGACACCCTCGTCCCACATCTGAGTGCCTAGGTTGGATGCCTACCTCTGGCTCCGACCCCAGCTTCCTCCCAGTGCAGACTCTGGGAAACAGTGGTGAGAACTCAAGCAGTTGTGTTCCTGCTACCCAGGAAGACCTGGACTGAGTTTCCAGCTCCTGGCTCCAGCTCTGGCCCAGCCCCAGTCACTGCAGGTGTTTGGGGAACTGAACCAGCAGGTAGGAGTTGTGTGTGTGTGCGCACATGTGTCTGCCTCTCAAAATTTTAAAAATATAAAGTTTCCAAAAGGAAATATTCATGACATTCAGCTAGCAGAGATGTCTTAGAATATGAAAGGCACTGACTTTTAAAAATATGATAAATTGCATTTGATGGGAATAAGAATTCTGCTTTTCTAAAGATACCATTAAGTAAAGGATGTCAGAGCCATGCCAAGCATGGCTTAAGCACATATAGAACATTAAATATTTGTAAAAGAAAATGCCATTCTCTGTGCTGCGTAAACTTCAGTCCATCTAAGTAAGTAAATACAAACAGTGACGGGTTCAAGGGAACCAGCAGAGACAGCCAAGAGGACCTTTGTTGAGGTTTCTGACTCCCAGGACCAGATGAGACCTGGTAACCTATTTATCTAAAGCAATCAATGTCACCGTAGTCAGAAGGACGCCAGACTGTGGCCGAAAAGGAAAACAGAAGTCAAAGGCAGAGGAGTCACGCCAAGCGTCTGGTCCAGCAGTATAAAGTGAGACCGTAAGTGGGGAAAATGAATCAACAAGTCTGAAGCGAGGCGGACCCAGAACAAAACGCACAGGGGGAATACAGAGGGCGGGGGACTGAGCAGGGAGGCCCGGCGCGAGGCCAGTGGTGACGGAGCTCATTCCATAGGTGCTGCTCCTTGACAACCAGACACTGCTCCGTGGATCAGACACACACCATCTAACCGTGTGAGGCCTGGGCCAGTTTAAAGCCGGAATTTGTCAAGGAAACGCTGATTGCCCAAGATTACTCTCTTAGGCACCATTGCCTGGACGATCACCGATGCACTCCTGTTGGACTTCAGTCTCCGCGAGCTTTTGTCCTCTACCGCATGCCACCTGTGATTGGCACAGGTGTGGTAGCACTAACAGGCCCAGGGTCACCTTTCCCGCTTCCTCCTCCAGGGCACACGCATGCTGTATATTTCCCAGCATCCTTCACTTAGCTTGTGTTCCTGTGACTGGGTTTCAACCAGTGGAGTGTTGGAAGAAGATCACGTGCCATCCCCAGGCACAACTGCAAAATGCCTCTTACGTCCTATCCCACACTCTGCCTCGTCCTTCAGTTGAGTGCAGAGGATAAGGGAGAACTCCAAGTTGAGAGAAAACTGTGTCCCCCGCTGGGGCTGTCTGCTGAAAATATCCAATCAGGCGGCCTTGGGGGCGGGGGGAATTCTCCTTAGTAGAAAGCCACTAAGAGTTGGGAGTTGTCTGTCCCAGCAGCTAGAATTACCCTAAGACAGGTTTAAAGAGCTCCCCGTGACAGCTTCCTACAAAGCGGGAACTACTGGGGATGACAAATCTATGCAGGATCTCCCTAAAGGTGAAGGTTCCGCAGATACCTCCAGGTAGAGCCCCTGAGGCTGGCATAGCCATGTATGAGAATGGAATGAAAAGTACGTTTAGGGGCTGGCGCTGTGGCGTAGCGAGAAAAGCCGCTGCTTGAAGTGCCGGCATCCCATATGGCACTGGTTCAGGTCCCAGCTGCTCCACTTCTGGTCCAGCTCTCTGCTATGGCCTGGGAAAGCAGTAGAGGATGACCCAGACGCTTGGGCCGCTGCACCCGCGTGGGAGACCTGGAAGAGGCTCCTGGCTCCTGGCCTCGGATTGGTGTGGTTCCAGCCATTGCAGCCATCTGGGGAGTGAACCGGTGGATGGAAGACCTGTCTCTCTTTCTCTTTCTCTCCCCCTCCCTCTCTGTAACTCTGCCTTTCAAATAAACAAATCTTTTTTTTTTAAAAAGTATGTTCATTTTGGTTCAAAAGAAAAATTTGAATGCCATGCATAGTTTTTTCAGAACTCACATTTTTATGAGCTTTCTGAAGCCCCCGTGTAGCTGGGGCGCCAGGATTTGAGCACAGCCTGTCTGATTCCAACGCCTGTGCTTTCATTTCACGCTTCCACCTTACCCCAAACAAAGAGGTGTTTAGGTGTTTGGTGTAATGATCATAATGATGACGAACTCTACGGTTCCGTATAATTTACTCCCTGGCACATCTGTGCTATATATTAGTGGTGGAACTTCCATCACTGCCCACAAGCCACTGAGGGTGAGTATAATGACACCCTGTCATCACCATTTTTATGTCAACATCATCCCCAAGCACTCAAAGGAAGGTAGTTAAAATCATTATCATTTTCTCCAGCCTGCAACCCAAATGTTTACCAGTCTGCTAAAAGATTTTTTGGGACCATGCCCTAAAGGGACCACGCCCTTCTCCATCCACTCTCTCTTCCTTCTCAACCGTTTTACCCAGAGGAGCTTTGTAGCGTCCTTTCCTGAAATATCGTACCTGTGTTCTCCCTACAGTGTTGAAAGGGCAGGTGGCTGAGTCACCCTCTGTACCCTAGTTTCCTCATCTATAAAACAAGGGGCCTGAATACCTACCACAGGCCATTAAAAGGCAATGGCCTGCTGGCATGTAGTAGGCCAGACAGGGTCTCCCACCCCCAGCAGTTCTCATCAGCAAACCCCCATTTGCCAAATGTCAAATGATTCTTTACAGTTTATAAATACGTTTCCCAGTCTTACTACATTGTCCGTGTATTCTGCACCTGGTTATCTAGGCCAGCCTTGCACATCCTTGATCTTAAACTCCAGCTCTACAGAAACTCTGTGCTTGTTAAATATTGACGAGTTTATGGGCCGTGTTATTCACAAATTGTTTTTTAAGGATAAATCATCAAGCACTTCCTGTCTTGTGAACCTTAGGCAAGAAGACCCCTGGAATGAAATACTGTTTCTGTCCAGGAGAACCATTAGAGACATCATTTTAAAACGCATGGCAGTGTGATCTTAAAAATAGCATTTTAAACATCTGAGTAAGAAACATGTGCTCATTATAGAAAAACTATAGAAAGGGGCTGGCCTTAAGGCACAGTGGGTTAAGCCACTGCCTGCAACCATGGCAACCCATATGGGAGCAGGATTGAGTCCTGGCTCTTCCACCTGCTATCTGTCTCTCTGTTGATCTTCCTGGGAAAGCAGCGGAAGATGGCTCAAACACGTGGGCCCCTGCTACCCAAGTCTTTGGGCCATCTTCCGCTGCTTTCCCAGGCACAGTAGCAGGGAGCCATATTGGAAGTGAAACACCTAGAACTTGAACTGGTGCTCACAGGGGTTGCTGGCATTGGAGGCAGCAGCTTAACCTGCTACGCCCACTGCCATTCTTGTTAAAATCTAAAGTCTTACTCTGTTTTCTATTGAACATATATACATGTTTTACAAAAAGGCACACACATTTTTATAACCTGTTTTTTCTCACCTAGAGATACGTCAGGAATATTTTTCAGATTACTAAAGATGCTCCCATGGCATAACTTTTAGTAGCGGCTAAACATCCATTGCATGGAGGGATTCTGATTCTTTTTTCCTAAAAGCAATCCCCTACTGTTGTACACCCTAGCTTATTTCTAACTTCTGCCCACTTTCCGCAATGAACATCTTCGTATCTCTCTGTTCACCTCCCCAATTATTTTCTTGGAACCCACAAGTAGAATTTTGCAGCGAAGGAAGACCACATTGTCAAGGACAGCACATTGCTGTCTCTTGCCAAATTTCCTGTTAGAAAGTTGAACAAAATCCTAGCCCCACCAGCAGTATATGAGAATGCTATAATAAAGGCTTTCGGCCAAGAAGATGATTATGAAAAAAAAATAATCAAGAAGATAAGTGTTTGCTAAAGACTCACCCCACGCCAGCTGTGTTTATTTGTTGAACTCTATCACCATGTTCCTTGGGCCAAACACTGAAGGTCCTTTAGACGCTTAGTTTATTTAGTGCTTCTTTCAACACCCTGAAACTTTGACCCAGGTTTTATCTGAAGGAAAGGGGGTTTTTGGTAAACACAGATTGTAGTTGGAAACTCAACCCAAGCACTTCCATGCCTCTTCCCAGCACGGGCTACCTCTGCCGTGTCAAACAGCTGGGAACCCATCAGAAAGGGATGTTGGCCGACTTGGAGCTGAGAACCGGAGTGCTAACAGGTAAGTAAATGGTTGGGTGAAAAAGTTCTGTTCTGAGGTGCAAAGGAAAAGGCCAATAGCAAGCCAAGGGTTTAGAGTTTCATTCCGACCTGCCCTGATAATATCACCATGGTGACGGTCTCCGCAAACAGTTGCAAAATACCGAGATGAAAAGGAATGCACCAGTTCCACCCAGGCGATCCGGAGTTATTTTAGGGACCAAGGCAATGTCATCTGGGGTAAATATGGAATGCAAAAATCTGTTCTTTTAATAATTATCCTCGCCTGCTTTTGTGAGGCTGAACAAAGACCTGGCAAATCAGTCGTTTGTACTAAAAGCAGCACCAGCCCAGCGTCTTTAGGGCTCGAGGGAAAACACAGCCAAAGAAAAGGAAACCGGCTAAGAACAGATGCTGGGAGGATTCCTCTCACGCCCTGGCCTCCGAGACTCTGCTGCGCCCGGTGTGGAGTCCAAGGGTGGAACGAGGCTGATGTTCTCGGGAAGGGTTGGTCTGGCTGAAAGGCTGGGGTCGGGACCCCAGGGAACTGAGCTTGGTTGCCTGCCCCTGACCTTGATTCCTGGGCCAGAGGCAGCAGAGGGAAGCATCTTCAAGGCCGTGTCCTGTCTCTGGGGCCTCACCATCTGCTGTAGATGACATTTGCCGCTCCTATCCCCTTGCTGTTCTCTTTGAACCCTTGACTCAGCGAGCCTCGGTCCAGAAAAGCAGAATGAGCTATTTTTTGCACCAAGAAAAAAATGTCGGGCAGCGCACTTGCTGACCATGAAATGCTTCCTCTTTGCACTTAACCCCTCGCTCTTCCCTTTTTCTCCTTTCTCCTTTTCTTTTTACAGTTTATTTATTTGAAAAGCAGAATGACAGGGAAAGAGAGAGAGAGAGGGAAAGAGAGAGCTAGTTCACTTCCCAAATGCCTACAAGAGTCTGGGCTGGGCCAGGCTGAAGCCAGGAACCATGGGCTCCCTTGGGTTTTGCACGGGAATCCAAAACCCCACACTCGCCTGAGGATGGGTATTTCTTCAGCTGGTCTGAGACAGCGGCTGTTTGTTCGTTTCATTGATCCAACGAATATATTTACGGAGCGTTTACCAGGAACGAGGACCTCTGCCAGGAACAGGAGCTGCCGGGGTGAACAAGATCCCAGGGCCTTGGAAACCCTCATCTCCAGGTGGTGCGCGCAACTGCCCGCTCCTTACAGAGCCTCCTCTGATTCCCCCTCTTCTTCCCCGTACTTGTCACCACAGGGCACATCGTACACGTCCTTGCTCGCTGTGTAGCTGTCAGGTTTCGCCTGCAAACATGCCCTCTTTGAGTGTACGTTGTCTACGGGTTCGCTGGGAATCCCAGCACCTTGAGCCGAGCCTAGCACACGGCAGGTGTTTCTTAGTCCGTTCAGGCTGTGATAAATACCACGGGCTGGGCGGCTTAGAAACAACAGCACCTGTACTCGACTTCTCACAGAGCCGGAGGCTGGGAAGCCAAGATCAAGGCACTCATGGAGGTGGTGTCTGGTGAGGGCCCTCCTGCTGCTTCGTAGTTGGCACCGTCTCGCTGTGGGCCGAAGGGGCTAGCTAGCTCTGGGGGTCTCTTTCCTAAGGGCACACATCCCAATCATGAGAGCTCCATCCTCACGACCTCATCATGTCCCCAAATCCCCACCCCCTAATGCCATCACCTTAGGGGGTAGGATTGTCACAGACAAATGTGAGGGGGGCACGAACCTTCAGATCGTAGCAGGGGGCTCCACAAATGCGTCAAATCAACGCTGCAGTCCTCTGGGAGAACTTTCTAGCAAGAAAGTCTCCAGGGAATGAGCTGAGACCCTGCAGGTTACAGCAAACGACAACTTCCTGAAACTGTACGGTCGACCAAGCAGGAGAGTGCCCGGAATGGGTGGGGCCCTTCACCTCGCAGAGCCCCGGGTTCCTCCTGGTGAAGGGGGGGGGGGTCATGGCCGCCTGTTGGAGTTGTGAGCGTCGAGTGAGGGAATGCGAGGGAATCGCCCAGCCTAGGACCTGCACACGCCTGGGGAGGACCATAATGGCTTGCTGCTGGAGCCTCCTAATTACTACCACGGCCACTTCACTGACAAGGAAAGCGGGGCACACAGAGGCTCCGTGCTTTGCCTGCTGTAGGTCAGGCAGGGCCGGGACCTCTGATAGGGACCGAATTCCAAACACAGTGCCCTACTATCAGCCGCCACCTGCCCACCCTGGAAGGAAGCACAGCTCGTGAGGCCCGCTGGATTCTTCCTGCAGCCTCCCTCTGACGGTCCCCGTGTTGATCTGTCTTAGCACCCACTGCTCTGGGGAGATGCGGGTCTAAGGGGGGACTGGGCGTTTGGTCAGTGGGTAAAGGATGAAGCCCCTCCAGCCACCTCCCAGCCCACGCTGCAGCTTCCCGCCGTGCCTGCCTCGAGTTTCCCCACAGCTCCCTCTGCTCTGATGCCCTAGGGCTGCCCTGTCTGCCAGCGTCTGCGCCAATGGGGATTCTGATCCAAGGAGACTCATTAGCATAAACAAATCTGAAAGGGTCTCAAAATCGAAAGGTTCTCAGAACCCTGACTAGACTAGAAAGACTGCTAGTGACAAACTTCCTAAAAATAATCAGAGTTTTTCAAAAGGCTGTAATGGTGTCAGGTGTCATTGATTCGGCATCTCTTCAGTGCCAGGCAGCATGAGAGTCAATCTCTAAATGCCCAGTCCTGACAGCTGGGAAAAGCAAATATTATCATTCCTACTTTGAGATGAAAAGTTGAGGTTTTTCAGAGGTCACGTGACTTCTAAGTGATGAACACCTGGGAATTTTTGAAGACGTTTATTTATTTGAAAGGCAGCGTGACAGAGAAAGACAGACAGACCCTTCCCTCTGCTGAATCTCTCCCCAAATGCCTGCAACAGCTGGGGTTGGGCCGGGTCAAAGCCAGGAGCCGATAACCCCATCTGAGCCTCCCACGTGGACAGTGGCAACCCCAAGTGCTTGGGCCATCTGCTGCCTCCCAGGCACACTAACAGGAAGGTCTGAAAGCGGAGCAGCCAGGACTCTCATGAGGCGCTCCGATGTGGGCTGTGGCATCCCGAGCGGTAGCTTAGTCAGCTGTACCACAGCACCCGCCTCTAGGCCCAGGATTGAGGTTCAAGTCTCTCGGTTGCAAAGCTCATGCTCCTCTGTTGCACTAAGAGAGGGGAGTGGGGGGAGCTATGTGGTTCAGGACACCCATCCCAGCATCCTAAGAAACACAAACAGACGGCCGGTGCCGCGGCTCACTAGGCTAATCCTCCGCCTTGTGGCGCCGGCACACCGGGTTCTAGTCCCGGTCGGGGCACCGGATTCTGTCCCAGTTGCCCCTCTTCCAGGCCAGCTCTCTGCTGTGGCCAGGGAGTGCAGTGGAGGATGGCCCAAGTGCTTGGGCCCTGCACCCCATGGGAGACCAGGAGAAGTACCTGGCTCCTGCCTTCGGATCAGCACAGTGCGCTGGCCGCAGCGTGCCGGCAGCGGCCATTGGAGGGTGAACCAATGGCAAAAGGAAGACCTTTCTCTCTGTCTCTCTCTCTCACTGTCCACTCTGCCTGTCAAAAAAAAAAAATTAAGGCTAACTCCTCCCCACTAACAGGTGGGTCTCCGACTTATTTATTTATTTTAAAGATTTATTTGGGACCGGTGCCATGGTGTAGTGGGTAAAGCCAATGCCTGCAATGCTGGCATCCTATATGGGTGCTGGTTCGAGTCCCTGCTGCTCCACTTCCCATCCAGCTCTTTGCTGTGGCCCGGGAAGGAAGTGGAAGATGGCCCAAGTCCTTGGGCCCCTGCACCTGTGTGGGAGACCCAAAGAAGCTCCTGGCTCTTGGCTTCAGATCAGCGCAGCTCCGGCCTTTGTGGCCAGTTGGGAAGTGAACCAGCGCATGGAAGACCTCTCTCTCTCTCTGCCTCTCTTTCTCTCTCTGTGTAACTCTGACTTTCGAATACATAAATAAATATTAAAAATTATTTATTTATTTGAAAGGCAGAGTGACAGAAGAGAGGGAGAGACAGAGAGAAATAGATCTTCCATCTGCTGGTTCACACCCACAAATGGCTGCAACAGCAGGAGCTGGGCCAGGCCAAAGCCAGGAGCCAGCAACTCCATCAGGGTCTTCTGTGTGGGTGATGACACCCTACTCCTTTGAGACTTCTTCCACTGCTTTCCCAGGTGCGTTAACAGGGAGCTGGATTGGAAGTGGAGCAGCTAGAACTTGAACCTGCACTCTGATGTGGGATGTCGGCTTAACCTGCTGTGTCCCAATGCCGGCCCCCCGTTTCACAGTTATTTAACAATACTTTACAAGGGGGGCATTCAGACTAGTGGTCCCATGCTCCAGTGCCCGGGTTTGACACTCAGCTCCACCCCTGACTCCTCCTTCATGCCGGGGAGACAGCAACCATGGCTCCGGAAACTGGGTTCCACCTGGGAGACTTGGATTGCGTTCCCAGCACCCAGCTTCTGGCTTTGGCCGCCGGCCTGGGGCCGTTGCAAACATTTGTGGAGGATAAACTAACAGATGAGAGTTTTCTTTCCATATCTCTCAAATAAACAAATAAGTAAAAAAAATTTTCTAAGAAAGTTCAGGTTATTTCAGGATTATGTTTAAGAAACCAGAAATAAAAATACTTTACAAAATAGAGATGGGTCAGGCGTAGAGGAAGAGGGAGGGAGGATAATAATTAATGTTAGTACAATTTTAAAAATTCTGAATGCTACCAACAGAAGTCACTTGTTAGGTCCCCTGGGTGCCAAGCAGTGACTATTTTATCTCAGTTAGTCTTCACAGCCCTGCATGGCAGGACTTTATTCCATCGTATACTAAGTGAAGGCGGCAAAGGCCAAAGAAGGCGAAAAACTTACTCCACATTGTGAGCCAGGATCCACGGCTGCAGCCTCCAGGCCGATGTACTTTCTACTGTACTAACGCGCCTTGCGGAGGAGTCCAGACTTCACAGATTCTGACTGGCCCCGCTTGGCCAGCAGCCTACCCCTGGGCCTGGCCTGTTGGATGGAAAGACTGGCTACCGTGATTGGTCAGGCATGGGTCATCGCCCACCGTGTACACTGGTAGGGGCAGTGACAGTTCTGCTAGAACCACGTAAGATCCGGGACAGGCGGTTGCCAAACAGAGAGAAGGCTGGTGCAGACAGAAACAACTGCTATTCACTGCTTTTTAACTCCGTTGGTATAAATCCTAGTGGGTCTACCCAGGTGCTGAGCCCATAAATTCTCCAGATCATCTCAAAGAACCGTAACAGCAATCCCAACCAGTTTTTGCTGAGGGCCTGGGAGTTGCGGCATGTTTATTTCTCGTGCATTGCTCTCGTTCGGGCTTGGTCTCCGTTCTTCAGTGATGCTGGGCTTGTTTTCCTGTGTTGGGTAGAAACAGCAGATCTTTTCTGGACACTCAGACTTGACCTTGCGAGGTTCTCTATGGCCTGTTTCCCACACACAGCTGGCCCACCTCCTGCGCTGTGCTCCCGACTAATTCAAGTCAGCCACACACGGAACAGCAAATGCTTTGCCCTGAAGCCTGCACTCTCTTTGGGAATTAAATAAATCAGATATTCACACACAGGATTCCTCGTGAAGGTTGGGCACCAAGAGGCAATTCTGAAATCAAACTTAGTCTACACCGTCCAGTCTGGGGGCTGGGCAGTTGACCAAAGGCTGAACCAAATGCCCTCCAGAGGGCTCTGGAGAGAGATGAGAGGTCTGAGTTCCAACAGTCAGGGGAGTGGGAGGAATGTCCCTGAGCCGTGGCTTCTCCTGGATTGGATCCAGCCTGCACAGAGCCGCTGGGGACGCATGTTGTCTAAGTAAACACGGATTCCTTGACGAGTTTCCACACTCAGGAACAGAGCAAGTGTTTGGTTTGAACAGGCTGTGCTCTGTAAATCTCCACTTGCATATCACCAGGGCCCCGTGTAAATATTTTAGCTACAGATGGAGAGAACGCAATTGTTTTTGAAATCCCATCACTTCATTCCTGGACTTCTAATGAATTATGTGTTGTCTCTATTTGGTGTTAGACTCAAAATGAATTATGTGTTATTTCTATCTGTTGGGAGGTCCAATTCTCTACTTTGATTGTACGCCTCTGCTGGGACCGTTGGGGTTTAGGGAGGGCCCAGTAAGTTACATGTTACTTTTTCCTGCTTGAATTTGGCACAAAATGGAGGGAAGACATAAGAATCAAGTCGGTAGACTGAAAATATCATTCTATTACCAGTGAAGTGGATGACAGAGAGACTGGCTTTAGCTGTCCCAATGCAGGGTTTCTAATTCCTCACCCTCCAGCTAGGGAGGTTTGAACTCACAGTCTGAGACAGCATGGTGCTGGGGGAGATCCATGCCTGGGGGTAGAGCCTGCGCCACAGGACTTCAGGCTCAGAGGAGCCGAAGAGAACGGCTGTGGCCAAAGGGAACGAAGGAGAGAAGGCACCGTCTTGGTCTGCTTCCTGACGTTATAGCAGGATACCGGGGACAGGGCAAGTTGCAAAGGAAAGAGGCTTATTCTGGCTCTGGTCTGGAAGTCCAAGAGCATGGCGTTAGCACCCATTACGCCTCTGATGGCAGCTCAGCTCACGGTAGAAAGCAGAAGGGCAAGCAGGCAGGTGCAGGAGACAGGAGGGGACGCACTCTCGCCATAACCCACCCACCTACTCTGGTGGGGACTTCCTGAGGGCGGAACCCCCAGGGCCCAAACACCTCTTGAAAGTCCCATCATTTCTCAGTATGATGACATGGGCAGTTAAGTCTCGACATGAGTTCTGGTGGAGACAAACCGCATCCAAACCAGGACAGGCACTAAGCTGTGCTCAGATCCTTCTCCCAAACCCACCAGTTACATGGTTCCCCCTCCTCCCGTGGAAAGCAGCAAGAGAGAGAAGCCAAGAGCAGCTAAGATGTTCCTGCGACGGGCCCCTGGCACACGGAGATGTGAAGGCGGAGAAACGGAGACTCAAACACACATCTTGGGGAAGAATGTAGGAAAGCGGGGACCCGGTGGAGGACCCCAGGGATGGCCTGTGGTTCTCATCTTCACATCTTTTCTACTTCCTTGGCTGGCTTCTTCATGACTGCAAGAGGACGTCCAGGGGCCAGCGCTGCAGCTCCGTGGGTAAAGCTGCCATTTGCAATGTGAGCATCCCATGTCAGAGTGCTTGTTCGAGTCTTGGATTCTCTGCTTTCAATCCAGACCCCTGCTAAGGTGCTTTGGGAGGCAGTGGAAGATGACCCAAGTGCTTGGCTCCCTGTACCCACATGCAAGACCAGGATGGAGTTCCAATCTTCTTGCTTTGGCTTTGGCCTGGCCTTGGTCATCACAGCCATTTGGGGAGTGAACCAGCAAATGATCTCCCTCTCTCTCTGTCTCTCCCGCTATCTCTGTCACTCTGGCTTTCAAATAAATGAAATAGCTGTCTTTTTTTTTTTTTTTTTTTTTTTTTTTATTTTTTTAATTTTTAATTTTTTTGACAGGCAGAGTGGACAGTGAGAGAGAGAGACAGAGAGAAAGGTCTTCCTTTGCCGTTGGTTCACCCTCCAATGGCCACCGCGGCCGGCGCGCTGCGGCCGGCGCACCGCGCTGATCCGATGGCAGGAGCCAGGAGCCAGGTGCTTTTCCTGGTCTCCCATGGGGTGCAGGGCCCAAGCACCTGGGCCATCCTCCACTGCACTCCCTGGCCACAGCAGAGGGCTGGCCTGGAAGAGGGGCAACCGGGACAGAATCCGGCGCCCCGACCGGGACTAGAACCCGGTGTGCCGGCGCCGCTAGGCGGAGGATTAGCCTACTGAGCCGCGGCGCCGGCAGCTGTCTTTTTTTTTTAAGATTTATTTTATTTATTTGAAAGACAGAGTTACAGAGAGAGGTAGAGACAGATGTGGGGAGCAACTCGGACTAGACTAAGTTACTGGAATTAAGACTTATTCTATGCATCTGCTCTCCCACAATATGGCGCTGAGAGAAAGAGACCAAACAACCTCTACGCAGCTGCCTCATCAGTTTGACAAACTGCAGGAGCTGATCCTGCTCCTGATTGGAGGAGAGCAGCGTGCTCGGCGTGTGGGTAGCAGAGTTGGGATTGGTGGAAGAGGACTATAAAGGAGGAGAGAGACAACATGCACCAGGAACATCCGGATAACATCTGAGCAGCCCCCGAGAGAGCCGGCCGGCGGTGTGCCGCTCCTCCGTGGAAGCGGGGAAAGTGGCAGGGGGAGCCGCCCCTCCACGGAGGTGGAGGGGTCGGCAGCCAACCCAGGAAGGACCAGCAGCAAACCCGGGAAGGGCCGAGCAGACGAAAGAACAGCGCAGGGTCCTGTGTCGTTCCTCCGCGAATGGGGGAGCGACAACAGAGAGAGAAGTCTTCCATCTGCTGGTTCACTTCCCAGATGGCCGCAACGGCTGGAGCTGTGCCAATCCACAGGCAGAAGCCAAGAGCTTCTTCCAGGTCTCCCACATGAGTGCAAGGACCCAACCACTTGGGCCATCTTCTACTGCCTTCCCAGGCCATAGCAGAGAGCTGGATCAGAAGAGGAGCATCTGGGGACTAGAACCGGCGCCCATATGGGATGCCTGCACTTTAGGCCAGGGCGTTAACCCTCTGAGCCACAGTGCCAGCCCCGAAGTAGCTGTCTTTAAAAAGATAAGAAGTTTCTATAGAAACCAGAACAACGTGTTTCTTGTTTACATTCAACAGAGTTGAGAACCTGGGAACCTCTAGCATGTAATTGATCTTCTCTGGCTGTGATCATCGGCAAAGGGAGTGGGATTATTCGATTAACCAGACTGACCAGCAGCCTAGATGTCCATCAATGGGACAGCTGCAATGACACCTGTCATAAAGGAGCTGAGAGCTCACTTATGCAATCTGCTTTCAAGTCACCCAGCATGCAGTTGAGCTGCTAACAATGATCAGTGAAGGCCAGCACCGCGGCTCACTAGGCTAATCCTCCGCCTGCTGCGCCGGCACACCAGGTTCTAGTCCCGGTTGGAGCGCTGGATTCTGTCCTGGTTGCCCCTCTTCCAGGCCAGCCCTCTGCTGTGGCCAGGGAGTGCAGTGGAGGATGGCCCAAGTGCTTGGGCTCTGCACCCCATGGGAGACCAGGAGAAGCACCTGGCTCCTGCCTTCGGATCAGCGCGGTGCGCAGGCTGCAGTGCTCCGCCGGAGCGGCCATTGGAGGGTGTACCAACGGCAAAAAGGAAGACCTTTCTCTCTGTCTCTCTCTCACTGTCCACTCTGCCTGTCAAAAAAAAAAGAGAGAGAGAGAAAGAAAATGATCGGTGAAAGCTTCCTAGGAAAACAACACCCCAAATTTCCTCCTTCCAGCACACTGTGGTAGACAAAACAGCCCTGCCAATAGAGAGGCCAGCGCCGCAGCTCACTAGGCTAATCCTCCACCTTGCGGCGCCGGCACACCAGGTTCTAGTCCCGGTCGGAGCACCAGATTCTGTCCCGGTTGCCCCTCTTCCAGGCCAGCTCTCTGCTGTGGCCAGGGAGTGCAGTGGAGGATGGCCCAAGTGCTTGGGCCCTGCACCCCATGGGAGACCAGGAGAAGCACCTGGCTCCTGCCATCAGATCAGCGTGGTACACTGGCCGCGGAAGCCATTGGAGGGTGAACCAACGGCAAAGGAAGACCTTTCTCTCTGTCTCTCTCTCTCTCACTGTCCACTCTGCCTGTCAAAAAAAAAAAAAAATAGAGAATAGTAGTCACCCAAGACTGGGGGCAGGAAGTGGGGAAGTATTGTTTAATAGGTAATGCGATCAATAGGTTTAATAATCATTTAGAGATGATGAACGTATCTAGAGATAGATGGTGATGGTGATGGTGACACAGCAGTACGAAGCTATTTACTACCACTGAATTAAACACTAAAAGTGGTTAAATGGCAACTTCTCTGATACACACATGTTTTTATACTGCTATTTGTGTATATAGGATATTTCAGAAATGGAATTAGAAGAGTTTATTCTGATGTAAAAACATTTGAAATCCATGCCTAGATTTTTCATAATACCCATTTTCTATATTTAAACTTGAGAGATGAGAGAGAGAGAGAAAGAAGGAGCAAGGAAGAGAGAGAGAGAGAGAGAGAGAGAGAGAGCGAGCCCCCATCTGCTGGTTCACTCTCAAATGTCTAAACAGTTGGGATGGGCCATGTCAAAGCCAGGAGCCAGGAACTTCAGCCGGGGCTCCCACATGACGGCAGGAATTCAAACAGTTAAGCCAATACCGCTGCCTCCCACGATCTGCATCGGCAGGAGTTGGAGTCAGGAGCCAAGAACCGAACCCAGGTACTCCTGTGTGGGACAAGGGCACCTCAAGCACGTGGTCAGACGCTTGTCCCTCGAAAAACTTTTTGAAAAAACCCTTATATATGTGTGTGTGTGTGTGTGCATATGTATGTATGTGTTGTGTGTTTGTATGAGTGTATGTACACATGAATGCGATTATATGTGTGTGTATGTGTGACCATAATCCTTAAAAATGTACAATCTGTTGACTATATGTTATTTATGGGCTGATTCACTGTAGCCAAATTCTTATTTTTTTAAAGATTTATTTTATTTATTTGAAAGAGTGACAGGAAGAGAGGAGAGACAGAGAGAGAGGTCTTCCACCCACTGGTTCACTCCCCAAACAGCTAAAATGGCAGGGCTGGGCCAGACTGAAGCCAGGAGCCAGGAGCTTCTTCTGGGTCTCCCTCGTGGGTGCAGGGGCCCAAGCACTTGAGCCATCCTCTACTGCTTTCCCAGGCCATAGCAGAGAGCTGGATTGGAAGTGGAGCAGCCGGGACTCAAACCGATGTCCATGTGGGATGCGGGCATCGCAGGTGGCAGCTTAACCCAGCACGCCTCCTGTGGTCCAATTCTCAGCTCTGTTCCGCCGTTTATTCTCCCGTCACATTGAGGCTTCACAATCAGATAAACCTCTGATGCACTCTTAGCCGAACCACTTGCCAGCTGTTGGTACTGGGATAAGTTTCTTAAAGATGGAAATATCAACTTGTCGCTCCCCCTCTTCGCGGAGGAACGACACAGGACCCTGCGCTGTTCCCTCGTCTGCTCGGCCCTCCCCAGGCCTGCTGCTGGTTCCTCCCGGGTTGGCTACCGTCCCCTCCACCTCCGTGGAAGGGCGGTTCCCCCTGCCACATTCCCCACCTCCGCGGGGGAGCGGCACACCGCCGGCCGGCTCTCTCGGGGGCTGCACAGGTGCTCCCCTTAGATGTTCCCCTTAGATGTTCCTGGTGCATGCCGTCTCTCTCCTCCTTTATAGTCCTCCTCCGCCAATCCTAACTCGGCTGCCCACACGCCGAGTACGCTGCTCTCCTCCAATCAGGAGCAAGTCCTACAATTTATTGGCTGAACTGGAGGCAGCTGTGTAGAAGCTGTTTTCTTCTCTCCCAGCACCATATTGTGGGAGAGCAGATGCATAGAATAAGTCTTAATTCCAGTAACTTAGTCTAGTCCGAGTTGCTCCCCACACAACTCACATTTATTGACATATTGAACTTTTTGTTTATGGAAGGCACTGTGCTCAGCATTCTTCATGCATTGCTTTATTTTCTCCTCATCACTGCCATAATAAGGAAAGTCTGCCATCTATTCCCATGTTACTGGGGGGGAGGGGGGGAGGGGAAGGGAGGCAGAGAGAGAGAAAATAACTGAGCCAAGGTCACAGTCAGCAAGCAAAGGCATCAGGACTCACTCACAACAGACCCGATTTCTCCATGAAGTACAGAAAGCACAGAGCTTAGGGCCCACAGTACTCTAGAGGCCCACAACATTCACTTTAATATCAGAGGAAAATCATCAACATTATTGATTCACAGGGGCTGGCGCTGTGGCGTAGTGGGCTAAGCCTCTGCCTGGGGCACCAGCATCCCATATCGGCACCGGTTCGTGTCCCAGCTGCTCCTCTTCCAATTCAGCTCTCTGCTTAAGGTCTGGGAAAGCAGTGAAAGATGACCTTGATGGTGCGGCGCTGTGGTGTAGCTGGTGAAGCCACTGCCTGCAGTGCTGGCGTCCCATATGGGCACCGGTTCAAGTCCCAGTTACTCCACTTCGAATCCAGCTCAGTGCTGTGGCCTGGGAAAGCAGTGGAAGGTGACCCAAGTCCTTGGGCCCCTGTACCTGCTGTGGGAGACCTGGAAGAAGCTCCTGGCTCCTGGCTTCAGCCTGACCAAGCCCCTGCCATTGTGGCCATTTGGGGAGTGAACCAGCAGATGGAAGACCTCTCTCTCTCTGTCTCTCTGCCTCTCCTTCTCTATTTGTGTAACTCTTTCAAAATAATGTAAAAAAGAGCCGGCGCCGTGGCTCAATAGGCTAATCCTCCACCTTGCGGAGCCGGCACACCGGGTTCTAGTCCCGGATGGGGCGCCGGATTCTGTCCCGGTTGCCCCTCTTCCAGGCCAGCTCTCTGCTATGGCCAGGGAGTGCAGTGGAGGATGGCCCAGGTGCTTGGGCCCTGCACCCCACGGGAGACCAGGAAAAGCACCTGGCTCCTGGCTCCTGCCATCGGATCAGCGCGGTGCGCCGGCTGCAGCGGCGGCCATTGGAGGGTGATCCAACGGCAAAGGAAGACCTTTCTCTCTCTGTCTCTCTCTCTCACTGTCCACTCTGCCTGTCAAAAAAAAAAAAAATGTAAAAAAAATCTTTAAAAAAGACGAACCCGGTGCTTGGGCCCTTGCATCCACATGGGAGATCCAGGAGAGGCTCCTGGCTCCTGGCTTCAGCCTGGCTCTGCCCTGGCCATTGTGGCCATCTGGGGAGTGAATCAGTAGATGGAAGACCTCTCTCTCTGTCTCTCCCTCTCTCTGTAACTCTGCCTTTCAAATAAATGAATGTTTAAAAAAATGTTATTGATTCATAAAAATAATGAATATCAATAATGAATGTATAATAGTGAATTCCACCTGAAGTTGATTCAACTTTATCCCAACGTCATCATAAAATAAGTTTAATTTTTAAAATATATTTATTTACTTAATTTGCTTGAAAACCATAGAGACAGAGATCTCCCATCCACTGATTCATTCCCCTGATACCCACAAAATCCGGAGCCGGGCCCAGGAACCCAGCCCAGGTTTTCCACGTGGATGGCAGGGACCCATGTACCTAAGCAGTCACCTGCTGCCCCCCAGGGTGCACATTAGCAGGAAGCTGGCATTGCCAGTGGAGGCAGGACTTGACAATAGGGGATGCAGGCACCCCAAGCCATGTCTTAATTGCTGTGTCAAATGCCCACCAAGGCAAGCAGGCCAATGGCCCCCGAAACAAGGACCCGGGCTGACTCCAAGACCCCAGCTTAAAGCTGCGCCCTGAGGCCCGGATAACCCGCGGCAAGACGGCAGCCGTCTGCGCCGACCCAGCCTGCGCTCGCAGTTCCTCCTCTGTGAGAAGGGAACCGCAAATAGCACGGACTGCTCTGCGGCCACGGGGATGCCGCGTGAACGTGCCCATCTTAGCAACCTGCCCGGGGCTCAGCCGGGGCTCCACCCCGCTGAGCTCCCTCCTCCTGACCGCAGGCCTCGTGGCAGCACGGGGTCTGCTGCGTGTGTGAGCGAGCCAGCTGGCCGACAGCTTGGAGACAGCAACACCTCATCAGACGCCCCAGGAATCACACACAGCAGGCTCTGGAGCGATTCCGGTGCGTGCTTCCACCGAGCAGCGGGGACCCAGGCTTATAAAAGCTTCCAGGCCTCCCCCGTAATCCCCGCTGTCCCGCAGCCCTCCCCAGTCTCGGGGGACCTTTTCCATTCCAGCCCTGTTTCTGCAGGAAACAGACCAGAAGAGATTCCACTGCAAGTGAGTGCAGAAGAAAGTACAGACGTGGAACCCTCAGCACAGGGCCTGGAGCCCAGATCTGACAAGAATGACCCTGGACAAGTTGCTCGACCTCTCTGGGCCCCAGGGTCCTCAGGTGGATGACGTCATTAAGCAGTAACAGTGACGGTGACGTCATGACCACAGTGTAGGGGCAGAGAGCTTTGCAATCAGGGTGCTCTTGGTTGTGCTACAGGCTGAATGCTTGCGTCCCCCCAACTTCAGGGGTGGAAATCCTAACTGCCCAGGTGATGGCGCCTGGAGGTGATAGGTCATACGGCAGAGTCCTCATGAATAGGCCTGGTGCTCTTATCAAAGAGGCCCCAGGGAGCCGGCGCTGTGGTATAGTGGGCTTAGCCTCCGCCAGCAGCACCAGCATCCCATGTGGCTGCAGTTCGAGTCCCAGCTGCTCCTCTTTCCATCCAGCTCTCTGCCTATGACCTAGGAAAGCAACAGAAGACGGCCAAAGTGTTTGGGCCCCTGCACCCACATGGGAGACCCGGAAGAAGCTCCTGGTTCCTGGCTTCGGATTGACCCAGCTCTGGCCATTGCTATCTCACTTGGGGAGTGGACCAGCAGATGGAAGACCTTTCTCTTTCTTTCTTCCTCTCTCTCTGTAACTCTTTCCAATAAATAAATGCAAACTTAAAAAAAAAAAAATAGAGGCCCTAGGCTCACGCACTCACCTGAGGAGTCGGCAAGCAGGCAACATCTGTGAACCGGAAACCGGGCCCTCACCTGGCGCTGCGTGGGCTGGAGTCGCCATCTTGCAATCCCAGCCTCCGGGGCTATCAGAAAACATCTGCTGCTCATAAACCACCCAGTCTATGGTGATTTTGTCAGAGCGGCCCAGAAGCTAAGGTTCGAATCATGAATCCTAGTCCTGGGCGGTATGTGGCCTCTCCTTTCGAATTCCAGAATTTTCTTTTTGTAAAATGGGAAACAATTACAGCACTCACCAACAAGGACTGGAAAAGTGTGAGGCTCTGTGCGGTATTGGGCATACAGTTGGTGCTCTATTAAGGTCAGCACTTGCCATTCCCGTTGCATTCCCTAAGGTATACCGCGCAGCCTCCTAAGTACTGGCAGAAGCTCCATGGATGGCTGTCGAAAGAGTAGATGAATAGGTGGGTGAGTGAATCTCTCTCTCTTTTTTTTTTTTTTTAAAGATTTATTTATTTATTTGAAAGAGTTACACACAGAGAGAAGGAGAGGCAGAGAGAGAGAGAGAGAGAGGTCTTCCATCTGCTGGTTCACTCCCTAGTTGGCCACAACGACCAGAGCTGAGCTGATCTGATGCTAGGAGCAAGGAGCTTCTTCCAGGTCTCCCACGTGGGTGCAGGGGACCAAGCGCTTGGGCCATCTCTGCTTTCCCAGGCCCATTAACAGGGAACTGGATCAGAAGTAGAGCAACTGGGACTCGAACCTGCACCTGAGTGGGATGCCAGCGTTACAGGCAGTGGCTTTACCGGCTTTGCCACAAGCACCTGCCCCAGAACCACACCTTTACAATACTGTGCGAATGGGCCGCTGCCTGCAACACTGGCATCCCATATTGAAGCACCGGTTGGAGTCCCGGCTACTCTGCTTCTGTTCCAGCTCCCTGTTAATGTGCCTGGGAAAGCAGTGGAAAATGACCCAAGTGTTTGGACCCGGCCACCATGTGGGAGTCCTGGATGGAGTTCCTGACTCCTGGCTTCAGCCTGAATCAGCCCTGGCCCTTGTGCTCATTTGGGGAGTGAACCAGTGGATGAAGGATTTCTGTCTTTCCCTCTCTCTGTCATTCTGCCTTTTTTTTTTTTAAAGAGGGTGAGAGAGGATGAGAGAGAGAGCTCTTACCTGCTGGTTCTCTCTCTCTCTCTTTTTTTTTTTTTTAACTAGCAGAGTGGACAGTGAGAGAGAGAGAGACAGAGAGAAAGGTCTTCCTTTTTTTTTCTGTTGGTTCACCCCTCAATGGCCACTGGCGCACCACGCTGATCCGAAGGCAGGAGCCAGGTGCTTCTCCTGGTCTCCCATGCGGGTGCAGGGCCCAGGTACTTGGGCCATCCTCCACTGCACTCCCAGGCCACAGCAGAGAGCTGGACCGGAAGAGGAGCAACTGGGACAGAATCCGATGGCCCGACCGGGACTAGAACCCGGTGTGCTGGCGCCGCAGGCAGAGGATTAGCCTAGTGAGCCGTGGCGCCGGCCTGTCATTCTACCTTTCAAATAAACAAATCTTAAAAAAAAATACGGTGTGTGGACCGGCACTGCAGGCACAGTGCTGTCATCCCATATGGGTGCTGATTCAAATCCTGGCTGCTAATGCGCCTGGGAAAGGAGCAGATGGTAGCCCAAGTCCTTGGGCCTCTGCCACCCACATGGGAGACCTGAAAGAAGTTCCTGGCTCCTGGCTCCTGGCTCCAGCCTCGCTCAGCCCCAGCCAATGAGGCTATTTAGGGAGTAGATGGAAGATCTCTCTCTCTCTCTCTCTCTCTCTCTCTCTCTCTCTCTCTCTTCCTGTATTTCTGCCTTTCAAATAAATAAGTACATCTTTTAAAAAATACAGTGTGACAAATATTGCCAACATAGAACTCTGGTCCTAGTGCTCTGTCAGGTGCGAAACAGAATCAACAATTAGAGACCTGCAAGCTCTCTCACATTCTGCCTCCCAGGCATTTTTTCTCAGCAAGGGAGTGCTGGTGGGAGGATGTGCTCCACCCAGACGAGGGCAGAAACGCAAGGAAAAGACAAATATCCAGGAGCCAGTGGCCCAACCCAGGAGCAAGACAAGGGAGACGCCCAGCGATGGCGGAGGAAGGCTCAGGATGACAGCTGTGTGGAGGTGGTATGGACAGAAAGACGGGGTGCAGGCCCACGACGGAGGTCTTCTGAAACCAGGGAAGCTCTCATGTTGTCTGCAACCAGGCTGTGGGATTTGCAGGCCCCAGAGCAAAGCGAAAACTAAGAGGCAAACCTCTTTTTAAAAAATTGTCTGAAATTGCATGATGTGGGTGAGTGGCTTAGCGGGTAAGGCACCAGTTGGGACACCTACATCCCATATAGGAGGGGCCTGGGTTCAAATCCTGGTTCTGCTCCTGATTCCAGCTTCCTGCTAATGTACACCCTGGGGGGCAGCAGGTGATGGCTCAAGTAGTTGGGGCCCTGCCACCCACAAGGGAGACCTGGACTGAGTTCCTGAATCCTGGTTTCAACTTGGCCCAGCTCTGGCCATTGTGAACATTTGGGGAGTGTACCAGGAAATGGGAGCTCTCTCCAACTCTGTTCCCCTCCAATTAACTAGTTAGCTGCTTAAAAAAGAATTGTATATTGGTGAATGCAGGCCATTAAACCAAATAGGGATTCTTCTTAGAGTGGGACTCAGCAAGACTGCCCAGTTCACCCAACTGGGAGGAGAGAAAAAGAGAGAGAGAGAGAGAGAGAGAGAGATCGTCCATCTGCTGGTTCACTTTGCAAATGGCCACAACAGCTGGGCCAGAGTAAGGCCAGGAGCCTGGAACTCCATCTGGGGCTCCCACGCGGGTGCAGGAGCCCAAGTACCTTGGCTGCCTTCCCAGGCACATTAGCAGGGAGCTGGATCAGAAGAGGAGTAGACTGGACTCTTACTGGTGCTTTTATATGGGTGATGGCTTAACCCATTGAGCCATAATGCCGGCTCTATGATAGTTGTTCTTATCTTCAAACTAAGAGAAAATAACTCTAATTGACTTGAGAAAAGTAATTTATTAAAAGGATATTAGGTGGTTCATAAAATCCAGAAGAGTAGGGGCCGGCGCTGTGGCATGCCTGATAAAACTGCCGCCTGCAGTGCCAGCATCCCATATGAATGCCGGTTCAAGTCCTGGCTGCTCCACTTCCAATCCAGCTCTCTTCTATGGCCTGCGAAAGCAGAAGAAGATGGCCAAGTCCTTGGGCCCCTGCACTCGTGTGGGAGGCCCAGAGGAAGCTCCTGGCTTTGGATTGGTGCAGCTCCGGCCATTGTGGCCATCTGGGGAGTGAACCAGCGGATGGAAGACCTCTCTTTCTCTCCCTGCCTCTCTGTGACTCTGCATTTCAAACAATAAATAAATAAATCTTAAAAAAAATCTAGAAGAATAGGAGATCGCTGTTCATGGTTATCCAGTGAGAAACACCTCCCCAAATCAGGCTCCTAACTTGTCTGGTGAAAGTGATGGGCTGCCCTATTGTGTGCCCCACTCTGCGGCTTGCGCGCTGATGTTGCCAGGGCTCTGGGCCCTGGATGTTGCCCCTGACTTGTGCCCCTGCCCCACTGAAGCTTCTACCAACAAGGTTCCTCCCATGTACTACTTCTCTGGTCCTTAGTTACAGGTGCAGTCTGGGTCATGTGTCTCTGAGGGATGGAGTTCAGCCAGGCACCCATGCACTGGCTGCGAGGGGCTGGAAAAGCGAGCATCTAGAACCTTCTACTCCTCCTGGGGAGCTCTCCTTCCCACAAGCTCCACGGGAGGGAGTTCCCCAAACACAGGAAGAATGACAAGTGTTCACTACACACATCCGAGAACCGGAGATACATGATACATACTTTAATTATTTTACAATACACTATACAAATGAAAAAAGATGAGATAAATGTAAATGCGGGAAAAAGAAAATAAAAGATTCTTCAAGACCAGGGCATGGTGATGGCGCCCTGGCTGGCTCATCGGTGTTCTTCACTTGCGAACTCAGAAGCACGTGAACACTGAATCGGGATGTAACCGAAACTTGGACGTTGTTCGTATTGTGAAGACGGAACGGGGGAGTCAGGGGTGCTGAAGCCTCATCTGACATAACAGGAAGCTAGTGTTGACACCTAAAACAGATAAATAAAAATTAGAGGTGAAATTATACTTACAGGGACCAGCATGTGGCATAGCAGGTAAAGCCCCAGCCTGTGACATCAGCAACCCATGTGGGCGCTGGTTCATGTTCCGGCTGCTCCACTTCCCATCCAGCTCCCTGCTGTGGCCTGAGAAATGCAGCAGAAGATGGTCCAAGTCCTTGGGCCCCTGCACCCACGTGGGAGACCCGGATAAAGCTCCTGGCTCTTGCCTTCGGCCTTGCCTAGCTTTGGCCATTGTGACCATCTGGGGAGTGGACCAGCAGATGGAAGACCTCCCTCTCTCTCGCTCGCTCTCTCTCTCCCTCTCTGTAACTCTTTCAAGTAAATAAATAACCAAATCTTTTTTAAAAAATTCATATTTAGAAACTTGGCCATCAATGTCGAAAGCAGCCATGGAAGCGCCAGTGTGTTCTCTGGGGAGTGAGGAGAGAGGGGCAGGGGAGCTGCTGTTTTTGTTCTAAGCTTTCAGGGCTTGTTTGGGTCAGGCCATTATTCCATGTCGCACTAACACGTGAATCCTGGGACTCTCAGTGGCTCAAGACAGTAGCCAGTTCTCCCTCTCAGAGTCCAGGGTGGGTGGCACAGCCCTCTTCATCCTGCAGTCCTGTTGTGGGGGGCAAGTTCTTTGCAGAAGGAGGATGTCCTGAGGGGCTGGGCCTGGATGTGGCTCGCTCGCTCCCACATGCCACCTGCCCAGAACTCACTCACATAACTGAGCTCTGGGGAGTGTGGTCTTGTCACAGTACCATTTGCTCCTTAGAACATTAATAGACTTAATTATTCTGAGCTGTTTCAGAGGTGTGGAAAAATTGGGCAGAAAGTAGAGAGTTTTTAAATATCCCTGCTCCCTTTATTCCCAATGCAATAACTTATTTTTTTCAAGATTTATTATTTCATTTATTTGCAAGGCAAAGTTCCAGAGAGGAAGAAACACACACACACACACACACACACACACACACAGAGAGAGAGACAGAGACAGAGAGAGAGGGAGAAAATCTTCCATCTGTTGGTTCACTCCCGAGATGGCAGCAATGGTCTGGGCTGGGCCAGGCTGAAGCCAGGAGCCAGAAACTCCCTCTGGGTCCCCCACATGGGTGGCAGGGGCCCAAGCACTTGGGTCGTCTTCTGCTGCTTTCCCGTAAACATTATCCAGGAGCTGAATCAGAAGTGGAACAGCTGCCACTTTTACCAGTGCTCAGATGGGATGCCAGCATTGCCCGCAGGGTCTTAACCTACTGTGACACAATGCTGGCCCAATAATGATTTATTTTTTCCTTTTTGAAATTTTTATTTTTAAGGAATACAAATTTCATAAATACAACTTTAGGAACATAGTGATTCTTCCCACCACACCTGCCCTCCCACCCTTCCTCCTCCTCCCTCTCACCTTGCCAGACCCATTCTCCATTAAGATTCATTTTCAATTAATTTTGTACACAGAAGACCAACTCTATACTAAGTAAAGATGTCAACAATTTGCACACACACACACACACACACACACCCCAAACTGTCTGAGAACTAGTTTTACAGTTAACTCTCATAGTACAACTCATGAGGACAGAGGTCCTGCATGGGCAGTTAGTGCACAGTGACTCCTGTTGTTCATTTAACAGCCCTCTTATGTATGCTGTCAGTGTCCACCCAAAATGAGATACTCTTGAAATGAGATGCTTAGACTATGGAAGCCTTTTGAGTCTACAAACTCCGTCAGTATTTCGACAAGGCCATAAGCAAAGTAGAACTGCTCTCCTCCCTTCAGAGAAAAGTACATCCTTCTTTGATGGCCACTTCTTTCCACTAGGGGCTCACTCACAGAGATCCTTCATGTAGAACATTTTTTGCCTCAGTGTCTTGGCTTTCCATGCCTGAAATGCTCTCATGGGCTTTTCAGCCAGACCAGGAAGCCTTAAGGGTTGATTCTGTGGTCAGAGTGTTACTTAAAGTGATTGTCATTCTATGAGTCTGCTGTGTGGACTGCTTCCCATGTTGGAACATCCTCTCCTTTCTAATTCTATCTATTATTATTACCAGGCACTCTATCCTATTTATAGTATCACTTTAATAATAATCCTCTATTTTTAAAACCTTGTCTTGGTGAGTCCGGTTGTTACAATTTTTGAACTGATGTTGCATAATGGTGAGCTTGAAGCCTGTGTTGAATGGTTCTATGTGTTTTAACAAGTGCCAATGCTGGGTATTTGCCACTACAGTGTTGGACTTGACGACTTCACTGTCCTCAGTACCACAGTGTCTGACCCATTCCTCCCTCCCCCTATCTCTACCAGGCTCCCTGGTCCCCTGGTAAGCACAGGTCTCACTGTTGTGTTCACGGTTTTGCCTTTTCCAGAATGCCATCCACTTGGGATCATCCAGAAAGCAGCCCTTTCAGAATGGCTTCCTCACTTGGTGCTTACGCATCCTCCATGTCTTCTCTTGGCTCAGCAGCTCATTTCTTTGCCATCTCTGAACTCCTGTTCCATTGTACAGCTGGCCCCCTGTGTGTCCATCTGCTCACCAATTGAAGCACATCTCAGCTGCCTTCAGGTACGGGTGGTCATGAGTAAGCTGCTATAAACACCCCCACGTGCAGGTTTCTGGATGGACATGTTTTCAACTCTTTGAGTAACAACTCAGGAGTGATTGCTGGGTGGTATGGTAAGGCTACGCTTCACCTTGTAAGAAACTGCCAAATTTTGTCCCAGTTGGCTGTACCATTTTGCATTACCACCAGCAACGAGGGAGAGTTCCCGCTGATCCACATCCTAGCCTGCATCACCAGTGTTTTGGATGCACTTATTTGTCACCTGTCTTCTTTTTTAAAGATTTATTTTTTATTTGAAGGGCAGAATAAGAGAGAGAGAGAGAGAGAGAAACTTTCGTCTGCTGATTCACTCTCCAAATGGCCCCAGTGACCAGGGCTGAGCCAGGCCAAAGTCAAGACCAGGAACTCCATCCAGGTCTCCCATGTAGCTGGCAGGGGCTCAGGCAGTTGGGCCGTCTTCTGCTGCTGTTCCAGGTGCATTAGCAGGGAGCTGGACCTGAAGTAGAGCAGCTGGACTCGCACTGGGATTCCGCTATGGGACGCTTGTGTGCCACACGGCCGGCCCCCATCTAGCTTCCTCTTTGGTGAGGTGTCTAGTCAGATCTTTTTGCCCACTTTTTTGTTTGCTGGGTTATTTTCTTGTTGCTGGGGTTTAAGAGTTCTTCTACATGTTTTGGATGCAAGTCCTTTATCAGATACATATTTTTTTTTTTTTTATTTTTTTGACAGGCAGAGTGGACAGTGAGAGAGAGAGACAGAGAGAGAAAGGTCTTCCTTTTGCCGTTGGTTCACCCTCCAATGGCCGCCGCTGCAGCCGGCGCACCGCGCTGATCCTGGCAGGAGCCAGGAGCCAGGTGCTTTTCCTGGTCTCCCATGGGGTGCAGGGCCCAAGCACCTGGGCCATCCTCCACTGCACTCCCTGGCCATAGCAGAGAGCTGGCCTGGAAGAGGGGCAACCGGGACAGAATCCGGCGCCCCAACCGGGACTAGAACCCGGTGTGCCGGCGCCGCAAGGTGGAGGATTAGCCTATTGAGCCACGGCGCCGGCTATCAGATACATATTTTATAATTGTTTCCCCCAGCCTGTGGCTTGTACAGGGTGAGCATCCCTAACCCAAGAATTCAAAGTTTGAAATGCTCCAAAAGTCTGAGAGTTTTTGAAAGTTGACATGACGTCATCAACAGCTTGATGTAATGGGTCACAGCCAAAACACAGGCACGCTAAGAGGCCTGTGAAAGATCACCTCTGGGCTGCATCTATAAGGTGCATCTGAGATACAAATGAATTTCAAGCTTAGACTTGGCTCTTATTCTCAAGGTATCTCCTTATGTATATGAAAACATTCCAAAGCCACAAAACATTGAAATCCAAAATACTTCTGGTTCCAAGCATTTCTGCTAAGAAGATATTCAACCTGTTTTTTTCTTTTTCCTAATACTGCCTTTCACCAAAAAGTAAGTAGTTTTTCAATTTTTTGGTAAGATTTATTTATTTGAAAAAACAGAGCATCAGAGGGAGAGGGAGTGGGGGAGGAAGGGGAGGGGAGGGAGAGAGGGAGATGGAGAAGGAGAGAGGGATCTTCCATCTGTTAGTTTACCCTCCAAATGGCCGCAGCCGACAGAGCTGGGCCAGGTGGAAGCCAGGAGGTCTCCCATGTGGGTGGCAGGGCCCACGCACTTTAGCCATTTTCTGCTTCCTTCCCAGGCACACTTGCAGGAAGCTGAATTGAAAGCAGTGTAGTAGGGACTTGAACCAGCGTCACAAACAGCAGCTTAGCCCTCAGGGTCCCATTCTGGCCCGCGTGAGGTCGTTTTCTGGATACATTTGTATTGTGTGTGGATGCTGAGTTGTTCCAGCACTGGTTGTTCACAAGGCTGTTCTTGGAATGAGCTTCCAGCACAGCCGTTAGAGGGCTTGGGGCACCAGCATCCATGTCCGAGTGCCTGCGTGCGAGTCCCAGCTCTGCTTCTGATCCAGCTTCCTGCTAACGCCCTGGGAGGCAGCAGATGGTGGCTCAAACACCTGGGTCCCTGCCACCCACATGGGAGAACAGATTGAGTCCTGAACTCCTGGCTTCAACCTGGCCGGGCCTTGGCTGTTGTGGGCATTTGGAAAGTGAACAGTGGATGGAAGAGCTCCCTCTCGGTCTATGTATCTCTCCCTCTCTCTTTGAAATAAATAAATAAATACTTTTACAGACTATTCTTTCTCCATTGAATTGTCTTTCTCAAATATGGTTTAACTATGCTTATGGGGGTCTGTTTCTGGGTTCTCTATCTTTTTTTTTTTTTTTTTTTTTGACAGGCAGAGTGGACAGTGAGAGAGAGACAGAGAGAGAAAGGTCTTCCTTTGCCGTTGGTTCACCCTCCAATGGCCGCCGCTGCAGCCGGCGCACCGCGCTGATCCGATGGCAGGAGCCAGGATCCAGGTGCTTTTCCTGGTCTCCCATGTGGTGCAGGGCCCAAGCACCTGGGCCATCCTCCACTGCACTCCCTGGCCACAGCAGAGAGCTGGCCTGGAAGAGGGGCTACCGGGACAGAATCCGGTGCCCCGAACGGGACTAGAACCCGGTGTGCCGGCGCCGCAAGGTGGAGGATTAGCCTATTGAGCCGCGGCGCCGGCTCGGGTTCTCTATCTTGTTCCACTGATCTCATTGTCTGTTCTTTTGCCAGTACCCTCTCTGTTCTTTTTTTTTTTTAATAAAAGACTTATTTATTTTATTTAAAAAGCAGAGTTCCAGAGAGAAGAAGAGACAGAGAAAAAGTGAGATCTTCCATCTGCTGGTTTGAGCACCAAATGCATGCCACAGCCAAGGCTAGGCCCGGCTGAAGCCAGGAGCCAGGAGCTTCAACCAGGTCTCCCACATGGGTGGCAGTGGCCATCTTGGGCCATTTTCCACTGCTTTTCTAGGTGCATTAACAGGGAGCTGGATTGGAAGTGGGGTCGCTAGGACTTGAACCGGATCTAGGATGACGGCACCACAAGTGGAGGATGCGGGTGCCACAGGCGGAGGATTAACCTGCTGCGCCACAGCGCCGGTCCCAGACCTGACCATTTTAACATGGATTCTTCCTCTCTGTGAACATGAAGTGTCTCTCCACTGGTTTAACGTTTCTTTGATTTCTTTCATCAGAATTTTGTGGTTTGTAGTGGGCTTTTTTGGCTGTTCTTTGAGAATGTTATTGTGTTTGCTTTTTTATTTTTTTAGTTTGCTATTACATTTCTTTTTTTTTAAACTTTCTTTTTTTATTTTTGTTTTTTATTTATTTTTTTTGACAGGCAGAGTGGACAGTGAGAGAGAGACAGAGAGAAAGGTCTTCCTTTGCCGTTGGTTCACCCTCCAATGGCCGCCGCGGCCGGCGCACCGCACTGATCCGAAGGCAGGAGCCAGGTACTTCTCCTGGTCTCCCATGGGGTGCAGGGCCCAAGCACTTGGGCCATCCTCCACTGCACTCCCTGGCCACAGCAGAGAGCTGGCCTGGAAGAGGGGCAACCGGGACAGAATCCGGTGCCCTGACCGGGACTAGAACCCGGTGTGCCGGCACCACAAGGCGGAGGATTAGCCTAGTGAGCCGCGGCGCCGGCCTGCTGTTACATTTCTAACTTGAAATTCCAATCGTTGGCACAGAGAGGAAAAACTCACCTTCTATATCAGCCTTGCGTGCTGCAACCTTGCTACTGTTGCTTGTTGCTTCCAGCGATGCTGTTGATGTCGACTGGGATTTTCTTTATAGCAACCAGACCGCCGAGAACAGAGGGAGTTTTCCCGTTCCTTCCCAATCTCTGTGCCTTGTCCAGTAGTTTTATCCTCTGCCTAAAATGCTCAATGATGAAAACTGGGAGATACCACGGAAGGGCACCTGGAAAGCTGCTAAGGGGCTCTGTCCCAAGACACAGAAGTGTAAATTCATGGACCTCCGTCCCCTGGGCTTCAAAAGCTAATGGGCTTACAGGCAGCGCCAACACTGGAGGCGGTGGAGAACCTGGAGTGCTTGTGCCCTGGGCAGAAATGTGAAGTGGAGCAGCCGCTGTGCACAGCTAGAGTATGGAGGTTCTTTGAGAACTGACCAGTGCAGGGGGGCTGGCGCTGTGGTGCAGCGGGTTAAAGCCCTGGCCTGCAGTGTCGGCATCCCCTACAGGTGCCAGTTCAGCTGCCCCGTTTCCAATCCAGCTCCCTGCTAATGTGCCTGGGAAAGCCGCAGAAGATGGCCCAAGTGCTTGAACCCCTGCACCCACATGGGAGACCCGGAAGCTCCTGGCTTTGGACTGGCCCAGCTCCGGCCTTTGCTGTCATTTAGGGAGTGAACCAGCAGATAGAAGATTCTCTCTCACTCTCTGTCTCTGTAACTCTGCTTTTCAAATAAATAAAGCTTTAAAAAATTTTTTTAAAAAAGGTTTATATCGGATCACAAAAACAAAGTCCATTAAGCAGTTATGAATTTCAGATGGCTCAAGATGAGAGAAAGAATTATCTCATAAATTTGGAAAACAACAATAAAGCAGCAAGAGTCTTCCAAACACATGGCTACCATCACGGGGCTCTCATCAGTGCCTGCAGCCCTCGTTCATTAACTTTAGCTCTGCTGGCTCTGAGCTGATGTGTCGTGGAGCCACCAGCTCCCTACCTGGTCCTGGTACAGTCTGCGCGCTGTCTCGGCGCCGCCGCTCAGCTTGGAGGCGCTGGATGCAGCCCTCCACCAGCGGCAGAGCTGACGCCGCCTCCCCAGAGCAAACAGCCACCGCGGCCTGTGGCTTCCATCAGCAAGCCTCAGAGACAGCGCGATGACAGCTCCTCAATGTGGCCGTGGTCGCCTCCTCACTGATCAGTGTGCCGTGGGAGCGGTCTGAGGAGCCCGCCTAACCAGAGTCAGGAAACGGACGAGGAAATCTGGTTGTTCCCCGGGGCCTCAAAACAAAGCTCACAAAACCACTCCAAAAGGAACAGAGCTTAGACCAAATACCTCTGAAGATCATGGTCGAGTCTATCTGCAGAGAAATCAGTGGATGCTACCCCTGGTTCATAAAAACAAAGAAACAGATTTTGTAGAAGTGGAGAGGAATGTTGAGCTAGAACATACACAAATACTGAGACTTTTTTTTTTTTTTTTTTTTTTTGGCACCAAGAATATCAAGCAAAGGGATTCAGGAAGCCAAGGGAAGGGCCTAGAACCTGGAGCTGTCTGTAGGTGTCAGGTCTACAGTCTGGTGGACATCCCCCTCCTGATCCTGGGCCTGGGCCGCCCCAGATTCAAATTAAAGAAGGAAGACTGCAGTGAGTACACATCCTTTCTCTCTTTCTAAAAAAATTTGATTGATTTAGTCGAGAACCAGAGTGTCACAGAGAGAGAGAGAGAGAGAGAGATAGAAAGGGATGGAGGGGGGGTCAGAGAGAGACAGAGAGAAAGAGAGAGACATTTTCTTTATTTGAAAGGCAAAGTTACAGAGAGAGAGGACAGAGAGAGAGAGAGAGAGGTCTTCCATCCGCTGGTTCAACACGAAATGGGTGCAGAATTTTTACCTTTAGAGGAGTTAATCAGTCAATAACTAAAAAGTTTCCCAATTTCAAATTCCAATGTGGTGAATATTGGACAGTTATAATCCGCAGAAACAAACAATTCCCTGGAGTATAAAGGGATCCAGACCCAAGCGAAACGAGACGCTCCTGTTTCCCAGTCGCTGTCGCTTGTAGCACCATCTCAGCTTCTCACACTGATTTCTGGTTTTAACTAAAGTTTACTTTTTACCAAAGCAACTAAATTCTATTTTGCAGATCAAACTGGGGCACGAGGCGGTAGTTAATTAAGACCTGTCTGTGTTACCTAAGTATGGTAGCTGACCAGCAATGCTTCAAACATCTCTTTTAAACCTTTTAAAATGTTTGTTAGCATAACCCAAAGTACAGTCTTTATACAGCATATAAGCAGAAGTACAAAAACTTAAACTTGTGTTTAGTAAACAATGTTTCAGTGTCCTTACCTAAAAAGTAAGTTAGAAATTATGATGCATCAGAAATTATTTTTAAAGTTTACTTATTTATTTGAAAGTCAGAGTTACACATAGAGAGAAGGAGATGCAGAGAGAGAGAGAGAGAGAGAGAGAGAGAGAGAGGTCTTCCATCCAATGGTTCACTCCCCAGTTGGCCACAACAACCGGAGCTGTGCCCATCCGAAGCCAGGAGCAAGACACTTCTTCCAGGTCTCCCATGCGGGTGGCAGGGGCCCAAGGACCTGGGCCATCTTCTCCTGCTTTCCCAGGCCATAGCAGAGAGCTGGATAGGAAGTGGAGCAGCTGGGTCTCAAACCGGTGCCCATATAGGATGCCAGCGCTTCAGGTCAGGACGTTAACCCACAGCACCGGCCTCATCAGAAATCACTTAAGTATTATTGATAATTTAATATCAGAGCAAGGTTTTAAGTCATCCAGGGATCTGAGACTTATCTTTAAGCTGCCATCATTCAAGGTGTAATCAATGCTAAGGTTCATTAGGGTGGTGACCCAATTTAGTTCAATACAAATTTGCATCTGTTCCTTACTGTAAATGTTAGCTGGGAATAATGTTATCTTGTTTGATCAGCAAACCTGAGTAAGTACAAGAAAAATGAACTCAAGTAGAATAAAAGTCACTCTGGCATTATGCAAGGGTATTTCAGGGGTATTTCAAGGGTGTTTCAAGGGTATTTCAAGGGTATTTCAAGGGTGTGTTTGTGGCAGGTGCTGTGGTGCAACAGGTTAAGCTGCTTCTTAGGATGCCCCAACCCATATCAAAGCGCTGGTTCGAGTCCCGGCTGCTCCAGTTCTAATCCAGCTTCCTGCTAACGTGCCTTGGAAGTGGCCAATGAAACCTCAAGTACCTGGGTCCCTGCAAGCCCTACAGGAGACCCTTTGGGCTGGCCCTGCCCTGGCTGTTGTGGCCATTTGGGGAGTGAACCGGCAGATGGAAGGTCTCTATGTCTCTATCACTCTTTTTTTTTTTTTTAAGTCAAAATGTGGAAAATTGAATTCAAAGATAAGTTCATTTTGGTGCAAAGATTTCTGAAATCCATGCACAGTTTTCATAATACACACTGTCCATAATTTGAGAGACTTGGAAATAGAGGTAGACAGAGTTCCCATCCACTGATTCACACCCCCAATGCAACCGATGCAACGGCTGGAACTAGGCTGAGCCAAAGCCAATCCAGGAACTCCAATCCAGGCCTCCTTGTGTGGCTGACAGGAACCCAAGCCTTGAGCTGTCACCGCTGCCTCCCGGGCTGCATTAGCAGGAAGCTGGAGTCGGCAGGCAGAGCCAGTCACGGAGCCCGGGAAAGCATCTTCACAATGCCGCCAAACACATGCTCGTTCCACAAACTTCTCCAAGTGCCCTCGCGTTCAACAGTCACAAGTCACGAAAGACACGAACGTTCTTATTAAGACAAAACTGGGGCAGCTTTGGTAAAAGTTGGTCTAGCAGGTAAAGCCTCTGCCTGCAATGCCAGCATCCCACTGGGCGCCGATTTGTGTGCGAGCTGCTCCACTTCGGATCAAGCTTCCTGCTGATGCGCCTGGGAAAGCAGTGGAAGATTATGGCCCGAGTGCTTGGGCCCCTGCACCCGCGTGGGAGGCCTGGATGAAGCTTCTGGCTCCTGGCTTCTGCCTGGCCCAGTCCAGACTTTTGTGGACATTTGGGGAGGGGAATCAACAAATAAAAGCCCTCTCTCTGTCTCTCCTCTCTCTCTCTCTGTTACTCTTTCAAATAAATAAATCTTTTTTTTTTTTTTTTTTTTTTTTTACAGGCAGAGTGGACAGTGAGAGAGAGAGACAGAGAGAAAGGTCTTCCTTTGCCGTTGGTTCACCCTCCAATGGCCGCCGCGGCCGGTGCACTGTGCTGATCCGAAGCCAGGAGCCAGGTGCTTCTCCTGGACTCCCATAAGGTGCAGGGCCCAAGTACCTGGGCCATCCTCCACTGCACTCCTTGGCCACAGCAGAGAGTTGGCCTGGAAGAGGGGCAACCGGGACAGAATCCGGCGCCCCGACCGGGACTAGAACCTGGTGTGCCGGCGCCGCAGGCAGAGGATAAACCTATTGAGCCGCAGCGCCAGCCTTTAAGAAACTTTTTTAAAAGATTTATTTATTTATTTATTTGAAAAGTCGAGTTACAGAGAGGCAGAGGCAGAGAGAGAGAAAGTTCTTCCATCCGCTGGTTCACTTCCCAGATGGTCACAACGACCAGAACTGACTGATCCAAAGCCAGGAGCCAGGTGCTTCTTCCAGGTCTCCCACATGGGTGCAGGGGCTCAAAGACTTGGCCCATCTTCTACTGCTTTCCCAGGCCATAGCAGGTAGCTGGATTGGAAGCAAGGCAGCCGGGACTCGAACCGGCCCTGCAGGCAGCGGCTCTACCCACCACGCCACAGTGCCAGCCCCTCTTTAAGAAACTTTTAATTGAGTTTGTTAATATTCTATGAAAACAGGAATAGTTTAGACATTCACACAATAAGGGCTTTCTCAAGATGTGTGGAGCCTACAGCTTCAGATCTATAAGCGTAATCAAAAACCAAAACCATAAAAAACTCACTGGTCCAAATACCAAAGTTCTTTCTCCTACATGATGGTGCTGAAATTCTTTTTTAAAAGATGTATTCATTTACTTGAAAGGTTACATGACAGAGGAGAGAGAGAGAGAGACAGAGAGAGAGAGAGAATCTTCCACTGGGATGCCAGTGCCGCAGGCCAAGGCTTAGCCTACTATGCCACAGCGCTGGTCCCATGACTGCTTCTTAGAAACATGCTTGGAACTCTCTGTGGCACCCGGGAAAGGCTCTGCAAATCTTGCCTTCGGAAGTAGAGGGCTAAAACGACTCTCCATGTGTAGATGGAGGCGGGTGCAGACGAGGTCAGCCCACCTGCACAGCAGCTCTGCTGCTCAGAGAAGCAGCAGGCGCCGGAAGTCGGGTCTGCCTGTCCTCCAAGCCTGCTCTCTTGTCCCCACCCCCTTCCTACCCATAGTCCTCTCTGGCTGTGCTCGGCTCACCCTCTCCTTCTGGCTCCACCGATGGCAGGTTCTGAACCCTTCCAGGCCATGTTAGCAGCCCTGAGCCCCAGCCTCTGGGTCTCCCGCTGTCACATGCATGTTATAAATGCAGCCGCCATTCGTCTCTTCGTCCCCACCCCTCAAAGCCCCCTCAGCACCGGCTCGTTGGGCACCCAGTCCAGAGCCCTGGCCTGTGACAGGTCCCGGAGCCAGAGTGGGGCCATGTGGGGGCACAGCGATGTCTCCCCTTGGGACACCCCCCTTCGTCTTCTTCCTTCCTGCCCTGCGGTCCCTGGGCTTCAGGGCAGCTCTTGGAAGTTTGGAGCCTCCTCCCGAGGGTGCCCAGAGCCACTTGCTTCTCCGGACTTGAGTTTCTGCCTCCCCCACCCCCCAAATCAAATTCCAGAAATCCAGGTTTAAAAATAACCCAGCAATGCAATCTTCCCCACCAAGCGCTTGGCAAAAACAAACCCTCAACAAAGACTGGTGTGAAGCCTCACTTCACACTTCCTCCTTTTTGGGCTGCCAACGCAGCTCAGTTTGGGGTGGGGAGGCAGCCGGGACTCAGTCCTGGGGGCTGAATGACAAGGACACGGAGCCCTGGGCACACGCCCTCGCGGGAAGGCAGCTGGCGGAGCCCCTTGCAAAGCGCGCCTCTCCTCGCAGTCCAGCGAGCCGGTCTCCAGCCCTGCGCCGGGCAGCAGATCAAAGCCGCCCTGGAAAATGGCTTCCATTAGTAATCCAGAATTCATTCCGCCTCCCCCGGGAGCCATCAGCGCCACTGGAGCCTGCCTCTCCCCAGCACGAGCGAGGGAACAGCCGGCGTGGCACGGGGAGTAGCGATTTCTACTCTTGCCGGACAAGAAACTCCTATGGCACCCGCTTCTTTGGAGGCTCTATTTGTTAACCTGTTGTCTCTTTGAAGGCCCATTTTGTGGGTGAGAAAAATGCATGTTGGAAGAGAGAAAGGTTGGGGCCGGGCTGGCCTGGAAGACACTCAAGCCTCCTAGTTCCTCCTTTGAAGCACCGTGTAGGCCCCTGAGTGGGGTTTTCCTGCATATGCCCGTCTACCTCCCTTTTCAAACAGTCCTGCTGTTTTTTCCCTTTCCCTGCCCTGGGTAAGTTATTCCAACGGACGACTTTCCACCCCGGCGAGAGCCGCGCACAGGAAGAACGCGGCCCGGCCGTGCGGTCTGCTGGCAACAGCTCCCAGCAGAGCCGGGAGACTTTGTGTCTATTCTGAGCTGCTCTGAGCACAGGATGAGAGAGAGGCTACCCGAGCCCAGAGCTTTGACGGGAGTCACAGGGACGCCAGGAAGAAGCCGCTCCTTGCAGATCAGAAGAAGGTGGGGCTGGGGCAAGCATTCACTCAGCACCTGTGAAGGGCCAGCCGCTTCCCCACCAGCCGGTTCCCGTAATCCTCACCACCGTGGGAGACAGGTTTCTTGGCTTCCACATCGCAGGCGAGAAACCAAAACTCAGACATGCGTGAGTGGTCCCAGGCAGCCTGGCTTGTGAGGGGCAGAGCTGGGAGCAGCCCCGCTCTGGTCGCCGGGTGTGAGCTGTCTCCTACAGCATGTGCAATCTGACAACCACACTCTTCACTGATCACTTAGTTTACTTGAGCACCTACCGTACACGAGCCAAAGATTCCTTTCTTTATGCGTTTCATGTTCTAAGTGGAGGTGGGGGGAAGTCGGAATACAAACACAATGCGTTGATAACTAAATGATACCACATTCCGGAAGGTCTTATGCCCCAAGGACAAAAGAAAAAGCAGAACAGAGCAAGGGTATTGGGAGGGCTAGAGACAGTGATTGCACATTTAAATTGGTAATCACGGTTGGCCTCACGGAGGAGGTGACATTTGCGCAAAGACGACTTGGAAGAGGTGTGAGTGAAGATTACTGGTCAAAGGGACAGTGCGGTCAGTGCAAAGGCGCCAAGGTGGGAGGGAACCTGCCTGGTGTGCATGAGCAAGAGCAAGTAGGCAGGCGTGCTGGGAGCAGAGCTGGCACGGAGTCCGTGCACGGACAGGGCTGCCTGTCTGCTGCATTGAGAATGAACTGCACAGGTTCACAGGGGGTGGGGCGTGTGTGGGGGAGGGGGCCAGGGTGAAGCCAGGAAGAAGCCGAGGAGCAGCCAGGGGACCTCTGTCGTGGCTGAGAGCCGGCCGGGAGCAGGGGAGGGGCGGGGGCATCAGGGTCCGGCTGACTTTGGAAGCAGCAGCAGAGTCCATCAGCGTGGGGAACTTCTGGGTAACTCAGAGGTTTTTGCTGGGCCGCGGGGAGGAGGGAGGCCTTGGGGAAGGGGCAGGAAAGACCTGGAATTTGGCTTGGGGCAAATCCGAGATGGGTGACTGCTCTCCACGCAGGGTCGGAGAAGTAGCATCCGGACAGCCAGCTGGAGAGATGAACGAAGGACGAGCAGCCCCCAAGGCACCTGGGCAGGCCGGGAGCTTCCTCTCCACAGCCTCCCACCCGCCAAGGGGTCGGTGGACGTGGGTAGAAAAAAAATTCCACGTTGCGTCTTCATTGGCCTTGAGCTGGAGCTTAGTGCTTCCTTTCATTGCAAGCGAGAGCAACAAACCCCAGCGACCCGACAGCACCGGCCTCGCCACCGAGGGCACCTCCGGCGGCGTCACTTGGTGCCACTGAGGCTGCGGGGCACCCACGTTGTCTTTCACCCTCGCCGAGTCTTTAAATGCAGGGGAGCTATTGGACCTGCTGTCAGTCTTCTGGTCTCGTGCGTTCACAGCACGTCTATTGCCGCAGCAGAAACTGGAGTTTAAAGCCCTCCTGAAAGGGGCTGGCGTGAGGGCGCACAGGTTAAGCTGCTGCTAGCAGCGCTGGCATCCCATACTGGAGCGCTGACTCAAGGCCCAGCTGCCCCACTTCTGACACAGCTCCCTGCTAACGAGCCTGGGAGAGCCGCAGAAGATGGCCCCCACTACCTGTGAGGGAGACACGGACGGAGTTCTGGAGTTCTGGCTTCGGATTGGCCCAGCCCTGGCTGTTGTGGCCTTTGGAATGAACCAGTGGATAGAAGATCTCTCTCTCTCTCTCTCTCCCCCTCTTCTACCCTTCAAGTAATTAAAAAAATTAATCTTTAAAAAAATTCTGAAAAAGTGCGTCACTATATTTGGCTTCTTTTGTCATGCTATGTATTTTATTGTGTGTATCTAAAATCAGTATTCTGAGAAAGGATTTCTCAGCTTCCACAGACTTTCAAAAGGGGGTTCATAGGGGCTGGTGTTGTGGTGTAGCCGGTAAAGCCGCTTCCTGTGTCACCAGCGTTCCATATGGGCACCAGTTCGAGTCCCAGCTGTTCCACTTCCTTTCCAGCTCCCTGCTAGGGCCTGGGAAAACAGTAGAAGATGGCCCACGCCCTTGGGCCCCTGCCCTCACAGGGAGACCTGGAAGAAGCTCCTATCTCCTGGCTTCGTCTTGGCTTAGTCCTGCCCATGGTGGCCACCTGAGGAGTGAGGCAGAGGATAAAGATCTCTCTGTCTCTCCCTCTCTCTGTGTAACTCTGATTTTAAAGCAAACAAGTATTTTTTTTTTTTTTTGGACAGGCAGAGTGGACAGTGAGAGAGAGACAGAGAGAAGGGTCTTCCTTTTGCCGTTGGTTCACCCTCCAATGGCCGCCGCGGCCAGCACATTGAGCTGATCCGATGGCAGGAGCCAGGTGCTTCTCCTGGTCTCCCATGGGGTGCAGGGCCCAAGCACTTGGGCCATCCTCCACTGCACTCCCTGGCCACAGCAGAGAGCTGGCCTGGAAGAGGGGCAACCAGGACAGAATCCGGCGCCCCGACCGGGACTAGAACCCAGTGTGCCGGCGCCGCAGGCGGAGGATTAGCCTAGTGAGCCGCGGCGCCGGCCCGCAAACAAATATTTTTAAAACATTTAAAAGGAGGGGTCCATAGCACCCTTGAGCTAAGCTAAAAATCCTCGGCAAGATAGGAGGGAAGAAGAGCGTTGCTAAAACGTCTTAGTCCGCGCCAGGAACTCGGCCAGGAATGTTTCGCGCCTCACTCACTCCCCGTGTTGCAAGGTAGACATTATTCTCATTTGACGGCTGAGCCATCGAGCCCCAGACGGGTGAAAGTTGCCTGACCGGCCCCTGGAAAAGCAGGTGCTCAAACTCGGGGCTGTCTGTTTTTTTGTTTGTTTTTGTTTTTGTTTTTGTTTTTAAAGATTTATTTATTGGGGCAAGCGTCGTGATGTACCGGGTAAACCAGAGGATGGAAAATCTCTGTCTCTGTCTTTCCCTCTCTGTAAATTCTTTTTTAAAAAAGACTTATTTATTTGAAAGTCAGAGCTAGAGAGAGAGAGCGAGCGAGCGAGCTTCCATCCAATGGTTCAAGCCCCAGCTGCCCACAGCAAGCCAGGGATGGACCAAGCTGAAGCCGGAACTTGGAGGTCAGTTGTGGGTAGCAGGGACCCAAGCACCCAAGCACTTGAGCCGTCACCTGCTGCCTCCCAGGGTGCAAAACAGCAGGAAGCGGGACTTGGAAGTAGAGCTTGGACTTGAACCCTAGCCTCTGACACAGGTTGAGGACTTCCCATGTGGCGTCCTAACCGTTGTGCCAAATGCCTGCCCCTTCTCATACATTTGCAACATTAACCTCTTCTTTTTAAGGTTTTATTTATTTGTTTGAGAGGTAGAGTTACAGGGAGAGGGAGAGACAGAGAGAGAGGTCTTCTATCTGCAGGCTCACTCCCCAGATGGCTGCAAGGGCTTGAGGTGAGCTGATCTGAAGCCAGGAGCCAGGAACCTCTTCTGGGTCTCCCATGTGGATGCAGGGGACCAGGCATTTGGGTCATCTTCCACTGCTTTTCCAGGCCACAGCAGAGAGCTGAATTGGAAGAGGAGCAGCTGGGACTAGAACCAGCATCCACATGGGATGCCAGCACTGCAGGCAGAGAATTAACCTACTGCCCCACAGCACCAGCCCCTCAACGTTAACCAGGACTCAATTTTAGGCATTACTGGTTAACTTGCAGTGTCATTAGTCAGGCAGAATTCCTTAAGTTTGATGTAAACAAATTCATGAAGCTCCGTCCTTAAGATTTTGTGTTTTGGGGCCGGCACTATGGCGCAGCAGGTTAAAGCCTGGTTTGTAGCCCCAGCATCCCAGATGGGCGCCAGTTCTAATCCCGCTGCTCCTCTTCCGATCCCGCTCTCTGCTGTGGCCTGGGAAAGCAGCCGAAGATGGCCCAAGTCCTTGGGCCCCTGCACCCACATGGGAGACCCGGAAGAACCCCTGGCTCCTGGCTTCAGATCGGCCATTTGGGGAGAGAACCAGTGGAAGGAAGACCACCCCCTCCTCCGTGATCCTCACCGCCACCCCCCAGGTCACCTGGGCGACCTCCTGCATTTTGTTCTTCTGCTGAGTGTGTCTTCTCTCTTCGTGGCTCGGCCTTTTCTCCTTCTGGTGCCTGCTTGGAATATGGGTGCTGTGTAGGCACCCAGCCTTCTCCCTCGCTCCTCTGCATACGGAGCCAGTCCCCCACCCAACCCCGTGTTCTTCTCCCTCTGGCTGCTGCCTGCACCACTGGCCCTGGGATGCCACCTTTGTGGAGTCACTGACTGCTTGATATTTCTCTATAGCTCTGAAAGAATCCTCAGGGTGGGCGTTTAGCCTACAGTTTGGATGCCCACGTCCCCATTGGGGTACCTGGGTTTGATGCTCCGCTCAGGCTCTTGGTTTATTTATTTGCAAGGCACAGTTACAGAGACTGATGAAGAAACAGAGAGAGAGAGAGAGAGAGAGAGAGAGAGAGATCTTCCATCTGCTATTTCGCTGCCTAATTGGCCACAACAGCTGGGTGTGAGCCAGGATCTCCATCCGGGTCTCCCCTTTGGGCGGCAGGGACCCAGGTTTGCAGTCTGTCATCTGCTGTCCCCCAGGCACATTAACAGGCAACTGGAGTGGAAGCAGAGCAGCCAGGACTCAAACCAGCATCCAGATACGGGATATGGATGTTGCAAGCAGTGGCTCAACCTGCCTTGCCGTGACATTGGGCCCCTGTAACTTCCCAGTTGTTTTTTTTTTTCTTAAGATAGAGTTAGAGAGAGAGAGAGAGAGAGAGAGAGAGGATCTTCCATCTGCTGGTTCACTCCCCAAATGACTAAAATGGCTGGGCCCAATCCAAAGCCAGAAGCCAAGAGTTTCTTCTGGGTTTCCCACGCCTGTGCAGGGGCCCAAGCACTGGAGCCGTCTTCTGCTGCTTTCCCAGGCGCGTTAGCAGGGAGTTGGATTGGAAGTGGAGCAGCCGGGACTTGAACTGGTGCCCATATGGATGCCAGTGCTGCAGCCACAGCACAGGGTCTTACTCAAGGCTCCAGGGTCTTATCTACCTTGGGCTCTGCAGCCCCGGAGCTTCTGCCCAGCTCTTGGGGCTGTCATGGGCTGAGAGATCGTCACCCCTCCCCCAGTAATGGAGCGGCTTTACCTGTGACACCTCAGCACCAGCTCCAACTTTCCGGTTTATAAAGGCAGGCGAGCTCAGGCCCTCACGAAGGGAGCTTACGCTTAACTTTTGGGGTGGGCAGTGGGGGAGATAGTGCCAGCTCTCCGTCCACCATGATCCCCTTGAAGGCCCAGGGCGGCATATCCAGGCCGGTGCAGGGATGAGAGTTAAGTCAACACAGCAGCCCCAGTTTGTCTCTGGAATCCTTCCAGACCACCTCCTGTTTTTCCACCCTCCTACTCCTTGTTCGTCAATGTCTTGGTTCTCGGTTCTCTTTGTCTTGGCTTCATACGATGGTTTCTCTCCTCCGCCCGCCGCCTTGCTGGACGGTCCTCCCGGCTTGACTCACACTTCTGGCTCTCCACACGTGGACGGAGCTGAACCATTGATTCAGGGTTTGTCCGGTCTCCCACAGGGCTCCCGAGGGGAGGAGGCTGCCCGTGTGGGGGAGCCGCAGGACGTGGCCCATCTCTCGCCAGGACCATGTGGGTAGTGGTGGTGGCTTTCCGATTTCAAGATGGCAGAATGAAGCCACTTCTGCCCCATCTTTTGAAATCACCCGCAAGGGACCAGCGCTGTGGTGTAGTAGGTAAAGCCTCCGCTGTGGCACCAGCATCCCCATACGGGTGCCGGTTGGAGCCCTGGGTGCTCTACTTCCGATCCAGCTCCCTGCCGGTGGCCTGGGAAAGCAGCGGAGGATGGCCCAAATGCTTGGGCCTCTGCACCCACATGGGAGACCCGGAAGAAGCTCCTGGCTCCTGGCTTTGGCCTGGCCCAGCCATGATCGTTGTGGCCATTTGGGGAGTGAAACCAGCGGAAAGACCTCTCTGTCTATAACTCTGCCTCTCAAATAAATAAATAAATAAATCTTTAAAAAATGGAAACAGAAGCATGACTTAGGAGACCAGGAGACAGCCGTGGCCCCTGAGAGAACAGTCAGTGGACAAGAGGAGGGCCATCGACTCTGTGTGGTTCTAGTGGCCGTGGGCTTTAGGGTCCTTGCCCAAAGACTCCGGACTGGAACTTGAAGTCAGTTCATCCTCGCTGTTTTGCACGAGACTTGGCCAAACCGAGCCCTCGGTCAGCAGTTGGATGAATGACATCACTTTGTCTTCCGTTCTTTCTGCTGGGGAGAGGGCTCTCGAACCCACGGGCTGAGGAAGGGAGCTGTGAGCCGCACCTTTGCCCCAGTGCCCAGCAATGTCATTGCTGCAGAAATGTGCAGTTTTGTAAATTCACAGAATCTGTTCTTTCACTAGGTCAGGTTTAGTATTTCATTAGTGTAAAGTGAACTTGGTTCCTTGGGCGTTCGGGACATGATAATTACAGTCAGCCTTCGGTAATTCTCAGTGAGGCACCAGGTAACAGCACCAGCATCCACTATTTAATTGGTTTGGATCGGCATTAATTAGTCACAGATGCACACCAGATTCCTGTTTAATTCAATACTCTTGGGAGCACACTGTGGGCTCAGGGATTCTAACCACATCAAAAAGTCGGGCCCTAGAGCCCAGGCATCCATGGAGAGGAAATGCCAGATGTCGAGCAGTCTCCTCTCCTCAGAAATAAGCCTCCTACGCCTAGGTCCCCGGAATCTAAAACCTTGGCCCTTCTGGAACGTCCAGGCTGCAGTCATCGGCTCCCTCTTGAATCATCCGCTGTGCCCTCTCGACTGAATCATTGCCTTCCCGTCCACATGCAAACGTGAGTAATTTCTCCCGTCCTAAAAAACCTGCTGTCGACCCCACCTCTCCTCAAGCTATTGTTCCTCTTTGCTGTCCCTGTGAAAAATGCCTGAAAACCACAGTGCAGGGGCGGCCTGGGGTGAGCTGTCACTCGCCAGGCCGGCGTCCCGTATTGCAGCGCCGGTTCCAGGCCCGGCTGCACCGCTTCTGATCCAGCTTCCTGTTAACGAGCTTGGGAAGACAGCAGAAGATGTGGGAGGCCCGGGGGAGTTCCTGGCTCCTGGCTCTGGCCAGGCCTGGAGTGAAATGATGAATAGGAGATTTCTCCTTCTGTCTCTCCCTCTGCCACGATGCTTTTCAATGGAATAAATAAATAAATCTTGATGGAGGGGGGGACAGAGAGAGATGGAGAGAGAGAGAGGGAGAGAGAGAGAGATGGAGAGAGATGGTGCACTTGCTGTTGACAGTCTCTGCCACCCTGAGTGTGTTCAGGCTTCATGCCACCACTCCAGAGAAACCATCCTCGTCGGTGTCACCGACACCGCCTCCTGGATTTCAACTCCAGTGGCCGCCTCTTTTTTATTTCCTCTAGTTAATCTTGTCCTCTTTCTTGAAATGTTTTCTTCATTCTTTCCCCACCCAAAGTCATCCCCTCTCATTCCCCCTTCACTGATTCTCCCTAGGTCCCCAGCCCCTACATACTGGAGGCCCCCATGGCAAAGCCGCCCACCCCACCCCCTGTGTTCCCTCCCCCTCTGCCTAGGTTCACCCCTCATGCGATCCCAGCCAAGCAGACCTGTGCTTTTAACTCTTCTGCTTTCATATCCAGCCTTGACCTTCCCTGCTTACTCGGCATTTCCACTTGGATGTTGACTTAGCCTGGGTTCCTTAGAAATCAGAGCCTGAGGCCAAGCTCACACACTCAGGCTCTGTTGAAGAAGAGGGAGGGGGAGAGGAAATGAGGCAGGGAGGGAGGGAAAGCAAACATAAGGAGGCGCATTAGGGAGCGAGCCTCAGATGGGGCTCTTCCAAAAGTTCACGGAAAATGGAATTAAAAGATAAGTTTATCTTGATGCCAACAAAATTTTAGATCCATGCATATGAGGAGCCTTTGAAAAGTTCTTGAAAAATCCCTGTTATGAGAAAACTATGCTTGGATTTCACTACATTTTTTGCACCAAAATAAACATATCCTTGGATTCCATTTTTCCACAAACTCTTTGACATAGCCCTGTGTTCGCAAGAAAACATTGCTGGGTGCTTGGTCACATGGGAGCATCTCCAGAGACCCAGGGCCTCTCGGGAAACACGAGTTTTATTTCTGGCCTGCAGAAGGAAATGGAATTTATCTGTTGACCCCTGGGGTGATAGAAACGGATCTCTGCACTTCTGAGTTGTGTTCCTGGGCTCTTTGGGTTCCACTGGGGATGCCAGCTTCCCCAGCCCCAACTCATAACTTAAACTGAAGGGGCCGGCGCTGCGGTGCAGTGGGGAAAGCCGGCGTCTGAATGCCAGGTGGATGCTAGGTCGAGTCCCAGCTGCTCCACTTCCAATCCAGCTCCTTGCTAATGCACCTGAGAAAGCAGCGGAGAATACCCCAAGTGCCTGGGCCCCTGCACCCACATGGGAGACCTGGAAGAAGTTCCTGGCTCCTGGCTTTGACCTGGCCCAGCTCCAGCCATTGCGGCCACTTGGGGAGTAAACCAATGAATGGAAGACCTCTCCCTCTCTGTAACTCTGCCTTTCAAATAAATCAAATAGACCGTTAAAAAGAGAAAAGGAGTTAATCTGGGTTTAGAAGTGGTGGGAGGAATCATAGCCTCATGACCCAGTCATTTGGGCCTGGCCTTGGGACCAATGTTTTTAAATTATTACTTTTATTTATTTGGCAGGCAGAGGGGGCCTAACGGACTTTCCAATCAGTTCTTGAAGAAGTCATTGATCCTTCCTGTTTTCCTTATCTTTCCCAGCCTTCAGTCCCTTCTTCCTCCATGGAGCCTTCTCTGGCTGAGAATGAGCAGTGGGCGTGGAGGCTGAGGGCTTGGAAGGACCAAGGACGAGAGCCATGCAGGTAACTAAGAGGGTCCCGCAGGCACAGGGAGGTGCAGGACAAAGACCCTGGGGCGGGAGTTGGCTTGGCTGCTAGAGGCCCAGGGTGGCTGGAGCAGAGAGGACCAGAGAGACAGTAGAAACACGTGGCACAGGGCTTTACAGACCCTGGGAAAGAGTTTGCTTTGCCTCCGAGTACGATGGGAAGACATTAGAGGATTTGGAGGGGATGAGTGATACCATCTCACTTATTTCACGTTTTTGAAAGGCACAGAGACAGAGATCTTCCATCTGCTGGTTTGCTCTCCAAATGCCCACAACAGCCAGGGCAAGGCCAGATCGAAGCCAGGAGCCCTGAACTCCATCTAGGTCTCCTACAGAGGCGGCAGAACCCAAGTACCCGAGCCATCATCTGGTGCCTCCCAGAGTGCGCATTAGCAGAAAGCTGGGTCAGAAGCAGAGGAGCCAGGACTCAAACAAGGCAGGCGCTCTGATATGGGCTACAAGTGTTCCAAATAGCATCTCACCTGCTGAGCAGAGCACCTGCCGCTGCTTATGTTTGACAGGGACCCCTCAGCCTCGAGCAGAGACTGCCTGGGGCAAGGGCGGAAGCAGAGAGCCAGCCTGTTAGTCAGCCAAGAATGACGGAAAAGTTAGCACCAAGAAGCGACTAGAGTCTGGGTATCCTTGCAAGGCAGAGCTGTGGGGATTTGCTCATAGATGTAGAGATGGGGTGGGAGGAGAAAGGAGTTAAAAATGGCCCTAAGATTTCTGCTGGGAACAAATGGAAACATAAAATTGACACTGACATGGGAAAAGCCGGGAGAAAGAAGTTCAGTGGAGGGGGTGGCTTGCAGACCCATGAATTCCATTTTGGTGAGGTTAAGTTTGGAGATGTCTGCTGGACTTACTTTATGTCCCGCCCCATTTTTTTTTAAGATTTATTTGAAAGGCAAAATTACACAGAGAGAAGGAGAGAGAGTGTGATCTCTCATCGGCTGTTTCACTCCCAAAGTGGCAGCAATGGCTGGGGCTAGGCCAGCCCGAAGCCAGGAGCCAAGAGCTTCTTCCAGGTCTCCCATGTGGATGCAGGGGCCCAAGCACTTGGACCATCTTCTACTGCTTTCCCAGGCCACAGCATGAGCTGGATCTCAAGCAGAGCTGGGACTTAAACCGGCATCCATATGGGATGCCTGCACTGCAGGTGGTGGCCACAGCACCAGCCCCTATGTCCTATTCTACATTTGCTCAATCCTCTTCTCCTTGCCCTAACTCAATGACCGCTCACTCAAAGAAGAGTCCTGGTCACCATAGGTGGTTTCCCGCTCTGCCAGGATATGTGCCAGGCTCCATCAGGGTCCCTTCATGCCCACTGCTACAGGACCAGTAACAGGTCCCAGGGCCTGGGCAGGCGTTTGGCCTAACGGTTAGGCCATCAGTCAGGATACCCGTGTTCCACATTGGGTACCTGGGTTAGACGCCCACTCTGCCTCCTGACTCCAGTTTTCTGCTAATGCAGACTCTGGGAGGCAGCAGTGTAGCTCAAGCAGTGGGGTCCCTGCCACCCACGTGGGAGACCTGGATTGAATTCCTGGCACATCGGAGGAGTTGGCCAATGGATGGGACACCTTTCTCTCTCTCTCTCTCTCTCTCTCTCTCTCTCTCTCTCTCCAGGAATAGTTTAGCCAAGGAGAGCTTGTGTGTGGAATAGCAAAATTGTTGAAGGGAGGCTAGAACCATCCTCAGTTAGGGAGCCAGATATTTACTCCACAGGCAAGGGTTTCTAACTTGGAATTAAAGTCCATTCAAGTTTTCATGGAAAAATGTCTTCCTAGGGCCCGTGGTGTGGCACAGTGGGTTAAGCTGCTGTCTGTGATGCCAGCATCCCATGTTGGAGCACTGGTTCGAGTCCCAGCTGCTCTGTTTCCAACCCAGCTCCCTGCTAAGGTACCTGGAAAGGCAGCAGAGGACAGCCCGGATACTTGGGCCCCTGCCACCCATGTGGGAGACCTGGACGGAGCCCTGAGCTACCACTGACATTGGCCTGGCCCAGCACTGGCTGTACTAGCCGTTTGAGAACTGTACCAGTGAATGGAAGATCTCTTCCCCTGTCTCTCCCCCTCTCTGTCATTCTTTCAAATAAATAAATATATCTTAAAAAAAAAAAAAAAGAAGAAGAAGAAAGAAAAGAAAAGAAAAACATCTTCTGGCCAGGACATCTGAATGAATGTTTATTCTGGCAACCTCACAATGTCCATGAAGGAAGCAAGAGAGGCCAGCACTGACAAGGGAGCAAACACAGCTTGGAAAAGCACGTGCTCCTCGGAGCCTCTTCCAGGCCTCGCACGAAGCTGATGCAGCCACTGCTTGAGAGCTTCTGCAGCCCCCGGTGTGACCCCAGGGGCTGGAGGCCCAACCGGAAGAGCAGGGGAAGGTCGCGGTGGTCCTTTGGTGCCCCTGGAGTCAGGGCTACCCCTGGCTCTACCCCCTGAGTGCTCGGTAACCAGTGCCTTGAGGTCAAGGAGGTCAGTGACCATGGGCACCACTGCCCTCTGCTGGAGGGACTGGCATGCTCCCCAAGACTCGCACTTGGTCCCGGGTCAATAGGTCTTAACCTTCTTAACCTCCTGGGCCCCTTTGAGAATCGGAAGAAGGCTGTGGACTTGTATATTAAGAGTTCCAGGGGGGCTGGCATTGTGGTGTGGTGGGTAAAGCGTCCCATAAGGGCGCCGGTTTGAGTCCTGGCTGCTCCACTTCCAATCCAGCTCCCTGCTGATGGCCTGGGAAAAGCAGCAGAAGATGACCCAAGTGTTTGGGCCCCTGCTGCTACGTGGGAGACCTGGATGAAGCTCCTGGCTCCTGGCTCCTGGCTTCAGCCTGGCCCAGCAACCATTTGGGGAGCTAACAAGCAGATGAAAGCTCTCTTTTGGTAACTTTAATTTTAAAATAAATAAATATATCTTAGAGAGAGAAAGAGAGAGAGAGAGAGATCCAGGGATGTATGGACAGGCTCTCTGAAAGATGATCATCTTCCCAAGTCAAGATTTGACTTTGGAGATAGACAAGGCTCACTGCCCTTTGAGGAGCGCAATATCCACCTTGCTAGGTGTGAGACAGAAGAGAAAGCAAGAGGCGACCCAAGCTGCTTCCTGCCAGGAGTGGCTTTTCCCTCCTTGGGGTCTATGTTTTATAATTATCTCCTCTACCAAACAGATTACATTAGCTAAGAAAGCAATTGGGTGTATCCTAATTTTTTTTCATTAACCAGATACAGCAGGTAAGTGATAGCCAGTTACCCTATCATGGCTGAATTCATACAACACAGGCAAAAAACAAAGCCTACTTGAGGGGTGGGTGTTGTGGCACAGCAGGTTAAGCCGCCACTTGGGGTGCCCACATCCCATACCTGGAGTGCTGGAGTTGGAGTCCCGCTCCACTTCTGACCCAACTTCCTGCTGCTGCACTCCCCGGAAGGCAGCAAATAATGGCTGCCATCCTTACGGGAGACCCGGATGGAGTTTCTGGCTCCAGGCATCAGCCTGGCCCAGCCCCAGCTGTTATAGACGTTTCTGGAGTGAACTAGTGGATGAAAGCTCTTGCTGTGCCTTTCAAGTAAAATAAATAAAGCTTTAAAAAAAAAAAAAAGCTAACTTGCCATTAACTGAGCCTGGGGAGCTCTGTTGTGGACAACTCTATGATTTGGGTTGGCCTTTGAGATACAGAACATGCAAGCTATGATATTTAAACTCACATTGACTCGTTCTAATGCCCAAGTAATTCAGGGCTGCTATGTGTTTCAATCTCATGCCATCTTCCAAATGTATTTTTATGCAGCTTGAGTGCTTTAGCTGGAAGGAAATGCAGAAATTCCACCTTCACACGTGCTTTTCAAAACCTTTCCTCATTTTCAAGCTCCATGATCAAATGAGGACATTCACTGACCACAAAGCCACAGTTAAACCCCTCTGGATCTTATGCTTTAAAAAGAATGATTTATTTATTTATTTGAAAGATAGAGCACCACACACACACACACACACACACACACAGAGAGAGAGAGAGAGGGAGAGAGAGGTCTTCTATCTGCTGGCTCATTCCACAACAGCCAGATTTGGAACAGGCCGAATCTAGGATCCAGAAACTCCATCTATGTTTCCTACAATGGTGGACGGGGCCCAAGTACCTGGGACTTCTTCTGTTGCCTTCCCAGATTCATTAGCAGGGAGCCGGTGGGAAGCCCAGTAGCCAGGATTCCAATGGGCACTGTGATATAAGATACTGGCACAGTGCGCGTCAGCTTAACCTGCTGCACCACAGTGCCAGCCCCTGGTTCTTGCTCTTACAAGTGTGTCCCACACTGCACCCCTCTGGCTTTAGAGGTAGGGCTGTGTGAGAACACGGAACATCAACTGGGCACCCCTGAGTACCTGGCACGCCCAGTGCTGCAGACCTAAAAGAGGAAAATGGTATCATTGCTGTGTCTCATCCATCCATCCATTCATTCATTAAGAAATGTTGTCTCCACTGTACTGGACACTGTGGGAGACACTGGGAAGGGAGAGGTCCCTGTCTTCATGGGGCCTCCAGACTGGTGGGAGAAACAGGACGAGGAAGAAGCAAGCAGAGAAGGTGCCTGCCTATGAAGCATGAAGGACACCGGGGCGTGTGGCTGGAGAGGACGGGGTTGGGGCAAAGGCCTCTCCAGGCTTCAGCAGCCAGGGTCCTGGCAGTGGCAGCGGCACACTCAACCTGGGACATGGAGGAGAGTTTGACGGGAGGGCTGTTCACGAAGCAAGAGGAAAGAACGGCCGGTTCCCCTGCAGCTGCTGCCAGCGGGCTGAAGCCCGAAGGCACAAGAGGAGGAGGCAAGCACTGCTCGAGCCACCAGTTAGTGGCAGGGGAGGGCCGGGGTCCCGCGGTGAGTTTCCAGCCCAGGACGCTCCAGGGGGCATTCCCTAGGTGGTCATAACCAAGTACCCGGCCAGTGGGTTTACAACCAGAGGAATGTGGTCTGTCTCAGGTGTGAAGGTTGGAAACCCAAAACCCAGGTGTCAGCAGGGTTGGCTCCTCTCCAGGGGCTGGTGGGCGGCATCAGTTGCACACCTCTCCCTGGCCTCTGGGGATGGCTGGCCATCCTTGGTGGACCTTGGCTTGCAGCTGTGACAGTCAAGTCCACCTCCCTCTCTCGCCTTGGCCATTTTCCCTCTGTGTCCGTGTCTCTGCTCTTCACACGGGGACATGGGTCTTCTTGTTTATCAGTGTGATCTGGTTGTAACTAGTCTGCAGCCACCCTAATGCCCAGTGAGGTCACATTCTGAAGTTCTGGAAGCGACACACATTGTGGAGGACAATTTTCAACCCTGTACACCTGCTTCAAGTGAGTAGGGCATGGAGACAGTGAAGTCTCTGTCGGCGTCTCCTCTCCTCTTTCAGACTCTGAGTCAGCGGGGATCCCCACTCCTGCTACATCACGTATTTGCAGTTCAGGGCTGGTAACTTAACCCCACAGGAGAGCAAGGACTACCTCTGTGAGATACTACGACACACCTATCAGACTGGTGACAATATTCAAGTGTAATTAAAAGGCATTTGACTCAGGTAAGATGCCTCTAGGGTTGCATCCCTTCATCCGGGTGCCCAGGTTCAAAGCCAGGCTCTGCTTCCAATTTCAGTTTCTTGCCAAAGTGCACCCTGAGAGGCAGCAGTGATGGCCCAAGCACTTGGGTCCCTGCCACCCATGTGGTAGACCTGGGTTGAGTTTCTGGGCTCCTAGCTTTAACTTGGTCCAGCCCTGACTGCTGTGGGCATTTGGGGAGTGAACCAGTGGGTGGACAATCTCTCTCTCTCTCTCTTTCTGCCTTTCAAATAAAATGGAAATACCTTTAAAAATTTAAAAAGCTTCTTTATGAAAAACAAGAATAAACCCCTAACTGTTGGCGAAGATGTGTAGTAAGAGAAATGGCCTTACACCACCGATGAGGAGTTAAGCTGGTGCCATCATTTGGGGATAGTCGGGCAATCCTGAGCAAAGAGCACCACTATTGTCCCCTTGGTTACAGTCATATGTCCTATGAAAGTATGTGACAGTGTGCGCCAGGATACACGTACTGTGGGCCACAAGGTCAGGTCAGAAGAATAAACATACTGTGGATAGAATATAGTGGAGTACAATACAACAATGGAATAAACTAGAGCCACACACATCACGAATGATTCTGAAAACATTTATTATTATAACCAAAAAGAAGTCGAATGCCCTAGACTGTAGGTCGTGTGATTCTGTTTCTATAAAGTTCAAAGCCACACAATTTAATCACAATCACACCATACCGTGTAAGGATGTTTACTCAGCCCTAAAAAAGCGTGATGCCGGCAGGGAGGGAGTCGCTGCGATCTGGCGACAGACAGGGAGAGAGCTGCTCAGGCACTGGGACATCTCCACCTGACAGCAGGCTGTCCGAGCCACACTTGCGTTGTCAGCACCTGTCCATGTGCCTGCTCTATTTCACACTTCCATCCCTGTAAAAGAGGGGAGTGGCCCCTGGGCATGAGAACCAAACAGATGAAACAACAAATGTGACTCAGCTATTAAGAAAGGAATTGATTTTTAATTGAGGGGAAAGTATGAAAAAAATCGCCTGCATCTGAAAGAGCTTTGTTCTCGCAGGTGCTGAGCTATAAAACGTTCTGCTCTGTGCTGGCAGCGAGGCTCAGTTTACAACCCGGCAAACCGAACAGAGGCTCAGGCTGGGCTGATGAACCAGTTGAGGCCAAAGCCAGTGGTAAGCGGCAGCTTTCTTTCTTTTCACTCCAGTGTAAAGAGGCAGGCCCTCCTGCTATATTGTTCTTGGTTTTCCCCTTTTGAAACGAAAACTTCTACCTTCATGCAACTTGGTCCAGACTTCTGAGAGGAGTGGCACAGCAGGTAAAGCCACACCTGTGGCCCTGGCTCCGGCATCCCATACGGCACCAGTTCAAGTCCCGGCTGCTCTGCATCGGATCCAGCTCCCCGCTAACGCTCCTGAGAAAGCAGCAGAAGACAGCCCAAGTGCTTGGGCCCCTGCACCCACTTGGGAGGCCCTGAAGAAGCTCTTGGCTCTTGGCTTTGGATCAGCCCAGTTCTGGCCATCGCGAGAGTGAACCAGCCGATAGAAGATCTTTCTCTCTGTCTCTGTCTCTCTCTCTCTCTCTCTCTGTAGCTCTTTCAAATAAATAAATAAATCTTAAAATAAAAAAAGATAACTACTTACACCAAATTCTAGTTAGGAGCTGTGGGGAGCAACCCGGACTGGACTGAGTTACTGGGAATTAAGACTTATTCTATGCATCTGCTCTCCCACAATATGGCGCTGGGAGAGGAGAAAACAGCTTCTACGCAGCTGCCTCTTGCCAACTTGAGTGATGACCTCCAGGAGCTGATCCTGCTCCTGATTGGAGGAGAGCAGCGTACTCGGCGTGTGGGCAGCCGAGTTGGGATTGGCGGAAGAGGACTATAAAGGAGGAGAGAGACAACATGCACCAGGAACATCTAAGGGGAACATCTAAGAGGAACACCTGTGCAGCCCCCGAGAGAGCCGGCCGGCGGTGTGCCGCTCCCCCGCGGAAGTGGGGAATGTGGCAGGGGGAACCGCCCTTCCACGGAGGTGGAAGGGTTGGTAGCCAACCCGGGAAGAACCAGCAGCAAACCCGGGAAGGGCCGAGCAGACGAAAGAACAGCGCAGGCTCCTGTGTCGTTCCTCCACGAAGACGGGGAGCGACAGGAGCCAAGCACTATTTTAGGCAGTGTGTAGTTATTAAAACATTTCAACATTACTGTCACCCTTCGGGACGTCCTTACTTTGTGACTTAGATCTTCCAGGCTCATCTTGTATTTTCTCTGCCCCAGCCCTGGTCCTTTAAAAGAGAATGGTTCTTAGAAGCTAAGATCTAAGATCTAGACTTGCTTATTGCTAATGGTGTGTCATTACTTTCAGGCCATCATAGCAGCCAGGATCAGGAAATGTCTACACTCAAACACATGCATGCACACCTGTGTGCACCTGTATCTATTGTTTTTTCTAAGAATTTTTAAAAAGATTTCTTTATTCATTTATTTGAAAGTCAGAGTTACACAGGGAGAGAGAGAGTGAGCGAGCACTATCTTCCATCCCCTGGTTCACTCCCCAGATAGCTACAAAGGCAGGGGCTGGGCCAGGCTGAAGCCAGGAGCCAGGAGCTTCTTCCAGGTCTCCCACAAGGGTGGCAGGGGCCCAAGGACTTGGGTTGTCTTCTACTGCTTTCCTAGGCCATTAGCAGAGAGCTGGATTGGAAATGGAGCAGCTGGGACTTGAACCGGCACCCATATGGGATGCTGGAATCAGAGGTGTTAGCTTTACCCACTGCACCACAACACCGGCCCCTCTATTTGAAACGTAAACATAGACACACAGAGACATAGGGAGAAAGACAGCAAGGCAGAGATCTCCCATCGGTTAGTTCACTCCCCAAATGCCTGCAGCAGCCTTGGCTGGGACAGGCTGAAGCCAGGAGCCTGGGACTCAACTGGAGTCTCCCATGTGGGTGGCAGAGACCCACCTCTCTGAGCCGTCACCTACTGTCTCCCAGGATTTGCATAAGCAGGAAGCTGGAATGGAGAGCCAACCTGAGACTTGAACTCAGGTCTGGAACCAGTGCCTATGTGGGATGTCAGTGTCGCAGGTGGAGGTTTAACCTGCTGTGCCACAGTGCTGGCCTCTGTATCTATTGTTATAAGTTTATTAAACACCATGAGGTCATTCTAACTCCTTCAATTCCACGTCTACAGCACAGAGCCCTTTCAAGTTTCCTCCTCCCTGTGGTAACAGCTTCAAGCTTGAGAAGCCTATTTATTTAAGGCAAACAGAGCTCCCAGCAACTGGCCCATTTGCTAGGCCCTCCGGGGCCTGGCTGCTGGGAGGGGGGCGGCTGATGCTGGGAGCTAGGAACCAGTAGGTCAAACATCCACCCTGAGGAATCTATTTTTTTAATAATATTGACTGTTGGCCAGGGAGTGCAGTGGAGGATGGCCCAGGTGCTTGGGCCCTGCACCCCATGGGAGACCAGGAAAAGCACCTGGCTCCTGGCTCCTGCCATCGGATCAGCGCAGTGCGCCGGCCGCAGCGCGCCGGCCGCGGCGGCCATTGGAGGGTGAACCAACAGCAAAGGAAGACCTTTCTCTCTGTGTCTCTCTCTCACTGTCCACTCTGCCTGTCAAAATAAATAAATAAATAAAAAATAATAATAATATTGACTGTAACTAATTTTATAATGGATGTATTGCCGGTTTTTTTTTTAAACACACACACATTTTTCTCCACTTGTATTGATTTTTTAAAATTTTTTTATTTTTTTTTTTGACAGGCAGAGTGGACAGTGAGAGAGAGAGACAGAGAGAAAGGTCTTCCTTTGCCGTTGGTTCACCCTCCAATGGCCGGCGCGGCCGGCGCGCTGTGGCCGGCGCACCGCACTGATCCGAAGGCAGGAGCCAGGTGTTTCTCCTGGTCTCCCATGGCACTTGGGCCATCCTCCACTGCACTCCCTGGCCACAGCAGAGAGCTGGCCTGGAAGAGGGGCAACCGGGACAGAATCCGGCACCCCGACCAGGACTAGAACCCGGTGTGCCGGCGCTGCAAGGCGGAGGATTAGCCTAGTGAGCTGCGGCGCCGGCCTGTGTTGATCTTTGTTCTCCAAGAACTATAAAAACTCCTGAGTGTGTGTTCATTTTATTCAGTAAACCAATAAATATTTTTGAGGCACACCTGATGTGTGAGATAATGTTCTAGGGCTGGGGGTGCAGCAGTCAGCGAAACGCCACACCGGGGAAGGAACGGCGGGAAGCACGAAAGACGCGTAGCTAGGAACGGTAAGGCTGGGCTCTGCGGCCAGACAGCCTGGCTCCAGAGTTCATGCGGCATCATCTGCCTCCGATTGCTTTTGTAATCTGCTCTCCACCTTCTACAAGAGTTTACGACTCTCGTGAATCCAATAAAACTGCCTCTGTCGGTTTCCAGATCTGCACAACGCAGGGCTTTCTGCATCTTCCACGTCAAGTTCTCTGAAATTCTATTTCCAAATCTGTGAATTGGTGAAGACACCAACCTCAACCTGCGCTGAGGATAAATGAAATCACATGAGGGGCCTGGTGCCTCCTGACACATCACAGGTCTCCAGAGACGTCAACTTCTCTGTTCTTTTCCAACTCAGACTACAACGTGGTTTCCCCAGAACAGACGTTTTTCCCCCGATTATTTCAATCGTTCATTTATTAATTTTTCCACCCATTTGACAAGCATTTATCCTGCACCCATTCAATGAACATATTATCCAGTGTACACCAGGCCCTCTGCTAAGCACTGGGGACACAGAAACGGCACAGCCTCCATTTGCTGTTTATCAAATCAAACCCAAGGACACACAAATAATCCAGTACAACCTAATAGCTCAGGTGAGAACTAGACGGGTGGCCGCAGGAGGCGTCCTGAAGGAAGGGACACTGTGGTAGTGAGGTAGGCAAGGAGGCAGCCAACAAGGAAGGAGCCGAGTCCACAGCGCCTCCCTAGGGCGGTGCCTGCCCTCCCAATTACCCTCCCTCTCCCTTTGTGCTGTGTCCTCCATCCAACGTTCTGCTAATGCACAACCTGGGAGGTGCCAGGTGATGGCCCAAGTCCCTGGGTTCCTGCTGCCTGTGTCGGAGAACCTGAGCTGAGTTCCCCACTCTTCCCTCTGGCCCGCCCCAGGCCAGGCGCTTGCAGGCGTTTGGAGAGTGGGCCAGCAGACAGAGGATTTTTCTCTGCCTTTTAAATAAAATAAGTAAAAATTATTTTAAGACTTCTACTGACTGTGGGCGGCATTGTGGCACAGTGGCTTAAGCCCTTGCTGGCAAAGCCAGCATCCCATATAGGAGTCCGGGCAGCTCCGCTTCTTATGTAGCTTCCTGCTAATGTTCCTGGGAAGGCAGCAGGTCCCTGCTACCCACGTAGGAGACCGGGATGGAGTTCCAGGCTCTTGGCTTTGGCCTGACCCAACCCTGGCCGTTGTGGCCATTTGGGGAGTGAAACAACAGATTGAAGATTTTTTTCTTTGTTCCTCTCCTTTTCTGTCTCTCTGCCTCTCAAATAAGTAAATCTTTAAAGACTTACTGATGTAAAGGATATATAGCACACACCTTACTAATAATTATAATACATACTGTTTGGGGCAAATTCCATGTAGTCAATTGGTTCTCACAAAATGCTTTCCTTTTTTTTATTTTTTTTATTTTTTATTTGACAGGTAGAGTTAGTGAGAGAGAGAGAGAGACAGCGAGAAAGGTCTTCCTTCCGTTGGTTCACTCCCCAAATGGCTGCCACAGCCGGTGCACTGGGCCGATCCAAAGCCAGGAGCCAGGTGCTTCTCCTGGTCTCCCATGGGGTGTAGGGCCCAAGCACTTGGGCCATCCTCCACTGCCCTCCCGGGCCACAGCAGAGAGCTGGACTGGAAGAGGAGCAACCAGGACTAGAACCCGGCGCCCATATGGGATGCCGGCGCCGCAGGCAGAGGATTAGCCAAGTGAGCCACAGCGCGGGCCCCAAAATGCTTTCCTTGATTTCACCAAATTCAAATATATTTGTGGCCAGCCTAATGTTACAATTGATTTTTTTTTTATTTTTTTATTTTATTTATTTATTTTTTTTGACAGGCAGAGTGGACAGTGAGAGAGAGACACAGAGAGAAAGGTCTTCCTTTGCCGTTGGTTCACCCTCCAATGGCCGCCGCGGCCAGCGCGCTGCGGCCGGCGCACCGTGCCGATCCGATGGCAGGAGCCAGGAGCCAGGTGCTTTTCCTGGTCTCCCATGGGGTGCAGGGCCCAAGCACCCGGGCCATCCTCCACTGCACTCCCTGGCCACAGCAGAGGGCTGGCCTGGAAGAGGGGCAACCGGGACAGAATCCGGCGCCCCGACTGGGACTAGAACCCGGTGTGCCGGCGCCGCTAGGTGGAGGATTAGCCTAGTGAGCCGCGGCGCCGGCCCTAATGTTACAATTGAAGAGCAAGTGTAGCGCTGATGTGAATGTTGGCTGATGTCACTTACATTAACCAGTCAGACAAAAATAATACGAGGAACAGATACGTCACAACTTCACTTGTTAACGAGTGACTTATTCAATCAGAAAATAGCTTTCAACCATTTTCTCAATTTTTGAGAATGCTTTGTCAATTTTCGTGCTAGTCACAACATACTGGCTACAGATAAAACAAACTTCTAAAGCTAACCTGCGTTACTTTTCTATCACTTTCTGTGTAGGCAAGAAAACAGGCACGTGCTGATCTGTGGTACAAATGCCCGGGGTGCAGCTCCACGCCATCAGAGCAAGCTTCCTGCAGCGAGCGCCGGCTGGAGTTTGGATGATCCAGTGCACGGAGGGGTCACCGCCAGTCACCCACAGTCCCTAGCCTGGAGTAACACGGTCAGAGCTGCTTCTTGGTGGGGCTGTATATACACACACACACACACACACACACACCCCGAACTCTCTCTCCACACACACACACACACACACCCTGAATTCTCTCTCCACACACACACACGAAGGCACTGGCTGGAGTTTCTCTCTCTCCCCACACACACACACACACACCCCGCACTCTCTCTCCACACACACACACACCCTGCACACTCTCTCCACACACACACACACACCCCGCACTCTCTCTCTCCACACACACACACACCCTGAATTCTCTCTCCACACACACACACACACCCCCCACACTCTCTCTCCACACACACACACACGAAGGCACTGGCTGGAGTTTCTCTCCCCCCCCCCACACACACCCTGAATTCTCTCTCCACACACACACACCCCGCACTCTCTCTCCACACACACACACCCCCTGAATTCTCTCTCCACACACACACACACACACACACACACACCCTGCACTCTCTCCACACACACACGAAGGCACTGGCTGGAGTTTCTCTCTCTCTCCACACACACACACACACACACACACACCCCGCACTCTCTCTCCACACACACACACCCCCTGAATTCTCTCTCCACACACACACACACACACACACACACACCCTGCACTCTCTCCACACACACACGAAGGCACTGGCTGGAGTTTCTCTCTCTCTCCACACACACACACACACACACACACACCCTGCACTCTCTCTACACACACACGTACACACACACGCAGGCACTGGCTGGAGTTTCTCTCTCCACACACACACACACACACACACCCCGCACTCTCTCTCCACACACACACACACACACACCCCGCACTCTCTCCACACACACACGAAGGCACTGGCTGGAGTTTCTCTCTCTCTCCACACACACACACACACACACCCTGCACTCTCTCCACACACACACGAAGGCACTGGCTGGAGTTTCTCTCTCTCTCCACACACACACACACACACACCCTGCACTCTCTCCACACACACACACACACCCTGAATTCTCTCTCCACACACACACACACACACACGCACACACACACACGAAGGCACTGGCTGGAGTTTCTCTCTCCACACACACACACACACACACACACCCTGCACTCTCTCTCCATACACACACACACACACACCCTGCACACTCTCTCCACACACACACACCCTGAATTCTCTCTCCACACACACCCTGCACTCTCTCCACACACACACGAAGGCACTGACTGGAGTTTCTCTCTCCACACACACACACACCCTGCACTCTCTCTCCACACACACACACACACACACACACACCCTGAATTCTCTCTCCACACACACACACACGCACACACACACACGAAGGCACTGGCTGGAGTTTCTCTCTCCACACACACACACACACACACCCTGCACTCTCTCTCTCCACACACACACACACACACGCACACGGCAGAGCGCAGGCAGCCTTAGGAACCCACATTCCTCCAACAGCTGCAGGAGGAAACGCAGGCCCGGAGGAGCCAGAGGAGGAAGGGAGCTGGGGGGCGGCCAGGTGGAGGAACAGCTGCGTCCAATGCTGCTCAGGGGTCAAAACCGCGTCCGTTTGGCTTGGCAACGGCCTTTGCCAGAGCGGTGTGTCGGTCGGGGGCGGCAGGGAATTAATCCTAGCGCGTAGACACGGCGAAGGTGAGCGAACGCCTCTATCGCGCGTCCAGGGACTTCCGGGCACGACGCCGTCCAGACAGGGTTCGGGCGGCCACCCGGGAGACCTCGCAACCTTTAGGCGGAGCTCCAAGGTCAGGGTCACCTCCGGCCTCCAAGCAAACCGTCACCTTGACGACCAACGACGAAAACCGGAAGCGACGGAAGCCGTCGGATCATCTCGCGATATCTGGAGCGGCGGCGCCGGCCTGCCAGGCCGGGAGCCGCGGCCGACTCTCGCGAGACTTGCCGGAGTCGGAGAGTCTGGGGGCCGGCCGTAAGGGAAGATGGAGCCGCGGGTGGGGAACATGTCCGAGTCAGACATCGGCAGGAAGTGGGACCGGTGCATGGCGGATACGGTCGTGAAGATAGGTAAGGGGCTTCTCGCCCCTGGCAGGCCCGGGCCGGAACGGAGCGGGGCAGCCAGCTCCAGGCCTGGTGGCAGGAGCGCGGGAAGTCGGGCCGCCCGGCCTGGCCCAGCCCCTCCGGCCAGGGCGACCTACCTGAACCCGCACGACCGGAGGTCACTTGGGCGGCGGCGGGGCGGCGCGGGCCGGACGACCCAGGGCAGCTGTTGCAGGTGTAGACCTGGGGTTGCACCCGGAGGAGGGGTCGCCGAGGTCTCCAGGGGGAAACATGGCTGGCGCTTTCCGGCGCGCGACTGGGAATTCTCCCCGGGGTTCGGGGCGCGGCTGGGTCCCGGGGGTGACCCTGCTGGCCCGCTGGTGCAGAAGTGCCCTTTGGAGGAGGCCCTCGCCTTGGAGACCGCGCGGGGCCCCGGTACGGCTCGCGGTGTTTCCCGACTCGCCAGCCCGGTGCGCTCAGCGGGGCCCGGGGCCGGCGGGGATCTGAAATGCGAATTGCCCTGGAGAGAGCGAGCGAGCGAGCTCGGTCGCCGTGCAGCTCCGACTGCACCCCGAGTAGCCTTTTCACACGTGCTCAGCCAGTGACGACACCAACTGGGGACCTCGCCGCGTGGGACGGGGCGCGGAGGCAGGGGGAGCGCGCTTGGCGGCGGGGAAGCGCTCCGTGCCGGGCGCCCAGCCTGATGCCTCCTCCACGAACGGTCTTCTTACAGGTTATGAAATGCGCGGCAAGGTGGGGAATTTAACCCCGCTTCGGTCCAGGCCCGTGCTCTTCTTTTTCATACTAGTCTTTATTATGCAGATTTGGCGTTTCTGTCTGGACTTTCCTGGGGTATGCGGGAGGATTGAGGGTCGTGTCCTTGTATGAAAATGTTGGGAAATAAGATCGAGAGCAGAGGTGTTTTCTGGCTTATGCACTGCCTTGTCCTCGCTGCCCCGCAGGGCTCTGCCAAGGGCCATTTGGAAACTTTCAGTGTCATGTGTGGGCCGTACAGAATTATCAACCTAAAAAGTAGCCTGCTCTAGATTTGTTGAATTTAGAGCCCTGCCCGTGTTTGCCTTGGCGGGATGCACGGTCCCCAGCCCTGCGGAAGAATGTTTAATAAAAACTGCTGAGAATGAGCGAGTCCATGAAGTGGGTTATCGCAGGTGCCACAGCATCCCCGAATCCAGTACTTACCCTGTGGGGGGTGGACGAGCCTCTGCCTGTGTTCGTTTGTAAGACAGTAGCAATACTACCTCACAGGGTCGCCGGGAGGCTTGGATGAGTCCGGGCCAGTCTTTGGAAATGGGCTGTTCTACACGTGACCTCTCCCCTCCCCCCACTACAGAGTTTGTTACTGTTAACAGCTTGTGTTTAAGAGAGAAAGTTCTAAGGCGTAGATGTGATATGGCCAGTGTTTCAGGGGTGGACAGAGCCGAGTTGGAGTTACCCCGGCTGGGTCTTTACCCTGTCTTCACTGGTTTTGTAGCTCTGGGTGACGTCTCTCTCGGTGATGAAGTGGGGATAAAGAGATCCCCTACAGGGATTAAGAAAACTGAAGGACAGAGAGACACGCAAGCTGCTTAGCATGGTGCTGCCGGGCCTTTGGTGTGTAGTCAGGAGATGGTGGTTGTGGTTGTTGATGTCGGTGTTGTGCCGTGGATGACTGCCTTCCACTCATGAGTGGGCCTACACGAGTGGAATAATTAAATGAAGCAAGTTCATGTATGATCACAGGTAAAAGTGAAAACATTTCATACTCTTTGCTGTAGAACATCTTTCTCTTTTTTTAAGATTTATTTTATTTTACTTGAAAGAGTTAGAGAGAGATCTTCATTCACTGGTTCATTTCCCAGGTGATTGCAGCAGTCAATTCTGGGCCAGGCTGAAGCCCGGAGCTGCATCTGGGTGTTCCATGTGGGTGCAGGGGCCCAAACAGCCCATTTTGTGCTGCTTTCCCCAGGCCATTAGCAGGATTGGAAATGGAGCAGCCAGGCCATGAACCACCAGCTAGATGGGATGTTGGTGTCACAGGCCACAGTTTTACCCGCTATACTACAATGGCCCCAAGAGCTTTTTTAAAAATTTTTTTATTTTTTTAAAGATTGATTTTATGGGGGCCAGTGCTGTGGCGTAGCAGGTAAAGCTGCCACCTGCAGTGCCGGCATCCCATATGGGTGCCGGTTCTAGTCCTGGCAGCTCCACTTCCAATCCAGCTCTCTGCTACGGCCTGGGAAAGCAGTGGAAGATGGCCCAAGACCTTGGGCCCCTGCACCTGCATGGGAAGACCCAGAGGAAGCTCCTGGCTCCTGGTTTTGGATTGGCACAGCTCTGGCCGTGGCGGCCAATTGGGGAGTGATCCAGCGGATGGAAGATCTCTCTCTCTGCCTTTCCTTCTCTCTCTGTGTAACTCTGACTTTCAGATAAATAAAATAAAACTTTTTTTTTTTTAAAGTTTGATTTTATTTGAAAAGCAGAACAATACACACGGATCTTCCAGCCACTAGTTCACTCCCCAAGTGACTGCAGCGGTCCCAGCTGGACCAGGCCAAAGCCAGGAGCCTGGAACTCCATCTGGGCCTAATGCATGGGAGGCAGGGACCAGAGTACTTGGAAGCAGAGCAGCTGGGACTTGAACTAACCCTCTGATATGGGATGCCAGCGTCTGGCATCAGAGGTGGGGGCTTAACCTGTTGTACCACAGCTGCCAACCCCCAAGTTGAAGTTTTAGGAGGAAGAAATTGCAGCACAGAGAGGTTAAGTAACCAGAAATGGGGCCTGGGGTTAGAACTGACTGATGCTACAGAACAGGGAGTAGGGTGGAGTCAGACTTGTGAGATGTCTTTAGAGAGGTTCCTTTTTATCTCGAAGGTGGTTGAGTTGCCTTGGACTTTTTCACATTCGTTCTGCATACTCAACACCTCTGTCTAATCTATTGCTTCCAGGGCTCACTGTGCCTGGGCTGGGGGGGGGGGGGGATCGAATGTTTACTGAGCTGTGAGCCAGTCAGTGGGCAAATAGAGAAGCACAGGTGTTTCATTGCCCAACAGGGAACTGATAGGAGGTGAATGCCTTCTTGGTTTGATTATTCTGGCAATGTTTTATACAGAATGGCTGGGTAGGAGAGGAAGCTAACAGCACTATGAATATAAAGAGATAAAAGTCTCAACTGTTAGGCTGGAAAGCAGTGTTTACATTTGAGAAGCTTCAAACATTTCCCGCATTTATAGTAATGCCCGTCTCCTAGGCCAGCACAGCGCCAGGTCCGCGGTCAGAACTCAGCAGCTGCCATTTTCTTTATCTTCTCCCACCTCCTTATTTCTCACAAAGCCGACCCCGAGGTTAGAAGGTGGTCGTGCTGATGCTGTTGCTCAGCGTTTGGATGGGAAGCAGAAGGGGCTGTTGTGAACCTCATTCATGCCAGCCAGCGTGCAAGACTGCCTTGCACTGTCTGTGTTAGGTGGGAGGGAGGGACATTATAGTGGGGAAAAGGGGGCACGTCTGGTCGCTCTTCTTCGCATGTTGAGTTTGAGAATGATAACGGAGAAGTTGCAGGGAGGTGTCGGTTTTGAGGGAGGTGAGTTCAGATGTTGAGGGGGCTGCTGCATTAGTCTGAGTGGTGTGTGACACCCTTTGGTAGTGTGTTGCTTCCTGTTGCCATCCGCAGTGAACACCTGGCACTCTAGCTCTGTGGCTGTTTGCTTCTCTGGTATTTCATGAGACAGATGTGATGCTGAAGGCAGGGGAGGAAGGGCCCTCGCGAGCTCCCAGCTCCATCTTGATAGTTTCGGCCTCTGCCTCTGCAGAGACACAGGAGCCATGGACAGCGGACAGCAGCCGGCTCTGCTTGCCTGTCTTACACCTGAAGTGCTTTTGTCTTTTTCCCACTGGTTTGCTGAAAGATGACTTAATTTTTATCTTATTTATTTGAAAGGCAGAAAAATCTTCCATCTGCTTGTTCACTCCTTAAATGCCTGCAACAGCCAAGACTGGGCCAGGCCAAAGCCAGGAGGATCAGAACTCAATCCAGGTCTCCTGCGTGGGTGGCAGGGACCAGGTACCTGAGCTGTCAGTGCAGCCTTCCAGGGCGCGCATTACCAGGAAGCTGGGCTGGAAATGGAGTAGCTGAGGCTGGACCAGGCACATCCAATGTAGGGAGCAGGCGTCCCAAGCAGCAGCTTAACCTGCTCCGCCAGGATGCCTGCCCCAGGATGGCTGTTGTAACTGCTCACGTTTAGCGTAGACGTTGTACCGCTGAGTTAAATACCTGCCATAAGCATGTGGTTAAGGCAGCGATTTGTTTGTTCATCATGGATCTTCTTACTCTGGGTAATATCTTAATAGAAAGTTCTCATATGATTTGTTCTATAGGAAGAGATGCATTTATGAAATATCTTTTCCCCCACTGCTATATTAAGAAAAACAGTTCTTGGGATGGTCATTCAACCAGTGGCTGGATTACCAATTGGGATGCCCCATCCCACGTCAGAGTACATGGCTCAAGTCTGGGCTCAGCCTCAGACCCAGCTCCCTGCTAATGTGCAGGGAAGGCAGTAGGTAATGACTGGCGTACGTGGGTCCCTGCCACCCATGTGGGAGTCCCAGAGTGAGTCTGGGCTCCTAGCTTTGGCCTGGCCCAGTCCTAGCTGTTGCAGATATTTAGGGAGTGAACCAGCAGACAGAAAGTCTCTGCTGGGGCTGGCATTGTGGTGCAGCAGATAAAGCTGCCACCTGTAATGCTGGCATCCCATATGGTGCTGCTTGGTGTTCTGGCTGCTCCATTTCCTATCCAGGTCCCAGTTAATGCCCTGGGAAAAGCAGCAGAAGATGGCCCAATGTTTGGGCCCCCACCACCCACGTAGGAGACCTGGATAAAGCTCCAGTCTACTGCCTGGCCCAGCCCTGGCCATTGCAGCCATCTAGGGAGTGAACCAGTGGATGGACAATCTCTCTAACTGTATCTCTCCCCTTTCTGAAATTCTGACTTTCAAATAAATAAATTGAATCATTTTTTAAAAAGACCAACGGCGGCAGCTGGGCAATCAGTTCAGGTCTCCCTGCGGTGTCAGGTGGCCACTGTCTGAGCCCTCACTGCTGCCTCTCAGGGTCTGCGTTAGCAGGAAGCTGGAGCTGAAGTTGCCGGTCAGACCATGTAGCCCGATGTGCATGAGGACCTCTTAAAGGACAACTTTAACTGCTGGGCCACACATGCACCCCTTGAAACATCTATTTATTTTGTGTCAAATACTGTGATAGGATACATGATTTCTGATGTGGTTTGATCTGATAAATCAAGCCTGTGCCTCAAAAAACAAACAAACAAACAAACAAACAAAAAAAACAACCCACAAAAAAACCCGCGGTGGTTCTGCTTGATCTCAGGGAGCTGCTGGGTGTTCTGCACATGGGCCTCTGTCGGTTCCTGTCTGCTTTTCTCTCTCCCGCAGCCCTTGTGCCTTCTCCCCCTCACAGTTTTCTCTCTCTCTTTCTTTCTTTTTTAAGATTTATTTATTTTATTTGAAAGGCAGAGTTACAGAGAGGCAGAGGCAGAGAGAGGTCTTCCATCTGCTGGTTCACTCCCCAAATGGCTGCAACGGCCAAAGCTGCGCCAATCTGAAGCCAGGAGTTTCCCCTGGGTCTCCCACATGGGTGCAGGGCCCAAGCACTCAGGCCATCTTCCACTGCTTTCCCAGGCCATAGCAGAGAGCTGGATCGGAAGTGGAGCAGCCTGGACTTGAACCAGAGCCCATATGGGATGCTGGCACTGCAGGCGGCGGCTTTACCCGGTGCGCCACAGCGCCGGCCCTGCCCTCACAGTTTTTTACTCTTCCCTTTGGCCTTGTTATTAGTGTTACCACTGCTAGCATGTGCGCTGCCCAGGTCGTTGACAAAGTTTTGAGATTAACATAGTTTTTATCCCCTCCCCCTCCCTGAAACTCTATTAGCAGTTAACACATCCCCAGATGTCCTTTTTTACTCTGTCAAATCGTTCATTTTTCTTTCTTTTCTTTCTTTCTTTCTTTTTTTTTTTTTTTTTTTTTTTTTTTTAAGAAAGCAGAGTTAGAGAGGTCTTCCTTCTGATGGTTCACTCCCCAAATGGCCACAATGACCATGGCCGGATCAGGCCGAAGTCAGGAGCCAGGAGCTTCTACCGGATCTCCCACATGGGTGAAGGGGCCCAAGCACTTGAGCCATCTTCCGCTGCTTTCCCAGACCATTAGCAGGAAGCTGAATCGAAGTGGAGCAACCGGGACTTGAACTGGCACCCATATGGGATGTGGCGTCATAGACAGTGGCTTTACCCGCTACGGCGCAATGCCAGCCCCTCAGCGTTCATTTTTGTTAATCACACATATCATCATCTGAAATTTGCAGTTTGTTTCTTTATTTAATTTTTCCTTCTAGCTAGAATTTAAACTTTGCAAGAACCAGAGACCGTTTTGTTGACTGTTGATCTCAGCCCTGGTGTAGAAAATTGTGCAGTGAGTGACATGCTTTGCCGATTGTGTAGCTGCTCTCTGCCCATATTTGCTACTCTGTGTGTTTGTTTGCTGAAAGAATTAGCATTTAAGAGAAAAAGCTCAAGTAAAGTAGCTCTCGCATGAATTCCTGCCAGCTCGCATGTTTGACCTTGTGTCCTGTACACTTGGGACTTTTACCAACTTTTTAATTTCATCCAGGGATGTAAATTAATGTCAGTAAATCTTAATAACAAAATAGTATTAGAAATGTTTGGGAGTAGTCAACCAAGTAACAGAAACCAGAGAGTACTTTTGTATTTAAACAAGCAGAGGTGTTGTTGGTTTAAGCGGTAGTGCCAAAACCTCATTGCAGGAAATTAAAAAGGAGTGAAGAATATTACATTTTATGAATGGCATGTTCCGGTAGTTTTATGTGAATGCGTCAATAATGTTTTTTGCTAATTTTAAGTTTTACTGGATTTATTGACTGCTCTGGGGTTCTTTCTGCATTTAGTTCACGAGCTGTGCCGTTTACTTCCCTTGCATGCACTGAATAATTTGTCTTGTATGCACCCGCGAGCATGAGTAAGTCACACATTTCCTGTTAATGGGGATAGAAGGCCTAGTATCTTGTTACCGCAGGAGGCTTAATAGTTCTGGTCTCTGCAGAGCTGATGCCCCTAACTTGGGCTTAACACTCTGGACTGGACCAAGCTTATGTCTTTTTTGTCTGTTTCCTATGGGAAATAAGATTTTAGAGGATGAGAAAAATCACAGTTGGGAGGCTTCCAGAAGCTGCTTCCCTGTGGTTCCAGAGTTTCTGGGCCCTGCCTGCGGTCATGGACAGGGAAGCACTGTCCTTGCCCTTAGAGGCCGGTCACCACTCACTTTTTTTTTTTTTTTTTAGGATTATTTATTTATTTGAGAGGTAGAGTTATAGAGAGAGGGAGAGACAGAGAGAGAGGTCTTCCATCTGTTGGTTCATTACCCAGATGTCTGCAACAGCTGGAGCTGGGCCGAGCTGAAGCCAGGAGCTTCTTCCAGGTTTCCCACATGGGTGCAGGGGCCTAACTCTTGGTCCATCCTCTGCTGCTTTCCCAGGCTCATTAGCAGGGAACTGGATCGAAAGTGAAACAGGTAGGACTCAGATCGGTGCCCATATGGGATGCCAGTGCTGCAGGCACAGAGGCTTAGCCTACTACGCCACAGTTGTCTGTGTGACAGTGCCAGGACAGGTTTGCCAGAGGACTCTGTGGAACATGAGATTCCAGTTCTGAGACAGAGGCCTGGGAATCCCTAATATGACTTGGGAGGCTTTAGAATTGGCTGTGTCCATTTTCCCTCCATTTGTTCCCATTGTGAGATCAGAGTAAGAAATGCCTAGTTTTAATAACCCACATGTTGGACTGAAATGAGGAACCAGGGACCCAATCACCTGTGCCACTACCGTTGCCTCCCAGACTCATAAGCAGGAAGCTGGATCAGGAGCTGAGCCTGGAATGGAGCCCGGGTGCTCCTCTGTGGGGTGTGGGTGCCTCAACCAGCAGCCCAGCCCGTTCCTCTGAAGTCCTTCTTTTATTTTTTCTTAAAGATTTATTTATTTGAAAGGGAGAGTGACAGAGAAGGAGAAAAGGGGACAGAGAGAGAGAGAGAGAATGAGAGTGATCTTACATCCGCTGGTTTACTCCCCAGTGGGGCGAGAGCTGGACCAGGCCGAAACCAGGAGCCTGGAACTCCATCTGGGTCTTCCAAGTGTGTGGCAGACCCCAAGTACTTGGGCCTTTAGCAGGGAGCTGGGACAGAAGTGGAGCAGCCGGAACTCAAACCTGCACTTGGATATGGGATGCTGGTGTCGCAAGCCCCACAATGCTAGTTCCTCACAACCTTTTTAAAATAACTGCTATATTGAGATACATTTCACATACATAAATTCTCCTATTAAAGCGTGTAATTTTAGTGTGTTGACAGATCTGTGAGCGATCATCGTATTCTAATTTTAGAGTACATTCAGTTCCTCCAAAGAAATGCCAGGCACCATCTTTCCATTCCTGAACCCCACCCCTACGCTAGCCCCGCACAACCACTAATCTGCTTTCTGTCTCTGCGGAATTTCCTATTCTGGACGCTCCGCGCAGGTGGGAGTTTAGGTTGTCTGTGTGTCAGGCTTCTCTCACATAATGCTTGTAGGCTCATCCATGCGGTGGTGTGTATCAGTGCTTTGTGCTTTTTTGTTGACAAATACTAATCTGTGGTATGGCCGGCCCACATTTGCTTATTCCTATGTTGGTCAGTGGACATATAGATTGTCATACTTTTTTTAAAGATTTTAATGATATTTTTTATTTATCTCAATGTACTCAAAATATTGTTTCAGTTGGTAACTAAGGTAAAAATTATTAATGTGCAGCCGGCGCTGCGGCTCACTAGGCCAGTCCTCCTCCTACAGCGCTGGCACACCAGGTTCTAGTCCCGGTCGGGGTGCCGGATTCTGTCCTGGTTGCCCCTCTTCCAGGCCAGCTCTCTGCTGTGGCCCGGGAGTGCAGTGGAGGATGGCCCAAGTGCTTGGGCCCTGCACCCCATGGGAGACCAGGAGAAGCACCTGGCTCCTGGCTTCAGATCAGCGCGATGCGCCCGCTGCACTGCGCCGGCTGTGGCCATTGGAGGGTGAACCAACGGCAAAGGAAGACCTTTCTCTCTGTCTCTCTCTCTCTCACTGTCCACTCTGCCTGTGGAAAAAAAATTATTAATGTGCTATTTCATATGACTTCCATACTAAGTCTACAGAATATGGTGTGTATTTTGCACTTATAGAACATCTCAATTTGTGCTGACCACATTCCAAGCTCTCAATTATCGATATAGTTAGTGGCTCCCGTATTAAGCAATGCAAATCTATATAAAATTGTTCACACTTTTGACCACTATGAATAGTGCCACTGTGGTCAAGTGTACCAGTTTTAATGTAGAGCCATTTTCAGTTTTCTGGAATGTGTGCATAGGAGGAAAACTGTTTGCGTATTAATTAAGCTGAAGAGTGACATAGTTGAATTTCTGATTTCAGCAAGAGCATTAGAGTAGATAAGAATGAATCACAGAGAACTGGGGTGAGAGCAGGGAGATAGTTCATTGCGTTTTACAAAGTCATGTCCAAAATGAGATGATCAGATGAGGGGAAGCCAGAGCTCAGCCGGGGCAGACGGGGTAGAAGGGAGGCCGGTGTCCTGGTGCCAGGGCAGAGGTGGTGTTTACACAACTGAGTGCAGACTCAGGAGCAGTCGCGTGAGGCCAGCCCCTCGTAAATGGGAGGCCTGTGCCTGTGCCCCTGCATCCACATGGGAGACCCAGAAGAAGCTCCTGGCTTCGGCCTGGCCCAGCCCCAGCTATGGTAGCCATTTGGGGAGTGAACCAGTGGATGGAAGATTGATTTCTCTCTCTCTCTGTAATTCTGTCTTTCAAATAAGTAAATAAGCCAATCTTTAAAAAAAAAAAAAAAAGTAAATCTTTTAGAAAAAAGTTTTAACTAGCAGATGTCATGTGCTCATCTAAAGAATTAAGTATAGCTAAGTTGTTTAAAGCCATTTTAACATTAAAAATATTTTACTGAAAGAAGCTATTGAGTAAAGTCATGAGGAAAAAAAACCAAATTATTATGTTTCTTTAAGTATCAGTTCATTTGATAAGTGTGGGTTACCACAAGCAAGGGCGGCTCACCAGTGGTTGTCTTTTGGGTGGCCTGTGTTTGCAGGCTGATGTCTCTATTTTGTGGAGCAATATCACTTGGCTTAGCTGAAATACTTCCGAGGTTTTGGGTTGTGTGTTGGTTTGGGTTTTAGATTAGTACATATTAATTGTTGAGTTGGTGGCCATGATGTGTTTGTTTTATGTGTTTTTAACAATGTGAGCAAAAATGTTTTTTCCACCTGTGGCGGCACTTTGAATAATGGGCTGCTGGGATCTGGCTGGAGGAGTGCTTTTTGCTGGTGTTACAGAAGAACAGCATTAGGCGCTATATGGACGTTGAAAGCGTTTAAATTTTTGTTCTGCCTGTGGTTTTATGCTTCCCTCAAATGTGGCTGAAGCCGTTTATTAGTAAATATGCTGAATTGCTTTCTTTGGCAACTGTATTTTAGTATTGACTCCAAGTAAAAACACAAATATTTACTTATAAAAGTTGTCTGGTGTGCTAATATTTTTACTATGTCCATTGACCCACTAGTGAAATATTAGGGCATCGTTAGATTGGCTCCTGTTTATTTAAAGGCAAAGAGGAAAAGAGAGTAAGCAAACATTGATTGACTAGCTGTTAATATGCCACTGTATTCGGCACACTAATACGTTATCCTTTTTTTATTTTCCTCGCCTGTCAGTTAGGAAGTTTATATTATCTCTGTTTTTCCAGCAAGGAAAAAAAATGCTCAAACAAGTTTATACAAATTGAGAAACTGATTTTTAAGTGAAAATGTAAACAACCAAGAGTTGCCAAAGCGATTTTTTAAAGAACAAAGTTGGGAAACACACATTACCTGTTTCAAGACTTACTGCAGGGAAGTGTAGTGTTGGAAAAGGTAGGTGCTATGAGACCTCAGAAAGCATAGGAGAAAAAGCTTTGTGACTTTGGGGTCAGAAAAGATTTTTTAAGATTCCAAAAGTAAAATTACAAGGAAAAATTTAATTCACCATTTGATTAAAAAAAAAAAAAAAAAGAAAAATCGCTCTTTTAAAAGACACCATTACGGGGCCAGTGCCATGGCGTAGAGGGTTAAGCTGCCACCTGCAGTGCTGGCATCCCTTACAGGTGCCAGTTTTAGTCCCAGCTGCTGCAGTTCCAATCTGGCTCCTTGCTGATGCACCTGGGAGAGAGCTGAGGATGGCCCAGGTCCTTGGGCATCTGTACCCATGTGGGAGGCCGGGAGGAAGCTTTGGCTTCCCCCAGCCCTGGCCTCTGTGGCCATTTGGTGAGTCAACCAGTGGATGGGGAATCAATCTTTCTGTTTGTGTCTCTGCCTCTCTCTCTCCTTCTCTCTCTGCTTCACCCTCTCTGTGTCTCTGCCTTTGAAATAAATAAATAAATAAACCTTTAAGAAAAAAAAAAAAACACCATTAAGAGAACATAAAAGCAAACCATGGATGGGAGAAAGTATTCACGATACAAATATCTGAGAAAGGACTTGCTTCCAGAGTATATGAAAGAGCAATGGGCATTGTGGCACAGTAGATGAAGCCACTGCTGGCAATACCACATCACATATCAGAGCGCCACTTCAAGTCCCAGCTGCTCTGCTTCCAATCCAGATTCCTACTAACGCACCTGGGAGGCAGCAGTTGCTGGCTCACGTGCTTGGACCCTTGCGACCCATGTGGGAGACAAATGGAGTTCTAGGTTCCCGGCTTTGGCCTGGCCCAGATCGGACAATGGCAGACATTTTGTGAGTGAACCAGCAGATGGAAGATCTCCCTCTGACTCTTTGTCTCTTGCTCTTGCTATGCCTTTCAAGTAGATGAAAATAAAGAAAAAATAAGCATTAAAAATATATTAAAGAATTCTTAAATGTAATAAGAAGATGATTCATGATAACATGTTTAAAATGACTTAACAGAAGAAAATGTGAAAAGACGGCCATGAGGGAAGTGCAGCTCAGATCCATGATGCCCACTCATACCCATTCAAATCGTTAAATCAGGGGCTGGCAGCCCATATGGGTGCCAGGATGAGACCTGGCTGCTCTGCTTCCCATCCGGCTCCCTGATAACACACTTGGGAAAGCAGCAGCAGATTGGCCCAAGAGCTTGGGCTCCTGCACCCACGTGGGAGACCTGGAAAAAGTTACTGGCTCCTGGCTTTGGCCTGAAACAGCCCTAGCTGTTGCGGCCATTTGGGGAGTGAATCAGCAAATGGCAGATCTTGCTCTCGCGCGCGCTCTCTCTTTCTCTCTCTGTGTGTGTGTGTCTGTGTCTGTCTGTCTCTCTGTCTCTCCCTCTCTGTAACTCTGCCTTTCAAATAAAAAAAAAAAACCTAAATCTTGGAAAAAATAGTTAAAATTAAAAGACAGTTCTTAGCATTAAGTAAAATGCAGAGCAATGGGAGTGGCTGGTAGGAATGTAGAGTGTTAGAACCACTTGGGAAAACTGGCAGTTTCTTACAGAGTTAATCGTAGAGGGGCTGGCACTGTGGTACGGCAGGTTAACAGCTGCCATCTGCGGTGCCAGCATGCTATAGGAGCCCTGGTTTCAGTTCTGGTTGCTCCACTTCAGGCTCCCTGTCGATGTGGCTGGGAAGCCCTGCAACCCACTTGGGAGATTCCAGACTCCTGGCTTGGTGTGGTCGTTAGGTGAGTGAACCAGTGGATGGAAGATCTCTCTGTTTGTTTTTCTCTCATGGCCTTTCAAATATATCAATAAATCTTTTTTTTAATATATATATATAAAGATTTATTTGAAAGAGTTACACAGAGAGGAGAGGCAGAGAAAGAGAGAGAGAGGTCTTCCATCCACTGGTTCTCTCCCTAATTGGCCATAATGACTGGAGCTGCACCGATCAGAAGCCAGGGGTCAGGAGCGTCTTCCGAGTCTCCCTCGCAGGTACAGGGGCCCAAGGGTTTGGGCCATCCACTATTGCTTTTCCAGGCCTTAGCAGAGAGCTGGATTGGAAGTGGAGCAGCCAGGACTTGAACCGGCGCTCATATGGGATGCAGGCACTTCAGGCAGCGGCTTTACCTGCTACGCCACAGCACCAGCTCCATAAATAAATATTTTTTAAAACAAGAGCAGCAATAAAGTTAAACACACATTCTAGCCATTCTAATTTTAGGTAAATACCTAAAGAAAAAACCCAAAGGAAATGAAAATGGGTCCACACAAAGACTTGTGTGTGAATGCTTGTAGCAGCTTTATTCACAATATCCCCCACGCTGAAAACAACCCCAATGTCCATTGACTGGCAAATGGATAAACAAGATGTAGACTGTCCTTAGAATGTAATATCAGTAATAAAAAGGAACTGGTACTGATAGATACAACAGCATGGGTACATTTCAGAATCATTTTGTTGAATGAGAGAATCTAGACACAAAAGAGTACATACTGTATTATTTCATTTATGTATAACATGCTAGAAAATACAAGCCAATCACTAACGACAGAAAGGAGGTAAGGGGTTGTTGGGAGCGAAGGGTGGAGGGTGGAATGGACTGCAGAGTGGCACAGGGGGATTTGAGAGTGATAGCAGTATTCTGTTTCTTGATTTTGTTGGTGGTTTCACAGGTATGGACAAGTGTCAGAATTCATTGATTTGTATAATTTAAGTGGATAGAGTTCATTCTACATGAATTGTACCTCTAGAAGTTACTCAAAACCAGTACATCTGGGGCCAGCATTGTGGCATTGCAGGTAAAGCTGACACGTGTGATGCTGGTATCCCATATGGGTGCTGGTTCAAGTCCTGGCTGTTCCACTTCCAATCCACCTCCTTGCTAATGTGCCTGGGAGAGCAGTGAGGGATGTGCTTGGGCCCCTGCCAACCATGTAAGAGACCAGCTGAAGCTCGTGGCTGCTGGCTTCAGCCTGGCTCAGCCCTGGCCATTGTGGCCAATTGGGAAGTGAACCAGCAGATGGAAAACCTCTCTCTCTCTCTCTCTCAAATAAATAAGTAAATCTTTAAATATTATATGTGTATATATAATATCTGCCAGAAAGTATATATAAAAATGAACAATGACATGGAAACGGGCTGGCACTGTTGCGTAGTGGGTAAAGCCACTGCCTGCAGTGCCAGCATCCCATATGGGCGCCGGTTCAAGACCTGGCTGCTCCACTTCTGATCCAGCTCTCTGCTATGCTATAGCCTGGGAAAGCAGTGGAAGATGGCCCAAGTTCTTGACTCCTGCACCTGCATGGGAAGACCCAGAAGGTGCTCCTGGCTTCAGATTGTCACAGCTCTGGCTGTTGAGGCCATTTGGAGAGTGAACCAGTGGATGGAAGACCTCTCTTTCTCTCTGCCTCTCCTCTCTCTGTGTAACTCTGACTTTCAAATAAATAAATCATAAAAAAAAAGATGAAAAATAGGAAGTACTAGTGAAGATACAGAATAACTGCAGTTCAAACACTGCTTATGGGGCTATGAATTGGTGCAACCTCTTTTGTTTTTAAGATTTATTTATTTAAAAGGCAGAGTTAAGGTGAAGTAGGGAGAGATTCTTCCACCCACTGGTTCACTCCCCAGATGGCTGTAACTGCTAGAGCTGGATCAGTCCAAAGCCAGGAACTTCCTCCCGGTCACCCATGTGGATGCAGGGGCCCAGGCACTTGGAGCATCTTCTGCTAGTTTCCCAGGTGCATTAGCAAGGAGCTGGATCAGAAGTGGAGCAGCTGGGACTCAAACCGGCATCCATATGGGATTCTGGCATCAAAGGTGGTGGCTTTACCTGCTATAGCACAGTGCCAGCCCCAATACAACCACTTTTGAAAACTGGCAGTATCTACTAAAGCAACCATATGTGTGCCCTATTACCCAGGGCTCTATGCTTAAATATATAACCAAGAGAAATGCATACACCTGCTCACCAAATGGCTTACACTAGAACATTTAAATATTTATTTATTTATTTGAAAGGCAGAGTTACAGAGAGGCAGAGGAAGAGAGAGAGAGAAAAAGAGAGAGAGGTCTTCCACCCATTGGTTCACTCCCCAGATGGCCACAATGGCTGGAGCCATGCTGATCAGGAGCTAGGTGCTTGTTTCGGGTCTCCCACATGGGTGCAGGGGGCCTAAACATTTGGGCCATCTTTTTTCTTTTTTTTTTTTTTTTTTTAAGATTTTATTTATTTATTTGAGAGACAGAGTTACAGACAGTGAGAGGGAGAGACAGAGAGAAAGGTCTTCCCTCTGTTGGTTCACTCCCCAAATGGCTGCAGTGGCCAGAGCTGTGCCGATCCAAAGCCAGGAGCCAGGTGCTTCTTCCTGGTCTCCCATGCGGGTGCAGGGGCCCAAGGACTTGGGCCATTTTCTATTGCTTTCCCAGGCCATAGCAGAGAGCTGGATTGGAAGTGCAGCAGCCGGGATGCAAGCTGGCACCCATATGGGATGCTGGTGCTGCAGTCGGCAGCAAATAAAGTTTTAAAAATAGGAGAGGCCAGCGCCGCGGCTCACTAGGCTAATCCTCTGCCTGCGGCGCCGGCACACCGGGTTCTAGTCCCGGTCGGGGCGCCGGATTCTGTCCTGGTTGCTCCTCTTCCAGGCCAGCTCTCTGCTGTGGCCAGGGAGTGCAGTGGAGGATGGCCCAAGTGCCTGGGCCCTGCACCCCATGGGAGACCAGGATAAGTACCTGGCTCCTGCCTTCGGAAAGGCGCGGTGCGCCGGCCACAGCGCGCCGGCCGCGGCAGCCATTGGAGGGTGAACCAACGGCAAAGGAAGACCTTTCTCTCTGTCTCTCTCACTGTCCACTCTGCCTGTCAAATAAATAAATAAATAAATAAGGAGAGACTGCTTTATGTTTTCAGAAGTCAGAACATGATCATGCTTGGGTGGAGGGCTTTGCCCAGGGAGCCCAAAGCCATCCTCCAGGGGTATTGGTAATCTGCTGCTGCTTGAGCTGGGTGCTGTGTTTCGTCTGTGAAAATTCACAGAGCTGTATACTTGACTGTGCACCTTTGTGTGGGGAGGTGATATTTCCAGTAAAGTTGTCAGAGGGCATGTGCTGTCACAGGAAGGTATTCAAGTGCGACGTAAATGCAGTCATCAATAGTAACTTATCCAGATTATCCCCAGGGAATGATGACAGTGCTTGGTGGGGAGGATTATTAGCTTTGCTATTTTTATAATTCAAGAAAATACACAAATGAGAACTAAGTCTGTTCAAAAAACAATTATTTCTTGAGTTCATTCGGTTCCTCTGGCTAAAGATTATGAATGATTCTAAATAAGTAAGTCTAGTTTTGTGATTTAGTGAGTTGGTGAAGCAAAAGCTTTTTGCCAACTGTGGAATTACATTGGCATCCATTAATGAAGTTTCTTGCAGGTTGACAGGTTATTGGAATTTGCCCTTGGTGGAATATGATGTTCTATTGATGAATGACCTCCGTAAATTCAGACTCACAGGATAATAGAGTATCGGGGCTGGAAGGAACCTTAGGGATTGATTTGGTCTGGTGGTTTTATAATGTCTTCAGAGTACCCGAGGGGTTGGCGCTGGGTTAGGGGAGGTAGCAGAGGAGGGTGAGAGGTGGCAGGGAGACGGGTTCCTCTTTCCTCCTGCTCCCAGCAGAGCAGCCCCACTTTGGTCTCATGTATCTGTTTGCTGTGTAGGATTTTATTTGGAAAATAACATTTCACTGCTTTGGGGAAGCAAACAAATACATAATTACCACCGTTTCCCTCTCATTTCACAGATTAGAAAATTGATCCCTGAGGGTGGGATCCATGCAGGGCTATCTGTGTGAGACCGTCTCTTGAGTCCTAGGTCGTGGATGGTTTCATCTCTGCTGCTCTTCCCGTCCCAGCTGATACTCCTCCTGAGTTTCTCCAGTCCCTGGTGTCCCACACTCTCCGCATACACACATACACCCTCTCACCCTCTCTGTTCCTACCTGCCCCCATTTGCAGCTTGGTTTAAGATACCATTTCTACTGAGTATGGTTGGTTTCCATTTTAGTCCTTATGGTTGTAACAGAGACCATCTCTGACAAAGATGGCTGCTGGGGCAGATTTTGGGTATAGCAGTTAAGACTGCTTGGGCAGAGTGGAGACCCTGGTTTGAGTCCTGGCCCAGATTCCTGCTAATGCACACCCTGGGAGGCAGTAGGTGATGGCTCAAGTGGCTGGGTTCCTGCTAACCACGCAGGAAACCTGGACTGAGTTCTGGCCCTTGGCTTCAGCCTGGCCCAGTGCGGCTGAAGAGTTGGCTCTTTGAAATCATGTAACTTGAGGGAGGTCATCAAGCCCATGTGTCCAGTCAGTGGAATCCTAGAGCTGGTAGGGCCCTGTGGGGCACGGATGGGTTCCCGAGGTACGGCCGGGATCCTGCCTGGCCTCTTCCAACAGCAGCTTAGGTTATGTCTGTTGGTAAAGGAAGGAAGGGAGTGTGAACCGCTGACTTAGTTGAGCCTGTCTCTTGAATGATAAGGAACCTAGAATTCCAACCTTACGTCCTTTAGCTGGAGAAGCCTTGTGGGACAGTGCAAGAAAGGGCCTGGAGCCCAGGAAGCGTAGGGCAGCTGTTTGCCTTTGAGCCTCAGTTTCTTCTGTTAATTTGGGATCCTCATCTCTGTAGTTTTGAAGAGGCCCAGGACGAGATAATGAACATGAAAGCATTTTGTAAACCATAGACTGGTGATTCTCAGCTGGGGCTGATCTGCACTCTGCCGCCCCTCCCTCCCACCAGGTTTGGGAATGTGTTTGGTTCTGGGCATCGGGGCATTGTGGGGGTGCCACGGACATCTAGTGGATGGAGACCAGGGATGCACAGGGCGGTGTCTCCCGCACAAGGAATGATCTTACCTCAAATATCAATTGTGCTGCGCTTGGGCAACCCTGCCCTGGACAAATGGGGCTCCCACATCTCAGAGTAAACACAGCCCTCGCAGACTAATACACAGCACTGGGGCACGTATGCTCTCAGCAGTGGAAAGCAAAATGAAGAAGAAAAGAAAAAGGCAAAAAAAAAAAAAGAGCCCATGATAATTAGAATAATTTTAAAGAATGCAGATCCCATAATTCTTAAAGAAAAAAAAAAAACGAAACAAATGTATGCTTGTAAAAAAAAAAAGACCAAAAAAGAACTGTTATTCATAAAGTGACAGTCTATTGGAATATAGATGCTGTTAGCGCTTAACAACCAAACTTGTCATTTTTAGAAGTAAGAAGAGAAAGTTAATTTAAAATGCTCTTTAGATAGGCTGAAAGGAACAAAATAAAGGATAAACGAGTACAGACCAGAAGGGCTGTTGGAAGAGTCTGTCGGTTGTTAAGTGAGACTCTTGACGGGTGGGAAGGTGGTCTTGTGAGAGCTAAAGGTAATGGTGGAAATACAGTGGTTGGACTGAGGGACAGAGCAGGCAACAGGCAGATCCCAGGTGGCTGAGGTGCTTGATGAGAATGGTGTAGACTTTCCAAGACGCTTCTCTTATGTATCGGCAGGTGGACTGTGAAAGCAAGTGATAAATAAGTAGCAGTGTATTTGGGAGGAATTAAAATCCATTGCTTTTACTCCAGTTCTCTTTATCCACCTAAACCGTGCACAGGATGATTGGAATGCCTCTGATAATTTATAATTATTGTACCACTCTGACATAATTGTTGACAGATTAGTACTTGACAAATGTTTGCGAGTTAGAACAAATGTTTCTGATTGTTTGTCAGAACCTGCACATATAAACCACTCAGAATTCCTGTTGGATAGATTTTCAGATGATTAACTGAAGCTACATAATTCACCTTTCACTAGGAAGGTAGTTCTGAGAAGGCTGCTGGTTCCTTGGCATCATTTCAGATGACTACACGGAAATCCATTAGTTGTAGAATTTTTTAAACCACTGCAGAATAGGCCTGTTGTGACAAACCCTGAGCTTGTGAGCTCATAAATACCCCATTCTGATTAGAAGTAAAAATATACCACTGCTCCAGTCATGTATTTTGTCTCAACACTACAGTAAATGCTGCTGATCTCACATACTCCCAGGAGACGTGTTCTGTGACCATTGAAAAGTCACAACCGATTTTTCTCTTTATTCCACCTGCAACCTGAAATTTATTTTAGTCCATAATTTCTACTTTAGGACACCTTTCCCCCTTCATTTAGTTTATGAAAAATTAAATTCCTGGTTTCTTAGTGCATGCTAGTCTGGTGATTTGGAGAGGTTTGTTACGGGGCTTGGTGGAGTGGTGGTCTCTAAGGAGAACTGCAGGATACGCTGGCATAGTCAGCCCAGTGCTGTTGCCCGCCTTAGCGTTCACCCTCACAGAGCAGATTTACGGCAAGGAAACGTGGCGTCTCACAGCAGGCCGGCAGTTTGCAGAAGCTGGCTTGGGAAATACTCATCATTCGCATCTACATTATCTTAAGTTCAAGGAATTTGACAGATTTGAAAAATATTTGGCCTCCTTTTCCACCCCCATGTCTCTTTGTCTACGAGACTTCCTTTTCTACCTTTACCTATTGATCCCATGGCTGGAGCCGTCACTAAGGGTGGTTCCTTCCACTCCTCGGAAGTTTTCAGTCAGTCCTGGTCAAAGCCTTGTTGAAACCTGTACTGCCCGTGTTTAATACCGTCTCTTTATTTCTGCCCAGCCTGGGATACAGGAGAGGTGGAGGGAGGGCTGTGAGGAGTATGTGAGGCGGCACTTCCCGTCCTGGCTGGGCCTTGCCCTGACGCGGGCTACGGCAGTGGCTTCCTTCCATGGTGTCTTCATCTCTGATAGAGGACTCTTCAATCCATGCCCACGGCGCCACGGTGAGCTGTGCTGAGTGCACATCTGATGTGTGGCTTCCCCTCCTTTCTGTTATTTTCCTGTCGCTTATCGGATCAAGGCCAGGTATTTCACTGTCTCCCATCTCACAATCATTTAGCCAGCAAAGAGAAATTATAGCCCATTTCTCTGCCACCTTCCCTCCCCATTGCTTCTCTTACCCTCCATGGGGATCTGCTGTCTAATACAGCCTCTATCTGTCGTTCCCAAGACATGTTGGCTCCAGCAATAGAGAGGGGACTTAATTCAGAACTTAGAATTCTCCAGGGCTTAGCATAGTGCCTGCACACAGCAGGAACTAAGGGCGTGTGATTGAGGAGATGCCCACATGTAGCATTTTCCAGAATGAGCCTTAGAGGTGTTTGGTCTGGGCAGCTACACTGGAAGCAGGGCAGTGTGGCCATGACAGACCAGGCCTCTGGAATCTGGCTGCCTGGGTTCCAGTCCCAGGTGTGTGCCCCGAGGGAAGTTACTTGCCTTTTCTGTGCCCTGGTTTCTTCATCTGCAGAACTGGGTGTACATAAATGATCAGATGAGAACATTTAATCCTGGAGCCTTAGTGCCAGTGAGTGCTTTTCACTTTACTTACTGTTGTATGGTATTTTCTGAAACAATGTAGATTTTTTTAAATCAACTTATATTTTAGGTTGATTAAAAGAATTTCACATTAAAAGGTCTTTGATGTGTGTCATGTAAATAGCACCCACGTTTCCATAGTCACCGTGCAGAACCTCTCCGCAGGTTCCTTGACAGCCTTCCTTCAAGGCTCCCCCACCCAAACCCAGCCGCTCATCCACGCACTCAGTCAGGGTCTTGTCCTGAAGTTCTGCCAGCAAAATGTCTCTTCCCAAGTCGTGGCTTCAGTGTTACTTCTTTCTAAATTCTCTTCCGGGAAGCCCACTGCTGACCAAGTAACACACTGCGTGGACCCCGTGGCCCGGTTTCTGGTGCCTTTTGCAGAATGCCCCAGTGGCTTCTAGCCTCACCCCTTGCTGTCCTCTTGGACATGCCTAGTGCTTCAGCCAGACAGGCTGACCCATTTCGCGGCACAGCCCTGTTCCTCGGCCACTGTGCCAGCATGTTCGCCGCACCGTGGCTGGTGAAAATCAGCCCTTCCTCTCAGCAACCCCAGCGCTGTCTCCGTGAACAGGCAACACAGCCAGACGTGTTTCTGTCCTGCTCCTCTACGCCTGCAGCGTCGCCATCCCTCTCCTGGCACGGAGGCTCTGCGTGGCTTGGTTTTCTGGGTGCCCCGTTTCTTGTCTTCCCTGCCAGCTCTTACCCACCCCTGACCCTTGTGGACACCAGCACCCTCCTTCAGTGCTCAGTAACTTTCAGTTTTTTTTTTTTTTTTTTTTTGACAGGTAGAGTCATAGAGAGAAAGGTCTTCCTTTCCATTGGTTCACTCCCCAAATGGCCGCCACAGCCGGCGCTGCGCCGATCCGAATCCAGGAGCCAGGTACTTATCCTGGTCTCCCATGCGGGTGCAGGACCCAAGCACTTGGGCCATCCTTAGCTGCCCTCCCAGGCCACAGCAGAGAGCTGGACTGGAAGAGGAGCAACTGGGACTAGAACCCAGTGCCCATATGGGACGCTGGTGCCGCAGGCAGAGGATTAATCAAGTGAGCCACGGCGCCGGCCCTCAGTTTGTTCTTGAGATGCTGTTTGTGAGGATGAAGGCCAGTCATCGTGACTGTGCAGTGCCCGTCTTCTTGTGGTCTACACATCTTATCCTCACTGTTCCCCAGTCAAGGATGGACACTGTGAGGATTCTTTCTTTCCATATACGAAACTGTACCTAGAAAAGTTATCTCAAGTTGTCCAAGGGCTGAGACACACCACAAAAAGTAACCTCACCAGCATTCTGCAGGATCCATACAACCTCATAACTGGAATATAACCACGCTGCAAAACTTACCGTTTTTCAAAGAATAAACACTATATACTTGACTGAAGTGCTCTAAGAGAAAAATTTTTCCCCATTGCCTTTCTTTTTTTATAAAGTTAACCACTGACTATTTTTAAAAAAGATTTATTTATTTATTTGAAAGTCAAGAGTTACAGAGAGAGAGAAGGGGGGAGAGAGAGAGAGAGAGAGAGAGAGAGAGAGAGAGAGAGAAGTCTTCCATCTGCTGGTTCACTCCCCAATTGGCCACAATGGCCAGAGCTGCGCCGATCAGGAACCAGAAGCCAAGAACTTCTTCTGGGTCTCCTGCGCGAGTGCGGGACCCAAGGACTTGGCCATCCTCCATTGCTTTCCCAGGCCATGGCAGAGAGCTGGATCGGAAGTGGAGCAGCCACTGTGGCCACAGTGCTGGCCTCTCCCCAGTGCCTTCCATTTAGTCAATGCTAATAAGTGTTCATCAAGTCAGTGTGTGTAAGGAAAAGAAAATGATTGGCATATTTGAAACATACGACTAGACTATACTGTAGTAGCTATAATGATGTTTGAATAGGGTATAGTTGTGGGGAGCAACTCGGACTATACTGTTACTGGAATTAAGACTTATTCTATGCATCTGCTCTCCCACAAATGGCGCTGGGAGAGGAGGAAACAGCTTCTACACAGCCGCCTCCAGTTCAACCAATAAACAGCAGGACCTGCTCCTGATTGGAGGAGAGCAGCGTACTCGGCGTGTGGGTAGCAGAGTTGGGATTGGTGGAAGAGGACTATAAAGGAGGAGAGAGACAACATGCACCAGGGAACATCTATCTGAAGGAACACCTGTGCAGCCCCCGAGAGAGCCGGCCGGCGGTGTGCCGCTCCCCTGCGGAAGTGGGGAAAGTGGCAGGGGGAACCGCCCTTCCACGGAGGTGGAAGGGTCGGTAGCCAACCCGGGAAGGGCCGAGCAGGCAAAAGAACAGCGCAGGGTCCTGTGTCATTCCTCCACGAAGAGGGGGAGCGACATAATGGTGCCGTGACTCGGATATGAAGCCTAGGCAGGGTTTAGTGTCGTTCCTCCATGAAGAGGGGGAGCGACAATAGTGATTTTTTTTTTAAAGATTTATTTATTTTATTTGAAAGGCAGAGTTATAGACAAGCAGAGGCAGAGAAGGAGGGGGGTCTTCCATCTGCTGGTTCACTCCCAGATGGCCACAATGGCCAGAGCTGCACCAATCTGATGCCAGGAGCCAGAAGCTTCCTCCAGGTCTCCCATGTGGGCGCAGGGGACCAAGCACTTGGGCCACCTTCTGTTGCTTTCCTAGGCCATAGCAGAGAGCTGGATCCGAAGTAGAGCAGCTGGGACTCGAACCGGCACCCATATGGGATGCTGGCACTGCAGGCGGTGGCTTTACCTGCTGTGCCACAGCGCCGGCCCCCGAGTGTAGTGATGCTTACATCTGCTTTCACAAGGGTGAGAATCCAGTTGGGGGAGAGGTGAGGCGGCGTGGGCGAAGCTGGAGATGTTGGGGAAGCAGGAAGATGCTTTTTGCAGTTCATGTGCCTGACCGGGTGGCTTCATTTTATGTCTAGCCAAGGCACCAAGGGAAACACTTGCTGGCTTGAGTTGTTGCTGACTTCTCTTCGAATCTAAGAAATTTCAGGTTTTTGTTGTCATTCCTCATAAGTCAAACATCTGTGGTTTCATTCCTTTCCTTGAGGGACTGAAGAGTGGCACAGTCCTGAAGTATCCGTGTGCAGTGCTACAATTCTGAAAAGTGCTTTGTTGTGATAGGTAATGGTAGTCATTATTCTTTTAATTTAAATAATCAACAGGGTGAGGGAGGGAGAGGGAGTGCTCTTGCATCCGCTGGTTCACTCCACAAATACCTCAGTAGTCAGGGCTGAGCCAGGCAGAAGCCAGGAGCTGGGAACTCAATCCAGGTTTTCCACACGAGTGACAGGGAGCCATCCCCTGCTGCCTCCCAGCTCAAGCTCTGGCACTCCAGTATGGAATACGGGAGTCCCAAGAGGCATGGTGAGCACTGCACCAGATGGCTGCCCTACCAGGCAGCCTTCTGCTGTGCTGGCCTCTCCGTAAGATCTCAAGTCCTTTGTGTGGCAAAGAGCCCTGGCTTTGGAGCCAGCCAGCCTGGGTTGGAATTCCACAGTTGTAGTTGTGTATTCTCGGTCAGTCACCTAACTCTCTAAATTGTTTCCTGTTCAATAGATGGGATCCTAAAAAGCCTCAAAGGTGCTCCAGTGCCTAACACTGTGACTATTGGTGTCTTAAAGCACCCCCCCCCCCATAAATGTTATGTGGATCTTTCATTGTTTATCTAAACTGAATAATTTGGCATCTTTTTTTCCAGTCTCCCTTTCATAACTTCAGAGCTTCTCATTTTCCTGCACACTATGCCCACATGTGAATTAACTAATTCTATTTCAGTAAAATGTCTGCAGCCATGTTTCTTGTTTCATGCATTCTTGAAAGTTGTACGGCTGTCAGAATTCTGAAAGTGGAATCACGTGCTGTTACGTACTCATTAAAAAGGACCCTTTTGTGAGCTTGGCTTTTCCGGAGGCAGAGCACAACATAATGACTTCCACATTTACCTTCCGTATCTTTCTTCCTTCTGCTGACTGGTTTGCTTGTTCCCACCGGAGTCCTGGTCGTTGATGTCTACCCGAGAAATTCCTACAGGTGTTCCAGCCTCTGTCTTGTGCGGGTAGCCACAGAAAGGTTAAGGTCTTGTAAAATAGCCTCCTCCTTACTCTATTTCCTGTGCACCCTGCAGCAATATTGACTTTTGAGAAGCCGATTAGCACAGACTAAATGTGCCGTCTCTGGGTCTTGGGTCTGGCACCCTGCCGTGGTCTGTTCACGTGGCTTGGCATTTGCACACGGACACCTGGGACGCTCTGTCTTTCCTCAGAGGATTAAGTAACCCAGTTTGGAGCTGACTTAAAACTGATTTTTTTCCTCATAAATTGGGCCCTGAGCACCTTTCATAGATCAAGAATGTTTCTTGGAAGCATAATTCCCACTAAACTCAGTCCCAAGTGTCTCTTCCATAGAAGCGTCTGATTTCTTCTGTCATAATGATGCATTTGGTGGTTGTAGCAGCATTGATAGACGCGTGATTGAACAGGGAGGCTTGCCTGTTACAAATTGGTCAGTTTGATATTCACCCATGTTTGAGACATAAATATAGCTTTGTCAAACATAAGACAGCTCTAGGAAAATCTTTATGACGTTTTAAAGCAGAATAGTGGTTCAACAATAAGTCTAAAGGAATCCCCTATTTAAAAATATATATATATTTATGGTATATTTATATAAACAATTGCTAATGCTGGTGAAATATAGTTACAAAGAACAATTAAAAAGTTTCTGATTTTCAGCTGTGGCTCACCCACAGTGTGATCCTACACCTAGCTAGTGAGCTGTATTTTATTTTATTTTTTTGACAGGCAGAGTGGACAGTGAGAGAGAGAGAGACAGAGAGAACGGTCTCCTTTTTGCCATTGGTTCACCCTCCAATGGCCGGTGCTGCTGGCGCGCTACGGCCGGTGCATTGCGCTGATCCGAAGCCAGGAGCCAGGTACTTCTCCTGGTCTCCCATGGGGTGCAGGGCCCAAGTACTTGGGCCATCCTCCACTGCCTTCCCTGGCCACAGCAGAGAGCTGGCCTGGAAGAGGAGCAACCGGGACAGAATCTGGCGCCCCGACCAGGACTAGAACCCGGTGTGCCAGCACCACTAGGTGGAGGATTAGCCTATTGAGCCGCGGTGCCGGCCTTATTTTATTTTTTAAAATTATTTATTTGAAAGGCAGAGAGTGACAGAGAGAGAAATATCTTCTGTCTACTGCTTTACTCCCCAAATGCCCATAGCAGCCAGGGCTGCACCAGGCTGAAACCTTGGAGCCTGGAACTCAATCCTGGTCTCCCACTTGGGTGGCAGGGGCTCAAGCATTTGGACCATCGTCTGCTGATAACCCAGGCAAGTTAGCAGGGCACTGGATAGGAAGTGGAGCTCATGTGGGATGCCGGCATTGCAGGCAGTGGCTGCATTTACGCTACAATGCCAGCCCTGTGAGTTGTTTTTTAATAGAAGTGTTAGATTTTCATTTTCGTTACACCGTGACCCTATAAGATTGTTTTTGCTCTACGATGAGCAGGTTGAAGCTGCATGAGGTTAAGTAATTGACATGAGGTCAGAGAGCTGGCTGGGAAGCATAGGGAATCAGGCCTAAGGTCTTACCGCAACCTCAGTGGCCCTCCTGCCCCTTTTAAGACTTACTTGTTTGAAAACAGAGAGATCAATCGATCTTCTCTCTGCTGGTTCACCGCCCCCCCCGCCCCATGGCTGCAATGGCCAGGACTGTACCAGAAGCCAGGAGCTTCTTCTGGGTGTCCCGCCTGGGTTCAGGGGTCCAGGGACTTAGGCTGTATCCTGTGACTTTCTCAGGTGCATTAGCAGGGGGTTGGATTGGAAATGGAGCAGCCAGGACTCAAACCGGCGCCCATATGGGATTCTGCATCGCAGGCCATAGCTTAACCTGCTGCAGGATAGCCACGGTCCTAACCTCAGTACTCTTGTTTGTCCACTAAGCAGGAAGCTACACGGCTCATTTTCCAGAAGCCATACCCTTTCTTTCAGGCATTTAAGGATGAAGAAGTCCTAGGATCTTCTGGATTTGCTGGAAATTCTGTAGCTTCTCATTTTTGTAAGCTGCTAATTAAGTATGGAACTTGGGGCTTTGCTCTTACATTTTTAAAAACTGTTTTTATTATTTCATTTGAGAGTCAGGAGAGAGAAAGGGAGACGCAGAAAGATCTTTGATTCTCTAGTCCACTCCCTAAATGTCCACAATAGCACATACCAGGCCAGGCTGAAGCCTGGAGCCAGAAACTCAATCCAAGTCTCTCACATATATGTCAGGGACCCAACTACTTGGACCATCACCTGCTACCCCCAAAGGTGTGCGCCAGCAGGAAGCTGGAGTCAAGCAGAGCCAAGGCTCTGATACGGGGTGCCAGCGTACTGAGTGTGTCCTAACTGCTGTGCCAAATGTGTAACTTAATGCAAAATGAAATGGGTTGATTTTTGCATAGTTAACTTTAGATGTGGATTAAAATTTAGCATTGATAACCCTTCTTTAGGCTTATGACATAAGTCTTGTTTAAAATGTTAAATGTAATCTGGAGTGAGATAGTCATAGCTGTCATATAATGATTAGTGATACATGAAATGATCTGTAGTCTTTTCCCCCACTCTGATCCTTTATAGAAATGTCTCAGAATGAGTTTCTGCATGATTTTGTCTTCTGCTCCTCTCCAAACAGTGAGTTGTTCCTCCTGATTGAAAGGCCATTGGCAGTTGCAGCTTTTGCCAAGTTGATTCTGCAGGCGCGTGTATTGCTTCAACTTGTTCTGTTTAGGGCCTAATATCCAAAATGCATTTCCACCCTAAGACCACAATCAGATTATATAGCCTGCTTGTTAATTCCTGCTGATTATGTTTGCTTCTAATTATTTGCAGTGAAGTAAAGTTTTATGACCTGTGGCCTGGTGAAAGCAAAGATTTTTCTAAGTGTAAAATAAAGTGTATTGGCCGGTGCCGTGGCTCACTAGGCTAATCCTCCGCCTGCAGCGCTGGCACCCCAGGTTCTAGTCCCAGTTGCCCCTTTTCCAGTCCAGCTCTCTGCTGTGGCCTGGGAAGGCAGTGGAGGATGGCCCAAGTGCTTGGGCACCTGCACCCGCATGGGAGACCAGGAGGAAGTACTTGGCTCCTGGCTTTGGATCGGCGCAGCGCGCTGGCTGTGGCAGCCATTTGGGGGGTAAACCAACGGAAGGAAGACCTTTCTCTCTGTCTCTCTCTCTCTCACTGTCTAACTCTGCCTGTCAAAAATAAATAAACAAATAAATAAATAAAGTTGTATTAACTAGAAATTGTCCATAACTGTAACTGCCATCAACATATATTTTGTCCCCCTTTCTTACCAAAAGGAGGCTTAAGGTGTACACTTTCGCTGAATGTAATCTTATTAAATGTATTATGAAGCCCTCAAATTAGGGCAATGTTGTATATGCAGTTGGGGGAGCAGAGTTCTCTGGGTTTTTTTGTTATTAAAATAGTGTCACCTGAACTGTTAAGGAATTGTGCCTTCACACATTAAAAATATGTGTTCATCTACTAGCCAGTTTTATAATGTCGTTTTGGGCACTAAGCATGCATTAAATTGCACGGTTAGATTGATTTGGAATCATTTCTTTTTAAAGAATTTGTGCCAATTCTTTTTCCTCTCCAAAAGAATTGGTTTCAGAGCATGGGCTCTGTGCCTAATGTCAGTTCCATCAGGCTCCTCGTGTGTGTGTGTGTGTGTGTGTGTGTGTGTGTGTGTGTTTCCTTTCCTCTGCTCCCCCACCCCACCCCACTGGACTTTGCCATGAGGAAGATATGTACCTATAATCAGGCGTTTCTTTACTTTAGAGTTATTTGTCATTTCAGACAACACAGACTTTTGAGAAGGAGCTTGAGGTGGGGGAGGTTGAGTTATGTAAACCGTATTCATAGTTAAATATTTGCTTCCAGGGAAGGTGAAAAATGCTTTGTACTTCTCCCGTTGGCTTTTTTTCTTTCCAAAGAGCTTGTCATGCAGCAACAAGAAAAAGTGGCCAAAGGCAGAGAAAACTCTTCTCTTTTCCATGTTGGTTTGTTTTTATTGTAAGACAAACCTTTCATGTTTTATTGTTGCAGAGTTTAAACCTAGCCTAGAGGTGCCAGTCTTTAGTGGAAACAGCTGCAGAGCTGGTGTCCCCTGATCAGGTGGGACTCTCTTTGAAGCAACATGTTTCCTTTTAAAAGAGAATTGAGCTTGTGAGAACTTGAATCTGTAAAACTCATCAGCAGTCTCACCATTGTTTATCTCTTAAATAACCAAGATAGCCAACTTTAGGTAAAATGTTACAGTTAAAAATCATTTTCTGAATTCTTTCCTTTCTAAAGAGAATAGCCTTGTGTCTTAAAAATATCAAAATGGTGGGAAGAAAATTGCCTTTGCCAACTGAGGGCAGCCCAGCTTAACTAAGACCCTAGTGCGCACTCCTAGGTGTAACTCCTTTTGGTTACCCAGAACTGTGATTTTGAGCTCATATTTCTAAGTGCAGATAAACGCCTTCAGCAGGAGCACATGTAGGGTTTGGCATAAATTCTGGAGATTAAGAATTTTCTACTCTGTATTGATATTGGAATGTTGATGGACCAGTACTGGTGGTAGTGGACTTCACATCACTTTTGGTCTCTTTGCTAGGAAAAGTTTAGCATCAGAGAGCTTTCTTTCCTTGGGGAAAAATAGAAGAGACAGGCATGGAGTCAGAGGAACCAGAAAAATGCTGAAATATTTTCCTTTTGGGCTTTTGATTTCTTTGCCAAAAAATTGCCTCCAGATGGAGAGGGGAAGGCTCTGATAGTACACCATTATGTTTTTACTGGCCTCCTCCCCACCCCGCTGCCTGGTTTGGAATCTGTGAGCCAGTCCAAATCATGTACCTCATTTTCTAGTACCAATTTACTGTCTTACTCATCTTCCAGCTGCAAAGGGTGAGGCAAGTGACCTTGAAATTGAACACTGTGCCATTTTACAAACCAGGAAACAGCAGATTCTTGGCCAAAGATCATCAATATCAGCGGTTGCCATGTTCTCTGAAGTTCTTGACTCACACCCACCAGGTAGATTTGGGTCTGTCTGTGACCTGTGTGGAAGGATTAGTCTGGGAATGAATCTGAACAAGCCCTTTGGGCGTTGTGTAGACTTGTCCTATCCTGGTCGCCCAGCATTCTGAGCTGTTGCATGGGGAGCACGGTTTGTTTTCTGACTGTATCTTCCTCCACTGGCCGTTGGCATCTTGGCACTCGGATGGAGTCTGGCCGAGCTGAGCCGACTCCACTGCTCTGATTCCTTGGACAAGTTACTTTCTGTGCCTGGGAAGTGGAGGCTGATACCAGGTCACAATGTTTAGTTTAAATGTGACCGCTGGAGGGGATATTGGCTCCTCGGGGGAAATACTCAAAGGTTAGTTCTTTTTCTGTTTTCATTATGCCAGCCTTGGTTGTGATCTGGGACCTGGCCACTTTTTTGCCATTGAGAGGGGGTGATATAAATGGTTAAGTTGGGCACTAACACGATACCTAACAGGGTAAATTGGATAGGGCAAAGTGGATCATTTTTTAATTAAAATTCATAATTGTACAGGGTATAGTCATATGCACAGCCATGCATTGCTTAGTGACAGAGTTAAGTTCTGAGAAGTGCATCGTTAGGCTGTTTTGTCACTGTGCAAATGCCACAGGCTGCCCTGATGGAAACCCAGCTGATCTGGGCTACAGGTCTGTAGTATTGCATGTTACTGTGCCGACTGCGGTAGGCAGTTCTAACATCTGAACATATCTGAACGTAGAAGAGGTACAGTAAAAAGATAGCATAAGGGATTTAAAATTGGTCCCTGTGTTTAGAGACTTATCCTGAATGGAGCTGGCGGGACTGGACATCACCCCAGGTGAGGGAGGGAGTGTGAGTGAAGGTGAAGGCCTAGGATGCCAGTGTCCACCCTGCACGCTCCAGAGACGCTGCGCACTGGGGCCTCACTGAAGTTCTAAATCCTGGTTTCTTTCTTCAGTAATAATCGGCCTTAGCTTGCTGTAACATTTTTACTTTATAAACTTTTTAATTTTTGAAAAATTTTGGCTCTTTTTTTTTTTTTTTCCAAGATTTTATTTGTTTTGAAAGAGAGGGAGAGAAAGAGATGTCTTCCATCCTCTGGCTCATTCCCCAGATGGCCACAATGCCCAGTGCTGGGCTGGGCCAAATCTGGAAGCCAGTAGCTTCATCCAGATCTCCCACGGGCTCAAACACTTGGGCCATCCTCTTTTGCATTTTCCAGGCCATGAGCAGGGAGCTGGATTGGAAGTGCAGCATCAGGGACATGAACCGGCACTCATGGGATGCCGGCCATTGCAGGTAGCAGTGTACTTACCTGCTGTGCCACAATGCCGGTCCCAAACTTTTGGCTCTTATAACACTTAGCTTAAACACATTAAATAGCTGTACAGAAGTTTTTCTTTAAACCTTTAATCTGTAAGCTTTTTTTGTATATTAAAAAACTATCTTCACTTTTTTAGCTTTTTTATTAAAAACTAAGGCACAAACACACACATTAGCGTAGGGCCACACAGGGTCAATATCATCAGTATCACTGTCTTCTATCTCTCCTTGTCCCATGGGAAGGACGTGAGGCCCGGTGACACCTGGGAATCAGTGCCGTCCTCTGCAATCCTCCTGCAGGACCTGCCTTGGGCTTTGCCTGAGGAGATGCCTCTCCTTCAAAACCATGTCCGTGGTGGTTTGCTTGGTTTGTTTCTTTATAGCATCATAGATTTGCTTGTAGGCAGATAATGTACCATGAACATTCCTCTCTGTTAATGAAAACCTTTTGCTGTTGGGAGTCATGTTTTCAAACTTTCTAAAGAACCCATTGAGGTCTGCAAAAATTTCTGCTAAACCTGCACTGTGGATTTTCTTGGGAGTTCTCTTCTGTTTCTTTGACAGTTTCCTTTCTTTGAAAACAACAACAACGATGACAACTTTTACTTTATTTCTTCGAAAGGCAGAGAGAGAGAGAGCATACAAGCGAGCGTGTGCACACAACAGCCAGGGCTGGGCCAGGCTGAAGCCAGGAGCTGAGAATTCACATCTCCCATATGAGTGGCAAGGACCCAGTGAATTGAGCCCTCACCTGCTGCCTCCCAGGGTGTGCATCAGCAGGAAGCGGGGCTGGAGAGTGGAGCTGGGACTGGAACCCAGGCTGTCTGCTGATGGGGCCGCTGCACGCACGCTTGCCCCTCCTGCTGCTGCTTTAGCCATGCCTCCTGTTCTAGTTCCATTGTAAGCTGAGGGTACCACAGTCGTATATGCGGTCCATGGTTGACTGGAACATTGTCATGTGGTGTGTGGCTGTGTGGATGTGTATGAACGGAATGTGTCTGCATGCATGTGATAGGAGAGAACGACCAGAAACCATTCTGTAAAAACACAAGCAGCTTTTTTCAAGCCAACATCGGCTGAATTGTGCATAGGTGCAAGAATTACTTTGATGAAAAAAGATAAAGAACAGCTTGCTTGCTCATGACACAGGTTTCTGTGTTTGGAATGGAAAGTTCAGCTTGGCTGACTGAGCAGTATTTTGAATTTTTACACTGCATTAGCCAGAAATCATGATTAGACAAAGAAGAAACTCTTGGAATTCCAACAGCACAAGTTTTGAAACTATTAAGGCAAATGAGAACTTTTATGTGTGGTGCTTAAATCAGATTTTGGCTCTCTTCTTTGACATGTATAATTTTTTTTTCAAAGATTTATTTATTTGAAAGGCAGACTTAGAGAGGGGGAGAGATAGAGATCTTCCACCCACTGGTTTACTCACCAAATGGTCACAACAGCCAGGGCTGGGCCAGGCCGAAGCTGGAAGCCAGCAGCTTCATCTGGGTCTTCTGTGAGGGTAGCAGGGGCCCTGGTACTTGGACCATCTTCCACTGCATTCCTGGGCACTCCTGCATTGCAGGGAGCTGCACTGGAAGTAGAGCCACTGAGACTCAAACTGGTACCCATATGGGATCACAGGCAGTGGCCCAACCTGTTACACCAAACACTGGCCCCTAGTTTGTTGTTGTTTTTAAGAATGACAGAGAAATGAAGGGGGGTAAACAGATCTTCAATCTACTGGTTCACTCCCCAGATAGCCGCAATAGCCAGGGCTGGGCCAGGCCTAAGCCGGGAGCCAAGAACTCCATTTAGTTCTCTCACTTGGGTGGCAGAGGCCCAAGCACTTGGGCCATCATTTGCTGCCTCCCAGATACATTAACAAGGAGCTGGATCAGAAGTGATGACGATCCAAAACCCGTGCTCCAGTATGGAATGCCAGTACCACAAGCAGTGGCTAACTCATGGCACCACAGTGCCTGCCCTGGTTGGTTGGTTTGTTTATTTATCATGGAAAAGTAAGTTTATCTTAAAGTATATGACAGTTTTTGAAGTGATACTAAAGATATTTTCAATAAACTTTGGGAAAAATAGCCTATACTTACATCTATGATTATACCAGTGTTATTTAAGTTAAGGCATCAGGGCAAAATGTATTAAATTCATGCTTTGATTGTTTAGTTAAGTGAGTCCCTGCTACCCACGTGAGAGACCTGGATGGACTTCCAGGCTCTTAGCTTTGGCCTGGCGCAGCTCCAGTCATTGCAGACGTTGGGGAATGAGCCAGCAATTGGGAGCTCTCTCTGTCATCTGCCTCTCAAGTAAATACAAGTAAATAAATAAGGGGGAAAAGTGATTATGTAAACAAACTTGCAGATGATACTCCAAAGGTGGCACCAGAATGACCAAGGTTTGAGAAATACTTGACAAAAATGACGATCTGGGTTTTTGTTGTTGTTGTTTTTAAAGATGTATTTATTTATTTGAAAGTCAGAGTTACACAGATAGAGAAGGAGAGGCCAGAGAGAGAGAGGTCTTCCATCCGCTGGTTTACTCCCCAATTGGCCGCAACGGCCGGAGCTGCACCAATCCAAAGCCAGGACCCAGGAGCTTCTTCCAGGTCTCCCACGTGGGTGCAGGGACCCAAGGACTTGGGCCATCTTCTACTACTTTCCCAGGCCACAGCAGAGAGCTGGATTGGAAGTAGAGCAGCCGGGACTCGAACTGGCACCCATATGGGATGCCAGCACGCAGGCGGTGGCCCCATGTGCTACGCCACAGCACTGCCCCCCGCCCCGTTGTTTTTTTTTTTTTTTTTTTTTAACTGAACCTTCCTGCATCCTGTATCAGAGGGCCAGGGTTCAGTAACTGGCTCTAGTTCCTGACTCCAGCTTCCTGCTGTTGTAGACCCTGGGAGGCAGCAGTGAGGGATCAAGTAATTGGGTTCCTGTTGCCAACACGAGAGTCCTGAATTGAGTTCCCAGCTCCTGGCTCTGGCCTGTTGAGGGCATTTGGGAGGGAAATCTGTGGTGGGAGGGACTGGCTCTGTGGCGTAGTGGGTAAAGCCACTGCCTGCAGTGCCAGCATCCCATACGGGCGCTGGTTCGAGTCCCGTCTGCTCCACTTCCGATCCAGCTCCCTGCTAATGTTCCTGGGAAAGCAGCGAAAGATGGCTCAAATTCTTGGGCCCCTTCACCCACATCAGAGACCCTGAAGAATCTCCTGGCTTCCACTTGGCCCAGATGTGGCTGTTGTGGCCATTTGGGGAGTGAGCAAAGGATGGACAATCTATATATCTCTCCTTCTTTCTCTCTGTAACTCTTGGCTTCCAAATAAATATAGTAAATTTTTTTTTTTTTTTAATCTGGTGGGAGCCCTCTTGTGTGCTTGCTTTCTCTTAGATTTTTAAAAAATAATTTTAAATTAAACCTAGAACCTTGATTTTTACAAGATAGGTTGCTTAGGTTCCTGTGAAGTATGATTTAAAACTGGGCATCTCCGTGTTTTTCCCTCCCAGACCAATTAGGCTTGCGTTTCTCTCTGATTCCGAAAGGTGGGCCATCCCTGTTTGAGTGAAAGCCAGGATTCTGCGCCACATTCAGGCTCCAGGCAGTGTGCGTCTCCTGTCTGGACTCTGCCCTGGGAGGACGCAGCCTTGCGATTATCCTGGATTCCTTCTTCCTGTCTTGCTCAGAGTTCTCGGCACTCAGGTGCTGACGTGACCGCTTCCTGCTGCCACTGTTTTCCCTCCTGTAAAATGGGCAGGGCCCCAAAGAGCGTGTGCTCTACAGCAGTCTTGTGGCTGTTCCCCTGCACGCTGGCTGCCCCCTGCCAAGAACAAATGAGGCGGGACTTGCTGTTGGTGTCCTGTTGTGGGCACTGAGACCAGCAGCATCTAGAAAATCTCTGGTGATTAAAAAAAAGGTTAGAGTTGAGAAAACCAACTCTGGGTCGAACTGTGGGGAGAAGGTCTGTTTTATGATATTCACATTTGCGAAATGTTGATATCATCTTTGTTAGGTTGCTGTTAACCTATTTTTTTCTCCTTTGCAGGTACTGGTTTTGGATTAGGAGTCGTTTTCTCACTTACCTTCTTTAAAAGTGAGTGTGCCTTCTTACCTCTCAACACAGTGTCATAGTATGCACACACACAGGACACTGGCAGATGCGTCTGTTTGTGGGGCTAGGCAGGCCATCGGAAAATGAGCTAGACAAAGAATGTGTCCTGGAAAGAGGTCAAAATGGGTTGGGCACCTCCGGCAATCCCCTGGGGCATTGCGTCAGGGTGCCTGATATGGTCACTGTGATATCATTTCCAAAGCCCGCACTTCATGCCAGAGACTCCACTCAGCCAAATCATGCTCACATATTTCTAATTAATTATAATTTTTTCTAAAGGAACTTGAAAATGAGATTCCTGCTGGTTATAAGAACAAGCAGGCCAGAAATACACATGCTTCTTGGCCAAAAATTCTCCTCAGCAAAGGGCAGGCAAGATCCCTTTTCAGTCAGGGGAAGGACTTCTGCAGTTTGGGTGTTGAGTAAAGCCCGAAGGGTCCCTTTGACCACTTTCCCTGGAGAGCTGGCAGGGGACACGTGGGAGCCGGGACCGACCCGCGCTGCTGATGGGAGGGGTCATCTGTGGGCTGGCTTCCGGGAACCCCGCGGCTGACTGTAGTAGGTCTGAGGATGTGGGGAGCTCCTTGCTGAAAGGTAGTACTGCTTTCTTCCTTGTGGGAAGGTTACGAAGCTAGTTAACTGAGCAGATGGTGTGTATAGAGCTCAGCTGTAGAGAGACGTTAAAAAGGTTGACAGTGTCTGCTGGTTTCGTCTTCTACCAGCAGAAGTGCTTAGCACATTTGCTAAGTGAATGGATTTGCTGATTATCTCCCTTGGTGATGAAACACTGACAGTAACGGCTGCGTCGCAGTCATTGGTGTGCTGTGTGTCGGGTGCTGGTTGAACCCCGAGCGGGCCTGGTTAAGGGGGTTGGAGGCTTTCTCTTCCCTTACTCATTCCCTTTTGGGACTTTCCTTTTTGCTCATAGGAAAATCGTGGCCTTTAGCCTTCGGTTCTGGCATGGGCCTGGGCATGGCCTATTCCAACTGTCAGCACGACTTCCAGGCGCCCTACCTTCTGCATGGGAAATACGTCAAAGTACGTATGTATGGCGAGGAACTGAGAGCTCTCTCAGAAGAGGAAAAGGTTTCTCCTGACCCCCTGAGGCACTCTGGACAGTATTTACCACCCGGAAGCTGTGTCACTGTGGGCCTCAGGGATCCTGGTTGCTCCTGCCTTTCGTGGTGTTGACATTGCTCTGGTGCCGGAGGGCTCACTGTGCCTCCAGGTGGACAGGCGTGTGTTAGGTAACTGTGCTCGACGAACCTGCCTGAAAGGTTATCATCAGGTGGATTCGTGTCACTCAGAGGGCCCTGTAAGCCTCTAACGCATGCCCAGGCTAAACCTGGGACCTCTGGGATGTAGCCATTATTCTGCTTTGTGGTCGTTAATTTTTAAATTATGTTTTATTTATTCAGGAGAGAGCTCCCATCCACTCCCCACGTGCCTGCAGTGGCTGGGGCTGGTTGGGGCCAGGCCAGAGCCAGGAGCCAGGAATGTACTCTAGGTCTCCTGTGGGTGCCAGGGACCCAGTCACTTGAGCCATCACTGCTGCCTCCCAGGGTCTGCGTGGGCAGGAAGCTGGCACTCCAGTATGGGACATGGGAGTTGGAACTGCCAGGCCTGGCCCCTCCTCCTTGGTGCATTTCTCCTGATGGAAGCAAGCTGGAAAGTGGTTAGGCACCCGCCAAGGGAAGAAGGTTGCCTGCATCCCATGGCTTTCTGGTGTAGCTGCCTTTCCCTGGGTGCTGGGTGATCTTCTGTTGTTGGCTGCCACTTTCCACTCCCACAGTGCGGGCCATCAGGCCATCATTTCTCCCTAGAGGGTGATGTAAGGGTTGAGTGTGAACATGTTTTGAAGCTATGTAAATAGACACTTCACTTATTGTAGCTGAGGCCAGCCAGAGGGGTGATTGACTTGTCCATTGTCCTGCCATAGAAACAAGTAGAGTGGAAAACGTGGCACAACCGCGTGTCCTGATTCTGGTCAGGAGCTGTGGCCACAAGAATCATCTGACCTCAGATGCCCGTGTCCCACCACAGCTCAGCAGGCTGCAGTTAGAGCTGCCCAGGCTGTCAGCCGCCCTTTCCCCAGCCGAGCTACGGGAGGGGAGTGTGGATGGCTGGTGCTCAGAACCATCTCAGAAGCAGGCGAGGGCGAGGTCAGCAGAGGGGCAGTGCGAGGGGAGGCACAGCTGCAGGCAGGCACCAGGGCTGACCACAGGCCGTTTCCACTGTGCCCTGACGCTCCACTTTCCTGGCACCACAACCAGAGTTTGGGGGGATCCAAAAGCAGGAGGAGAAGAGCTCTAGGCCTTTTCATTGTTTGAAGTGCTTCCATTGTTGGGAACTGAGTGGTGGATAATGGCTCAGGGGTGATTCTGTGTATGCGCATTATGTGTTTAATGGCTGGGAGGTACTGTGGAAAATAGTTAGATTTTTTACAACCTTGTGTGTCCTGCTCCAAAATGGCCTTGTAACTTTATCTGAACTTGAGCCTGTGCCTCAGTGTTGTCATCCTCCACTCTCGGAAAAGAGGAGCAAAATCCCACTTGGGCCTCGTCCACTGCAATCCGCAGGCAGCTGCTTGCCGAGGGCCAGGCGTGCCTTGGACCGTGCTAGATGCTAATGGGCCATCTCCCCAGACCTCTCTGTGGATGTCAGAGAGCTGATCGGCCTCCTGCCGCTGGGAGAGCAGCGTCCCACTGCGGGTTGGAGACTTGCCACAGGCATTTTGTTGGGAGGCTGTAGGTTCAGCGTGCTCTTTTCACTCGCCTGTGAACAGGGAGACAGGGACCCACATCCCCGGGCTGCTGCCTCTGAGATGGGCCCGCTCTGGGCCGGGTGGGCTGTGTCCAGTCTTCCTTCCTGCGGGGTGGTTTCGCGGCACATGGTGCGGTGAGGTTCCGGCTGCACGCGTCCCGCCGTGCACTGTGGTGAGCCGCGTGTCCTTGCCTTGCAGGAGCAGGAGCAGTGACGCACACCGAGAACGCTCCGGAGGGAGGAAGGGAGGAACCCCGCTCGCTCCTCAGGAACACCGTGGCGCCCCAGCTCGCAGCGGTGCCGCCGCCGCGCTTCCAACTCCAGCGCTCTGCTGTGTCCGAGACCAGCCTGTTTTTTGTTTTGTATTTTCTCTCTGGAAGTTGTGAGGAGATGGTCTTAAGAGAAATAAATCAAACACAAATAGGAAGCCTGGTGCTTGGCCATCATCTCTGTACCTTTGGTCTCTAAGCATGAGGAGGATGGCTGGGCACACGCGTTCCGCCCTCTCCCAGTGTCCTCTGCAGCCAGAGCCAGCGCGCCAGCCTCCCCACACGCCCCTCCAGCTCACTCGTGGTCTGACGCAGCTGCGCCTGCACAGCGCTGCGCTGTGGTGGGGAGGGCACCTTGACTAAGTGAGCGCCTGGCTCACTGCACTGGTGTCAGGGCCTACAGCTTCCTGGAACCTGGTGCGGTCCAGCCGTGGCCCTGGGGGCTTCTCGTGGGATTATCTCTCACAGCAAAATGAAAATGGGGAGCCTTGTCTCATGTGCCCCTTCATCCTGGAAACGTAGCATTCGTGTCTGTTTTGAGAGGCAGGGTGACAGCACCCATCCACTGGTTCACTCCCTGTGTGACCGCCACACCGGGCTGAAGCTAGGAGCTGGAAACAGCATCCACGTCTCCATGGTGGAGGGGAGTAGGAACCCACACTTGACCCATCACTGCTGTCCCCCAGAGTCTGTTAGCAGGAAGCTGGTGTCAGGAACCAGAGCTGGACATCGGCGTCAGACTCTGGGATGTGGGCGTCCTCACTGCTAGGCTAGTGCCCACCCCATCCTGTAAGCACTAACGGCGTCTGCACTGAGCCAGGCACTGTCGTAGGCAGCTGAGATCAGGCCCTGCCTTGAAGGAGCTCAGCGTCTGATGGGCAGACAGACACGCAAACGGGAACTGTTAGGCCAGGGAGGAAGCGCAGAGAGAACCAAGGAGAAGGAGCAGCCAGGCCTGCGGCGGTCAGGATGAGGTGAGAAGGAAGGTGGCTTCCGAGAAGGCCCGGAGCCGTGTGAGTGCTGCCCCAGCTGGGAACTCCTGGTGGTGCAGTGGGCCCAGGGTGTGCCGGGGAGGGAGTGGGCACGAGGGCGGAGCCAGTGTCTGACCTTCGTTCCTGCAGGCACTGTAAGAGTAGATTCAGAGTTGCGAGTTCCCTCCCCGCTCCATTCTCCCTCCCTCATCCTCTCCCCGCTCCTCTTCCCAGGCAGGTGTGCCGGCTCCGGACCTGAGCAGGCCGCAGTGCTGCCCTGCCCTGCAGCTGTCCCGGCTGCTCTGCTCTCTGGGCTCCCTGGTGCCTTTGGATCCTCTGGAGGCCCAGGATGGGCCAAGCCAGGACCTCAAGGCCTGTCCATGGCTTTGCCCCTTCCAAAATAGAGAAGAAAACCCACTGGTTTTCTAGATACAGAAAAACGTGGAGTGGAGAGCAGCTGGAAGTCAGGCGCCTGTCTCATGAGCAGTCCGGTCTCGGGCGTTTATGGGGCTGGATCCTGGGCCCTGCAGAGCAACCCCAACATGGCCGCGGTCCTTTGAGAGGCGGGGCAGCTCTGTCAGGGAAGAGTTCCAGGCCAAGGCCGGCCAAGGGAAGCGCTGCTAATTCCAGAGTTCTCCGTGGTCCTGCCTCGGAGCCCTTAGCAGGCACTGCCCAGAGCACGGTGCTTGATCTCATCCCCACCTCCCTGCCGCTCTCCGGCCTTCAGACTCGCAGCTTGCTGGCCTTGCCCGCCTTCTGTTCTTTAAGTTTCATTCAAGTCCTCCGGGGCCGCGTTCCCTTGGGGTTGTGAAACGTCGCTCTTATCTGCCCTTCTGGACCCAAATACAAGGGAATCTCGGGTCTGGGAAGAGAGTGGTGGGAACCCAGCTGGGCACAGGATCCTGGGGCAAGGCTGTGGCGCCCCGAAAGCAGCCTGCTCTGCCAATGTACATAAATGCTGACAGTCTGAGCTGGACGCTGTGGGAGTTGACCCAGAACAATATGTATTTTGAACTCATTTAGGCAAATGACTTTGGCATTCCCAGTGCGCGCGGGGGGAGCCTCCTCAGGCTGCCTGTGCCTGGTTCAGCACCACGCTGTGTTCTGAGATGGCCGCGGGGCTCAGTGCTGGGCTGTCAGCTCTCGTGAGCGTCATGCCCTCGTCCGTTTCTAAAGACCAAGGATGCTCTGGGAAATGCTGCGATGGGGACAAAGGAGATGGCCGTGTTGCCTTGCTCTGAGTGTTCCCAAACACCACTGTTTACAGCTTTTTATTTTTATGTAACCGCCCATAATTGCATTTTACTTGTCACGGTTCAATCGGATTGTATTGTTGAAGAACTATTTTTTGAAGCTGTCCAAATAAACTCTGCAAAGTACTTCCACAAGGATGCACGGGGCTGGGCCAGCCTTCGTCCCGAAGGGCACCGAGACACAAACGGGTTCCTGTGGCGTGCTTGCTGCTTACATAAACGCTAAAGGGGTGGAAGGGAGAAAGTGGAAATTCTAAGTACCAAAAGGAATGTTAAATTTAGAATAATAAGCTCATCTGGAAGCGATCACCACTCCGCGTGCTGCAAGCACCAGTTCACTCAGGACACTGGAGGATGGGGTTGGGGTCCGTGCGGACCTGGACAGGCGCAGGGAGCAGCCGCCGTGTGGAAGGAGCGGGAGAGGGGTGACTGTTGGAGCAGCAAAGCGCCTTGAAGAGAGGGGACGGGGCAAGGGGGCAGGGGAGGTGGGTGTCAAGTTCCTGCTCCACCACTGACTTGCCCGGTGCTCGTGGGGAGCCTTCTCAACCTCTCCCAAGTTTCAGTTTCCTTACCTGTAAAGAAGGAAGACAAAAATTCTACCCTACAGACTTTGAGGTCCAAATATATGTGCTACCACTCGGGTTTTGTTGTTTTCTTAAAAAAAAAAAAAAAAAAAAAAATTATTGGGACCAGTGCTGTGGAGTAGTGGGCTAAGTCTCTGCCTGTGATGCCGGCATCCCTTCTGGGTCAAAGGAGGAAGCTCCTGGCTCCTGGCTTCAGATTGGCTCAGCTCCAACTGTTGTGGCCATTTGGGGAGTGAACCATCAGGCAGAAGACCTTTCTCTCTGTCTGTAACTCTACCTCTCAAATAAAATCTTTAAAAACTTTTTTTTAATTTATTTTGAAATCAGAGTTACAGAGAGAGGAGAGACTGGTGCCCATATGGGATGCTTAACCCACTACGCCACAACACCAGCCCCATGAACTTTGCTAGCACACCTGGGAAGGCAGCAGGAGAGGGCCCAAGTCCTTGGGTCACTGCACACATGCGGGAGACTTGAATGGAGTTCCTGCCTCTTGCCGTCAGCCTGTACCAGCCAGGCCATTGCAGCCACTTGGGGAGTGAAGCAGCAGATGGAAGATCTCTCCTTCATCGTCTCTCCTTCTCTATCACTATTTCAAATAAGTAAATCTTTTTTTAAAGATTTATTTATTTATTTGAAAGTTACTCAGAGAGAGAGAGGTCTTCCATCCATTGGGTCACTCCCCAGTTGGCCACAACGGCCGGAGCTTGCTGATCTGAAGCCAGGAGCCAGGAGCTTCTTCTTGGTTTCCCACGTGGGTGCAGGGACCCAAGGACTTGGGCCATCTTCTGCTGCTTTCCCAGGCCATAGCAGAGAGCCAGATCAGAAGTGGAGCAGCTGGGACTCGAACCAGCACCCATATGGGATGCCGATGCTTCAGGCCAAGGCTTTAACCCGCTGCGCCACAGCACCGGCCCCCAAATAAATAAACCTTTAAAAAGAAAGTTTGCTGCTGGAATGAAAACGGTGCGTGGTGTTAATGGTCGCGGTGGGGACCATTTCAGAGCACAGAAGGTGTAAGCGTGGGCTCGGGGAGTCGGCTGTTAGGGGTGAGGCCAGCCAGACCTGGGAAGGCAGGGGTGTCTCAAACGCGTTCCTGGTGATAAAGCCTCCACATTCTGGGAAACACTACATCTTCATAAGAGATGGTGTCATTCATTTTCCCTCTACTCCACTGAGACCTGTGGGAAAGGCCACAGTGGCTTCTGCGCTGAAAACCACTTAGTGTTTCAGTTTGTTTGTTTTTAAGATTTGCTTATTGATTAGAAAGGCAGAGAGAAGTCTTCCATCTGCTGGTTCACTCCCCAAATGGCTGCAATGGCTGGAGCTTGCCTGATCCGAAGCCAGGAGCTTCTTCTGGGTCTCCCATGCAGGTGCAAGGGCCCAAGGTCTTGGGCCATCTTCTTCTGCTTTCCTAGGCCATGGCAGAAAACGGGATCGGAAGTGGAGCAGCTAGGCCTCGAACCAGCACCTACATGGGATGCCAGCACTGCAGGCGGCAGCTTTACCCACTACGCCACACTAGTGCTTTAAACACTCAGCCACTGAGGTGGGCATGTGGCCTCGTGGTTAAGACGTCTACATCCACATCGGAGTACCTGGGGTAAACACCTGGCTCCAGCGCCTGACTCCACTTTCTCGTGCTGTGGACCCTGGGATGCAGCAGTGACGGCTCGTCACTGGGTTCCTGCCACCCACCTGGGAGACCTGGACTGAGTGCTCAGTGCCTGGCTGTTGCGAGCAGTTAGGGGAGTTTTGCCTACCCCTCTCTTTCAAACAGATACATATTTATTTATTTTTTGACAGAGTTAGACAGTGAGAGAGAGACAGACAGAGAGAAAGGTCTTCCTTTTTCTGTTGGTTCACCCCCCAAGTGGCCACTATGGCCGGCGTGTTGTGGCTGGCGTGCTGCGCCGATCCGAAGCCAGGAGCCAGATGCTTCCTCCTGGTCTCCCATGTGGGTGCAGGGCCCAAGGACCTGGGCCATCCTCCACTGCCTTCCTGGGCCACAGCAGAGGGCTGGACTGGAAGAGGAGCAACCGGGACAGAATCCGGCATCCCAACCGGGACTAGAACCTGGGGTGCCGGCGCTGCAGGCGGAGGATTAGTCAAGTGAGCTGCAGCGCTGGCCCAGATACGTATTTTTTTAAAAAATCATGGTTATTCTTTGAGCACATGATCTCAGTGCTAGGCCCTGAAGGGAAGGAGGAAAAAACACCGGAGATGTAGAATGGGGACCTGAGAGGTGGGTGCGTCCGGCCTGGTAGGAAGCACTGGGCATAATTGGCCTTGCCTCTGTTCCCCACTCGAGGCAGGCAGGGCCAGAAGCTGGGTGTGGGGAAGGTGTCAGAGTTCTCGGGGCAGTGGGGCGGTGAGGGGGTAAGAGGGGAGATGCTGAGGCTAGGAAAGGAGCTGGTGTTGTGGAGCTGTGGGTTAATCGGCCGCTTGTGATGCTGGCATCTCACGTCTGAGTGTGGGTTCAAATCCTGGCTGCTCTGCTTCTGCTCTGGCTTCCTGCTGATGTGCCTGGTAAAGTGGTGGTTGGCGGTCCAGGTGCATGGGCCCCTGCCGAATGAGATTCCAGGCTCCTGATGTTAGCCCAGCCCTGGCTGTTTGTGGGGAGTGAACCAGGGATGAAAGATCTCTCTCCCTCTCTCTCTCTGGCTGTCACTCTGCCTTTCAAATAAATAAATAAAGACTAGGAAAAAGATCTCACTATCAACTATAAATCAAGTCATCTTTCTCTATAGGTCTGGCCAATTTGAGCCAGGCAGAACCAATGTGGGTTTTTTTTCCCCCTAAGAGGCAGAGAGTTAGAGGGAGACAGATAGGTTCCAGTGTATTGGTTCAGTGAGCCAGGGCTGGACCAGGACCAGGCCGATGCTGGGAGCTTGGAATTCAATCCAGCTACTTGAGCCATCACCACTGCCTCCTAGTGATAACGTTAGCAGGAAGCTGGAATCAGGAGTGGATGCTGGACTCGAACCCAGGCGCTCGCTCTGATACAGGATGCCGGTGTCCCAAGCAGCATTTTTTTTTTTTTAAGATTTATTTATTTGAAAGGCAGTTACAGGATTGGAGGGGGGGGGGGATGGTCTTCTATCCGCTGGTTCACTCCCCAAATAGCTGCAACTGCAGGGGCTGGGCCAGGCTGAAGCCAAGAGCCTAGAGCTCCATCCAGGTCTCCCACATGGGTGCAGGAACCCAAGCACTTGGGCCATCCCCTGCTTTCCCAGGCAAATTAGCAGGGAGCTGGATCAGAAGTGCAGTAGCCAGGACTTGAAGCTGTGTCCACATGGGATGCTGGCGCTGCAGGTGGCTGCTTAACCCGCGGCAGCACAGCTCAGCCCCTCTAATCAGCATCTTAGCCCACCCTTAGAACTGATCCTTATCACTTCAGCTGAATCGGTAAGAGCAGTTCGTATTTATTGGGCACATACTGTGTGCTAGTTACTCTTCCAGGCTTCACGTGTGTCATGACACCTAACTTTTGCCACACCTTCATTTTATAGATGAAGAAATGGATTGGACAGGCAGGTAGGAAGTGATGCGGACGGGGCCTGCAACCTGGCCCAGACTGCCCTCCTCCCTGTGCTGGCCAAAGCTGTTTGAACGGGGAGGTTATTTCACAGTGGTTTGACTCGATTTAAACCTGATTTGACACCCTTAAACTAGCTGAATTGATCAGAACCAGTGTCACTGAGTTCAATTTGATAAATTGATTCAATATTTATAAACTGTAAAATTTACCCTTCACTAGGGACAACTAGAAAACCCTTTTCAGGGACCGGTGTTGTGGCGAAACAGGTTAGGCCCTGGCTTGTGACCCTGGCATCCCATATGGTTCAAGTCCCTGCTGCGCCACTTCTGATCCAGCTTCCTGCTAGTGCACTGGGGAGGCAGCAGAAGGTGGCCCAAGGGCTTGGGTCCCTGCATCCACATGGGAGACCTGGACGGAGCTCAGCCTGGCTCAGCCATGACTGTTACAGCCTGTAGATTCAAAAAAAAACAAAAACAAAAACAAAAAACCTCTCTTTCGCTCACTTGCTCTCTGTTGCTCTGCCTTCAAATAAATAAACAAATGAATAAATCTTAAAAAATTGAGAAAATGCGGCCACCGCCGTGGCTCACTAGGCTAATCCTCCGCCTTGTGGCGCCGGCACACCAGGTTCTAGTCCCGGTCGGGGCGCCGGATTCTGTCCCAGTTGCCCCTCTTCCAGGCCAGCTCTCTGCTGTGGCCAGGGAGTGCAGTGGAGGATGGCCCAAGTGCTTGGGCCCTGCACCCCATGGGAGACCAGGAGAAGTACCTGGCTCCTGCCATCGGATCAGCGCGGTGCGCCAGCTGTGGCGGCCATTGGAGGGTGAACCAATGGCAAAAGGAAGACCTTTCTCTCTGTCTCTCTCTCTCTCACACTGTCCACTCTGCCTATCAAAAAAAAAAAAAAAATTAAAAAAAAGTTCACAAAAAATAAATTATAAAAATAAAAAAAATTGATAAAATGCTTTTTTTATAATACATACTGGTAGTATGAGAGAGTACTTCAGAAAGTTCATGGAAAATCAAAAGCCAAGTTCATTTTGGTGCAACAAATTGTTTAAGCTGAGGCATGGTTGTTATAGTATGCAGTTTCCTTGAACTTTTTGAAGGCCCCTCATACTTACTACCTTTTTATTTTATTTTAATGGGTTAAATATGTAGTAAGTTTTTTTTTTAAAGATTTATTGTATTTATTTGAAAGATAGAGTTACGGAAAGAGGTAGAGCCTCAGAGAGATCTTCCATCCGCTGGGTCACTCCCTAGATGACCGCAATGGCCAGAGCTGGGCTGGTCCGAAGCCAGGAGCCAGGAGCTTCTTCAGGGTCTCCCGCGTGGGTGCAGGGTCCCAAGGACCTGGGCCATCTTCCACTGCTTTCCCAGGCCACAGCAGAGAGCTGGATTGGAAGAGGAGCAGCCGGAACACAACCAGTGCCCACATGTGATGTTGGCCCTGTGGGCGGAGGTTTAGCCCACTACGCCACGGTGCTGGGCCCTGTTGTACTTTTGATGTTGACATAAGTTTACACTTGCAGAAAAGTTGCTGAATTCCTTTGTACCTTCTGTGTGTGTTCTCCAGCTGTTCACACCCCCTCCTGTTTTCTGTACCTTTTGCACATCACATAAGAGATGAGGACATCACTCCCATTTACCCCATGTCCCCTGATATTTATTATCTAGGAATAAGGACATTCTCTTGTCTACCTGTAGTACAATGATCAAAATCAGGAAGTGAACACTGACACAATGCCTGTTGTGCACTGTTGGAGAATTTTATCCTTTCTTTCTCCCTCCAGTTCAGGCTTATGCATTGTATTTAATTGTTAAGTCTCTTTAATCTTTTTTTTTTTTAAGATCTATTTTATTTGGCCGGTGCAGTAGCATAGCGGGTAACACTGCTGCTGCGGTGCCAGAATCCCATACAGGCCCCGGCTCGTGTCCTGGCTGCTCCTCTTCTGATCCAGCTCCCTTCTAACGGCCTGGGAAAGCAGTAGAGGACGGCCCGAGTGCTTGGGCCCCTGCACCCGTGTGGGAGACCTGGAGAAGCTCCTGGCTCCTGGCTTCGGATCGGCTCAGCTGTCTGCTGTGGCCATTTGGGGAGTGACCCAGCAGATGGAAGACCGATTCTCTCTCTCTCTCTCTCTCTCTCTCTCCCTCTCTCCCTCTCTCCCTCTCTCCCTCTCTCCCTCTCTTTCTCCCCCTCTGCCTCTCCTCTGTTACTCAAGTAAATAAATAATCTTTAAAAGAGATTTATCTTGGCCGGTGTTGCGGCTCACTAGGCTAATCCTCTGCCTGCGGCACCAGCACCCCGGGTTCTAGTCCCGGTTGGGGCGCCGGATTCTGTCCTGGTTGCTCCTCTTCCAGTCCAGCTCTCTGCTGTGGCTTGGGAGTACAGTGGGGGATGGCCCAGGTCCTTGGGACCTGCACCAGCATGGGAGACCAGGAAGAAGCATCTGGCTCCTGGCTTCGGATTGGTGCGGTGCGCTGGCCGCAATGGAAAAAGGAAGACCTCTCTCTCTGTCTCTCTCTCTCTCACTGTATAACTCTGCCTGTCCAAAAAAAAAAAAAAAAAAAAAAAAAAAAAAAAAAAAAAAAATTATGTATTTGAAAATCCAGACTGAGAGAGAAAGGGAGGTATCTTCCATCTTCCATCTACAAATGGCTTTAACAACCCAGGGCTGGGCCAGGCCAAAACCAGGAAGTGCGTCTCCCACGTAGATGGCAAGGGCCCAAGGACTTGGGTCATCTGCTGCTGCTTTCCCAGGTACCTTTTTTTTTTTTTTTTTTTTTTTTTTTTTTTTTTTTTTTTTTGACAGGCAGAGTGGACAGTGAGAGAGAGAGACAGAGAGAAAGGTCTTCCTTTGCCGTTGGTTCACCCTCCAATGGCCGCCGCGGCCGGCGCGCTGCGGCCGGCGCACCGCGCTGATCCGATGGCAGGAGCCAGGAGCCAGGTGCTTCTCCTGGTCTCCCATGGGGTGCAGGGCCCAAGCACCTGGGCCATCCTCCACTGCACTCCCTGGCCACAGCAGAGGGCTGGCCTGGAAGAGGGGCAACCGGGACAGAATCCGGCGCCCCGACCGGGACTAGAACCCGGTGTGCCGGCACCGCAAGGCGGAGGATTAGCCTAGTGAGCCGCGGCGCCGGCCCCCAGGTACCTTAGCAGGGAGCTAGATCGGAAGTAAAGCAGCCAGGACTCGAACCAGTGCTCCCAAATGAGATGCCAGTGTTGCAGGTGCAGCTCAACCTCGTGTGCCTCACACTGGCCCCCTCTTTATTCTTGAAAAGCTCTCTGGCCTTTCTCTTCTTTTTTCAAATATTCTAAGTTTACTTGCAAACCTAGCTAGTATGCTGTGAGTTCAGAAGTTTGATCCTGCACCTCTTCCTGTCTGTGCAGTGGGTGGGCTACGACGTCCTTGGGGGTCTTGGGATGCACAAAGGCGCGGCTCATCCAGACGCAAAGTGCCAAGTCATTGCCACGAGTAACCACCCCTCGTCTTCCACCGAAGATGGCCAGGTCTTGCCTGGCTCCTGCCGGCCGAAGCAGCTGGGAGCCTCAGTACGGGTGGGGCTGCTGGCACCTCTGCCAAAGGCGCAGAGACAGAGGTGAAAGAAGAGCCCCTTCCTTCCCCACCTTGACATTTCTGAAGAGTCCAAGCGAGCTGATCTGTAGAACATCTCTCGGGTGCTCCGCTTGGGCCGGTCGGGTGTTTCCTGAGATGTGATTCAGTCTCTGCCATCCGGGCTGCGGTGGTGACGTGTCCGTGGCAGCGCCTCCTGTCAGGAGGTGCCTGACCTCCATCTGTCCCAGTGTCAGTGACGTTACCTTGGGCCTCTGGGTGAAGGTGCTGTTGGCCTGGCTTCACCGTTGTAAATGTGCTGGTTTTGTCTTGGCGATTAATAAGTAAATTACAGGGAGCTGCCGGCGCCGCGGCTCACTAGGCTAATCCTCCGCCTAGCGGCGCCGGCACACCGGGTTCTAGTCCCGGTTGGGGCGCCGGATTCTGTCCCGGTTGCCCCTCTTCCAGGCCAGCCCTCTGCTGTGGCCAGGGAGTGCAGTGGAGGATGGCCCAGGTGCTTGGGCCCTGCACCCCAGGGGAGACCAGGAGAAGCACCTGGCTCCTGGCTCCTGCCATCCGATCAGCACGGTGCACCGGCCACAGCGCGCTGGCCGCGGTGGCCATTGGAGGATGAACCAACGGCAAAGGAAGACCTTTCTCTCTGTCTCTCTCTCTCACTGTCCACTCTGCCTGTCAAAAAATTAAAAAAAAAAAAAATTACAGGGAGCTGCTTCCGGCACTGCAAGCGCCCGACTCCGCAGCCCTGACGACTTTCTAAGTCCATTGCTCCGTATTTCACTTGGTGTCCCTGAGGAAGAACTGTCCTCCTCCCCCACTGATCTCAGTATCGATGCATAGATCCTTTCCGTCCATTGGTTTTACTGTTGGTTATCGATTGCTCGCATCATCCAGGCTTGTCCAGTGGGAGCTGTTTCGAGCTACACCTGTACCTTTTTCGACTTACCCACTTCATTCCAGACTCTTCTATTTGCTGTGCCCGGGCCTTAGAAACAGCTCTGACACAGGTCACAACATAGAAGAAGCTTGAAAATACTGTGTTGGGGCCGGTGCTGTGGTGTAGCGGGTAAAGCTGCTGTCTGCAGGCCAGCATCCCATATGGGCATAGGTTCAAGACCTGGCTGCTCCACTTCCTATCTAGCTCTCTGCTATGGTCTGGGAAAACACAAGATGGCCCAAGTGCTTGGGCCCCTGCATTTGCATGGGAGGCCTGGAAGAAGCTCCTGGCTCCTGGCTTCAGATTGGCCCAGGTATGTCTGTTGTGGCCATTTGGGAAGTGAACCAGTGGATGGAAGACTTACCTTTCTCTCTCTCTTTCTCTCTTTCTCTCTCTCTCTCTGCTCTGCCTCTCTGCAACTCTGACTTTCAAGTAAATAAATAATATCTTAAAAACAATGTTTAAAAAATAAATTAGATCAGCTGGGTCCTGTGCGGATGCATATTGCTGCAGGCGTGAGTGACGGAGGCTCCGTCCACGTGCGTGTTCTCCGGTCTCAGGCGCTGTCTCTCTGCACACACCCCCTGGTATCTGTCCCCCCATCCTCAGCCTTTTCTGCCCCCCGTGGCTCTGACGGCCAGCAAGACCCAGAGTACATTGTTACTACAGTATTTGTGCGATAGCTTCAGCCTTACGACTTTTCCGGGCAGAGGGTGAGCTCAATGCTGTCTATATTTTTAAGCCCCCTAAATTTACTAGCTCTTCTAGCGGTGGTGCCATGGGTCAGTGACTTGCAATCAGAGGAAGGCTCTCCCAATTCCTGCCATGAGCAGCCCCTGATCTGCAGGCTTCCCCGGGTCACCGTGTAATCATGAGACTGTCGCTGGGGCTCTCTGGGTCTCGCTGTACCACCATTGCAGTGGTCCCTCTCCCTTCCTGTTACGCAGTGCACACGTGAGGTCAGATGCTGTGTTGAGGAAGGTGAACTGTGTCTCGCTTATAGTAAAACCAATGGCATAAGGAGTCATGATCAAATGAACCCTCCCCCATCGGAACTGGAGGTTTACCAGTTGTGATATCAGGGGACAGAGTCTGTATCGCAGAAACGAGAGGCCCACTGCCGCTCTAGACTTGACTTCCTTCTGCCCCCATGGAGTTCATGGATGGAACCCAGATTCGACTTGGTTTACCAGGAAGATGTTTCCTTAACCCACTTAGAAGACTGGGAGAAAGGGGCCAGCGTCATGGCGCAGGGGATTAAACTGTTACTTGCAATACCAGCATCCCATACGAAACTGGTTCAAGTCCTAGCTGCTCCACTTCCGATCCAGCTCCCTGCGAATGTGCCTGGCAAAGCAGCAGAAGATGGCCCAAGAGCTTGGTTCCCTGTACCGTGTGGGGGACCCGGATGGAGTTCCAGTCTCCTGGCTTCGGCTTGGCCCTTGTACTGGCTGTTGCAGGCATTCGCAGTGAATCAGTGGATGGAAGATGTCTCTCCTTCTCTCTGTCTCTCTGCTTTTCAAATGAATAAATTTTCTTTTAGATTATTTATTTGAAAGGCGCAGAGAGAGAGAGAGAGAGAGAGACCTTCCATCCGCTGGTCCACTCCTCAAATGGCTGCAACGGTCAGAGCTGGGCCAATCCAAAGCTTCTTCCGGGTCTCCCAGGTGGGTAGCAGGGGTTCGAGCACGTGGGCCATCTTCCACTGCTTTCCCAGGCACGTTAACAGGGAGCAGGATCGGAAGTGGAGCAGCCAGGACTCGAACTGGTGGCCATATGGGATGCCGGCACTGCAGGTGAAGGCTTAACCTTCTATGCCATAGCGCTGGCCCTAATAAATAAATCTTTGAAAAACCATTAGTCTGGGAGACAGTGCTAGAAGACAAAGCACAGAAGACTTTGATCAGCTGCCACATCAGTCATGAGTTCTCGACTCTTCCCTGGGCCCGAACACCAGCTGTGAAACTGCTTAGCCTGGAAAGCCTCAGGTCGGTGGCCAACGGGGAGCCCTGCGGGGCTGGCATCACCCGCCGCGGGGAGCTCTCCCTCTGCCCGACATGTCCCAGGCTCTGTGCGCCGGCCGCTTCCCCTCGGAGGGCAGCTCGCCCTGCGCCGGACACCCGCTCCCGCAGAGCAGCGGGGAAAGGCGGACACTCACACGCAGGCGGGGCCCTCAGCAGCTCCGGCCCCAGCCCCAGCTCTCCATAATTCCGCCCTGCGTGGGAGGCAGACACTCTGCCACTCAGTTTGATTGGCCCGACCTGGGTCACGTGTCAACCTGGGCCCAATCCCCTTTGGCCAGGAGGGCGGGTTCGTGGAGAACAAACATGGCTGTGGGGTTGTACCCTGGCCAGTGGCTGGTTGTCTAGGAAGAGGACCGGGCAGACACACACGCGTGAAATGACTTCATGCCCTCTTTTCCCTGCAACTGCCACGTTCCTAACGGGGAATTTTTCCATGAATGTATCTGGAACGGGAGAAGATGCTGTTCATGGGCTCTTCAGCGTGCACAGAAGGCAAATTCTTCTCTCTGTGGTGTGTGTGTGGGGGGCCGCTGCAGAAACAAAGCGAGTTAAACCCCGGAGGCAGCATGAAGGGTGCATTGGCCCAACTTCCAGCCGGAGTGCTTTTGCTCCTATCCCGCCCACGGCAGCCTGGTTCCTGGGCTTCACCCCGGGGCCACAGGGTGGCCATGGGTTCCTGAGGGATCTGGGCCCCTGAGGGCGTCACCTGGCCGACCCCAGTGGAAAGAAGCAGAGACTTCAGCCCCGTGGGGCAGGGAGAGGAGTGGGGGAGAGGGAAGCAGGCCAGTGCGGAGGTGGGGCGAGTGGTTGGGGACAGGCCCCCGCCCTCTCCAGCCCTTGGCAGTGTGTGTGTGGTCATTTTTACAGGAGAGGGAATTGCCGCAGTTGTCGCCTTACACTGCCTCTTGCAGAAGGGCTGGTCAGCTGTCCACCTGGCTCTTGCTCTAGCTCCCCACTTCCTAGAGAGGGGAATCTTCTTTATTGATTTTATTTATGTGAAAGGCAGGGAGACAGAGACAGAGATCTCCCATCTGCTGGTTCACTCTCCAGAATGCTCGCAACAGCCGGCACGGGACCAGACCAAAACCAGGACCTGAGAATCCAGTGCGGTTCTGCCACGAGGGCGGCAGGGACCCAGGTACTTGAGCCATCACCTGCTGCCCTTCCGGGTGTGCACCTGCAGGAAGCTGGATTGGAAGCTGGGCTGAGGACCCAGGCGCCCCATTAAGGGGGTGGGTGACCCCATTCCAAGCAGCGAATGTGTACAGCGCCACCCGCCCTGTTCTTAGCACTTGACCCTTCATCTTGAGTGTTGGTCTCCTAGCCCTTAGGGCCTCCTTGCTGCCTTCCAGTCCAGGCCAAGTCCTCACTCCCAGCGCCCTGCACAGCCCTGGAGCTGGGAGGATGGGGTGGCCGCTTTCTCCTCCTGCTTCCTCGGAGCCCACCAGGAGGAAGAAGCAGGAGGCCTCGGGGAGGTGGATGGGCTTCGAGTCAGCACATCTGGTTTTGGTTCCGGGTCTGCTACTAACTTGCTGAGTGAACTTGGGCAAATCCTTTTCCTCTGTGAGAAAGAACACAGTTCAACAATAGTAGCTACCATCTCCGAGAGCCAGAGCCCGCGCCAGGCTCTGTGCTCCGAGTGCATCTCTGTGCCTTCTCACAGCAACCCTGGCGGGTGTGTGTGGGGGGGTGTCGACTAAAACTCCTGCCTTCCAGATGAGGAAACCCAGGCGCAGCCAGTGCATGCGCGAGCAAGGTGAGCACGCTTTGTGCTGCGGCCTGGGTTTGACCCAGGGACTCTCCCGTGCTGGGCGTGCAGCCTTCAGTGTACGCAGCACGTGCTGCTCCCAGCAAGTGTGCAGAGCACCTGGGGAGACAGGGAGCATAGAGGGCTCTGCCAATAATGCAAAAGGCTGCATGGATCCAGTCCGGAAGCAAGCCTTGTCATGCCAAAGGCTTTATCCGTTCATGGGAAGACAGGTTCTGACGCCAAGGTTGACACAGACGGCCAGGTGGCCACTCTATGGTGGTCAAATGCCTGTGACCAGCTTTGGGACTGCGGTGCAGATAAGCAACTCCCCAGCCAGGCCCTAAGATAAGGCGCCTTCTCTGTCCAGGGACTTTCTGTCCTACAGAGAGCCCCACTGCCAGGCTCCACTGGACTCCTTCCCCCTCCTGCTTAGCAGGAGTTCCTGTCTAGATAGATACTTAGCTACATGGATAGTTACTGGTCTTGCAGTAAACTTTGCTGTTTAATTTTTTTTAAAGATTATTTATTTGAAAGGCAGAGTTACACATAGAGGAAGAGAGAGAGAGAGAAAGAGCGCGTCCATCTGCTGGCTTGCTCCCCCAGATGGCCAGGGCAGGGCCAAAGCTGAAGCTAGGAGCCGGGAGCTTCTTCAGGGTCTCCCAGGCGGGTGGCAGGGCCATCTTCCCCTGCATATTAGCAGGGAGCTGAATTGGAAGCGGAGCAACCAGGACATAAACCGGCACCCCTGTGGTTGGCTTAACCCACTCTGTTAGCTTCGCTGAGATTGCCCCGTCTGCTCGTTCATCCGCCTCACACTTCACTCGTGGCGAGAACAAGTCCCCGGGGTTCACATCAGATGCAACACCTGCACCCATTTATCTCCTTGAATCCTGGCTCCTCCTGCAAGTTCCCTCTTTGAGACGTCCCCAAGGCTCCTCAATAAATCTGTCCCTTCCCCGTCACATCACCCACTTGGGCTTTAATGCCTAACACATTTTTTTTTGTTGTTTACTTGAAAGGCAGAGAATCAGAGACAGATGGTGGCAGATAGAGACCGAGATCTACCGCCTGCTGGTTCTTGCCCTGAATGTCTGCAACGGCTTGGGTTGGTCCTAGCAGAAGCCCGCAGCTGAGAACGCCTTGCTGGTCTCCCACGTGGGTGGCAGGGACCCAGTTACTTGAGCTGTCATCTGCTGCCTCTCGGGGTGTGCATTAGCAGGAAGCTGGCATCAGAAGTGGATTTGGAACTCAGGCACTCTGAGATGGGACCCAGGCATCCCAAGTGGCATCTGAAGTGCTGTGCCAATACCAGCCCCCAACACTTTTATTTTTAGAGATTCATTTATTTGAAAGCAGAGAGAGGGAGATCTGTCTCCATCCCCTGGCTCACTCCCAAAATGGCTGTAACAGCAGGGGCTGGTCCAGGCCTAAGCTAGAGCCTAGAACTCCATCCAGGTCTCCCATGTGGGTAGCTGGGGCCCAAGCACCTGGGCCGTCTTCACAGTCGCACCCCCACTGGGATGCACCGTGAAGAATCGGAGCTCTTCCCGCAAGCCCTCCGGGAGAAGCCCCTGGTCGTTCTGTGCTGGTGGGTCTGGCCGGAACGTCCATTAGAAGTTTGGGAAGAGTGGCTGCCAGAGGGAAGTAGAAACTAGGACAGCATCTTACAGTCGGATCTGTTTTGTAGAAGGGAGGGCAAACGGCGTGAGATCCTCCACGTTCAGACCTTTGCATTGAGGGTAATCCTCACAGGTGTCAGAGATGGTGGATAGGTCCCCAGCTACTGGGAATGCATCAAAGGGAACAACCACAGCTCCAGAGGCTGGGTCCTCCTGCCCGTCCACCCGGCCTGGAAAGACCACAGGCCCAGGGAGAGGAGAAGGCTTGCCCTCCTGCTGCTGCTTGGAGGAGCCCTCTCAGGGGAGGGGCTCTTCTCCCCTCTGCTGCCTCGGGCTCCAATCCCTCCTCGGCCTCCTCCCCCGCAGGGGAGAGTGGACCCGAGACGATGTCCCTTACAGGAAATGCCAAATGGGGAGTTTGGACCGATTCAAGTGCGGGTCCCTTTTTCCCATCAAGATTTAGAACCAATTAAGGCAAAACTAGGTAAATTCTCTGATGACCCGGACAGATACATTGGGGCCTTTTCAAACTCGACGCCGGTATTTGAGTTAACCTGGAACAGTGCATTCTTGCTCTTAAATCAGACTCCAACTCACAATGAAAGGGAGGTGGTCTTCGCGGCCGATGTGGAGCTTGGGGACAGCCTGTGTGCTTCCTAGGGGGGCACTCATTTGGATGGCAGCAGCGCTCATTATGCCAGCCGGCAAGCAATTCCCCGTGAGGATCCAAAGCGAGACTGTGACAGTCCCTAGGGAACGTGAAGTGTGTGGCATCTGCAGACTTGCAGACTCAAAGGGTTAAGGAGGACGAGGGCAAGACCCTTGGATCACGTGAAGTTCTCCACTCTGGCTCAAACAAAGGAGGAGAGCCCCTCCGCTGTTTTAGAGAGGCTTAGGGAAGCCCTGGCCAAGCACGCTCCTCTCCACCCAGCATCCGCGGAAGGGATCTTGCTTGTGAAAGATAAATGTATGTATCAGTCTGTTCCAGATAATACGGTAGAAGCTGCAGAAGCAGGCCTGAGACTTAACAATACCCTGCAGAACTGTTAAAGGTGCAGCCTCAGCCCCGTACCATCGGGATCAGGAGGCAGCTAGGGAAAAGGCATAGCTGCCCCCTACCACCACCACCAAGGAACCCCAAGGGTACTCCATTAGGCTACTGTTATTCCCGAGAGCACAGGGGCCCTAACGAGGCCATCCCGGGGAACCTGTCCTACACAGCAAGAAATACACTCGAAGACACTGGAAGGCAGATTGCCCCCCGGGAACAAAGGCCCCAGGGACCAGCCCCACCTACTACCATGGCCCAACAGAACCCGGAAGACCAGGACTGAAGGGCCCTGGGCATCGGCGCCTGTGCGATGACCCTCCAGCAGTCCCGGGTAGCTGACAGTGGAGGGCAAGTGGATGGATTTTCTCCTGGACACAGGAGCTTCTTTCTTTGTCCTTCGCTGCAATCCAACACTGCCCCCCCCCCCCCCAAAGTGCGACTGTGACTGGTATGTTAGGGAAACTCATGGTCCTGCATTTCACCAGTAGTCTGAGCTGTAGCTGGGGACCCTGCCCTTTTAATTTTATTTGTTTAAGATTTATTTTATTTATTTGAAAGAGAGTTACAGAGAGAGAGAGAGAGAGAGAGAGAGGTCCTCCATCTGCTGGTTCACTCCCCAAATGACTGCAATTGCCAGAGCTGAGCTGATCCAAAGCCAGGAGCCAGGAGCTTCTTCAAGGTCTGCCATGCAGGTGCAGGGGCCCAAGGACTTGGGCCATCTTCTACTGCTTTCCCAGGCCATAGCAGAGACCTGGACAGGAAGTGGAGTGGCTGGGACTTGAACCGGTGCCCATATGGGATGCTGGTGCTGCAGGCTGGGGCTTTAACCTGCTGCACCAGAGCGCCAGCCCAACCCTGCCTCTTTACTTGTGCTTTCTTGGTTATGCCTGAAGGCCTCAGGCCCCTCCTTTTATCCTGAATGAGTACCACTGTCCTCAGCTCCAGGACAATTTCCTGTCCTTGCTTTCACGAGACTGAGATTGAGCCCAGGTCCGGGCCACAGAAGGGAAGACAGGTCAGGCTTCAACTGCTGCTCCTGTCAAGATTACCTTACAGACCCTACCTCTTTTCCGTGCCAACGATCATACCCTTTAAGGCCTGAGACGTAAGGGACGCCACAATCTCAGCTCTCAGGGCCTTTGAAAGCCCTGTAGCAGCCCATGTAACCCCTGTTCTAAGAGCTCAGAAACCTAACGGGGAGCGGAGGTTAGTCCAAGAGCTCTGACTCATAAATGAGGCAGTGGTTCCCGTCCATTCAGCAGCCCCCATCCCTGCTCCTTGCTAACGCAAATCCCTGAGGATGCTGAACACAGTATCAGACGCAGCGGATGCCCTCTTTGGTACCCCCTGCATCCTGACTCCCAACACTTGATTCGCATGATAAGGGTTGAAGTTGAAGTGCTTCAGTCGGTCATGGTAATTACTGGACAGTCTCTCACCTGTTACACTATCATTGCCCAGAGACAGAGGGACCAATAGAATAAATACAAGATGAAACAGGATAGACCAAGAGACCAAACGTTTATCTGCCTGGTAAAATCTAACTGATTGGACTCAAAACATAATAAAGATTTCAGCATTGGCAAATTACAAGCCACTGTAACAGATGCCTGAACGTACCGCTGCACGAAGGGGCAAGCCTGCCACTGGCAGTGGGCGGTGCATCCGTAGCCGTAGATACTGGGTTAATTCTTAGCCTCCTCGGAAAACCTATGGGTTCATCTGGCCACCACTGTACAAAATACAAATAAAACCTCCCTCTGTGTTTGAGAACGGTTGGATGCCTCACTTAGTCACTTCACAGCTGTCACTCAGCACAATATTTTCTCTCTGTCGCCTTCCAAAACACCACTTAGGGCTTTCTATGCCTATCGTATTTATTCTATATGATGACTGCACTTATGTACACCCAAAGGATAACTGTATTTCCATGACACCAGTAAGTTACTCTAATGTCAAAAATTATTCCTAAGGATTGGATCTTCCTTTGGATCTCACATACTGTTCTCCCAAAATCTTTTTTTTTCCCCTGTAAAATTTATTAATTTATTTGAAAGGCAGAGTTACGGGGTGGGGTGGGGATATCATCCATCTATTGGTTCATTCCCCAAATGGCTGCAATGGCCAGGGCTAGACCAGGAGCCAGGAACTCCATCCGAGTGGGTACAGGAGTCTAAACACTTGGGCCACCTTCAGCCGGTTTTCCTGGTGCATGAGCAGGGAGCTGGATCAGAAGTGGAGCAGCCAGGACTCAAGTTGGTGCTCATATGGGACACTGGCATTGCAGGGAGTGGCCTAACTCGCCTTGTCACAACACCAGCCCTGTGCCCCTCATCTTACTCTGGCCTGTGTTCAGTGGGACAGGTTGTTCCTCTCATAGGCTCGCCCCTCATCAGTACTCAAACCCAGTGTAGCAGGCATTCACTGTCACTTCCCCAAATTGGGACCACCATCCATCCCTGTGGGGTGTAACTAAAGCGGCAGCCTTGGTGGCCCTTGTTTTTCCCAGCCCTGGATGAACAGCACAGACTTCTAAGGGGATCCATGCACGACCTGTGTACATGCTAAGGCGACCGAAGCCACCACTATGGCTTTATCATAGATAGATGGCGAGTCAGGCCAGGTCCCACAAGGAGTCTTACAAAACTGAGCTCAAAAACAAGGTGGGATGCTGGGAGCTAGCAGGAAGGAGTTGTTTCAATCTTGCTGCTAATTCCAATTTAATTCCAGAGGAGACTGATAAGGTACCTGAAGAAATAAACTCAGGGGTCAGTGTTGTGGCTTAATGTGGTAAGCTGCCGTCTATAAAGCTGGTTCGAGTCCTGGCTGCTCCACTTCCCATCCAGCTCCCTGCTAATGTGCCTGGGAAAGCAGCAGCAGATGCCTCAACTGCTTGGGCCCCTGCACCTGTGTGGGAGACCTGGAAGAAGCTCCTGGTTCCTGGCTTCGGATCCACCCAGCTCTGGGCATTGCAGCCATTTGGGGAGTGAACCAATAGATGCAAGACCTCTCTTTCTGTCTGTAACTCTGCCTCTCAAACAAATAAATCTTAAAAAAAAAAAAAAAAAAAAAAAGAAATGCATGGAAAATTCATATAATGGAAAAGCTATGCATGCATGGATTTAAAAGTTTTTTTTTTTTTTTTTGCATTAGAATAAACTTATTTTTAATCACATTTTCCTTGGGCTTTTGGAAATACCCTCAAGGTAGGCACAATAAATATTTGTTATAGGAATGAACAAGTCCTGGCATCAACTCTCGGGTCCACACACCTTCACCAACCGCATTTCGCAGGTACGGAAACCAAGGCTCAGATTCGAAATGCAGAGTTCTGAGCCACTAGGTGAGGGAGCAAGGGGTCAGCCCCGAGCCGCGAGCCCAAGAACCCTGCCTGCCGAGCCCCGAGGGCCGCTCCCAGCTCCAGACCTGGCCATGGGGATGCTCTTGGCTGGACGGAGGGACCGGCCCACCGCGGGCTCCCGGGCTGGCCTGGGAAGGGAGGCCTTTTGCTTGTTTTTACTCTTTCTCCAGCGAGAGTGCAGAGGCTGGACCCCTGTCGAGGCCAGACTGACAGGATTAGAGGAAGCAGCTGGCTGCAGCCTGTGCCCTGCGGGAGGGCCTCCAGCGCGGGGCAGCTCCCCACAGCCCCGTCGCATTCCAGGTCGGTCATTTTCCCGAGCCCAGATGTTCGCTAATGAGCTGGGGAGAGGGGCTTTCAGCCCTCAGCCCCAGTTCTGGGCCCCACATTACCTTGGCCCCAAGAGGCTGGCCCAGGGCCAGCAGGCTCTGGCCTGAGGCCCGTGCCCTGTGCCAGCCAGGCCTGTCGGGGCAGCTGGAAGCGTGCTGCCAGCCAGGTGCATCTCCTGGAGCCTGGAGACTCTGACACAGCAGGTCTGCCTTCCCCGCTGGGCCCCGCCACCCTGGACCCATTGGCGTGCCATCCCCACGGCAGCCCCATGGGCAGGGCATGAGGCAGCCAAGAGGGCGCCGTGGGTGCAGGAGCCCAGGTTTGGGAGTGGATAGGTCTGAGAGTTCAAGTCCAGGTTTTGTCCGTCACGACCTATGTGATCCTGGGCAGGGCACTGGACTTTCTGGAGCCTTGATTTTTCTCGCCTGTAAAATGGGAACAAGGATGGGATTGTGATACAGGTTAAAGGAACAGAGCAGACATGGTGCTTAGTGTGACTCCTGCCACAAAATGGTAGCTGTGGCCGGTGCCATGACTCACTTGGCTAATCCTCTGCCTGTGGCGCCGGTACCCCGGGTTCTAGTCCCAGTTGGGGCGCTGGATTCTGTCCTCGTTGCTCCTCTTCCAGTCCAGCTCTCTGCTGTGGCCCGGGAAGGCAATGAAGGATGGCCCAGGTGCATGGGAGACCAGGAGGAAGCACCTGGCTCCTGGCTTCAGATCAGCACAGCGTGTCGGCCATAGCGGCCATTTGGGGGGTGAACCAATGGAAGGAAGACCTTTCTCTCTGTCTCTCTCTCTCTCTCTCTGTCTAACTCTGCCTGCTAAAAAAAAAAAAAAAAAGGTAGCTGTGGCTTAGGTATGGTCAGAGTCACCTTCTAGGCCACCTGCCTGCACTGGGGCACTCGCCAGGTAGATGTGACTCAACTCCTAACCCCAAGTTCTTGACTAGGCAGTTTTGGGTTGTTCTAGAACCTTCCTGTGAGTGGTGGCTCCCTGTGCCATCTGACAAGCTTACTGGGCTCCGCAGCTGGCTTCCTGACTGTGGGAATGGGTCCAGGGGCCGCGCTGAGAGTGGGGGTGGTGAGCCTTCGCTGCAAAGACATCAGTATTTTTTTTAAATGTTGGTCTAAGCAATTTATTATTTTTTTAAAAGATTTGTTTATTTATTTGAAAGACAGAGTTACACAGAGAGAGAAGGAGAGGCAGAGAGAGAGGTCTTCCATCCGCTGGTTCACTCCTCAATTGGCCGCATGGCTGCAGCTGTGCTGATCCGACGCCAGGAGCCAGGAGCTTCTCCCAGGTCTCCCACGTGGGTGCAGAGGCCCGTAGACTTAGGCCATCTTCTATTGCTTTCCCAGGCTACAGCAGAGAGCTGGATCAGAAGTGGAGCAGCTGGGACTCGAACTGGCATCCATATGGCACTGCAGGCGGTGGCTTTACCCACTACGCCACAGCACCTGCCCCAAAGCCATCAGTACTTCCCACATGCCCACTTTGGCCCACGAGGCTGGTTTCTGTGGCACGTGGTTCTCTGCCAGACGTCAGCCGCACCCCTGTGTGACTTCAGCCAGGCCACGTGGCCTCTCCTTCTGGGCGTGAACTTTCTCATGGAATGGTGACAGCACTACTGTTTGTCGCGCAGATTTATCACGAGTGGGAAGTGCTCGGAGGGGACGAGGCACACGGGAAGTGCTTGCGTGCCTGTGCGCTGTGTAACAGCTTGTGGGAAGACTTTGAGGGCGGGACCTTGGTGCGTGCTGGAGACGCCCCATGCCACATCAGAGTCCCACCTCTGCTCTTCTGTCCAGCTTCCTGCTGAGGTGCATGCCGGGAGCAGCAGATGATGGCTTGAATTCTTGGCCTCTGCCATCCACTTTAGAGACTTGGATTGAGTTCTGGGCTCCTGACTTTGGCCTGGCCCAGCCCCAGCTGTTGCAGGCATTTGGGGGAATGAACCAGTGGATGGAAGCTCGCTCTCCCCCCCCCCCCCTCAAATAAATGAAATCAACCAATAGAAAGAAGAGATTGACCTGTGCTACAACGGTGGGGACGGTCATTACCTCACTCAACCTAATGCATTGTGCACCTTGCCTGGTCCCACCGTGAGCCCCGAGCACCGGGCAATAAGCCCCCCGACCCATGCCCTCCGGGAGCCCAGGCCAGATAGGAGAGCGGCACACTTCCGGGGGGCAGGGACCCCTGCTCCAGGACCACTCCAGACTTCCCAACCCGGTGCTTGCAGAGGGGGTTCCTCGGGCGGGAGGGAAGTGCAGGCACAGGGAACAGCGGGTAGGCAACAGCCTGGATGCCTGGCGATGCCGGCTGAGTTGGAGAGGGCCCAGCGGAGGGAGTCACCTGCGGGCCACCAGGAGCCAACCACGGGGCTCAGCAACCTCGTGACACCGGCAGAGCAGGGCTGCGCCCACCAAGCCAGGTGAAACACATGGACACGGCTCAACCGTGCCACGAAAACAATCCCTCCCCCCCAGGTCCCACAGACGGGGCCCACACGGTGTCCCTGAGCTGCCACCGTCACAGGGCAGAGCTGGTGTCTCGCCGGGTTGGGATCACAGCACACACGGCCCCTTCGCTCTTCTGCGAGCCCCGGAGGTGAGTCTGTTTCCTGGCGTTCTGAATAGCATCGTTCCTCCAGGGGCTCCCAGATCCTTCTCTCGTCTTGGCACGGTTAAGCCAGCGCCTGGAGCCCATCGGAAGCCCGGTGACAGACTCCAGCGGAGGCCAGGCGGCCCTGGGGTACAACGGGTCGCGCGCCGGGGAGCGGGCAGGACGGGCGCGCCGCAGGACTCCCCCTCTCCCCCACCGGTAGGCCGCGTTCCCGGCGCCCGGAACTCGGAGGGCCGCAGCTCAGGCCAAGACTGCAGTGCCCAGTGCCCCTTAAAGGACAGCTTGGTCACCACGAGGCCTGGCACGACGCACTCGGGAGAAGCCAGGCGGAGGGAAGACCCAGCGCAGACACACTCGGGAGGGAGCCTCGGCACCAGCCACGGTGCCCCGCTCGCTGCCCTGGCCCGGGGGCGCTCCTCCGCGCCGTCGGACCGCGCCGGAGCCGGGCCGGGGCCACGGCGGCCGCGGGCCCCTCCTGCGCCGCAGCCCGGAGGGAGCGGCCGCGCGCGGGGCCCGCCCGCCCTTTCTCCTCCGCGTCCCTCCCCTCGCTGCCCCCGCCCTCGCTCCCTATTTGGAGCCGAGACTCCCTGACGTCGGAGCCGCTCGGCTCGCAGCTCCCCCGCACCGCGCGCCCGCCCGGGCCGCAGACGGCGCGCAGCGCAGCCCAGCCGAGCCTCGCGGGGCCGCCGCCAGCTCCGCCGGCCGCCTCGCCCAGCCTCCCGGGGGCGCCCGGGCCTGCGACCCCGCGGCCCGCACCAGCTGCGCAGGACCCGGCGGGCGCGCCCGCGCTCCTCCGCCGCCTCCGCCGCCGCTGCCGCGCGCGGTAAGTCCCGCCCGGGCCGGCACGCGGGCGCCCGGCTTCCAGAGGCTTCGGCCGCGCCCCCGGCCGCGAGCTGCGCACCCCCGCGCGTCGGGCGGCCGCGGGCACCGTGCGGAGGCGCCGCCGCCGCCGAGCTCGGGAGCCCAGGGCCCGCCGGGCGCGGGAGCCGGGGACGTGGGCGCGGCGCGGGGGTGGCCGGGGGCAGCGCTGCGCCCGGAGCCCGTCCCCAAACTCGCCTCGGGGTCCGGTTTCTCGGTCGGAGTTCCCGCGGCCCGAGAGGACACGGAGGGAGATGCGGAGCCGGGCGGGCCGCGCGGGCGCCGGGGCAGCGCCCGGGGCTCGGCCGCTGGGCTCGCGCGTCCCCCGGCGCTGCTCGGGCCTCCGGGCTCGTGGACGGCTCGGCCTCGCTCTGCGCCCCTCTCCCCTCCCGCGGTTCCCGTCGCCCCGTTTCCGCCCCTCTTTCTGCGCCCCCCCCCACCTCAGTTTTCTGCTCCCCGGGGCTTGTGGCTCTGCCTTTATGTCTCCTCCTCCCCGTCCCCCCGCGCCGCTCCCCCCGTGCGGCTCCCGGGCCCCCGCCCTCCAGTTCAGGCATCCCACGGTGTTGGAGGCGCCCCCACCCCCCCAAGTTGGGTTGCTAGATTGTTTCCTGGGGCCGGGCCAAAGTGCAAAACCCTCTGCCCGCGCCCGGGGCCTGGCCTGGGTCGTCCCCACCTGGAATTGAGTCTGGGGCCGGGAGAGCCCTTTCCGGGGGCTCGTTGTTTTTTTTTTTTTTTTATATGAATTCCACCCCCGCGACGCTGTCTGGACAGCAGGGCCCTGCTGCCGGCCACCTGCCCGCCCGCTCGCAGGGCGGGGCTGCCGCTGAGCCTGCCCCAGCCGCGGTCGAGGGCAGCTGCCTGCCTCGGCGTGGCCAGGGACTTGGCGGACCTCAGAGGTCCAGGCCGCATTTGCAGGCTTTGGGAGACCCTCGCCCAGCTGTGCACCCCCAGCCTGTAAGTGGGGGCGCCCCAGGGGAAGAGGGACCAGGCCCTGGCTGGGTGGGGGTGGAGGAGCCCCTCACCCTTTGTGGCTGTCTAAGCTGTGACCTCCTGAGCCTCCCCCAGGGCTGGGGCTGCTCGGGTGTGGTTTGCCTCAAGAATGGGGGCCAAAGACGAGGGGAGGCCTGAGCGGCCCCTTGTTCACCCACCCCTGCAGGCTGCTGCCTCTTCCCGCTGTCCCTGGGGGCCTGTGTGCTGCAGGCCAAGACAGGGGTGTGGGTGCCCCGTGCTAGCCGGCGATACGGCCTCATGGTTTTACAGGGAAGTTTCAGACTGAATTTGGCTTCTTCCCCTGCTCCGTCCGGCCCGCAGCCCCAAGGCTTGGAGGCTCCTGCGGCGGGCAGGGCTGCGGTGGGGTGTGCGAGGGGCTTCTGCCCAGCAGATGTGCCGGCCGGCCCTGCGGAGCTCGGCAGCTCGTTAGCATGCATCTGTTTCTTCGGAGGCTGTTTTTGGCCTGTGGCAGGAGGGCTGTGGCCCTGGGCTGGGGG